>NC_092642.1:14847207-17247207 GCF_039555335.1 Amphiura filiformis | reverse complement strand
TGACTAAGGCTACTGACAATTGCCCGGTGACTGACCTCGCTATATGTGTGTGTCGAGCATGGTACGCCATAGGTCATATGCTTTTAGACTACCCTCGATTGGCCTATCTGCGCTATATAATTCGGCACATATAAAAATAAGAATAATTGTCAGTTTTTGAGTTCAAGAGTGACGCAAGCTTCTTTCTCAAGACGCAAGCTAACGACTATATCTGTTCAACACATCAGTATTCAAGTGCAAGGAACCCCATCTGGTTTCTTTAGACGAAATCATTTACGGGAGATATTCATCATTTTCTACCCCGGTATCCAAAGATTTTCGTCTGAATATCAAAATCGTGCATAGCACATTCACGTGTATATCGATCCCCCGGGTATTGATTTTAGTATCTCTGGTGTACCAAGTAATTATTAGCCAGGCGATGTCGGTGTGCCCGGGGTCCCGGTTTCTGGGCCCGCCCCTGTAATGCATCAGTCACCCCCTCCGGCACCTAATGACAACATGGCGGTGATATGAAGCCCGCGAGGGTGTCACCGTCCGGATTAAACGTTAAGTTAAAACCATATTATATCATTTGCTGAGGAGAACGCCCTCAAAAACATTTAAATTCTGGTTTTTACACGATTGTAATGTACTTTAGTCAATAAAGATACTCTGCAAAAATCAAGACTTTAGGTGCTCTAGCTTTGTCAAAATCCGAGATTTTTTCGCCCTGCCAAAAATACTTGCCCCCCCTTTGGCCTGCCAAAATATCTTTTCCCTCCCCTATAAATCACCAGACCGGGGGTACACATAATTATTATTGCATCACCCCTAAACAAAACGCAGCTGATCCAAGGCCGACAATAATATTTGCCAATATGTCAGCGCTCAAATCGGTCAAACTAGATGCTGCAGTCCGTTGTATGCATGTTTACATCGTATAGGCAATTAGCGTACTAGGCGTGTTGGTATGCGCGCTTTGCTTGGTCACATTAAGACCCATAGCTAAGGCCTATGTGTACATGATGAAGTCATGTCTACAGTAGAATTCATCTCGACCTTTGCAGGACTTAACCCCATTAAAAGCTATTAAACCAAGATAACACTCATTGAAACAGCTCAACTGATTAAATCGGATCTTCTCTGGCTGTGCACATGTGACTGTTTTCATGTGCGATATCGCAATAAAGTTTGCGTATTATAGCTTCAGTTGGGTAACCGATTATAAAGGAAACGAAAGGAAACAATGGTATGTGTACTTTTGTTCACGAAATGAGACAAAGACGTGCTTTTTGTTAACCAGCATTCTTGAAAATGAGCAACATAATGATTGTTGACTTAACACTGTTTGGAAATAATTTCTTCATATTTTGGTGTTATCTGTCGTTTACATATCCTTCCTAAAACACAAAAGTGCGACCTCTCCAAACATCTAAATTAGCTAAAAATTTAGGACATGTTACAAAACTTTATTTTCTAGAACCTATTTAGAATAATTTAAATGTAGCTTTTACCGTTTTTTTGTGGCATCCTTCAGAAGTGAGCGGTCCGATACCAATATTTTCGGTCAAATCTCCATTCAATTAACACGGGGAGTTGGCTAGCTATGCCTTGCCCTCACTCATATTTTACAAAAGTGCGACCATTTCTGAACATCTAACCTAGCTGTAATTTTAGGTCATGTTAGAGAAATATATTTGCTAGAAGTTTTGGAGAATAAATAAAATATTGGCTGGTTATTTTTCACACAGTGATGTTAACTAGGCAAGTGTCCATTCTCCCAACATACATCATTTGTACAGGTCACGCGTCAATGGTGAGAGCACTGTGTATTGTGTATAGGAAAACGGACAGTAACTGCAGTATGATATGTTTAGTCTCCGCGGTGCCATACTCCGAAGGGTCGGGCCAAAAAGGATTTAAGATATATGGCATTTAGGAACAATGTTAGGGATACTAGTAGGGTTATATTTAGGTCAGGTAGGATTAGAGTAGGTTATAATTTTAAGGTAAGGGTTACTATGAAGAGCTATTATAGCTTATTATAGGGGTATGGTCAGAGCTAGGATTAGAGTCAGGATTCAGGGTTATGTTTAGGGTTACCGGTTTAGGTGTAGGATTATGGTTTATAACTTAGTTAAAGGGGCACTTCGTGATCCACAGCCTCATCCCCCACTTTTCTCAAAAAAAGTTGAGATTTTTATATCACTGAAACCTCTGGCTACATAATGTTTATGTACAAAATATTTCTTGCAGATTAATTCGTTTAGCAAAGATATCGTGAAATTTGAATTTCGTTCTGGTGCACCAGAACGAAATTACAACGTATTGTCTATGGAGCAGTGTAATACACATAATCATGCATAACTCGCAAACGCAATATCGGAATCAACTGAAATTTTGGGAATATGCTTTTATCGTGGATATGTACTGAAAAATGTCATAAAAAGAGGATGCTAGGATCACGAAATACTCCTTTAGTTAATGGGTTTTCGGACTAATGATCCTTCGGACTATCGAGTCGACCTAACATGCTATAACCGTTGAAACAAACAAAATAATGTTCACTTACTTTACTCGCAAATAACTCCTCGGAAAATTGAATTCTGTTTCTTCAGTGAGAAACGAGTATATAGGCTTTGATGTGGTTTGACATTTAGGGCATTATATACTAAAAACCATTGGTTTCAGGAAGTTAAATTAATATTACTATATCTTTTGGAGTTTCCCATCAACACCCCATTTCAGTTATTTCTAAACACGGACCCATATCATTTTTCTTACAGCAAAGTTATCATTATTTGACAAGGACCTTTAATATTATATAGGGTTTGGAACTGATTCAATATTCCGGGTAAAACATTAGTCAGGAATCAGGATTGCAAAAAGACATCCGATTCCTATTGACGACTGAAATAAAATTGGCAATGACTTTTACTGAGTCACGTACGGGTCACCACATTGTTCACTGCCGCAAAGTGGTTTTAACAATAAGATCCGGAAACCTGAATACATGTAATATATAGACGAAGAAATCGGCCCTACATTTGTATCTTATGAGTTCAGAAAGCATACCGGTACACTATAGACGACGATCTGCGACAAAATCATTTTCACCATGCATGACTGAATTATAGAACTAAAAAGTGAACCCGTTTAACGCAGCATGTCTAATTACATGCCAAAGGGGTGAATCATTTATTTATTTATTTATTACATTTGACAAAAAGCACAATACCCAATATTGCTCAGGGAACACTCATGCCCCGGGCAGAGTCCCGGGGGTGCCCTACATAGGCCTACATACAAAGCGAACAAAAAATAAACTAAAAATCTAAAACAAGATTAAAAAAAAGACAATTATTGGACTAGTGCTGTAACTGCAGCCTTGAAAACATGGTGGGACAACTGACATTTTCTGGTAGCTCATTCCATAACATATATAGGATAGGTGGAAGAAACTTCTTTGACAAAGCGTGAGGCGGCTGAAAGGTGGGTAGAGAGCACGGGAATGGCTGCATTTTGAGTTGGAACGTGAAGGAGGTGTGAATACATTAGGAGAAGATGAAAGGTCGACAAGAATTTTGAAAACATGACGCACAGTGAAGGAGTCCCGACGGACCTCAAGAGAGGGGAGGTTAGTTTGGGAAAGGAGGCTGTCATGATCCGGGTCCCAAGATTAGATTGTAATATGACCCGGCAGGCAAGCCTCTGAACAGATTCGTTTGGGTTTTGGTGAGTGGGTGCACAGATCCTGGGTGGGTGTCTGGTGCCAGGTTAAACTTCCAGCCTACTCAAGAGCCTGGGCGGGCCAGAGAAAGTGTGCATGGTTTGACGATCGGAATGTTGGGAGCAATGTGGAAGTTCCGACGAGCCTTCTTACAAAGGACATCAATGTGGATATTCCAATTTAATTTACTAGAAATATGAATGCCAAGGAAGATGATGTCCGTCATGGTTGGTTGCTAAGATGCCCGGGCTAAGATGTAACAGAAGGTCCGGGTAAGGATTATTTTTGGTAGATATGATCATGGCGTTGGTTTTCTTAGCATTGGCTTGAAGTAAATTGCTTGAAAACCAGAGATGTTGGTGGTGATATCCTCTTGAAAATCAGCTAAATCCTGATGGTTATTGATTGGTTTATATAAAGTAGTATCATCGGCATATAATTTGCGACCCGCATTGAAAGGGATGGGAGCTGATGGGGGATATGTTGTTGATAAAAAGCAAGAAAAGAAGGGGTCCCATGACAGACTTCTGTAACCCAGAAATAACGGGAACAAGACGAGAGGAACACTCATGGACGGCAACACACTGGTACCTGTCTGTAAGGTACGGTATGCCAAAAGCACTGAGTTTTTGAAGCAAAAGTCTGTGTGGCACTTTATCGAAGGCTTTCGCCACTGAGATCGAAAAGAGCAACCACAGCATCTTTGCGGGCTTCAATGGCATTGTTCCAGTCAAGATAGCTGTAAGAAGGGCATCTGTGGTAGATGAATTTGGAAGGAATCCAGATTGCCTCACAGTGAGTAGATTGTATTCGTGAAGGTGGGAGAGAATATGTTTATGAATAACTTTCTCTAAAATCTTTGAAATAATGGGTTGGAGAGAGATGGGACGGTAGTTTGATTGAAACGTGTTTCGAGATCACATGTCATATTATGGTGTAATATGTGATTACATGCATGTTACTGTATTTTACTAAAATTACAGAACCGTTTTTAAACAGCCACGCACAGGAACCACGGTAAACTCGCGTACCGTATATTTCCGTTGTACAGTACCGTATATATATTTATCGTATTTTATTTCACTGGTAAAATAACGGCAGCTGGGATTCAAGTCATTTCCTTTGTTCTGATGGCTGATTTCAATGTATTTTCCTTGTTTTTGATCTTTGATCATATATATAAAACTTTTCACCCCCTAACCGGTTACCCCAACCGGATCCTTGGGGTAACACACCCCTTTGTACTTGTGCTGGATGCTGTAAGGTAATCAAAATCGGCGTCAATATACACTCAACAGGAGCTTGCAATGTGCTATTCCAGCTATTGAAACTTGATGTTGAGTTTAGCGTCCCATTTTTTTCAGCTCATAATGAGGCAACTATTTCATTATTCATTATTCATTATTTTCAAGGTTTCATTATCAGCAGCCTTTTACCAATGCTTATGCGCTTTTGGTCATTCTAATTGGGTATCGCCAGTCGCAATATAATGTCACAAACACACATAAACATTTATAAAAGTATAATTATCTTGCTTTTTGTTTTTCAAGTTTTAAAACAAACTAATGTATGTATTCCGAAGTATACCATGCCAGTCTTCTTCACTCCAATTTGTACTAACCTCACCGTATACATGGTACATTTGAGGATGGGGGTAATGGGGGGGGGGAGGATTGACTCATTTATACAAAAATAACAATCATGCAGAACATTATGAAATAAATTTTTGGCAACAATTTGTCAAAACTAGGTCTTTCCTGGTTAAATTATTTACAACATCAACAATGTCCAGCTGGTAAAAACATTTTGGCTAGGTTGATTTCTCTTTTGTCTACCCTGGTATCCCAAAGGTATAATTGAAATAATTGGATAGAGCAAGGGTCAAAAACCTGTATATTTTTAATGCTAAAATATTTAGATGGATTCATCTAATAGTTCGCAAGGCTTTCTATAGTTTTTGAAGGGTTCAAATACAAAAAAAAGGGTTTAACAATTTTGCAGAACAAATTTTCTTTCTGGTTTAGTAATAATTTGCAAAATAATGAATTATTTTCAGATTTTACATCTCAAACGCGGCACAAAATTCATAACGCGGGCGGTGGACGCTAAACTCAGAATCAAGTTTCAAGTGCCTGAATCCAGAAAGAAAATAGATGCGCACCCCTATTTAGAGGATCGAGTTGGCCAGATTGATTTCCGGACTATTAATTTTGTCCAGTCATAATCGTTGAAAGTGCAGCAGTTGTGAGATATGTGGTTAGCTTTAGTCCATGTCAATATTTCCCATGCTTCGTCAGCAATTGGGTTTCGTCAGAGCTGAAAGTATGTACTTGTGTACCAGTGATACACCCCTATAGGATTGGTTAACATTTTGTATTCATTTATAAGCAGCCCACAGTGTGAACAACCGGGTTCAAAGTACAAGTTCGAATCATTTTGTCATGATCATAAATAGATAATAACTATCCAATTAAATTTCAAATTAAATTTTCTTGTACTTTATTCAAGAGACAACTATCCAATCAGTCAGCTGAATCAGTCCTACAAGGCCTATGATTATATTTATATAAAGTACCACGTTGACGTCTAGAAAAGTAACTTACTTGTAAGAATTAATTACAAATAAATACTATGAATACTTACTCAGTTAAATGTGACTGATATTCTTCGGAGTTAGTTATATATATATTACCAAATTGTAATTTCCCTTATAAATATCTCATGACTTATCAAATGACTTGTTCAAATAAAACAATTAAGGTCTAATCATATAGTATAAAGTTCATCAGATTGATACAGACTTGACATTTAATATGGAATATTTTTTCGCAAAATTCCAAGACTGGTCTGGCCGGAGTCTGCATAAACCGCACGGGCTAAATATTAATTGGGGTGTGTCGGGAGATGGTGTAAAATAGTTGTTTGATAGAAAAATTTGTTGTCCATAAGTTTACATTATGGTGCTTTTAATGTATCGAATTTGCCTAAAATGGTGGATTTAAGGAGGCTGAATTTGAGCTTTGTAGGGGACACAATTTCGGACTTTATGCAACATTGTGCTGTTATTATCAAATTCATAGGGATTTGAGGTGATATTTCTTAAACTTCGTCAGCAATTGGCATTCATCACAACTGAAATACACTTCTAATGTACCAATTTTTTGAACAAGGGAGGAGCTTTAAAATAGGGCTCTTAAAAGTGGTACGTACTCAGAAGGTTTGAATGGTCCCCTGGGGTCAAATGTTATAAACTTACGGTACAAAAACAACTGCGCAGATACAGCGTGGGGAAGTTGGCTCGAGATTAGAGATTAGAGATTAGACATTCGCAATTGAATAATTCTATACGTTGAATATAAAGTTTTGAAATTCCTTATTTTTATGAATTTCGACCTAATAACAACTTTTATGTATAGTTCAAGTCTTCTATAGTTTTTTGACACTATTTTTGGACATTTGAAATTTTTGGCTAAAATTTTTGAATGTCCAAAAATAGTGTCAAAATACTCCGGAACACTTGATCGATACATAAAAGTGATTATTAGGTCGAAATTAGCCCAAATAACGAAGTTCAAAAATTTTGAAATTTTTGGCTAAAATTTTTGAATGTCCAAAAATGGTGTAAAAATACTCGAGAACATTTGACCGATGCATAAAAGTGGGTTTTAGGTCGAAATTCGTCCAAATAACGAAGTACAAAAATTTTGAAATTTTTAGGCCAAAAGTCCAAAAACGGTCTCAAATGACTCCAGTACCCTTGATCGATGCACAAAAACGATTAAAACTGTAATATTCAACGTAATAACGAATGTCTAATCTCTAATCTCTAATCTCGAGCCAACTTCACCGTGCCGCAGATACCTGGTTGTCCAATGAACTCACACTGTTTCTTTGTGTACAATAGGTTTATAACATTTGGCCTCAGGGGACCATTCAAACTTTCTGAGTGCGTACCTCGTTTAAGGGCCATATTTTGTAAAGCATCTCCCACTTTCAAAACTGGTAGATTACAAGTGCATTTCAATTCTGATGAACACTAATTGGTATTTAGGTTCAGTAAATATCACCTCAAACATCAATAAGTTTGATAATATCAGAATAAAGTTGAATAAAATTCAGAATTTTATCCCCACAAAAATCAAATTCAGTCTCCTTAAATCCGCCATTTAAGGCTAATTCACTACAATATGAGCGACATAATGTAAACTAATGGAAAGTACATTTTCTGTTAAACAATTATTTTACACCATCTCCCGACACACCACAATCGATATTTAGCCTGTGTGGTTTATGCAGACCCCTTCCAGACCAGTCTTGCAATTTTTCGAAAAAATATTCCATATTAAATGTCAAGTCTGTAATAACAAAACCAACCCAGTCGCTGACTATGATGTCGTGACTGATATCCGATAGTAAGCTTCGGATCATAGTTGGAATCAATTATACCATTAGTATCAAATTATAAATTTCCTTATAGATATCTCAGGACATTATCTATATAACATAAAGCAATAGGCCAAACCGTATAGTATATGATAGTATAAAGTTCATTAAGATATGGTTACTACAGTAGCTTACGATAAGGATAATGAACTGAGTGCAATGCATTCGTCAAGATAATCGCACGCGCCGTGGAGTTATTGCATTTAGCTCAAGAGCCGATAGGCTCAAGAGCTAAATGCAATAACTCCATGGCAAGTGCAATTATCTTGACGAATGTATTTGCACGAGTACATTATCCGTCATACACTTTGAGTGTAGGCCTATTAAAACAATAGGCAATATTAATTGCTGCATTCATTATATTAGTTTTAATATTAGGAAAATATCTTACATTTAAAAACACCGTCAGGACATTGACCAACTACGTAGCATTTAACTGGTAAAGAAAATCAATCCCGTATAAGGCTAGCTTCAGACTCCATATTGTACGTACAATATTGTATGTACAATACTTTTCGTGACGTCAAAAATTATTGCACGTGCAATAAATATACGTGCCACGACTAGTTGAATCAGATTAAATAACGCGCTATAACCCTGACGGTTCATTGTTTGCTAAATCCAAGCAAGGACACCAGAAAATCTATGCAAGATAAATTTCTACTGCTGCTGATGAAAAATCCTAGAGTGCGTTTGGAGGTTTTTTTTGCACTTTACCAGTAGGCCTAATAAATTCATAAAAAAAATAAAAATCAAATAAAGATTTAGGGTGAATGTTTTTAATCACTGCTTATCTGATCCACTTTCCCAGGAAACTAAATACCGATACTCCTTAGTTTTTCCCTGACTTTCCAGACATAATTATGAGTAAACATCAAATTTAATGTTTACAAAACAATAAAATATATATACATTCGTTTGCATTTTGTACATAAATATAAATATTAATAATGTACAAACATTAAAAAAGAGGGCCTAAGAGTATGTCTATTTTTAATCATATACTAATTCCGCCATGCCCAAACATATTTTATATAATGTGAAATACCCAAATTCCAATCAAAAATAAAAACAAATTTGTTATCAAATACACTAGGCCTATGTTGTATTACAGGAATTTAATAGATGGTGCATTTTAATAAATAAATAGATTAACACGGGTAATGGACGATAAATATTTGGCAATACCGGATTTACCACAGAGCCAGTGGATAAAGAAATCAATTACAATTAAAACAAATTAAATGAGAAAATGAAAGCAAGGACATTTTGGTGTTCAAAGGTCCGGTTCAAAGTATTGTTTTAGAATGCGAAGGAGTCCTAAATGTTATCCTGGCCCAGGACACTGATTAATGTAAATTCGACCCATAGTTATTTTATCTACTTTTGCCACCATTCAACCTGTTCAATGTGATTTGTGCCTATTTTTAATACAATTCCGAAATCTGACGTATCAACGTTGTATCGGTCCACAAACTATGATCCGAGACTATTTCATTTGACACGGTTGTATGGATTTCAAAAGATCGGTCCTATAATAGATATCGATTAGAGAATTACAGCATGAGGCTTTGAGGATGCCGTAAACCTCTTGACAATCAACCAATCAGAGAGACATATTTCAGATATATGTTCGTATAATTGAAACTCCTTCAATATATAGTTCAAGTAATCTCGTTTCACGTTTATGGATGTATTGGGATGATCATAAGTAGGTCTATAACATACACCATCATAACATGCCTCAACGATATCAACATGTAAAAAGCTGTTGCAAATTCATAACACAACGTGTTATAATGTATAATGTTATATGCCAAAACTTTAAAAAACAATAAAAATATCGGTATCAATCAAATCAAAACCAGAATAAATACATAGGCCTACAAATAATACTTAAGAAACTGACTAAATCAATATATGACTAAATGTCGGTATAAATGAAGCGCTAAATCAATTAATCAATCAGTAATCAATCAATCAATCAATCAACCAATCAATCAACCAATAAATAAATAAATAAATGAATAAATAAATAAATAAATAAATAAATAAATAAATAAATAAATAAATAAATAAATAAATAAATAAATAAATGAATAAATGAATGAATAAATAAATAAATAAATAAATAAATAAACAAATAGGCCTAAATAAATAAATCTATAAATAAATAAATAAAAACTGAATGTGCCATTTATATTATTATTACAATTTTAATATTATTATTATTATTAGTATTAATAGGCCTTTTAATATTAAGTACAGTTGAATACAAGAAGACATAAAAAGATGTTCATCATTCCGTGCACGAACACTCACTAAATTTACCACTCTTAGAAATTTGGCAACTCCGTATCAATTAAGCAACCAATGATTGTAGCAAAATATTTATTTTCCCGGTACATACTATTTATTGCACGTGTAATACTTTTTGACGTCACGAAAAGTATTGTACATACAATATTGTACGTACAATACGGAGTCTGAAGCGCGCTTAAGTTATAGCTATCAATGGTATCGATTGCGCCATACGTCATACTTTAGTAACTTATTCACGCATGGTTTGTAACCAATTGACTTTATGTCGTGGTTTCGAACACAGAGAGCACTGAACCAGTTGGAAACGATCGATTTAGATGTCCGACTAGTACTACGGTGAATATCAACTGGACTTTATAGCTCTATAATTTGAACTTTAAAATCTACTTATACACCAATCCGAGAAGCGTTTACTGTATTTGGCCCTCTATTGACGGTAACACAGATGTACCAGAGCGGGAGATTTAATTCGTAATTCAATACTTATGATCGTGTATTGAATATCACTGTTGTGTACAATTCCGGATACAATTCTGTATAGCACGCAATAAATAATGGGTGGAAGGTGGAACCCCGACCTCAGGACACCGCAGTTTTACATCAGGGACACCGCAGTAATGGCGAAGTCGGATTGGTGGATATTAAAACCCTCGACATTGGGATCTAAGTATTTGTTCAGTATTATCATAGGCCTTCAATCACTTGTGTTTGAGGGCCTATGGTATTATAAAGCATGATCATGATATTATGCGCTAGTGTGTGTTTCCAGGCCCGGCTATGTTATTTTAGATATAGGCCTACATGTATTTCATTTGTAAAATGCTGAATATTTTGCAATGGTGTCATCTTGTATAATTATGATCCACCTGTTTTTGGCCCTTTTTAATTAATAGAAGCTCGATTATTCTCATTTAATGTTTGATTTATTTGAGGTCATTAATCATAATTTATGACAATGATCTGCCCTTTGCACGAGCGATTGTCGAATAGGGTGCAACTCTACTAGTCTTATTACAAGACTGCCCTACCCCAACCCTAAACCCTAACCCTAAACTCCGTAAACGAGGACTGGACTCAAGTCTAACGAGTTGCACCCTATTCGGTAATTGTACCCTATTCTAGAACACCGTTTGTAACTATACCATTTTAACACCACAGAATGTATATTCGTACTTTTTTGATGGTATATATATCGAACAGACAATTATATAGTTATGTGACCTCTGTGTCGAAAGCGTCACCTAACTCTACTATATGGTTATGTGAAAGTAGTATTTCTAGTATTTGAGCGTGCACGTATTATCTAGAATCTATTGTTTAGCGTGCAGGTTTTAGATAATGCATTGTTTAGCGTGCAGGTTTATATAATTTGGGCTGTGAAGGGTAGTTCGCGAAAATAATGCACGGGAGAAGAATACATAACGATGAATAGAAACGGGCACTAGAAGTGTATGATAAGGATAATGAACTGAGTGCAATGCATTCGTCAAGATAATCGCACGCGCCGTGGAGTTATTGCATTTAGCTCAAGAGCCGATAGGCTCAAGAGCTAAATGCAATAACTCCATGGCAAGTGCAATTATCTTGACGAATGTATTTGCACGAGTACATTATCCGTCATACACTTTGAGTGTAGGCCTATTAAAACAATAGGCAATATTAATTGCTGCATTCATTATATTAGTTTTAATATTAGGGAAAATATCTTACATTTTAAAAACACCGTCAGGACATTGACCAACTACGTAGCATTTAACTGGTAAAGAAAATCAATCCCGTATAAGGCTAGCTTCAGACTCCATATTGTACGTACAATATTGTATGTACAATACTTTTCGTGACGTCAAAAATTATTGCACGTGCAATAAATATACGTGCCACGACTAGTTGAATCAGATTAAATAACGCGCTATAACCCTGACGGTTCATTGTTTGCTAAATCCAAGCAAGGACACCAGAAAATCTATGCAAGATAAATTTCTACTGCTGCTGATGAAAAATCCTAGAGTGCGTTTGGAGGTTTTTTTTGCACTTTACCAGTAGGCCTAATAAATTCATAAAAAAAATAAAAATCAAATAAAGATTTAGGGTGAATGTTTTTAATCACTGCTTATCTGATCCACTTTCCCAGGAAACTAAATACCGATACTCCTTAGTTTTTCCCTGACTTTCCAGACATAATTATGAGTAAACATCAAATTTAATGTTTACAAAACAATAAAATATATATACATTCGTTTGCATTTTGTACATAAATATAAATATTAATAATGTACAAACATTAAAAAAGGGGGCCTAAGAGTATGTCTATTTTTAATCATATACTAATTCCGCCATGCCCAAACATATTTTATATAATGTGAAATACCCAAATTCCAATCAAAAATAAAAACAAATTTGTTATCAAATACACTAGGCCTATGTTGTATTACAGGAATTTAATAGATGGTGCATTTTAATAAATAAATAGATTAACACGGGTAATGGACGATAAATATTTGGCAATACCGGATTTACCACAGAGCCAGTGGATAAAGAAATCAATTACAATTAAAACAAATTAAATGAGAAAATGAAAGCAAGGACATTTTGGTGTTCAAAGGTCCAGTTCAAAGTATTGTTTTAGAATGCGAAGGAGTCCTAAATGTTATCCTGGCCCAGGACACTGATTAATGTAAATTCGACCCATAGTTATTTTATCTACTTTTGCCACCATTCAACCTGTTCAATGTGATTTGTGCCTATTTTTAATACAATTCCGAAATCTGACGTATCAACGTTGTATCGGTCCACAAACTATGATCCGAGACTATTTCATTTGACACGGTTGTATGGATTTCAAAAGATCGGTCCTATAATAGATATCGATTAGAGAATTACAGCATGAGGCTTTGAGGATGCCGTAAACCTCTTGACAATCAACCAATCAGAGAGACATATTTCAGATATATGTTCGTATAATTGAAACTCCTTCAATATATAGTTCAAGTAATCTCGTTTCACGTTTATGGATGTATTGGGATGATCATAAGTAGGTCTATAACATACACCATCATAACATGCCTCAACGATATCAACATGTAAAAAGCTGTTGCAAATTCATAACACAACGTGTTATAATGTATAATGTTATATGCCAAAACTTTAAAAACAATAAAAATATCGGTATCAATCAAATCAAAACCAGAATAAATACATAGGCCTACAAATAATACTTAAGAAACTGACTAAATCAATATATGACTAAATGTCGGTATAAATGAAGCGCTAAATCAATTAATCAATCAGTAATCAATCAATCAATCAATCAACCAATCAATCAACCAATAAATAAATAAATAAATGAATAAATAAATAAATAAATAAATAAATAAATAAATAAATAAATAAATAAATAAATAAATAAATAAATAAATAAATGAATAAATGAATGAATGAATAAATAAATAAATAAATAAATAAACAAATAGGCCTAAATAAATAAATCTATAAATAAATAAATAAAAACTGAATGTGCCATTTATATTATTATTACAATTTTAATATTATTATTATTATTAGTATTAATAGGCCTTTTAATATTAAGTACAGTTGAATACAAGAAGACATAAAAAGATGTTCATCATTCCGTGCACGAACACTCACTAAATTTACCACTCTTAGAAATTTGGCAACTCCGTATCAATTAAGCAACCAATGATTGTAGCAAAATATTTATTTTCCCGGTACATACTATTTATTGCACGTGTAATACTTTTTGACGTCACGAAAAGTATTGTACATACAATATTGTACGTACAATACGGAGTCTGAAGCGCGCTTAAGTTATAGCTATCAATGGTATCGATTGCGCCATACGTCATACTTTAGTAACTTATTCACGCATGGTTTGTAACCAATTGACTTTATGTCGTGGTTTCGAACACAGAGAGCACTGAACCAGTTGGAAACGATCGATTTAGATGTCCGACTAGTACTACGGTGAATATCAACTGGACTTTATAGCTCTATAATTTGAACTTTAAAATCTACTTATACACCAATCCGAGAAGCGTTTACTGTATTTGGCCCTCTATTGACGGTAACACAGATGTACCAGAGCGGGAGATTTAATTCGTAATTCAATACTTATGATCGTGTATTGAATATCACTGTTGTGTACAATTCCCGGATACAATTCTGTATAGCACGCAATAAATAATGGGTGGAAGGTGGAACCCCCGACCTCGGGACACCGCAGTTTTACATCGGGGACACCGCAGTAATGGCGAAGTCGGATTGGTGTATATTAAAACACGCGACATTGGGATTTAACAATTTGTTCAGTATTATCATAGGCCTTCAAACACATGTGTTTGAAGGCCTATGGTATTATAAAGCATGATCATGATATTATGCGCTAGTGTGTGTTTCCCGGGCCCGGCTATGTTATTTTAGATATAGGCCTACATGTATTTCATTTGTAAAATGCTGAATATTTTGCAATGGTGTCATCTTGTATAATTATGATCCACCTGTTTTGGCCCTTTTTAATTAATAGAAGCTCGATTATTCTCATTTAATGTTTGATTTATTTGAGGTCATTAATCATAATTTATGACAATGATCTGCCCTTTGCACGAGCGATTGTCGAATAGGGTGCAACTCTACTAGTCTTATTACAAGACTGCCCTACCCCAACCCTAAACCCTAACCCTAAACTCCGTAAACGAGGACTGGACTCAAGTCTAACGAGTTGCACCCTATTCGGTAATTGTACCCTATTCTAGAACACCGTTTGTAACTATACCATTTTAACACCACAGAATGTATATTCGTACTTTTTTGATGGTATATATATCGAACAGACAATTATATAGTTATGTGACCTCTGTGTCGAAAGCGTCACCTAACTCTACTATATGGTTATGTGAAAGTAGTATTTCTAGTATTTGAGCGTGCACGTATTATCTAGAATCTATTGTTTAGCGTGCAGGTTTTAGATAATGCATTGTTTAGCGTGCAGGTTTATATAATTTGGGCTGTGAAGGGTAGTTCGCGAAAATAATGCACGGGAGAAGAATACATAACGATGAATAGAAACGGGCACTAGAAGTGTATAGTAGGATAAAGAGTAAATGTAAACATGATTTCGAGGCAGATGTATGAAAGGGTTGTATGTAAGTGTTGTATATTGGGCCGTTTAATGTGATTACGGCTATGTGTCTTGGAAAGGTGCTTGCGAACCAGTTGTTTCATTTGCGTAGCCAATGTGCCACTAATCTAGGTAGAAAGAAGGATATTTGGAATAATACGCCAAAGTACGCATCTGTCCCAAAAAAGGACATTTACTCATTTGTGGACATGCTTAAGTATGAAACATGTCAATGTAAGTAAAACAGCACTATAGTTTCCAGCACAGTTACTTAGCGGTCTGGCAATTTGGCGCAGTTTATGGCATATACGAAAGTGGGTTCTGATTGGCTAATTGAATCACGTTATCATCATATCGGCACCTCATTCGCTGGTCAAGCTGCGTAACATCGCGTGACCTAGTTACTTTTAGCACGCGATAATCTGACAGAGCAGACGGACACATCTCTGACGTGTCTAAAGTAATTTGCTGTAGAGTATAGGAATAACTGTTTCTGAAGAAGAATGATGAAAGCAGTTGTCTTTGATAATAATTCAGAGAAACTGAGATCCAAGCAGTCCGTCAGGCTTGAGAACATCCAGAAAAGAGTTCTAAGAATTATTCTTGGGTCCAATTATGTGTCATATGACAATGCTCTTGTTGTGTGTAATCTTGATAAACTATCTGCTAGGATGGGGCAACATTGCGTTAAGGTTAGCAACTATTTTAAACTGTTGCGACGGGTGTTGCGATTTGGTAATTCACATCATCTTGCGAATGGTAGTGAGCTTTAGCAAAAATTGTATTGATCATTTCATAGCGTGTAAGTAGAAGAATTCAAATATTACAGATACTTTTTTTCTGTGTTTCTTGAGTTATGTTGTAAAGAGGGTTGAAACAAAGCTAGAATACTTTGGTTGAAACAACAACACTGTATTTTCAACAATAAATCAAGCAGGTTTTCAAAGTATATGATTTGTAGAATGAAATTTTGCAAAACGTCAAAGTGCTATTTTTCAATAATATATTGATTTTGATTATAAAAATCGATTGTTTTGGCTGCTTTGAGGAATAATGCATAGTCTACCCTTGATTTCGCTAGTTCATTGTCCAAGTCTGATCGGACCCTCAAGTTGCTTCCTCTCAGCAAAGGTCAGAGAGTCTCATGGTAGACAAATAAGAGACAATGCCAATCTCACCCTGCTCTGTGTGCGTACAGACAGGTTTGCTAGAAGTTTTGTTCCTTAGTGTTGGGCTGCTAAACAATAACCCATCACAATTCTGTCTCCTCTCCTGCATTACTGTGGGTCCGATTTCCTTTTGGTTGTCTTGAGTTCTGATCTCATTTGTTGTTTATATCTTATTTAATATGTTTAATGTTTTTTGCTTATATTTTATGTACAATGTAATTGGGCCTCCGGGCCGCGAGTTTGTGTGAATAAAAATCATATCATATTGTACATGTAACAAGTAAGATCCTAAAGCCGTGATTGCTATCCAATATATATGTTTTACATGTTAAACATTTTATTAAGTAATTCACTTGTTGTGAATTATATATCAGTGCGTTTGTTGTATAGAAGGGGTGTGTGTATTTGCGTGACCTTGGGTATTTCCTACTCGTAACAACATGTGCCTTAGAACTTGGAGTTAATGACAAAATGTATCATCATGGGGTATGCATCTACATCCAATTAACATTATTGAATACCTGAATAGATGTTATTGAGGTGATTAACACCACAGATATTGGATATATTGTGTTCCAATATCTGTGTTAACACTCAACTTTCTAAGGCTCGCTGGTTATCAATGAAGGTGGCAGCTCTCATGAAATTTGAAGGCGACTTGCCATGACCAGAACATATCTGCCATTGCTCTAACTACCTGGAAAGACAGTAACATTTCGAACTATTATGAATGCCCTTCTTTCAGGACCCCAAAATTAATCATTTTGAACCTGATATTTGATGAGACCACCCTGTATCAGAAGATTAACAAAAACACCTTTTATTTTGGCCGCTGATGGTTTCAAAGAGCATAGAACACAATCTTTAGCAAATGATTGTCCAAGGACATATTGAAGCAAGGCAGCCAAGTAGACAAATACTTCGCTTGGCTGATGTAATTAAAGATCTAAACCTAGTAAACCATGTAAACGCTGCCAACAGATCAGCTATGGATATAGGCAGATGTGAATGGGACTCTATCATCAAAAGGCTCACAAAAGTCATCAGACATGACTCATTGGACTACGACGATGACTAAAGTCGTGTTCGCACGGTCGGACTTAAGTCACTTAATACCGGTACTAAATCACTATTACCGGTTATAAGTCGCTTATTACCGGTAATAACTCACTTATATCCGACCGTGTGAACACGACTTTCATGGCACAATCCTTTCAATTCCACGCATGGGTCCGTTATATGATACTTGTATAATTGTTCTATTATATAAAGCATAGATTATACTTTTCATTATAGATTTTATTTAATGTAAAATAATCATCTAGGGATACATGTAGTGATACACGGGACGGAACGTACGATTTGATCAAAAGCATATGAACATACCTCACACGGAGTTTTATGTTATTCTTTGTTTTAGTTTTTTAGCGTTGTCCAGAGTTTTGTGCATTTCCATGGTTACTTTATGATTATAATGCTTCACCGTGCTCACCCAGTAGGGTATTTCACGATGACGCCCGGACATTTTCAAACAGTAGGCTTAAGGAAGCAGCACTATTTTGTTCCTTTGCAGGCAAAGAGCAGAGCCCGGGAGCAGAGTAATATTTGGAATTCAGTTTAGGCAAAACAAAAATAACATATACGACTGTGATTTCATGATATGATGGAAATCACAGTCCCTGAACTTTTGAGCTACTGCCCGGACAAACAATGCTCTAAACTGTAAATAAAAAAGCGCAATTTATTTACTTACAAGTATGTCCTTTGTGTCAATTAGTGGTTATGTCCAAACTTAAGATATGTAGACCAATTTGTATAAACAGCAATAAGGTTGTATGTTAGTCGTCAAGAAAATCAGTTCGCATTTTGATCACATCAATACAAAGTAACACAGCAAGAGGTCATTTTCGGATGTAAAAATAGTACTAGAATCCTTGGGATTTTCCTGTTTAATTTTCACCGGTTGCATGAAACCTTTCTCGGCTGGTGGACAATCAAAATGAATCACATCACTAATTGCAACAGAATCCATTTCGCATGCGTCCATGACCCAAAAGCTCATGCAAAAACATCAAATATCCTCGAAAATCCAAGTACTGGAACAGAATGCGATCAAATTGCATTCTGAATACGAGGAATGACCTAATTCCAAATGATTTTTAGTTATTTATTTTTATATATTTAATTATTCGTTTATTTATTTATTTATTTATTTATTGATTAATTTATTTATTTATTTATTTATTTATTTTATTTTTGAAATTCACGATACAAATAATCAAATTGTATGACGAATTATTAAAAATGGATGTTTAATATTTTTGATAAGACCTAAAAACAATTCGGGTGAAAATGGATATCTTCAGTACGAAAGGTTACGATTTTAAATGATTGGACGGCTTTGCCTCACAGCCACACACACTTTAATTATGATTATAGATCATTAGATTTACAAAGTTTACTCGATGCACGTCACGTCACCATTGAAGTAATATTTGTATTACCAAGTAAAACCAAGTTATTTCCATTGTTATTTTCATATTTAAAAATCCAGTGCACCAGGCAGCTTACCACTTCATTTTTCATTAAAACAAATAATATTGTTGCATTATTTTGGCTTGAGATCTTTGTTTCGAAGTACGCAAATCTTGCGTTACAAGACTTCCTTCAGACTATTATCCTTGACTTCCCGGCGCGACTACTGAATAACATCAATATTTGAAAGCTAAGTAGAAACTTCTGTTGAAATTTTGGTTTCTAGTGTTACCAGTTTAGCCAGCCATGACACTCTATTTTGTTTATGCATTTTCTTGTGTAGTATGGCGCAATGTGCTGATATTTGAGTTAACAGTTTGTCTTCCTACATTAGTGGAACCAATGATTTTTTGGATTCTTACACCTCAAATGATAAAACTAGAATTGGTTCCATTTTTTTATATGCCCCTTATGCTTCCCACAAAGAGTCGAAGGTCATGATGTGACCAGAATGTAAAATGTGTGGTATCATTTTATACACCTCAAATTGACTCGGATCCTCTCATTGCTAGGAATAAAAAAAAGTTAATTGTCATATTGCACTAGGGTGCTTAGTTCAGGAATTAATCAATCGCGTCTTGTCTCAACTTTCGATAAACGAGAGAGGAAATTAATTTGTTTGAGAAATGTATAACCTCGAAATCGGATGAAATCATGAGTCAAAGGTTATTCATGAACATATTTCTAGTGGATTTCGTCTGCATTAACTCTGATGGGGAACATGACAATACAAATTGCACCAAAATTGTGAATTAAGTATATGTTTGAGATTTCTTATTATATGTTAAGAAGAGTAATTTGAGACCAGGTTCGATGAAATCAGACCGTTTTTAAAATGTGACCTATGTTGATTTTCGGACGTTGATATAACGTCATTATGACGTTGTTTCGACATCAAGTTGTGAACGTATTATTCAAACGTCCCTATTAGCCCGGTCGAACGTTGTAACAACGAATGAATTACAGAATATTAACTTCGTACGTGAGACGTAAATACCATGTCATTAATTACCGAAAAGGCTTTGTCCAGGTACGTTGGTTAATATAACGTTGTAAATAGTCACTGCGCGACGTTATCGTAATACAACGTAAGTACAACGTCAGCGAGCGTCTTGAAAACGTGTGTTGGCTGGGTTATTGATCTTATCGAGGGATTCTCTCAATTTGCCCAGGTAAGCCAAATCTGAGTCTGATTATATAGGCACCAATTAATTTACTTCTTTCTTTCTTTCGTTCTTTCTTTCGTTCTTCATTTGCATTTTGCTCTGCTTCCTTTGCACTTTTGTACGTCATATAGTGACATTACATGGGAATTGTTGGTACTTATTTTGGTACAACTGGATAGCGGAGATTCGTATCTATTGGGTGACGTGTCACAACCAATATCTCAGGGGTGGGGCAATAATATTATTTGTACCACGGGTGGTGAATTCTCAAAATGGTCTGCCCAAAATCGCTTGCTCCCATTGATACTTCAATTTGTAAATTAATATTTCAATTTGTAAATTGATACTTCAATTTGTCAATTGATATTTCAATTTGTCGATTGACATTTTAAGTTGTCAATTGATACTTCAATGTGCATATTGATACTTCAATGTGCATAATTATTGATATTTCGATTTGTTTTGATGCTTCAATTCGTAAATTGATACTTCAATTCATGAATTGAAGCTGCAGTTTGTAATTGAAACTTCATTTTGTAAATTGATACTTCAGTTTGTAAATTGACATTTCAATTTCTAAATTGATACTTCAATTTGTAAATTGACATTTCAGTTTGTAAATTAATACTTCAATTTGTAAATTGATACTTCAGTTTGTAAATTGATACTTCAGTTTGTAAATTGATGCTTCAGTTTTTGATGTTTTAGTTTGTAAATTAACCCTAATCGCCTAAGGGCTTTTTGGCGACAGGAAGGGAAAGAAGGAATGAATAAAGAGAGAAAACAAAGATAGAAGTTGTTTGCTCTGGGTGGGATTCGAAACCGAGACCCTCGCATGCCAAGCACTGGGTCGGCGACACTTTGCCACGGGAGTTGGGCTTCGCTGGCCAGCGAAACCGTGCCTATATATCACTTAGGGCGATTGCGTCATCACACCAAGTGGGATGCACGCACGAACAGCGCATACCCTATATCAAGTAGTATTTTGTAGTACCGATTCATAAATTTATACTTCAATCCCTGAATTGATACTTCAATTCGTGAATTGATACTTCAATTCGTGAATTGATACTTCAATTCGTAACTGGATACTTCATTTCATAAATTGATACTTCAATTCGTGAATTGAAGCTGCAGTTTTTTAATTGATACTACAGTTTGTACATTGATATTTCACTTTGTATATAGATACTTCAATTTGTAAATTGATATGTCAATTTGAAAATCAATGTCAATTTGTAAATTGATTTGCAAATTTATACTTCAGTTGATTGAATATTGATACTTCCATCTGTCCATTGATACTTCAATTTGTAAATTGATACATCAATTTGTAAATGGTTACAATTTGTAAATTCATACTCAATTGGTGAATTGATACTCAATAGGTAAATTGATACACAATTGTTAAATTGATACTCAATTGGTAAATTAATACACAATTGTTAAATTGATACTCAATTGGTAAATTAATACACAATTGGTAAATTAATAGTCAATTGGTAAATTGATACTCAATTGGTAAATTGATACACAATTGGTAAATTGATACTCAATTGGTAAATTGATACTCAATTGGAAAATTGATACTCAATTGGTAAATTGATACACAATTGTTAAATTGATACACAATTGGTAAATTGATACTCAATTGGTAAATTGATACTCAATTGGTAAATTGATACCCAATTGGTAAATTGATACTCAATTGGTAAATTGATATTCAATTGGTAAATTGATACTCAATTGGTAAATTGATATTCAATTGGTAAATCTGTACACAATTTGTAAATTGATATACAATTTGTAAATTGATACACAATTGGTAAATTAATACACAATTGGTAAATTTATACTCAATTTGGTAAATTTATACTCAATTGGTAAATTGATACTCAATTGGTAAATTGATACTTAATTGGTAAATTGATACTCAATTGGTAAATTGATACTCAATTGGTAAATTGATACACAATTGTTAAATTGATACACAATTGGTAAATTGATACTCAATTGGTAAATTGATACTTAATTGGTAAATTGATACTCAATTGGTAAATTGATACTCAATTGGTAAATTGATACTCAATTGGTAAATTGATATTCAATTGGTAAATTGATACTCAATTGGTAAATTGATATTCAATTGGTAAATCTGTACACAATTTGTAAATTGATATACAATTTGTAAATTGATACACAATTGGTAAATTAATACACAATTGGTAAATTTATACTCAATTTGGTAAATTTATACTCAATTGGTAAATTGATACTCAATTGGTAAATTGATACTTAATTGGTAAATTGATACTCAATTGGTAAATTGATACTCAATTGGTAAATTGATACTTAATTGGTAAATTGATACTCAATTGGTAAATTGATACTCAATTGGTAAATTAATACACAATTGGTAAATTGATACACAATTGTGAACTGATACATAATTGGTAAATTGATACACAATTTGTAAATTGATACACAGTTGGTAAATTATTACTCAATTGGTAAATTGATACACAATTGGTAAATTGATACTCAATTGGTAAATTGATACTCAATTGGTAAATTGATACTCAATTGGTAAATTGATACTCAATTGGTAAATTGATACTCAATTGGTAAATTGATACTCAATTGGTAAATTGATACTCAATTGGTAAATTGATACACAATTGGTAATTGATACTCAATTGGTAAATTGATACTCAATTGGAAAATTGATACTCAATTGGTAAATTGATACACAATTGGTAAATTGATACACAATTGGTAAATTGATACTCAATTGGTAAATTGATACTCAATTGGTAAATTGATACTCAATTGGTAAATTGATACACAATTGGTAAATTGATACACAATTTGTAAATTGATACACAATTGGTAAATTGATACACAATTGGTATATTGATACACATTTGGTAAATTGATACACAATTGGTTAATTGATACTCAATTGGTAAATTGATAATTAATTTCGTGAATTGACACTTCAATTCGCGAATTGAAACAACAGATTGTAATTGATACTTCAGTTTGTAAACTTCAATTTGTAAATTCATACTTCAGTTTGTAAAATGATGCTTGTTTGTAAATCGATACTTCAATTCGTGGATTGATACTTCATTGCGTGAATTGATACTTCAATTCGTGCATTGAAACTGTATATTGTAATTGATACTTCAGCTTGTGAGCTTCAATTTGTAAATTTATACTCAATTAGTAAATTAATATTCAATTGCTAAACTGGTGCTTAATTTGTGAATTGAACAACAGTTTCCCGATAGTTCATATTGCAAAGTGTCCCAAAATTGTAAGAACTGTCAAAAACTGTCCCACAATGCATTGCAAATTTCAAAACCGATATCGCTTATTGATACTTCAATTTTGCAAATTGATACTTTAGTTTGTAAATTTGTTCTTCAATTTGTAAAATGACCTTTTCGGTAAATCCCATAAGCCTTTGTAAGTACATTTGAGATGTCATCATTTGAAGTCACGTCGATAAACGATGTGTGCATCGGCGCAGATCAGCGTGACGTCAAATGACGACATCTCAGGTTATGGGATTTACCAAAAAAGGTCAATTGATACTTCAATTTGTAAATTGATACTTTAATTTGTAAATTGATACTTCAATTTGTAAATTAATACTTCAATTTGTAAATCAATACTTCAATTGGTAAATTAATACTTCAATTTGTATATTAGTAAATTGATACTTCAATTTGTAAATTAGTAAATTGATACTTCAATTTGTAAATTGATAACTGGATTGAGGAGATTCATAGCATTTGGGTAGTTGTGTCACAACCAATATCTCAGGGTTGATGTTAATTATTTGTACCGCGGGGTGGTGAATTCTGAAAATGGCCTGCCAAAATTCTCTTGCCCCCATTGATACTTCAATTTGTAAATTGATACTTTAATTGTAAATTGATGATTCAATTTGTAAATTGATTCTTCAATTTGTCAATTGATATTTAAATTTGTCAATTGATGCTTTAATTTGTCAATTGACACTTTTTCAATTTTTCAATTGATACTTTAATTTGTCAATTGATACTTCAATTTGTAAATTGATACCTCAGTTTGTAAATTGATACCTCCGTTTGTAAATTGATACTTCAGTTTGTAAACTGATACTTGAGTTTCTAAATTGATACTCCAGTTTGTAAATTGATGCTTGAGTTTGTAAATTGAATTGAACTTCAATTCGTGAATAGATCTTTCAAGTTGTGAATTGAAGCTGCAGTAAATATGAAAATTGCTACCCAATTGATACTTAATTTGTAAATTGATACTCAGTTGGTAAATTGGTACTCCGTTTGTAATTTGATACTCAAGTTGTAAATTGATACTTCAAGTTACAAACTGAAGCCCATTATGTTATGCGTGTGTTTTGGGGTTTTTTCCAGGCCGGTTCGAACTTAGTTCCACAACAGCCAGATTGGTTCCCCTCCTTCGAAAAAAAACAGTCTGCCAATGATAACGAAGGAGTTCTTTTTGGTTGGCTAACACTTTTCCCATGACGTCATCCAGCACGACTTCAAAAAAGGCTTTCAATTGGTTATTAAAATCGTCTGCTTGAACAATTTGAACGAATATGTAGGTTTACCATTAAACTTCATGGCTACATGTATCATCAAAATTTGCCCAGAACGTACCAGTTTCTCATAAATACCGCTTGTGCGTGCTGAAAATATTCACATTGTGAAAATTGTCGTGCTGTACAACAATGCTGTAACGGTGGGTTTTCGATGCTGCTCGCTCAGCTTATTATTCAGTCATTTATCCAATATATGAAATATTATCAAATGAATAAATACTTGTCAAAAATGACCCAACTTATCTAATTTGAGTAGTTTGACTTGACAGAATCTTGTCAAAATGAAATGGATAATCTTGTCAAATAATGAGTTGGTGATCTTGTCAAACGGAAACTAATAATGTTGATAAGATTGTCGTTCAAAGTGATAATACAGCTAATCAAAATAAACAGTATATCTCATCAAAACAAATAGTTGAGATGAAAAATAAATGAGTGACGATTCAATTTTTTTTAATGAATAGTACGAAATCGGAGTGTAAAGGTGTAAAAACAAGGCTTCCATTCCTATATCACTTCAATGTATATAAATTATTCATCCAGACGGCAATTGCATTAGCACCTTTTTCGGGCTCTGTTGCTTTAGTATACTATCCCAGAGAGGTTGCGTCAGCAATCGACTCGGCTGCTAACGACTCGGGCTTCGCTCGCTATAATAAAGGCCTCGATCTTGCCATGAACATGTCAAGAACATGCCCTATTTTCGCTACCAACGGGTTTGAATTTTCGTGAATTTGGGAATTTTTGATGGGTTGTTCATGCTCACACATGAATATTCATGCCCCTGCATGCTTTTTTTTTGGTCATTCGTTTAGTTAGAGCCTTGACATGTTCAGGGCATGTTGGGCATGAATCGCGGTCAATGTCAAATTCTCTCTACTTCCATGCCCATTCATTCTTTATTCAAGGGCGTCAATTACATTTTAATGGGTTCAAAATAATATAAGACATGATTCAAGAAAAAACAAAATTGTATCGGAATCTGGGAAAGCGCCCTTTAGTAGGTCAAGAAAACGTCTTACCTGATAATGGAGATATCTGTACAGCTCATTGGATTGGTCAACGCTCTTTAGGTATTAAAATAGCTGTAAAATAAGCACATATCAGATGATTATTTCAGTTGTACTATTTTGTAAAGCAATGAGCTACGTCAATGTTACGATATTTTAAAAAACAAGGTATCTGTATCATGCAAATCATGCAATATTTTCCCCGGGCAGATTATTTATTGCCAATAAAATCCCCTGTATTAAGCAACACGCAATTGCACAAACCAAGAACATAATTAGTATAGCTCCGATGAACTCCGACAACACAATTCCTTAATTTCTTCATTACGACGAATTCATTACTCCTGTATTGATTTCTCTATTGGATAAAATAATTCAAATTGTGTTGATGCAATAAGGCATTGAAATTTGAAATGCATTGTGGGACAGTTTTGCAGTTTTGTGACACTTTGCCCTCTGACCTATTGGGAAAATTATTTTTGAGCGTACAAAATGTTAATGAGAAATCTTTTACTTGAATAAAAATTGTTTAAAAAAACAAGATTATTTCATAAATTAATTATTTGAAATATTGTTAATGATAATTTTGTTAAAATAATAAATAATAAAATAATAATGACAGCAATTTTCCCGACATGTCAGAGGTCAAAGTGTCCCCAAACCCGGAAAATTTTCAGCATTTCAGCACAAAATAATTTGAAAGATCAATTTATGACCGATATTCAACTTCATTATAACCAAAATTAATGAGTGATAGGCCCTAAAGTGCACTTTCTCTTGTAGAACTTGTCCAGAATTCGTAGGTTTGTCACCGAAGATGCATCCAGTAATGCCATGCGGGCACTAGTGTTATCCAAGATTGATTATGCCAACGCCCTTCTGTCTGGATGTAGAAGCAAAGACGTTGATCGCTTACAAAGACTACAAAACCGTGCTGCCCGCATTATCTTCCAAGTTCCACGCCGTCACTCATCTCCACCTCTTTTAAATTCGTTACACTGGCTTCCAATAGACAAGAGAATTTGCTTCAAAGTGCTACTCTACAATTACAAGACATTGAACGATCTGGCACCACCCTACCTCTCTGATTGTTTGACCATCCGTGTTCCAGGCCTTCGTTCAAATCAAGATCTTACGCGCCTTATCATTCCTAAGACCAACAGACTGATAGGCGATGGATCGTTTCAGTGTCTTTGGACCCAGAATCTGGAACAATCTTCGTTCATCCATTAGGTCATCTCCCACAGTTACTACTTTCAAACGTAGCCTGAAAACCCATCTTTTTAACCATTGCTGATTTTATGTTGTTTCTTTTGCATATTTTTGTTTTCTTGTAGTCTTTAGTTGTAGGGTAAGTTTTCTGTAAAGTGCAATGATCATTTCTTTGAAATTGCGCTATATAAATGCCGTTGTATGCTGTATGTATGTATGGTTTTCAAATTTGGACTAGCACAGTGGGTTGTCAGTTTTGGACTAGCGCAGTCGGACTCGGACTAGCGCAGTGGTTTTCAAATTTGGACTAGCACAGTGGGTTGTCAGTTTTGGACTAGTCGGACTGAAGCAGTGTTTTCCTTATTCGAACTAGCGACTGTCGGACTAGTGCACTGCATTCCATATTATTTTGGACTTGCGGCGTGTCAGACTGACACAGTGCATTTTCGATTCGGAATAGCGGCGTGTCGGACTGGTGCAGTGTATTTCAAATTCGGACTAGCGGCGTGTTGAACTAATGGTGTGTTGGATTAGCGGCGTGTCGGACTAATACCATGTACCCGTTTCGCTACTTGGATTTTTATAGATATTTTTGTGTGAGCTGTTGGGAGTTAGATGCATGTGAATTGGATTCTGATGAAATTTTTGATGGGTCATTGCATAATTTAACATGCAGTTGCCTTATCAATATATCTTCCTTGTTCTTACATTATGTTTGCTTATGAACATTATGAATAAGCCACGTACAGGGAGTCTTGACAGATATGTTTTGGTTATTTAATCATGTGTAAATTAATCAATAATATTTTGCTTTCATATATGTCACGCGTTTCTATGTCAACTTAGGAAGTCCTAAATGGAGTCATATATAATAAAAAAAATATCAAAGTGCTTGTGGCTAAAATGTTGACCAAAATTGGAGTTGAATAACACATTTCTTAATTGAGTTTGGGCCGTGTGTGCGAAAGCCATCATAAAAATGTACAACCCGAGATAAGGGGGTAGGAAAAATGACACTGATCACTGACATGTTTGGGATCCCCCTTCCTAAGAATTTGAGAGCCTTTATATTGACTGCCATCATCGTATGTCAGATCACAACACCTCTGAACAACAAAAGTAAAAAGCCAGGCACATTAAACACCTAGATTTTGCCCAAAAATATTTGACACAAAATTTGTTGCTTTGAATGCTAAAACAGCCGGTGATTTTCAATGATTTTTATTAAACAACACAATGTGATACTACTTTTAATTTCAAATTTATAATCCATAATTATTGTTTACATTGGCTTTTTAACCATGTCAAATATCTAAACAATAGGTTAAAATATCGTTGAGCATTACATTTGAATTCGAAAAAACGGAAAGTAAGCTCCCACAATTAGACTAAGTCATCTGATGGATGTTGTCATGTGTGTAGTTGAGCTATACACTACGCGATATAGAGAGATTGTGATGTTACATGGTACGTGCACCGTGCGTTTATACGGCGTTCAAAACGGTGTTCAATATTGCTAGTCTCGGTTCCAAGCTATATTGTGCTCATTCGTCACGAAGGAAACAATGCGGCTGAACAAAGACTAATATCTGATCTGGTCACTAGAGGGCGACGCGATTGAAATTTTATGGCCACCGAGTCTTATGTCTACTTCAATACAGCATGCTTTTAATTTTGACTAGATACAAACCAAGGTTAACATGCTACTTAAAATTAAATGTATTTCAGTGCATTCCAAATATTATGGTGGCCAAAAACCAAATATTTTGGTAGATTAAGAATCGATGCATCTATATATCATGACTTTACTTTCTAAATTAGACCTTTTCGTTGCGTTAACCGTCGTGACGCCGTAAACAGAGAGATTGCGATTTCCAAACGTAGGTATCGGACGTACGTCGATCTATTTAAAATCACGGAACTATAGTGTGCGATGCAGTCACAGTCGCAAATAAATTTGCCCATAGGAAATTATTTGGAGCCCGTGATTTTTGTTAAGCTTCGAAATAGTCATATACAGTAAGCCAAAGAATTAAGGTACCAGTTATGTTCAACCCTGTATATCCTAAATAAAGACAAATGTGTCAAAATTAAAACAAGTAGCCGATGTCTGTACTCTTTAGCTCTGATTTAAGACCTTATTTGTTGAAATTGGTTGAGAATTAAAGAAACGGTAGTCTAAAACCTGATGAAGATACGAAATAAAAAGTTGCACTTTTGTGTTCTAATCAATGAAAGCACGACGCTAGTTTTTCGTGCTAATCAATGAAAGCACAGCGCTAGTTATCTTGTTCGCGAACGCTTTGTGTACAAATCAATAGGGCATGCAATGTGGTAAACTGCAACTTTTAAATTTGTATCTTCCTTGGGTTTTTGGATCGTTGTGACTTTATTTCTTGAACATGTCAACAAATGAGGTCTTAAATTAGAGCTAAAAGATGCAGCTATTGGCTATTGGTTCCAATTATAACATATCAGCCTTTGTTTAGGATATACAGCGGGTGAACGTAACTGGTACCTTAATTTTTTGGCTTACTGTATATATGCATGTGGAATATGCTTTACTTCCAATTTTGTAAAAATTGAACTATCCATTTCGATGAAAGTTTGCACTCCAGAGAAATTTGAAATTCATGTAATCTGTTGTTCAAAATGAAAATTGACTCAATCCAATTCACGAACTGCAGAATGAAAAATAATAATAATAAAACCCTTAAGCTTATACAGCATATCTTAACGGAAAAATCATTTCAAACCAAAATGGCGTATTTAAAACATCACAAACCTCATGCAACAACGCACACGTCTTTACACACTTTCACAAATGAATTTCAAACCCACTTACATGTATTTCAATATGTACTGTTTAGAAATAGCAAAAGTACAAATGTACCTGGTTTTCGGCCTCAATTTTTAACTCTAGTCTGTAGCTTCTGTTGAACAAATAATGATAGTCTGCTAACTATATCATAAATTATACATGGTGCAACTATTATGATCTCATTGGAAATCCCCATCTAAGTTACATGATAAACTCTATATGTAATAAATAGGTAACATCCTGTCTCGTGTTAAAGGTGTATTAAATTATTTGACAAACAAAGAGGTACAGTAGAGCAAATGGTATTTTTTGGGAAGTAAGACTCTGAGACTCATCTGACACACATTTTATAACATAACCAAAAATCCACATAGAGCTATCAGTAAGTTGACGTGTTTTGCTTTTAGTAAAATTATTTTAATAAAATCAAATAACTAAGGTAACAGAGAAAGCTTTCTGAAGGTACTGCATTTGACTATTTTCTTCAAGTTCAAATCTTTTATTATATCTTTTTGTTGATCATAAATTAGCATAGATTTTGACAGCTCTTATTTAAATATTAAACATGTCAAACTTTGAAATTAGATAAAGGGTTCAAAGCTAACAAATACTTTTGCGATTAGCAATGTTGTTCAGTTCAAAGTCTGATCAGCTCGTAATCGACGAGAATTATTGGCCTTTTAATACTGTGCCGAAAAGTAGACCCATAGAGTGATATAGTTGATCTGCCTGGTCTATATTTTGCGTGTTGAAGAAAGTAGATAAAGTATAGGACTTTTTCAAATATTAATTTGTAATACTTCTGGCGAAATGTCATAAGACGATTCTCCAAATAAAATATATTGATATTAATCCGCGATAATATAAGGCCCGCCGATTACGAGCTGATCACGATATGCTAACAAAAGTAATGCATATCTGATATTGTACTTGAAAAGGTGCCAACATAGATTAGGCCATAGTTATTAATCATGATGAAGGCATTAAATTGAACTTATACAGATGTTTACCACAAAAACGGTATTCAAGAAATGGTCATATAAAGTTTACAAATAATTAGTAACAGTCAAAGTAAAGTATATGTCATATGTTATCGAATGCATAAATGAGAGCTGAATTACTGAACATTTCTGATTTGGGGATCTACCAGTTTATTGATCGCGAAAAAAATCGACTATGTCTTTTGGATTTTGAGCAGGACTTTGTCCCTAACCAAGTATGAATACAGTACATGCGCCGTGACAGTTTAACTTTCGCGCCAACACAAAGCTACGCAAATTCCATAGATATATGAAAGAGAAACTAGGCAATTACCTGGCTTTCACCGTTCGTAAAGACAGAAGTATTTCTGGTTTGGGATGTCTTTCCCATAAAATTCCTGAAACTGCAACAATCTATGGTGATTTGACCCCGAAATGACCTTTATATTATTGTCTTATTTCGGTTGTCGTTCACACCAAATCTTAATGAACCTACAGCAATCTATGGCGATATGACCCCAAAATGACCGTGACATTTTTTGCCTCGCTTCGTTTGTCGTTCCCAACAAATTTAATGATCGAACTTGCAGCAATTTGACCCTGGATGACCCTGAATGACCCGGGAATTACCTTGACATTTTCTATTCATTCCGGTGGTCGTTCCCACTAAATGAGCCTGCAACAATCTCTGGCGTTTTAACTCAGATGATCTCGAATAACCCGAAAATGACCTTGACATCAGTGAATAAATTCACCGGGTTTTCTGGTACATCTAATCAATTGGTATATTTGCTTGACAAAACCAGTAACTTTTTACTTACTCTAATATTTCGTCCTACTCGTCGGAGGACTTCATCAGATGTGAACATCTGACTTTGACATATTTTGTCTCATTTCAGCGATTCACCAAATTTCATAAACCTGCAAAATTCTATGACCACAGTTGCACACACCCCCACAAAGCATATACGGCCATGTGTTTTGAACTCGCCACCCGTAGCGTTACATCACAAATATTATGAATTTTTACACCAATCAAGTTTCACATTAGAATATCTCCACAACTATCAACCCTAAACTAGCAAAAGTATACATTTTTGGAAAGCTGAAGGCAAAAGTAATTTAAATATACACATTTCAACTCATTGTACAGGGTGACCTTGAAGTTATACAGGGTGGAATAAAAAAAATCCAATTAAAAATGGGTCACTTAATGCATTGCTTATTACTAACTTGCAGTTATAAACTGAAAGTAAAGAACATTGATTTGGTTAGAGGTTAGGGGGAGCCTACTGACTGAAAAATCACAGCTGTTTGGTAATCTCGGAATACAGGGTGTCCCAAAATATGTTCAAATTTTTTTACAATGCAACATATTTTGAACTGAAACATTTTACCCCTAACCCATACAAAAAGTAAGTCCATATTTAGATTCCTCATCAAATTTCCTCTCAGAAAATGTAAACTTTGACTATGATAGGATAAGTAATTAAAAATTTAGGGCAACTTTTAGATTTTGAAGACATCCGCATTGCTTACTACAGTGTTTAATATGAAAACAGGTAGTTTTGCACATAAAAGTTTGCATTTCATAGACTAAACCAATCATAAAGAGTTCAAAATGATTAAAAACAATTAGCAGAATAAATAATCTTTCAAAAGAGTTGTTTTCAAAAATTGTTTTTAACCATGTCTGTAGCCCATATGGATGCAAAGATATGATCAGTTGATTCAATGCGCACACACAAAATCTTTATTTCCCATAGACTTTGCACATACCGCCACCGCCTCATCCGCCACCGCCTCATCCCCCACCTCGGTCATTCTGAACTCAAACAACTCTAACTCCACTATCTTAGCTGATAAACAATTCTCCTTTAGGGGTCTGTTAGGGCACACATTTAGCTACAACATGACACCAAACACACTTCAATACCTTTTGTTTAAGCAGAGATATAACAATTTGAACGAGTCTCGATTTGGAAAAGCGTAACAAAACCACCATTTTTGGGTGGCGAGTTCAAAACGCGTGGCCATACGTACTTGGTGAGGTTATAGGAGAGCCATCTGCAACCTATGGGGAGTATGCCTAAGAGAAAAGATCCCAAGGATATGGGATCCCGTGGTAGTCATTCACTAATAAACGCAAAATTACTCTTGCTAGGACCAAGACACACCCACCGAATTAGAGGGGCATGCAACGTGTCAGTTCTGAGATTAAGGGGGCACAGTGTCATCGCCACGATATCTTCATGGTAGAAATTGCCATGATGGTAGATCAAATCCACTTGTTCTTCAATAGCCACGCATTTTGTTCCGACCTGTTTAATAGTTTTGAGACGCATAATGGGCCGAGGGACATCCGACTAAGGCTATCTCAGTGAGCCTGGTACGTCATCTGCATTAGACTGCCTCCATCAGTGGTCCACATTGCGCTTGTAACGTGATATGTTTCGTTACACCGATTGTTTACGAATGAGGGGAGCTGTCATTTTTTCACATAAAATTTGATTTTTTTGTCAGTTTTTGAGTTCAAACCGCAGGTTTTTTTTTGTCAATACACTCATCATTTTCTACCCCGGCATCCAAAAATTTATCGTCTGTATATCAAATCGTGCATAGCACATACACGTGTATCGATCCCGGGTATTGATTTTAGCCTCCCTGCTGTGCAATGTAATTATTTACCAGGCGATGTTGATGTGGGGCGCACAGGTAGACTCACATAGAGACTCGAGAAACTATATCGACTAGAAGTTACTTAGTACTCCAGGTTAATGGTATGCACATAATTGATCATTTTTCCTCGAGGTCAAGGAAGAAAAATATCACCCCTTTGAACCTTTGATGAGTTTTGGGTTTTCGGGACAAGTCATTGTGTGCCAATACACAGAAACAAGATTTTGTATGATCACCTGGGTTTGCGTTAATTCGGTCGATTCACAATACAATGCGCCACCAGCGGTTGCTGGGGAGAGGCCAATATACGCAGTACATCATGGGAAAATATCGACATCCATGATAGCCCGCGTAATACGAATACAACACAGGAACATTATGGTATTGCATGTTTGATGGGTACTTAGTATATCTATTGCAAAAACAGGTTTAACTCCATTCGAAGAGAATAATTATTACATTACAAGTTGACACTCGCTGCAATTTTGTATTCGTATTTCTCCTGAAAAAAGAGAAATTGTGTTGGTAAAATGCTGGCTCGTAGGGGTCCCCCCCCGTTCGAAGCGAAATTGATTTCCTAGGCAGCGGGCTGATGACGTACAGTAAATGAAGAGGACACTATTATGTTCACGAGCAGTACATAACACATGAGCCCTAAAGCAAAGCTCTTTTGATGTTCATAAATGCGCGACCTTCATCAAGATAAATTAAGAATGGACAACAAAAGGTTAGCTCCCGGGCCATTGAAATTGTTTATTTGCATAATAAATACAATATTGATGCGTCACGCACAAATTCTAAGCTCTTACGATAATATTGATCTAAAATATTTTTTTTATTTTTTAGTCCAAATATTTCACATCAAGTTAAAGGGGGGTAACCCTATCAGTTTAGGATATGGATTGTCTTCAAACTTACATACAATTTCAAATATTGTCCCCTTTATGCATCTATGGGAGAAAACGAGAACATTTTCAGCGTAAAAGTGAATAATTAGCACAATTAGCAAGCCAATACGTTGGTACGCATGCATTGCATTGTGGTCCGGCATCCAGAAACAACACTCCCGTCGAGTGCTTCGCCATACCACTACGCCCATCATTCTTGTGACAAAATATCTCATTCTTTTTATTTTAATTTGACCCTGATACATTTCCTTTTAATTTTGTATATTATCATCACGTACATTTTACACTTATCTTTTATTTTAGGGTTTGTTTTAATGAAAAAAGTGTGTTTTTTATAATATTTCTAATTAATTAATTAATTAATTAATTTTATAGGGGGGGACATTTTTCTCATATTTTTTTTCATATTCCTCGTATCATACTTAACAAGATAAGGTCTTGTTGTGTATTTATTTCATCCCTTATGTATTTCTTTATTTTAGTTTTAAGCGTTTATTATTATAGCGCCCTCATTTTTTCGGACCTATTTCCGTTCGTGCGAATTGGCAGGGAGTAATACGGCTCTTATTCACGGAATCATTTTTTCCTACCCAGAATGTCGAAGGTGGTTACCAGTATAGCCTGTTTGTTTCTTGATTTCTCCGAAAATACATCAAATTGGATCGTCAAATTTCAGGATGGTAATGAGAAAAATATAATCTATTAAATGATACCAAAATCTCATCAACAATGAGAAAAATCGGGGGTATGATGCTGTCGATCGGGTCACGGACCTTTAATATACATATGAATTATAATATCACAATTTACTAATATAAAATAAAGTAGCGGCCTGATTTTATCCAAATGTGTAAAAACCATTAAATTTGTAATACTTGATTCAGAGGTTTTTTTTATGATAACAAAAACAGTATACGCTCTGTGCATTAAGAGTGTTGACAGTCCATTCTCTCAAAGCTGTCACACTTCATTTCATGACATCACAGTTGTTTCTATGTCAAATCTGTCTTGTTCGAAGGAACTCACCGCTTACAGTTGGTTTTGCGGAATATCAATTTTAAACGACTTATTTTCTCAAATAAAGGAATCATTTTTATTGTCCTCATAATATTGCCAATGATATGATGTTATCCGAGCAATATATATGACCTTTAAGTGTCAAATGTAAATAAATACACAGTAAAACAGCAATTATTTACAATTACAGTAGATCCATTTTTTATCCATTGATCAGACGGAATCCTTCGTGGAGGTGTTTTCCATTATCACACTCGCGTGAAAATCCAATGGTGGCTTTGAACGGCGATGTCAACCCTGGAGGTCAAAATCTGGACTTGCAAAAGCAACCGCTGGCGGCGCAGCGTATTATGAATCGCGACAATTCACAGGGAGTCTTTAAAAATGCTTAATTTTGACTTTTGCTGGAATTTTGGGGTGCAGTTCAATCTGGTTTAATAAATCACTGATAATCCCTTTAATAAAATGTTATAAATTCTACAACCCATTTCATTACCTCACCTTGGCTCCAGCAGTCGTAAAATTAACGTTAAGTGATGATGGTTCTTCCCACGATTTAATAATTACAAGAATAATACCGTGACTTTTAACCCCAGATTTTGACCTATTGTTAATTAACTTGCAGTACACAACAGCCGGGATTTCCCCGTTTATTTCCCTTAGGTATCGAAATTATCGAGCCAAATCGGAGACATGCAAGATGTTATACAGGGTGAGTAAAATGCAAGATTACGGTTTTCAGTATCTTGATACACCCTTTATTAAACATTGCAATGAGCACGTTCATTAATGATAATTTTGAAATGCAATGGTTACTTTGTGCGTGTTGTTGTGTAAGGCCCAGTAATATTGTGCTTCCATTATTCATTAACACGCACCAGCGCCTACCGTAAAACTGACATATTTTGATGTATTTTCTATGTCGTCTGCGAGTTCATTTCATACGTGCAAAATATTAAATACTGATTTAAATAAACGACCTCGCTCCGTACGTACAGGAAAGTGGATTTAAATAAGTAGACGGGCGTACAACCACGGCGTATGGGAATGCGCAACCTCTTTTATTAGGAGATTTTTAAGCTAGCGCAAACAAGAACATTTTCCATCCTCCCCAAGGCTCCAAATCATGTCCCCACACTCTGGTGCCCTATATGCAGATATTATATATTTAGTGCAGAACATGCATGACATATGAAATCTTGAATTTGGTTTCTTGGACCTTTCTTTTGTATGTGACGATGTGAATATTACAAAGAAAATTCATGGAAAATTCATGGAAAATGTCCAACCTAATGCCTCAGTTGGTTGTAATTTATGGTTTCATGTTTCTATTGAGGTTGGAAAAAAGCAACAATTTTGGCCAATTTTCAGAAACCCATTTATTACACCAGAAAATTTACTTTAAAATAAAATGGCAAAAAACACCAATTTCGTTCGTATTAATTAATTGTCCCTTTCATTGTACAATAAAATAACAATATTTTCACCATTTTTGGCTAAGAAATCGTGAATTATATTCAAATGTACGAACATTTCCGCAAATTTCCAGAAAATACGAGTAAATATGAGTTTTAAATATTAATGTACGTCTCGTCCAATATTTTAAAACTAGTTCTACCAAAATAATATGGGCTCAATCGATTTGCACGTTTTGAAGGAAGGCCAATTTCGTTCGTGTGAAATAAAAAAAAATTAATCCAATTAATTACTGATTCACTTCATGCACTTTAAGACTGAAATATGAACAATGTAAGCTGATATCACACAACTGCATTTTAGATTAATGTCACTGCCTTTTGTTGAGTCCTCACCAGGACTTAGTAGGTATTTTCCACTCCTTTGGACCATTGTCAAAAAATGCAAATTAAAAACCCATTTTGTCACTTTCACTCTGTCGCAATAACTTCTTACTGTGGTCACTGACCCAATGCATACTTTAATTTCAAATGGTCCGACATTATTCTAAACAGTACGTACTTTCAGTAATTTAAGGGGGTACTACACCCCTGTGGTAAATTTGTGACTATTTTTGCATTTTTCTCAAAAAATAATAATACACTGGTAACAAAAGTTACACATATTATAGCGGTACCTTATTTCTTATCATAAATAACAAACCGCTTGTCTTGGGTCACTGAAATTCCAGTGTAGTAATTGGATTCCTTGCCCCTATAATATACATAACTTTTGTTACCACTGTGTTATTAGTTTTTGAGAAAAATGCAAAAATAGACACAAATTTATCGAGGGTGTAGTACCACCTTAAGCCAGCGGAAATTCCAATATCGGCCATGGATACTCCAGTATTACATGGATATGTACTATGCGCAGTGGTGTTTTTGGCCCAAATGTAAAAGCGGTACTGCCAAACTAAAATACGATAAAATGATTAAGTGCTACATTAGAAACACACAGTAAATAAAAATCGAAGTAAATTTCACGACTAATTTAGAAACTCCTTATGTAACTTTTCGAAATTACTTGAAAAAAATTTGTTAACAAAATTGAAAACAGAATTGCCAATATACAATAAGTAGACCAACATTTGCTATCCCAAACAGCAATCATTATCAATGTACTGTCATATCATTATGACATCTTTGTGGAAATATTTTTGTCAATATTGAAATAATTAGTTAAAATTTACATAATACGGTATTGTTTCTGTATTTATTAAATCGTGGGAAAATGTTTTATTATGATCATTATAACAAAACAGTCTCATTGGATCCATAAGACAGAAAGGGAAGTAAATGAAAGTATATGAATACATACAATAGTGTCGGTATTCGAGAAAGCAATCTGCCCTGACATCAAAATGGAGATATAATAACAAAACATTCATATACTTCATTTACTTCCCTTTTGTCTTATGGATCGAATGAGACTGTCGAATTCGGCATGGTACGATAAAGAAGTACGCGTGTGTTAGCAGTAGTCCCGGGCAGTAGACTCGGCAAATAGCAATTTACGCTTACAGAGTGGGCTATTTACATGATTTATGAAAATAGACATGAGCTATAATTAATATGATCATATCGGTTTAGACATAATAGTTGATTTATATTACTATCAGAAGTAGTGTTAACATTCGGGTGTCACCTTAAAATGATGCAACATAGATTAACTATTATAAACATCTACCAAAAAGTAATTACCCCCTTTAAATAATGGCCATTATTCCTAAACGGTTAATCGTATGCCAAATGTGGAATATGCAGTCGAAGCAAAAAATTTTCTGCGTATTATGACATTTCATTTGTTGCAATGGTCCCAATATTGATGTCGCGTTTAAATGAAAGTAACTCAAGATTTGAAAGTTACAGCAAAGTCCTATTGCCTTGTATTCAGTGTCCATGGGAGAAAACTTTCTTCTGCGCTCAGATTAATCTCCTTGTTTCGTGAATTTGGAGGAGGTCAAAACATGTAATAATCAATTTAAAAAAATGTAATCATTCACATCAGTGGTCATTGTTTACTTAAATCCCATATTAAAACATTACAAGTTCAATGTTTTCTGTGACCAAGAAGGTCACAAGACGTGGAACACCATGGGTTACATGAAAGGACAACTTGCAATTGAATATATGAATACAAAAGCCACCTAAGTCCATACTTAAACCAAATTGAGTTAAGCATGGGAAAGTGTTCCTTTACATAGGCCTGTCATATGTATGAAAGAACAACTCAAATTCATCCTCTGTGTCTATTGAGCATGTGAAAAATAGCATGTATGAAAGAATCACCCAATTCCATGATTTGAGTCTTGTAACACATTGATTAAAATCCAGTATGTATAAAAGTCCACTTGTAACACATTCATTGCTAGAGAGTGACTTTTGAAAAAAAAATGGGTTTAATAAAGGAAAGTGTGTGGTTTATATTACATGGCAGAATGCTTATCAACATTATACATACCTGTGCGCTTTATTTTGTATTATCTTACTAGTGGTAATCTCATTCTAACATTGTTGTCTTTGTATATGATTCAAAGTCCAAAATTTAAAATGAACCCCACGAAGTCCCTGAAATGCTAATCGTCATACCTAATACAGGTTAATCCACTCATTTGCACGTAAAACTTACCATATTGACCAGGTAAATCTAACTGAAGGAATTAAAATGATACACAGGTTTTTCTCTCAAAATCACTTCCCATGGACTTAGGTGGCTTTTGTATTCATGTATTCAATTGTAGGCCATTTAGGACTTGTCAGAAAACAATATTGAAATCTTCATCATGTTCATGTTTCAATTTGACATTACGTAAATAATACACTGATGTGAATATAATGACAATTTTTTATTGATAATCACATATTTTGATCCCCTCCAAATGCATGAAACGGAAAATTATCTAATGAAAGCTGATAAGATTCCTTTCGATGGATACTGAATACAAGGCAATAGGATTTTGCTGAAACTTTCAGATTTCGGTTACTTTCATTAAAATGTACGCTGCGATATCAATATTGGGACGATTGGAACAAATGAGGTGTCATAATGCGCAGAAATAACTCTGCTTCGACTAAGAAGTTCAACTCAAGATCCACGACCTCTGGCAACACCACCTTGTCACAGGTCAACGACCTTTTGCCGCCAGATCATCAGACGGCCTGAAGATGCACCTTGGATTAGGTGCGATACTGTAGCCTCTCAAATAAATGTGAGTCCAGTTGATCAGTTTTATGTTTAATTCAATATCTGCTTCGACTGCATATTCCAAAGTTGGCATACAATCAACGGTTTAGAAATAATGGCCATTATTCAAAGGGGTTGGTAGACGTTTATATCTTTATAACGCAATTCCAATTGGATGAGTGCACTTTGTGTACAATTCATGATCCCTAAAGTGTTCCGTAGTTATATTAATCTGAGATATGAATTAAATGTTAAATCTCCGGGAGTGGTAAAGACGGATTTCGGTACAAACCACATTTACCCATGGAAGCATACCTAGTGGCATAAAGTGACACCGCTTCCTTTGGTCGGGGCATGTATGTGCCATGATTGCGGATGATACAGGATTACAGGGTGTATCAAAATGATTGGTACGGATTGGGACGCTATGTACTGAAAATGCAACATTGGATACTCTTGAAATGCCCAGAATGTATAGTTTATGACTTTTTGTACAGTTAATCAACATATTGGATCTTACGTTGAATTTTGATGTATCAGACCCATCCATTTTCAATCATTTTGATGCTACCAGATTATATGTGTTTTTTGTAAAAAGTCCCCCAGAAAAGGTCGATATACGGCATAACACCCCAAAAAGCTGTCAAGTTTGTTTCAAGTCTTGTTTATCTTCTAATGAATGCTTCTTGACCAAAAAATATTCGACATCAAATATTTAGTTGGTTTTTCTCGCCAACAAAATATCGTTACAAGATGAAAATTAAAATTGAAAATCAAACATAATATGACAAGACAGAGTAACAAAGGAATAACGAGTAACGATGCTAGCTACAAACCGCACAAAGAAATAGGTCGCCATTTATCAGAATCATATGCAGTACCGCGCGTACCGATTAGATTTAGAAGCCCGTTTGGGGGAACATTTTGACGAATCTTGCATGACAAAAAGTCTGAGTCCCTGTGTGGTTGAATTTCTTTCTTTTCATCTTTTTCTCCTTTGTTCTTTCTTTCTTCCCTCCTTTTCTCTTTTCTTTCTCCTTTTCGCATTTCTTTCTCCTTTCTTCATGTCGTTTAAATAATTCAGATAGTTGTAAGCCTATTTTGTACATGAATGCATAATCTTCGGTACCTTTACCATTGTTTACCTATTAAAGTTATCACATTTGCAGACTTGGTAAATACTAAAATGTATACACCAAATTTTTAACTGTATTATTTTGGGTACAATTTCCGTAACAATCTTTGATTTGCTGTACAAGATCCAATCCACATGGCTTCAGTTTTATTGAATTAACCTTCAGACCAGTTACAATCGAAAATTCACGCAATATTAGTCAAATTTGACCGACCTGCTGGTCACGTGATAGAAATAATGTAATATCCTATGCATTGATATACGTACTGCACTTTTACAATTATGTTTGTACCATTTCTTATCTTATTTTAGAGGCCAAAACTTCAATAGATAATACAAACAATAGTGTAGAAAGTGGACAACCTTGCAGCTTTCTCAGAAGGGACAGAATATGATACGTAACCGTTTTTTTGAACAATGCAACTTCCCGGGTGCAACTTTTGTTCATTTCATTTCTTCTCTTTTCCTCATACCTCTTTCATTTTCCCATCCCTTGTCTTTCATTGTAAATGTATAATTTCTTTCCTGCTCTTTCTTTCGCTTCCTCATAATTATGTCTTTTTTTCTCACTTTCGGTCTTCTTTATTCTGTATTCTTTGCTTCTTGGAAAATATCATTTTGTTTCTTTTTTACTTGCAAGTTTCTTGTTCCTGCTATTTCTTTTCTTTTCTCTTCTCCTCTCCTCTCCTCTCCTCTCCTCTCCTCTCCTCTCCTCTCCTCTCTCTTCTCTTCTCTTCTCTTCTCTTCTCTTCTCTTCTCTTCTCTTCTCTTCTCTTCTCTTCTCTTCTCTTCTCTTCTCTTCTCTTCTCTTCTCTTCTCTTCTCTTCTCTTCTCTTCTCTTCTCTTCTCTTCTCTTCTCTTCTCTTCTCTTCTCTTCTCTTCTCTAGATCTTTGGACTTGTATGGCTTAATCATTTGTTTTTCTTTGGGTCAAAAGCTTGCGTTTTTATCTTTCGTACAATTGAATATTTATTAGGTTTATGAATCGGAGATTTCCTTGATTCTCTTTTTATTTTATTTGCATTCGCGATATTACATTTTGAAAGTTTCTTAAATATTAAACAAATATGATTACCTTTCATCCATATTTGCGCCCAATTCATTTATTCGCTCATTTGTTAGAAAGGGGAAACATGTGGCTACTCACTCAAAGTTGTTCCATTTTGAACATCGGTACACTTTTTGTTGAGCAATAAAATTTATGAGAGTGAAAGTGCACCAACTGGTTTCAATTGGACCTTCTTCGTCCTACTTTTTCCAACTTTTTAGGAGGGCACACCTCTTTCCCTCAGCTATCCGTTGCATATGGATAGAAAAATGGTTGCCGTTTTTGGCATGTGTTATGGTCATGCTACCGTAAATAGTGTACAATGTCTAATGGCCTTTCAGAGCATGGAAATCTGCTTGAGGATAATCTGTATGAAATGACTTTTAAGTTCCGTCTGAGAAACACCACTTCGACTTAACAAACCTTCGACATTAATAGAGATCTATACTTGTTTGTATTGTATTACTAATACATGTATAACGGCCATGAATGTGCAACCAATATGGTAACTGTATAAATTTGAATGACTTGGATGGAAAGTATCATGTTATGACAATATCCTGATGTTTCCTTCTAAAATGTGCTTCGAACGTATATAAGTCCGATATGGCATATCTCCTGTTATGAATCAGTAATGATGAGTAATGACTGGTGCTCTTCCTCGCAAACTAGGGATGATTTTAAAATCAATGTCACAATTCCTGGTCCGCTTGCCATTTTCTGCAAATCATTTTAGTTTCTAATCGTATCAGAATGATCAGTTGAACTTTCATCATAAAGAGTAAATGAGGCCTGATACTTGGTAAGGATTCTACTACAAATACGCCAGTCTAGAATATAAGTTGAAAATTTTGGGATATGGCCAGTTTTTCGCTGGCCGCCAGGACTTTTGGACATTAATATTTCCTGGGACGAAAACAATGCATATAAATAAGAAATCACTTTTGCATGGAATTAAAAAACTATCATAGCGGTTATCAGTCTAACTATTACTTGGCAACACTGCCTAATTGAATGTATGTCAGATTGTCAGGAAGAAAGTATATCCGTTAGAAGTCGTGACTGTCGTGTATAATAATGCCTGTTTAAAGGTCGGCACATGGATTGGAAACTAATCTGTGATATTTGGCTTCTTTAAAAATATTTCAGCTCATTATATTGCCTTTTCTCTTTTCCCCTCCGTCCCTCCCGTCCTATATATCTCTCTAAATGTAAAAGAGTGAAAAACTCACTCCCCAAAAGAGTGATTCACTTATAAGACCACTCAAAAAGAGTGAAATGTGTTTTTTAACTTTAAAACCACTCAAAAAAGTGAAAACCACTCTAAAAGTGTGAATTTCAACTCGTTCAAGGAGTTAAATGAAGGACGACACATTTTTCGAGTTGTCCTTCATTTAACTCCTTGAAAGAGTTAAAATTCACTCTTTTAGAGTGGTTTTCACTCTATTTTGAGTGGTTTTAAAGTTAAAAAACACATTTCACTTTTTTTTAGTGGTCTTATAGGTGAATCACTCTTTTGGGGAGTGAGGTTTCACTCTTTTACATTTAGAGAGATATTCTGCCTCTAGCTTCACTCTTGTCTTCTCATTTTATGGGCTCAAATTTGATTGGATATTTGCTAGGGATGGTATGCATTAGTTATGTGTCTGAGCAAGCCAACGAATAAGCAAGCAATGTAATTGACAAGGGTGACGGATGCGAAAGCGTATAACAATGGAGTATTACGCTATCCATGCCTTAAAGAATGTTTGCATTCTCACTTGACAGGTTGAGGTCCCCTGTAGTTTTCCGTCACTCAGGTGATCACCGCACTCTGATCTACAAGGACTGATTTGATGTTTATAACTGTAATGGTTTGGGGAAGCTGTTTAAATCTATTCTATTGTAATAAGCCATAAAATTTAGCGCAAAAAGCCTCCAAAAATATTTTTAATTGGAGAATTTAGACCCTGACTTTTAAATATATATTACACTAGGCTTTTTATTTTAAAGCATCATGGAACTTGATAATTCTCTAGGCAATAAACAAATCATTGTTATGGTTGTACACAATGCGGGATACAATGATACAAGGAGAAAACAGCACGTGAAGGAAATAAAGATTGCCCAATGCCTATTTATTTTCATGGATTTAAAGTCAAGGTTTTGTTGGATTGACAGTAATATGGTGTGTTTCACCTGTAAGCCAGGTTACGACGTGTGTTTTGCGAAATATGGGCACATTTTTTTACAATCAGGTGAGCCGAGATTGAACTTTAAAGGTAACAAAACACACGCCATCACGTGGGCCTATCAATGAATTCTCAATTTTCAAATTGATAAATATTTTTTGTTATTGTTCAAAGCAAACTTGATTTACAGTAATGATATTCGAGAACTGATAAAGGCGTGCGATCCAATCAACATGGTCGTCCCCAACTTTTCTGATAAAAATTGAGATTTTGGTATCTGACGAAAATTCATATTTTTCTTATTATCCTAGTGAAATTTAACGCCCGAGATATGTTTCGTTTAGATGGCGTGAACACAGAATTGTGTAACAAAACACACCGGAAGTGTATGTACTATCCTATGGAGTATTCTTATAGCTACACGTTTTTGCTTTTCAAATCAAAACCGCTGAAGCAACATTGTTTTAATGGTAGATCTCAATGTCAGACAGAAAACAGAATAACAGAATAAGATTGGATCACTTCCTTTAAGATGTATAAGGGGCGCACCATTTCATTTCCAGTGCGGCCATGGGAGTTTTTTGAAACAAAAATCGCCCACAAGTGAGATATTTGCCTCATTTTAATAACTGGTTGACTTCGGCGACGAAAAAATATTCCGCCAGACCCAAACTTCCATGCCCCCTGATATTCTAATGGTGCGTCCCTAAATATTAGATGTTATTCATTCCAGTAGGGGAAAGTTCAGAATACATTGCTCGTGGAGGTCTGATTCAGCATGTTCATGCAACAAATAATATGTGACCGTCCTTCTCGAAACGCTCGTAAAGTCGGCAAATGTGATTTTGAGTTAGGCCTACAAATCAAAATGTTCATGAAAGTCATTTTTAAATGTTAAAGTGTGTCAAGTTCAACTAACCATAACTCCGCTTCCGGATATCGTAAGGAGTCAAATGATGCATCATTTTAAAGCTTATGACATATAGGCCTACTTTCTAAATATGAAATTTAAACAAATTGATCAGGACCGACTTTACACTCCGTTTGTGGTGGACGGTCACATATATCAAAATGGCGTTTGCCGCAAAGCGCCTCATTTACTTTTATCAGGTCAGAATTACCAAAATGGTATTTATTGCAATTCGCCTCATTTACTCATGTTGGTTCTTATTTTTTATAAAGATTTAGTTCAGAGTCCGAACTATTAATTTTTAATGAAATTTTCACTTCTTTGGGGGGTAGCGGGGGGGTATGATGCTTCGTCGGAAGCTAAGGTAGTAAGGATCATCAAGTAATTGTCATTTTCAGTACAACTGACTGAGTATAGAGCTATGCCACTCAGCTAAACCAGCTTTATCAATCGTGCATATAGTTTACAACTGCCTAGTATGACACAACGCAGTTCAAGCTTACGCTATCATGTACATAACTCCACGACAAAGCTGCCGAATTTGGCACTATGGAACTTCTCACTGTGACGAGTTCAAGCAGAAACCTGTCAAAAATCGGCTTTCAAACTACTCAATATCAACTCGATAAATCTCACTTGTGGATTACCTGTATGATGAACAAAAGTGATCCTTATTTTAGCTACAAATCATGGTAACAGTGTCAGTTTTTCACAAATTTCACTTTTTAACTCAACCCGTATTTTTGAAGCGTTTCACCTCTCAAAATCGGGTTCTCGACGCATTGCATTGTGGGATATCTTACACATCACGAAACAAAATTCAAGTGATTTTTTTTGCATCCATGGGCAACAAGAACATGTCAGCTTTAACATAACACCCTACAATGATGTCATACGTACATTTTGGTGGAAATACGCACATATTTGGCCTAAATTTTGTGTTTTTAAGGTACTATACAGACGTTACACTTCCGGTCGCGGAAGCTTACTGTTCAGTGCCCCCACAAGTTTAGACCGCGGAATCTTTACTTCAGCAGTTCAGTGCTTCGGCAAGAACTCGCCAGACAGTGTCTGTCATGTAACGGGCGTTTTGTAACTTTTATTTGCAATTGATCTCCAAGAAAATCATCACTTAAAGCGCAAGGGGGGTGACTTTTAACATGCATATTAGGCCTACCCATTTCAAGATTTTGAAAAATTGTGACCCAGCATGTGTGAAGTTCGACTGACCATAACTCCGCTTCCGAATATCATAAGAAGTCAAATGATGCATTATTTTAAATCTTATAATATATACTTTATAAATATGAAATAAAAAAAATTTGATCAGGGCCGACTTTACACTCCGTTTGTGCTGGACGGTCACATATTGTAAACTTTACTACGACTGACACCCCGGGACTGACTGACACACAATTTATTTTGAATACAATCAAAATCTATATTTTTCGAAGTTTTCTTTCGAAACATTTTCTCAGTTCATTTGGTAACCCACTTAATTCTGATTGAATGAATACCCAATAGGTGACGAAATAATAAACACCTTTGTTCTACAAACCCGACCGACCCAGATTGTCCATTTGGGGATTGTATTTCTAATTTTATGTGCATGTATATACAATCAGCCGCTTTACATGTATGGGCAATATATAGGATTGAGCTTGGCGGAAATTGATGTACGCATTTAAAATCAGCTGTTTGTGGGAAAAATTAGATTTGTTTTAACTAAAACGCGAGCAACAAAATTGCCCCAAGCATTTTCTTAGATGAAGATCCTATTTATTCCATTACATCTTAATAAATACCCCGACCGGTTGGTTCAAAATCAAAATTTTAATCAGTCATAATTCTCACTTGCGATCGAGCAATATTATGTTAAGGTTATCGTAACTGTTATTGTCAAAGGCTGTGAGCGTACTGTATATTGAAGATGCATTGGATACTGAAGATTCTCCATGTACGACATGAACGCGCGGACAATGCAGAAAATGTACAACATTTTTACGTTTAACAATATATAAAAGCCAGTCAACATGGTCAAGGATGTTGAACATACGAAGAGAGACCAGTTTTGCTTGTAAGAAATCATTATAATCATAATAAAGCAACAGTGAGATGTGAAAATTCGACTTCATTCATACGTGTGGTTCATACGCGCAGATTGTCAATTGAATTAAATGTGAGATTGGTCATATAAAATATGAGGTTGTGATTTGCATCATTGATACAAACGTCCACTTTAACGCCCGGAAGTTTTGTACTGCATTAAGCGGTTATCCAACGCGAATAATTTTCCCCGTGAAAAAGTAAAAATAAAGTCATGATATATGTGACGTCCCATGTCAAAAGCAGACACTTTTGGGCAGGATCGGAAATAGATAAACAGCCATAAATCTGCTTGAGGGTGATTTTTTTCACAATTTGGATTTGTTGCACATTTGTGATGTTAATGTTTAAAATATTGTCTGATAGTTTCAGATCGGAATATAACTGGCATCTTGTATTTTTGAGACATTTTTCAAGGTAATTCCTACTCTCAACTTTGTCAATAATATTTTAGAAGCCGATATCTCAATTTCCAATCTTATAATACCATAACGTACGAACTCGATATCTTCATTTAGGATTGTCCGATTTCATTGGGGAAAACGGCGTTGTAGAGCAAAATATCTCTATATTTAAGGTACGTAAAAACCTCAAACTTGATAACCTGCCCAAAAGTGTCTCCTTTTGACATGGCACGTCACATCTGTATGTAGAGATCATGATCTACCGATTTTGTTAATTTTTTGTTAAATTTTTGGCAACCATAATATTCGGGAAGCACTGAAATACAATTAATTTTGAGCGATAAGTTATCCCTAGTTTATTGTCAACATCAAAAGCATGCTGAAAGTAGGCATAAGCCTCGGGCATAAGCCATAGACCGCTAAATATCTTGTTAGTTGCCCTCCTGTGGCCAGATATCTTCAGCACATTCCAGTATGGAACTGAGACTAGCAGTGTGTACGCGCGAATGAACATCCATATGAACACCGACAAAGCGTATGGAACATCGCAATATCTCTATTATATACAGGTGGACGCAGTTTCCAAGTATGGTCAGTCGGGATTTGGTTGTTGTTGGGGTTTTTTTAAGAGGTGGGTTTTTTTTTGGGTTTTTTTGGAAGAGGACAAAAATTAAAATTTTGGTAAACATATAAAATCGATTCAATTCGACCAAACTTGCATACAACTAAAAAAATCCCAAAACGCAAAATCTGTGCCTTTGTCTTTTACAAAGGTTATCATACTGTGACGGGACCGAGCGGCTAGGTACTTAGCAAGTGGCTTTATAGGTGGGCTTGCCGGAGCTAGAATCCGGCTATGCACTGGTGGAGACTGTGATGGACCTCAAAGAAACTACAGTGATATCTTGTTTTACTTCAACAATGTATACTGATTTATTCGTGGCACTTGTCTTATCTGTATTACATACTACGGCTTCCAGAATATACTTTATCTCCACAAAGTAATACCATCTCACATATCGATCAACACTAGCTTTTAATCTGGCCAGCAGGCTGTCTCACGCGTCACAATAACCGGGCAGCAGGTAACAGTAACCACAAGTTGCCGTACCACCAATAACACGCTACACAACGGCAACAGTCTGATTTGTAAACCCGGGCCAAATTAACATGCTAGAACACGCCACACCAGAATCTAGAACGATCATCACCGGAGTCAAATAAGAAAAATGTGTTAATAATAATTATATAACATGTTAGGCCTACAAAAATCTAAGTTATTTAGTACAAAATGAAAATTTGGGCATAGCGGCCCCGCGAAGCGCCATGCTAATATTGACGACACTTGCGTACGACATGCAATCATGTAGTGGCAAAGTATCATCACAAAGTTTGACAAATATGATATAAACACAACTACCTATTGGCATACGAAAAATTGGGCAGCATGGCCCCACGCGGCGCATGCCAATAGGTATAATACATGCAAATGACATATAATATGCATTGGCACATATTAATATTTTGAAAAATACCTCTAAGTTTTTGAACGCAATTGAAAATTTGCACATAGAGGCCCCTCTCTAGGTGCAGACCAGATTTTCAACAATACATAAAAGATGACATACGTATGTATCTTTCCGATACATGACGTATATATCTCTATGCATCATCATTCTTAGAATTACGACATGGTAAACAACAATACAGATTTCAACAGACTATGTGTTATAAACAATAGCACCATACAAACCATTAGGCCCTACTATACCATTAGGCCTTGTCACTACCTCCATCACTCAGTATTTGGATTGGTCAACTACTTCCATCACTCAAAGCTCAAGCCCTCCATCACTCAAAACTCGGACCGACTAACTCCTCCATCACCCAAACTCGGACCAGTCAAACTCCTCCACCACCCAACTCGGACTGGCCCAACTCTCCTCCAACTCTCCTCCAAATACCCGCAGTACCAGGGCACCAGCCCACGTCGCACCAGGACACCAGTCCACGTCGCACCAGGACACCAGTCCACGTAGAACCAGGACACCAGTCCACGTAGAACCAGGACACCAGTCCACGCAGAACCAGGACACCAGTCCACGTAGAACCAGGACACCAGTCCACGTAGAACCAGGACACCAGTCCACGTAGAACCAGGACACCAGTCCTACCCGACGTGTTCCTCCTCTCTACTACCCTTAACTCTCCAAATATCACTCTCCGCAGTATTAGGCCCCCAGACCTCCTCCCTGCTACCATTAACTCGCCAAATATTACTCTCCGCAGCAATTAGGCCCCCAGACCTCCTCTCTGCTACCATTACCCGATGATGTGTCCTGGGCTGCGCCACGCTACTGCATGGGCCCCTTGGACCTTCTCCTCCTTTATGGATCCGTGCTAGTACCTTTTGATCCATTGCCTCTCTCCTTCCTTTCAGGTTCCTCAGCTGACTCAGTTGATATACCACTCAGAAATAACCCCGGGCGCCTCCGCAGCCTCGGCGTTATTTCCTACGGGGTGTCCTCACCCTTTAATAGTCGATGCACTACCGCTCAGAAATAACCCCGGGCGCCTCCGCAGCCTCGGCGTTACTTCCTACAGAGTGTTATTTCCTCACCCAGTGCACTACTCCGTAGATCCGCACTCTCACACAGGCCTGTCTGAAGCACTGAAAAGCAAACATACACGTGCACGGAACCATAATATAACACAATCATGTCTGTTGAAATCACATATAATAATAATAAAAATATACCATATCATCTTACCAATAACTTTCCGTGAGCACTTAATATTCACATATTATAAAACAAAAATACATGAATATTTAAATATACTTCACACAATTTGTGGGCCTAAATAAGATCATAGCCCTGTACATGACATGTTTTGTAATAAAACCCTAACTAATCTCAAAATAGTATCTGAGCGTGACTTGCATGAGTTTCACATAAATACTCTGATCCAAATGTTAAAGCCTCCATGATTTGACAAAATGTAATTTCGTTATTAACAAATGCTTTTAGCTGAGGCTACAATGTTTGCATACTAATAATCATGAATAATATCAAAAGTCAGACAATATAAATAAACACATAATAAATTGTGAAAAGTGAGAACGAGAGTGAGAGTATTATTTTCCAAACGAAAATAATACAACGCGAAAATATAATAATCCCTATTAATATTATACGCAACTCGCCATCTCAAATAATTAATTAAATCCAAGATCCAAAATATTATTCGGGGAAAACCCGAGTAACGCAATTAGCGCATGTACATGTATATGCGCTACTTAGTAATGCGCTGTGCGGTACGTATACCTTTGACCTCATTGATATGCACAATCTGGCACGTCCGCCATCTAGCAATAATGGAACCCAAATAAATTTAATTATAAAATAATCTAAGATAGACGAACTAAATCAGCAATTTCTCTCTTTCCGCTTCACCTAGAAAGTTCTGTTATATACCAACATGAGCAGCAAAGAATACCATATTGTTTAGAACATATGATTTTGAAATACGAACACGATAAAGCATGATTTTGGGGGTGAATTTGTGGCCAAACCCGATAAGAAATGTGCAGAGATGCTATGCTTTCCGTATACACGCACACGGAAAATAAAACAACGAAGCATCACTCGAATTGCTCACACAAAATCGCTCCAAAACACATCCTAAAATTAATTTCATGACTCCCAAATCACCTCTACGTGTTCTATACATAATAATCTAAGATGAGTTGGAATGATTGAATTCCTAGTATCATTTATAATAATAAAAATAATAAAAGAATAACGAAAGAACAAGAGAAATATAATTACCTAGAACGATCATCACCGGAGTGGGGAAATTTCCACTCCAGCGAGACCGCATGGTAAGCAGCCAATCAGCGAGGCTTATTACCAGTTAATTGATTGATTGATAATGACGTAATGCAAACGAAAATTCGCCTTTAAAAGGCGCACTACGTGATTTGGATAGCAAAATTAAAGGATACTACTTTATAATATTTAATATTTCGAATCCCGTCACACAGCCCCCTCCCAACATTATTGACGCTCCGTCAAAATGTGATCTTTGAAACACTAACGGGGTTCGAAATTGTCTTACTCTACACCTATATATATACACAATTTACTCTACAACATTTTTTAAATATATAGCGTCCTATGCTCCTTCCGACTCAGTCATGGCAATGGTAGTCAGCTTAATCATCTGGCATGCCTGAAGCCAACAAGTTCCTGGCAATGGTAGTCAGCTTGATCATCTGACATGCCCGAGGCCAAAATATCCTTTGTCCAACACGGAGTCAGTCTCCTGATGACAGCAGATCCCTAGTCTTCTTCAGCTCCTAGCTGCGACCATTCTTCTAGACTCTGTCGATACTCTCCTTCCTCCTTCTCTCTCCTTTCTTGGTCCATGATTTGCCGCTCGAGCTCTTCTAGTCTCTGTATCTCTTCCTCTGCGTCCTCGATCTTTCTGTCCAATTGTCGCTTCTCATGTTCCTTCCTTTCTACCCGCTCTTGCTGTTTCTTTAACCTCCTTTCTGCTCTTTCTAATTTCCGCTCCAGCATACCCAACTCGTTTTCCTGCGCACTGACCCTCCGTTCTCTTTCCATTAACTCCATCTCCCACTGCCAACGTTCATGTCTCCTCATTTCCATCCAGTGCTGATAGTACCCTTCCGCCTGACTCATTCTCCTCTCCCTTTCTCTTAATTCTCTCTCCCATACTTGGTACTCCCGGCGGAAATCTTCTCGCCATCGTTCCTTTTCCTTCTCCCATTCTTCATCCACTCTTGCTCTATTAGAAGCCATGTCGATTTCTGTAATAAAAGAAAATACAAGGGATTAATACTTTCAGCAATCTCTCCTGGTTTACTCTTAGGCTAACGGTACCTAATGGGTCTCTGTCTGACTCGGCTTGGATTCCGACGTCCCACCCACAGCTGGGGTCCATATGTGTCATTAGCATTAGCTGCTTCTTTACGTTCTCCTATGTCTCCAACCCGATTTACCATACGCCCACTTCCTGGAACTTTATTGCCTTTTCCCCATCTTGGGATGTTTTGCACTGCTACCTCTGGATTGAACTGGACTCTCTTCTTCTCTCCCGATCTTACTGGACATTTCCTCAAGATACTTGGTCTCTCTGTGTCCGGTTTCGTACTTGAGTTCTTCTCTTCAGTTCCTTGACTCTCTGTAGGTTTGTCCCCATTTGCTACAGGGTCATCCGGTTTAGGTGCTTCCACTAATCCTTCCACCTCTGGCAACACATCAGTCTCCAACTCAGACTGTTTCTCTGCCGGGACTGGAGCTTCGAAGACCCATGGTTCTAGCTCTGGTCCTTCATAGGGTTTGAGGCGGTCCGCATGCACAACCTTTGGTTTACTTCTGGCCGTTTTCTGTATGCGGAAGGTGACATCCGATAGTGCTGTCACCACTAGATAGGGACCTTCCCTCGGCAGTGTTAGTTTCTTTGACAAGCCAGGTCTCCTCTTGACATCAAACAGCCACACAAACTGACCCTCCTTATAAATAGGATCTCGTGTTCGGCGGTCATAGTTCCGCTTCTGACGTCTACTACTCGCTTCAAGAGCATGCCTAGCCCTTTCGTGTACACCTCTCATTCTCTCCCCCAACTCTTCTGCATAGTCAGTTGCACATTCTCCTTCTCCAGGCACTGCACCAAACACTAGGTCAACTGGGGCAGATACTTCACGTCCTAACATCATCATATTAGGGCTTTCACCGGTAGATGCTTGGACACTTGATCTATATGCAAAGCCCACATAGGGTAGACACTTGTCCCACTCCTTCTGGTCTTGTAGTGGTAACAACATCAGCGACACTGCATTGGTTATCGTACGATTGTACCTCTCCACTAACCCATCAGACTTCGGGTTATAAGGGGTAGTCCTTGTCTTGGTGATGCCCAGTATCTTGCACATCTCGCTGAAAACTTCTGACTCGAAGTTCCTCCCTTGGTCTGAGTGCAGTTCTAGGGGGACTCCAAACCGGCACACAAATTCATGCACTAATTTGTTTGCTACTGTCTCAGCACGCTGATCAGGTATGGCGTATGCCTCAATCCATTTAGTCCAGTAATCTCCCACCACAAGGACATATGCATTTCCTTGGTAAGTTTCCGTAAGGGGCCCTAAGACATCGATTGCCACTCGCTCCAGGGGGGCTCCAACACGGGTTTGCTGCAACGGGGCTCGGCGTTTGCACGGAGGGTTCTTCTTACGGGCACAGTCTACGCACTGCCGCACATAAACTCTGACATCAGCACTCATACCAACCCAGTAGTACCGTTCTCGCAGCCTTGGCAAGGTTTTCTCTCTACCCAAATGGCCTGCAGTCTTCGATGCATGCAGTGCATCAAGTGCCTTCCTCCTTAGTGACTTCGGAAGCACTAGTAACCATTTGAATTCTTTGCCATCGTCACTTTCCCATCGCTTCAGAAGGACGCCCTCTTTCACCGTCAACATGTCCCACTGGCCCCAGTAGGTCTTTAGTGCAGCTGACTGATGTGCAACGTCTTCCCATTTGGGTCGTTCACCCCCAGATTCCTTCAACACTATAATGGGTGACATGGTCTCATCAGCCATTTGAGCTTCTCGGATAGAAGTCAGCGAAACTTCAGGCATGGTAGTGATATGCCTTAGCCATACTTCAGTGTCACTGTTCTCTGCTGCTTCTGTCACTGGTGTGTCCAGCATAACACCAACTCCTTCAACCACCGGAGTGTGCTCTTCACCGCTACTATACTCGTTTTCAGTGCTGACTTGGGCAATTTCAGCCCCTCACGCCTTCTTTCCAGCTCGAGTTCTGGCTCTGTCTGGGTCCCAATTTCACTCGTGGCCATAGGAACCTCATTTGTCTCCACTAACTCAGCCTCCTCAACTTCTGCCTCCTGTCTTTGGCTTTCTTCTGCCTCTTTGGCCATCTGCCCTTCCCATCGACCACACTGTTTACATGGGCGCCTAGACAAGCCATCTGCATTCTGGTGACGCCTACCAGGGCGATACTCAAGGCAGAGATCGAAGCTTTGCACAACTTCCAACCACCTGGCGAGTTGGCCTTCCGGATTCTTGAAGTTCGACAGCCACCTTAAGGAGCTGTGATCTGTCCTCACCTTCACTTGGCCCCCTCCCAAGTAATGTCTGTACTTCTTCAAGAACTCCACAATCGCTAGCAGCTCTCGCCTCGTCACACAATAGTTCCTCTCAGCTCTCTTCAGTGACTTGCTACCATATGCAATCACTCTCTTCTCCGTCTTGCTCTTGTGACAGTACACAACCGATTGCAAAATTACTTGCATCTGTGTCCAGGATGTACTGTCCTGCTGATTTAGGGTAAGCAAGAACTGGTGCCGTTATCAATGCTTCCTTCAATGTGCCAAAGGCTTTCTCACAATCTTCATTCCACTGGAACTTTGCACTCTTCTCCGTCAACCTGTGCAATGGTGCAGCCGTATCAGCAAAATCACGTATGAATCGCCGATAATACGACGCCAGTCCCAGGAAGCTACGGACCTGTGTCTGTGTAACTGGTGTCGGCCAGTCCTTCACGGCTTCTATCTTGTCCGGGTCTGTGTGTATCCCTTCTCGGACACAATATGCCCCAAATACCGGACCTCTTTCTGTAGTAGGGAACATTTGCTTGGCTTGACCTTCAGCCCGGCACTCCCAAATCTGTCAAACACTGAGGACAACCTTGTCAGGGACTCTTCAATTGTACGGCCAAATACAATGACGTCATCTAGGTAGACCAGCAACGCTTCCCAACGCAGGCCTGCCAGCACATTGTCCATCAACCTCTCAAACGTGGCAGGTGCGTTGCACAGCCCAAAGGGGAGTACATTCCAGGAATACAGGCCACTTGTTGTCCTGAATGCAGACTTGTCACGGGCATCTTCGTCCAGCTCTACTTGCCAGTAGCCTGACGCAAGGTCCAAAGTAGAAAAGAACTTCGCCTCTCCTAGCGCATCGAGCGAGTCGTCAATCCGCGGAAGCGGATAAGCGCTTTGACGGAAGCTTCGTTCAATTTCCTATAATCTAAACACAGCCTCTTTGACCCATCCTTCTTCTTCACAAGAACCACTGGACTTGCCCATGGACTGTCAGAAGGTTGTATCAGACCCTTGTCCAATAACTCAGCCACCTGTCTCTCAACTTCTGTCCTCTGCTCAGGTGAAGAGCGTCTCAATGGCTGTCTAATAGGCTGGGCACCCTGTGTGTCAATGCTATGCTGGACTAACTTGGTACGCCCTATGTCATACTCGCCCTTCGAGAATATGTCCTGATACTTGACAAGCAACTCGAAGATCTGTCTCTTCCCCTCAGGCTCTAAGTCAATGGCACATCGCTCATACAACTCTTTTAGATGCTCTGGAAGTTCCACTTCTGCTCCCACTTCTTCACATCTGCGTACCGACTGTTCGCATTCAACTTCAACATCTTCCTCCTCAATCTGGAGCAAACGGGCAACTACCTTTCCGCCTTACGCACCTTTTCTTCTGAGCCCAAATTCATAATTCTCACGGGTATGATCTCCAAGCTAGCGTCTACTACGGCTCGGGCTACCATCAAGTCATCATCTTCTATCCCCTGATCTATGGGTTCCACCAAGCACATCATGCTACCTCTCCTGTTACCAGCCAAGCATGCAGGGACCACCATTTCATGTTCTGCAGGTATACGAATCTCGGATGACGTAACCAGCTTTGAATACAACGGTTTGTCATCTTTTGTGCGACAATCCACTTTCTCGCCACGGATTATCAGCTGCAGACTATCAAAATCTATTTTAGCTCCGCACTTCCTCAGAAAATTCGTTCCCAGCAAGTTATCGCTGACTTGTGCAACGTAGACTGGCACACTCTCAACATGACTACCAACTTGCACTTCCATATAGGCTGATCCCATTATCTGTACTCTGGACCCATCAGCCTGTCGCAAGTATACCTTCTCTTCTTTCAATGGTGGTCGTCTCGCCTGCGGGATCTGACGGTACTGCTCTGGTGTTAATGTTACTTTAGAGGCCCCTGAATCAACACAAAGCATTACTCTCTCTCCCTGTATGACAGTTGAAACCCATAGATCCTTTATTTCCCCGGGCTCATTCTCCCCTATCCCCAAGGCGAATTCTCTTATGTCCGTGAGAAGTTCGGTCTCCCCGGTGTCTGACTCTGATTGTTCCCCTGTCTCGCAAATTGGTTCGGTCTCCAGCCTTGGTCCCTCCTCATAGGTGGCCTCCCCCAGGACCATTGGTTTGGCCTCATTTCGTTTCCCTGCCATCTTGCAGGACAATTCCGGTACATGTGTCCTTCCTGATGACACTCAAAACATGCCAACGGGCGTTCACATTGCCACCAAGCATGATCACGGCCTCCACAATTGCGACACTCACTCCACTGGTCTACCCTTTCACCAGCTTGCTGGGACAGGACCTCTGCATATGCCCTGGCTCTCCACATTTGAAGCATCTCCGTGGGGAGTCTTGACGAGCTGGAGGACGCGGACTCACTCTACCATTTGGCGGTGGTTGCTGTGACTTTGCTGCAGGGGATGGCCGAGGACCCTTATTAACTGGACCTTGGCTCACGCCACTCATCGTCTTCTCCATTCCTTCCACCTTCTCTAGCAAGACCCTCACCATTTCATCTTGACTTTGGTATCCAAGACTATCACTTCTCTCTCCCCTACCAGAGGCAACTTCGGGTCTGGCTTGCTTAACTGACCTCAAGTCACGCTCCATCTCGCTCACACGCGCAATCAACTCACTCACTTCAGAATCTCTGGGTGAGTAGTCTCTCTCTTCAGTCGCTATTCGACTATAGCCAACCTGCTTCTCCCGACCCCTGGTTTGTTCTGTCTTGCAGAATGACTCTACATTCTCAGCAAGCCCTATAGCATCCACCAGAGTTTTAGGGTCGATCGGAAGAGTTCCTTGCGCAACTCTGTATCAGCTATCGCCCTCTTGAAATGCTCTCTGGCGATGTAATCTTTCTCCGCTTTCTCAGACTTTGGGTGCGCCAACTCCACTAGCCTTTTGATCTGCTTCCCCAGTTCACGGAGGCTCTCTCCCTTGCTTTTGCTCACGCCGAGAAAGAGACAGGAAGTAATTCTCGGGACACTCACGTGGGCCGAACTCTCGTTTAAGTACCTTCACTACTTTGGCATAACGAACCTCACGTGGATTAATATCATTCACATTCAGCGTGGCCAGTGCCTCATCTTGGCAACAAGAAAACATCTGGAAGGCTGCCTCCCTATCTGACCAGCCATTGTAGTCTCTACACGCATCGAACTGGGCGGCAAAGTCCTTAAATGAGCCTTTCCCATTGAACTTTGGGGGCTTCATACTTCCTCGTTTCTTAACTGTGTCGTCTGCACTGGTGGACTCATCCGTGGATGTCAATGCAGGTTTATTTTTCTTCCTCCCCCGCGACTTCTTCCCCTTTGTAGACTTCTTTTTACCTGACTTCACTCCTGCGTGTGATTTAGTCTCATCCTCACTGGACTCCTTGGACTCTCTCAGTAGCTTTGCCGTTGCAGTGCTCATTTTGGCCCCTTTCCTGACTTTCTTAGGCTTGTCCTCACTTTCTGACAATGTGTCAGAGTCACTCCCACTGCTATCGCTACTCTTAGTTTCACTCTCTACTTCTATCGCCTTCTTCTTCTTTGACACCGATGCTCTCTTGGAAGACGATTTAGGCCTACAGTCAGACTCCGATTCACTTTCACTGCTAGTTTCAGTCTCGCTAGCCAGTTGTGACTTCTTCGAACACATCCGTACCTTATTCTTCTCCTTTTTGGACTTTTTATCCCCAACTTGATCTGACTTAGTCTCCTGGCCACGCAGAGTACCCTTTGCTTTTGCCTTTCCCGATAGGGATCAAACTTGGCCTCAAATTGGCTTTTCCCCTTCAGCCTCTTATCACGCCTTAAGGGGGGCGGCTGGCTTTGCTCTGCGGTGCCAATACCCTTGTGCCCTTGGCGCAGTCCTTTTCTTCCATTCTGCCGACCTTGTTTCTTAGACTGCCGTCTCACTTCTTCTCCTGAATTGGAATCATCGGTCTGACAACCTACTTCCACTCCTTCTCTGGATGGCCATGCCATATTCACAGGCCCGTACTTTTGCTCACGCTCCCCGTCTTGCAATGCTCGCAATTTTGCCACTCGGAGTTCTTTCTCTCGGTCCAGACTCTCAAGTTCCTTTTGAAGTGCCTGACTCTCAGTGTTCTTTCCCCATTCTTGGGATTCTTTCCTCTGCCATTCTTCATGCTGTGTTATTGCAGTTTCTTCGCGTTTTCTCGCCATTTCTCGTTCCACCCTCTCACACTCTTCCTGCTCTCTACGACTATCTCGCAACTGGTTTATTCTCTCCTGCTTCTCCCGTGCTTCCCGTTCCATCAACCGTATTTTTTGATCCATCATCTGTAACTCCTGCTTCCCTTCCTCTTCCTCCTCTTGCATTTCCTGTTTCCTCTTTTGCCTTTCCTGTCTCCTAACTTGGGCATCAGCCTCAAATTTCTGCATTTTACGTTCTGCCCGTGCATTTTCCTCCATTTGTTCTTTTTCCCGTTCCCTGCGTGCCATCTCCAGGTTTTGCGCATCCCGAGCTGCTTCCTCAAAAGCCCTTCTTGCATCATCAATACTCCTTTCTTCCACCTTCAACCCCCATTCCCTATCTGCAAGTTCCTTCTCGTGCTCGCGCCTGACCCTATCCAGCTCTGCCATTTTCGACTGGTAGCGTTGATGTTCCTCCATCAACTCTTGGTCCGCATCTCTACTACTCACATCAAGCCTGTTCCTCGCTGCTCTCATCAGGGCATCTTGCTCTCGAGAGTCAACATCCTCACTTGCCTCCAACCTTGGCGCCATTTTCTCAGATCCCCTAGATCTAAGGTTGTACCGTCCCCATCTGCGCTCCTGTTTAGCGCCATCACCCTCAACCTCTGCATCACTACCAGGTGCTTCCTCCTCCGACACATTTCGAGTCTTTCTTCTACTCTCTTTGCAACCGCTCTACTTCTCTCTTCTTCTGAGTCTGTTTCTCTTCCTCAGAAGTTCTATCCCTTCTTTCCCTAGCCATATTCTTAAATCGTGCAACCTTTCGCCCTCTATCATCAGGTTCATCCCACATATCAGAGTCACTAACAGCGCCTGAACCACTTCCGGACTCACTCTCAATATCACTTTCATTACCGCCTGCCTCCTCCCGTTGCTCTGGTTCAACATTGCCCTCCGTTGACTTTAACTCCAATGCATTACTATCACCGGGCCGAGGCCCTTCCCACTTCTCCTTCCATCCAGGGCTACCTCCATCTTTTCCTACTTCACTTCCCGACATTGCTCAATACTCTCTCTGTTCCTCTATTTTTACTTCAACTTGCTCTTCCACCTCTCTTTGAATTCACGGTCTTCCACGACTTCGGGTTTACTACTCGCTGCCACCACTTGTTACTCTCCGTTTACATCCCCGCAGTTTTCTGGGTCCATCTAACTCACAACTCCTCCTAATCTCCAAACAAATCCCACCGCTGCCACCACTTGTGACGGGACCGAGCGGCTAGGTACTTAGCAAGTGGCTTTATAGGTGGGCTTGCCGGAGCTAGAATCCGGCTATGCACTGGTGGAGACTGTGATGGACCTCAAAGAAACTACAGTGATATCTTGTTTTACTTCAACAATGTATACTGATTTATTCGTGGCACTTGTCTTATCTGTATTACATACTACGGCTTCCAGAATATACTTTATCTCCACAAAGTAATACCATCTCACATATCGATCAACACTAGCTTTTAATCTGGCCAGCAGGCTGTCTCACGCGTCACAATAACCGGGCAGCAGGTAACAGTAACCACAAGTTGCCGTACCACCAATAACACGCTACACAACGGCAACAGTCTGATTTGTAAACCCGGGCCAAATTAACATGCTAGAACACGCCACACCAGAATCTAGAACGATCATCACCGGAGTCAAATAAGAAAAATGTGTTAATAATAATTATATAACATGTTAGGCCTACAAAAAATCTAAGTTATTTAGTACAAAATGAAAATTTGGGCATAGCGGCCCCATGAAGCGCCATGCTAATATTGACGACACTTGCGTACGACATGCAATCATGTAGTGGCAAAGTATCATCACAAAGTTTGACAAATATGATATGAACACAACTACCTATGGGAATACGAAAAATTGGGCAGCATGGCCCCACGCGGCGCATGCCAATAGGTATAATACATGCAAATGACATATAATATGCATTGGCACATATTAATATTTTGAAAAATACCTCTAAGTTTTTGAACGCAATTGAAAATTTGCACATAGAGGCCCCTCTCTAGGTGCAGACCAGATTTTCAACAATACATAAAAGATGACATACGTATGTATCTTTCCGATACATGACGTATATATCTCTATGCATCATCATTCTTAGAATTACGACATGGTAAACAACAATACAGATTTCAACAGACTATGTGTTATAAACAATAGCACCATACAAACCATTAGGCCCTACTATACCATTAGGCCTTGTCACTACCTCCATCACTCAGTATTTGGATTGGTCAACTACTTCCATCACTCAAAGCTCAAGCCCTCCATCACTCAAAACTCGGACCGACTAACTCCTCCATCACCCAAACTCGGACCAGTCAAACTCCTCCACCACCCAACTCGGACTGGCCCAACTCTCCTCCAACTCTCCTCCAAATACCCGCAGTACCAGGGCACCAGCCCACGTCGCACCAGGACACCAGTCCACGTCGCACCAGGACACCAGTCCACGTAGAACCAGGACACCAGTCCACGTAGAACCAGGACACCAGTCCACGCAGAACCAGGACACCAGTCCACGTAGAACCAGGACACCAGTCCACGTAGAACCAGGACACCAGTCCACGTAGAACCAGGACACCAGTCCTACCCGACGTGTTCCTCCTCTCTACTACCCTTAACTCTCCAAATATCACTCTCCGCAGTATTAGGCCCCAGACCTCCTCCCTGCTACCATTAACTCGCCCACTATTACTCTCCGCAGCAATTAGGCCCCCAGACCTCCTCTCTGCTACCATTACCCGATGATGTGTCCTGGGCTGCGCCACGCTACTGCATGGGCCCCTTGGACCTTCTCCTCCTTTATGGATCCGTGCTAGTACCTTTTGATCCATTGCCTCTCTCCTTCCTTTCAGGTTCCTCAGCTGACTCAGTTGATATACCACTCAGAAATAACCCCGGGCGCCTCCGCAGCCTCGGCGTTATTTCCTACGGGGTGTCCTCACCCTTTAATAGTCGATGCACTACCGCTCAGAAATAACCCCGGGCGCCTCCGCAGCCTCGGCGTTATTTCCTACAGGGTGTTATTTCCTCACCCAGTGCACTACTCCGTAGATCCGCACTCTCACACAGGCCTGTCTGAAGCACTGAAAAGCAAACATACACGTGCACGGAACCATAATATAACACAATCATGTCTGTTGAAATCACATATAATAATAATAAAAATATACCATATCATCTTACCAATAACTTTCCGTGAGCACTTAATATTCACATATTATAAAAACAAAAATACATGAATATTTAAATATACTTCACACAATTTGTGGGCCTAAATAAGATCATAGCCCTGTACATGACATGTTTTGTAATAAAACCCTAACTAATCTCAAAATAGTATCTGAGCGTGACTTGCATGAGTTTCACATAAATACTCTGATCCAAATGTTAAAGCCTCCATGATTTGACAAAATGTAATTTCGTTATTAACAAATGCTTTTAGCTGAGGCTACAATGTTTGCATACTAATAATCATGAATAATATCAAAAGTCAGACAATATAAATAAACACATAATAAATTGTGAAAAGTGAGAACGAGAGTGAGAGTATTATTTTCCAAACGAAAATAATACAACGCGAAAATATAATAAACCCTATTAATATTATACGCAACTCGCCATCTCAAATAATTAATTAAATCCAAGATCCAAAATATTATTCGGGGAAAACCCGAGTAACGCAATTAGCGCATGTACATGTATATGCGCTACTTAGTAATGCGCTGTGCGGTACGTATACCTTTGACCTCATTGATATGCACAATCTGGCACGTCCGCCATCTAGCAATAATGGAACCCAAATAAATTTAATTATAAAATAATCTAAGATAGACGAACTAAATCAGCAATTTCTCTCTTTCCGCTTCACCTAGAAAGTTCTGTTATATACCAACATGAGCAGCAAAGAATACCATATTGTTTAGAACATATGATTTTGAAATACGAACACGATAAAGCATGATTTTGGGGGTGAATTTGTGGCCAAACCCGATAAGAAATGTGCAGAGATGCTATGCTTTCCGTATACACGCACACGGAAAATAAAACAACGAAGCATCACTCGAATTGCTCACACAAAATCGCTCCAAAACACATCCTAAAATTAATTTCATGACTCCCAAATCACCTCTACGTGTTCTATACATAATAATCTAAGATGAGTTGGAATGATTGAATTCCTAGTATCATTTATAATAATAAAAATAATAAAAGAATAACGAAAGAACAAGAGAAATATAATTACCTAGAACGATCATCACCGGAGTGGGGAAATTTCCACTCCAGCGAGACCGCATGGTAAGCAGCCAATCAGCGAGGCTTATTACCAGTTAATTGATTGATTGATAATGACGTAATGCAAACGAAAATTCGCCTTTAAAAAGGCGCACTACGTGATTTGGATAGCAAAATTAAAGGATACTACTTTATAATATTTAATATTTCGAATCCCGTCACAATACTATCCATGATGGATCACCACATCACATTTGTCAGTGGTCTCACCAATACCAGTCCCGGTTCTAGACATACGTGTTGCTAATGATATCGCTTGAGCACCGGCAACTGAAAAATGGTATGTTTTGTTGATGGTGATGTTTTCTATGGTGACTTTCTAGGATGAACAGTAAAAACAAGTGGCCAATGAAGTAGGTTATACATTAATTATAAACATTTACCAAACTGAACTGACATTTAACCGTATTATTCTGTTAGCTTCTGTTTCCAAAACTAATCGACTAACATTAATGTTATTGATATTCCAAGAATTATTTTGACAATCTGTGTCACGAGCAACATTTTGTTCCGCAAGTTTCCTGGTCAGGTTGATGCATTCCCTTTTTGATTTAACAATTTATTCATACCATTTCCATGCATAAAACACAACACATCCCCAGTGCCTGCCCTGCCCAGAGAAAAAGGGTTTCCCATGGATGTTGGATCAGAACAGGTCATTGGTGGATTGTCCATGATCAGAGTGATGATAAATTAAAATGGTCTACAACAGTAGACTGCATTACAAATGGAAGAAAACAATTTGCAACGCTGAAAATTAAGTTTTGGCTGAGTGATAGTGATGTTTTGCCCCGGGTGTTTTGCCTAGCTTCCACCTGCACCCCAGTGGCGTGTAGAGAAACGCTTTAACCACGAAGAGCTGTACGGGGCTGAGTAGCTAAAAATTGTCCAAATGTGGCGGATTTTGCATGTATTGTCTTACACCAAATTCTGCGAAATCGTGAGATGATGTTATTATGAGAACATTCCATAGTCTCAAATTGCATCCTGTTCAGAGAAACTTTATCCTTGCGGTTTATGCCGTGTTATTGTGACATTTCGAATTCTGTAATTTTTTTTTCATATTATTAGATAGCACACCTGATTTATTATTTGGTGCTAATCACCACGTAAACACTGCAAAAGGGCTGCCGAATTTGGAACACTTGGAATGAACATTATGAAAAAATAAAACAAACATATTTGCAAAATATGCCACGGCAAAGTCCTCAGATGGGTATTATATATATCACAATAACAATCCAATGTAGTTCTCTGATTCATAGCTCGTCCAATATATGTGTGAACTTCTCCAGCAGATTATGACATAATAATAAGATTTGGCCAGGATATATGGGGCGTACACAAAGGGGTCGCGGGTCATTAAGAGGGTATTTCCTGTATATGATCTAATACAATCAAAATACTTCTTTTCTTACTAAACTCGTGGTTCGACCAATTTGTGCATTGTACTCAATCCATCCCATTTTATATCAAACATGTATCAGTACTCCAAACTTTACATGTGACATGACCCATTGTAGGGTCAAATGTCATGCGTCGTGCATTGGTAATATGGGATAATAACGTGATTTGGGCCCGGGATTTGGGGCATTGGGTAAACGTTCATCTTCTTCTAGAAATTACATGATACAATGATTAAACTTACACATTGCATTACATTACCAGTGTGTATGATGTATGGGGTGAAAACAGATTTGGGGTCAAAGATCATTAAGGGGATACTTCCAGTATATACAATTTGTTTGGTTAAAATGCTTCTGTTACTGCAATACATGACACAATGATGATCCTTGCTCATATATCTTGGCTATAGACAGTCTTTATGTTTTATACTCAGTAACTCAGATTGATCTAGAACACGGGGGGTCTATTTTGTAGTCCAAAGGGAAAATTCTGAAGTTGAATACAAATTATTAGGCCTTTATATGAAGTTGATATGGTTACACTAATGAAGACCCGGGGGTCACTGCCATTGTGGCCTGTACACCATCCGCGATAATGAAAACGCGTAAAAGGGTAGTTTTTCGTGGGTAGGCACGATACGCGCGTAACGCGTTTAGGGTGTCAAAAACATGAAATATTGGAAAAAAAGGTAGCAAAATTGCAATTTTCTGTTTCTAGATTCAATAATCATCTCCAGGACAACAATCTCACTGAAACATATCAGTCAGCATAAAAAGCTTCCCATAGTACAGAAACTGCTCTCCTTAGGGTGAAAAACGACATGTTGAATGAACTTGACAAAGGTAAAGCAATAATGTTGGTCCTTTTGGACCTTTCCTCTGCATTCGATACAATAGATCATGATATTCTTATTGATCGAATGCAGAGGGAGTTTGGCATAACAGGCTCTGCCAAGAACTGGTTTAATAGTTACCTTAGGGATCGTAGTAACAGGGTTTGTGTTCTTGGAGACTATTCTGAAAATCATCCCTTAAAGTATGGTGTTCCACAAGGGCAGTCGCAGGTCCACCGATTTTCACAGCGTATGCGCAACCGGTCACTAATATTATCAGGCGTTTTCAGGTGGCTTATCACATTTATGCTGATGATACACAGCTCTACGTTAGTTTCAATCCTAAGTCTGAGGAAGATACAGCTGCTGCACGTTGTAGGCTTACGAATTGCATCGCTGAAATACGATCGTGGATGCTTGCAAACAAGTTAAAGTTAAACGACTCGAAGACAGAGCTTTTCTTGATTGCATCTGCTAGGCATGCAAATGCTGTATCTCACCTTGATTTGAAAATCGGTGGATCTGTGATTGCCCCATCTGCTTCCATTAAAAATCTTGGTATTGTTTTTGATAATAGCCTTGCAATGAAAAATCATGTTAGCTCTTTGTGTAAAAGTGTAAACTTTCATTTGAGAAATTTAAATAGGATTCGTCGTTACATTGATCGTTCTACTTGTGCACATGCAGTGAGATCTTTGATTCTTTCTCGGTTGGACTATGGCAACTCTTTGCTTGGGGGTTTGTCCGTTTCTGATGTTCAGCGTCTGCAAAAGCTGCAAAATCGTGCGGCACGTCTTATTTATCAGGTCAGCAAACGCACCAGCGCGACCCCACTCATTCGTGAGTTGCATTGGTTGCCAGTCCAGCAGAGAATTGAATTCAAGATCTTAGTACATGTGTACAATTGTGTTTATGGTTCTGCACCTACTTATTTACAAGATGTCTTAACTAAATACAACTCTGGCCGTCAAGGGCTCAGATCTAACCAAGATCATACTCGTCTTGCCATACCCCGTACTAAACGTTCCTTTGGGGACAAGTCTTTTTCTGTTTTAGGGCCCAGACTATGGAACAACTTGCCTGTGCACGTACGCGCCGCTCAGAATGTGCATTTTTGGCTACTTTTATGTATGTTGGTTTTAATGATGTTTCATATATATACAATGGTTTTAATACAATAATCTATTCTTTTGAATTTCCATGCAGATATGTTTATGTATATTTTTGCTGTTGAAGTTGGTAATATTGCAATTTTTATATAAGGCTTTTGATACGTATTTATGTCACTCGTAGTTGTACTTTGTATGTATTTTTATCATGTAAAGCGCATTGGACTTTGTGGAAATGCGCTTAATAAATCCTTGTAATAATAATAATAATAATAATAATAATAATAATAATAATTGCTAACACGCGGACATGAAATTTAGGGTATGAAATTTGATGCAAGGAATAAAATCCCTGTTTAGGGTATTGTTTTAGCCAATGGTTAAATCCTTGTTTAGGGTGCTTTTCAAAAGTTGATTATCGCGGATGGTGTACAGTCCACAATGGGAGTGACCCCCCGGGAATGAAGATCGTTTCAAGGTTACCAAAAGTCAAACAAAAGCCCAATTTTTTGTTATATACCTGAAATATATTTTAGCAATTTTATCCATGGTCATTTCAAGGACATCGGAGATTAATTGAAGGTCAATTTTGTACCTGTTGACGGATTATCAAACTGAACATTTATTTAGCTTATTTAATGATAATTTTCCCCCACATAATGTTGCTATGCCGGCATGATGTGAGCGTGCCTTCGCAAAAATATGGAAATTGTACAGAAGTTTAGACTATTTCAACCTAACTACCAAGTAACAAGCTCGACAGAATGTTTGTTACGAACTAAAGGACAGAGCTATTGCATAAGCTGGCTTGGCCGCTAAAAAGTCGATATCTCTTGTGATAATTTGACAAGAGCAAAATTAAAGTCATGAAACCTATAATGGGCATCGACCCCTCCTATTTTTGATGGTCGGGTAAGGTGCTGGGGTAATACTTTTATCACTAAAATGAGCGCAAAGGATATACGAGTAGCTTTTTGTTTGGGGCAAACGCCTTTTTTTATTGTTATCATGTTATACCAGATTAAAAACCTTGGGGTTAGTGCAACCCCCAACCTCATAGGACTAGAGTTAAAGCCGTTTCGTACAATCATTTTCCTACACACTGAAGTGAACTCTTCCATGCCCAGCAATCAAACGCACAACCCTGCCTTTATAGATGCGATGGCGGTGGGTTGAAATCAATCAAACGAACTTTCCTATTCATATTCATAAGTATTTCAATCATTCTTATGTAATTGACACCACAAACATACTATTAATTTAATTTAATTATTGACACAAGAAAAAGTGGGAAAAATTAACTGTGGAAATGTATTATATTTTCGTTGAAAGACGGAGTTTTTATTTAATCATCTTTATTAACAAAAGAAGAAGCACATATAACCCCAAGATCAACTGAGATCCATACCGATCTCAGGCAAGGGTAAACACTATTACAAACAGCAAATATACACATAAACAATGAGGAAATACATCATGGCGGTGAGAAAAAAGTTATATGACTTCTTGGACATTCCACTTTGGCTCATGTCTTGAGTTGAAGATTGAGTAAGATGACATGAGAACAGATTTGGTAATTTGGTCTTTCAATACCTTGAATTTTTTTGGGTGTTAAGTTGTTTTGACAAACGAGTCAGCCTATTTTTGTTGTCGGTGTCAATCAAGCCTCTAGAGCCGACTTCGATGGCAATTAACGAGCAATCATACCCGGCGTCGGTGATGTCGGAAACAAGGGAAGCGTACCGATCATGTTTGATAGAGTTGGCTTTACCAATGTTCGGCTCGAATGGCACCGACAGTTCAAATAGAATGACTCGTTTGTTTGCCGGCCAAAATAAAACAATGTCGGGTTTTTGGGATGTGGCAATTATATGTTGGGTGGTATTGTACCGCCACCGATGGTATTATTTTCAATGTCGGCATATACTTGTAGATTGCCACACTTAAACGATTCAGCCTCTTTTAATGTGGATAAAAATATACGAATAACATTATTATGTCTCCATAAGTATCGATCTAGCATATTTTGGCAATTATTGAGTATGTGCATTAAGGTACCTTTACCCTTACAGAGGGGACAGGTATTTTGCCCCAGCGTTTTAAATTTGTAAAGGAAGGCAGGGTAAAGAATATATCAACGATTTCCAGGTTAAATCGGTTTCACATTTTTCCAACAGCTTAGGGATATCACCCTGGCTCAAGAGGGGCTCAACAACAGATTTCCAATAGTTATCAGTTTCAACCCATGATGCAGTCATGTCTACAGTAGAATTCATCTCGACCTTTGCAGGACTTAACCCCATTAAAAGCTATTAAACCAAGATAACACTCATTGAAACAGCTCAACTGATTAAATCGGATCTTCTGGTTGTGCACAAGTGACTGTTTTCATGTGCGATATCGCAATAAAGCTGGTATTCATAGCTTCAGTTGGGTAACCGATTATAAAGGAAACGAAAGGAAACAATGTTATGTGTGGCTTTGTTCACGAAATCAGACAATGGCGTGCGTTTTGTAAACCAGCATTCTTGAAAATGAGCAACATAATGATTTTTGACTTAACACGGTTTGGAAATAATTTCTTCATATTTTGGTGTTATCTGTCGTTTACATGTCCTTCCTAAAACACAAAAGTACGACCTCTCCAAACACCTAAATTAGCTAAAATTTAGGACATGTTACAAAACTATATTGTCTAGAATTTTAGAAGAGTACTTTTAATATTGGCCGGTTATTTTTCACACAGCGACGTTAACTAGGCAATGTACTATTACCTATAACATTAACTAAAACACCAAAGTACGAATATTTCCAAACATCTAAATTAGCTAAAATTTAGGACATGTTAAAAACTATATTTTCTAGAACTTTAGAAGAGTACTTTTAATATTGGCCGGTTATTTTTCACACAGCGACGTTAACTAGTCATATCCCCATACTGTTAACGTAGGGCTATTTGTAAAGGTCACGCGTCAATGGGAAAGAGCACTGTGTATTGTGTATAGGAAAACGGACAGTAACTGCAGTATGCTTCAGATTTTGTTTAACCTGAGGTTTGATTTTACCCCATATGGTATTTTCGGGGTTACTGATAGCCAGGGAATGTATGTTTTCGCATTCTTTAGTGATGGAAATTTTACGAACCCAGGAAGATTCACGTTGGAGCTTAAGGTCCAGAGCCAGGTTTGTTATTTGATCAGCTTTGCATCTTGATCTACTGTATGAGGCACAATGAGCTTGGCGATATACATCCGAAATGCGTGGGATGTGACGACCTCGTGACATCATGTGCAACAAGGCTGTATTAGCACCATGCTTTGGAATCCCTAGCCAGCCTTTCAGGAACTGCTCAGCTTTGCGGTCCAAAAGCTGGAGATTTGAACTAGTAAGATCATGGACTGTAAAACAGAATCTCAATGAAGGAAGGCAGTAACGGATGTATATGGCCAATTTGTACTCATTGCGAATCAAAGATGAATCTATGTTGGTTAATTTACCGTTAAGTTTAGAGACAATATGTTCATACATTTCTTTTTCTTTTCCATATAACGTAACCAGCGACCCAAGGAACCGTTGAGGATCATCATTGACAGATTTCACAAGATTATCACCAATATAAAAATCAACCAAAGTTGGTTTACCACCACACAGAGAGAGAGAACGGCATTTGGAGGGTTTCAGAGTATGCCCCATGCTGGTTGCTCTCCTATGGAGTTCATTGATTATTTTTTGGTGCTGAATCTTGTTGTTGGTGATTAAATTAAAATCGTCAGCATAAGGGGTAGTGATGATTTTGAATTGTCAAAAATTCGAAAGAATTGATACACTTAATCACTAAAGTACTAAAAACTAGTTTACATGAGAAGAAGTACTGATTATGAGGAACATGTAGAAATGCAATGAATAGGTTTAAAATGCTTTTATTATACATGTACCGGATGAAAAACCTTGGGGTTGGTGCAATCCCCCTCCCTCCCCAACTTCGTAGGACTAGAGTTAAAGCAGTTTCTAACTTCATCAATAACCCGAAAAGCACTTTCCTACACACTTTTAAGTGAACTCACACACTTAAAAGTGAACTCTTCTACATGTATGCCCAGCTTTCCTGCGCTTGGAACCAGGCGTAGACATATGACCGTTGAGGGTGCTATTCTATTTGCAGCCTAGACAAACAATGACTGTCTAATGATTGCAGAAAAATAATGTCTGGAACTCACTGGGACATTCATTGACCATTAACCTTGATAACAAATGGTGGTCTTAAAATATATATAAAACCTTCCATTATTGTGATTTCTTTTATATTTTAAATACTGGCAAATATTGTCTACTCAATTTTTCTATGTTTATTTATAGTAATAATTATAATTGCATTTTATACTTGATATCATTATTACTGTTATTATTATTTATTATTATTATTATTATTATTATTATTATTATTATTATTATTATTATTATTATTATTATTACTATTATTATTATTAGTTATTATTGTTGATGTTGTTGTTGTTGTTGTTGTTGTAATTCCGAGAGTTGTTATCCTGGTTGTTCTTGTTTATCAATTAAAATGGCGATTCATTATTCGAGTGACTTACCGGTAGATGTGTTCCCTTTGGCTGAAGCGAGTCTGAAGGAGAAAACAAAATCACACATTTAATAGCAAAAAGATTCCAAATCATCATCATTGAAATAATTGTAATACATTTTCATATACTACGCACTGCTGTGACATGCAATATTTGATATATATAGAAAACAGAAACAAATAACTTGATTGTGATTGGAAAGATGGGTATATTAAAAGGGCATTTCGTGATCCACAGCCTCATTCTCCCCACTTTTCTCGAAAAAAAGTTGAGATTTTTATACATACTGCAGTTACTGTCCGTTTTCCTATACACAATACACAGTGCTCTCACTATTGACGCATGACCTCTACAAATAGTGTATGTTAGAAGTATATTGCATTTGCCTAGTTAACATCACTGTGTGAAAAATAACCGGCCAATATTTAAAGTATTCTCCAAACTTCTAGCAAATATATTTCTCTAACATGACCTAAAATTACAGCTAGGTTAGATGTTCAGAAATAGTCGCACTTTCGTAAAATATGAGTGAGGGCAAGGCATAGCTAGCTCATAGCTAGCCAACTCCCCGTGTTAATTGAATGGAGATTTGACTGAAAATATTGAGCTATATTGGTAACGGACCGCTCAGTTCTGAAGGATGCCACAAAACACGGTACAAGCTACATTTAAAGTATTCTATAAAATTCTAGAAAATATAGTTTTGTAACATGTCCTAAATTTTTAGCTAATTTAGGTGTTTGGAAATAGTCGCACTTTTGTGTTTTAGGAAGGATATGTAAACGACAGATAACACCAAAAATATGAAGAAATTATTTCCAAACCGTGTTAAGTCAACAATCATTATGTTGCTCATTTTCAAGAATGCTGGTTAACAAAAAGAATAGCATTGTCTCATTTCGTGAACAAAGGTCCACATACCATTGTTTCCTTGCGTTTCCTTTATAATCGGTTACCCAACTGAAGCTGTATTATACCAGCTCATTTCGATACCGCACATATAAAACAGACACATGTGCACAACCAGAGAAGATCCGATTTAATCAGTTGAGCTGTTTCAATGAGTGTTATCTTGATTTAATAGCTTTTAATGGGGTTTAAGTCCTGCAAAGGTCGAGGTGAATTCTACTGTAGACATGACTGCATCATGACCACTGGAAACCTCTGGCTACATAATGTTTATGTACCCAAAAATTTTTGCAGATTAATTCGTTTAGCAAAAATATCGTCAAATTTGAATTTCGTTATGGTATACCAGAACGAAATTGCAACAGTGGCCTATGGAGCAGTGTAATACACATAATCATGCATAACTCGCAAATGCAAAATCGGAATCAACTGAAATTTTGGGAATAAGAATTTTCGTGAATATACACTAAAAAATGCAATAAAAAGAGGATGCTAGGATCACGAAATCCTCCTTTAAACCGACAAATCTTTGCTTGAGGTGTTTAGAATAAGAATCTAGCGGTAGCCAGTGGGTATCCTCGTAACTCGAAAGGTGATGATGCATTTGTAAATTGAAATATTGCAATGCTAATCTTTCACTGAGTTATGCTGCATATTCACATCATTTTATTCAATCTTAGCAAGTAATATCCCTTTGTCGTGGAGAGGCATAATTGTTGCTATGTTAAGCTTACAGCTTATTTTAATTAGATACAACATGATGCAGAAATTTGTCACATTCGAAATAATTCTCAAATACGAATAAATGATAATATCAACAAAAAGTTATGAATGTTTCGATAGAATTATGTACTTACACTTTGTTGTCGACGTATGCTCAAATGAGCGTAAAATTTGTAATGAATAGCACAAAGATTGGGAAATTATCGGAGCTATTGGGGAATACCCACTCACAAATTATGCATCAAAGAAGAAACATTGCATGATCTAGGGTTTGTTTTTTGTTTGTTTGTTTGTTTGTTTGTTTGTTTGTCTGTTTGTTTGTTTGTTTGTTTGTTTGTTTGTTTGTTTTTGTGGGGGTCGTGTTCAAAATTGATCCGATTTTTATCAAAATAGTCTCAAATTGTTTCTCTCAACATAACGATTCAAACAAAGGCATAGCATTTATATGGATTCACATGTACAAGATGATTTGAAAAGAACTGCTTCTAAATATTTTCATATTATTTACAAAGAAGATAAACTATTAGAAAGCAGCATGAAATATTGAATGGAAATTTTGAATTTTGAAAATAGTGGCTTTAATCAGAAGATATCACATTTTCAAGTTATCGCAGTATTTTTAGGCCAAAACACGGAGCTAAGATTATTTGTTTTCTCTAAATGCCAGTAACCAAATGCAATGCGACTACCATGACTACACGTAGAGGATCGAGCTCCAGAAGGGTAGAATGGACATAAATTACATTAGAAACTATGGAACACATTGCACAATTTTCCAGTTCAGTTATATGCAGCCGTCCAAGATCAGAACTACCATAGTGTTAGCTGTTATATTATAAAAGGAAAGAAAATGAACCTGTGCAATAGTTATTTTACATTTAGTGCATAATTTTATTCAAAATATTTTTCCCGGCATCCATGGCGTTGTCTTTTTAAAGACATTTCTTGTTTTTAATGACATTAGATACCACGTTATCTGATGTGCCAACATGTCCAATAAGATAATAAACATGATATCATATCGCCAATTTTCGGAAACGGATGTTGAATCAAGATGATTAAGCTTATCACCATTGGCGTCAATCATGTCATTTTGCAATATAGGGTATTACCATGAGCGTCAATCCCGGGGGACAGGGGGACATGCCCATGATGCCCCCTCCCCCATTTTTGGATGGGAGAACACAATATCAAATCCCCGCTTTGGTAAATAATTCCCAAGTCCAAGTAGACTTACTGTAAATATACAGGCAATATTTGGTATTGTACTTTGGTTTTTGGCAAAATTAGTATCAAATTGTAAATGTTCTCGCGCTCCGCGCGCACTTCATCCTCTATACATTCAAACTCACCTTGATTGGGGGCTAAAATAATGTAACATAATTCGCGTGAACATTACGCGTGAACTTGGCCGGTAAAATGTTTTGCCTAACTTGATGTCATACCCCTGGTATTTGGTACAAGGTAGGAAAGTTTGATCTTTTGTAAGGGTGCTCGCAGGTTCCACTCACACACCGTGCAAAGATTTTTTTGTACACCATTTAGTCTTTATCAGTACAAAGTTATGTCTGAATTGATATTGAATAAACTTGATTGCATGAGAGGGGATTGTCATCTGAATATTGCATTCTTTTTAAGCAACTCAGTCAAAGGTCTTGCTACTCTATCTCTGCTATGCCATTGCGTTTTGAAATATAATGCGCCTGCAACTTTCCAAAGAATGGGACCCAAAAATGTGGCTGACATGGAGGGTTATGAAGCATGAATGATTTGAGTGTTTACAGCCAAACTTGGAAACAACACATGGAACAACTCCATCAATTGTTTAAAAAGCTGCCGGAGGTACAATTCACAGTCAATCTGGTAAAAAGTAAGCCATGCCAGAGTTACATACTTGGGATATTTTGTAGGTCAATGTCAGGTGAAACCTATAAAAGCCAAAGTTGATGCAATTACACAATACCCCACACCTGTAAACAAGAAGGCACTCATGAAATTTCTAGGAATGGTTGGTTATTACAGAAAGTTTTGTCCACACTTTTCAGACTAGCAAGTCCTTTGAGTTGATGAATAAGAATGCAAAATACAGATGGCGATCCCCTCTAATGCAATCAAGTTGATTCATAACAATTCAGGCAAGATTTATTAATATCTTGGAAATTCCCACATGATTTTGACCAAATATTGCACAGGTATTAAAAAAACATCAAAATATATTAAATTTCAAAACATGTCAAAATATTAGGCCAAGTAAAATAAATAGCATGTATACAGTCCGGATTTTCTGAAAATTTGGTGAGGGAGGCCCTTATTAGGGCTATTTGTTAATTTATTACAAATCAGTTTAGACAAGATTTAATCTTTTATGTATATAATTTTTTACAGGAATACCATATAAAGCGTTTTGTTTTTTCTCCAGGAAACTATTCATTACTGGACGGAAAGCCAAAACCGAATTTTTCCCAGTTGAGGGGGCTCTTCCCTGTTAATGATAGGTCGCTTTCTCTACTTCACTGCATAGTTTTAGCAGTAGTGATTTCAGATAGATCATTGTACCAAATTGATGTTTATTGAAACGCTTGCTTCTTGCACTAAAATAATGCAACATTGTGTCCTCTTCAAAATGACAAGATTTAAATGTTTAATTTAATGAGCTTTTATCCCTCCCTTTATTTATTTATTTATTTATTTATTTATTTATTTATTTATTTATTTATTTATTTATTTATTTATTTATTCCTATTTATTTATTGGATCCTGTTCAAAATGACAACACTTAAATGTTTAATTTAATGACCTTTTATCTCCACCCTTTATTCATTTATTTTATTTATTTATTTATCTATTTATTTATTTATTTATTTATTTATTTATTTATTTATTTATTTATTTATTTATTTATTTATTTATTTATTTATTTATTTATTTATTTATTTATTTATTTATTTATTTAGCATAAAACGTTTGTATTTGCACCCAAATGACTTGCCATAATCGCAGAACCATATCTTATGCTATCAATTTAGTGATACTTTTAAAACCACCGGCTATCCCGAGGGTTAGGCCGACCACCAAACATTGAGGGTGGGGACCGGGATGGGCTGGTGAAACCAAACATAGGTTTTGTGGTAGAATCCACGATTTTTATTTTATTCTTGTAAAATATATAAGGGTTATGGACTCTAATCTTGGCAGTCAATGTCTAAATTATATTAAAGTATTTATAGCATAGTATTGATAACAAATTGTCAAAATTTATTTAAATATAGGCCATGGTTATCAATATAAAATACCAGTACATGTACTATAATCAGCGTACAGTTCACACTTTGGCATTTAGTTTCCCCCGTAATCTGGTACTTGCTATAATGAACTCGAAGTAATGAGTTTACACCAACGCTCACATTCTTGCTTGTGAACTGTAATAGAAACTTGTTAACCTTTAAAGGACAGGTATATTGCAAAAACAACATCATATCATTGGCAAGCTAATATTATAAGGACAATGAAGATGACTCCTTTTTTGAGAAAATAAGACGTTTAAAATTGATATTCCGCAAAAACCAACTTAAGCGGTGAGTTCCTTCGAACGAGACAGATTTGGCCTAGAAAAACGGTGACGTCATGAGATGTGCCCGTTTTTATTGTTAACAGAAAAAAAACTCAAAAAAGTATTACAAATTAAATGGTTTTTAAACATATGGATAAAATCAGCCGCTTCATTTTTATATATTAGTAAATTGTGATATTACAATTCATATGTATATCAATATCATGAGAAATATTAGGCCTAAAAAATAAATAAATAATTTGAGCTTAGAATTTCATCTGAGACTAGCATATAAACCGTGTTAAGTCCACAAACTCATAAATGATTCCGAAATTTCGTAATTACATTTTTAGACAATGAAATTGACTCCTTTTTTGAGAAAATAAGACGTTTAAAATTGATATTCCGCAAAATCCAACTTAAGCGGTGAGTTCCTTCGAACGAGACACATTTGGCCTAGAAAAAAGGTGACGTCATGAAATGAGATGTGCCCGCTTTGAGAAAAGGGACTATAAACGCTCTCAATGGACAGAACGTATACTGTTGTTGTTCACAGAAAAACCTCGAAATTAAGTATTACAAATTTAATGGTTTTTAAACATATGGATAAAATCAGCTGCTTCTTTTTTTATATATTAGTAAGTTGTGATATTACAATTCATATGTATATCAATATCATGAGAAATATTAGGCCTAAAATAAATAAATAATTTGAGCTTAGAATTTCATCTGAGACTAGCATATAAACCGTGTTAAGTCCACAAACTCACGTAGTTATTATAGTTTCAGTCTGGATGAAATATTACAAAGCAAACACCTAGTAACAATACTGTGTGGGCTTTGTTTCCGAAATGAGAACAATAGTCTGCATATTGCTATGCAGCATTGTTATGGTAAATAATAGTACAACTCATTGTTGCTAATGTCAAACTTGTCACACAAGTAAATGAGAGCATGTTATAATGTCCGCTTCATTTACCTACGTCATAGCCCGCTGCCTTTAAAATTAATTTCGCTTCAAACTGGGGAAGAACACGTACGAGCCCGAAGTTTACCCACACAATTTCTCTTTTTTTCAGGAGAAATACGCATAAAAAATTGCAACGAGTGTCAACTTGTAATGTAATAATTATTATCTTCGAATAGAGATAAACTTCTTTTTGCAATAGACCTGACCTTTAATGTAACGTTACCAAACAGAGGGCGTCAATATACATGATATAGTAGTCATCATAAACTGCTCTACATAGTCAGTTTAGAGCCATATGTAATATACGGCAGTTTAAAGGAAAACAAGTTGGTTCCCAGTGCAAGGAGGAATTAACATTTTCTGGTGTTGTTGTTGCAAAAGGAGGGATCTAAAAGGAGGGATCTCCCGAAGACGCAGCAGATGTGCGATTTAATTTCCGTCGTAGAAAAAACCGCAAAGACTTTTTACCGAAATTTATTCTGCGGTACCGCTCAGGGCCGGATTCACCTTTTGGGGGGCCCTGGGCCAGGCCAAAGTTTGGAGGCCCCCACACGCACCGCGAGGAAGGCATGTGCACTCTAGTGGCCAAGTTTTAGATTCTATATGGACATTTGCGCACAGCGCGCGAAAAATTTCAGTATGAGACTATTTTAGCCCAAATTGAAGCTGAATTTTGCTATATAACAATACAGTGCGCGCAAAGCGAGCAAAATGTTTGTACCATATTTTGGCCCAAAACATGGTGTTTTTCGGCTAAAATGGAAGATGCACACTGCACAGGGCAATTTTGGGGGCCCCCAAAATTTGGGGGCCCTGGGCCCGGGCCCATCTGGCCCTATGGTAAATCCGGCCCTGGTACCGCTATTGCAAAGGATGGATCTACGTCATGATGAACTTTAACACTGATGAAAATTACCTGGAGATGGCAGCAGATGAGCGACGTCCGTTGGATCAAACACAGAACAGAATACCGTGGTGCTCCTAATGTAAAGGAGGGATTTACATTTTGTGGTACTGCAATTGTAAAGGCAGTATCTACGTCACGATATTTTGACACTGATGAGAGTGGCCCGAAGATGGCAGCAGATGTGCGATTTACGTTGGACCAAAAACCAAAAAAAACAAAAAAACAAAACAAATTCACTGTTGTACCCCTAGTGCTAAATACAACCAACAAATTGATTACATAGGATGGCAATAACTCCTGATATTAGTATATAAAACATGCAATTTCTCTATCGGTCATTGAAACCCATTATAGCTAATTAGCTATTTGGTACCAAATATAACATCTCCAGTAACTACGAGGAGGAATCAGTTGGACGAGCTTTGTAATTTAATGTACCAGCAGTCTTGAATATGCTTCTCATTCCAATGATTGAAGAATGCATTAAAACCCCTACAAAGACAGTGGCGTGGCCGCCCCTTCCCCGGGGGGCTGAAGAAAATCCAATTTCGCCGCCCCTTCCTCAACAGCCCGATTTTTGTTTACGGTCATTTGAAAAAGTGAAGAAAAAAAAAAAAAAAAAAAAAAAAAAAAAAGGATTTATAGGCGCTACCGCCCCAAAAGCAACACATTTTGATATATAGTACAATTTTTTTTCCGCCCTTTTTTCTTTACTAATTCTTTTTGCCGCCCCTTCTTCTTCCGCCGCCCTCTTTTTGCCGCCCTTCTTCTTTCCGCCGCCCCTTCGATTTGGCCGCCCCCTGTTTTGACCCCGGGGGGCTGGCGCCCCCAAAGCCCCCCCCCCCCCAAAAAAAATACGCGCATGAAAGAGAACGTTTGTTTTAATAGTTTGACAATGATTAAGGGGCACATGCAACAAATATGTATATTTATAGAATTTTAATTGTCGGATGTATTTTACAGGAAATCGAGATCGAAAGGTCATGGTTGTCGACAGAATTAAGTATATTCTGATATAAAACATTTCAGACCTTTAATGGGTTTTCCCGTTGCCATGAACCCCAAAGTAAAGTCTACACAAACGCTCTCGTTCAATGTCATCAATATATTCGTACTTGTGAAAGAAATAATCGATTACCTTTATAGGTGCCATATATATAGCTCACTTTGCCTCTAATATATATTATATATTAGAGGCAAAGTGAGCTATCCCATAAAATCACAATTTCGTGAAAATGAGGTTTTAAGTTTGAATATTTAAAAAACAATCATCATAGCTCTATAGGAGAAGCAGGCTTGTTTTAATTAACTTTCTGTATAATTATGATTTAGACTTTGAAATATTTCTTATATAAAATATTGTAGCTAAACTCAAGCAAAATGCGAAATAGCACACTTTACACAGTACATTATACAATTACCAAATGAAATATTTTAGCATAAATCCAGCCTAAATGTGCAAAATAATTATGGGATATATGGGATAATAGCATACTATTACCCAATACGTAGATAGGCATGCTGTAGCTGAATTCTTTGCATCATTCTAATCTCAAACAATATCTCAAACTCCTCAACAGAAGTTTTTCCAAGGATCTATATCTCAGATTATTTGTGACATGTTCATATCGTGTTGTACATCAATGGACAGCTAATGTATTCCCCTTTACAATGACAAAATAAATAAAGAAATACATAAAGACATTACGAAGCAGGGAGAAAGAAAGATGGTCAGTAGAATTGGTGCCGAAGTGTATCGTCTCTCTATTATGTGGCTCGCCCTGATAAACAGTCCCCAATAAGCATCCCCTAGTAAGCGTTCCCCTAATAAGCACCTTAATAAGCACCCCTAATAAGTGCAAACCACAAAATCAGATTCAAGCCCCTGACTCTACATTTACGGCGCTGCATCCGTTCTATATACTAAACTTACTGGTAGCACAAAGCAGCTTTTTACGTAAATATATTGTGGAGTTCTGACTCCACCAAAAATCAGACATGTTTTGACTGACGATAAATACAAGAACCATTGTAGGGATAGGCCTATTGTATGCTATACTTGCTTAGTATAGACCACTTGACATCATTGTTTATCAACAAAGGCCAGGGACTGGTCTATGGATATGCTTAAGCGAACTTCTAGACTATTCAATTGCTTTCTTGTACTATATGAAATGTGATGAGCGATTTAAAATGCACGTGCCCTCAGCAAACTATAATGCGTACGCACACTGCAGAGCAAAGAACAATGGAAATTGCCATGATTCGCGCGCATACTGCCGGGCAATGACGTTACAAGCAAAGTGGTTTAATAGGATTATAGGCATAAAGGTCAAATATCATATTTTTGTCTCCACCATTGTCTTCATGGGTAAAAAATCGAAAATGCTCCGATTTTGATCAAATTGGTGTCAAATTGTTCCGCTTGGAAAAACGTTTTAACCAAAGATTAGTTTGCCACATTTCATGTGTTTTGTTACCTGGGTAACACATGGCAAAAAAAGCCTATTGAATCATGTGTTTGTTAACTTTGACCTATTTTGTGAGACATGGCAGGTCGAAAGGGGTGGGGACAGGCGATTTTTTGCATAGATGTTTTGGGCACCATTTCTATTGTGTTTTTTACCCATGAAGTCAAAATGTTGACATTCAACCTTTCAGCTAATAACTCCAGACTGATAAGTCGCAGGTAGGTCAAACTATATATTATCTGGATCCTTATGGTAAGAGGAATGTTTTAGAATTGACTTTACCCAAATTTTAACACTTTTTAATTTTGGCCCCTGACCCTGGAGATCTCGGAATGGTCGAGGGTGCCCATTACCATTATTCTATTCACCTCAGACGTAAAAATAAAAGCAAAAAACAGAATTTTTTTAATCATACCCAACTGTACAGTTACAATCAAATTTTACCTATCTACTTTATTACCTGATGTAAATTGCGGTTCTGGATAGAGGGTAACTAGACAATTCCGCTCTTTATAAATATAATTATTTTACAGGTGCGAGTGATCAACATTTCTTTGGCATCTATGGTTCAATGCATAGGTATCGCGTGAGTGTTGTAGTGCAGGGCGATTTGTTCAAAAATTGTATTCATCTATTCCATTATTACGTCACTTCTACGACGAATATAATTCCCGAACGATTAAACCACATTGTGGCAATGAGATAATTTAAAGTAACCGCTCGCGCTCTTGACCTTTCCAAGTGGACTGGGGGAATTGAGCAGCCGAGTTGTGCACTAGCGTTGAGTGGTGTATCTGTTATTTGATATTCAGACGATAGATCTTTGGATACCGGGGTAGAAAATGATGAATATCTCCCGTTATTTTTGGTTTCTATAAAAACCATTTGTAAGACCTGTACTTGAATATATGTGTTAAAAGTACATGATAATCTTAAGTATGCGTATTGAAAACCAACCGTGCGTTTTGAAATCAAAAACTGACAAAAATTCGGATTTTATATGTGCAGAACAAAAAAAAAAAGATGGCTGCCCTCATTCGTCAATACTCAGGGTTACGGAACATTAAAAGATACTAGCGCAGTATAGACAACTGGTGGAGATAGTCTAAAGCAGATGACCTACCAGGCTCACGGACCTCTACAGAAGTCAGTGACCAGGCTATTGTCAATATCCTTTGTCGTAGGTCCCTCATCCCATAGTCTCAAAACTATTTAACAGGTCGGAACAAAATAGCCATGCGTGGCTGTTGAGGAACTAGTGGATTAGACCTACCATCTCCAGGATTTCTGCCATGACGATATCGGGGCGAGGACACTGTGCATGGTACACACAATTAAAAAAACACTTAAAAGATTCGTGGAGGCATGTTTTCAGATTTTACTACATGTAAAACAGTTTAAACATGATAATGACTCTGTTCATTAAGATTTTTAAAAAAATATAGCTGTTTGTAAAAATGGTTCAACTCAACTCAATATCTTGTATGTTTGGTGTGTTTCCCACGGCCACACAGCGGCGCCTCATTCTCATCTCTCATCCATGCGTTTCCAAATAACAATTGAATAAAACGCGCATTGTAGTGAGGCATCGCGGGCAAGCAAGCTTGACCCTTCCAGGGTCTATGCTTGACCACGCTTAGCAATTTCGACCGCGTCCATCGTTTTCATTTGCAACTTTTGAAAATGCACCAACTTTCATGTATCAATCTTTGTCAATTTAGAGTGTTTGGTAGCAAATTTGGTATCGAGTTGGAGCTAATAAGATTCTGCACACGACCTTATAATAACAATCAAATTGTCATAACAAGATCAGGTTTTGGTGTAGGGTGGGTTATATAACTGCGGACTTTCTTTATTTGAGGTGTTTACTTATCAACCCAAGATAGAGGGTCATACAAAATTGACTCTATACACTTACATATTTCATTATGTATTTGGGACTCATAGGCGGCGGAAGCGCCCCTCCCTAAATTTTTGCATGGGGTCCACCCGCCCCTTAAAATCATGAAAGAAGAAAAAAAAGAAAAAAATGGCCCAAATAGGGTAAAATTGCAACATTTTGCAGTGGCGCATAAAATAGCAATAAAATAGCCATTTGGGGCTAAAATATTCTAAATTTGTAGTCACGTCCAACTAGATCCGGAACAAAATATGCTCGTCACCCGATCACCCCCCTACACCCCCACCCACCCACCCACCTTAAATTTGAATACTTCTGCCGCCATTGTTGGGACTGACATATTTGGGACCCCATCCTTCCTAGGCCCCATGACACAAGGGAAAAAGCGGTAAAACGAGCAAAATCGCTCAAAAACGCTAAGTTCGCCAAAATTTCCCACAATTTCTGTTAAGTAAGTTTATAAGCTGAAAAAAGAGGAGAGATTCTGCAAATAATGTGCAAATAATGTGAAATAATGTGCGATTTACCGCTTTTTCCCTTGTGACATGGGGGCTTCTTACTTGCAGATGATTTTACATGCAGAACTCAAACAGGTGATTAAACCATTGGGCTATTCCAGTTAAAATCCATACACCCCTATGGAAGACATGCCCTTAATCTTCCACACAGGGAGTGTGAATTTCAAATGAAGTTACCTGAATAGGCGATTCCATTTGATATCTACACCCCTGTGTGCGCGATTGAGGTCATGACCTCCATCTAGGGGTGTATGCATGTCAAATGGAATAGCCCATTGGCTGCAAGAGTGTGGCAGTCAAATTTCACTGTATCAGCTACACATTGAGTATGTACAGTACACAGCAGCAAAATATCGATTTCAATTTTTTGCGGCTTTTTTTTTTTTTTTTTTTTTTTTTTTTTTTTTTTTTTTTTTTTTATCTCGAAAGCCCTAAGTAATATGCGCGTTCTCGTTGCGAAACTTTGATCCGGAACCAATTCTAATTTTTTGACGCCAGAGGAAAAAAGCACTTGGAATTACAGAAAAATGCATTTGAAGTTTTAATTTTACATGGAACCCTATGCAAAATATACAAGTTGGAGTCCAAATTGAGCTATATGCTACACATTGGCTGCCTTGAGATTCCAGTGGTTAAAAATATGAGTGATTTTGAACGTTTCAAATTTTCAGCCCCCCCACCTACCCCCCCTGCAGATTTTTTTTTTTTTTTTAAAGGCGAGTGATTTCAAATGTAAAATCATGATCTGGAACAGACTTAAATATTGAAATCCTTCAAATCCTACAAAAGAAGAAATGTTGGGCTATTCCACTTGAATTCCATACTCCCCACCCGGCAAGACATCTTCCACACAGGGAGTGTGAATATCAAATGGAGTTGCCTGAATGGGTGACCGCATTTGATATCTACACTCCTGTGTGCAAGATTGACGTCATGACCTCCATCTAGAGGGTGTAAGGATTTTAACTGGAACAGCCCATTAAGCATTGGCTGCATTGATTTCACACATCGGACATACAAGGTAGGCTGGTAAATCACTGAGTGTAAGCACATTGTGTACTTTGGAACCTGTGGAGCAAATTTGATTTAAATTTCCCGCTTTTTTTACACTCCTCTGTGCAAGATTGACGTCATGACCTCCATCTAGAGGGTGTAAGGATTTTAACTGGAACAGCCCATTAAGCATTGGCTGCATTGATTTCACACATCGGACATACAAGGTAGGCTGGTAAATCACTGAGTGTAAGCACATTGTGTACTTTGGAACCTGTGGAGCAAATTTGGTTTAAATTTCCCGCTTCTTTCGAAAGCCCTAAGTAATATGCGCGTTCTCGTTGCGAAACTTTGATCCGGAATCAATTCTAATTTTTTTGACGCCAGAGGAAAAAAGCACTTGAAATTCCGGAAAAAGCCATTTAAAGTTTGAATTCTCCCATTGAACCCTGTGGTAAAGCCACATTTTGGAATTCAAATTGTGCAATATCCTATATATTGACTGCCTTAAAATTGCAGAGGTTGAAAGTATGGGCAATTTCAAACATTTTATTTTTTTGACCCCCCCCAAACACCCCCCCCCCCACAATGCATTTTTTCCCCTTCAAAAAATTTGGTGTATGGCGGGTGATACAGGCCCCATGACACAAGGGAAACAGCGGTAAAACGAGCAAAATCGCTCAAAAACGCTAAGTTCGCCAAAATTTCCAACAATTTCTGTTAAGTAAGTTTATAATCTGAAAAAAGAGGAGAGATTCTGCAAATAATGTGCAAATAATGTGAAATAATGTGCGATTTACCGCTTTTTCCCTTGTGACATGGGGGCTCTTCCTAGTAAAAATGATAGCATACCTTATAGTCTACAATTTTCTAGTGAATGTTTTCATTGCTAAGAAGCTTATGACATGGCTACACCATGAGGTATCTCTGATGCAACAGTCAAAAACAGAACATTACCGTATACACACGGATTGTAGCCTAGAGATATTACAAAATAGATATCAAAACTTATCCTCTATAAAAGTACTTACTTAAGTTCAATTCCAAAGGTTTAAAAAAATGTTGCAAAAGGGTTCCAATATGTCCAGCGTTTAATTCAATGTCGAACATAAATAGTGAACGGGAAAGTCCCGATCGAGACCTTTCGGTAATTCCCCACCTCATTTGCATCAATAAACAACAATAATATTTCGCTGAGAACCTTTTGCTTATATTTTCTACCATTATGTCACGAACGTTTGAACTACATTTACATGCACAGATAGCATTTTGATCAAAAGATTAAGGTTCTTCAATGGACTATCCATTGTTTGGAAGCTAGGGTGAGTGTGAGTCACCCCTTAGATTACAGAAGGTCCGAGGAGAGGGAGTACTCGAGTTTGGTTTGGGCACAGATCCTGGTTTGGATAGGTATGCCGCTGAGAATTTGAATTTGAAAGTGGACCATCGATCCCATCAATACCAATTTGAAAATTTGACCCGTCGCTATATACCTACCAAAAGTCCAATTTTCAGCCAAATTTGACATGATTTTAAGTCCCAAATTTCAGCTGTTGCACAGATGGCTTCAGTTGTATAGCTGTCATCTTGGCATCAGAATCCTCTAGTGGGCTATGTCACACACCGACATCGCCTGGCTAATAATTATTTGGTGCAGCAGAGACATTAAAATGAATACACGGGATCGAAACACGTGAATTGCTATGCACGATTTTGATATCAGACGAAAATCTTCGGATACTGGGTTAGAAAATGATGAATATCTCCCGTAAATGATTTTTTCTCAAGAAACCAGATGTGGTCTCATACACTTGAAAATACGTGTTGGCCGTGCGCTTTGAACTCAAAATTTGACCAAAACTCTAATTTTATATTGCGTTGGTCCTGTATGGACTCCAGAGAGCGCAGCAGGCTATAGCGGCACTCACTCAAGTGGAGACAGTATAACCATTGACCGCAATGTCGTATACAAGCTTACTCACACAGCGAGAAATCAATTACCCCGTCTATTGTCAGTAGCCTTAGTCAGGTCACTTCGCTAATTATGCATCTCATAAGGTCCGAATAAAATGGCCATGGGTGGCTGTGGATTCAACCTACCATGGCGATTTCGACCATGAAGATATCGGGGCGATGTCACTGTGTGTCATCAGCCTAGTCTTGTCTACCTTGAGCTTCGCCTAGGTAGAAGGTTTATACATTTCCTTGTTTTCATCTACGGCTGATTTCATTACGAAGTTGATGGCAAGACCAAACTAGAGCAGCTGTTCATGTTCAAGAAGCACGAATATCAGGTGGCAGCTTTGTATGATATGTAGCCTATGATATTGTTGAGGATATTTAATGTGGACAAGTGCTAGAAATGGAAGGATGTTTTTGACTTTTCCATGCTCCCTTCGTAGCGTAGATGATTTGCACCAAGTTAAAGCCCATTCAAGTCCATTTCAATATTTAACCGTTGATCTCGGGTAACGTCCGGTTGACCTTTTCATGTTTACATCATTAAGGATTTTTTGCACCAAGTTTAAAGCCCAATTGACCTTTGACCTCGGGTGACCTGACGTTGACCTGCTCATGTTCCCTCATATCAATAATGCTTTGCACCAAGTTTAAGCCCAATCAGGCCAATTGTAGCGTGTGACCTCATTTGACCTTTGACCTCATGTTGACCGTTTCATGCTCCACTCATCAAGGATGATTTGCGCCGAGTTTAAGTCCAATCGGGTCCATTTTAACATTGACCTCATTTGACCTTTGACATCGAGTGACCTCAAGTTTACTTTTTCATGTTCCCCTCATATCAAGGATGCTTTGAACCAAGTCAAAGCCAAATTGGGCTAATTTTAGCATGTGACCTCATTTGACCTTTGATCTCAGGTTGACCCTCAATTTATATTAAGCTTGGGCCAGTGGTTCTTCCGACCAAGTTTGGTGGTCATAGCATGTATTTTAAAGGAGAAGCAGCATTTTTAAATTTTTCGCTAAATTACCCCTAATAGTAATAATCGCTATATGACCTTTGATCCCTATCGGTGAACAACTTATATCAAGCTTGGGTTACATGCGCCTGACACCAGTAGCATTTTAAAGATTTTAACATAATGACCTTTAATAACCCCTACATGACTTTACCCTAACTGTTAACAACATAGAGCTTGGGTCAGTGCTTCTTGTGGCCAAGTTTGGTCGAGATCGGCGCAAAGGCACTAGTAGCATTTTAAAAGAGGTTTTAACGAAAGAAATGGAGGGAGAAGGAGAATAAGATTAGCCTGCTCAACAATATATCAGTGTGGCATTTCATGCCACCTGATATAAATGTAGTGGTGACAAGATCATCAACCTGTCTAACGTGACTATCCTGAAGAATTTGGAAATGGCGCCCTCAGATTTGACAGGGGATTTGACCGCACATGTTGTGTCAACATTTTTGAAAGTAAACATGTTGAATGTATAGAATCTAAATACCAGACTTGTACCCGAGTCCAGCTTGTCCGAGTCCGAGCCGAGCCGAGTCCATTTGTATCCGAGTCCGAGTCAAGTCCGAGTCCTTTTGTGTCCGAGTCCGGACTCGAGTCCAAGTCCGGGGTGCGAGTCCGAGCCAAGTCCGAGTCCAACACAAAATAAGACCCGAGTCCGGACTCGAGTCCGGCTCGAGTCCGGACTCGGTCAGAGTCCATGACCGGAGGGGGGGGGGGGGGGGGGGGGGAGTCATTCAACTTGAATGTGACATGTATCTGCCTACTGGCATTGCTTAGTAGGAAATTGTAGAAAAATGGGTCATTGGGTATAACAAAATGAAAAAGCTAGGGTAATTGGGTATAACATTTTGAAAGAAGGGGGTCATTTTGTATAAAATTTTGAAAAAATGGGTCATTATTCCAAATATTGGAGCAAAATTTTATATTTTGTTTCTTATTTGAAAATTTACAATACAAATTTGCTGAAAAAAAAAGACAATTTCAAAGTTTCCGCATAATTTTAAGGCATTTTGATGATAAAATTGCAGAAAGAGAAGGTCATTGCTCAAAGGTCACTCACTACACCACACCACACACCGCTCTCCCTATACACACCCACCCAACCAAACCCCACCCCGCCCACCCCACACAGTTGACATTTCAAAGACTCAACCCAGGTCAACCAACCAACCAACCGTACACATGGTACACACAATACTTCAAAGACCCATATCCATGAGCAGCTACATGTAACTCCTGGAGGTAAAAACTACATGTATCAGACCACCTGTATCAGACAGCAGTCATGTGGGGGTATTTGTGTGTGTGTGGCACACTACATGTAAACTCAGGACTAGAGAAATGTCACTAGGCTGTGTGAAGCATAAAGATGTGTAAATGAATTGCAATGTATTCAAATACATTAGGGAGGCTCCCTATTATTGTAAACATTTTTATCCATTTTGACACCCAAATTTGGCAACCTCCCTATTTCTGGCAAATTTTGTGCCCTTGAAGTTGCATGTAATTTTGAAAGTATCCCTATTTTTTGTTTGAATCCTCTCTATTTTCTGGATGTTAATGTTGGCATCTCTGCATCATCATCGTCATCATCTTTATCATCATCATCATAATAATAATCAGAACTTAATCAGAACAGAAATTCACCTTTAATTCTAAACATCTTTTCAAAATTGTCCCACACAAATGTGCTGTGAGTAGTGAGCACACACAAACTACAGACACCGTAGCCCTGTCATGGACATACCAATTTACTGAGTGGGAGCTGAGATGTAGGGTCATGTTTCTCTCTTAAATTTTAATGGATTGGAAAGTTCCATGAAAAAACTCTTAGATATTTTTTATAGTCCAAATATTCAAATTATGCATTTAATTAATTATCAATTATTTCATTACTAAATTAATGATAACAATAATAATTATGATTCTGCTAAGTGACAGATAAATCTAAATAATTTGCTGGATATGTAGGATATATGACAGATCACAGATTTGACAGCCCCCAATTAATTTGGAAAATGTTCAAATAAGTAAACTGTCAACAAATTTGAGATCTATTTTGACATTTTTAGATTTATCATTACACATTTTACATGGATTTAATTGGACTGGACTCGGACCGGACTCGGCTTCGAGTCCGAGTCCTTTTGTGTCCGAGTCCGAGCCGAGCCGAGTCTTTTTGTGTCCGAGTCCGAGCCAAGTCCGAGTCCAACAAAAAGTGGACTCGAGTCCGGACTCGAGTCCGAGTCCGGACTCGAATGATACACCTCTGCTAAATACCGGGCTAAATACTCTCATATGTTTACTCTATGTGTTTATGTGTTTACTTTGGTGTTTAAATGTCCTATACCTTTACTGTGTAAATGAAAAATTAAATACCTTGCCGTGTTTAAAAAGTGTTACAGAAACCCTAAACACTTGGATTTACAGTGTATTTGAATACGTAAATATAGGCCACTACTTTGCGGCTGACTTAACTCGGGGCACGGGGAACTTCCTATAATTGTGTTTGATGGCCAAACATAAAAATATAGCTATATACTTGTATATATTATCTTCTCCGTCTCACTTGTTTCATTTACGATTTGCTACTTCCTCTTTAAGGTTTTAAACTAGCGAAATTAACAAATCTATAAAAACAAATCTTGCTCTATATCTATACTGCACCAATAAAGTATCCTTTAATACACTTGGAAAAATAATCACAATTTCAAAACTGAAAAATATTGAGGTAAATTTGTTTTTAGTAGATGCACAATCTAATCCTGCACATTTTGACACCACATTGAATCCAATGTGGAGAAGTAAAGTTACAAGCAATTGAATAGACAAAGGGCCCGTTTTAAAAGTGACAAACTGACCTATAGGCGCAAACAGATTCCAACAAGCGAAACAAAGAGACAACAGTTTCTTCAGTGAAGCGTTATTTAAAGCAGTTTTTATTTCAGTTTTTACTTCTCTGTACTTTTCATAACTTTCACTTTATTTGTCAGCTCTTTTGCTTCCGTTTTCTTTTGTTCCTTTTGTTTTAAATTAAAGCCAAACGCATAAATTAGTCATTCACCACTCTCAAACCAGATGTATAGTCTGTGGAGTTTTGAATAGGCCAGTTTGTCACTTTTAAAACTGGACCTTCGTCTAATCAAATGCTTGTAACTTTGCTTCTTGAAGTCACATTGGATTCAATGTGGTGTCAAAATGTGCAGGAAAAGATAGTGCATCTATTTTACCCCAGTATTGTTCAGAAATTGTGATTATTTTCCAAGTGTAAGGATACTTTATAAGCGCTGTATAATTATTTGAAAAACCATGCTGCATAAACTGATAATTATACCTCTAAAATGTAAAGTAGTGAAAAAGAGTGAACGAGTAAAACAAAAGTGCATACAGTGATCACTCAAAGACAAGAGCGAAAATTGGTTACATTAAACATGGCAGGCAATTCACTCTCAGAGTGGAATTTCACTCCATTAGAGCGGTACAAAATTGTCATTAAAACCACTAATCTGTTACTTTCTATTGTCCTGATTACACAATTTTAGTTGTTTGGTTGACCTCTCGATTTTCGTACAGCACACTTGTCACCTTATTTGCTGATGGGATGTTTGTTTGATTATTGCATTTTCATTTGCATAGTACCCCAATCCCTTAGTTCTAACTGCCAATGAAAATCATACTTTTAATATTTGGTCAATTTTTAGAAATAAGGGCCAAAACATGCATTTTTAGGGCGTTTTTCGTATGCTGTGACAACCAAGCCCAAATACTTGTACAAAGACTAATTTAAAGCCATATTATAAAATCTGTAAAAATAGATTAGTATTTATTTTCCATAAAATGTTAGCTTTTACCGTCAGACATGTCCCCTTCTAATTTTGAGCCCAACAAGTGAGGTAAAGCATAGAAAATTGGAATTTACTACTAGCGCCCATGCATGTTACTCCCGCGGTTGTAATACGGTGCGATCCTCGGGGTGTGTGTGTATGCGTATCCCGCACGCCGTGTACGTACTGTGCATACGTGTTCGACTAATATTTCCATCGTATAATAAAACGCCGGTTCCATCGTTTTATTCAAAATCTCGGATTTTGACAAAACTACAGCACCTAAGGGACCGATCGTTATTTACGGCAGGGGGAATGGTTGTTTTGGCAAAAATATCGACAAAAATTTCGCGTTCCCCCTCGCGTCCGCTCAAAATTTTCGCGTTCCCCTTGTTTTCCCAATTTTCTCCATTTAAAATTTAACAATCCCCCTCCTGGTTCAACTAAAATTTCAGGTTCCCCCCTCAAGACCACAAAAAATTTCGTGTTCCCCCTAAATTTACCCATTCCCCCCCTGCCATAAATAACGATCGCTCCCTAAAGTCTTGATTTTTGCAGAGTACCTTTATTGACTAAAGTACATTACAATCGTGTAAAAAACCAGAATTTAAAATTTTTTCCTACTATTTAGGAAAACACATTTTCTAATATTTTTCATAAAACAATTCACAAAATAACATAAAATATTAGAATTATGAGTTAGTTCTTAGATTTTTTTTTTTTTTTTTTGCTTAGATTTGCACCAAATCTTCTAATTTTGTGGCTACATTTGTAAGAAAAAGTGCAAAAATGCATTTCTTGCCTATTCTCCCTCAAATTGCACAAACATTTTAATTTGATTTTATTGCCAGTTAGAACTAACTAAAGGATTCGGATTTTGCTGTTTCATTTGGCAAAACAGGATTGAAAAATTGAGTGCTGTATTTTTCTGGAATAGGGAATAGTATGAATCACAGAACAGTACAGTATATCCGGGGGCGGGCATTCCCATAATATTGGTATGCGTCATATGTCTGTCAATAGAATCCATTTTAAGGCAATCTCTACACCCAATTATCTCCTTTTTCGTCAGATTACATCCAGGGATCCCCTTTTACATCAAGTTTACATCAAATCTGCACATTTTTGCGTGTTTCACCGGTATTTTAACATATTTTTTTTTAAATTGCGGCATTTTTACTAAGTGTTACACATTTTTGCCCAGAAAGTTATTTTTCACTGTCAATGACATCCAAATTTTAGCATTTTAAGAGTAGTATTGCGTACCAGTCAAAGAAAATCAAAAATAGTTGGCAGACTTCAAAAAATGGAATTTCTTCTTACTTTATATCAGGATGCAACTTTGGTCGAAGTCTACAAAAATCAAAATTATTTCATCACTGCACCTTCGTTACCATAGCAACGGCCAAAACATCAAAATGACAGGTTTTAGACTATTTCGGCACTTTTACAAGGCAAAAAATATAACAAGTTTCAGGATTCACCATATAAAGGAAAAATAGAGGTAAACCTTGAGAGTTCCACGACATAATTGGCAACATCTAAGCTTTCTAAAAATACAGTTGTTTTAACAAACAGTCTGTCCTACTTGGGATATTCCATTGTTTCAAATAGGGTGTTTTCTTAATTTTGACTTTCTGAAATATAGCAATATTCAATGAGATGTAACCCCCAAAGGAGTGCTTTCTATATGTTATATTTTTCAGTGTGGCTGGACTAGATAGTACTGTACCCAAATAAATAAAAAAAAGTTGCGGTAATTTTAATATAGGCAAACAGTGTTGCCATAAAGATAGGTATTTTTCCATAAAATAAGAGTTAGACCAGGTTAAAAATGTTACCACACATGAAAGGAAACATTCTCACATAGTTTTTCTGGACCAGTTTTTCATGAGCAACAAGAATTTATGAGGTAAAAATAAAAACCGTGTATCCTGAGAACTTCCTGTGAGGGCGCTTTATTCAAAATGGCTGCCAAAATCCAATGAAAACTACTATACGTTTAAAAAGGTCGCATAAAAGATAAAAGTGACTAGATTTCGCATTTGTATTGATGAAAGTAATGTATAACTATGTCAAGGTATTAATAGAATGGTACCAACAGGTCACAGTTGGGGAACGCTTTTCAAAATGGCCGCCAAAATCCAATGAAAAGCATATATATGGTTAAAATAGTCACTTATGAGGTATGATTGCAGTGGCGTAACGTCATAGGGGCACGGGGTTACATGGCCCCAATCGATCTGAATGCTGGAGCCCTGACACCTCGGACCGCCACCGAGATGGGTTGGGGACGCGTCCTATGATAACTGGTGCTACGCCATTGTATGATTGACCAGATTTTGGTTAAGCATTGATAGCAGTTATAGGCTAGTAATGCAAATATACGTCAAGATATTAATAGGAAGGTGCCAGGAGGTCACAGCTGAGGGCACTTTTCAAAATGTCGGACCAATTAACACAGTACACCGTTAAACTTAAAATAGTCACTTAATAAAAATCCCTTTAAAAAGGGATGCGTCTGGTCCAAAGAGAAGATTGGGTGCGTTGTGGGCATGGAAACAGACTTGAAGAATCAGGAATCAAATACTAGTATAATATGTACTCTCATGGCGTTTTATTATTCGACATATAAAAATAATTGTAGTTAGTGGTAATTAAATATAAAAATGATAAGAAAGTTTTGATATCTTGACAATTATAGTGGTATTAGAGATATAAGATGCACTTGAGTTATGTCTGAACAATTATAAAAAAAAAGACTTAAGTGAATGTGCAAATTGTATTTGTCTAACTGATTGTATGCTGTTTGAATAGTTTAGTAGGCCTAAACTGTTTGAATAGTAATATAGCAGCGACAGGTGTTTTCTCTAATTTGATAGATACTTTTTGACACCATTGACCCCATATGACCTTTGACCAAGGATGACCTCTGATTGATGACCTCTGACCTTGGATGACAATTAATTAATTCATTCATTCATTCGTTAATTAATTAATTAATTAATTAATTAATTAAAATTAATTAATTAATTAATTAATTAATTAATTTTTTTAATTTATCAGTTTTCAGTTAAAACTGAAAACTCTTTCTGTCACCATTTATTAATTTATTAAGGGTTAACATATTTTTTAAACCAATCCCTGTCACAAAATATGGCAACAAAAATTGTTGTGTACTTGAGGGCAACACAACAATATTTTTTTTGGCCTAGTTTCATATCGCCAGTCTATTAAATGGTGGGATGGAGAAAGTTCACTGACATCGACCTAGGCCAGGTACGCATGCTGCCCGTCTCTGTCTCAGACACTGTATGTATATCTTCAGCCGAGTTATAACAGATAACTTCTAGAATGTGTCACTGGAACTCACTGGGGATTTAGTTCAGACACTATATCAGCGTCAGGTCCCGTGGGACCAGACGCGAAAAGAGGTATAATTGACCAGATCTTGAATTAATATTGATCCCAGTACAGTAAAATTAAGTCAATGTAATAATAGGAAGATACCGGGGTCACAGTTGAGGTTGCCTTTCAAAATGCCCACCAAAAAGAGCGGCATGATATCAGCCACAAAGCCACAGATAAAAGTGTTAAGAAAGAAAGTTGTCTTTGATAAGAGAATGTAATAGTTGTCTTTGTTGAATCATTCAAATATAGTTGTCTTTGATCATTGTAAGCAAGTGTTTCAGAGTGCTATATAGCGAGCTACAGAGTGCTTTATAGCGAGTCAAGATGGCTAATATGATCACCAAATTTCCAAAATGACCACCAGAGAATTGTCCCTATGTATTGACAAAGGGCAGGATATTTACTTCCTACTCTTCTTGGTTTCACTGAATTCTTTTATTGTGTGTTTATCTTCGAGATCACTCACATCGATATCACTACATTAAGAAAATTATTCTTCATTATCTAGCCTATCTGAAATCAAAGCGGCATATAGGTCATATATCTTCTTTTGTGAAAACGTTGCGTTCTCTGAAAAGAAGATAGCTGCACTTTGAGTCTGCTAAAACCTTTTCCTTCTTTGACACCAATAGACTGCTTTGTTCTCGATGTTGGTAAAGAAACTGTTGAAATCACAAGACAACTGTGATTACCTGGCGATAACTTTGGATGTCATTATTGAATTTATTGTCATACCTCTTGTTTTTCTCTCAACATACTTGATGCTTTATGTCAAGGAAAAATGCAACAATGATCAATTGTCTTGCATATAGGCCTACTGGCAAAAAAAATGTTTAAAGCGAAATCCTCATACATGACTGGTAGGTGTAAATGTCCTGACTAAAGCCATCGGGTCAACGGCACATGCAATGCCAGTTGCCTTTGCTGTAACTTCAAGAAGCAAAGTTACAAGCATTTGATTAGATGAAAATCCAGTTTTAAAAGTGACACACTGGCCTATTCAAAACAACACGGACTAGACATCTGGTTTGAGAGTGGTAAATGGCTAATTTGTGTGTGCCTTTGATTTAAAAGAAAAGGAACAAAAGAAAACTGAAACAAAAGAGCTGACAAAAAATACAAGTTATGAAAAGTACAGAGAAGTAAAAACTGAAATAAATTAAATAAAGCTTCATTGAAGAAACTGTGTAGTCTCTTTGTTGCGCTTGTTGGTATCATTTTGCACATCGTATAGGCCAATTTGTCACTTTTAAAACTGGATCTTCGTCTATTCAATTGCTTGTAACTTTTCTTCTTGAGGTCACATTGGAATGGATTCAATGTGGTGTCATAATGTGCAGGATTAGATAAAAGGATCCGGGGGGACTCAACTTTAGAAGTGACGGGTATGTGCCTACCGGTGTCGCGAAGTAGGGGCCTATCGGTAACAAAGCGTTATTGTAAAAATGGGGGTCATTGGGTACAAACAAAATAAAAAAGGGGGTCATTGGGTATAATATTTTGAAAAAAGGGGTCATTGAGTATAAGATTTCAAAAATGGGTCATCGGGTAGAAATTTTTGAAAAAATGGAGCAAAATTTGGAAAGTTTCGGCAAAATTTTGAAAAAATGGAGCATAATTTGAAAGTTTTAACATTATCTTGTTGCAATTTGATGATGTTAATCTAGAAAAAAGGGGAAATTGGGTAGACGCAACCAAAAAAGGGGGTCATTGGGTAGCCGCAACTAAAAAAGGGGTCATCGGGTATGACTTTAAACAAAAAAGGGGGGTCATCGGGTATGACTTTTAAAAAAGGGGGTCATCGGGTATTAGTCGCCTTCAAAAGAGGGTTGACAGGCACATACCGTCGCTTCCAAAGTTGAGTGGCCCCCGGGGTAAGGATACTTTCTTGGCGCAGTATATTTAGTTAATATGTTGCCCTTCGTGAACATATAGGGACAATAAATTATTCCTGTGGACATTTTAGTGGTCATCTTGACTTTGTGACTCGTTCTTTTGCACCCTCAAAACGATAACTTAGAGATGACAATGATTGAAGACTACGATTACATCAAAGACAACTATTTCAATGTTTCAATTTGTTTTTCAATAACATTACCGGTATCTGAGGCTTTGTGGCTGATTATACTGTACTTTGATAAATATTAATCCAAATTCAGATCAATTATGCCTCTTAAGTGACGGTGTACCATATATATATTAAAGCTTTTCATTGGATTTGGCAGCCATTTTGAAAAGAGCCCTCAACTGTGACCTCCTGGTACCTTCCTATTGAAATCTTAATTTAGCGTTACATTACTGTCATCAATACTTAAAAACCAAAATCTGGTCAATTATACCTCATAATTGACTATGGTAACCGTATAATGCTTTTCTTTTAATTTTGGCGGCCATTTTGAAAAGCGTCCCCAACTGTGACCTCCTAGTATCTTCTTATTAATATACCGACTTATTTATACATTACTTTCATAAATACAAATCCATAATCTAACAAATTCTATCTTTTATCCGCCTATTTTAAGAGCATAATTGTTTTTCATTGGATTTTGGCAGACATTTTGAAAAAAAGCGCCCTCACAGGAAAGTTTTCAGGATACAGGATTTTTACCTTATACATTCTTGTTCCTCAGTTTCTCCTTTCATGTGTGGGACCTAGCTCATTTTTAACCTGGTCTATTTGGCCGTTTTTCAGCATAGCTGTATGATAGCTAATAATAACAAGATGAGCAACAGCTTCACTGAGAGACGTTTTTCTGGCAACACTGTCATTAAAATATTATCAAATCGTGTCTCACTTTACGGTGTATTGATGCCAATTTCTTTTGGTACATTATCAACCCTAATCAGGATTTTCAGTGGAAGTAAATGCTCAAAATCCCTATTTTTCCACACTATCTTATAATGTCAACAATCCTAAAAAGTTCAAAGTTTCTGGCAACACTGCTTTCCAGTAAAACAATTACCGGAACTTTTTTTCTATAGATAGGTAGACCAATACCTTATCTACCTACCCTGCAAAAAATAATTTAAAAAAAGCACCACTTTGGAGGTTACGTCATTTTTAAAAAGATCATTTTTTTCATAATTAAATTAATGAAAAACACCCCTATTTTACAAAATGGTATCTACCATATTGAAATAATTAATTTATTATGTTTACTTCATTTTTGGAAAGGACAAGGATGGATACTTTATTGTATGGGAGAAGATTATTTTAATTCACGTTCTTCATCACAGAAATATGACCTAATATTTAAGCATTTTTCCAGTTGTGAAAAGGGTAAAAATAGTGAAAATTGGGTCAATTCATATTTTGGCCGTTACCATGGTAACCATAGATGAAGAGGTAAAATTTTAACCAAATTTATACATGTTGACTCATTGTCTAACCATGTGCAATGTATAAAGAAAATCGATTTTTTGAAGTCTGCCACCACATCTTTGTACACAAGGTCTTTTTATACACAAGGTCTCTTAACATTGAATGACCCCATTTGCTCGAAGCCCACACTGAATGACCCCCTTTTGTTAAAACTCCTACACCGATAGACCCCTAGTGTTTTACTCCCGTAGGCTCAGGTATGTCACTTCATACCGTATTCGAGTACAACCCCCCCCCACCACCCACCTCGGCAGTGTATCATTATGATAATCACCTTATAAACGATTCTTGTCTCGGGGAGAGAGCCTTGTTTGGATAAAATCACCACATGATTTTGGCCAAAATTTCAATTTCAAATATTTATCAAAGTCAATCAGTGGCGGCACTACGGGGAGGGGCCAAGGGGTTCCCCAAATATTTTTTCCCCCAATAAAAACCCAAAAGTTCGCCCCCCGAAGTTCACTTTGCCCCCGAATGCTACACCTGAAAAAAAAAATCATGGTGCCTCAACTGTCAAAGCTGATCAAAATTCACAAAAATAAAACTTCTTTGGTCTCCCTCAGCACATAGACTCTAGAAAGTAAGCTCAGCAGCAGTTATCCATTTGGATAGCGGGATGGCGCAAAAGCTAGTGCTGTTTGGTACCTGCAGAACTCCATATGCATGAAGAATATGAGGGAAATGGTCTCATTGTAAGATCACGTGGTCTAATAAAACGCGAGGCGAGGGTACACGTGACTAAAAAGTCCATGGACAAACGCATTGAAAATAGCTTGAAGGAACGGAGATTATCATCTATCAAATATGATGGATGGATTTAAGAGTCTATGTGTGATGTCGTCTATCAATATAATAAACATATGAGGGCCACGGAAGGGTCTCTGCGGAACACCAACATTTATCTGTTTTATCCCTGGACGGTCTTCCCACTAAGTGGGACTCTCAGGAAACGGTCTTACCATGCTAACAGACAGTCCCGCATCCAGTCCAACAGCACATATATCCAACCGAGAAACATAATTATGACAGAAAGGGTTAAATGCCATACTCTGTCAAATGCTATATATGCAGATGTCAAGATAGACAATTCCCGACCCCTCCTCATCATTGATAGAACAAGTGAGAAGAATTGAACAGGCGAAAGGAATTATATAGTACCGGGTAACTTAAAACTTGATCACAACCATCGTAAATAAAATAATATAATAAAATAGGCCTTTATCACTGGAAACGTATTGCGTGTTTGTATCCATCCACATCAGTTGCTCATAATCATGGGGCAAAACAAACAAAGATACCCACCAACAAACAAACAAACAAACAAAAACACACGTAAAGAACCATAAATTCGCGATTCTTGGCTTTACGCGATTACAGTAACCCGGGAACCAAATATTTTTCTTGCCTCCCCAGTTCGCCCCCCCCCCCCACACACACACACACTTTTAAGGCAAAACCCAAAAATATTTCAAAAAAACAATCCACTTTTTGCGGCAATGTGTAAAATTTGTTGATTTTGCCTCCCCCAAAAAAATCACTTTACCACCCGCACCCCACCCCGCCAAATAAAATTCCTAGCGCCGCCGCGCGCTTGTTGGTATTGGGCTCTAAGGTAATATGCACCAAACCAAAACAACCAAATGACTTGAGCTAATTGCGGTATGATACCATCCTTTGAATTCCCTCCACGATCGTTTTCCCCTCTTATTGGCAATACCTTTACTGATGACGGGTAAGGCTCATGATTTTTATGGGTTTTTTTTTTTCAAAATAGCATTTTTTGCATAAATATGACGCCATAGTTGGATTCGTCAGCTTTTTGTCTTTTACGTTTTATTTTATAACTTTTATATATTATACTTTTACTCATCATTGCTGAGTAAAAAGGTCACAGCTCAACAGTTGACTACAAAATTACTCAACATATAGGTCACAACTCAACAAATGAGTAAAAAATTACTCAGTGTTGAGTAAAATATGTTTTGCAGTGAATTCAGCATTAACGAGGCCCAAAAAGTCTCCCTCAGCAGCAGTTATCCATTTGGATATCAGGATGGCGTCAAAGCTAGTGCTGGTTGGTACCTTGAGAACTCCATATTGTACGACCACGTGGTCTATAACGCCTGAAGGTGATGAAGCCATTGACAAACGCATTGAAAATGGCTTGAGGGGACAGAGATTTATAATCTAGCAAATGTGATGTGTTGTCTATCAATATGATGAACATAATGGGGCCAAAGAAGGGTCTCTGCGGAACACCAACATTGATCTGTTTATCCCTGGACGGCCTTCACACTAAACTGGGGCTCTCAAGGAACGGTCTAACAGGCAGTCTCGTAGCCAGTCCAACAGCACATCCAACAGAGAAACATATGCCAGAAAACTCAGCCAGTATAGGGTTGAATACCACACTAATGCTTTGCCGATATCAAGATAGACAATTCCCCACACCCCTCCTCATCATTGATGAAAAGGTGCAGTGATTTATAGTGCGCTACGCACATGCGCAACGCCTAGGCGTTGATCCACAAGCCTCGGCAAACTTTACAGGTTAACGCTGATCACTATGGCCCAGATCATTCAATAAAACCATTAAACAACAACACAGGACTTGCAGCTAAGAAGCGCACACCTTAGACCCACAATTGACCTTCGCAGCCAGGATCAGCTCCTCGAGTTTCGTACAGGTTACAACAAGACAATTAGCAGTAAGATTCTTGTCCAAGGGAATTTCAAGCTATCTCAATTATACACGAAATCGTACTAACCACCGCCGGGGTTCGAACCCGCAACCTCTCGCACCGCTAACAAATGAGGAACTCGGCTACAAATGTAACTAAATGACACGGCGTCAAGGCTTACAAATAAAAGGAATATAGTACCGAGTAACTTAAAACGTAATCATCACAAACATCGTAAATAGAAGAATATAATAAAATAGGCCTTTATCACTGGAAACGTATTGTGTATTGTATACCCATCCACATCAGTTGCTCCTATACTACATAATCATATACCATGCATACAGAGGCAAAACAAAGATACTCACCAACAAACACAAAAACACACGTAATGAACCATAAATTAACGATCCTTGGCTTTACGCGACCACAGTAACCCTAGTACTAGACTTCTCCGTAGTCAACTTGCCCATTATGCATAATCTGGCATTTAAGCATAAAACTTTGTGCACAATTGATAGATTTTCACATCTGATTTTTTCAGTCACCGTACTTTGTTTAATGAAGAAGGAGGCGGCCTATATGCTTCACCCTGGCAGGGCGTAAGACAATGCGAAACACAAATTAATATATGCGAGGATCGGAAATAAACGATGCAAGCCCGAGAAATTATAATTTAAATGACGTGATTGGGGCTCGAGCAACCTGGCATATGAAAATATTGAGAGAGAGAAAAATCAGGACTCAGCGGGGATTGAACCCCGGTCGCTGGATTACCGTACTTTGTTTGTTAGCTTCCTTTTTTTTTTTTACTCGGGCTTTCGCGATCCATAATTTGGTAGATTCTTAAATCAGAATTGTTCAGTATTTATACCATTATAATTATACCTATTACGATATGTTGTATTCAATAATATACTCGTAAGCCTACGTATACTTTACTTTTACTGTCACTAATTATATAATTTTTTTTATAACCAGTTCTAGTATTTTGATGTAATAGATATGAGTTCGTGTTGTGAAGATGGACATTACTTAGTGGGCTGCACTCAAAAAATTTCACAAAAATAACACAGCAGCTACAATGAGTCCCACAATAAGTACATCTCGTTCCACAACTCACCAATACACAACTCATAGTAGCCATCCCCTATAGGCGTTGCCAGTGCCAGAAAATGTATACTTTACCATACGGACTTACGGTAAGCTAATCAGTGATCAGTCACTATGGAAAATCCAATGCCAAATTTAGTCTGTCATCAATAAAAATTCCTTTAAAAAAGGAATGTGGCGCCCAATGTGAACTTGGACGTGATATGGTAAAATCCATGGTGTGTAGATTTGGTATTATAATGATTTTTCCAGGGAAGAGTAGAAGATGATCCAAATATAAACTTAGTCCACCTCAAATGACCTGTAACAATTTGTGATTGACATTACTTAATTCACCTCGGATGACTTTGATCTGACATTCAACATTTTCGCGCTTACACCAATCATATCCATAACAATTTAACTCTTACAACTTCCTGTCAACTCTCTAATTTAAAACTATAAATTTCTGTCTGTTTGCCTTTTCTGTCTTGTACCATTTAGTACACTACAGTTTGTTACAATTATTAAGATTAAGCAAACATTGCTGGGTAGATAACAGGATTTAGTTATTTACTTAATCCAATGAATAACCGCTATATAGATTCTATGGTAATTAGCAAACAAAAGCCATCAGTTTAAGAGGCCTCGTTAATTGATCTTATCACTATGGACCACACGAGTCTCATCCCAATGGCATAGTCCAATAACCTCAATTACATAATCATAGTGCAAAATTTGACCTCAAGTTGCAGAGTATGAGTTTGTGTACCCATATTTTCAAAGGATGAATGTACAAATGTATTAGGGTTTAAGAACTGTTCCCATGATAGATGAGCATGTTGTGGATCCTAGTGTATGGTCAAATGTCACCGTCTATCGGGTTCTAAGGCACACGGTAAACTGGTTGAACGCATACAAAGGTCAGGATTTATTTGGTGTTTTTATAAATCCTAATTTTGTATTTTAAACAAAGAATATACGCTCACCATTTTATCCCGTGCATATCAGAAAACAACAATAAAATAAAATCCAAGCAAATTGTGGTTTTATTTCTGAGCTGGGCATAATTTTAGCAAAACAATTGCGAAGTCAATCTAGCAAGAGTGAAATTAGAAGCTTTTCTCAAAATCATGCCTATATTGTGGCGCCTCCGTAGAGGGCGCCACAAAAACAATTACTAGTAATCCGGGAGTCAACTAAGGTAGACTACGCCAAAGTCAATTTTTGATAAATGAGAAATTATGTTATTAATCATGATGAACGCATTCTCTTGAAAATTAAAAATGCTCCAATCTGGTTAAAATATATACCGTACCATATTTCTCTCTTACTTTTTCTATGGACAGCTTTAAGAAATGCTATTATGGCAAAAAAAAAGGGGGGTGGATGCAAAAAGAAAGAAAGATAAAAACCCAGCTGAGACACAGGAGCTGAGATTGACCTGTAATGATTGAATTTGCATCTTAATACAATTTGTCATCTTGAAAATGAATGCAAATACCATAATTATATAGTAGAAATCACAATCCGGGTCCTCTTCTCTAACTTAAGTACTACACCCCTGGCCACTCCGCAATTTTATGCCTATTTTTGCATTTTTCTCAAAAATTATAGCGCATTGGTGACAAGTAAGATATGTATATTATAGGGGCAAGGACTACAACTACTGCACTGAAAATTTTATTTCAGCACAGACAACAGTTGTGGAGTTACAGTCAAAATGAGGGAAAACCAACATTTGATCAATAAATCAATAACTACTTGTCTTGAATCACTGAAATTCCAGTGTAGTAACTGGATTCCTTGCCCCTATAATATACATAACTTTTGTTACCAGTGTATTCTTAGTTTTTGAGAAAAATGCAAAAATAATCACAAATTTATCAATGGGTAGTACCACCTTAAGTAATTCTTCAATGAAATGTGTAAATGGAGAAAAATGGGTTATAAATAAAATGGTTATTCAACCAGTTTGTTATGTGCACTTATAACCGGGACTTCGACATTAATATTTGCCCTGGGTATTTCGCACACAATGGACCAATGATTTCTGAATGTGTGTATTTTTTTTTACTTAAAGCCGGTAAACCCCCTTTCAAAAATGATTTCACTTGTTGCAATCACATAGGGGGCCTAGTCAAATGTTGTTAATAAATTATATCATATATATTTATATATTATATAAATGGACAAATTGGTTCAAATTAATGCAATGTCGGTAGGCGCAGTGTGCCTCAGTTATACTGATGTTGTTTCCATCCAGTATCAGCGCTATCTCAAATCGATCATCCAGCAAATTTGCCATGCCCGGGTTGCCATGTCCAAGTTCTCCCCTTTAAAAAGCTTTAAAAGGAATTATCAGAAATTTGCCGAACCAAAATTAATTGAGATTTTTGCATAAATGGAACAAGCATGTAGATGTGCGACTTCTGACAAATGACAAATGTGGTTGAAAGCAATCTTTTAAACACAAAATCGGACCGTCCATCAAAATGAAGATATAACTTCTATAACTTCCGCTTTTTTCTTATCGCACCAGCGAGGCTGACGAATTCGGCGCCAAATCACCGTTTAGGCCCGCGTTTAGGCTAGGTATTCATATTTAAACTCTCTTTCAAGTTTTCTCTCTTGGCCATTTCACAATTTTACAGACTAACAAAATCTTTGACCCAAAACAGTTGACACCCACAGTGAAAAAGGCCAGGGAAAAAGGTCCTCTTCTCAAGAAGATTTCAAGGAAAGTCTGTGATTTTAGGGTTGGTGTGAGGTACATTCTAGCGGTGGTACTTCTTTTCTTATCATTTTAACGTCTTGAGTCACTGAAATTCCAGTGTAGTAACTGGATTCCTTGCCCCTGTAATATACATAACTTTTGTTACCAGTATATTATTATTTTTTGAGAAAAATACAAAAATAGTCAAAAATTTATCAAGGGGTGTAGTACCACCTATAGGTATTGAGTCCCAAGTTTATAAATAAACATGATAAAAGTGCTAACCTTTCCACGGTTTATGTGCAGAATATGACCGTACTTTAAACTTATCTGTGGTCAAACAAAGTTCACCACTTCATTGTCCGAACTAATTAGAATATAATATACAGTGAATACAAACGACTAAATACATGTTCAGTGAAATGTCTTGCTAATTATTTAATACATGTATAGCCCACGCACAATTCTCAAGTAGGTGTGTATTTCAATTTAATATTGCAGGCTAAATAATTATTGAAATACACATATTTTTCATGATAATTTTATGCATTTTTTCATAATATTATTTTTATCACTCTAAAGTAAACACCACCTGATATCACATATTCATAAAACTGCTGGCTCAGTTACATACTTATCCGGAAGTGCGATTATACGTGTAGGTCTACAGGCTATAGACGTGGCACATTTTGATTAAAAACGACGTGATTTGGAGTAAAACCCCGTCAAAATATTAATATTTACTGGCTGAAGTTTGTTTATTATATATATGCATGCACTTTAAGCTAGATTTACGTGTTTTGATTCATCGAATTATATGGTAAAAATAAAACACAAACGAAGGCAATTCTATGGTACTTGCTGATCTATATCCTCTTACTCGTATAGTGTCAGGGTGAAAATGAGATAAAAATGATTTTATACTCACTTTAACTGCAGAAATCCTAAAGAAAAATTAACAAGGCACCAGAAAATACATGTACACTAGCTGTCAAATGTATTGTATTCGCACTGACCTCGGAAATTTATTTATAAAGAATTTTAGCTAAATTTAAACTGGGAATTCCCGATGAATATCATTATGACGTCACGTAGTATTATATCATAGTAGGCCTACTTGGCTTCCAGCTTCGCTTCGGAAACGCACTAGTAAAAGCAAAAGCAGTACATGCAATGATTAAACAGTACGGGCCTAATACATGTAAGAGTATTTGTAATAATTTAATGTAGAAGCTTGTAGAAGTATATGCTTACTCCATGTAGTGTATTTTCCTACATTTTGAAAATTAAAAAAAGCTATCCCAGTAAAAAGATACACCTTATGCGTTGAATTAGATTTACACAAATGTCTGCTGCAGGGAAACTGCACAGTGCGCAGACTGTGTGTGCACCATTAGATTTCGAGGGACATAAGAAGTTTTTAAAAAAAAAAGCAAAAAAAAACAACATTTTGCTCACAAAGCTAAAAATCCAATTATTGTGCATACTTCACTGCAAAAACAAGTGTTTTTATTTAAACACCATATTGTGTTTATTAGAGCAACACTTAATAAACACATAACTCATGTTAATGGTCTAACACTAATGTTAATGGTTCTAACACTAATGTTCATAAATTAACACTTGGTGATATATAACACCAATAAGCACAATATGGTGTTTAAATAAAAACACTTGTTTTTGCAGTGTTGATATGAAATGTTCACGCATTCGACACCCCCCCACCACAACACAAAACCTATTCTGTGGTAGCAAAAAAACATATAGTTAATTCCCCCTTGAGCATGTGGAAAAAACTTGAGAAGCCAACTTTATTTTAGTGAAATGTTATTTATTTATTTATTTATTTATTTATTTATTTATTTATTTATTTATTTATTTATTTTTATTTATTTATTTATTTATTTATTTATTTATTTATTTATTTATTTATTTATTTATTTATTTATTTATTTATTTATTTATTTATTTATTTATTTGGGTATGGATGAAGGAGGTGTGGGGTATAATCTTACACCTAATGCTCTGTGGCACCAATTATGACAGTAGCGTAGCCAGCGGGTGGGCAGGGGGCAGAGTGCCCCCTGACAAAAAAAATGAAAGAAAAAAGTGCCTCTCTGACAAAAAATGAAAGAGAAAATCAGGAGGGCAAAGGAAAAGAAAAAGGCAAGGAGCAGGGCCAAAATAGTGTAAAATACAAATTTTATTCCGCGCTACGCGCGCACATTGTAACAGTAAAGCCCTTTTCAGCAGGATAATGGGCGAAAATAGTGTAAAATATCATTTTTTCGCCCTATGCTAGCACATCATCCAAATAAGGCCTTTTTCGGGAAGCTCGAAGACACAGTCTCTATGTATTATGATGCAACTGCAATTTTTTCCGACGTCCTTGCCCCAAAAATTTTATTTTGCCCCCCCCCCCACCAAGAAAGCTGGCTACGCCCCTGAATTATGGGTTTTGAAACAACCTGACGGAAGTTTATTTCTTTTGACATGTAGACGAGGCAATTTAAGTAAAATAATGGGTGCATAGACAAAATGTGAACACGAATGTGTTTGCTTTCCAGTCTAAAACCCTCCTGAACATATTATCCAAAATAGGGGGAATGTTAAAGGCCCATTCAGTGATCGTAAAAATCATCAAAATTCAGATTTTGGTACCTTTGTCATTGTCATAGCATAGCCTGCTAGTGGTTCAGCCGAAAGCCGTGTATTTAAGACAAAATAAGACATTTTACACGAATCTGTAATTTAGATACTGACAGTATACATGTATATCTAAATTAGCTACATGTATTTGAATGGGGCTTCAACTTCGTCAATACTGCTGTTTCTTCGTTTTTTGCCAAATTTGTCTATTCAAAAATACCAAATGACAATTTGAATGACTTATCCTTCACTTTTAAGCAATTTATAAACAATTTTAATTTTTGTAAACTTGAGCTGGAATCACTGAATGAGTCTTTAATTGCATATTTCCAATATTTAACCGCTAATGTAGGGCTCAAATTTTAAATTTGGGCGAATATTGATGCAGTTACATGCGTTTTTATCCACATTCACCAAATTTTGTCATTTGAGCTCTCTAAATGTAAAAGAGTGAATTTCCACACTTTCAAGGAGTTGAACCAAGGACAACCCGTTTTTGAGTGGAAAACACTCGAAAATGAAAGAAACAATATATTTTTTTATCATTATCTTTAGGCAATATTTACTCTTTCGAGAGTATACAGACTACTTTTTTAGAGTAACATTTTTCCACTCAAAAAGGGTGTCCTCCATTTCACTCTTTCACTCTTTTTTCCACTCTTTTTACACCTGCATATAGCGGCCATACCATTTTCCCCCTATGTCATTTTTTGTCCTTTTTTTCTAAATGGGGTCGCGAGTGGCCTTACCACTGCTTACAGTTACTTTCAAGAAATGTGGTTGCGTCATTCTGGGTCTGGTTCGTTTCTCTGCAACCGCCTCCATAGGATATTACGCAAAGGGACGTATTCACAGCAGCAGCAGATAGTCGTAATGAGAGTCCCTAACAGTGGCGTGCGCAAAGGGGGGCCATGTCCCCCCCCACTTTTGTTGGTCATTCGGGGGATTCGGGGGAAAAACGTTAAAAACGTCAAAATTTGCTCCTAATCAGACTCCATTCGGGGAACTGAACAACCTGAATTCCCAATTGCTTCACTCCACCCAGGTGTAAATTGGGGAGCTACTGGGGGTAATCACAATCTACGTCGCTGAGAGTACCTGTGCATCAGTTGCGGACTTGTGGAAGCGGAAATTGATTCTGATATACCCTAATGGCAGCGGAATAAGTGTTGAAGTGTGCTGGTACTTAGGTGTAGCGCACGTTAAATCACCGACATTTATTTTTATTTATATACTAGCTTCATTTCAATGAGCAATGGCCAATTCTCTTTTAAATTGCAAATCTTGTGCAAAAAGTTACCATTTTCGCCTGTTTTGTCATACGGTTCAAAATTCAGTGAACTTTGACTTTGCTAAAGAGCGCTTAGAAATTGATAATAGGATGCAGCTCTATACAGGCGCAGACCCTAGTCGGCCTACATATAATATGATAACCATCGCAGCCAGGATCCACTCCCCGAGTATCACACGAGGATCAGCTGCCCGAGTAGACCAGATTAATTATATGAGCAGGTAGCTGAGGTCATCTCAAGTCAATATTATGTAGCGATCCACTAAATAATGTTTCATATAAAAGTTAGAGACCATTATTTTGTGTTCATATTGTCCAAGTTTTGGTTTTCTTCAGTACTTTAAGCAGTTTTTCTTCACACGAGTCCATCGCTGTCCTGGCTATTTCATCCCAAACCAAAGAACGTATTCCACGTGTGTGGTCTAAATGAGGATCCACGGGATCGTAAATAACTGCAACTTGCTCACCTTTCCTGGGAAAAAAAGAAGAAAATAACAATAATAATAATAACAACACTAATAATAATAATAATAATAATAATAATACTGATAAAAATATAAAACGATAAAAAATAATACCATTTCTTCAACGCGTCAACTTAATCATGTTAATTGACATGCTTACCGGTTGCTATATTTGACCTGTATAACTATGTTCTAAATTTGCGGTTAAAAATTATATAACGGTAAAAACACTTTTATCCGCCCTCCCCCAAATGAGCAAAGAATATGCCACAATACTCGTATATTAATTGAGGGTAGAATTAAAGTAAGGTATATATGACTTCTCCTAAACATTTAGTCAAAAAGTTTGTTGAATACCTCAAGTTAAAGTATTAATTTACTAATCAACTTTCAAAGGATCAAAATAGTGAGTTAGGCCCTAAATGAAATACTTAGAATTTATGCACTTGCAGCGTTGATTAAAATGCATGATTGAATATAGCCCCAGAATTCCAGATTGGTATAGGTTGGTTGGTAGGATTTTCCGCCTTTAATACAGGCGCACCACAGATGTAGCTGTGTCTATTTCATAAAGAAAATGTCCATTTAACATGAAGATATAATTATACTGATATATTTATACTGAACTGGTATTCAAAATCTGAATCATAAGTTTCATAAGGTATCCTTACCGATTACGATTGTCAATTTCCCGCCTTTTCTCATCAGCAATTTTCTTCGAATAAAATCTATGTTCACTTGTCTCCCACGTGATCATAATTGCGCGCCAATCGCTTACTAATTCAAGTACATCGAAGAGACCACGTGCGCAATTGAACGTCTTCGGAGAGCCCGCCATTTCCCACCGACGAATACATATCACTTCCCAGAATCTATCTGGTAGTTTTCTTCCCCTGAGTTGCAATTTAGACTTTTCCCAGTATTTTAAGAGCAGGATTAAGTCTCTGACATTCTGTGGTAATGATTGGATCAGATTGATGTAAAGAACTCTGAGTGCGGGAAGGAAACACGCCTTGTCTGCATCTCTTGTGTATTGACGATACATGATCTCCAGAGTTGCTGCAAGAAGAAAAAACAGATAATCCAATGCTAGTTCAATCATAGATTATCTAAATGTGATGATCTATGGTCAATTCAGTTCAGTTCAGTTTATTTTCTATAATCTTAGGGGCACTTAGTACAAATGACAATATGGGGATGCGCCTCAAATTTATGTGGCTCATGTTCAGGCCTCTGATCTGGTATAACAATAGTACCTTTTCGGTCAATCTTGGTATATGAAAATTAGTACTTTTTTTTTCGAATATTTTGGTGAAAAAATACCACAATTTCATCTAACTGGAGTCCAAATTGCGAAATTGTGTTAAATTGAAAGACCTGGGTATCAGTATTATAAAACAATGTATATAGGCCCTATGTATCTATTTTGTTGGAAAATTTGTATAAATATGGGTCCACTTTCAGATTTTCTGAGGTACCATCCTGCAAACCCAAACTTCTCGGTTGTTTAATATCGATGTCTTATTTCATGAGGCATTCCTGGCATAGGCAGTCATGTCTCATTTCATCCATGCAAAATTATTTACCTTCTGAGCTTCCACAGCGCGTCATTGATATAATATCTTAAGTGTAGCACTGCTGCTGTTCGTTTACAGCAAGTAAATAATAGAGATGGAATGAATTATTATTGTCACGAGATTAATATAGATATAAAAAGTGAATTTTACGAAGTGTATGATGGATAATGTCTTCGCGCACAACCTTTAAACGAGATCTCGCGAGAATATCGTCACACTGTTTTTATACCAAAAAGTGTGCTTACAAAGTGTATGGCGGGTATTATTTTTCAACATAAGCCTAATCATAGTGTCATTACTTGTACTAACGTAGGCTGCTGAGATGTTTTCCGACATACCATTGCTAGGTTTGACTCCAAGCAAGTCCACTGTTGGGTATAGCTTTCCTTCAAACCACTCATCATCAGCCGTCACTCTGATTGAGATCCTGCCTTCTTTGATCATCTCCTTTTCTTCCCCTCGGACCATCACAAGATGCATCAGGTCAGGATTATCCAAGACGTCACGTGTCTCTATCAATATCTTATCGATACGCTGCCGATGCTCATCGATACCGCGAAGGTCACCGATGAATACGTAGAGCTCGAAGTCAAGTTCATCTTCTTTCAGATGGATACGTTGAGCTAAACCACCGCCCTGCAAGAGAGAACACAAATATCATAGAAAATACCTTTTCCCACGTATCATTCTCTGTTATTTGGTGTGAGATATTGAAGTTCCAAAATGAAACATTTTGGACCGGTAGAGTCCTAGCCCCCGTAGAACGTAAGTGATAATCACCATACTGAACACACGAGCCCCCCCCAACACGCACACATACCAAACTGTCACAACCAGGAGATGGAATGGAGCAGCAGGCTATGAGAAATGAAAATGCATAGGCCTATATGGACTCCTCAAATTGAATACATGAATACAAAACCCACCCAAGTCCATGGGAAGTGATTTTGAGAGAAAAACATGTGTATCATTTTAATTCCTTCAGTTATATTTACCTGGTCAATATGGTAAGTTTTACGTGCAAATGAGTGAGTTAAACTGTATTAAGTATGACGATTAGCATTTCAGGGACTTCGTGGGGTTCATTTTAAATTTTGGACTTGGGTGGTTTTTTGAATCATATACAAAGACAACAATGTTTGAATGAGATTACCACTAGTAAGATAATACAAAATAAAGCACACAGGTATGTATAATGTTGACAAGCATTCTGCCATGTAATATAAACCACACACTTTCCTTTATTAAACCCACTTTTTTTCAAAAGTCACTCTGAAGCAATGAATGTGTTACAAGTGGACTTTTATACATACTGGATTTCAATCAATGTGTTACAAGACTCAAATCATGGACTTGGGTGGTTCTTTCATACATGCTATTTCTCACATGCTCAATAGACACAGTGGATGAATTTGAGTTGTTTTTTCATACATATGACAGGCCTATGCATAGCAACAAATTCCCATGCTTAAATCAATTTGGCCACAGTATGGACTTGGGTGGCTTTTGTATTCATATATTCAATTGTTTCCTCACAAGTAGGCCTACGAGTATAATAGCTTATAATTAATATTTTAATATCATTGTTATCCACACTTAATGAAAGCATATCAAAGTAGACTTTCCTGTGTCTGGATGTCCTCACAAAATGAACTGATGAATCCACAGCACAAATAATTTGTGCTATATCATCATACATGATACAAGTCCAAATGTCCTCGGTGTGTCGGTGTTGTCATGTCAAGTGCTCAAAAATTCGGTAATACCGAACAAGTATTACAAAGGTTAGCGCTGCAAAGACGTCAGTTATAGAGGGGGTAGTAGGGTATCATGATGCAGTCATGTCTACAGTAGAATTCATCTCGACCTTTGCAGGACTTAACCCCATTAAAAGCTATTAAACCAAGATAACACTCATTGAAACAGCTCAACTGATTAAATCGGATCTTCTCTGGCTGTGCACATGTGACTGTTTTCATGTGCGATATCGCAATAAAGTTTGCGTATTATAGCTTCAGTTGGGTAACCGATTATAAAGGAAACGAAAGGAAACAATGGTATGTGTACTTTTGTTCACGAAATGAGACAAAGACCTGCTTTTTGTTAACCAGCATTCTTCAAAATGAGCAACATAATGATTGTTGACTTAACACGGTTTGGAAATAATTTCTTCATATTTTTGGTGTTATCTGTCGTTTACATATCCTTCCTAAAACACAAAAGTGCGACCCTCTCCAAACATCTAAATTAGCTAAAAATTTAGGACATGTTACAAAACTTTATTTTCTAGAACCTATTTAGAATAATTTAAATGTAGCTTTTACCGTTTTTTGTGGCATCCTTCAGAAGTGAGCGGTCCGATACCAATATTTTCGGTCAAATCTCCATTCAATTAACACGGGGAGTTGGCTAGCTATGCCTTGCCCTCACTCATATTTTACAAAAGTGCGACCATTTCTGAACATCTAACCTAGCTGTAATTTTAGGTCATGTTAGAGAAATATATTTGCTAGAAGTTTTGGAGAATAAATAAAATATTGGCTGGTTATTTTTCACACAGTGATGTTAACTAGGCAAGTGTCCATTCTCCCAACATACATCATTTGTACAGGTCACGCGTCAATGGTGAGAGCACTGTGTATTGTGTATAGGAAAACGGACAGTAACTGCAGTATGTAAGACCTCATTTTTATGCCGTTTAGGTCCTCGTTAAGTACGAGGTCCTCGGTCCTCGGTGTGTCGGTGTGTTGTTATGTTGGAGTCCTCGGAAGTATTGCAAAAGCAAAGGCACCCCCACACATTCACCCCACATCCCCAACTCACCCCACAAACTTACTCTTCTAATTCGTGAAATAGTATACGTGACTGCATCCCGCAGGTGTGTAATCATCAAGTTGTCCAAGGCAACATCCAAATTCCTGGCTACATCTTCATCTGGTCTGAGATATGTAGAGATGTAGTCATTAATGTCCGTATCTGATTGATCCCAAGGCAACGGAACCTCTGACATCTATTCATTAGGAAGAAACACATAAACAAGGGTTTTGTATAAAACAAACGCCATAATAAATGAGAGAGTGGCCTAGTAGGATTTATATGTGCGAATGGTTAGATATGGTAGAGAAACTAAGGCATTTTGTATGGCGTGAACAGGGTACTGAACTTGATTTATTCAACCAGTGAAGTTCGGCAAGCATAGGACTATTAGGAGAGGTGGAAGACGATTTATTTTAAAGGACCCGTCGATATACAAAAATCGCTGAAAAGGTACCACAAAACCGTGGCACGTCCCCGTATACCTTCAACCACGCCCACACCCCGGGGTCCGTGGCATAGTCCTGTCTAGGCTCGATAACTACTGCTCCCTCTTTTAAATAATAGCATCACCAAAACAATATTTCCCATCTCCAAGGGGTTTTTCAGTGGAGACCAATGCGTCCAATTGGACACATTTTAGTCCAGTCAATCTAAACAAATTAGTGGTGTCACCCATCACTAATTGCAACAGAATTGTTTTCACTTTTATACATTTTAGAGATGTCCCCTGAACATCATACCAAAAATATACTAAAATATACTTGGTGGAAAGGTAGTTTTTGGCGGGAAAAGGTCATACGAGGGTCAAATTTCAAAATTGCTTTAATCTTTTTAAAAACTATACCAAAGCATTCCTCTAGTCTTAAGGATTCAGAAAAAGTATAGTTTGTCATATCTGTGATGTACCATTCTCAAGTTATAAGCAAAAAGGTCAAAGGTCAAATTTTGGGCTCCACGTGGGTCAACTTCGAAAAATGCTCCGATCTCCTTGAAAATGGTCTCAATGTGTTCGTCCTTTAAAAACACTCCAAAATAAGAATAGTTTGCCATATCTTGGATGTTTCGTTACCTAGGTAGCAGGGTAAAAGAGGTCATTGACCATTGAATTCTATTGACCCGACCTAGTTTTCGATGATACACATGTAATTAAACAACCTAAACAGTGCACATATTCTTTAAATGGATTATGTTTGCAAGCCCCGGTGGGGTCACTCAACTTGCAATACTGACCGCACGATCGTTACCAAAATCGCGGAAAAAGGGGTCAATTTTAGGGCTTGTCCGCGGACAAAATTGTCAGTGAAATTGGAAAAATAGGGGTGTTTTATCGCACAAATGTCTGCAAAATTAAAAAAAAAGGGGTTCTTATTATTTTCTCCCGATCCCGTGGATAGCTGGCCAGATATTAAATCACAGGAATAAATTTGGTTTCCTACTTCGTACTCATCCCGTGATCAATATTGTTCTCCGTTCTATTTTGTGCATAGCGTTAGCAAAGATTCATAAAAGACTCGTCCTTGAAATGTTGAAATAGGGTCAATTGCAAATGTGTCCTCGGAATCTAAAAAATAGGGGTGTTTCAGAGTACCATTTTGTCCTTGTTCTGGAGTGAAAAAGGGGGTAAAATTTCATGATTTGTCCTTGAAATCGACTGCGAAAGGGGGTAATTTGTACTTGTGGTAACGGTCCTACGTGTCCCCCTTGCCAGGGAGTGACCCCACCGTTGCAAGCCGAACAATTTGAGACCATTTTGGTTAAAATCAGACAATTTTTAGATTTTTGACCTCTGTTGAACCCAACATTTGACCTTTGACCTTTTCGGTTATAACTCAAGAACCGTAGATCACAGATATGGCAAACTATATTTTTTTCTGAATGATTATGACTAGAGGAATAATTAAGTATAGTTCAGTTTAAAATGATTGGAGCGATTTTGAAATTTGACCCCTGTATGACCTTTTCCCGCCAAAAACTACCTTTCCACCAAGTATATGTTAGTATACTTTTTGTATGCTGTTCAGTGGACATCTCTGACATTCATAGGAGTGAAAAAAATTCTGTTGCAATTAGTGGTGAGTCAAAACCCACTTTGACTGGACTATTTGGGCATTATTATGTTTTGATGGATCCAAGTATGTGAAAATATTGGATCCAAAACATAATAATGTACGTCTCGTCCAATATTTTAAAACTCGTAGCTCGACCAATAAATATGGGCTCAATGAATGAACCGATCCAATTTTATATCAAAAGCCGGGATCAAAAGTGCCCATAAAAAAGGTTAAAACCGTCAAATTATGTCAAATTTGTGTGCTTTTTGTGAAAAAAAAATGGTATACTGATAATTTTATGGGCAAAAACAGCAAATTAGGTAAAGTCAGCAGCAGCAGCATCCGAAAGCATTCCCGTACAAATTTGTTTAATTGAAAAACTTGGATTTTCGAATTACTGGACATCGATAATCCAAGTTTTCCGATCGGAAATCCAAGTTTTTCAATGTTCAGTCGATAAATCAAGTTTTTCAATTCAAAATTTTTAGTTTATCGTCGAAAATCACCATTTTTTTTTCAAATCCAAAATCTTGGTTTATCAATACAGATTCGAAAAACTTGGATTATCGACGCGCAATGTCGAGTAATTCGAAAAAACACTTTTTTTTTGTACCCATGTGGAAGCCAAAATTTGACGTTTGACCTTTATGCTATAACTCAAGAACTATATGACATCGCAGATAGGTCAAACTATACTTTTTCTGAATCCTAATAATGAGAGAACTACAATGAGACTAGTTTTTTTCAATCCATATTAATTTTGTCCAATTTTGAGATTTGAAAATCTGCATTTACCATGTTTACCGGCCATTTTGGTTTATGCAAATTAGCCTTTTTTCCCATACTTCTTTTTCCTCAGATCAGAGACAGCAATCAAAAACATTGGTGTTACAATTTTGTCCAGTACGCATTATTTTACCAAGTTATATCTGATATTGGCTATAGTCTGCTGTGCAAAAGGTTTGCAAGAAACAACCACCATGATGACCTGAAATATAATACGACTGGAAGTTAACAGAGAAGTCATATCATCGACGATCTGTCGTCTCTGGCACTGATATGGTTTGCTCAGACACAATAAATTTGTTAAAACCAACAATAAACTATATACCTGTCGATACGTATATGTAGGCCTTTATTATATGTCCTGGTACTACACGAATACAGTGTATCTTATCACAACTCATGGTTGATAAATCAATCGGATTTATTGGTCATTTATTGCTTCTCTTCCAAATCAATTTGAATTTAAGTTTCTGGTGTCGATGATAACAAAAACGTACCACAATATTTTCGTATGAAATATCGATCACTCTTTAATTTCACACACTAAAAAAGTAACTATCACACTTACATGTAGCCCATTTTATATATGTATTTTGTTTACAATAAAAGAAACCATTCCACAAATGTTGACAAACAGACAAAATCATGAACAATAACAAACGATCAACTTTCAAAAGGAAGATAATTATTCGAAGAAAAATATGCCTTTCATCTCTATGTTATATCGTTCTATAATATAATATCATACAACTACTTTGTTCGTTTTTTGTTTTCCTTTTATAAAATAAGTCTTAAAAGAGTACGTTTGGTCATAACCTTACTTTTGGATGAAGGGGTATATTATGTTATGAACTCAAAACTTGCCGGGTATGGTGAAGGCTTTCAAGCAGAAGAGAGTCGCACTCAGCTTGCCAAAAGTCGCTGTGCATGTAGAAATTTTGTGATGGTCTGCTCCGCAGCCGAAGGATGGTGGGGTGCAGTGTTGTAGTCCTCGAGTACAGTCCTCGGCCTCGAGGACACCTCGAGGACAGGTTTTGAAGTCCTTGGTCCTCGGACATGTAGTCCTTGGCCTCGGACATGTAGTCCTTGGCCTTGGCCTTGGCCTCGGACTCCCAAAGTCCTTGGTCCTCGACAACAAGGACCCGACAAGGACAGGCAAAATCATCAAAAATGCAGGCAAATGTTTAAAGAGTGAAAGAGTACTATCTGCTGTTTAGTTATAAATTAAAACTTTTCAGAGAAACATGACAAGGATAGCTTTTTATTGTACCTGATTGAAATACATAACAGTTTGTCAATATTTTGGTGCACTCTTAACTATCATCTTTGCTCTTTGCAAAACATGCACATGGAGGCCAAATATGTGGTTTTATATTAAAATTCCACTCAGCCAATATGATTCCTAAAATTGGAATATCGAATAGACACAAGAGGTTCTTTAGATATTTTAAAAAACTCATTGGACGCTACTGTAGGACATGTTTCGATTACCGGGTGGGCCTAACTGTGATCATATGAATTTTATCTATTTTGGTTAATCTCATCAGCTACATTTTGCTGCGTTTGATCTTAAGATAGATCAGTGCCCATTTTAGACTGCTTTGTCGCACATTATTATATACCACATAACTGTGTAGCTTTTGACATCAAAATGGTAGGTATGCGGATCAAACACATAAGTGTGTTATATTGTAATCTACTTGTCTAGATAAGGGAACAGCTCATTCGATCAGGCTGAGTTCACATAGTATACTCCTATGTGAACTCACCCTGATCGAACGAGTGTATTTCGTATAGCGAATACCGTATATCGTATATTTCTATGTGATCGCAGCCTTAGGGAGGGAGGGGGGGTCGAAAAGTCAGATTACGTTTGTAAAAAAGTCATTAAAACATCGGTCAAAGTTGATTTTTTTAAGGATTTAATATAAAATTTCAGTATTTTCTGAAGTAGGCCTACGATATTGAAATTTTACAGTGGTTGCTTCAAAATGATTTTAAATCAATATAGTGTACAGTACTCGCAACCTGCAACTTGTAAGTTAATTTTGTAAGCAGCTGATTATTTTTTATTTGAAAATCCAGCAAGTCCTAATTATTTTTTTTGTACGAAGGAAATATACGATATACGGTATTCGCTATACGAAATAAAATAGAATATTTGTTTCTTCCATAAACGTGATCACTAGTATCCTAAGCATTGTCGCACCCCCATCCACCATAGCGACGGCACTGTATCCTATATGAATACAGGTTGGGAGTTTTCGATATTTGACACTTGCGTTAGAGTGGAGGTGGTAGCTCTAGCGAAAGGACTTCATCGAACTTTTGGGTTGTTCCCTATAAGACTAAGAAACAAATCAATATAGTGAACAAGTTGAGTTTTGTTGGTTGAAACTAGGATAAAGAGTCCATTTTAGGCATGTTTATTTTATAAAGTTCTATAAATAGGCTTACTGTGCAGCGTTATTTAAAGTACATATAAAATTGCCTTATGTTGACGACAATATGACCCCCCCCCCCCGATCGGGCGTGGTTTAGTATGGTTCATTATTATGAAAGTCCTTGGTCCTTGGCCTTGGCCTCGGAGACAAAAGTCCTTGGCCTCGGAGGGTTGTCCTTGGCCTCGGACACCATGTCCTTGGCCTTGGCCTTGGCCTCGGACACCAAGTCCTTGGCCTTGGGCTTGGCCTCGGCCATGAGGTCCTCGACTACAACACTGGTGGGGTGGTGTTTGTGATGATGAAACTCATTTTGGTGAGTCATGAAGTGGAAAAAAAAGTCCCGCATGTATACAGTGTCATACCTGAGTGTGGGTCTGTCCTTCATCTGGATTTAAGATCATCTGGGTCTCAAATTACCTTTGTAAATCTCTGCTTAATTAAGGTGTAGGCTTTATTGCAGTGCACAAGACATCGCTAAAATGATGTTACCATACATAAGTTCAGATGACTTACCTTAAACTTTGCTGGACTCTTTTGTAAACGTCTTAAAAACTTGAACCGTGAAATGCTTCAACTCATTACACGATTGCCAAAATGCCGGCGAATAAAGGCTTTCAGACCTGAAAGTTTACGTTCTTAAAACTTAGTGATGATTTTGTGGCATTTACCGTGCGATAGATTGTGTTCATGATGTACAACTGTGCTGAAAACTCTGAGATTAAGCCTATGATATAGAGTAGAAACACTGTTTTGGTTGTCGATCGATTTTAGATACCATATAAATTTCATACTATTCTCCTGATGAAATGAAGCGCGTGATAAATTGAATTTGAAAGTAAAATCAATTCTACATGAAATGTGAGATTCATGTTATATTAAAAACAATTGAAGCAAAATTTCGATTAAAAAAACGTTTTCTAACATTTATCATGGTGCCATAGCGTCCTAAAGTCTCATGTCTTACAAACATCTGTTGAATACGGTTTGTATATACTTGTGTATACAATGTGGATTGGACAGCAGTATTTGTTGAGTAAGCCTTTGTGTATCAATGCTACTTTAACAAAAATGTTTTAAGTACCGTACTTCAATTTCAAAGTCTATCAGATATCAAATATACATAGTAGGCCTATACTACCACAAGAGCCCATGGAAACCAAAACACTATGCCTTGATCATTTTTTTTGAATGGCATGCTCAGCACGACTAAAGTACAAAAAGGGTCAATACTGCTGGAGCTATCAAATAATAATTAAGTGTCTGGAAAAATTATCCATGGCCCGTGATAAGTGAGTTCCATGATTTTTTGACTATACCATTTTTCACCCTAATGTGGCAGTGACGTCAACGAATTGAGGCAGTTGTTACACGCGTATATCTATGCGGCGCTATTGAGCGAGGGCGTATGTAGTGGCATTAATGAAGTGTCTTTCACATGATTTACGTGTATTAAAGCGCTTTGCATTTATTCAGCTGTGTCGTTAGACATGTTAGAATATGTCAGCTGACATACAATGGCCAATGCGCGCTATGCATGCTCATACCTTTGGGCGGCGCTCAACTAGTGCTCAATGGACAATTAATTCATAACAACTCCCCATTTCACCCCTGGGTAGAGAGAGGCAAGTAAAGTTAAGCGCCTTGCCCAACATGATGATTTGCACCGCAATTCATCGATTGCAAGGCAGAGCCCGTACCGCTGCGCCACCGTGTCCTATCAACATGATAAGGACAGCGATATTCTTTCTCAACTTGCACTATTCAATTACAAAGAAATATAAACATGTAGACCGGTGGTATTGAAAGAGTCCGTCAAGATTCCTCGTCAGTTGGATGGCCGGCTGCCGAAGTTCCTTGATGGACTAAATACATTGTACGACGTATACCACAAGTCGTCGGAATTAAACACTTTTAGAGCAACAACATTAACAACAATCATTTCAGTCTTTGACGGCAAAAGTAGCTACAGTACAAGTCCATAGAGCATTTTCATTTGGGAATGAGGGTGTAAGAACCATTAATTGACGCATCTCGTGATCACTGGATGAGCCATGGTGATATGTATGGTCATTGGTCACACATAGGAAGAACGGGATGGTTACTGGACTTTTGCAATAGTGTATCGGTACTTGTGCTGTGCATCACTCGAAAGGGGCAAACACTGGATTTTCAGGATTAGCAGGAATAATTTCTAACCGGAATAATTCTTTAAAACGCTGATTGAGTCATATAGAAGGGCTCATATTAATAGCATGCACTCAAATTCACGGAATTAGTCACCGAATTTCGGCACTTGCACAATGACCACTGAAAAGACGACGACGCGCACGTACCGAAATTCTGTCGCGACGGTCACTGGAAATTCGCCATCCTTGGACATGTTGGACTTGCTTTATGATCACTGGGAAAGGTGAGTCACATTAACCTGTGTCATTTCAGGGTTCTGATTTAAACCCCTAGTGTTTGATTTCCTTCAAATTTTTAATTTGTTATTCTTATTATAATTTTTATATACTCCAAATAATGCAACAATACTTCAGGAAGGGTTTCTGTCTAATTTAAGTGAAAGAAACCGTACTGGTTACTTTGGCCGTTTAGCATGTATTATATAAGAGGACAAAAAGTCATAATTCATGTCGAACTTTGCTCTCTGTTTGACCTACAATCACATAAAATTTGGCCGATTCCATTTACTATTTAGGTGCAAGTTGGGACATGTGTAAGCATTACAAATATGCCAAAAAATCAGGTTTGAAAAAAAATGTACCAATTTCATATTATAAGATCGTACATTATGGCTTTACGAGCCACATGCCCGTGCATTTATCATGTTTTGGACGTCATAATAATTGCTGGTGATATAGCAAAATAGCATTAACACTGCAGAAACAAATAATTGTTTTTGTTCATTTCTTCATTTTATTCGTGCATATATATATCAGTGAAGACTTTAATTATTGCAACGCATTATTTTTTCAAGTCTCCTAAATTTATAATATTTTAATGACGACTTTGACTTTGAAAGAGCAAAAATAACCGGTATAACGTATATGATTAAATGTATTTTTAAATTCCTCAAGAAGTGACATTAATTGTGTAAAGGTTTTAAAATTTGAAAAATGTGGTCAAAAGTCAACTGAGCCTCTTTTTCTAATGTTGCTTTACAGAGCCTAGCTAACTGGCTGCTTGACAGTGCGGGGAAAAAGAATGCGTTTTTGCTTAGTCGGATTTTGTGAGTCAATCTATTTTCATAATTCAGCAAATTTCGGATTTTGCTGGTCCCATAGCGAAGGGTTATTGTACTGGTAGGCCTTTGTAAGGATTGGGACGTGAACTGACATTACCTACAATTATACTTCTTGAAATCTTTAAAAAAATGTTTAATGAAAGCTAACTTTTGTCACGATATCCATTCTAGCGTTGTACATAAAAAAACACTATATGTATATTGTTTCTTTGCCTGTAGGTTTTAGAGGTTTTTTAGAATACGAAAGTGGCCGATGAAATGTCTTGATCATATAATTATGTTACACACCACATATACTTATCCCGTCATGCCCCTGATTTTGTATAAGTGGATTGTAGAATGTAGTACCACCGATGCTTGCAATCAAGTTAAAAGTTGCCGCTTTAGGTTGAAAAGGGAACTGCTGATAGCCATCGTGACCGGGAAAAACAGTTTCTTGACTAATACCGTGATTGCCATATCCCGCTGAAAAGGTAGTCTGAGTCTGCAAAGCAGCTGATTGATTGAACAACGGGTTGCTCTCGACGAACGTGTTGTTCAAACAACGTGTGTTTTCGTGTACCGACCAGAAACCGGTCTGGATAAGCTCTGTCGATGGAAGGGATTCATGTTGCGGCGGATTCGTGGGACTTTTCCGACGATCGGCGTAAATAATTGCAGGATCGTCAAACATGGCGTTCTTCTTGGATGACTTCGGTGGAGAAGATGGAGTTTCACTTACTGGCTTGGCATAACATGGGGAGACACCGTTTGTCATTACTTGGACATGTTGTATTTGCAAGGCATGGCTCATAGGTGAAAAAGTGGTCAAGGGTTGCTGACCACAACCTTGGACGCCTAAAATGGCCGGATCTTCTTGTTGCACATTAGGTCGGCAATACATTATCGGCATTTTGCTGCTTCTAAACAAACTCATTAAGTCGACATCTGGACCATTTCTTAGTTGTGATTCTATCGTCCCGCAAGAGGAATCGACCATGGAGGGAATTTGAAAGCCTGTGCCTATTTCAACGATTGCAGGATCTTGGAATTCAACTGGCCTTTGCTGATCCTGATGGTATCGAGAGTTGACGATGTTATTTGGGAATCCATTTATTTCATGTGCAGCACAACTGATTGCGTTAAAGGCCTCACTACTTTCAAATTGAGTTCCTAAAGACACTGTCCCGTCATTATTTAACCTGGTCGGATTTTCACCATTTGAAATCAAGAATTCTCTTCGACAAGGACTAATCGGAGCGCAAACAAAGCTTCCTACCATTAATGGTCTTATGGAACAATACGCTTCCATGGAATCCTCAATATTTGCAGCATGGATCGGTTTATGAGAGGTTGACACTAATGCGGGATCGATTTTGGGTTTCACCTTCGGAGGTGACGTCAACACTTCTGCATACGTTTGTGACTGGGCTTGCTCCTTGGCTTCCTCATTGGGTATCTCAGGCGACGGCCCGTCTGGAAGAGCCGGCCACTCTTCATGCGATTCTCCCTGTTCGCGAGGTACATTTGGACGCCACGGACGCTTTCTCGGTGTTGTAGGCGCTATTTTTCTGTCAACATAAGGATCAAACAGTTTCCTATTTGCTCTTGAATGCCTATTATGAGTATATCCCCTTTTCCGACAAAATTCAAGACCTTGATCGGGTATATTGCTATGATGGTTGGGCACACTGCTGACGTGGTGACTTGGTATCGATGGGCGAGCCCAAAACCCTCCAGAGGACGATCTAGGTCCATTTGATATGGAGTTAAATCCAAATGATCGCGGATGCAATTCTCCATTAGAATATTTAGGTATTGCCTTAGTTTTGGTAGCTTTCTGATTGGAAGATTGGACGGCACCAGCTTTACCTTCGTCAACACTTTTTGAGTCTGCATTGTCATTTTCGGCCTTCGCCGAAGAGCATTTGTCGTCATCATCTTCGTCGTCATCTTCGTCGTCATCATCAGAAAAAGACGAATCTAATGACAAGGAGGCATTGGCGATTATGTCGGCAATTTCTGCAGAACATCCAGTATCTAAATCGCAAACAGAGCTGCAGCTGCTGGCTGTTGCGCAGCTCCTCTTGAAGCGTTGAAGTTCGTCGATGGTGAGAAGATAATCTTCGAAACTAAGCTCGGGTGTATTGGATTGCTTGTCTTCGTCACAATCTGTATCATCAAAATCGTCACTACTGAGCAACGACGATGTTTTTGTATCTTGGGCTGTGTTCATTTTATCGTTAGCGTCCCCTAGTGTCTTAAGATGATCTCTTTCAAAAGTTTGTACAACATCGGAAGAAGCATCACGCGAATCATCATCTGAAAAATCCAGCCTGCATCCTACTAAGTCGTTTCTGGTGTAAGGAGTTCTATCCTCCATTGTGTTAGACGGGCTAGTCGTTATAATTTCACTGCTTCTCAATCGTATAGGTGACGAGGTTTCTTGTGGTGTCGAGAACATGACAATGTCAGACTCGATACTGGTGTTGGAGAAAAAAGAAGCTTCGCTTGCAAGTAGAGAGATCTCGACTGCATTGTTTTCTTTCGAGCTCTCTGACATTTTCAGTAAGTTCGATTTTGAACGGTTAAATTGTGGCTCATTTGCTCCCGGATTGTCACTGGTCCTGTAGAATAAATCCACAAAACTTTCGCTTTCAAGTATGGATAGTTCCTCGGATGTATTACTGCTCTTTTCATTCTCTAAATCTTCAAGTTCCTTACTTCGACAACTTTTAATATCTGGCAGGGAATCTGAATCACTTTTCTGGGACAACGATTTAGTTTGGTTTGCAAAAACATTTGGAGACTTGGTTGGTTCCACAGATCCATTACGACTGGTGCTTTTGATGTTTTCGATGTCGTTATTTGAAATTGAAACAGAGCGGCGATTTACATTGTCATTGGATTTTATTCCATCGTCATGGTCATCAAACAATGATGTCGTTAAATCGGCTAGAATGGAAAGCCCATCCATTTGCGGGCTAGCTGTCTCTGATTTTCTTATCACACCCTGATCATGCTGATCTGGAAGATAAAGATCCAAACCGTCATCTTCTAAATCAAACAAGAGATCATAGCTCGAGTTAGAGTGTGTGTCTTTCACCTCAACCGTATGACATATTTCCTCTGATTGTCCATTGTTACTTAGAATTTCAAAATCGCTTTCCGTCTTGTACAATTTCGCTTCATTCGACTTCATTTTGGAAATGCCTTCGCCCTTCTTGTTTTCGTCCTTCTCTGTACAGTTTCCTGGTGATTCTTGGTTTGTGAAACTGAGTGACAATGACGTCGGACCCCAAAGAGCGTACTCTTGACTTTCCTGTGAATCTGCAAGGGAGATTAAAAATCGGTTGCAAATTGACAATATCACAAAATGTGCTAAACGTCAAATTTAGAGTTTAAATAACACGCCCAATTTTGCTGCTGTGGCAATCACTTCATTCATATTATTCTATTTCCATTGGTGACTAGGTTGTGTACTTTGGCGACATTGAACATGGTATAAAATAATGTTTGTATAGGTTTTTTGAGTTTCAAATAATAACCTCATAATTTCCCCCAAAACCCGGTCAAGATTGCGGTTCTTAAGTCAAAGCCAAATTAATATCAAAACAATAGTTTTGGACATTTTGCCACCTCGAGAAAAATTACGCGCATGATGCAGAAATGACATCCCTTATCCACTTATCCCTCAAGCCTTGGGCTCCCTTCCGACTCGAATGCCACACGCATTAAGGGCTGGGGGATGAACGTTTGCACAGTATTTATTGTGGGACATTAGAGCACATCAGACATATCGAATTGCATTCTGAATACGAAGAATGTCATTCTGATATCAAATAATTTTGCTTTTTAAAATTCGCAATTTAATACACATTTTATGGCAAATCATTAAAAATTGATATTTTTGATATTTAACAGTACTTGAAGTAAACTTTATAAATCTGATGATTTATACTTTAAGTGTATGTAGGTGGGATGAAAAGCCGACGATCAATTGAAAATTTTGACCTTTCGTATTGAAGATATGGATTTTGTTCCCAAAACACCAACAAAAATTAGGTCTTTTGGGGAAAAAAATCCATATCTTCAATATGAAAGGTCAAAATTTTCTATTGACCGTCGGCTTTTCCTCCTGCTACATACACTTTAAGAATATGTCATTAGATTTATATAATTTACTTCGAGGACTGTTATATATCAAAATGTGAAAAATATCAAATTTTTATAATTTGTCATAAAATTTGTATTATATTGTGATTTTCAAAAATGAAAATTATTTGATATCAGAAAGACATGCTTCGTATTCAGAATGCAATTCGATAGGTCTGAGGTGCTCTCATGTCCCACAAAAAATACTGTCGAAACGCAATAAACGATCATTTTAGATCCCTTAAAACTAAGGATGTTCTTTTTTAAAGTTGTGTATTATTGTCTGCGGTCAATATAACACGCTCTGTATTGTGTGACATAGCAGCAATTGATGGCGTAATGTTGACTTTCCAGGCTCCGGACTTCCGTGCAAAAATATCGATATGTTTGGAAATCCCGCCTGTGCATAGGTGCACCACGTGCACATCATGCGTGAAAATATATGTGCAAACATTTTGAAACAGATATTCCTTGTATTTTATTAACATTTTAGTAACATTTATATTGTTTTGCTTTGGTAGTTTGAGAGCCCTGATAACTAAATGATAAATTTAAGCTGTTTCGTAATAAAACAGACCAATGCTGTATCTATACTGACTAAGGTATAACTGTACAATATATACTCATGGTATTTATGATCACAATCGTGCGTGTCATTTGTTAAACGACTGATTTAAACTTACCCATAGATTTGCGGTCTTGATCTTTGTTTTCAGTAATAGATGCCACATTTGTTAAATTTCCGAAGATTTTTTCCATTTTTAGATTTTTTTCTAGTTAAATCTGGCTACAGCTGTAGTAGAAAAACAATGTGAATAGATCAATTAACATGGGCTTGATTACGAAAACGTTAAACGTAAACATTCGTTTGAATTTCTTTCAATAAACATTTTTTAAGTTTGTATGTTGCTTTTTTTACCCCGTTATTTCCTTCATTTCCCGAAGTCATGTCCTCTTTTCCAAAAATGAACATAATTATGAAATGGGGGAGATCAGCACTTTTTAAAATTTTGAAATTCACATTTTATCCCTTTTATACCTTTACATAAGTACTTTTAATTGCATTAAACAAATTTTCATTTAAGAAAATGTTTTTCTTGCTACTTTTGACATTTTATGAACAGAATATCAACTGCTGCTTCCAGCTTCCGACAGCAACCGTTGCATTTTGTTTAAACGCGTAGTACTCACAAAATATACGCTCGTTTAAATGGTGGCTTTTCACGCGTTTTGTGGCGCGTTTGACAACTCTCGCTCTAGAAACGCACTTCATTACTTCATTGTACACGGTATGTACGCGGCCTTTCATTATTCCTATGGCGAATGATTTGTCAAAAATTAAGGATTATTTTTCTTTGGAAACTTCATTAATTCCTCAATCAGTTTCTATTATTTTATTTTATTATTTATTTATTTATTTGTTTGGAAAACGCTTTTATAACAGCGGCACCCACCGTCTTGGTGGTGCATCCATATAAACAAAAACGTTTGCATCAACATGATCAAGCTAAAGCATCTTGATTCGATTTAGCTTGATCATGTTGATGCAAAATTGTTTTTTTTAATCATTCTAGAATAATAACATCGCAGTCCTAACTAAACGCTAAACTTAACGGTTGCCTCAAAAGTAATAGCTTATTTTAGCTCCGCATTTTTGGTCCTCGTATTATTACAATGCTAATGTTTATTAAAATAATCATTTCCCCCAGAAAGATCAGACAACAAATTATTTTGATGAAGCATACTTACTCATTAGAAATCCCGCTAAAAACTGACAAATTAAGCAGAAGGAAACCCGATGTTTCCGTTGTCCAGATGATTTCACCGACACCGCAACATGAAGAAATTGTGTTACGTTTCGATTTCCACAACAACAGGTTACCGCCAGTGCGTACGATGAGTGCGCACTGCGCAACGAATGAGCGCAATGACGCGATGAGGTATCCAGCGTGGTTGAACTCAAGGTCAATGACCTGTGCTTGCACATGGTATGTTTTATTTGATTGGACTGTTCATTTCAAATGTAATGAAATGAGAATGAATAAGGAAAACACATACAAATTGACAAATTAACAACAGAAGAAAAGGGCGTGCGTCCTCATTGTCCATCTCACTCGCCCTTACTCAGCAAATCATAATAATGGCATTGGTAAATTATAGGCCTCGCCACATATATCTGGGCAAACAAGTCGACACATCCACTTTTGCGATGAAAGTCATTGTGCCTAGAGAAAAACGTAATAATACAAACCTATACGTCCCCAGTTCAGACATTCAAAAAATAATTTATGCTAAGATCAGGCTGTAAAATAATCTATTCATTTGTTTCTCGTTCACACAATGTATATTTCATTCCCATTATCCTGGTTCTAAAGAAGGCTCCTGTTTCCTAATGTCATTAATGCGCTTGTCAATTCTAATCCCGACCCCCGTGACCCGCGCAATAGTGGGAACTTGCTGCGGCTGGGGATTGGCCAGAAATGTGATATTCTCGTTTGGTCAACTTTTCAAAATCAGCCCCCCCCCCCTTCCCAATAAATAACATAACATAACACAATGTTTAAATGCACCTTTGCCTAGGGATTCAAGGGGCAAGAGAAAGTAAACCAACAAATACAGAAAGCAATGGTAACAAAAATTACGGAAATACGGTGAGATTTGATTAAAGGGCCTGATGGTTTAAAATAACACTTCTTAATACCAGAACTATTTATGAATCCAGAAAAGATGTAATAATTACATATACTCTGATGAAACAAACAAGAAAAAAATGCAAAGTAGAAAAATAATATTCCAAAAAGGAAGAGGCTGGGTGGGGAAGAGAAACATTTATTTTATTTTACTAAGCCTCAACCGGAACTCAATGTTATCATAATTAATAGTTACATAGCAAACGGAATCGTGTCCAGGAAAGTGACCAATCATGTTTGAATGAGGCGTAAAAATATAACAAGCACGTGATAAATTATTTTGAACTGTTGCTCTTTATACCGTACACGTGTTAAAACTTTTAATCTTGTCAACTCCTTTGAGTCGATAATACTTACAAATCGACATGATTAATATTATCTTTAGAATTCCAATAATTACCGCTATTAGTACAAATACTTTTACTTATAACTGACATGTCAACTTAGTTATCATTAAGTCCGCTATTCCACCCATTTGAGTGGTCAAACAATAGGTGGACATCAAGTGGACATTGAGTGCACAATAGCCGCTGATGGATGACAATGTGGGGAGGAAGATAGACAGGATGATTGGATTATGATATTCATTGGTTAACCCGCGCCCTCGTGGTGAGTTAATAAGGGTATATTCAGAGCAATTCGAATCGATCAGAATTGGATTAGGCCCATTTAAGAGCTGCTTGAAGCTGATTGGTTAACTACTAGAGCTAATTAAGTTATATCAGTTCAGTTTGTTTTGGTTAAAGTCAAAAACCTCACTTGGATTTTATCCATACACCGATCAACATCATTACCATTGCTCTCTAAGTTATCATATAGGAATATTATCATCATCGACATGGAAATTTTATATTTGGTTTTGGCTTCAGTCTTCGTCACCCATTGCGTCGCATTCGATGCGGAATTTCTGCACGACGAGTCATTCTTGGAAGAACTTGATGAAATTGCTCGCTCCAAAAGGGACACGAACCAGCTACCTCATCTTCTGAATTTCAACGGCAGTATAGATGTAACCGATGAGACTGATTGGAACGCTACAGGACATTTTATCCATAACCCGTCTCCCACTTATATCATTAATTTATATCAATCTTTGACTACGGGATACAATTTGTTGCATCCGTCAAAGACAGAGAGTTTGGCGATAGAAGAGTCCGATACTGTGAGAAGTTTTGGTGCTAAGCTTGCCGGTAAGTCTATGTTTTAAATAATGTTTATTAATTTTGTTGTACGGAACGTGTATGAAACTAGGTTCAAATAAAGAATCATAACGAAAAAGAAACGGAATTATTTTTTGGCGCAATTACATACTTCAGCGCCTTATCAAACGCTCCTTTCCATTTTTAGATATTTCACTCGTTCGTTCATCATTCAACAATTCATTCAACTTCACAGTATTTTAGCTCCAAATTAAAAGTGGATCATTATGATAATTATTACCATGATTACCACAAACATTATCACACTGATCATAGTTTACTTTTTTCAAAACACTGTTTTCAAAATGTACATTCTTGGAACGAACGTGTAAAAAGTTCTAAAAACGAGTTTAACATTCGGCATTCAGCCATATTTATCTTGTAGAGACGTTATAAATCTACGGGCAAAGGACAAAATGCGAGTTTTTATTTTCAAATGTGAACTTTTGAAGGTATGATGTCCAAGATATGTGTGATCATAACACGGATATTGGTGACACCCTTGTGTTCAAAATCTGTGGCCACGTCCATTGAACCGCTTCCCATCCATGTTCAAGAAAAGCAAATGTTGTTTTGTATTTCTTATACACATCTTACCAAAACCACTTGCTCCTTTTTATAAAATATAAATGATCTCTTTATAAAACGACTGGAAAAACTGCCCCTCTGTAAAAAGTACTACATGATATAGTCTAACATTGAAAACTGCGTATATTAACCTGCACACGTGCACTGGTCACTACCTTTAGGTCAAGTCTGGCAATATACTTTCATCTAGAACTTCACTAATTTTGCTCAACAGACATGATTGACCCTTCATTTTACAGGAAACTGTGTCAGCTTTCTATTTCTTACAATTTTGGACTCAAATTTTAACTTCAAAATTTTATAATCAACCTATCCAAGAAGGACCAAATTAGCGAAGCACATCAACAAAGTCAATTTTACGGGAAGTCCACTTTCTGCATGCAAGCAGTTCTTGAATCCGTGCATGCATAAAAATAAATAATTACTATAAATGCTTCGTATTGCGGAGCATTCGGTGAAATTGTCTTCAGCGGTTATACCATTATTTTCTTTGAGTGAAACCACTGATATTAATTGCATATTATATGATTTTTATCAATATTTTTTACATTTTTGTTGACATTCATTTTAGGCCTGCATTTATATATAGATTGTGTACAAAATGTTGAAACTTAACAGTGGTTCAATTTTGTCATATTTCAGACAAGCCAATTATGTCGTCTGATGGCATACAAAGTCAAAATTATTCCTTTTCAATAAGTCGACCTCGACTTGAAAACATTAATCGGGTTTGCTCTTTCTCAAAAAAGAATTTGTAATCGCGTTTATTTAACTAAGTAAGTGGAAACATTTTACCAATCGTTCAAGAGATCCCCTACCTAGTTCAAATTTAGTTTTCTATAATTTTGGTGTATACTTTTGAAGAACTAAATATAAACTAGTTTATTTAGCCAAAAAGGGGCCCTTGCGAAGCACGGCTTTGAAGAGGGTCCCCCGTGGTAGCTAAACAAGTCGCAGTTTTTGGAGTGCGGAATGTTCAATAAAGTGGAATAAAAGGTCCACGGTGTTTCCCGAATAATTAATTTGTTTGTACTTTCCCGAAATATCGTTGAAGAAAAATGTCATGTTTTTTGTGTGTACAATCTTTGAAAAAAAAGGTTCTAAAGGGTTCGTCAACTGACCTCCAGATCTTTAGAACCCTTATTGGTCCTTATGAGCTTTCTGGTTCTTGAACTTGTACGGGACAAAAAGGTTCTAACTTCTATGTTGTAAGTATTTTCTCATGTTTATTGACTATTGTTAATTGCTACCATAAAAGTAATCAAATCCTTCCATCATTTTTGTCTTTTCTTATACAGTTCAGAATGTCTCCTCTGATGGCACCTCAGCGCAGTTCCTGGCCAAATTCAAGTTGTCATCATTCATGACTCACCCAGAAGATCTTCATCTAGCAGAGCTTCGAGTTCAGATCCGACCATCTCGGCGTCACGACACTGTTGAAATCGGCGTTCATCATTTCGCACGAAGGCCTTGCCATACTGATGCTACTGTGTTTGATTGTCTTGTAAGGAAAATGCTTTCCCAACGGCAACTGTTTGAGCGTCATCATGATTTCTACGATGGTCGAGAAGTCTTTGACGTCACCGAAGTTCTCCGGGCATGGTTAACTGAAGATGCACAATGGGATAATAATTTTGAACTTCGCACAAGACACGAGTTTAGTGACCCTAATTTGATCGTGGATATTGAAACTCCAACGGATATTTTTAGTGAAGTTGTGCTTGTTTGTTTTTCAAAAGCTTCAGTGCCTTTAAGTATTCATTTGGACGCTGGTGCGTCAGTGAAAGTTCGACAGCGACGAGGTGTAGATCGACTAGCAGCTAAACGGCAGAAAAAGAAAGAAAAAGAAGCTCGGAAATTAGAACGGGAGCGTCAAGAACAGGCTAGACGGGACAAACTTGAAAGAGAACGTTTGCAAGGAATGCAGAAAGAGATGGAATCAGGACCTTGTCGTCGTGTGCCAATGGAAGTTGACTTTCAACGCGTCGGTTGGGAACAGTGGATTATATACCCAAAGAACTTTAATGCGTATCGCTGTGCTGGCAGATGCACTGGATATTTAGACTCTGATGATAACCCAAGTAATCATGCTATTTTAGTCGGACTTTTACGGATCCGCGATAAACGCAGGGCACCAGCGCCGTGTTGTGTACCAACGAAGTTATCACCTTTGAGTATTTTGTATTTTGAGAAAGGTTCCATCGTTATGAAAAACCATGAGGATATGATCGTGCAAGAATGCGGATGCAGGTGATATGAACTTTGAACTTTGAACTATCTGTGAACTATTATATTTTCAAATGTGGAATTTTTATATCAAATGATACAGACTATAAAATTATATAAAAAATGTGTACATAGATATATATTTTATAGATATTATATATCGATCTTATTTTCAATGAAAGACCTTAATGTAATTGTATAATGCTGTCAATTCAATATTGATCATCTATTTCCATCAGAAAAATATGTCTTTTTATGCCTAATCATAATCATAAAATCCTTTAATTTCCCAATATTATTGACATGGATTTTAGTATTGCGGGTTCCGAGCTTTTCCTGATCCATTTATCATGAGAGTACACATTATACAAAATGATCAATGCACGAAGTTGGCTTCAATACATTACAAAATTTAAATTATGTTATTACATTAATTATTATTATTATGAATGAGTGGAAGAAGTATATACCGTGGCTACCCCGTTGGTTTGGGAAACTGTCAGAGAAAAAAAAAGAGAAATTATCCTGTGATTATCATTCTTAAACTTTTGAATCTTAAAATTTCAATTTTAGCAGAGCTGTGAATTGTTTAAGCTCTGGTGGCATAACCATCTTTATTTTAGCAATTAAAGCACGATAGTTTTAATACATAAAACGTTCAGCCATGTAAATTAAAGCTATAAAAATTGTATTGTAATTGACGTTCCTGATTCTATCATCCATCTGATGTGCGATGTCCCTTTTAAAGGAATTTTATTAGTAGTTACTTTTTTTAGGCGACAAAAAACACATGTTCTACGGGATCCCCGCGGGAGGACGAACTTCCCAAATAAATGTAGGGTCAGTCAGTCGATAATTTTGTTCTTGATTTTTTTTCTGGAAGAAGCTAACTGACCGTAAAAATCAGCGAAAGCTTGAAAAATCTGATTTTGTTTTCAAATATAGTATGAAAGTTATGACCGTTTAAAAAATCAATCCACCCCGAAAAACTGCTGGTTTTATTCCCTGATTTCATATAGCTAACAAAATCCCCGAAACGTAAAATCTCGATCAGTCGGGACCGTAGAACATGATTTTTTCGTAGCCTGCAAGACAATGACGTATACATTTATTAGCAGTGTATTAGATTTCTACTTCTTGAATACAAGTCAATCATGGTGAATCAATAATAATAATAAATGGATTAATTAAAATGATTAATAACCAGTAATTGTGTATATGCATTTATATATTATTGATATTAAATTAGGTAATTATTCATTCAAAGGGAGGCTGATACATGCAGCTCAAGAAGACATTGTGGAAAGAAGTTCAAAGAATACAAGTAGACATGGTAAAAACGATTTTAAACTTCCATATGAGAAAGTAAACTTGTTGAGTGCATTATCTTTTAGATTTTGATGATATAACATGCAAATTTAACAAATGTTTCAATCATTTGTAAAATACTATTCTTAACACAAACAAAAGACATGTCAATTCAACCATGATTCAACACAGTAAAATTAACATCAGTACACTCGAACTCGGCATTAGGCGGAGGCGCCGTCGTATTTAATGTATAGCTTTGGATATCTAATTATTTTCTTTATTTTTCACCCGGGTAAGTCGGGTAGAAAATAAAGAAAATAATAATATTAAATTTCCAAAGCTAACGTTAAATACGGCGCCTCCACCTAATGCAAAATCATTAAGTTCTGACCATTGTTGGTTGAGAAAGTGCGCCACCATTGGAATATATTTGCAGGCCACAAACAAGTTGCTTTCATGTTAAATCGCCTTTGCTTGTTTGATCATGATGAGAACATCTGCTACCCATCAACAAAAATGCTTTAAAACGTTAAAAAAAATAACGCTTTGATTTCGGTCAAAACGTTTTAATGACATTTAAATGTCTTTTTAGATAAAGGTAAAAAAAACATTTTCAAAACGATTTGTAATGAAACAAACATTAATTATAAAATGTTATTGCAAAATACTTTTTTTGGCAAACAATATTTTGTCAACACTTAATAACATTATGTTAGAATGTTTGCATCAACCTGTTTTCTGAATGTTATTATTAAACCATTTTATACCGTTTATATAACCTGACATTTAAACGTTTTCTATAAGAACGTTTTGTTTCCTGGGTAAGACTTGAATTGATCTGAGATGATACAAGACAAGTTAAGCATCATATTCCATCCAGATTACATTATACAAATATATCATTTTATGTACAATAGTTATTATTATATTTTGGTCTTCATGTATGCGTCATTTCATTTGTATCAAATGTTTAATAAATATTATTAACATGATTAAACGTGCTAATTGTAAACAAACATAATTCATCATTGTCATTGTTCCTTTTGTCTGAAGTGCTTACTTAAAAAAAATAAAGCAGTAACTATGGTAACTGCAATTAGTACACAGCAATAAGGATACAGCAGCCAAAGCATCAAAAATGGTGGTGGTGGTGATGGGATGGGTCTTCAAAATATTTTGTACGGGGATGTGCCGCGCAAACTTTCGGTGCTGACTTTCTATATACCAACTTTTTGCTGTTTTTCAAACACAAAAAGACCACCAAAAATATGCAAAAAGTACCCAAATTTGACCTAATTGGGCATTCTTAGGGACACTTTTTTCCTCCACTGAAAACCCGCCCATCGATATACCAATCTCGCTGAAATTGTCCCAAAACCGTGGCACATCCCATACCTCCAACCAGGGTGGCCCCCCCCCCCGGGTGGTGATGTGCGGGTAGTGATGGTGGTAACAGTGGCCTGGACATGGATGGTGATGATGATTTGATATAACGACAATAAAGTAGAATTAAATAAATTAAACAAAATTAGGACCCAATTTGTTAAAGAATTTTACTCAAATTCCCATTTAAATGATCCCAGCTTAAAAAATATTTTTGATTCAATTTAAATACAAAATCTAAACGGCGATTCAATTTAGATTCTTCCAACCAATCTATTATCATAGGATCACGTTTGGCGGTAAAATACTATAAATTAATCAAGCAGCAAAGACAATAAAAGTGTATCTTTTTTAAAATGAACAATGGAAGGAATTCAACTGCATCTTCGGAATTTGGAGAAAAAAATGCCTTTTTTTTTTAAACGTACATCTGGATCAAGTTTTTCACCGCAAGAACTTTAATCGGAGATAGAATTTAAAAAAAGATTAGAATGTCCTTCTGATATCAATTAATTTTGATTTTTTTTTAATTCGCGATATAATACACATGGCAAATGATTAAAAATTGACGTTATTAACAGTCCTCATAGTAAACTTGATGAATCTAATGATATGTACTTAAAAAAGTGTATGTAGCTGGGATAAAAAGCCGACGATCAATTGAAAATTTTGACCTTTCGTATTGAAGATATGGATTTTTTCCAAAAAACACCAAAAAGTTTAGGTCTTTTGGGGAAAAATGGATATCTTCAATATGAAAGGTCAACATTTTTAATTGATCGTCGGCTTTTCATCCCAGCAATATACACTTTAAGAACATATCATTAGATTTATGAAGTTTACTCTTTGAGGACTGTTAAATATCAAAAATTTAACAAATTTGTATTATATCGCGCGCGAATTTCAAAAATCAAAATTATTTGATACCAGAAGGACATTCCCCATATTCAGAATGCAATTCGATAGGCCTGGTGTACTCTCAGCTCCCACAAAAATACTGTGCAAACGCGTAAAACGTTAATATCCGATCCCTTAAAGGTGGGTGACCTGATTGATAGCCTCATCTCCAACTTTACCCTATCAAAATGCAGATTTTGGTATCAGGTGAAAGCTCATATCTTTCTCATTAACATATTAAAATTAGGCGTTCCAAATCGGTATATTAGCGAAGAAATCATCAAAAAACTGCCGAATTAGTCTTAAATGTGGTATGTATACCACATTTTAACTAATTCGGCAGTTTTTGAAGATATCTTCGGAAATACACCGATTTGGACCTCCTAATTTCAGTATGTTAATGAGAAAAATAAGATCTTTCATTTGATATCAATTTATTACATTATCATGATAATTATCATTAATAAAAACACCACGGTAGACTGCCAGTTTTACGCTCTATTGAATGTCAGTAATTCCATGAAGAATTAGTCGCATTTACAATGAACATTTACATGATCTTTTTGCATGAATGCTTGAAAGGGACAGTACTTTATGTTATACATAAGTTTTAAAGAATTTGATTTTAATATATCAGGTCATCATCCTTAAGTTGTCGTGATTATTGAGTTTCTGACAACGGCGTTAAAACACCGTGCCTTGTGGTTAGTTTTGTTCCTTCTAACATACAAACCGTCTCAAAAACCATTATCAACAATATCTAGGAAAGTTGTTTTTGCCTAGTAAAATACCGTAGTTTTCTGTGATTCCTTTTCTCCGAGAAGAACCAACCTTTCTTTTACGCGCTATAAAACCAATCAAGAGCCATAGGGAGTTTGATTGACAGTGGCGTCAAACGCAGTCTTTTGGGCGGGTGCGGCGTGCAGGTGCGGGTGCCTGTATTCTCTGACTATTGACCTACTTTCTCACATGCCGCAGTGTTGAGAAAATATTCGTGCCGGTTATATCCCAAACACCCACAGAGGTGATAGTTTACGGCGAGTTTTGTAATTATTACTTGATTTTGATATGTAAGTAATACGATAAAGTCGTCATAGGCAGTAATGTGTTTGTATTAAAGGAAATAACAAAAATAATTATTTAAGTAATAGAAATACTATTTGGAAATTGCAGCAAGATTTGCAGATGTTTTTATTTGAACAGTACCAGTTCACCAGTTTTGCTAGTTTTCCTAATCTTTGGGCTAAATTAATAGCATCGTGAAGGTCATATATATCATTTTATACTGATAGCTTCGGCATGTACTTAAATACAGCTTGTATGTGCATTTCAGTGTGTATACATAGGCTATTTACTTTTCAAATCTTGTGACAAATAGTGCTTGCTGATGCTTGTATAAGGTATTATAGACAAATTATTAGAATGCATGTGCACCAGTAGAAATGGCCCAGGTTGAATAAAATAAATAAACATATGAATGAATATTTTATTCCCTGGATTATTTTTGTTGGGACAAAATAATGATATAGTTTGACGCTTTGAAATACAGTTATGTTAATCATAATAAAGTTACAAAGTTAAAAAATAATATCGAAATATTGTAAAATCAAACTTTTCCCCTCATAAGTTGTATCAAAACAACATAGGCCTATTGAGGAAATTGATATGACAGATTTTTAAACTTTGATATGGAAAGATACCCCAGCCCTGTTGTCTCACCAGAGAAGATGAGCAGAAGTCTTTCTATCTGATGATAAAAAAACCTCTAGGTATGATTACGAAAATGTTTTAAATAACTATTATCTACAAAAGTTTTATAACAATGTTTTATATAAAATGTTAACATAAAGCGTCTTCTGTTATGATGTGAAGGGTTAATATAAAACAGGGAAAATCTGTTCCAACTGACCAGCAGAGAACAAAGGATAAGCAATAGATAAGATTAAAATCAAGGAAAATATGATACAACCTCCAATGGGGAATAACAAACGTATAAACGTATAAAGTTAAAAACTCTTTTAACTTTGTTTATACGTTTTGTGTTATTCCCCATTGGAAATCGATGTTGTGTCATATTTTCCTGTTTTTAATTGTGAACTTGACTTACTCATTCTTTCATTTCTCTTGACAATTTTTCATTTGCCCGCCCTATTCCTTTTAAAGGAATTTTTATTAATTCGGTCTCAGATTATAATTACACCTGGAAAAATAGAAAATAAATATTATTGATCAGAGACAAAAATGTTGTAACTACTCTCTGATTTATATTTTAATTAGATCATCAAAATATCCCCAAAATTGGTTACAACTAAAGAAATAAAGACCAATGCATTTCACTCTTCTGTTGAGAACATTTCACAAATTTGAGAAAGGAGTTGACTAGATGTTTGACTCTAAATCAATAATAATGTATTTTATTATTTAGAAGTTAACTAGTTGCGGTGGTTCAAAGCTAGTTTTGGGTGGAAAAAATCAAGTTTTTAGATTTAAAAAAAAATTGGCCAAAGATACACACGTTCAAAAAACTTCCCTATCATAAAATAATTCATCTAGGCCTATAGTGTCTGACAAACTGATATGGTTTTCAAGTTCGGGAAAAATCGCCCCAAATCCCAATAAATTTGAATAACAATATCAAAAAGTTCCCGGAAAAAGTTGCACACATATTTCAGTACCTTCCCACAAAGCTCAAATTTAGCCACCAATTAAAGCAATTTTACTGCATTACGAACACTGTACACCATATGAGCCGAAACAAACCAAAACCTGAACCCGAGACCATTATCCCTTGGTTGACGATAACGTCATCCCTAGACAACCACACCGCGACTTTAGATTCTATTCCCACACACGTATTGTATTGAACTGCGACGCTACCTCGCTACAATCATTTTGTTATTGATCAAATCAATCAATTATCCGCAGCGGTCAAAGGGCAATCGTTGGGGAAGCCAGGCTCCGCCTTTGATCACTGTCAATTTGTGTACTTGTTGGCTTGGCGACCATTGAAGTAAGCTGTTGTCCTTGATGCAAACACGACAATTAAACAACGTGGAAACTAGGCATCGATTCTTGGCAAACGCTCAGTGAATGCTGACAGCTGAATTCAGTACTTGGTGTACAAATTTGAGACAAATTTTGAGTAATTTATTGCGTGTTTTCGCCACTTTTGACGTGGATTTGCTTGGCATAATTTCACGCCAGTGCTGTTGTCCAACATGGGCAGAAAATGTATTTGCGAAATATGTTTGTGTGGGTAAGTAAGCTTAGTTAAGGGACCGTTCATAAATACTTTGGTGGGGGGACTGGGCAAAGTGTGGGGGACACAAAAGTTTTGAGTTGCACAAAGGGGGGACCAAAAGTTTTGGTTACCAAAGGAGGGGGTCAAAAAGTTTTAAACAAAAAAAGAACAAAAGAACAAGAGCATACAAAATTTTTTTGGCGCTACCGGCGCAAGATATGTATAATAAAGCCCTTTTTACCACGATTATGGCCCAAAATAGTGTAAAATACATTTTGGGGCGCGCTACGCGCGCTCATTGCCGGTATCCCATTAAAGCCTTTTTGGAATCTCAAAGACTTTACATGTATTCTACAGTCGCTATAAGAAAAGGGTGATTATGTATGTATCCCACTGATAATACCGGGTCAAAATGATGCAACCAGGATTTGTTTTTGTCTTTGCCCGAAATTTATATTTTGCCCCCTGGCTAAGAAAGCTGGCTACGCCCTGATAAACAAGTCTTAAGTATTAAAAATCTTGAGTATGTGCCCAGATGTTGCTCTGAATTTCCAATGGATAGCGACGGGGGCAGGTGGGGGCATGTGCCCTGGGCGCCACTCTTAGGGGCACCAAATTGACCAATTCAGCATCGATTCTGCGCTACTCTAAGCGATGAAATTCAAAATTTTAGCAAGCGCTTATGCCGCATTTCAGGACAAAGTCATTTGAAAGATCAATTTAAGACCGATATTCTTTCATTATAACCAAAATTAATTAGCGGTAGGCCCTATTTGTGCTCCGGCGCAATAATTATTTCAAGAATCGGGAGCGACACCTAGCCTTAGCCCTGGGACCCCCAAGCCCTAGCTACGCCACTGTCAATTTCCCTTTTTGTGTTACTTTTATTTATTTGATTACTGAGAATGAAACAAAATTACAATGCATAAATTGAAATTAAACTTCATACAAGTCACAGCATGTGAAAAACACCTTGAACTTTCAGGCCTATAATTGTGACTGAGTTTGCACAAATGGAGTAGCCCCCCTCCTCAGACTGTTTTTTAACCTCTTGGAAGGGGGGTCAAAAAAGTTTCATATATCTAAAGAGGGGGGTCAAAAAAGTTTTAGGTTCTCTGGAGGGGGGGGGTCAAAAAAGTTTTGACTCCAAAAATTCCAAGTGCCCAGCCCCCCCCACCAAAGTATTTCTGAACGGTCCCTAAACGATTTAAAATTTTTGTTTTTCAGGAGGTACTATAAACTTTAATTGATGTGAAAACAAGTTTGATTGATATTGTCTTTTGTGCAATTATGCTTTGCCTCCGGCTCAGTCTCAGAAAGCTTCAGAAGTGCCAAGGCATCTGTTCTGTTCGTTCTTCTGGGATGCATTTTTTGTTTTCTCTTTATTTTTATTTTTTAGACTTTTTGTCATCTTTGTTATGTTTGTGAAACTTGAAATCATAATCATGTAGTATGATAAAGTCTTATTCGGATTTCCTTTGACAGCTTAACCATCGCGTATACGTGCGCGACGTCAAGCGTGTGCATATTGGACCTTGTGCAAATAATACTCGCTGGACGGCCAGCAGTACGCTTAATTTGTAAAAGGAAATCTGAATAAAACTTTAATATCCCAGAGTTAATGAATCTGGTGAATGATAATGCATGTTGTAGCTGGGGACAAAGTATCAGCACAATTCAAGTTTCAACCTAAAACATGTAAAGTTAATTTTTTATTACTTCCGTGAATTGCGATCGCGCAGAAGTGCGTTGGTCAGCCAATCAGCGTGATTGTTTATCAGTTCTGTGCACAGTTGTTTGCTTGTTGTTACCAATTAGTCGGCTTCATACATATGTATTCCATCATGATAATAGTGGCGTATAGCCGAGTCATTTTGCTAAATCAGCAGTCAAAATTAGCTCAGTAATAATTAATTACCGTATTGTTTGTAATAAACGCTCCCCCTCTAATAAACGCCCCCCTCCAATTTTTCTGTGAAAATTGACAAAAATGCAAACATTTCAGTCACGATCGCTAAATTGAATGGACAAAACCTATTATGACTCAACTCCCATCCATTTCATTGCCTAATTATGGTAGAATTTCACTCATGGACATGCACTTACAGGTGTAATTTTGTTGTATTCCCCACAAAAATATCATTTTCCGTGGGCGCCGCCATCATGTATAGTGTAAATCCCTCCTTTTAATAGGAGCACCATCGGGAAATTGAACACAATTTTTAAGCTTTTTTTACTGACAATTTACTTTCAATAAACGCCCCCTTTTGGAAAAATGCAACGCCCCCGGGGCGTATTACAAACAATACGGTAAGTACATTTGGCGTTTCATTACAAAGTGCAATTGAGTGTTGGGAGTGGACAAAGTATCAGCACAATTCAACCTAAAAACATGTAAAGTTAATTTTTTATTACTTCTGTGAATTGCGATCGCGCAGAAGTGACAAGGACGTCTACTACGCGCCGCGCCGATTATCAATATGGACCATATGCCACTTTTCATACGGTACACATTTTAAATAGTAAACAAATTTTAGAAATATTGGCAAATGAAAAACATTGTATGTCACTCATACTAGTCATAGCGGCATACATCAGTTTGTTACTTTCCATACTATGGAATTGAGCAGACAAACAGTAAAAAGGATTACACAGCGACCGAGATGGTATAAGGTTGCGATAAGGTTAGAGTATTGCGTTTTGCATGTTTTCCATAGTCACGTTAGACGTATCATTTTGTACTTATTGTTTTCAATTTGCCATTAATGTGTCTTCATTTCTTTTGAAAGTTCTATTAAGATAAAATCTTTTTAATTTACTAAAGAAATTTCACATCAATTACAAAATATAATTAATGTATACGTCTGATTTACACATTTTATAATGGACATTTCTTTGACCCTGATTTTCTCGAAAGTTGTTTATTCACGGTGCCCCACAATACGTCACTATGGAATACAGCCAACAGTGTTCGATTTACCACCTGCACACCTGTGACTTTGATTCTGTGCAGGTATTGTGGTCATTTCATAACGGACCAATATTTATATTAATTCTTTGATTAGAGGCACATTGTATGTTTCTGATTCCAACTGTGTAATTTACGACTAAAATTCTACCGGTACATAGTATGCACTTGTGCAGAGTAGGCCCTACATTTGAAAAGTTACCTGCACAAAATCAAAGTCATCTGCAAATGTGCAGGTGGTAAATCGAATACTGGGGGCGTTAGTTTTAGGGTTATTTTCATCACAAAAACTGCTGGGGGGGAGCGTTTATTTGAAGGGGAATGACTATTTGAGGAAATACGGTATGCACTGCAAAGCACTTTTAGTAATGATTGGCAATTATCATACCACTCATAGGGTTTTAACTTTTAAATGCCTTTTTCAAATGTGTACTAGATAATAAAATATGCATTTAAAAGCATTGTGGTGCAAATGTATGAAATATTTGAAATTAATTGCTTGAAAATGAAGAATAAGCACTGTGGTAAAAATATTTGAAATTAATTGCTTGAAAATGAAGAATAAGTCTACTACCCGAGGTATAAAAACCTCTCTGGGTACCGGTATTTCAAAATTTGACAAAAAGGAAGAATACAGCAATGCTGAAAATGTGAGGTGATTGCATGTTGTCCATAATTAATGAAGCCTCCAACATTGACTTACAGATAGCAAATTGTATCCTTATATATTACGTCATATCTCATGCAAGGTATGTTTAACTAGAGCTATGTTTGTAGAAATTTGATTTTTTTCTGATTTTGTAAAGCACTGAGAAATTTATAACCTGTATAAATTAGCCATTTTGTTTCCTACTAGCCTTGCCACTTGGCAACGGACCCATACTCCAGTCCTAACAGCAATACTTATTCAGGACTTGAGCAAACATTATTCCAAGAAATCCATCAAACAGTGAAATGTTTTGACATATAATTGACAATTATGTGATCTGCAAATTACAGTTAATGTTTACAGAGTTACAGAGCTGTAGTGTTAAAGGTATTTGTTCTGATTTTAAAATAACCAGGATTAAACAACACCCTTCAATAGTGCTACATGATATAGGTACCGTATTAAATTAATCAATGCCTAATTACCACAATTATAAAACCTTTTCCTCTGATCAAGTTTTTAAAGATATTCAACATAAATTAGAGGCCCCTGTGAACTTTGCCCATTCAGGTAACCCCATTTGAAATTCAAAATGGACATCATGTATAGCCTGCAGCTCTTTGGGGTGTTTTTAAAGATATTCAACATAAATTAGAGGCCCCTGTGAACTTTGCCCATTCAGGTAACCCCATTTGAAATTCAAAATGGACATCATGTATAGCCTGCAGCTCTTTGGGGTGTTTTTTCTTCTTTATTTTATACACCAGAATTTACAAAAGCTTCCAAATTTTACCAAATTAATATCGATTATACCGGAAATTAATAATATCACTTTAGTAACTCTGTTGCTAATTGATCATGATGCCACTGGCTTAAAACTATGGTAACCAAAGGAAGCTTTTAGTAATGGCTCATTACAGCACAAACTTGCCGCTCTAATGGTATCACCATGGTAGTCAGAATTCTATAGATACGTCAACAAACTTACATAAAGACAGGTGGAAAGAAAAATTGTGTCTTGTGCAGTGATCGCTAACTACCAACAGGAGTAGACGCAGACTGATACATCACCGAGTTACAGTTTTATTCTAACAAATTACCAGGATTTATAAAGTGATATATTAGCGGTTCAGGAATCTATTACTAGGATATATTTTACTAGTGTCTCGATATTATGGCACCCAAAGAGTGCATTTGTCAGCTTTGTCAGTGTGGGTAAGTTGATGTAATAACTATGATTTTATGTAATCTTAAGATGTTGCAGAATTTGATTTTTAAAGGCTGTGGTATTTATGTATAATTTTCTTCAGATGAAAATTAAGAGGAAATTTCCTGATGGGGGAAATGGAATCTGTTGTTAGGAATAATGGTCTTGACTCTTAAGAGGAAAATTTATCCTGATTTTGGACTAGTTTTAGGATCTTTCCAAATGTTGCATAGAAAGCAAGATCGACTTTATAAGAATGATGTGCAGGATGATGTGTTTGGTGGTTTAAAAGCCAGGTAGTATTTTGTTCACTTTGCAAGAATTCAATTACAATCTGGCAACAGCATTTTACGACAATCTTTAGATTTTCTCCCATTTTCTTAGTGTTTAGGCTCAGAATAGAGAATAGATCACAGAATTGTGAGAATAGATTCTCAGATTGTCACAAATTTCTAGGCCTAAAGGGTTAGAACTGTAAACTGTTGGAAACATGAATCGCTAGATAAAGAAGTCAATTGCCAAATATAGAGTATTCATCAGTAAAATATATTTTAGTTTCATTACTTGCATTTTTGCACATCAGCTAATTCATGCTTTAAATTTAAATGCTGGATTGGTGAATATATGACTTATAGATTGCCCAGACAGATTGTTGCCCCTTTTTTGTGAGCAACATAAAAATTTGTTGCAGGTGACGTAGCAGAAAATGTTTTAAAAATCATATATTTTTCAGATGCACATGATTAACAGAAAAAATACATTAACCTTTTATGAATTTCCCTGTAACATTTAGCGAAAGTACATCTAAATAATATACAATAATGGTGTATCCATGACGTACACGTAAACAGGTGATCAGTACACCTATTTATGGAGCCCGTTGCTCAGGAAACAGTATGCTATCCTATTCTATTGATTTGTAATAAGCGATAGACAAAAAATACAAAACAAACGACTAGCTCGCATTGCCTGTGTTTTTGTGTGAAAGAAGCCAGGGATATACGGCTAAATAAAAACTGTTTTTCATATGGCACACATGCACATTTTGTTTTCAGAGCTATTCTTATGCACTTTTAATTTGAAAAATCCAGAAAAAAATACATATTCATGTATAAAATTCATAAGAAAAATTGAGATATTTTCTCATAGTTTGAAATCAATAGCTGTTATTAAAAATCACACTATATAATTTAGATTTGAAGCAATTTTACTTGACACACAAGTTTAAAAAAAAACATCTCGCATATGGTTTTTGGAGCATCTACAGTTGTACAGGAAATGTTGTTTTTTATGCAAAGATAATGTTATACCATACATTAACATACTTGCTGAATGCCAAGTCTAAATGCTCACAGTTAACCCAAAGACCCAGGGTTTTTTCCCATAAACCAAAAGACCTAATGTTTAGAGAAAACAATGTTATAATGACTCTATAAAGAAGGAACAAGTTGTTTACCCATTTATTTGTATCATTTCACAGCAAAATGCTGAATTAAACAAAAAATTAAAATTACCATTGATTCACATCAACAAATTTACATGCTATTACATAGGAACACGTGACAATATTTTGTTAGTTTTTCAAAATAAAGGTGTTACACGCGAATCGATACTCAATAATACTTAATAATGTGATTTGAAATGTGCACAATTAATTTTTTTTCTATCGATTTGCGTGTAATACCGTTATATTGACAAACTAAAAAATATTGTCATGTGTTCCTATGTAATAGCATGGTAATATTCAGTATTATTGCGTGGACTTGGATGTCGACCTTTTCCCATGATACATCACAATTTTCCCATGATACATCACGATTACATCGCAAACCGCTGGCGGCGCCCTTATTGCGAATAGCGAGAATTGACTTCACCATGATATGGAGCAGGAATAGCCAGAGATTATCACAACTGTATTGTTCAATTAACTTGTAAAAGAAAACCACTTGCTTTTTTAATGTCCAATTTATATCATTTTCTCTTTTACATTTCTGCAGGCGCCATCGATGCCCACACAGAGCCAAATCTACCATACTCAAGAACCACGGACCATGTATGTTAACAGAGTATGCTAATAAGTACAAGTCCTATCCAGGAGCTGGGATGAGGGAGAGCTTTAAACCCAATCAACAGATGCTGCAAGGAGGAGAACCTATGTCTGATGCTACCACACAGAGGTAAGGATCAGCCCACTTAACCATATAGTGTACACACCATTGACCAACTGTTTTTAAAATACTCCCTAAAGTTTTGGTGACGACACATGGACTTGGATGCAGTAGTGTAATTACACCAAATTTGACCCTCTGTGCAAGTTTGAATTAAATTATGACCCCTGAAACAGGTTTACATGTTCAACTGGCTTGACAAAAACACCCCTTTTTCTTGAAAATCAGTTTGGTTACATGAGTGCACACCAATTGATATCTGAGTGCCCCCAACCCAACCCCCCACCCCAAAAAAAGAAAACTAGGCATATAATATTTTGTTTGTTTGTTTGAATATTGATTAAATTATTATAAAATCTTACCACTTTATCTTTATCAACCATTGCCTTTTAACATTTTTAGTATATGGATTATGAATGCAAAAAAGAGGAACAGAAAAAAAAACCCAGAAAGATAAACTAATCCTTTTTGCTCATAGAATATCAAGTACCGGTAGTTAAGCAGTAAATAGAGTTACGCATCGTGAATCAGAACAAACAAACACATTGGCAATCAATTTTGTGATGCAAGAGGAAGCTGATTTTACAAACATAACAAAAGAAAAGGATTGTTACTTTTAACTTGCAAATAGACAAAGGAGGTGACTTGACTTGTCCAAAATTGAAAAGTAATTCTTGAGGAGAACTGAATGCAAAACCAAACTTCATTGGTGCAACTTTCTAAATATACCACATCACATAGCCTACCAAAAACAATGAATAACTAATAATTTTCTTTCTTGTTTCCCCACAGACTTGATTACATCCCTCACGATGCACAACGCCCTGCTCCCCATGTTCCTGATGGTTACAGAAAACCTGATGGTGATTTTGACCTCTTGACCTCATACACCAAAGACTATCCTGCAAGAAAAGCTGATATGCCCAAGAGTTTTAGGGGTACACACACAAACCATGTACCAACTGGTGAATTCAGGGGACACCCAACATACACAGGTAAGACTAATGGCTTACAAATGAGAGAATGTTCTTAGACATCCAGTAGTTGAAAATAGAATTTGGAAATCAAGTTTGGAAGCTTCCCTATATTTGGCTATTCAATTTAAAATCCACACTACCCCTTTGGAAGATTTAGCTAAAGTCTTCCACAGAGGGAGTATAAGTTTTGAATAGAACAGACACATTTTGGGTAACTTCCATTTGAAATACTCACTCCAGTTGTGAAAGATATCTAGGTAAAGCTATAATACAGGGGAGTATTGGTTTCAAAATGATTTACCCTGACCAATTACATTTTAAAAACTTGCTCCACCTGTGGAAGGTATTTCCAAAATCTTCCACAGGGGTAGTGTTTACTTCAACTGGAATAGCCCATTGCATCTGGAACCTCCAGAATTCATCAGGCATCTGACCTGCTGGATGGGTTACATGATAGATAACTATGTATCGTCTTGATGGCTTAGTCCCATACATGAGATAAAAGTTCAAACTGAGTCCTCCTGTCTTGTTTAGTGATGGTTGCTTTTAATCTCGGTCCCAGATGACTTCTTTGATGCATGACTCTCACAGATGACTCTTTTGGTGCATTCCACTCATACTCTCTTATGCCATCTATCACACAACTAGTCCAGTGGTCAGTTGCCTGATGAGATCTGGAGTCCAGACACACATAGCAAGATTGCAAAAGCATGTTTCAAAATTTGATTTATTTTCAAACTCTGGAGGCAATGGTGTCTTCCAGTGATAACTAGAGTGAGGGAGGAGACTTCCTTCTTGGAAAATATTAATAGGTAAAATCTTGACAAAAAATATTAATAGGTAAAATCTTGACAAAAAATATTAATAGGTAAAATCTTGACAAAAAATATTAATAGGTAAAATCTTGACAAAAAAGATAGATCAGCCCTTTGTGAATCCTCTGTCTTATTTAACAAGGATTTTTTAAAGACCAGGTTTTTGCCCCCTAGGAATGCTAAACCTTAAAAATTGCAAATTGTCATGCACTTCATGTGAATTTGTTCAAATTTACATCATATTTGACCATTTTAACTTTAAAATGGCAATGGCTTTTTAGCTTGTTTCATGCATATTTGTACCAAGGGACTAGATTATCTCTACAAAGAAATCTATGCCACTGTGAAGAATTATTCATGAGTTAAAGAGTTATACTCTAAAGGCTTAGAAATTTCCATTTTGAAGCCTTCTAAAAACAGATGAACTTCACCTAGTCGTCTTCGCCCAATTAAATGACTCTTTTTGTTTTTCTCTCAAATGTATCCATAGACTTGCTCCTCTGTTCAAAGTTTGAATGTATTTTCCTTTCTGTTAATTTAAAATGCAAATTAAGACACCTGATAAATATAAAATCTACATTGTTTTTTTCCTTTCTCCAGATGACTACCGCAAATGGGACCTTGCACCAAGAGACGCCCCGAAACCGCAGAATGCCTACATACCTCCAAATGCAGCCTTTGATGGAGTTTCTACTTTCACTCGGGACTATGCCCCTAAGAGAGCTGAAATGCGACCAAACATGAAACCATCAAACTCTGCATATCAATCCCAAGACCCACTAGATGATAAAACAAGTCATCGCTTGGACTATATTCCCCATCAGGCACAGGCTCGCTATGTGCCGCCAAAGGAGGCCTACAAAAGAAACAAGCATCCATTTGACAGCATGACAACGTTCAGACGTGACTTTACCGGTACAAACGCACCACGATCGGACAGCTTCAAGCCTCCAGTTGATGCACTCCATTCTGATACGCCGTTTGATGACAACACTACTTTTAAAACTGATTACAGACCATGGGAAGGGCAGCGCCCCCAACCCCACGTACCAGAATCATGGTCAAAACCAGCTGGTGAGATGGACTTAGCAACAACATCAAAAATCGCATACCCACCTCATCAGATCAGACCACCAAGCCACAAGAGGCCAAAAACGACTGGTCGCATGACAGAAGCGCCTTTTGACGACCGCACACATTACAGTCAAGATTTCAGGCAGTGGAGCAGTGTGCCCGAGAGACGCGGTGACCCAACACAGAAGCCTTACCAGAGGCCAGACTTACCATTTGAGGGAACGACGAACTATAGGTCTCACTATATCCCGAAACAAGCGCCCCCAGTACGTAGCCTGGGCCCTGATCGTACAGCTAATCTTAGCTCGGAACCATTTGATGATCGCACCATGTATAAGACAGAATACATTCCTAAAGAGAACGCCTTATGTCCCGCTATTAATTTATCAAATGCTGGTTATGAATTCACAATGTTAGACCAACGTGGACATGAAATCTGGGCTATGAGAGAAGCGCAGAGACGGAGTGCCGGTTCTAGTAGAGCAGCCAGTGCAATAGGGATGCGTACCGGTAGCGGAAGTATGCAGAGAACACCCACACAGCAACTCTCAATGGAACAAGCCACTCTAGCTTGAAAGAGCACCAGAGACGTTGGTAAAATTGTATCCATAAACTCACTCTCAGCACTCATGGATGCTCACTACAGTGAAAAAGATGTGTGCAATGGGACCTGCTAAAATCAATCAGCCAATAAGAGCCGATTCAAGCAGACCATGCACTCAGGAGCCACAGCTGTATTCAAATACTCAAAGTCAAGTGTAACATCATCACAAGGCTTGTAAATGGCATTTTCTTGGTTGACATAAAAACAATCAAGTTAGATATGCTGAATTAGCCCAAAGGGGGCATGTAGAAAAAGGGGATAGTCATATTGTAGGGAAATAGTCCCTGCAATTCTGCTCCGTAAAATTCATGTTTTCCATGTTTCTGTTCAATTATCAAAATTCAGTGCAAGCATTGCATTATGAAAACTCAATGCCCTTAAAGTGCTCAAAAGTTATGTTTTAATGCATTCAATTTCTTTGATATATTGGAATGTATTCTAAACAATTTCTTTAGTTCATGGCTGTGCTGTATAATTACAAGGCTACACCTTGCGCACCAGCGCATCACTCAACCTAATCAGGGATCATGAGAGTCTGACAGCTGGACTGATTGATTTAAAGTCCAGGTAAATTAATCTCTATTTGGCGACGAAAAAATACCTGTCTACGGGCAGACAGACCTTTCAAATATAGGGTCGGTTGGTCTGGCATTTTTCTTTTTCTGGAGGCTAAAATTTCATCAAAATCTTGACAAATCTGAAAAAAAATCTGAAGATTTTTTGCAAACATATTGTTTTTAAACTTTTTCAGCCAAAATTAATAATTTTTTGCCCCAAAACAGCTGATTTTACATAATTTTAGCAAAATCAGCTTTATTTTGCCATGTTTAATTTATCTATAGTCTCTACATAACTTGGCAATATCAGTATAATAAAATACTTACCGTAATAAAATAATGACATCATCACCCATGTTATATAGCTATATAAGGCGATTGAAAAACAATTTCCTTTGATTCTCTAATTGAATTCCACCTTTCTCTTCCCTTTCAATACCCTCATCCCAAGAGCAGCTGACATGTTGGTATTTTGGTAACTATTTTGCTCATATTACCCCCTTCCCCACACCCAGAATATCTGTTGAAATCATAATGTCACCCTTCTCCATACCAACAACTTTTGTATCATAGAATCTATTTTGTATACTGAAATATATACAATGTAGCATAGAGCAAAAACAGTTGATGACAAATTAAGCAATTTTGGAGATGGTCGAGGTGTGTGTAAAATACAGTTTTTGATATGAGAGAGTGGATAAAAAAAAAACTGAAATATTTTTATGGCGGTTTTAGTTGTGCTAATTTTGGAAACATGAGTCACTGTCTAATTGTAATTAACACTGTTGAAAGTTTGGTCTTTTAATTAATATCTTAATTTGTTTCTTTTGTTTTTTATTTCGAGCATGTTCAGTTATACATGCACCATGCATGATTGAAGGCTCTAATGTGGATGGATTCATAATCAGTCAAGCAAGCAATCTTAGAGTTGTTCTTACAATGCTGGTGCAATGTGTACCAATTGGCAATCGCTTTCCTTTTTGCTTATTAATTTACAATGCATTTGTATTGTCAAATGACTAAAGAAAGAGGTACGCAGTGTTAAAGCCATATTGTAACATTTGCTGAGGAAGATTTCCTCAAGTTCTGTCATAATTCTGATGTTTACATGATTTTAATTACACATTAATGAACTAACATACCATGCAAAAGTCATGCCCTTAATAAATAAAGATGTGTCCCATTGGTTAATCCATACAATTGAAATTAGTCGAATGCCTACGTTGATGACACTGTTAGTACATGGCGTGTGGAATGGTCATAACACATCAATATGATATATAGGATGAACTCAGTCACAATCGACAGTACACGCATATAGGCAACATCAGCACTGGAATTAAATTGTGATTTTTTTTCTTCAGCTCAGAATTGAAAAGGCAACTTTATCTGACAGTAAAAACCAATATTTTGTAGAAAAGAATACAAATCTATTTTATGGAAATGTTACAATATGGCTTTAAAATAATGTTAGGTTTTATGACATTTTAATTAACATTACAACAAGTAATCCAAGTATGTGAATAGTAAATCAGTTTATGCCTTTAAAAAATGTAATAATATGAACAATTAAGTTGCTGAAATTATAGACTATAGTATTTTTGTACCTGTTGATAGCTTTGGTTAAATGGCATCTGGTTATTTTGACATCTTTAGTCAATCAATCAATTACTTTAATGGCAGTTGCATTGGTATAGAAGGAGGCTATTGATCTCTGTCTTAATACCTGGTAATTGCATATTGATTTAATTGTTAGGATATCACACCATACAAATATTGAGTGATGATGTTCAGATAGCGCTGGTCAAATTTATGCCAATTTCTTATTTCTTATTTTTATTTGTAAAGTTTCTTAGTCAAATTGTCAAAGTAATGAGAGGGGTATAAGTCAAATTCTTTGTACATGTATTGGGGTTAGAGCTTTTAAAATGAACAAGTTTCAAACTTAAATAAGTGATATATTTTGACTAAATTGAAAATAACAAAATGAGTTCATAATTCAGAAAGTGACAATTTGTACACTTTCATTCAAAATAATACATGTAGTATATCATGATTTGGCGACACAATTAATACCAAGGTACATGAGCATCATAGGTAATTAACATTATAAGGAATATAATGAAGCTATTTAATTAACAGCAAAGTCTTTTAGACCGATATAAGGTTTCCGGTTGCCATGGTAACTGCCAGGCTTGTGTGTATGGTGGTGCAGGGTCAGTGTTAATTAAGTGTGTTATTCAACAGGCTCTGTATTCCTGGTAAACTATGCAGAGAAATTGTTTAGGATTGATTTCACTACACACCAGCTTGGTATGTTGCCTTAGCAACCAGGTGTTTCTAGAAGGAAATTGTATCATCAATTGATATAGGGCCACAAATGTATTGCAATGGATTGATTTGTGGAGCAGGAATTTGTGAATCAATTTTATTTTATTGATTGTTTATTGAAAGAAACATGTTTATTGAAAGAAATATTCCATCCAAGATATGCAATGTACTAAAAATGAAAATTATTTTGTTGAACATAAAAGTTGTACATAAAAAAGATATAAAACTATAGAAAATGTCTAAAATGGAATTGATTGTACAGTAAATAGACAATGCAAACATGCATGCATGTTGTATGTAGGAAAGAGCTTACGGTTTGCTGCACAGAGCTAGAATATCATCGCAATGCTAAATTTGATAGTCCTGAATATTTGGTTTTGTTTAGATTTTTTTTTTACGAGAATCATCTTTGATTCGCACAGATTACAAGAATCTTAGCGAGAATCAATTTTAGTACAATTCTAACCCTGTCAGGCATATTTGCCGGTTTAATTGTACTATTTCTTCATAACACCTTGATGAGGTGATAAAATGGGTTGTGAGCTATAAAAGAGAAACCAAATATCTGGATTATAACTTTAAGGGATCTAAAATGAGCGTTTATTGCGTTTCGACAGTATTTTTTGAGGGACATGAGAGCACCTCAGACCTATCGATTGCATTCTGAATACTGAAGCATGTCTTTCTGATATCAAATAATTTTCATTTTTGAAAATCACAATATAATACAAATTTTATGACAAATTATAAAAATTTGATATTTTTTCAAATTTTGATATATAACAGTCCTCGAAGTAAATTATATAAATCTAATGATATATTCTTAAAGTGTATGTAGCAGGGAGGAAAAGCCGACGGTCAATTGAAAAATTTGACCTTTCATATTGAAGATATAGATTTTTTCCCAAAAGACCTAATTTTTGTTGGGTGTTTTAGGAAAAAATCCATATCTTCAATATGAAAGGTCAAAATTTTCAATTGATCGTCGCATTTCATCCCACCTACATACACGCTAAGTATAAATCGTCAGATTTATAAAGGTTGCGTGAAGTACTGTTAAATATCAAAAATATCAATTTTAATGATTTGCCATAAAATGTGTATTAATTTGCAATTTCAAAAAACAAAATTATTTGATATCAGAATGACATTCTTCGTATTCAGAATGCAATTCGATATGTCTGATGTGATCTAATGTCCCAAAATAAATACTGTCCAAACGTTCATACCCCAGCCCTTAAAGACAAGCATGAAGTATATTTGATTTTTAATTGAATATCCCTATGTTTTCTCTTGTATTATCTCATTGATTTCCAAAATAAATCTTGTATGATTCCCATGTGATTCGTGTATGTGCGCTGTGAGTCCTGCAGTGGTAGAAGTTCTAAAGTTCTCTATAAGTTCTTTTTGGAACAGCCTCGTGTGTCACATAATTTACATTTTGGCTATTCTAGTTGAAATACACACCCCCTATATGGAAGACATTACCTTATTCTTCCACACAGGGGGTGAATATTTCAAATGGGGTCACCGTAAGCTAACCCAATTTCAAAGTCACACTCTCTGTGTGGGAGATTAAAGTCATGTCTTTTATGGGGTGTATGGATTTCAACTGGTATAGCCCATTTTGTTACATTGAATGATGGTGAATACTAATTTAATTGTTTTGATCTGGCATAATTGTAAATAAATAGATTTCCACATGTGTAATACATGTAATGTAAAATTGTAAATAATATGGTAATGCATGATACTGTACATAAACATATACAGCTCAGTACTAGAAGAGGGTATGTTAGTTTGTTGTTTGCCGGTTAAACTATAGACAACGTGTATTAAATAATAGAATGCTTGAAACATATTTTTTGACATTTAAAGCTGCCTTAGTAAGAACTAAGCATTAAATAAAGAAAATAATCAAATAAATCAAACTTTGTGTGCTTGTTTATTCTTCTTCTCATACACATATAACTAAGTATAAAGCCTCCAGCATACTTTCCTACCGCTTGCCGCTGCGGGAAGCGGCAGGGCGTTTCAACCAATGACAAGCATTTATTGTGTCCGTTTTGTCTGCAATGCGCGTGCGCCACTCAGCGGCAAGCGGCAGGGTAGTATGAAACCAGCATAAGCCAACATTTTTGTATACATATATTTTTGTGATTGCAAACATTTTCACGGAGTGATGACGGGCCTCTATCAAACCACCAAATATGCAAAAATAAAACCAAGCAAAATGCACCTGATATAGAAGTTTTAGACCACCCAGGCAGGCATGGGTGGCCCTACTGTCCTTTTTTGGTCTCACAATTGGAGTGCATTTGAAAACAATTCAAGAATAATATGGATGTTCGAAGTAAACACAGCAAAATACTTCAACACATTTGAATCTTGTGATCTCACACCACCAAATCAGAGTCCCATAGAGATATGTGCTAAATATGCCTTAAGAAAGCGTCATTTTTTCTTCACAGGAGCGACTCAGTTTTAAGCGACAGCTATCATGGTTGAAATCAGCCCTTGCCTGATCCCTCTGGCTGGGAAAAAATATAGGTTGACCGTCATTATTTTTTACGACTGGCCCTCGAAGTCTACGATGTCTGGGAATTGCCTATTTTACAGGCAAAACCATGCTAGTGTTTCTGTAAAGAAAAGGCTGCTTAAAATCATTAAAAGTTATTTGATCTCGCCCATCTGTGGTACACTTGCAGGATATAATATTACTAATCATGACCAATCCAAATTTGGCTAAAATTATGCAAATTTCTGCTCATTTTAATGCTTAAATTGAGAATGCATGGGTTTTTCTAAGAAGTGAAATTAAGGGCGCACAACGATATAACGGTGGTGTGAAATCTTGTACACTGACTTATTTATTAATACACATCTACTGCTGATAACAAGTACTTTATCAACCCACATCTACTAGTGATGACAATTAGTTAATCAATACCCCAATCTACTGCTGATAGCAAGTTGATCAATATGCCATCTGCTGATAGCAAGTAGTTTATCAATATCCCATCTACTGCTGATAGCAAGTAGTTTATCAATATCCCATGAAAACTGCTGATAGCAAATAGTTTATCAATATCCCATCTACTGCTGATAGCAAGTAGTTTATCAATATCCCATCTACTGCTGATAGCATGTAGTTTATCAATATCCCATCTACTGCTGATAGCTAGCAAGTAGTTTATCAATATCCCATCTACTGCTGATAGCAAGTAGTTTATCAATATCCCATCTACTGCTGATAGCAAGTAGTTTATCAATATCCCATCTTCTGCTGAAAGCAAGTAGTTTATCAATATCCCATCTACTGCTGATAGCTAGCAAGTAGTTTATCAATATCCCATCTACTGCTGATAGCAAGTAGTTTATCAATATCCCATATACTGCTGATAGCAAGTAGTTTATCAATATCCCATCTACTGCTGATAGCAAGTAGTTTATCAATATCCCACCTACTGCTGATAGCAAGTAGTTCATCAATATCCCACCTACTGCTGATAGCAAGTAGTTTATCAATATCCCATCTTCTGCTAATAGCAAGTAGTTTATCAATATCCCATCTACTGCTGATAGCTAGCAAGTAGTTCATCAATATCCCATCTACTGCTGATAGCAAGTAGTTTATCAATATCCCATCTACTGCTGATAGCAAGTAGTTTATCAATATCCCATCTACTGCTGATAGCTAGCAAGTAGTTTATCAATATCCCATCTACTGCTGATAGCAAGTAGTTTATCAATATCCCATCTACTGCTGATAGCTAGCAAGTAGTTTATCAATATCCCATCTACTGCTGATAGCTAGTAGTTTATCAATATCCCATCTACTGCTGATAGCAAGTAGTTTATCAATATCCCATCTACTGCTGATAGCTAGCAAGTCAGTAGTTTATCAATATCCCATCTACTGCTGATAGCAAGTAGTTTATCAATATCCCATCTACTGCTGATAGCAAGTAGTTTATCAATATCCCATCTACTGCTGATAGCAAGTAGTTTATCAATATCCCATCTACTGCTGATAGCAAGTAGTTTATCAATATCCCATCTACTGCTGAAAGCAAGTAGTTTATCAATATCCCATCTACTGCTGAAAGCAAGTAGTTTATCAATATCCCATCTACTGCTGATAGCAAGTAGTTTATCAATATCCCATCTACTGCTGATAGCAAGTAGTTTATCAATATCCCATCTACTGCTGATAGCAAGTAGTTTATCAATATCCCATCTACTGCTGAAAGCAAGTAGTTTATCAATATCCCATCTACTGCTGATAGCAAGTAGTTTATCAATATCCCATCTACTGCTGATAGCAAGTAGTTTATCAATATCCCATCTACTGCTGATAGCAAGTAGTTGATCAATATCCCATCTACTGCTGATAGCAAGTAGTTTATCAATACCTCACATCTACTGCTGAAAGCAAGTAGTTTATCAATATCCCATCTACTGCTGAAAGCAAGTAGTTTATCAATATCCCATCTACTGCTGAAAGCAAGTAGTTTACCAATATCTCATCTACTGCTGATAGCAAGTAGTTTATCAATAAAAAAAAAGCTACTGCTGATGGTAAGTACTTTATCAACCTCCATCTAACTGCTGATAGCAAGTAGTTTATCAATGCCCCATCTTCTGCTGATAGCAAGTTGTTTATCAATATCCCATCACCTGATAGCAAGTACTAGTAGTTTATCAATACCCATCTACTGCTGATAGCAAGTAGTCAATCAATATCCCACTTACTGCTGATAGCATGTGTTTATCAATATGCCATGCGCGTATTGGTGGGGAGCTTTGGTGGCACCAGCCCCCCCGGTAAAAGCAGGGGCGGCAAAAAGGAAGGGGCAGCAGAACTTGACCGGCAAAAAAGTTATTAAAGAAAAAAGGGCGGAAAAATTAAAAAAATGTTTTAACATGTTTAAAAACTTAAGATTTTATGTTGCAGTGCAGTGGCTGAAGCCCCCTGCACTTTGTTACATGGTTACAAATCATGTAAAATCAGCCGGTTTTTTTGGCGATTTTAGCCATTAAACCTCTAGACTATGCCATAGTCGAATTTTGATAAAAATATGTTATTATTATTATTTAATCATGATCATGATGAACGCATTCCGTTGAACCCAAAATTATACCGATGTTTATTAAACATGTTTAAATGAAAGTGTTCAATAGTAAACTTGCCATAAAGAGTTTATATAATTAGATGATTAGTGACAATAAAAGTTTTCGAATTCAACATATCTTGCATAATTATAATGGCTCACTTCTATACTAAACAATTCTGATTTTGGAATCTACCAGTTTATTGATCGCGAAAGCCCGAGTAAAAAAATCCTTGGGAAGCTAACAAACAGAGGGAGTATGGTGACTGGAAATATCAGATGTGAAAATCTATCAATTGCACACAAATTAATACAAATCAGCGTTTTATGCTTAAATGTAATAGCCAGAGTATGCAAAAATGTCTGCCAAAAAAATACACTAGGCCCTGCATTTCACATTTTAAAATCTTGTGTTTTATTAGGGGCTGGCATTTTCTCGGAAGGGGGTCCCAAAAATACAGGGGGCTGGGGGTCATAGAATTTTCAGACCCAAAATAAGGGGGGTTATAATTTTTTAACACCTGAAATAGGGGGGTTATAGAATTATTATGGGCTGGTGACTGCGCGCGCATTCTTTAACTTCACAATCGAAATGTGCGTACAATCTATGCACAAATTTTACACGTTCTGCACGCCTTCTTTACACTTATGATAAAAATTAACGCGCTTCGCACACTAAATTTCTTCGCTCTTAAATTTTGGCACGCTCTGCGCCTTAGTTCCGGCAATGAATAATTTGTCTTCAATGAGTCTGTGTAGGTGGAAGGGGGGTCATAAAAAATTTCGACCAGTGATAGGGGGGTGATAAAAAATTTTGCCCGCGATAGGGGGGTCATAAAAAATTGACTCCGGTCACCGACATATTTGGGACCCCCCCCCCCCTTCCGAAGAAAATGCCAGCCCCCTTTATCAAACGTTTTAAAAATGTGTTGGCCAAGAGGAACTCGACATGTAAATGTTATTAAAGCATTTTGCCCAAAACCAAACACGTTTATAAGCTTTTATAACCTTTTGAAAAGATAAAAAAGCTTTTATAACCTTTTTGCAACTTTTTTTTTTAACATTGTGTGCTGGGAAGAAAATATAACAGTCTGTGTATTTTTTATTTTTTAATTTTTTTTTGGTGGTGGCGCGTTTGGTTTTGTCATCAAGCTGTCCATACCGTTTGTCGTCGTGACGTAGCTCGTAACCCACGTTGACCGAACGGCGAGTTTGATTTTTGCTTTGTGATTTTCTTTTTTATGTTTGAAATTTGCAAGACCTTCCAAAAGAAACAGGGCCAGCTACTTACATCTTCCTGCTTGAAATCAGTAGCACTTGTAAGTTGTGTAGTAGTTTTTGTGAACAGTGTTGTCGTTAAAAAAAAGTAGAACGCTCACATGCTCAAATCAATTTAATTTTAAGCTTACCTGAGTTCACATGCATTAGTATGCTAGGTGAATTTAAATTTGCCATCAAACTGCATCATTTTATATATCAAATTAAAGCCCTTGAGTAAAGCCCTTGAGCCAAAACTGAAAAGCTTTTTTTCATAGCACTTTCCGTAGCAAAGTTACATCTTGTCAAAGATTGACTTTCATCAAAAAGTTTCAGCTAGCAAAATTCCCCAAAACGGCATTTCGGGGGTGTTTCTAGATCTTAGTCTCATTATGATAGCAGCTTTTTTTAATGGAAATGCTATCCAAATCCCTCTAAAATTCCATGTGTGGGTGACTTATCACCATAAAAATCATATATTTGGGTCAAGTGAAGTATAGAAAACATATTTATGTAGGTTTCTTTCTTCGGGCACTTGTTTTAAATTTCTATGTAAAAATGCATTGACATTGTCGGCGAATTTGACTGACTAGCAAATGTGTTAACTAAGGTTTGCCTGGGTTACCTACATGCATGCATGACGTGAGCAGATGAGTTTAGCTCATGGGATGGTGGGAGTCAGTATAATTACACAATGCATTTTCCTGATGAGATTTTAAAGATTTATGTAAGTATTTATTGTCAATAAAAAATTATGTGAATTACCGTATGCAAACTTGCTGACACTGTACGATTATAGGTATCCCCCAAGCAAACCTTAGTTAACACATTTGCTAGTCAGCGAAATTCGCCGAGACCGGGCCCAAACACAATGCATATTTACATAGAAATTTGAATTTTTTCGAGAATAGGCGGTGAAGGAAACCTACATAAATATGTTTTCTATACTTCACTTGACCAAATATGTGACCCCGCAGCACAACTGAGCCCGGATGTCGCCAGTGCCACTATTGAGATATGCTCCATTGAACTTAACAATAAACAATAGGAAACAAAGGATTTATTGACTGTTTTATTGATTTTCCACTACTTAAAGCCTTAATGTACGATCTTTTTAAATTTTTAGATTTTTCTTTTTTTCTTCTAAAATGATAATATGCAATCATTATGAAAGTTCCCAATACATTTGGACGCTTGAAAAACATTGGGAATTTGCAAAGAAACAGCATCATAAACTTCACCTCTATAACTCAAAACATCTCGCACTATTTGGATTAGGACAGCGAAAAGTGCGGCCTGAGAGTTAGTCTCCTCTGCGGCCAGTTTGAGTTACGCTCCCTCCACATGTGGAGGGAGCGAACAAGCTAGTTTTGTAGGAGACTACGGTTTATGATCGTGGCCGACATAAAGTCATAATCTAAAATTATGACTTTATGTCGACCAACAGAAAATCGTCCCATTTTACTACAAATAGGACGAATTTGAGAGTTTGCTCATAGATTTAAGTTAGAATATGTGTAAGTATTACAAATATGCCAAAAAGTCGGTTTTGAAAAAAATAAAGGTAAATTCTGAAAAAAGATCGTACATTATGACTTTAAATGTCAAGTACTATAGACATGATATACATCATTTTAAAGCTAATTTTAAGCAGAATATTTTGGTTAAATATCTCAAAAATGATGATTGGCGACTTCAGGGCTCAGTTGTGCTGAGGGGTCACATATATATGATTTTTTATGGTGATAATCAAGTCGCACATGGAATTTTAGAGGGATTTTGATAGCAGTTCCATTAAAAAAAGCTGCTATCGCCATGAGACTAAGATCTAGAAACACCCCAAAATGCCGTTTTGGGGAATTTTGCTAGCAGAATCTTTTTGATGAAAGTCAATCTTTGACAAGAGGTAACTTTGTTACAGAAAGTGCTATGACAAAAATGTTTTCAGTTTTGGCTTTCTTTACTCAATGGCTTTAATTTGATATGTAAAATGATGCAGTTTGATGGCAAATTTGAATTCACCTAGCATACCTAGATTATACAGTGTAGGGTTTTTTCCCAAAGGCAAAAGTTCGCCCTGGCGAGTGAATTCTTGGCCAATGTGAAACAGATCGTTCCTTACTTACAAACCAATTCTTTAATACTCGTTGATGATTTACAACACTGTTAAATGGCTAAATTTTCAACAACTCTTCCTATACATGTACTTTTGTACTGGAGCCAACCGTTGTTAATCTGTGATGAATCCACACTTTAACAGTAAGCGTAATAGCGTATGCGCGAATGCAAGCGCGCATCCGTGTTACGCGTGAGCGCGTATGATATGATTCATCATGTCTTGAATCTGTGTGTGTATCACACTTAATACAAGTTGAATTCAGTATTTGGAAGTAGCGGATAAAGATTGCCGTTTTATTTAGTTTTATTGCTGATATCAACAGAAATCATAGTCCTGCCAGCAAGACTTCAGTCTTTATCATAAACATAATGACATAGACGGACCTAGGTATGACGAGTTACAGTTACTGGAACTACAGAAATCACCGATCTTTTTGTAAGGCTGACTATCAATGATTAACTGACATTCCTCAATGAAATGATCATGTGAATTATACGATCTTTAGCTTGTTTTCGTTGTTGAAAGGAATTCAATCATGTTTCACCGTTGTTCATCACCGATTAACAATCGGTGTTGAACAACGGTGAAACATGATTGAACTATATGGTAAAAAAAGTCTTGTCATTTTGACAGTGCCGTCTTCGTGGTTAGAGCCGAAATATGGTAAAAACTGGGTCTTGCTATATAGCTAGTTACATGCTTGTCGGGGATCATATTTCAAAAACTAATAAGTGGATTTTTAGGATACTTTCAGAGATATTAACCAATAGCAACACCTTAAACTGGACTATAAATTAAAAGTAGCTATACCTACTTCTGTCCAAAGGTTATATGGCTAATATTTGTTACGTTTTTGAAGACACACATAGAGGCCTTGCTGGTTTTAATAATTAGGCCTATCGCCAATTCAACAACTCTTCCTATACCTTTGTACAGGAGCCAAGCGTTGTTAATCTGTGATGAATCCACACTTTTCCATTACTTAGCGTATGTATACACGAACGCAAGGTTACGCGTTACATGTGAGTGCGTAAAATTCGTCATGCCTAGAACTTATAAGTAAACACTTTCTTATTAATTAATATGTTATTAAAGTAACAGCTAAACATTACCGCTTTATTCTTTAGATTTATTGCTGATATCAACAGAGAAATCATCGGTCTTCTTGTAAGGTTGAGTGGCAATGACAAACGTATATTCTGAATGAATGAATCATATGAATTAGAGGATCTTTAAGCTTGTTTTCATTGTTGAAAGGGATTCGATCATGTTTCGCCGTTGTTCATCACCGATTAACAATGATGCGTCCGCGTGGTTTACTTCGCGAGGGCAGCTTTAATCTATCTGTAACAATGGTGAAACATGATTGAATACCTAAGTCTTAGCTTATTAATACACAGATTGGAATTTTCCATGCCTGTGCCCTCTAAGCGTACTCGAATTCAGCTGACGCCGGTACAGCGTACAGGCCTGGCGACATCGCTTATCTTACACGCGAAGTTTCTTCTGTGTACGCTCGCGCTATTTGCGCTATTTTGAGTTTGCTCACGCGGTACCTGACTTAGCGTCGATCCCCTGAGGCAACATGCCATGTTTCCACGGTATGACCTAAGTAAATACCACGAGTTACAAGCCGTCATTGTCTGTCTGTTCGCACAAATTTTGGGTGCAACTCAAGTAATTATGGGCTAAATTTAGATCCCTTAATTAAGGGCGCACCACACACGCAAATGTTTAAAAGCCTAAATTGGCACCAACAGACCCCTTTTTATCCATTTCGAGAACAAGTTTTAACCCTAATTTGTCAATTCCGCGGACATTCCCTCAAATTGACCCCTTTTTCTGTGATTTTGGTCAATATCTCAACTTGAGTGACCCCGCCGGGAAGGTTACAAATGTGTTCAGGTTGTATAGCTATTGATCGGTCAACCCTTTGCTGCAATTTTTTTTATATGGTGAAACTTGACAAGTATTCAATTGGCTTCTAAAAATCATTTGAAATCTATCAGGCGGTGAGCGGCATGATGGGCGGAGAGAGACGGCAAAACCGCTCAGCCCGCTAGCCGTATGGCATTTCCATACACTCTGTTAGTTTTGTGGGGTTCATTATCGAACCCCAACGGTTTTAGCTTCAAGTATTAATATTTTTTATTAACATAGGCCTATTTGTTTGTGATATTTCAAGCATTTTAAAATGTCAAAATCCCTTTCAATTACATGGTTGACAACGGAAATGTACTGAATTAAAGAGAATTTGTGGGCGCTCACCAACTGAAATCTATATTCCCTGTGTGGGAAGTTACAGTCATGTGACTCATGTCTTCCATAGAGGGTGTATGGATTCCAGCTGGAATAGCCCAATTTTGTCAAATGAGGAGGAAGAACTTTGATCAGTCACCACCTTTATGAAATTGACCATAGAAAGAGCAGTTTCCTGAGGAGCACATATCAGTGGTGTATCGACATAGGGGCAGTGGGCAATGGGCATGCCTCCCAAATCGATTTGAAAATGTGAAAAATAGCTTATGCCCCAATCAGGCCTCCACTAGGATGACTTGTGCTGCCACTAGCGGAGATGAAGTTCCAAGTCAAAATAAGTGTGTCTGTGATTGTGATTTGAAGGGGTTTAATTTTAGTAGCCAATCTTGGCTAGAATAAATATTATTTAATTCACAATAGAATAAAAATTCAAATTTGCCTTTTTTTTTATTAACAGGAAAACTCTGTCAAATACACAGACTAGGTTGAATACCAACTGGTAGTGATCTAAGCCAAGCAGTGACAATGTCCATCAAAGGTCATGTAGCAGGTGTGAAGCGGGAGAGTCAGAAGCGCAAGATTAAACTTGTAGACGTCTCTTCTGATGAAAGTGATGAGGAGGAGATTGGTAATTATACTGGACTACCGGTACTGGTTGTGTGCTTGAGTTTGATAGTGAGGTTGTGCAGCCTTGAAACATGTGTGCACCTTACTCAGAATCACAGCTTAAAACCATGTAACATTTGCCGAAGAGGATGCCCTCAATATTTTTCAAAATTCTGTTTTGTTTATGATTGTAATGTACTTTATTAAAACTAACATACCCTGCAAAAATCAAGACTTTGTAGTTTTGTCAAAATACAAGATTTTGAATAATTTTGCCCTGTGGATTTTAACCCAATAAACACCATTTTTTAGGCCAAAATAGGGTAGAATTGCAAAAGTTTACATGCTTCAAAATTGACCTCCATAGTCTGAATTGTAAAATGTCCATGCATTTGCGCACAATTGTCCCAAGCAAAGCAACCCAATCAGCTTGTCCCCTCTAAATGCTTTTAAGTTATTTTATTAAATATAAATCATCAGAGCTTTGGTTTATAAGAAAACATCAAGACTTTGCTGCATATTTGTCTGCAAATTGATTTGTCACTTGAGGTAGCTAAATTCAACTTCTTTAAAATTGGTTTGCAACTTTGCATGTACACATCAATATTACAGACCAGAAAATGGAACAAAGGTTGGTTTTTCCTAACTAATTGAATTTCCCAAAAAGCAAATCTTCCTTATAACGAGCAGTCCCGGTCAAGGGCTTAGCCAGCGACTCTTCCACTGATATTTTGGATGGGCAATAATCAGGGTTGTAGCTACAGTGGGCGGTGGTGGGTGGCAGAGCCCACAACTCAGCTTTAGAGCCCACCACTCGGCTGCAATTTTAGCACTGGAGCCCACCACTCAGAGTCCAGAATTTTATTGAATTACAACAAATCGTCAAATATGCAAGATTTTGATCAAATGTCACCCAGCACTAAAAATATCCTAGCTACAACCCTGGCCATAATGATTTGATATGTGCATGACTATTCTATATTCTATTGCTTTTTCTGCAGTTCCAGTGAAAAAAGAGCCAAAAGTTGACAAAAGCAGAAGTTGTCCATATCTGGATACCATCAACAGGTTAGTCAATGTTACAACATGGTGTAATGCTACCTAATGGTAGTATCATAATAGGAGTTGCTATGAGGGTAGCATTTTTGGTGACATGTATTTCGCGTGTAAAACCAGTCACTCACATATAGCTAGCATGTCCATGCGTTGTTGTCTTTGTGTTTATATGAAAGACTGTAAAAATATATGGTATGTGCTGAGACCGAGACTGTTTGTGATTTGTCTGTAGTAGTCTGTGGTTGGGACTTGCATATTGATATGTCATAATCTGACTGACTCCCACACAAAATGGGCGTTAAGTCATAAGGGCACTGTAGAAGATACAGTTCATAAAAACGTAGCAAGGTTTGTTGAACTATTCCATTTAAAATCCACATGACCCCTGTGGAAGATGTTCGGAATATCTTTCACAGGGGAGTTTACTATGAAATTTGAATGATATTAGGCAGTTCTATTTGAATTTCATACACCCTCTGATGAAGATTAAATCTGAATCTTCCACAGAGCAGAGGGAGGGTGAGTTTCAAATAGATTGAGTACATGCTAATTCCATTTGAAATTCATGCTCCCCTGTGGAAAATATTTCCAAAATCTTCCACAGAGGGTATGTGGACTTTAAATGCAATATAGCCCATTCCAAAACAAAAACATTCTGTAGGAAATATTGATTTTGAAGGCCAAATCAAGGAGCAACCCGAACATGTTTGGTATGCTTTTAAAGCTGATAAAATCAGGAATTTAATCTGAAATATTGCAGAAAATTATTTTGTCAACTGTATTCTCATTTTGTGAGAGCAGGTCAAATGATGTATATGTGACACGACCAAGGGAAATGAGTCGGATGTCGCTAATATTGATTTTGAGATATTGGCAAAGACAGTGTTAAGATTCTTTTGTTTTATATTATTTTCAGCGATTGATAAATTGACAAAATTGGCAAAAAAAAGTCGTATCAACATGGGGTTTTTCAGTTTCTGAAAGCTCTACATGTCTTCTTTATTAACATAATGTAAATCTCTTTTTCGACTAGGGTCGACATGCGACTCATGATCATGTCACATATAATGTATTTACGCTTCATTGGCTGGCAAGTGAAGTACATGTCCGTGAAATTTTACTTGACAAGCAGTGAAGTTATTAATTTTGAATTGTAAATTTAGTTAAACAACTCAATAAATGAATGGAAAATTCACTACCATGTATTTTTTTTATAATTATACTGACATACTTTGTACTTTACCCATTGTTAATGTTTCAGGACTGTGTTAGATTTTGATTTTGAGAAGCTGTGTTCAGTGTCTCTCTCCCATCTGAATGTGTACGCATGTCTTGTGTGTGGAAAGTATTTCCAAGGTAAGAAAAAAACACAAATGGAATGTGGTTGAAAAAAAAAATGCTACTTAACATTTCAAAATAAAAAGGTTCATGTTTTAATTATAAGTTCATGACTCCTTTTAAACTACTAAAACAAGTTCACCATCAATATGTCCTTAGTCTTAAATATACCATATGCATGTATTAACCCCAACGCTAGAAGTGGTTTTGGGCTATCGGAAAGGATATAAAGAACAAAAAAGGAGAGAAGAGGTAGTTACAGGTGTTTTGTTGGCCCAGCCAACGAAAGTGAGAATGCCCCAGAGGCGTTGCATTTGTCCAAATGGGGGCGTTTATTAAAAGTGAATTTTCAGTGAAAAAAAACCTTCAAAATTGGCTCCGAACTTTGGAAGAATCACCTACTTCCGGGTTCAAATTCAAGATGGTCGTGCACGCGGAAATGTATGGAACATGATATTTTTGCGGTAAATATAATGAAATTACATCCGTAAACAAGAATCTTATGAAATTAGTAAAATTCTACCATAATTGGGCAATGAACTTGATGGAAGTTAGAGTCATAATAGGTTTTTTCCCAAGCAATTTATTGATCATCAGTTTTGTCATCACTGCATGACTGATGCAAGTTTTAAGCTTAATGAAGTTACACACACTATGGTATGGCAATTTTTATCCCTCTGTCATTGAAAAATTGGAGGGGCGTTTATTAGAGGGGTAGCGTTTAATACAAACAATACGGTATATGACTTAGGGTAATTGCATCATGGCATCACATGGGATGAGCAGTGGTTTTGCTTTGAAAGATTATATAGAGGTAGGGTTAAAAATTGTTTGTATGTTTGTTTGTCCCCTTCCAGGTCGTGGTCAGAAGTCGCATGCATACACACACAGTGTACAAGTCAACCACCATGTGTTCCTTAATCTTCACACACTCAAGTTTTACTGTTTACCAGACAACTATGAAATCATTGATTCGTCCTTGGAGGACATCACAGTAAGTGTCAATTTGAAAATACTGTATTCAACCTAATAAGTGCCCTTCCTGTAAGCGCACTATACAAAATATATTCCAAGTGACGACTGTCAAGCGCCCCCTGCTCGATGTGTCTGAACAATGAAATTGATCAATTGTCTAAATAAATATACCATTTATACCTTGTGACTGATTTTGACTTCAGGTACTCTGTAGTTTGAATGTTTCTGTGTGTAAATTCCACATGTTGACTTATTCATTGTTTCAATAAGCTCCACCAGAAGTGACTGACTTTAGCGCCGGGGCACTAATATGATTTCATAACCATGGAAATCAGAGACAGTGCCAAGCATCAATGCTAGAATATCATCACACAGTATGAGAATCAGCCTTAATTTTTGCCCCAGAAATATATAGTAATCATATGTGATGTAATTAAGGGGAATGAGTGGATGTCGCTAATATTGCTTTTGAGATATTGGCAAAAACAGTGTTCAAATTCTTTTGTTTGATATTGTTTTCAGCCATTGAGCAATTGCTCATAACTCGGTAACGAGATGTCTGATTTTGATGTGGCTTGCATCAAAATGTAGCATGCGTGAACTGCCAGAAAATGATATAAAAAACTTATAATTGAAAATTGCTGACATATGACTCATTCCCCTTGATCATGTCACATTTGATTCTTGCAAAGTATCTACTCTTTGAATTACAAGAACCAGCTTTTGATTTACACAAATCTTGCACCAAGCTTGTAACCCTGAAGCTTAGAACATTCTGTCAAATCCCCTTTTTACCCTGCATAAAGTCATACTAGTAATAGGCCATAGAAATCACTTTAATATCATTTTATTACTTTTCAGTATGTACTGAAGCCTACCTTTACCAAGCAGTTAATCAGGAGGTTAGAGAGGAGTAGTAAGTTATCCCGTGCCTATGATGGGACAACATACCTGCCAGGAATTGTAGGTCTCAACAACATCAAAGCTAATGACTACTGCAATGTCTTACTACATGTAAGTTGAATGAATCACATTTATTTATATGAATTAGTATAGTTTGAGGTACAATGTTATGCCACATGCTGCCTATTGTTAGGAAACCTTGATACAGTCCTATGAACGAAACTGGTGTCATCGTTGCAAGAAGGAGTTACAAATGTCAGTTAATATGTTTCGCCTATGCTCTCAACAGCATTGATATTATTTTGACCCACTTTGGGAGAGTCAGGATCAGCTATGAAATAAATCTAGTTACTACTAGAACTAGGACTTTTGGTTTGTTCCTTTAGTTTTGATAAATATTGCTATTGTTGTGTTATGTAAGCCCAATTGCCATTGTAACTTCCGGTTTTTGAGAGCAGTTTTGGGACACTTATCAGGGAAATTGCTGTAATTATTATTAATTTATTCATTATTGTCATAATGTTATCATTAAAAATATTCAAATAATTAATTTGTAGATAATTAATGTTTTTTGAGTTTGTTTTCATTCTTGTAAAACATTTTGGATGATATTGTGAACGCGCAAAAAACAATTTTTCTGAATTTTCCCAATAGGTCAGAGGGCAAAGTGTCCCAAAAGCCGATTTGGCTTATTGTCAGTGTGAAAATAAGACGCAGGCCCTTTTGGTTCTCGTCAATTTTCACAGCAAACTTGAGTTCAGTGTTGTAGAGACTAGCTTGAAACTGCATTATTTTTGGCTACTTGCAATACTCGCAAATTAAATCAACAAAAGGTAATCCCCTGGGCCCCATGGAAGAACACAGGATACCTTAAAACATCCACTGAATGAGTAACCCAGGTAAAAGCAGAAATGAAACAATCAAACAAAACAGGGATTGATGCTAAAGTTAGCATTGAGCCCAGCAGATACTGGTAAGATTGGATTTTATTGACTCGCGCAATAAAAAAACCCACAATTTTCATCCAATTATAAGCCGAACAAACTTTAGCAATGTCAAATTCAAAGGTATCTCATTACCTGAAGTAAAAATTAGTACAAAAACTGGTTTTACATCTGAAGTCTTCTTATTATTGCTATTCCAATAGGCCTTGGCTCATGTGACTCCACTGAGAAATTACTTCCTAGATGAGAATAACTACATCAACATCAAGCTTCCTCCTGGTGATATCATGTATCTCTTGGCTCAGAGATTTGGAGAACTCATGAGAAAGATGTGGAATCCAAGGAACTTCAAAGCTCATGTCAGTCCTCATGAAATGTTACAGGCAGTGGTACTGTGCAGCAAGAAGAAATTCCAAATCACTGCACAAGGTAAAGAAAAACTATGAAAGTATGCTAGTAAAATTAAAGCAGTGTTAGTTGCTGATGTTGGGTGCAAGTGGTGTGGAATCCAATGAATTCAGGGCTCATGTCAGTCCTCATGAAATGTTACAGGCAGTGGTACTGTGCAGCAAGAAGAAATTCCAAATCACAGCACAAGGTAAAGAAAACTATGAAATTATGCTAGTAAAATTAAAGTAGTGTAAGTTGTAGATGTTGCAAGTGCTGTATATCATTAAGTTTTTCTTATCTTTAATTTCCATTTGTTTAATTTTGTTGTGAATTGAGATGAAAACAAATAAACTTGAACTTGAACTTATGTTAATGTTAATAAGTTTATTATATATGATATTATTATATATATATGAAGCAACAGGAATTTTATCAAGACTGCATAATTTCAGTAGTCCACCAACCCAGTGTTATAATCACTGATGTTTGCCTTATTGTTAAGAAACCTATTTTACACACAATTTAGCATATTTTGATGAACTTGTGGAATTTTATATTATAATATATACCATTTAAAAAAGCAAAGCAATGCTGCATCTATTCTTGGAAACATTTTGACTGTTATGTTTCATATAGTTGTCTAGATATGTCTAATAAACATGGTAAGTATGTAACCATAAGTATCATTTTGGCTTTTGACAATTAATAATTTTGAGTTTGTAATACATTTTGTATGTATAAGTCTAGATAATATAAGCTTTTGTAATTGTTTGTTATTTTGTACATGTATGTTTGTATATGCACAGCCCCAAGGAAGAACAACTTTTATTGAATTGGGCTTTCCATGTTGAAATTAAGTCTAATATAATACAGCATCAGATTATAATGCATTATGACTGTATATATATCATATTAATAATATCAATGACATCACGGTCATACTGAGTGACAAATCCAAGATTGCTATAAACTGCCCTTTTGTATTATGCTGATTGTAGAAGGTGATGACCTGATCAACTTTTGGTGGTACAAAGGCATTTCTGCCCTTGTCGCTCCCCAAGCAAGAGATTACAAGATTATCACTGCATCATACCAACTAGATATGCAATTGTCCGGTAAATGTTTTTGAGTAACTTCTTATATTGAAATACATAATAATTACAATCAAACTCTTGTTTCATTCACCAGGCGACCCTGTTGAATTCCTCTCCTGGTTTCTTAATGCGATGCATGCATCATTGGGAGGAAACAGGAAAGCGGGAAGCAGCTACCTCTACAAGACATTCCAAGGCCGTATGAAGGTCTACTCAAGGAAGGTCTTGCCTATGGATATATCTGAGAAAGAGAAGAAAGAACTGCTCAAAACAGAAGAGTTCAAAGGTAATCTGCTTTTTTTCTTTCCAAAACTTTTATTATATGTGGCAACATACCAGTCTCTCACATCCTGCATTTTGAATTATCTGATTGAGTACCAGTTGTGAACTCTGATAGTGTAGGGGTATAACTCTTGACTGGTAATTGTGAGGCCTGGGTTTCAATCCCCGCTGAGTCCAACCTTTAAAACATGTAGAGAAGACAAAGTTAAGCACAGTGTGAATGAGCAATGCACTGACTTTCTTGTCATGTACACATATTATGCCAGTGGTGGTTATAATTGTATCAATGTTCCCCTGAAGGGGAAATCAAAAATCTCAATAAATAAATGGTCAAATTGGACTTAAAACCTCTTTTTTTCTTATTCTTCCTGGAAGGCTTTGTGCCAATTCAAACAAATCCTACACCAAAACATGCCATACAGTCTCAGCAGGAACACTGTTGCCTATTGTATGTCAAAGTTTTATAAATGTACCAAAAACAAAGTTGTACACGGATCACATCAATCAAATAGCATCAAACCGTCTCTTCATGTGACCTCTGCATATATCTAAGTTCAAACATCATTCCACATATGATACCTGAAACTGATTTCTGTGTTCATTTGAATACAAGACTATAGCTTCATTAAGGGGGTACTACACCCCTGCCAAATTTTGTGCCTATTTTTGCATTTTTTCAAAAATTATAGTACATTGGTGACAAGTAAGATATGTATCTTATAGGGGCAAGGACTACAACTACTACACTGGAAATTTTATTTCAGCACAGACAACAGTTGTGGAGTTACAGTCAAAAATGAGGGAAACCCAATATTTGATCAATAAATCAATAACTAAACTAAGCTCAAAAAGAAACTTATAATTTTTCACAACTTGTGAATCACAAGGTCATATCTTAAAAGAGTGTCAATCAAAATGAATCAAAATTACACACATGATTACTTTAATACTCTACTCAAAACACATGTCAGTAACCAAGCAGTTGTCCAACTGACCCAACAGCAAAATGCACTGTCATGGGACAGCTTCCTGGAAGTTCCTCCACTTTCACAGCCCAACATTTGGCACCCAGCACAAAAAATCTGTGAGAATGCACACAAGATCCTTGCACAGATGATAAAATGGTGCTGCTTTCTGCTTTTCATACACTTTTTTCATGAAACAGGGCTGGGCTGTGAATGTGGTCCAGGAAGCTGTTCTATGTCAGTGTATTTTGCTGTTGTGTCAGTTGGATAACTGCTTTGTTACGGACATGTGTTAAGAGTAGAGTATTGAAGTAAACCTGTGTGTAATTTTGGTTCAATTTGATGGACAGGATTTCAAGGTATGACCTTGTGAAGAATTATAAGTTTCTTTTTGAGCTCAGTTTACTTGACTTGAGTTGCTGATTTTTTCTATTTTGCTGAATAGTCCTTGTCCCTATAATATACATATCTTACTTGTCACCAATGCGCTATAATTTTTGAGTAAAATGCAAAAATAGGCACAAAATTGGCCAGGGGTGTAGTACCCCCTTAAGCAGCATCTATCATAGAAATTTAATCAATCATATCTGGTTATAACAAATGATCATTACAGGCATGTCAAAAGTGCCATAGTAGCGCAAGAATTGTGCAAGGAGCACAATTACAGCTCTGTGTGTTGTCATGAAAATAGGTAGATAACATAAAACTGCCATGATATCTTCTGATTGAAATTATCAATTGGTAAAATTCACATTTTCTGCATAAGGATAAAATGACAATGCATCACAAAAACACCAAGTTGTGTACAGATTCAGGGTTTGCAGGTTTTTTGGCTGCAGGCGAAAAAGAATTAAGTTTAACCACAGTTGTTTCCACTTGGTAAAACACCTTTTTCCTGGCAAAAAAATAGCAAAAACTATCTGACATGTAACTTGTCTGAATCTGCCTGTAGGTACAAAGGGCAAGAGAACTTTTTGCACATTATTCCAAATGAAGGACGTGATCTCATGGATGGTTAGGGCAGAAACTTGAATCTAATAGTGATGGTAAAAATTATATACTACTTAACAACAAAATGCAAGAAACTGTAACTTGTGAGTCAAATCTTCTTTTTCTTTTCAGAAACTGTACAAGACACCCCATTCTTGTACCTCTCCTTGGATATCCCATCAGCACCTTTGTTTAAGGATGAATTTGAACAGAACATCATCCCTCAGATTCCACTGTCTTCACTACTGGCAAAATATGATGGGGTCACAGAAAAGGTAAGATACACAAAGAGATATTATATGATGCATGGTATATTATAATATTTTAGCAATTATTGCAAAACAAACTGGTGCAGACACTGGTTATAACAACATCTGGCAACGTATGAAATTAAGATTTTCACCAACTTCAGCATATGTGTATTATGAACAAATCAAATATACAACTATCTCATTACACATTGTGCTATTGTGAATGACTTAGAACTGTTCAAATATTACAGCTTAATACACTTTACATTTATAGTGAAGCTATTTCATTTCTTGATTAATGTTCTTTTTATAAAATGTTATGTACCTAAAACTGATTTTAATTTTATATACAGGAATACAAGACCTACAGAGACTCAACAGTAAAGAGATTTGTGTTGACCAAGCTGCCACCATATCTCATCATGTGTATGAAACGCTTCAATAAGAACACATTCTTTGTGGAGAAGAACCCTACTATTGTCAACTTTCCTGTCAAGTAAGTCCTTGGGTGACAAAATCAAAAACTTGATGCAAATTACCATAATCTAGAAACAAATCTTTTTCACTTCGCTTGTGTTTTTTCAGTCAAAATAAATCCACTTTTGCCAGAAAATGGCAGATTACCCCAAGACTGAGAATAATCCGATATGAACTAAAATATAGTGAGGACTTGTCTGCCCTCAAAGAGGATCATTTATTCGCAACTATTATTTCTTTATACATATACCAGCTGATATACCATCAATAATTTCTTAATTTCTACGATTTCATAATGCTAAATGCTTTTATTGATATTGACCGAGTAAAGTACCCTTAGCCACAACCTCTCGGTAAAATACCACTAAAGGCTAACTTAACATACTGAAATATATATAAAATGTATATTGGGACCCGGGTAAAGCTTCCCATAGCCACTGCTTCCCAGTAAACCTACTACTGAAAGCCAATTAACTGTATAAAATATATATTAGGACTTGAGTAAAATCGGAGACCAACCCCTACCCATAGCCACTACTTCCCGGTAAACCTACCACTGAAAGCTAATTAACTGTACATAATATATATTAGGGCCAGAGTACATCGGAGAGCAAATCCACTCTTAGCCACTACTTCCCGGTAAACCTACCACTGAAAGCTAATTAGGTAATATATTCTGACCGGAGTAATCGGAGAGCAAACCCTACCCCTAGCCATTACTTCCCGGTAAAGTACCACTGAAAGCTAATTTAACATAACATACTATAAGTTAGCATAATATTAGCCTAATTATTAGGCAATATTATCAGAATTGATATCATAACATGATTAAGAAATAATATAAGGAAATAAACCGCCAAACAATTTTATTTGCAAAAGAAAATTTTTCCGATCCTCTCTGAGTAACAGCAAACAAATTGTGACGATTTTACACGGCAATCAAACGTCACAGATTTTCCACTTGAACCAAGAAAGCCCATTGGCTGAACGGGGATACCAACGATTGGCATCGTAAACAAATCAAGGCAGCTATGGCAACGCAATGACCAAAGCATTCTCTGCTGGGGTAAATTGGTTCTATTTAGACAAGCTAAATAAAACCTTATTTAACATGCAAATATAGTACAATCTCCAAAATGTAAAATATCTGTGGTTTCTATCCTTACACAGATGTTGAATTATATTGTAACGGTTATATTCAACTCAAAAATGTATCAAATTCTCAAATAAAGGTCATAACAACACAATATCCATTATAGGCTACTGTTTGGCATTCAAATGGCATATATCCACAATGATGACTGCAGTCAGTTTACTGTTGACAGACTGGTGAACTTATGTGCAATTATTGTGATGGATTTTTCTTCAAAATTAATTCTGCACAATTGATTCTGCAAAGTTATGTCCAAATAACCCTTTAATCGGTGTCTGATATTTGAAATTTTAAAACAATCCTGTGTTTGACCCTGTTAGAATGATGCTCAATAGAATAGCAGTTGCATAGGTAGTTGCCGTAGTCTGCAAAAAAAGTTGCATGCATGTATTTTTTTTGTGCTGTCACTTTCAAACCCTGTTTTTCAGTCCTCACTCACAAGTGTAAACCAAGGACATATTCAAGCACTATATGAGGTAAGATACAATGTACATCATGTTATCATTTTGTGTTTTTGCAGGAACATAGACCTTGGCGAGTACCTGTCAACAGACAAGGCTGTTAGGGATGTACATCCATTTACTAACTATGATCTGATTGCCAACATAGTACATGAGGGAGAACCAGGGGCTGGTAAAGGGACCTTCAAGGCTCATGTATTGCACAAGGTAAGCATTATATCATATGTTATTGATCTGATTGCCAACATAGTACATGAGGGAGAACCAGGGGCTGGTAAAGGGACCTTCAAGGCTCATGTATTGCACAAGGTAAGCATTATATCATATGTTATTGATTTGATTGTCAACATAGTACATGAGGGAGAACCAGGGGCTGGTAAAGGGACCTTCAAGGCTCATGTATTGCACAAGGTAAGCAATATATCATATGTTATTGATTTGATTGCCAACATAGTACACGAAGGAGAACCAGGGGCTGGTAAAGGAACTTTCAAGGCTCATGTATTGCACAAGGTAAGCATTATATCATATGTTATTGATCTGATTGCCAACATAGTACATGAGGGAGAACCAGGGGCTGGTAAAGGGACCTTCAAGGCTCATGTATTGCACAAGGTAAGCATTATATCATATGTTATTGATTTGATTGCCAACATAGTACATGAGGGAGAACCAGGGGCTGGTAAAGGGACCTTCAAGGCTCATGTATTGCACAAGGTAAGCAATATATATCATTGCCCATTCGGTAAGTCCCGAAAGCCTTTGTGCCAATGCGAACATCAGTACTGTGAGGATGTTTACAAATGATGTGCGCATGATGTCAGCATGAAGTATGCAGGAACCAACTGCAGAAGCTTTCAGGATTTAATGAAAAGGTCAATTGCCAATAAAGGGAGAACCAATAAAGACCAACAAATATGTAATTGTAAGTATAATTTGTTTTTGTGATTCTTCATGCATTGACAGGGTACAGGAAAATGGTATGAGATTCAAGATCTACACGTGGCTGACATCCTTCCACAGCTTATCACACTCTCAGAAGCATATATACAGGTAAGTTGTATAAGTTTAAGATCTATATTTGCTTGTCACTATGGAATGTAAAATTGTTTACCTCTGGATTATTTCGTTATGCCCAGGGAAATAAATCCAGAGGTGCACTATTTTGCACTACATGAGTGACAAACAAACATGGTGAAGTCGGTACTCTTTGTTTTACCCCATTGTTTAGACCAGGTTTAGAGTTAGACCTGATCTAACTTGTTTTGTGCATAAGGACCCAAATCTTTCTCAAGGATGAAAGTTGGCTTGGATTAAGGTGTCATATACTGACATACTTTTGTTAATTATTATGCTATGTGTTGATAAAATGGAAGTGTAGTATTCTGCCATTTTGATTCCTACTGACTATCATAGTGAGCACACAAGAACACAAAGTCCCACCTATATTGCTCATATTAAAGGAAGTCAATAATAACATTATGCCTTATATGTTGGAAAAATAATTATCAAGCCCAAATCACATGGTTAAATTTGAAACTCATATTGACCATAAACAAGAAAAAGAACAGCTGGCTCTCAACACGCGATAATCCAAATTCCTACACCAAAATTTTATAGCGCAATGACGTAATGGTTATTTGTGTCGTCAGCCTTCATTGTATTACTGGGAGACGTCATTGCACTAGACAATTTCAGTGCCCGGGAATTTTGAATATTGCGTGTTGAGAGGTGGCTGTTTTTATTAATTTTTATGGCCAATATGAGTTTGTGTAAAATAAAACCATGTGATTTGTAATGTACTTGATGATTATTTTTCTAAGATATAAGGCATAATGTTGTGATTGTCAGAGTGTTTCTTTAAAAGGTTTTAGAAAGGATTTTGAGCTACTACACTTGTTTTTAAATTTGTGATTTTGAGTTTTCTTACATAGACATACAAAAAATAACATATTCATGTGTTTTTTCATGGTGGCTGCATTGAGCATGAAAAGCATGATAATTAATGCTCAGAAATATGTACACTTTTACAGTACACCATTTAAAAGCTTGTAACAAAATTTTGGCTTCATCGCTTGTTGTCATTCGTGGACTTGTATACCAAAAATGAACAGCTAACTTGATGTGAAGCACAGTGACAGTATGAAATTGTGCTATTTGAATCTGGCTTTATTACACTCATCAATCAATGTCAGTTTGGAACATGGAATTATCTTTATCCTTTTCTCTTTTCAACAAATCCAGATATGGGAGCTACGGAGGACCAAAGAGGAACCGCCACCACAGCTGAACCTAACAACACCTAATTCATGATGATGACTTCTTGAAATTAATCTCAGTACTGTTTTATATGATGTCAGCACAAAGAAATTAGAATATGAGAACCCCAGAAGTCTGCCATTTTAGAATGTCAATCACTAACTGGGTCCAACATAGAGTACATTCTAATCTTAGTTTGTGGATGTGGTTTAGCTTGTAAGCATTAAATTTCATTGCTTCCTGAGGGTCATCTATGTTGCAGGGGTGTGAAAGTTCCTCTTTTCAACTGATCTCCTCATTTTTGGTTGGCAAAATTTACGCATTTTCTTTTATTTTCAGCCCATATTTGGTGTTTTTTCCTTTATTTTATGCTGTTTTTCAGTGTTTTTAGTAATTTTCCTCTTTTTTGGTCTGTGACCTCTCACACCCCTGATGTTGACATAATAGAAGATAGTGGTCACATTGTCCAGGACACTAATATCCGGCAATGAGTAAGTGCATGCTGAAATAATCTAGAAGTACACTACATTCCCTTGTAAGTGACATACAAACATGGTGGACTTTCTTAGTATTTGTGAAAGACAGGGTTTCTTTGTGCAGCTCAGTGATGCACATTTAATATTGTACAAGTTTAGATGCAAATGGGAAAGCAAGAAATTTTCCCCTGTTGTGACATTTTCATTATATTTAGTGCGGGAGTGAATATGGTATTTCTACATCCATATTATGTTGTTCTACACAAACTAAATTGATATTGTGAAATGTTAATTTAATAAGACCTTCAGTTTGTCAGCAAATAACATGTTTTACAATTTTCCTGAGAAAGGTTGTGTGTGCTTATTCCCCAGAGGATGATAAAAGCAATTCATAACAAAAGTCACTCTGCAGATATAATAGCTACTTAGTTTTACCTCTGTTTTCCCACTGGATAAACTTAAGTCCCATTTTAAAGTTGTGAGAAGGCATGCCAAGGTCACATACACACTGCATAGTTCTCTGTGTGTGGTTACATTTCAATTTTTCACTGCAACTAATGGGTGTACCGTTAGATTATTAATATATTTTTTTGGGGGGGGAGGAAGCTTCCCCAACATTTCAGTTTTTCACTGCAACTAATGGGTGTACCATTAGATTTGTTTGTTTTTTTTAGGGGGGGGGGGCAATGAAGCTTCTCCAACTATATAAATGTGACAAAAACAAATCACCCCCACTGATGAGTAAAAGAATAATTTCCCCATCCAATTCTGTATAAAAGTATACTTAAAATTGGGAATTAAAAATGAAATTGCCGCTAAAGGCGACGAATAAACTCAAATTCTGAAAATTTTGTATTCTTTTGTGTTGTGAGTTTGGTGTCTGTCACCAGTCACTTGCTGGCCTGGCACCCATGCCACCTGATAATATGAGTAATTCATGTTCATAAAATATGATGCTACTGACCTATCAGTGTCCTGTTGTTTCAATGCTAGCTACAAGTTACAAACATAGAAACAGACAGATCTGTAGCCAAAATTTATTCTGGAGGATGCAGAATTTCCAAAATGTGAACCTTTTTCAATTAAGTTTGCTTACATGCAAAAAGTGGACCTGCATGCCTCCACCCCCATAAAAATTGACTTTGTCAGGCTATTTTGAACAGTTTAATATGAAAAAGTTGTCCCTTAATTAGTTAATTTTCTTTCTAATGACAAATATTGAATGTGGACCTTCTTTGGTACCTTTACCCTTATAGTGGACCTTATTGAAAAGCTATATATTGGTTGTGGTTGTGCAAAAAGTACCAGTTATACAATAATTCTCTTTTCATGTAGGTAATAGCAATTGTACAAAATGAGACATGAGCTTTGAAGTACTTTTATAGATGTAAATTAAAAGAAAATATTGAAACCATCGAGTCTTGTTTTGTTTCATTTACATAGAAGGGATAAGGATCATACTACGCATGCTATATATCTTCTTCACATAATTTGTCAAATATTTGCCAAAAAAAATTGCCAAGATGAAACATATTCATCAGTGCTGTCCAAGTTTAAGATCTGTCGTTGCCAAACCACACTTGAACCCAAACTTTTTAGGGCATGTTTTATAGTGATTAATAATTTTTAAATTACCCGTGCAATTTATAATGCAAAGTTTTTGTTTCAAGAAAAAAAGATTAGATAAGTCTGGACTCCTGAATGGGCTATTCCAGTTGATATTCATACACCCTGTATGGAAGACAATCTTAATCTTCCACAGAGTGTGTGTGAATATCAAATGGGGTTACCTGAATGAGTGACTCCATTTGAAATCTACACCCCCTATGTGGGAGTACAAGGTCTTCCAAAGGGGTGTATGGATTTCAATTGGAATAACCTGATGTTGCTCATGGAGGGGAAAATAATATTATATCTCCATATCATTTCACCCTGGATCATATCAGGAAACTGATTGAAAGTGTGTGTGTGGGGGGGCAGTGATGTAAATTTTGCAGAAACAGCCCGAAAAGGTTGACCCAATTTTTTCCAACCTGGATGATGCTCAAAAATCGGAAAAAGGAGGCAATTGCCATGATTACATGATAAATACAAAGGACCTCAAACATATTAAGGGATCTGCTGGAATGAGCGTTTCGACAGTATTTGTTGTGGGACATGAGAGCACATCAGACATATCGAATTGCACTCTGAATATGAAGAATGTCCTGATGATATCAAATAATTTTCATTTTTTGAAATTCACAATATAATACACATTTCTGACAAATTATTAAAATTTGATAATTTTTGACATTTTTGATATATAACAGTCCTCGAAGTAAATTTTATAAATCTAATGATATATTCTTAAGATTTTTTCCCAAAAGACCTATTTTTCTTGGTGTTTGGAAAAAAATCCATATCTTCAATACGAAAGGTCAAAATTTTCAATTGATCGTCGGCTTTTCATCCCACCTATACATACACTTTAAGTACATATCATCAGATTTTTAAAGTTTACTTCGAGTACAGTTAAATATCAATTCAATTTTTAATCATTTGTCATAAAATGTGTACAGGGCTGTCAACTTTTTAGAATTGCTTGGCGTGAGACAGGCGTACCGGGATTTTTATTTGAGCCACGGCGCTCTAGAATGTGAAAAGCGGGGGGAGGTGGAGCAACAAATTATTCATGACGATGCGTGAGATTTTACTCATTTTCCAGCTTTTTGCGTGAGATTTACTACTTAGGCATGAGATACCTTGGTGTGAGACCGTGAGAAAGTGACCCAATGCGTGAGACTCACGGCCAATGCATGACAGTTGACAGCCCTATGTGTATTGCATTGCGAATTAATTATTTAATATCAGAAGGACATTCTTCGTATTCAGAATGCATATATGCTCTAATGTCCCACAATAAATACTGTCCAAACGTTCATACCCCAGCAATTAATTGCAATGGGGTCCTTGAAAGTACATGACGAGGTGATTGCACAAAGATGGATAAAAGACCCAATTAAATACTAGGGGAAAATAAATTAAATTTTTGACAAAAGACTGGCAACAGCTGGTTTGGAGTTGAAACAGATATCCCTATGCCCAAAAGCATTGCTTGCAAAATACAAGAATAAAATTAAAAGTATAAGGCCGGTGGAGAGTTCTGTTTTTAAGTTGCAATAGTGTGAAGAAAAAAAAAGTGTCATAAAGAAACTGGCACCTGATTTGTAGTTGCTACACAGTCTCAGCATTTTTTACATTCGTCTGATGCTACATTACCAGATTCCTATATTGCTGCCGCCAGGTGCACTGCCGTACAACTACTAAAAGTAGGCCTACGTACTTTGGTACCAGTACTCCAGAGCACACACATCGGAATCACGTATAACCTACACCGGTACTAGACTGGTGCTGCACTGGAACTCTAGATAAGGCAAAAAAAAAAAAAAAAAAAAAACATGTTTGTTTCCTGTAGCAGGTCAAAAGAGTCAAATGCGAAATGCGGGGCTTTTTTTTATCCATGTCTTCAAATAAAAAAATACCTTTTTTGCTGCAAATTGGAATGGGAATTTACCGTGGGCCTCTCCGACACACACAAACAAAATAAATCATATAAGACCCGTAAAACTAAGCCCTGTAAAACTAAAAATACTACTACTAATAATAAAACCATTCCCTACATCTGTATAGTATGGTGTGAAGTAGATATCAGATCCATGTCAAAAGCATTCCGCTCCAATGTCAGTGCCATGTGTATCTTCAGCTAAATTTAAGCATGTAATGTCATTCATGATGCACCATGAACTGGAAAGATCACATTGCCATTAACTTTGCCTTGAGCATACATCGGGCATTTATATATAGAGCTTTATAATAAGCCATGGTTTGCACAAATTATTTCACATACATGTATCATGTTTGTTTTCATAGCTGTGTTTGTGTCGGTGTGTGCCTTTTGTTTTCCGTATGAAGTTTTGTAAAAAGTATAAATAAAATATAGGCCTGTGCCGATTTAATTTTAATTTTTTATTTTTAAAACCCAATTCGACTGGCAACCACGCTACCACTGTTATCATTGTTATGTTATTCTCTGGAGAAAGTTAAAATAATATTTTTACGAAGACGCCGGGGTGTGTTTATACTGGTTGAATCTTAGTAGTGTTATTATTTGTTCATATATTATTGTAACTAAAGTTTGACCTTCAATAATGAAACAATACCAAAGTATAAAAATACGAATATAATTATTATTAATCCTTCTCCGGGATTTTCATATCCACTCGCCGGTATGATCAAAATGTTTCAAATATCAAATATCAAATCTTGAGTTCTTTATATAACCCACCATTAGGGACCGTTCATAAATACTTTGGTGGGGGGACTGGGCAAAGTGTGGGGGGACACAAAAAGTTTTGAGTTGCACAAAGGGGGGGACCCAAAAGTTTTGGTTACCAAAGGAGGGGGTCAAAAAGTTTTAAACAAAAAAGAACAAAAGAACAAGAGCATACAAAATTTTTGCGCGCTACCCGCGCATATGTACCAATAAAGCCCTTTTTACCACGATTATGGCCCAAAATAGTGTAAAATACATTTTTGGCGCGTTACGCGCGCTCATTACCGGTGTCCCATTAAAGCCTTTTTGGAATCTCAAAGACTTTACATGTATTCTACAGTCGCTATAAGAAAAGGGTGATTATGTATGTATCCCACTGATAATACCGGGTCAAAATGATGCAACCAGGATTTGTTTTTGTCTTTGCCCCGAAATTTATATTTTGCCCCCCTGGCCAAGAAAGCTGGCTACGCCCCTGATAAACAAGTCTTAAGTATTAAAAATCTTGAGTATGTGCCCAGATGTTGCTCTGAATTTCCAATGGATAGCGACGGGGCAGGTGGGGCATGTGCCCTGGGCGCCACTCTTAGGGGCACCAAATTGACCAATTCAGCATCGATTCTGCGCTACTCTAAGCGATGAAATTCAAAATTTTCGCGCGCTTTGCGCGCATTTCAGGACAAAGTCATTTGAAAGATCAATTTAAGACCGATATTCTTTCATTATAACCAAAATTAATTAGCGGTAGGCCCTATTTGTGCTCCGGGCGCAATAATTATTTCAAGAATCGGGAGCGACACCTATCCTTAGCCCTGGGTGCCACAAGCCCTAGCTACGCCACTGTCAATTTCCCTTTTTTGTGTTACTTTTATTTATTTGATTACTGAGAATGAAACAAAAATTACAATGCATAAATTGAAATTAAACTTCATACAAGTCACAGCATGTGAAAAACACCTTGAACTTTCAGGCCTATAATTGTGACTGAGTTTGCACAAATGGAGTAGCCCCCTCCTCAGACTGTTTTTAAACCTCTTAAAAAAGGAATAAAAAAAGTTTCATATATCTAAAGAGGGGGTCAAAAAGTTTTAGGTTCTCTGGAGGGGGGTCAAAAAGTTTTGACTCCAAAAATTCAAGTGCCCAGCCCCCCACCAAAGTATTTCTGAACGGTCCCTTATTACAGTATTACTAAACCGTCAACGTGGTCAATTTGGTGCATTATTGGAAAGTGGACAAAACGCATCTGTTTTATAATTAAATTTGTTGCTGTTTACATGTCCATTTATAAGATGACAAAATATCGTTACACATTGTTACGCAATTTATATTGGCATGACCTTGTGTAGGTTCAGCAACCTTTTTAAATATAAACATGATAAAGAATGCATGAAACTATTCAGTATTTTATTGTTTACTCCCCAGACCCATTTTTGTCCTCAAAGACCCCATATTTTCTTGTTCGGTTTTGTTCCCCCAGGTGAATTTTTGTGCCTAAGACCCTTTTTGTTGAAAAAAATCATTGTTACATCTATACCCCCTCCCCTTCCCCCATAAATTCAATTATTAGAATCTGCCTCCAAAAGGACATAGCCTATTTGTTTTTAAGCAAAGACCCCAATTTTTACCATTTCACACAACTAATTTTGTCCTCCAAATACCCCTTGTTGTAAGTTTCCTATTGGAGTGCCAATTTAACGGTGTTTTCTGGTAGCGCATTGTCAATTAACCTCTGCAGAAAACTGAATTTTGAGAAAGTGGATTTAAAAGGCGCAGATAGAGGCAGGATTGATTGTTTTGATATATATACCCATACAAAAGTTAAGTAAAGGGATATTTCGGATTTTGCCGCATCCATTAAATTGCACTAATTGCCCAAATATCTTACATAAGCATATATGGCAAGGCTTTTAAGGGATTTGCCGTATAAGCTATATAAGCAATTGGTGCTATTATAACATTTATACCTAAATTCCATCTCGGCGTCAGTAATTTGTGCAATTTATGCAAATATAAACTTTTAGAACTTTATGGTCTCCAGTAAGCGCTATTTGAAAGTTATAATATAGCGTGATTCTGCATGGAAAACAAAATGACATCACTTCGTTTTGTATTTATATAATTGGTGTTAATTAGCGTAATGAGCATAAATCCCTGACTTATAAATAGCATAATTAGCGCGGTTCTTAGACTTACAATTTCCCCAAATTATTGGGATTAGCGCGGTTTTTTTTAATACTTTTTTCTCCTTACAAACTTCCTCGTACTTTCTCCCGAAAAGTTACCCAGCTAACATAAAACATTTTACAGACAACGTTTAAATGTCGATTATATAAAGGGTATAAAACGTTTTAATAACATTTAGAAAACATTTTTGAAATAGTGCTTATATACACATTACTTTTAAAACTGATACAAAGTTGCCATAGTTGCTCATTCGATTCACACATTATATTTATCATATTTATTGTCAGAGTTTTAGATAGAACCATTATATACTCTTAGAATAAGAAACTCCATTCATGACATCCCCTTCCTGCCCCTATTGATATTTCCCAAGAAACACTTATGTCTTCTATTGTCTTGCTAATTTCCTCTTCCTTTATGTCCATGTCCCTATATATATGCATGTTTGTGTGTTGTCTTGTCACTCTGCCTTTGAAAAAGATCCTGCTAGGATCGAAAGCTCAGGCCCCTAAAACTTTGAAATTTTAGAATAAGAAACTGTTAGAAAACCACCGTTTTGCTCTTTACGCCAACACTTTGTTCCGCGATCCGCTAAATTTAGCATCACTCAAAAGGTATCTGAGTTTTCACTCCCTGTTGCAAAACATAAAGAGATAACATAACAATAACACATAACAATAACGATTTATGGATTTAGGCACTTAAGGGGGTACTACACCCTTCCATAAATTTGTGACTATTTTTGCACTTTTCTCAAACATGTCAAAACTAATAACACACTGGTAACAAAAGTTATGTAGGCCTATATTATAGGGGCAACGAATCCAATTACTACACTGGAATTTCAGTGACCCAAGACAAGCGGTTCGTTATTTATGATAAGAAATGAGGTACCGCTATAGGATGTACCTCATTTCCTATCATATATACTGAACCGCTTCTCTTGAGTCACTGAAAATTCAGTTTAGTAATTGGATTCCTTGCCCCAATAATATACATAACTTTTGTTACCAGTGTGTGTTTAGTTTTTGAGAAAAACACAAAAATAGTCACAAATTTACCACAGGGGTGTAGTACCCCCTTAACATACAAACTAAACAAGCTACGGAACTAAAGACTCATAGAAAAAAAGTGCAACTAATAGAACCTTTTTGTCCCGTAAGAGTATACACGTAAAAAATAATCATGATAAAGGGTATCAAATGCGAAAAAGTAGAACAAATATAGCATAACAATGATGACGTCAATATGATTTTTACTCATATTAGATACTTTGCCACGCTTTTGGATTACGAAACGTTCTTTCTTAAAATGCATTATCAGTCCATTGTCATTATTTATATCAAGGTTATATGTTGCTATGCTAAGTCACTATTTGTTTATTGATAGAAATGAATCGGAGAAAAATAAACGCATTCAAACTTTTGAGATTAAACCATCATGTGATGCTGAGTTATAGGAAATGCCAGTGTGCGTAAACATTCCAACTTTCAGACAGAAAACTTCGAAACCTTATTTCACTACCGGTTCCAAATAAAGTCATTCGAATCTTTAATGTGCATTTAATATGTAAATTGTATAAAATTGGTATGAATCTGTAATTCTATATGGTAAAATTACATTAGTAAAATCGCCTGCTACTATTGGTCGAAATAATAAAGCACTGTCTTATTGGCGGGCAGTTTTATACAAGCGAGCAACGTTAGCATGGTTAGACCAGTTTGCTTCGCGCATGCAGGCAGGGATAATATCAGATGTCGATTTGCCAACCGTACAAATTTGCATCTCAGTCTTACGTCTTATGAAATGTAGCTAAATGTGAAGACCGCACGTGAACAACAATGATGAAATCTGCGACAAAAACTCTCTGAGTATACACAAACATAGCTTTGGTTTTGGAATTCTTAAAAATAGTGCTTGTATTGGAATTTCAGCGAAATGGTGGTTGTTCGCGAAAAAAATCCTACTATCGTGACTATTAATAAGCTATTAGTGGATTAATCAGTGGCCGGATCGAGATTTTCACGGAATTTTAATACCTTCGCCAAGATGTTTTTCACTCTGGGGTATACAACACTGTCAACTTGAAACGTAAGTCAAGATGAATTTGTTATGTCTAATAATGGACATGTGAAAAAATAAACTGTTCAACGGGTTTTTTTTCATTGCATGCTTTAATGTCTCATCATGCAGGCTTTTAAACCAAACTTAGCTTATGAACAAAACTGCTATCTTCAGTAGATAACACTACTGTATATTATGCATACTGATGCGCAAAAAAAAAGTTGATGGATATCGCAAATGTATTTTTGTGTTTGGCAATGTGCATCCCAAAATCACATGTATAAACATAAAGTGTTTCAAGATTGACTTAGAATTTACTTTTTTTTATATAATTGTTGTAAATATCAATATATTTTCTTCTCACAGTTTCCACAGATTTTAGTATACGACCTCCTAAATTATCATGTCTGCTGAGCCCGAGCCTTTGTCACCCGAACCAGAGGTGGAGCCTGAACCAGAGGTTGAGCCGGAACCAGAAGGGGAACCTTGGCAATGGTACCTCAATGGTACAAGTGAACCAGAGCCAGGCTGGTGCCGAACCTGAGCCTGGATTTGGACACGATATTATGCTGCTGTTTGTGGTGTTAGCGACGATTATAATAGTGGTGGGAACTAGTGGCAACCTTTTGGTTATCGCGGTTATCTCAAGAAGGAAAATAGGTAAAAACATATAGAGTGATCCTAGCATCCTATTTTTGTAATAAGGATTAATTATAGATATCCGCGAAAAAAAGCTTACAATCATGACAATTGCCATAATTATATTACCGCGTGCCATAGGCTATTCTGTTGACAGAACATGCATAATACAAATTGGAAGATGTCTTTGGCAAACGAAGGAATCGGCAAGAAAGTACACACAAATAGTAGTTCTTAGTCTCTATAGTTTCCTGAAATTCTGATGGTATAAAAACTTTTTGGAGCAAGGAGGGGTGTGCTTCTTATTACGATGTGCGCCTTTTTTTATTGATCCAGGAAATCTAACTTCTAAATTGTATATACCAATCATGATGATCTTGACGCAGAATGGATTATGAATTAATGTTCTGTCATTCAGTAACTAATTGGTTACAATTTTATCTGCATCCATCCAACTTCATTCAAATGTCAAAATGTGCTGGTTTGGGCACAAATAGATCATGTGGAAATAATTTTGCTTTGCATCTGTTCATTTAATTAGAAAGAGATCTTTAATGCCCTGATAAATTTGAACAAAAGACACAATTTCATTACTTCTGATATGAAACACATACATCACCATTTTACTTCTGATGTGAAAAGAAGTATTGGCTGTTGCAATTCTTGCTGCATTTATCATGTTTTGCCAGGTCGATTTTTTAATAGTCAGCTTTACATGCCCGGTAACTAATTGGGTACTATATTTTAACGAAGATGCGCTGAAATTGTATTTTGATGTTTATTTCATTTCAACCCTCCACCCAGTATAAATTGTAAGTTATTGGTAAGACTTAAGGGCTGTGGTAGCAACGTATGCACAGCATTTTTGTAGGACATGAGAGCACATCAGACATATCGAATAACATTATGACATAGGAATGTCCTTCTAATATCAAATTATCTTGATTTTTTTAAAATTCGCGACATACAAATTTTATGGCATATTATGAAAAATTGATATATTTCACATTTAACAATCCTCGAAGTAAATTGTTTAAATCTAATGATATTTACTTAAAGGTCATATACATTGCTCGGACAACATCATATCATTGGCAAGCTAATATTATGAGGACACTGAAAATGACTCCTTTTTTGAGAAAATAAGACGTTTAAAAGTTCCTTTGAACAAGACCGATTTGACCTAGAAAAAAGTTGACGTCATGAAATGAGATGTGCCTGCTTTGAGAGAAGGGACTATAAACATTCTCAATGCACAGAACGTAGGCCTATACTGTTGTTGTTCTCAGAAACTTGAAACTCTGAATTAAGTATTACAAATTTAATGGTTTTTAAACATATGGATAAAATCAGCCACTTCTGTTTTTATATATTAGTAAATTGTGATATTACAATTCATATGTATATCAATATCATGAGAAATATTTGGATTAAAAAACAAAAAAAATATTTTGAGCTTAGAATTTCAGCGTGATCAATCTGAGACTAGTATATTCAGGTATAGTGATCAATATTGTATTTATTATGCAATTAAACAATTTCAATGAGCTGGTAGCTAATCTCATCTAGGGGGCCTACTATTTCCATGCCTTTGATGACCATTGGAGTTCGTGCATTTATACATGAATCATAGATCATCTATATGATCTATGCATGAATGAACATGAAAAGAGCTCTAGGTTCATTGTGTTTAATATCGTGAACATAGGCATGATAGTGTCCGCTTCATTTACTTACGTCATCAGCACGCTGCCTTGAAAATTAATTTCGCTTCGAACGGAAGAATGACACGTACGAGCCCGAACTTTAGTCTCACAGCAGAGGATGATTTAAGGAAGCCCCATCATGCACTGCAAACGTGTTATCACTAGAGTTTCAACTGCCACTTTACTTTTCAAATCCCATTGAATTCTGTGCAAAAGATGTTGTTTAAGAATTGTGCGTGTGTCATTATTACTTGGTCGATTTCAGAACAAAAGTGATGTATGCATAAAGGATAATTCACACCTTCTGTAAGTAACATAAAATGTGCAATCGACTAGCATTTTGAATGCGTTTTTATTGTAAATAATATATCAGTCCAAATTCAAATTTAACCATGTCCGTCAATGCAATGTGCGAGCAGTGGTGTCATGTTCACTCACACAGCTGTGCTAACCGCAAGTCAACACAGTGGCGTGGTGGGAAGTGCTTAAATCATCCTCTGGTCTCACAGCAAAATCCTGGCTACGCTACAGCTGCGCTGGGTCGTTGAAAATGGGTTTCATACTATGTTATATATTCACGATTTTCGTATTTTTTTTAAATATTTTTTCAGAACGGACTTTGACAGAGATCTTCTTGACATCCCTTGCAGTGGCTGATCTTATTGTCTGCATAGCGGCTACTCCTTTGCTTGTCGTTGGCATCATACTGCATCAAGGTCACACGGGAATTTCTTACCAAGTGGAACAGTTTCTCTTCTACTTCTCTTCCGTAGCATCTATTCTCAACTTAACCTCTATCGCAGTTGATAGATATGATGCAGTTTTGCACCCAATGTCACGGACTTTGACAAAAACTAACATTAAGTGGGTATTGCTTGGAATATGGAATATCGCCTTTGTTGCCGCTCTTGTTATTCACTTCATTCCGCCAAAATTTGAGCTTTTAGTTTTGGCGCCATTTTTCGCAATCCCATTAGCTGTTATGATCGTCTCCCAGTGGGCACACCCGACGTTGAAATCACGTTGAAATCAGGTTGACGTTTCGACGTTGAAATCACGTTGTATTTGCAAATCGACTCTAACCTGATTTCAACCCGATTTCAACGTTGATTCAACGTCGAAATTTCAACCTAATTTCAACCTGAATTTCACGTTGTATTAAACGCCGAAATTTCAACCTGAATTTAATCCGATTTTAACCTGATATTTATTTAAATATAATTATTATATAGTAATAAATTTATACGTACCCACTTGTAGAACCTCACCGCTGTGGTCCGTCTGGGAGAATATTATCATGAATTCATGATTATAGGCTAGGATTGGTATCGCCCCTGGGTAACTGGTATCGCCGTCGTTGTCGGTGCAGAGGGCCGGTGCAGTCGGCACCCATACGCGGGATGCAACCGGGTGTAGAGTCGTGGTGAGCCGCGCGCAGTGGTCGGTGCAGAGGGACGGTGCAGTCGGCATCCATACGCGGGAGTCTACCGGGTGTGGTGTCGGTTGGCCTCGTGCAGTGGAGCATGCGTCGGAGTCGGAGGGCCGGTGCAGTCGGCACCGCAACGCGGGAGGCAATCAGGTGCGCGGGCCCGTGCGCGGCGGTCATGTTTTGACCAAAAATCAAATTTTGACCAAAATCAAATTTTGACCAAAAATCACATTTTGACCAAAAATCACATTTTGACCAAAAATCACATTTTGACCAAAAATCACATTTTGACCAAAAATCACATTTTTGACCAAAAATCACATCTTTGCCCAAAAATCCCAGTTTTGACCAAACATCACATTTTTGACCAAAAATCACATTTTTGATCCAAAATCGCATTTTTGACCAAAAATCACATTTTTGAACAAATATCACATTTTTGACCGAAAATCACATTTTTGACCAAATATCACATTTTTGACCAAAAATCACATTTTTGACCAAAAAATCACATTTTTGAACAAATAACACATTTTTGACAGAAAATCCTATTTTTGACCAAAAATTACATTTTTGACCAAATATCACATTTTGAACCAAAAATCACCAAGAGTACATTTTTAACCAAAAATCACATTTTGACCATGAATCACATTTTTTTATTATAAATCACATTTTTGACCCCTGACCAAAAATCACGTTTTGAAAAAAACCCATATTTTTGACCAAAAATCACATTTATGACCAAAAATAACATTTTTACCAAAAACACATTTTGTCAAAAATCACATTTTGCCCAAAAATCACATTTTTTTCAAGATGGCCACCACTGAGTAAACATGCAACTTGGGCAATCTTCTTAGTATTCGATTTTGCTAATTTCTCACCTTTTTATATCAGTTTATCGTAAAAGCCTCAATTTGATGATTTGACCTATTTTTAACCTTCAAATCCTAAATAGCTTTCCAAAGATTTTACGTGCAAAGTAAGCGTCGCGTTTTAGGCCATAAGTCGAGTTACCTTGAACTTTGAAATTTATTTTTGATATCATCATCATATAAATTTTTCAACGTCGTCGTAGAACCTGCAAGTTGAGTTGCCCAGCAAACACAAAATATTTTACAGATAACGTTTTATTGTTGGTTTATATAAAGGGTATAAAAACGTTTTAATAACGTTCTAAAAACACTTTTGAAAAATAGATGCACGATATATTAACATGTTATTATAGAGTTGACAAAGCATTTTTTGTACCTTTAGCCTTAGCTGAAAACAACAACAAACACATGTACATACAGGACACTTCTTTCACCTATTATTGGTATAAAATCAACCAGGAATATTATAGTGCTCTAGCTGCAGAACAAGGTAATCCATTATTTTTTTCAAGATGGTATAGCCACTTTCATAGTGGCTGCCGCCTTAGCTGGAAAACACCAAAAACACTTAAATAAAACTGCATATTTATGTTCTAAAGACACAAAACTAGAAACAGTTCTCTCAATATTTTTTTATTAATCAAAAATATGGGTCAAAAATTTTGACCAAAATTTGGGATATTTTAAGGTCCTTATTCCAGAAATTGAGAAAAATTTTTCTAATTTTATTTTGTGTCTTTAGAACATAAATATGCAATTTTAAGGGATCTGGAATGAATATTTTTTGTGGGACATGAGAGCACATCAGACATATCGAATTGCATTCTGAATACGGAGAATGTCTTTCTGATATCAAATAATTTTCGTTTTTTAAATTCACGATATAATACAAATTTTATGACAAATTATTAAAATTTGATATTTTTCACATTTTGATATATAACAGTCCTCGAAGTAAATTTTATAAATCTAATGATATATTCTTAAAGTGTATGTAGCTGGGAGGAAAAGCCGACGATCAATTGAAAAATTTGACCTTTCATATTGAAGATATAGATTTTTTTCCCCAAAAGACCTAATTTTTTGGTGTTTTGGGAAAAATCATCAGATTTATGAAGTTTACTTGAGTACTGTTAAATATTAAAAATATCAGTTTTAATGATTTGCTCAAATGTGTATTACATTGCGAATTTTAAAAAAATCAAAATTTTTTAATATCAGAAGGACATTCTTCGTATTCAGAATGCAATTCGATATGTCTGATGTACTCTAATGTCCCACAATAAATACTGTCCAAACGTGCATACTCCATCCCTTAATAGAGTTTGAATTCAGGGTAAGTTATGGTTTCATATTTTGAAACATATTCTCCTACACATCGCAAATCCAAAATAAAATCAGCTCCGTCCTTTTGATTTTCAAGTTACGTTACCATGGTTACATGTATCATACTTTGATACAATTTGTATCTAAACGCATCCTGAACACTTATATCCCGTCTTCAACACTGTTAACGTTTGGCTAAGTGACATGCATGTTTAGATACATATATATGTAACAAGTAACAACATCATAGGACTTCCTACCATGAAGATGTGTGTCACACATCGAAAATTCAAGGTTGCTTGGAATTTTGTGCTGAAAGTCATTTTAAACTTTTAGAAATTAGATATGTAAGCTTTTTATTTGTGATTTGTGATGTTTAGGAGTTGGAGTTGCCAAAAATACCTATCGTTTCGTGAAAATGTGGAAAACAATATTTTCTTTTATTCCTAAGCACTTTAAGGAGTCTCCGGCAATCATAACATCATGCCTTATAAATTTATGTTAGAAAAATAATAATCAAGCACGAATCACATGGTCGCCATGAGTTTGTTTCAGATAAAACCACGTGATTCGTGCTTGATAATTATTTTTCTTACATATAATAGGGCATAATGTTGTGATAGGCGGAGCCTTCCTTTAAAACGTGTGTATTTGTTTAAAAAGTGTTAGAGCTGGACATTTAGAGCCTAAATACATTAGATTTGTGATGGTTCTCAAAAGAACTCGTGAATTTTCAGAAAGCTGTTTGTGTTAAAGTGCGAGGGTTATCCATAGGCCTATATATGTACTAGGAGGACACTTTAGAACTTGACCCTTTTGGAACCTTTTAAGAATGTACTGGATGCAATGTGCCCATTATACTTAATGTTAATATAGGGTTTCCCCTGGCTTGCGTAAAAATCTTGAGTAAAAATCTCAAGTTTTTCTTCTTTTCACGTTACAACTTACTTAAAACTTCTGATACCATGTAAGATATCTTTAACATAATTATGGTTTCTAAGTCCTGACTTTTACACGTATAACTAAACTGGAAATTGTTGACAGTTTATACAACTGAATACTTCTATTTTTCTCATCGAAGAACTTCACAGAACTTTCTTAGACTGATGATCAGATCATATACAGATAGTGTGATCAATAGCTTTGGAAGTGTTCTGCGTTTGCAATCCACCCTTCAACGTATTCAAAGGATCCTTGTCGTGCTCAGTTTTAGCTGAAGGAGATAAGCATCGAAAACGTCAACCCTATCAGTAGGCTTATATCGCATTGATGATGTCATCAATACCAATATTAAGAAAATCTAGACCAGAATCTGTATTTGCTTGCTTAGTTCTTTCTATATCAAGACACATATCAAGGCAATAACAGCTGTTATCATTAAGCTGATGGGTTTGCACATTTTTGACCAAAACACTTTTTGAAGCTAGTCCATTTCACAGTTCCTTGAATGTGAGGCGTGAGTTCATTCCATCTGCGGGCTATATGGAATGAATGATGACTAATAACTTAAGTTAGATCTTGAACGGATGAGTAGTATGTGGCAGCAACTGCTCAACAATGGACTTTATTCAGTGTAGGAGTTGGTCCATGCCATGCCGTGCCAGTTTACTCCATCTTTGATTTGACCGTGCTCTTATGTATTAAAATTATGGCTCTCTCAAGTTGTCAGTTCATCCGAAATCTTTGGCTGCATCTAAACTTTCTAAGTTAAGTCAATTTTCTTGATGCTTTATACATTGTACATTGTCATGGACTATAGTCTGTCTATTGCATGGCCAATCTTGTTTTGATTCCATTGTCACGTGGCACAACAACAGGTCAGCTGTAACGACAAAAATAACAATTTAGGGATTTAAAAATACAATTATTTCCATAATTTACACATACAAAAACATTATATTTGACATAGACTTACAGTACGATTAATATGCTTAATGTAAAATAGGCATAGGCCTACTAAAGGTAGACCTGTTACTCCTGACTGTTTAGGGTAATTCTGCTGAACAATTCTTAGGGCCATTCTTGGGACCAAAAAGAGGGAAAGTATAACTTATCTTTGCTCCTTTAGACACGTGCTTTAGACTAGAGAAATTATTTGGGGATGTGGAATCTTCTGCCTAAAAAATCTGCCTAAAGAGTGTTCAACACTAATTGGGTCATGCTTGCACATGTTTAAAGTAGGCATACTCAGAGAACATGATATTTTTGACATAGAGCAGTGATAAGTTCAATGAAAAATTAAAAATAGCCTCACTTTAAGTTTCTTTCTAGAGAACTGCAGATTGCACCTTAATGTTGAATCTATTTGAGGAAGATCTTTCCGACCTTTAATAACTTGGAAGGTATATGCCTATAGCTTTAAGGGCCTAAATCTCGTGAATACAAATACTGAATAAAGTTCATAATTCATTTAGCCTATTAAAAACGAAGATAAGTAGATTATTAATATTAGGGTCATATGATGTATATTTGTAATTTAACCTTAAGTCTCTCAGAAAAGATTAGATATAGGCCTACCCGTTATGTTTACTAAACGGTTGCAACTAGGCCTACCAAGGAAGCACAAACGAACATTAACATGATTAATTTTGAATAGGGGATGTCCTTCTGATATATTTAATAATTTAAATTTTTTGAAATTCGCGATGCAATAAAAATTTTGGGGCAAATTATTAAAAATGGCAATTTTTGACATTTAACAGTTCTCAAAGTAAACTTAATAAATCGAATGATATCTACTTGAAGTGTATATAGCTGGGATGAAAAGCCAACTATCAATTGACAAATTTGACCTTTCATATATAGATTTTTCCCCAAAAGACCTAAATTTTGTTGGGGAACTATCTATATCTTCAATAGGAAAGGTCAAAATTTTCATATGATTGACGGCCGCTCGTCCCAGCTACATACACTTTAAGTATATCATTAGATTTATAGAATTTACTTCGAGGACTGTTTCAAAAATATCAATTTTTAATCTCGAATTTCAAAAAAATCAAAATTATTTGATACCGTACTAGAAGGACATTCCTCGTATTCAAATCAAAATGCAATTAGATATGTCTGATGTGCTCTCAGGTCCCACACAAAATACGTGAAAACGTTGCTATCCGAGCTCTTAAGCTCTATCTAGCCTATATGAAAAGAACTTTATTCCACAAATTCCACTAGCCTAGTCTAACTAAATATTACTGGTACTACTATTTACGCCTAGCCATATTTATAGGCCTGGGCCATGTATGCTTCATAATTCTGCGCTTATTAAAATATCATTTTGTCAGTGGGATGTGGACTTCCACAAACTTGGTATCACTATCACTCAGTATATTATTTTTTAAAATAATTGTCATTTTGACATTGAAATTCATGTCAAATCATCAAAGACACATCTAGTCTGCCCTACCAGTAACTTAATGTCTAAAAAAATACACTAGAGATAATGATTTGCGCTCACAGAGCGCAGACAATCGCAAGGCATGTAACTCTTTAATGACCATTTGACCTGACCTTTGACCTTAATGTTTCCCGGGCCACGAAGTTTGTTGTCACCGAAATTGAGCCCCCATATCCATTACAGAAAATGAAATTACGGTATAAGATTTGACCCCAGTTAACCTTTGACCTGACCCCTGCAAAGTGTTCCAACATATCCCCCCTGGTCATTAATTTTGTTGTCACCGAGTTTGAGCCTCGTACCCCTTACAGAAAAAAAAAAATTCATTTCTAAAATTTGACCCCTGCATGACCTTTGAACTCACTGACTCCTGCAAAATGTTTCCCTGGTCATGAGATTTGCTGTCACTGAGTTTGAGTCCAGAAGAAGAAATTATAAGATTTGACCAAGATAACCTTTGACCTGACCCCTGCAAAGTGTTCAATATATTCCCTGGTCAGTTTGTTGTCACAGAGTTTGAGTCCGTACCCCTTACAGAAAATGCATTTCTAAAATTTGACCTTTGACCTGACCCCTGTAAAATGTCCCCCAGCCCTGGTCATGAGATTTGTTGTCACCGAGTTTGAGCCCCATACCCATTACGGATGTCGAGATAATGCAATTGTGAGATCCCCCCCTCTTAATGACCTTTGACCCCAATTCTTTGTACAACTTTTAGACATTGGCTAAGGCGATGCAGGTATGCAAGTGACGTCATTGTATTATGTAGTTTGTGGAAGATGAAGCATTTTTAGTGAAAATCACATTTTGGCCATAAATGACATATGACCTTTGACCCCCCCGAGTTGGACACTGGCCTAGAGCATATGGCTACGATGACTCGTTATAGGTTTGACAGAAGAAAGAAAGAAAGAAGAAGAACTGACCAAAAACAGTACAATCGGCGAATCGCAAATTGAAAATTTGCGATTGTAATGACCTAGCACATGAGCATTGCTGCATGATATGACTAGGGCTAGGCAAAATTTTCAAGTAGGATATTTCACATGGAAATTATTTTGTTTAAAAAGGTGATTATTTAACTTAAAAAATGAGGGGTCAACCATGTCTGTAGGTCAAAAATTAGCGAAGTTATGGGCAAATGTCTGTTTAAAAAAAAACATGTAATGCATCATTTTTCACCACGGCGATCCATTTTACACAAAGGCGATTTTATTTTATGAAATCTAACTTTCACTGCATGCTGACTTCTGTATCAAGGATAAAGTACCGGCACATTTTAGACTACGTCGTCAAGTTTCTGGTGTCCAAATTTCAAATTTTTGTATTTCCCTTTTTGGATTGAATGTCGCCCTCTATAATAAGGAATGTGGACATGTCTACCCTAGGCTAGGGGCCTAGTTTCTTAATTATACGATAAACATTTGCATTTCCCCCAGGCCCGTAGCCAGCATCCCCCCCAAATGCCAAAGGCCCAAAAGTTCCCTTTTAACCCAAAAGTCCCATTTGCGAGCGCAGCGAGCGAAAAATAGAGGTTTTTATGCCTTCTGTAATCTTGGTCCGTCCAAAATGTCCAAATCCGCCCAGTCCAAAGTTCCAAATTTTGAAAAAAGTCCACTTTTTCAAAATCAATACCCCCCAATCAATCCAGACTACGGTCCTGATTGCCCCCAGCAAATATTCCAAACTGGCATGACTGGGTCTTGTACAAGTACAAGTCATTAAGCATGTCAACTTCAAGGCACTGTTTCGTGTCTCGAATGGTGCATTCATGATTGTACAGCATGCATGGCATGTGCATGCAGCAGGCATGTAATTTAACTGCTCAGTAAGCTTAACTATTTTAACATATCCTGATGATACAAAATGGAAAACCAAGTTGAAATATAAATCCAGCAATGTGTCCAAAAGTCAAGTAGACCTTTAAAGAAAATTTAAATGTTTACTAACCTGTTTTATTTGCAAATTTAGGCCTCAAGTTCATGTTCGTCACACGTACGCGTACAACTCCTTTTGCTTACTGATGTACATTGGGCAATATCCGTTCTGGAAAAGTGTTGGGCGAAAGCGATACTACTATAATTTTAATCCAAAATTTTTTTAACTTTTGAATGTCCAAACATGGTGATCTAGGATTAGAAACATGTTTATAGGTCAAAATGCGACCAGAACTAACGAATATCCAAAATTTGAAATTGTTTTTCAACATGTTTCATAGGCCTAGGCCGACTAGCCTACAACTCTAGCGTGATGCAGAATTCACTGCTTGCCTATCCAGATCCAAATCCAGATCCTACATCAAGTTCAAACAAACGGACACATTCAAGGCATTATGTCATTGATTGATGCGCCGTCCCGCTCGTGGCAGTGGCATCAGTTTTGCACTCGCGTGTGCGTAGGCCTACCCATAAACACTTGTGTGCGTACTCACAAACACTTGTGCACGCGCGTACGTATACCTTAAATAATTTGCAAATGTGCGTGCGTACCTATAAACACTTGTGAACGCGAGTGTGCACTTGCAAACACTTGCGAACTCGCATGCGTACCCGTAATAACTTTCGCGTACCCATAAACACTTGCGAACGGGCATGCGTACTCGAAAACACTTGCAAACTCGATTGCGTAACGTACGCGCGTGCGTACCCGCAATAACTTTCGAACACAAGTGCGTACCCATCAACACTTGCGCATGCGTGTGCGTACCCGTAAACACTTGCGCATACGCTTGCGTACTTGCAAACACTTGCGAACGTGCATGCGTACGCATAAACACTTGAGAACGAGTGTATTCACGCAAACACTTGCGAACGTGCGTGCGTATACTCCCAAACACTTGAGAACGTGCGTTTGTACTTGCAAACACTTGTGTATGCATTATGTGTATACTTGCAAACACTTGCGAACGCGCGTGCGTACCCGCAATAACTTGCAAACGCATGTGCGTACCTATAAAGACTTGAACATGTGCATGCGTACCCATAAACAATTGCGCACGCGCATGCGTATTCGCAAACACTTGCGAACGTGCGTGCGTACCGGCAATGTACGCAAGCGTAGGCCTACCCATGAACACTTGTAAACATGAGTGCGTACTCGCAAACATTTGCGAACGCTTGTTAACACAATTGTGCACGCGTGTACATACCCACCCACAATATCTTGCAAACGTGCGGTATAGGCCTACCTATAAACACTTGCCGTCCCCCATGAAAAAAAATTAGAGAGGGCGTGCCCCCCCCCATAACACTCCCCTGCTTTCTCCGACTATGATCGACAACATAGGCCTATGATGCGGCCGGCCCACCCACTCCCGCACCCGGTTGCCTCCCGCGTATGGGTGCCGACCTCGATATGCCGACCTCGTAGCTACTACACCGGCTATGCCGCCGCGGCGATACCCGGGCAATTCCCCGGGGCGATATGATCGGGTTAGTAAAATAGTTTGAAGATATGCGAATAGGCATATTAGGGACCGCTCACAAACACTTGTTAGGGGGCTGATGCAAAAAAAAATCATCGCGAAAGTTTTTCGCCCCCTTTCAGATCTCTAAAAATTCAGCCTCCCCCTTTGACATGAAAATTATTGGTCAATCCCATAGAAAATCATATAAACTCAATTTTCCTGGGAAAATTTTTGGTCATTTTTTCAAGGCCCTCCTCTACCCCTAGGAGGGTCAAAACTAAAGCCCTCCCCACCCTTTTGCATCAGCCCCCCTAACAAGTGTTTGTGAACGTCTCTTGCACCAACTTCACCATGTTGTAGGAATTCCCATATCAACATCAGCACGCCAATTGAGCGGCGACGGGGCCGTATAGCATACCCCGTACCACCCGGTGTTTTCGCGTAAGTATTTGAGGTAGTGCACGCGCGCGCGCCACTTGAAGAAGGAACGGAAGTTCGGTTTAAATCGTTAGATCATGCGGCCTGGAGATAGAGAAAAACTTGGCTAAAATTTCAATGCTATCGACCTTTAAACATGTATTATACTAGGCATATGCATATTTCGTCCTAATAATATTTTATGTAACGTCATTAAGTTGTGCATTGAAACATTGGTTGAAATCAGGTTGAAATTTCAACGTTGTATCAACGTTGAAGTTTCAACCTGATTTCAACCTCCTTAATTTTTGCATTGAAAGTTTGTTGAAACATGGTTGAAATCAGGTTGAAATTTCAACGTTGTATCGACGTTGAAATTTCAACCTGATTTCAACCAATCTCTAGGTTGAAATCGGGTTGAAATCAGGTTAGGTTATATTTCGACGTTGTATCAACGTTGATACAACGTCGAAATCCTAACCTGTGCCCACTGGGCTGCTACTATCGCATACTGAAGACGGCTAAAAAATCAGAAAAGAAGGCGATGAAGAATGAACTCAGTGGAAAAGATGATAAAGCATCTAACACTAAAAGTAAAACTGATAAGACTGTGAGAATGGTGATCATCGTGGTGGTTGTTTTCGCCGTTTCGTGGATGCCTTCACTTATAAGTCGTCTGCTGAAGTATCTGGTGAGGTTGTCTCCTGCTGGTTTGGCGGGAATGGAAGTGTCAGCTTGTCTTATTGCATATGCAGGGAGTGCTTTGAACTTCATTGTCTACGCATTCATGAGCAGACGATTTCAAGTTGGTCTGATGGAGGTAAGTTCGTACTGTCATGACGAAAGTATTCATAGGGTCCTATAAACCGTCTGGTATATAAAAAAAAAAAGCGCAGTGATTTATAGTCCACTACGCACAGGCACAACGCCTAGACGTTGATCCACAAGCCTCAGCACACTTTACAGGCTATCGCTGACCACTACGGCCCCACATCATTCCATAAACCATTAAACAACAATTCAGTGACTTTTGCTGCTTCAAGAGCGCACACCCTAGACATTCCACAAATAACCATCGCAACCAGGATCAGCTCCCCAAGTTTCGTACGGGTTACAATGTACAACGAGACAAATTAGCAGTAAGTTCCTTGTCCAAGGGGAATTTCAAGCTAACTCAATTTTTCCACGAGAGCGTACTAGGTACCGCCAGGGTTCGAACCCGCAACCTCTCGTATACCATAGTCGAACGCCTTATATCGATTGCGCTAACTTGACTGATATAGACCGAAGCCCTGTTCTAAATTTTATTTTGTAAGATATTTATCTGAACAGCCTCCAAAAGTCATTGAATTAAAGGTCCACGCAGAAACTCATAACAAATATTGAATTAAAGGCCAATATAAAATATCAATTTTTCACCACAAACACCTTATAAAATGAAAACATTCTTTTATTGTAATGTGCAGAATTATTCAACGCGAGTAATGAAAAACAAGTTAATATTTACCCTGGAAAATTGTGTTATAGGAAATTGCAATGACAGAAATGATATAAACAAAATACAATTATAGGGCTTACTGCGCGATATTTTATTTCTACTCTATTGCTATATTAACAAAATTAATGAAATTAATTGTTGGCTGTGTTTTAATGCATGACTGCCCATGTTTCTTTCAGTGGCGTAACTGGGGGGGCAAGGGTTTAACGTGCCGCGGGCGCTACCACTAGGGGGTGCCAAATCGGTCTAAATTGAAGACCTCACACATGTCACAGGAAAACCTACATCAAGTCCTACATGTAACTCGCCGTTGGGACTTGACGGCATTGTTGTAACTCGCTTACAGGACTTGATGGTGTTGTCGGAACTCGCTTACATGACTTATGGTGTTGTCGGAACTCGCTTGCAGGACTTGATGGTGTTGTCGGAACTCGCTCGCAGGACTTGATGGTGTTGTCGTAACTCGCTTGCGGGACTTGATGGTGTTGTCGTAACTCGCTTGCATGACTTGGCGGTGTTGTCGTAACTCGCTCGCATGACTTGATGGTGTTGTCGGAACTCGCTTGCAGGACTTGATGGTGTTGTCGCAACTCGCTTGCAGAACTTGATGGTGTTGTCGTAACTCACCAGTGGAACTTGTTGGTGTTGTCGTCTCGCCTTGAGCTTACTTCGTGGGGGTAATTGACAAAAAACCTAATCTCTGTGGGGTAACTCGCCTTTTTAAGGCGCTTTTATAACTCGCCTTTTTTAACCCTAATCCGCCTAGTTACAGCTCCCCTCTGACGATAAAACATGATAAACCAAACAACCATATAGGCACAAAAACAGGCAAAGTTCGATGGCCAACAATGGCCAATTCTAGAGCCCATAGAAGTTTAAGGAAAACAGTACAAAAGTACACTGAAAGTGATGAAAATCAGATAAACAAAACCAAACAGACAAATAAAACACCGACGTTTCGACCAGATAAACTGCTTTTCTTCAGGGGCAGACAACAAAATATAAAAGCAAACAACGAAAACTACATACTGTAGTTTTAAAACAAATTCAAGTCAAAAACTGAAGGCAAGTTCAAATAGATATGTAGCAAACAGGACAACAAACTCAGAACAAAATAAGCTGTGTCTTAACTCAGTGGAAGCAAGTTCACTACAGGAACATTTTTAACAAGTAAACGATTTTGAATACACATTGGAACTTTAAAAGGTAATAATAATAAAGAATACTTTTTTTCTATCTTCAACAGTTATTTGGATGCCAAGCTTTTGCGAACAAAGTAGATGTGAATACTAAAATGGCAGATGTCGGAAAAACTGCCCTGCATCCTGTGAACCAACCAGGTGGTACTATACATGTGAGAGGCAGAAATAGCACACAAGAATCTGGAGGCACCAGGGCAACAAATGAGAGTAACGCTTAGAATGCTTCCTACAAGACCAATCTCTATATCGAATGGTGAAAAAGGAGGAAAAGGGACTTTTTAAAGTTTTATTCATATCATCCTAAATTATTTGTTAAAACACTGGGTAATTTTACCCACCGTTTGGCTCAGGCGTTGGACCAACTTACAGGTAAACGAGGTATTGTTGGTCGAAGTAGGCACAAAAAAATCGATTTTCATTATCTGAATCAAAATATTATTGAAAAATAACACTTTGGTGTTTTGCAAAAGTTCATTCTACAAATCATATACTTAAATGCCTATTCAGTGATTTGCTCATCCTGTAAATGAGGATCGTAAAAATCATCAAAATAATTATTCATAGATGTGCTTAGCCTGTTAATAGTTTAGCCAAGACCCTGTATTGAAATAAGACATTTTACATGAATCTGTAATTTCTCTACTTAATTTTAGGGTTTCAACTTTGTCAATACTGCCATTTTCCTCGTGTTTGGCAAAATATTTGTTTTAACAATATAGCTAATAACCATTTATATACAATTTTAGTTTAAATTTAGAAATTTATATTTTGACATATTTAACAGTCCTCGAAGTAAACTTTATAAATCTAATGATGTACTTAGGGATCATGTCACAAAATGCACGCAAATCTGTGTGCAATTCTGGTGGCAATATTGCACACAGCCTGCAAGCACTGATAAAAATATCCGCGTGCAATTGGGCGTTGTATCAAACCCACTGTAGGCTGCAATTATCTGGCCCAGTATGGTCTTTTTCCCAAAGGTAATCTGGAGTTGGAGGAGGAACTTGACCTTATACTTAACCCTCCCCATAAAAATATATTCCCAGTGCACATTCTCAGATTTGGCTGGCAAAGTTTTTAAACAGTTTGCCTATGTTTTACAATAATATTATAGGGTCTATAATTTTTTACAACAGATGTGATATAATGTTATAATATAAATTTTGTTACAAAATAGAAAATGTGTGAATTATGCATTTTATTCTTTATACTATCCCACCTAAACAGTCTTTTTGAGTTAGGTATTCCTTATTATGTATTGCACTTGGACATAAACTATATTTTATTACAATAGCAATGCATTCATTAACATGAATTTGAGAATGATTTTCTTTTAATGCACAAGTGATACACAAAAATAAACAAGAGTCTTCCACTCTTCGAAGGTAAGACAATAGTATATATTTGGGTAAATTTTAATGTATCAACCAAATAAGTCTTATTCTTTAAAGTCAACAGAGGCAGCACTTAATTAATTTTTAATTAGTTTTTAATTAATAGGTTATAATTATAGAGGCACGGGCACTGAAACATTTCAACATCCCATTATGATTGTCAAGCAATATGTGTTCTCTGTTGATTAATATTTTATTTCAAATACTGACGGCTAACTTACAGTTCCCATGTAAATACAGCCAAATTAAAAAAATGTCACTATAGTTGCATGAGTTTATGGCAAAATGATTTATATAATAATTTTCTATACACTTTCCTTCGAAGGTTGATGCCAAATTTGATATCAAAAGCTTAATCATCGTGAGCATTAGGAACCGTTGTTTGAAATTCGTACAATACCACATTGTCTTCAACATTGACTGGTATTAAAACCATTGCAATACTAATGAATAATAACACAAAATGCTATAAATATAAAGGAAACAATTTCATAAATATAAAATAGGACAAGGTCTATTGTACAGTATAGAGAGCTGTGCAAAAATTTGAGTGTCAAATATTATCCATCATTAGTTTTATTGGTAACTATTGTAGGTCAAGTATGATACTGTATGGAACCAAATTGCTGCCAATTAAAGTACCAATATCTGGACATATCATGGTTTTGGAATAAGTTTAATGCCATTTGTGCCTTATTATTTTAAAATGACTGAACACAAATCAAGAAAAACATTACGAAACTACATTTCAAGTATTAAAAAACTGTTAACAAAATACCAAAACATTTTTGCCGATTAGCATTATGCTAATATGTTTCCTCTAGTTTAATCAAAACTTACTCAATATGATTTTTGTTTTCTGGATCAAAATTCAAAGCGGCCAGCGAGGCGCACCAGATAGGACTGGTGGATTTTGTAATGTCAGAGACGGGTTGTTATGGTCCCATATATACTAGGCTAATGCTAAACAAGTGCTAATTAGTAGAGGCATATTCACATAAATATGTAATAAAATGGAATGGCAGAAGAAAATTATGAGAATGACAACATCACCACAAGCATGTGTCAAATATCACTGATTTGTGTTGCACTGACTGTGAACTCCCTGAGGTAATTACTACGCTATTAGCATGGTTAGGGGAGAGACCAGTTCACAGTCATCAACAGGTCAACCTCCTCCAGCGTGCCAGTGCTAGGTCGCAATTTCCAGTGCAAGATGTTATTGCCTGCATGCAAATAGCATTATCCGTGTGTGCAATTTTGCACTCTAGCCAGCAAAATTGCACACAGAAACTGCGTGCATATTGTGACATGACCCCTTACAGTGTTTGTAGCTGCATGGGAGGAAAAGCCGACCATCATATGAAAATGTTGACCTTTCGTATTGAAGATATACATTTAGTTTCCCAAAGGTCTTTTGGGAAACTTCATGTATATCTTCGATACAAGAGGTCAAACTTTTCATATGATGGTCGGCTTTTCATCCCAGCTACATTTACTTCAAGGACTGTTAAATATGTCAAAATGTCAATTTTTAATAATTAAATTCCCATAAAATTTGTATTGTATCGCAAATTTAAAAAAAAATCAAAATTATTTGATACCGTATCAGAAGAATATTCCTCGTATTCAAATTGCAATTTGTTGTGTCTGTTGTGCTTTCAGGTCCCACAAAAATACTGTGCAAAGGTGGGTAACCGAACCCTTAAGCTGGCTTCAAGAAATTACATGTATTCAGTGTCCTTTGGACACAGGGTGTTGTGATGCGTCTAGTGCATTAGCGAGGTAGATTAGTAGTAGCATGTAGTTTAGTGCTTGCAAATTTCTGCTTTCAGCTTCTGCCGCTGGCTAGCCGTAAGGCGAAAAGGGAAGCAAAGTATGTAAGCCTTCTCCTGCCAGTACATAGCCTCTCCTACATCAAGACTCTTACAGTGCCTCCCAGCGACAGCACACGGTAACTGGGTACCCCACGGCCCCAGGCGAAACTGTAAGGGATCTCGGAGCAGCTTTGGGCCCCAGAGATGCGGTGTGCAGGCCCACCGGCGTGTGGACATGCCCTGGCGCCCATCAACCAAGCCCCAGCTATGGGTCAAATAGCTGAGGTAGTTCACTACCTCAGGCGGTTTTGAGATGCAATCTCTTGTTTCCGACAGAAGGGCGTTTCATAATAGTAAATACTCTATGGATACGGTCAGTGAACACAAGCAGGGAGTCCTGAGACCTGTACAACTTACTACATCTGGTTGGAGACGGAAGTGGTAAGAGTGAAGGGCGTTGATAAAATGATTTCTCATTATTATACAGCGGCCACAAGACAACTGTGAGAAGGCAAACTCCTATGTTAAACCATTCTGTAGGAGTTGCGACCGCAGAATTAAGCAGCAAAAGAAAAACTATGACAGCAAACCTAAACTACACTAGGGTTAGAGTCCCTACAAAACACCAACTCCTGGAGCTGACACGGATTCTGAGAAATCAAATGATGGCTTGTCCTCAAAGCCGCAAGGAAGGGACAAGGCTGACATATGTGGAAGCAAAAGGAGTAACCTTATGAACTGCAAGAAAATTGTCACAATCTCCACCATGAATGTGAGGACCATCAGAGAACAAAGATGCAGCGAGGAACTAGTGTGCAGCTTAATGGCATACAACATAGACATACTGGGGATACAGGAACATCGTATAGTCCACAAGGAACCAGTCAGATATGAGAACATCCTTGGCCAGACGCTAATTACAACTTCAGCTGTCAGAAATAGAGCAGGTGCAGCAACTGGCGGAGTTGGCATCGTTCTCAGTTCTAGTACTAAAAGCTCACTAGCTAGCGTGACACAACACACAGACCGTATCCTGGCTGCCAACTTTCAGGGTAACCCAGCAACAACAGTAATAGTTACCTATTGTCCAACTAACGTGGACAATGAAGACAACATTGAAGCACACTATGACAACTTAAGAAGAGCCATTGATTCCATCCCAGCTCACAATGTCCTTGTAATAGTAGGAGACTTCAATGGTAGAGTTGGAACTGGAGATGCAAATTATACCTATCATGACACAACCAACAGAAATGGAAAGTATATGGTAGATTTGGCAATTGAGAAAAACCTCATAATTGCTAATACCTACTTCCGAAAGAGGAATGGAAAGCTGTGGACGTACATGAGCCCAACGGGAAGCAAATATCAACTGGACTATGTTCTGATTCGGAAAAAGTGGAAGAACAGCTTGCTGAACGCTGAAGCTTATAGCACATTTTCCAACATAGGATCTGATCATAGGATTGTATCAGCAAGGATCAGACTAAGTCTAAGAAAGAGCAAGGCTTTGTCAAGAAAGAAACACTACGACTGGAAGGTACTGAGTTCAAACAACAGGTTACAACAGCAATACACAATTGAGGTACGCAACAGATTCCGGCCTCTAGAAGACATCAATGAAAATGCAACCGAGCGATATGAGAGATTCATAAGCGCCACTGCAGAAGCAACAGAGAAGATCATCCCTGTTAGAAAGAAAATCAGGAAGGCGTGCTTCTCAAGTGATCACAGAGTAACAACAGCAAGACAGAAAATCAAGAAGGCTTATGAGACATATCAAGAATGCACAACTGAAGACAACAGGCTCAGTTATAATCAGGCAAAGTCTGAACTAGCAGGAGCCTATAATCAGGCAATAGAGGATGATCTCAACATCAAGCTGAGAGAAGTTGAAATGGCTCATGACAACTGTAAGCACAGTCAGAGTTGGAGACTGATTAATGACATTACAGGAAGAAAATCGTCAATGAGGGGCCAGCTGAAAGGAGACACTCAGATGGAAAGGGTTAACAACTGGTATCATCATTTCAAAGACCTACTAGGAAGTTCCCCAGATATAGAGGGAGAAGATGATACGATAGAGCCCATCACAGATGATCTCACGATTGAGGTTGGTCCTTTTAGCCATGAAGAATACACAAAGGCAAAGACAGCAATAGCAGAGGGAAAGAGTAGTGGAGAAGACGGCATCCCACCAGAAGTCTTAAAGAGATGTGACCTGGATGACCTGGTGCTAGGATTTTGCAACGATGCATTGCTGAAAGAAAGAATGCCTGATCAGTGGTCTATTCTTAACATAATCCCAATACCAAAGTCAGGAGACCTAAGTCAAGGAGGTAATTACCGTGGCATCAGCCTATCCTCAATAGTGGCCAAAACCTTCAATAGGTTGATACTCAACAGGATAAGACCCAAAGTTGATGGACTTCTGAGAAACAACCAGAATGGCTTCAGAGTGGGAAGAACTACTGTCAGCCACATACTGGCTCTTAGAAGGATAATAGAAGGAGTGAAGGCCAAAATCTACCAGCCATTATCACATTCATTGACTTCCGAAAAGCCTTCGACACTATTCACCGAGGCAAGATGCTACAAATCCTCAGAGCCTATGGGATACCAAAACAACTTGTGGATGCCATTGGAAGGACATACAAGAAAACCAAAGCCAAAGTGATCTCCCTGATGGAGAAACTGAGCTGTTTGACATCGTAGCCGGCGTTCTGCAAGGAGATACACTTGCCCTGTATCTGTTTGTGATAGTGCTTGACTATGCCTTGAGAGTGGCTATAGATGGCAAGGAAGAAGCACTAGGATTCCAGCTTGAAAGGAGAAAGAGCAGACGAGTTGGGCCAGAAGTGGTAACCGACCTGGACTTCGCTGATGACATCGCCCTACTGTCAGAAGAGATAAAACAAGCTCAGGAACTGCTGCAAAGGGTAGAAGCATCAGTCGGAAGAGTCGGATTAAAGATGAATGCCACCAAGACAAAGTTCATGTCCTTTAACCAAGATCAGCAAGTTAACATCTGCACAAATAATGGTACAAAGCTAGATGAGGTGAAAGACTTCAAATACCTTGGAGCATGGATGGCTAGCACAGAGCATGATGTCAAAACACGCAAGGCAGCTGCTTGGAGAGCATGCAACAGCCTAAGTAAGATCTGGAAGTCTGCTCTACCAAAGAATTTCAAACTGAGGGTCTTCAGTGCAACAGTGGCGTCTGTGTTAACGTACGGATGTCCGGGACGGATGTGAAGCCTGGACCATAACTCCCAAACTATCTAAAGAGCTGGACGGCTGTTACACCCGTATGCTTAGGGCAGTGTACAACATCCATTGGAAACAGCACATAAGCAACAAAGAGTTGTATGGAGACCTCCCAAGGCTCTCAGAGAAGATCAGAGAAAGGAGAACACGCTTCGCTGGCCACTGTTTCAGGAGCAAGTGTGAACCTGTCGCCAACCTGATAAACTGGGCACCCAAGCATGGAACAAGAAACCCTGGTAGACCACTCCTTACATATGTTGATGTACTCAAGCAAGACACAGGACTGGAAGCATCTGACCTGGGAACGGCGATGCAGGACAGGAGGATATGGAGAGCTGTCGTGGTTCGGGAAAACCACCCGAAATAAGCAAGTAAGTAAGCAAAGCATGGTCACGTGTGTAATGTGCGCATTTTCTATTTACTATAGGCATACGAGGCAAAAATGGGTATTCTCAAAAATCGCTACTGGTTGATATGCAAATCATGTAATGAACATGGCATGTTCAATGAACATTGTTCATGTCATGAACATGGCAACTTACATTCCGATTCTTTTGTTTTGTATGTGGCATGAACATGCCATAAAATTCTCTATCAAGGATTCATGGGTGGTGAATTTTGAACCCATTGAAATGTAATTGACGCCCTTGAATAAAGAATTCATGGGCATGGAAGTAGAGAAAATTTGACATTGACCCTGATTCATGCCCATGAGTTACCCATGAATAAGGAATTTATGGGCATGGAAGTAGAGAGAATTTGACATTGACCGCGATTCATGCCCATGTGTTACCCATGAACATGCTCTGAACACGGCAAGGCTCTGATAACCCATCAAAAATACCCAAATTCACAAAAATTCATGCCCGTTGCTAGCCAAAATAGGGCATGTTCTTGACAAGATCTTGGCATGTTCATGGGCATGGCTCATGCATAAATTTTTGCCTGGAAGGTCCATGTAATAGCCTAGATCTGGTTATTTGTAATATTTACACCAATATGAATTTCCTGATATACCGTAAAACCCCGTCTACAAGCATACATATATAGTGTTTTTGTGGCGCCCTCTACGGAGGCGCGCCACAATATAGGTATGACTTTGTGAAAAGCTTCTAATTTCACTCTTGCTAGATTGACTTCGCAATTGTTTTGCTAAAATTATGCCCAGCTCAGAAATAAAACCACAATTTGCTTGGATTTTATTTTATTATTGTTTTCTGATATGCACGGGATAAAATGGTGAGCGTACATTCTTTGTTTAAAATACAAAATTAGGATTTCTAAAAACACCAAATAAATCCTGACCTTTGTATGCGTTCAACCAGTTTACCGTGTGCCTTAGAACCCGATAGACGGTGACATTTGACCATACACTAGGATCCACAACATGCTCATCTATCATGGGAACAGTTCTTGCACCCTAATACATTTGTACATTAATCCTTTGAAAATTTGGATACACAAACTCATACTCTGCAACTGGAGGTCAAATTTTGCACTATGATTATGTAATTGAGGTTATTGGACTGTGCCATTGGGATGAGACTCTTGTGGTCCATAGTGATAAGATCAATTAACGAGGCCTCTTAAACTGATGGCTTTTGTTTGCTGATTATACCATAGAATCTATATAGCGGTTATTGCCAAAGTTGCAATATCCCAGCAAACACAAAACGTTTTCGACATCATTCACAAAAGGTTATAAAAGGTTGTCAGAAAACGTTTAAATGTCGGGTTATATAAAGGGTATATTAAGGTTACACAAAGAGACGTATAAAAAACGTATAAAAGACGTATAAAGTTGTTTTCTAAAACAGAGTTTTCTCAGTAATCAAACTATCGCAGCGAGTGAAATGTTGGTGCATTGGATGTAGCTTAACATTTTTGTGTGTGTTATATACAAATTATTAGAATAAATTTGAAAATCCTTCGTTTAAAGCATTTTTACCCACCATGTTCACAAGATCAAAAACACGTTCCATGAGGGTTTTTTCAAATGTGCGCTCCGTATAAATCCACACCGAGCGATTGTTTTCTTCTTTTTCGTATTGTATTACAAATCGATCAAAGAAATAATGTTGCCATGGGGAAGAACCAAATACAGTACCGATTAAATTTTAAAAGCCCGTTTTGGGGGAAATTTTGGAGAATTTGCTTGAGAAAAAGCTGGTTTGTGAAATTATCGATATCTTGATTACGAGACGTTAATTTAGACATCTGAATACCTACATTATTTCTCAACATTCTGCCAATTGCTATTCCATTTGATTTTCACTCCAAAATTGAAGTTCGTTCAGTTCGTTCAAAATTTCAGCGCCGACATGCGTGTTTATTCTAAGAGCCATAATGCGGACGCGATTGTAATCATGTATTATTGCATCCAATTATAGTTATATCATCCGCTTTGAGAACAGTCAATTGCATAAGCTGATCTATGGCCGAGTGGATAGAGCGTTGGACTGGGAATTTAATATGAACTATTTTTGTGGGTTCGAGCCTCCGTGTGGCTGAATTTTCTTTTTTTCTTCTCTTCTCTCATTTCTACTTCCTTTCTTTCCTCTTTTCTTTCTCCTTTCTTTTTTCATTTCTTTTTTTTTTCATTTTTTTCATTTCTTTCTTTCTTTCTTTTTCTTTCATTTTCTTTCTCTCTCTTTCTTTCTCTTTTCACTATTTCTTTATTCTTTCTTGCTCCTTTCTTTTTAGTTTTATTTGATTGATTCGCTGAGTGCAGTGAATCGTGATTGATTGTTTTTCACTTTATATAATTCAGGCCTGCTAAGTCTGTCTTGTTGATTTTCATCCCAAATTCGATTTACAAATAATTGCTTTTTGATATTGTTGTTGTTGCCTACCCTTACATTGTAATCAGGGGAATAGCAGCATTGATTTCATCAAAGATATCAAGGCTATAAATTCAAAATCAACACATTTTCCAGGGCGTAGCTTGACGAAGTGCCCCCAATCAATTTTAAAATTTATAAAATCCTTACAAGTGAAAATTGCCGAAAACGGCTTGTGCCACCCCCCCGGCATCCGAGCTCCGGGCACGAGCTAAGCCAAGTTTCATAGCCTTTTCATGTCTTGACCGTGGATCGATATTCTATTGTAAGTAGGCCTACGTCCCGGTACGCTTGTTCATTTTCTGCATGGCTGTTTCTGTTATGAACTTACGCCCTCTGAAATCAAGCGCATGAAAAACTCTCGGCTAACCTTAAGAGTATAAAACGTTTTCATAACCGTAAAAACATTTTTTGATAATCTACTGTTCAGCAAACAAAAATGTTTTACAGAAAACGTTTAAATGTCGGGTTATATAAATGGTATAAAAACGTTTTAATAACATTCTTGAAAACTTGATACAAAACTTTCTAAACATAATGTTATTTTTGGGTTGAAAAAATATTTTGCGAAAAATGTTTGCCCAAAATATTTTCAATAATGTTTTAAAAACGTTTTCATGACCTTTATATAACCCGACATTTAAATGTTATTAAGAGGTTTTGAAAAAAAAACCATTTTAAGAACATTTCTGTGTTTTATTTCAACATAATGTTATTTAAGTATTGACACAATATTTGGCAAAAATGTTTGCAAAAATAGTTTACAATAACATTTTTTGAAAACATTTCAAAATATTGTTGTAGTGTGTTTTCATACAAAACGTTTTAAAACGTTATCATGACCTTTATATAACCCGACATTTTAATGTTATTAAAACGTTTTTACCTAAACCAAAATATAACTTATTTAAAACGTTTTTAAAACGTTTTTGTGTTTGCTGGGATGGTGGCACAATTGGGCGGCAAACTGTATGCAAACAACACGTCATATTAATTAGAGAATAAACGATAGGAATTTTTATTTTGCCTATCCTCTACCGTGTGATAGACGACAGGCAGGTCCAATATTTTGAGTAGTGGATGCCGGCGCAGCCGGTATCCACTACGATAAAAATATCATGTTCTACATTGTTGTATTTTAAAACACTGAAGACCAAAATTGACTAGCTACTACTTCCATGATTGGATTAAGTAAATAACTAAATCCTGTTATCTACCCAGCAATGTTTGCTTATCTTAATAATTGTAACAAACTGTAGTGTAAATGGTATAAGACAGAAAAGGCAAACAGACAGAAATTTAGAGTTTTAAATTAGAGAGTTGACAGGAAGTTGTAAGAGTTAAATTGTTATGGATATGATTGGTGTAAGCGCGAAAATGTTGAATGTCAGATCAAAGTCATCCGAGGTGAATTAAGCAATGTCAATCACAAATTGTTACAGGTCATTTGAGGTGGACTAAGTTTATATTTGGATTGTCAGAACACCTTCCCCAATCAAACACATTTCTCTTGCATTTGATATCTTCTACTCTTCCCTAGAAAAATATTACAGTACCAAATCTACACACCATGGAATTCACCATATCACGTCCAAGTTCACATTGGGCGCCACATTCCTTTTTTAAAGGAATTTTTATTCATGAAAGCTAAATTAATTCGAAACCAGCGTAAATATACCAATACAATAGATTGGTCTTAAAATAATACTTGTTTGTATATGCTTGGATCCGTAATTTATTTGCTCATACTCCATAATGGCGCCTGGATTAATGTAGCTTTCATCAGAAGCACTCTATATGCTTGTAGACGGTATACACAGAGTGTCCTATAAATGTAAACTGATTTAACATGTTTAGGCTAATGACTATGCTTTAATCTGCAAATGAATTAAATTTAGGTTGAATTCCAACAAGCACTTCATCATTTCGCCATAATTTTGACAACATCTAGATAGAAGGTTCAGACTTATTGTTACAGTTGTAGCTGATAATTAGTCAGCTACGAGCCCAAGATATAATAATAGGTCAAGGTTTACACGTTGGCAATGATTTCAAAGCGCATTCAAATTTATACAGAAACAGAAATATGTTTCTAAAATAATCGTTGTAAATAGTCGGCTTTTAAAGGCTCGGATAGCGACGTTTTCACGTATTTTTTGTGGGACTTACCTGAGAGTACATCAGACATATCGAATTGCATTTTGAATACGAGGAATCCCGGGCGAGGAATGTCCTTTTTTGGAGAAAAAAATGTATATCTTCAATATGAAAGGTCAAAATTTTCAATTGGTGGTCGGTTTTCATCCCAGCTACATACACTATTCCTATTATAAACATGTTAATAAACATGGTAGGGGAAAGCGCAGTGATTTATGCGCGCTACCGGATTAAACCCACAAGCCGCAGCACACTTAACTTATTTAGGGGAAAGTGGGGTAATGCCGGACTGTGGGGAATCCCGGACACGTCGATTGCAGCTAAACGGAGAAGGGTGGCACTATTATACTACCTTAGGGTATTAGCTACCTCAAGGTGTACCTCACGTGTACTACTACCAGCGCTTTGGGTCTCGTCTTTCTTTGTGAAAATTACGAAAAAACAGAAATTGTCATTTTCACTTTTTATCTGAAAAGTGATTTATTAGCTGGGTGACAGTTAATGCGACAAGGGACACAGATTAAGTATGGATGAAAATTATGTTTGATACTTGATTGTTAGCTGAGTGTATGAATTCTGGTATCTTAAAAATGGATTAGTAGAACAAGCACTGAAAAAATAAATCGATACCGTGAGGGGTAATCCCGGACACACATGCGTCTCTATACAGATGGGGTAATGCCGGACACTTGTTATTTCGAAAATATAGACAACAACAACAGCCCCCATAGTTGTATGCTTGAGGTAACAGAAGTACCTAATACATTCAGAGGATTATCATCCTACTCCACTTTCCCTTTAGCAACAATCATGTGTCCGGGATTACCCCGTGTCCGGCATTACCCCATCATTTTTTTCCATTTTGTTTTTTAATTATAACTTATTAACTATAGATGTTGAGTTATTATAAACTGGTTACTAGTTAGAACATTACTCCTACTTTGCATTGATATGATTTTCACTGATGAACTTTATTTAATCTTGTACCTGTGTAGCCTTAACGAAAGGTGCCCGGGATTACCCCACTTTCCCCTAATATTAGGCCTATGTATGTGAATTACTTTTGGACTTCTTTGATCTTGCACGAATATCAGAATACTCTCAGCTAAAAGGAAAGGAGATGCGTTTATATTGATTGACGTATTCGAAATTAACCAATTAAACGTTTGGAAAGGTATTTTAGTGGGACATGCAGCTATAGATAGCACATCAGACATGTCGAATTGCATTCTGAATAATACGAAGAATGTCCTTCTGATATCAATAATTCTGATTTTTTTTAAATTCGCAATATAGGCCTAATATAAATTTTATTGCAAATGATTAAAAATTGATATTTTTGATACTTAACAAGATATTGATTTTTCCCCAACAGACACCAATTGTTTTTAGTGTTTTAAGGGGGAAATCCATATCTTCAATACGAATTTCCAATTGATCGTTGGCTTTTCAATCCCAGCTACATACACTTTAAGAACATAATCATGGATTTAGAAAGTTTACTTCGAAGACTGTTAAATATCAAAAATTAAAAAAAATATATCAAAAGTTAATAATTTGTCATAAAATTTGCAACTTCCCGAATTTCAAAAAATTCCAAATTATTTGATATCATCAGGACATTCCTCGTAGGCCCTATTCAGAATTCAATTCGATATGTCTGATGTGGATGTGCTCTCATGTCCCACAAAAATACTGTCGAAACGTTCATACCAGAGCCCGTAAGATTTAATAAACTGAAAATGTTCAACCAGAGAAGATGAGAATCTTCTCATCTTCTCTGGTTCAACTAACCACAGACCACTAACTAATCAGCAGTCTTCGTTGGACGTCCAGAACGACCACACTGTTAAAAATGAACGTTAATTTACAGGGAAAAAATACAATTTTTACCGTTTTAAAACAATTTATATACAAAAATACGGTGAAAAATTAGGAATTTTACATTTTCCTGTATATGTAATGTTTTTATCAAATATCCCATTTTTTACGATACAATATACAAAAAGTAAAAAATAACTGTAATTTTAATGCAATTTACTGTTTATTTACAAATAAAAACATAATTTTGAACGTTTTCTTACAGTTTCTTTTAAAAGTACATTACCGACACTGTTAAAAATCGTCAGAATGTTAATTTGCAGGTAAAAATACGGTTTTTACCATATTTAAACAAAGTTTACACAACATTATGGTCAATAACCGTAAATTTACAATTTCCCGTACCATTAATTGAAGTGACAGTTAATTTACATGCAAATTAACAGTTTGTCCTGTTTTAAAACAATATATACAAAAAAAGACGTTAAAAAATCAGCAATTTTACGTTTTCCTGTAAATGTAATGTTTAGTTTATTTTTTTACGATACAATATACAAAACTAAACAAATTACTGTAATTTTAATATAATTTTCTGTTTATTTACAAATAAAAACATACGTTTGAACATTTTCTTACAGTTTCTTATAAAAGTACATTACGACACTGTTAAAATCGTTAGAATGTTAATTCACAGGTAAAAAAACGGTTTTTTACAATATTTAAACAAAGTTTACACAACATATTATGGTCAATAACCGTATATTTACAATTTCCCGTATCACAAATAAGTGAAAGTTAATTTACATGAAAATTAAACAGTTTGTCCCGTTTTTAAAACAATTTACACAAAAAAGACGCTAAAAATCAGCAATTTTACGTTTTCCTGTAAATGTAATGCTTAGTTTATTTTTTAACGATAACAATATACAAAATTAAACAAATGACTGTATATTTAATGTAATTTACTGTTTATTTACAAATAAAAACATGCGTTTGAATGTTTTCTTACAGTTTCTTTTAAAATTACATTACAGACACTGTTAAAATCGTTAGAATGTTAATTTACAGGTAAAAATACGGCTTATACCATATTTTAACCAATTTTACACAACATCATGGTCAACAACCGTAAATTTACAATTTCCCGTACCACAATTGAAGTTCAACGTTAATTTACATGAAAAATTAAAAGTTTTTCCCGTTTTCAAAACAATTTATATACAAAAAGACGCTAAAAAATCAGTATAATTATACGTTTTCCTGTCAATGTAATGTTTCGGTTTTTTACGATGTAATGTGCAAAATTAAACAAATGACTGTATATTTAATGTAATTTACTGTTTATTTAAATATAAAAACATGCGTTTGAACGTTTTCTTACAGTTTCTTTTAAAAGTGCATTACTAACACTGTTAAAAATTGTTAGAATGTTAATTTACAGGTAAAAATACGGCTTATACTATATTTGAACAAATTTTACACAACATTATGGTAAACAACCGTAAATTTACAATTTCCCGTACCACAATTGAAGTTCAACGTTAATTTACATGAAAAATTAACAGTTTTTACCGTTTTCAAGACGCTAAAGTCATCAATTTAACGTTTTCCTGTCAATCTAAAGTTTAGTTTGTTTTTTTTAACGATACAATCTGCAAATTTTTTATAATTTAATTTTAATGTAATTTATTGTTTATTTACAAATAAAACATACGTTTAAACCGTTAAAATATTAGTATGAAGTTAATTTACAGGTAAAATATGACTTTCACCATTTTTTTTTTTTTAATTAACACCATCACTGTTAAAAATATCAAATTAAATCATAATATAAATGTGAATTGATCCTACCGCAGGTAAAAACACATAGGACCCTAATTGTTTTTCAACATTATACTTCACTTTTTAAGTGTTTTGAGATATATTTTCATAGTTTTATAGAAGCAAACTATTCCGTTATTTTACGGAACATTCCGGCAGCAGGGTTACGGAACATCCGTAAATTGTAATTTATTCATTCCGTAAAACTTATTCATTAAAAATACAGAATAAAACGAGGTTTCTTACGGAAAATATTCCTTAAAAATACAGAATATTCGTAATATTCCGTAGAGTTTTAACGGTAAATATTCCAAACAACTCGGAATCATTCCGTATTTTTACGGAATTAATGTTATTTTACAGAAAAAATATGGATGTTCTGGTAAATCCGTAAATTTACAGAAACAAACAAATAAAAAATGTATTTTCTTTTTTGAAAACCCGTAAGTTCACAGGTCTCCTGTAATAATACTTTATAGACCGTTTTCCCTGGGTAATTATGCATAATTGATTGAACTGAGGATGCGCTGTTAGTATCAGAATACCGCATGCAGAGGAGCAGCCCCCGGGGAGTAGCCGTTGCGCGCTGTAATGAGACGTATATCGGCCGATAGGACTTGAAGAAGACGACCGTGGCGTCGAAGTGTTTTACTTTGATAAGTTTGCTAGATCGCTTCTTTGCTGGTCAACTTTAACAGAGACAGGCAAGTAAACGCTAGTTGTTTTAGTTCACATGGTTTAAGTGCATGGTACGATCTAAATGCCCATGTACCGGTACCATAGATCAATGCTTATCTTTCTGTGGGTCATTTGGGTCAAAAAATCAGTATAATTATACGTTTTCCTGTCAATGTAATGTTTCGGTTTTTTTACGATGTAATGTGCAAAATTAAACAAATGACTGTATATTTAATGTAATTTACTGTTTATTTAAATATAAAAACATGCGTTTGAACGTTTTCTTACAGTTTCTTTTAAATGTACATAGAGGGCACACTAGTGAGCTGTGAGCAAATTGCATATAATAATGCTTTAATTACAGTCAATGGAAGATTTAAGAATCTACAAAAAGTAATATCTGATAATTAGGAAAGAAGTACCTTTTTTCCTCTGGATTGATATTATATCTTTCCCCAGAGACGTGGCTGGTGCATAACATTGAAAAAAAACACCTACATTCAAATAGTGCTTTTTTTTTAGAACTGGCAACCTTTGTATACTAGGACAATACTCTTCCCAATAAATTGAGCTACAATATTATGTTGTATCATTTAATTTGCAAGTTTAGTTTCAAAACGCTGTTTGTCGCATTCCTAGTGAAAGGCATTAGAATTGATTTTTTTCCTTTAGCTTTTTTTCAGTGCTGTGAAGTGGCCACATTTCAGGGAGAGATTATTTAAATGTTCGATATCAGATCATGTACACATTGATACCATTGCTACTTTGTAATTATGTTTTACTGAACTTGATTTTCTTTTATATTTCAAATAGACCTTGACAAGTACTTCAGCTTCTACCATTGAAACACTGGAGTTACCGGCAACACCTTGTCTTGTTGCCCATGGTAAGTTCTATTCATTGTGGCTTTATTGGCTATCGATTATCACTTACACTCTCAGAAAAAGGGGGTGCCAACTGAAACATTTTTTGTCCAGTATATGGAACCCTGGCTATTGAACCCTCAAAAAAGGTTACAGAAAATTCAGGAACCCTTTAAGGTTCTATAGCTTGTTACATTAAGAACCAATAAAGGTTCCCTAGAGTGTCTTAGTGGTTCCTTTTAGAACCTTAAAGGGTGCCATATAGAGGACAAGTGAAGAACCCTTTTAGAACCCTTATTTCTGAGAGTAGTCTAAAAAATAAGCTCTAAAATCAATTTGCTTTCTACCTTTAAAAATTTGTAAAGACAATTGACTTAGCTCATTGAGAGGTTAAATTGACATTTTAATAATCTTTGAATTACATTTTTCTGGAAAGTACCTAAATTTTTGCACATTTGATTTTTATCCAGCAAAGAGCAAAAACCTGGTCATGAAACTTTGGGAATAAATGAATAAGCATAGAAATTCTCTTGTGGATTTTTGCAACAAACACTCATAATCCAGTCAGGAAACACTTAGGCCTAACTGACAAAAGCCAAGAAAGATCATTTTCTGAACTAAATATATAGCCTGACATGTCAGTATTGCTTTAGCTTAAAACATAGGCCTAGTAGCTAAAAGGAGGTTTAGAAGTTAAGTTTTATTCATTATCACCCAATATAAAGTTGGAGCCAATCTTGGTTGCTAATTGTGTCAGTTCATAAATTAATTCAATGTAATTTTGAGAGAGTAATCAAACTGCACAGATGCCAGTTCATCAGTTAAGGACATACTAGCCCTTCAAATGAGACAAACTTGTAATGTAAACATAATGTTGTCCAACCAAGTTACAGGTAGATCCAAAATATGTAATTTTGTCATAGTTTTAAATCAGTTTGTTTTAAATTTCTTCTACACTTGAAGGAAAATAGTCACAGATTTGAATTCCTCATCAAATTTTCTTTCAGAAAAAGTAGTACTTTTACTTGGAAACAATAATCGCTTTGGAATTTATTATTGTTTTCAATATGAAATCATGTGCGAATGCTTAAAGGGACAGTCAGAGATCTGCGGGTCAAGGTCAAACTTTTTTTCACACATACCTTTTTTTTTTTTTTGCTTGTTGGGGAAGGTTAGCCTGAAAAGGAATCTTGCACAAACTATACAGTTTGTGAACGAGAGTCAAATCTTTATTTTCTGATGCGCGGGCATCAGAAATTCGCCATAGAAGCCTATGGAACAATGCAATGCACACAATATTGCATAACTTCTAAACGGAAGGTCAGACTTGGCTAAAAGTTTGGAATTAAAGTGATACCTATTAAAAGGGGATGTTGAATCTCTGTACAATCACTGACTGTCCCTTTAACTGGCATTCCTTTCATTGTGTGTATGCAATGCATTTTATCTTTCTTTACTTTAAATAGGAGATTCACCATTTGACACTAACAAGTTCTCACTGACAATAAATGGGAAGGTAGTCATTGATCTCATCACCAACCAGCTGTCAGCATTGGCCCTGTGGTTCTCTACATTCTACGTCTTTAACTTCGAGTACCCTGAGAATATCGGAGCAACATTGGAATTTATTCAGAGGTAAGATTATATATAAGGATGTTTATTTCTCTGCTTCATTTGCTTTGAGGTGTTGTGTGATGTGTTTTTCATTATTAACATTTTGTACCGCCTAACACATTATGGATTGGATGAACTGAGGGTGCAAGAAGCTATTTCACAATTTATTTGAAACTTTTGCAATAATTTTGAAACTTTTATAATAGATTTGAGGAGTTTTATGTAAAATGATCATAGGAATTCAAATAATGTGTCATTCATTACTGGTTTCATTGTACATGTACTATTGTAGCCCTTGTAGCTTTTTAATTATAATAACAATGATGAAAACTAAATAATGTGCATATTTTGATTGCTTCCAATGTCTGATGATATTTTTTTAATAGTATTTAGTAATGCTGGAAACAAGTTAAAATATTCATTTTATTATTGGCAAATATGCTGTATAGATTTCAACAACAGTTCAAATGGACAAATTGCTGTACCTGAATCCAACCTTAACATTAAACAGAAACACCTGAATCATGTGATCATCAATCAGTGTCAGTTGATGTGTATGGGCCTGTAACTAGTGGGAAAATCATAATTTGTAGAGTGGTTAGTCCACAGTAGGTCAAAAATGTTAAAATTATACAGTCCTTCAAAATAAACTAATATGAAAAATCCATGTAGTGCATAAGTTTCAACTTAAATACCTTTCGTTGTAATAATTTAGTGCAAAACCCTTTTGATATATGAATGAACCATATTCTTAGATGTTTGTGACTTATGTTAACAGCATTCAATGTCTATGAAAATCTTTTACATAGAATATTATTCAATAATAAAAACTACAAATTACAATGTATTGTCACTGATATTGAATGAACTGATATGAATGTATGAATTTGATTTCAGGTGCTTCCTTGGCATCAACCCTAGTCAAGGGTCCAAGAGAAGTAAAAAGAAAGGCAAGAAGACAGCCGTTCATCCACAAGTCCTCCAACTATGTAACAAACTGAAAGACTTTGAAAGTGATTGGCTATAGACTTTGAAATTGAACGGATAAAGGAAGCTATATCTTATCATCTAAATCATCAGATGTCGAATTGATGTTTACTGTTCTGAATTATGTATTCTGTTCAGAGTAGGTTGTTGCATATATCTATATCAACAATTGAGAAATGTGACTGGTTACTAGAGCTATGATTGGGTTCAAACTTCGGCAATCGTGAAACAAAAGTGCTGGTTCAATATTGCGCCACTGTTTATTGTGTAATACACGAACAATACGTGGTCGAACCAGTTGCAACACACCAGTTGCCCAAGTAGCCAATCATAGTGAGACTCGCAAATAAGGGAGCTAAAAGTATTACAAATGAACTGATAGTTCACCAGTGAGAGACATGGGCTACTCTATGGCAAAACTCAAGACAGATTGATAATTCCACTCAAAACTAATTGAAAAGTGATCAATGCTTTTTGTCTAGCATTACTGTGATTAGTTCTACAGTACCGTACCATTAATCATGTTAATTGTACAGACTAGTGACCAGGAGATTCTGGGTTCAAATCATACCACCAGCACATTGCTTACTTATGGAGTGAGTTTGGGTTGGGACTTGGCCTCTGTCATCAAGTATTTATTCTAGACTTTGTAATCTGTTTAAGTCATGGAGTATTATGAAGATACCAAGGAGTATTCAATGAACAAATTCCAAGAGTGGAATTCACAGTGCAGGCCTATACACGATTTTCTATGTTTGAGTTTATATTTTTGGCCTCACAAAAAGTTTGTGAAAGTTTTAAGGGGGAGCCGACCCTTCGTGCACCTAGCGGTACTACTCTAGCCTGTATTGTGAAGAATTGGGAAAGGCTAGAAAATGAAAGTTGCTATGAATATAGCTAAGGTTTTTGCCATCCTTCCTATGTAGTTTGATTTTGTTTAGCTTTTATTGATTTTCGCATATAGTGTCAAATGTTCAAAACTTTTGTTTTTCGAACATTTTACACTCTCGAAGAAAATTTGTAAAAGCTAAACAAAATCAAACTTCATAGACATGATGATGGTAATCTTGGCTATAGTCATGGTAACTTTGGTTTTTGTAGCCCTTCCCAATTCTTCAGAATATAGTCAGGAATACTGTTAGTAATTAGGTGCATGAAAAAAAAACGCGAAGGGTCAGCTCCTCCTTAAGTTGATGAAAATATAAAAGATATCATTAAAAAGATACCAAGGAGTATTCAATGTACAAATTCCAAGAGGGAATTCACAGTGCAGGCCTATACATGATTTTCTATGTTTGAGTTTATATTTTTGGCCTCACAAATTATATGAATTTAGTGTAAAGTTGATAAAAATATCAAAATAGCATTAAGAAGATACCAAGAAGTATTCAATGAACAAATTCCAAGAGGGAAATTCACCATGCAGGCTTATATACATGATTCTCTATGTTTGAGTTTATATTTTTGGCCTCACAAATTTTGTGAAAGTGTAAAGTTGATAAAAATATCAAAAATAACATTAAGAGGATATCAAGAAGTATTCAATGAACAAATTCCAAGAAGGGAATTCACAGTGCAGGCCTAGGCCTATACATGATTTTCTATGTTTGAGTTTATATTTTTGGCCTCACAAATTATGTGAAAGTGTAAAGTTGATAAAAATATCAAAAATAACATTAAGAAGATATCAAGAAGTATTCAATGAACAAATTCCAAGAAGGGAATTCACAGTGCAGGCCTAGGCCTATACATGATTTTCTCTGTTTGAGTTTATATTTTTGGCCTCACAAATTTTGTGAAAGTGTAAAGTTGATAAAAATATCAAAAATAACATTAAGAAGATATCAAGAAGTATTCAATGAACAAATTCCAAGAAGCGAATTCACAGTGCAGGCCTAGGCCTATACATGATTTTCTATGTTTGAGTTTATATTTTTGGCCTCACAAATTATGTGAAAGTGTAAAGTTGATAAAAATATCAAAAATAACATTAAGAAGATATCAAGAAGTATTCAATGAACAAATTCCAAGAAGGGAATTCACAGTGCAGGCCTAGGCCTATACATGATTTTCTATGTTTGAGTTTATATTTTTGGCCTCACAAATTATGTGAAAGTGTAAAGTTGATAAAAATATCAAAAATAACATTAAGAAGATATCAAGAAGTATTCAATGAACAAATTCCAAGAAGGGAATTCACAGTGCAGGCCTATACATGATTTTCTATGTTTGAGTTTATATTTTGGCCTCAAATTATGTGAAAGTGAAGTTGTTGAAAATATAAAAAATAGCACGTTATTTATATTGCTATTGCTATTTGTGTCAATTCATATCAAAACGATGGACTTGGTCTGAGAATAAGAAATCAGATACTCTTAGTTAATCATCAAGGCCTACTTTTACTTATATTTCACTTCCTAAAAATGCTACCAAATTTGTAATAATTAAATGCTTATTTACTTAGTTAGGCCTACACAGGAAATAAGTCAACTTAAGCTGCGTTCTCACATGTATTTAAATCCAGGTTTATCTTTATCACCTATAAATCCGCTGCAATTAAAATAAATCCGATAGAATCTCTGCACGTCCAGACAGTCAGGTTTAGTGCCTAAATCCAATAAGCTTAAACCCGGGTTTAGACTATGTGCTATTTGAGCATATTTCCTTAGAACTTTCGATTATACGAAATGTACAAGTGTGCACATGACAATTTTCGATGTTTTATCTTCAAGTTCAAAGCAATACTTTGGCACGAAAATACCCGTTGTTGAAATTCGAATGATATAGGCCTACAGCATGATGAAAATTTGCCCTTTCCTCTGCTGCCCCGAATAGCTAAAAACGTTGACCGTGACTTTTATATAGTAGGGGCCTAACGCGATCAAAATATGAAACATGAAATTCTAAAATTTATAACTCAACTCGTAATACCTGCTTCCATCATGAAATCGGCACCCTATAGGCATAATACATGTAATAGAGTTCGCTTCTATCTAAACTGCGTAGTTCAATGGGCATTATGTTAGTTTTTACCCCTTAAACCCGACAGCTCTACGAACACCGTTCATACACAGCGGATTTAAGCTTAAACCCGCTACTAACCCTGGTCAAAAGCAGGGTTAAATTGGCGGATTTAGGGCTCGATAAATCTGCTAGACTTAAATCCGATGATCGTTCAGACAGCAATTTAAACCCGCCGCTAAATCCATCTGAATTTAAACCTGGGTTTAAATGTCTTAAACCTTACTGTGTGGACACGACTAATCTTTTTAATTTCATTTTTCATACTCTGTATTATTGTACCAAAAGTCGTTTTGATATAGACTGACAGATTTACATGTATATTGATACATTGTATTTGTTGCATGTGTAAGTTTCGAGGGTTTAGTTCAACAAAGGGCTCTCTGCATTTTGAGGAAACCAATGTTTATAAGATTTTACTGATTTTGTTCATCTGTTTGTTGTTGTTTATCTCAGCTGTGCTGATTAATAAACAGATTGTGAAAACACCTTCGTGTGATTTGTTGTTTATTCCTTTTCAAATTAGTTTGCTGAGTACTCACAGCATGAATGTGTTACGAAGGCATGATTTATAACAATTAATGATCAGTCAACAACTTTAATTTTCAGATGTTTATTTACGTTACCTGTAGCAACGTCTGCAATTAAACGTAAATAAACTAGTTTGTATTGTAAATTTTGCAGTACAAACCTGTGTTTACGTTACTACCTGGAATATACAAATTGAATGCGAAATAACGGCCTCACGTGGAATATACAAATTGACTGAAATAACCGCCTTCAACGCTATTTTACAGTACAATAGTTTATTTACGTTACTCCTGAAATAACGTCTTCAATGCTATTTTTTACAGAACAAAAGTTTATTTACGTTGCTACCTAGAATATACAAATTGACTGTGAAATAACGACCTGACGTGGAATATACAAAGTGACTGTAAAATAACCGCCTTCAACGCTATTTTACAGTACAATAGTTTGTTTACGTTACTCCCTGAAATATACAATTTTACTATGGAATAACATTCTGCCACGTTTATTTACAGTAGAACTGAAATTATACACGATCTCAGTAAAATAACATCTATCATGTATGTTCACGCCAACTGTTAAATAACATTAAAACATCGTTTGTTGACATTGTCAAGCGTCATTTTACCTAAAATGTTGTTAATTAAGAGATAGTATAGTGTTATATTACGGCTGAAGATGGCATTTATACTGCCCAGATACTCCAAATAACGGGTCATTTATGTAGAAAGTACCATAAAATAACACTGTTATCGTTAATTAACGTTGTTATTAGAATTTAAGGACCTCTTAAAAAACGTTAAAAGTCGTATTATTGCATTATTCCACTGTTAATTTACCAGTAACGGGCACGAAGGAAAAAAACCCGGTTTTTTAGGAGAAAACGTACAACCGTTAAAAAATCAAACGAATTGTTCAATTAACGGTCAATTCTTGTTTATGGTTGCTGTATTTTACCGGTAAAATACCGGCGTCCCAGCTGCCAGTATTTTACCGGTAAAATACAGCAACCGTCAAACGAATTGTTCAATTAACGGTCAATTCTTGTTTACGGTTGCTGTATTTTACCGGTAAAATACTGGCAGCTGGGACGCCGGTATTTTACCGGTAAAATACAGGTTTTTTTCTAACAGTGCACGCGCGTTTGGAAAGGTATTTTTAGCCGGGATTTTTGGTTTGACATGGTTAGTTTGGATTCGTATGTAAACGTGTGATGTCCGTATTATTTCATGTGACGTAATATTATTAAAGTATTATTTTATTTGGCACTTCAACATGTTCGGTTTGAACAATTTACGAAAATAGTAGACCGTTCCCCGTCCCTCACCCCCCCCTTAAGTTGCCCTCTCCTCCATGGTACAAATCAGATTTCCCCTCAACTCAGACCCCCCCCAAATGGATTCCACTCTCACTCCTATGGTGTATTAAAAGGTTGGGTCAGATTTTTCATATTCTGCTTTCTATCCAAATTTTGAGATGTACGTAGCGGCATTTATACCGTCGTGCCCTCCACTCCCTTTAAAGAAATGGAAAGCAGACAACAGCGCCATCAATTTGGAAATGATTTGTGTCCATTACAACAGTGATGGCGGTGTTGCACTTGAAGAATTGATGGTCGTAGAATTAATTAATAGCTTGTAAGTTGTATGTAATACATCATTCTACCCAATTACAGAATGTATTTGAATAAATTGTATTTTGAATTCTGCATATGTTGCCTTGTCTCGTTTTGTCTTGTCTTCACATCAAAATTTTGTCTTTCTCCGTGTCCCCCGCCGTGTCCTTGTCTCTGCACTATAAATTATACTGCATTCAATATTATTATTGAGTAATAAAATCATTTATATATTTAGTTTGCCCACTATGCTTATCTGGCTTATATGCATTTAAATCATTTACTAATATTGTGTATCATGTAAAATAAACTGATATTGAATGTGTTTTTCTTTCTTTGCTTCTTTCCCCCCGAGCATTCCGAGCAAAATATTATAAATTGGTACACTTTAAGTTAACAAAACGGGGTTTTTAATAATTACTTTCTGTTTATGACTTTTCAACATTTGCATTCTATTTCAGATAAAAGTATCCATTTTAAATCAGACGAAATAAAGTTTGAATCGGACATGTGACAGTATTATAAACATTTATTTATCTAAAAATAATACATTGTATGACACATACCACCTATGTATCTTTGGACCTGTTCATGTACACAAGTGCTTCAACTCTTTAGTTTACAATGATTAGTAAGTGGTGTACGTCAACATTGGGGGATGAGTGTATGGACCACCCCCTGGCAAAATATTGGGGGGTATATCCCCCCCATCCCCCCGGGATCTACGCCTATGAGACCAACTAAATTTAGAACCATACGTTCTTACGTTGTTGACCTTCCAAGTTGCAAACGATTCCATGTTTATTGACGCATTAGTGCTCAACAATGTTGAGGTAGTTCATCAGGCGAACTCTCCTTGTGTCAGATATGAAGATCATTACCGAAATTTGTTTAAAAGCTTTAATTTCAAAAAGGGTACAGATCTTTTCCCTCCATCTCAACAATCTTTCACTTGATTTGACTTGTACAGTTCGTATAGGGATCTACCTTGAAGGCACGTAATTTAATTTGTAACAAGTTTGCACTTTGATTCTTTTTTGCCTGTAGTGCCTTATAAAATGTTTTATACGATTTTCATGTTAAAATCTCTACTTTCGTTTATTTATTATCACAATATCCCTGGCACAATTTTAAAGCTTTGACCCGTAAATATCTGACCCGTGGGTTGTCAAGTTGACGACTAAAATGAATAAAGAAATAATAAATTAATGAAATGAGAAATATGTAATACCATTTGTACTTGCTATATTCTACCGCAATGGCTTATTAGAGTCAAAAACTGATTATGTCCACTACGGGTGTACACTTTATAAAGGGTATTGCTTCACCAATTCCGAACATGTTAAAGATATAATAATTATTACATGTACCACTCGACTCGAATATTTGCGAGAAATGAGTCGACTTGCCAACGACTCTACACCTCTGATATATACATGTTTGAGAATGAATTCAACGGAGGCTCGCTGTCTCTGCCAATGTTTTCGATAGGAAACATCAAACATCAATTGTGGACATAAAGAGTTCTGGTTCTAAGCCATCGATGTGAATTCGATTAAATGAGCAGGCTGGCTCTGTGTTAAGATGCCGACATATAATTATAAATGTGCGATGCCTAATATCTTACCTGAGACTAAAACATCTTTCTTAAAAAAAAAAAAAACAATTCACAAAGGATCTTACGTGAAACATAATAATGACGCAGTATTGTAGCCAGGGCCACGCGTGAGCTCACCCGGAGAAACAAAAACGAAAAGAAAAGAAGGACACTCGTGAGAGACAAAGGGAGGAGGCAAATAGAAGAGGAAGAAAAAAGGAAAAAACAGAAATGAGGGAAGAAAGAGATAAAGACAAGGACGGTGAAAATAAAACTACTTGGAGGAAATTTGCATGAGTTTGCACGCTGCTGGCAACGCCCCTGTGCCCTAACTATAACACACGAAGAAGCAGGGGTCTTATAGTCGAGAGTTTTTACTGGTACAAACCAAATACTATTTTTGAACATAAGCCTACATGTTACACTGTCTTGTCTTAAATGATTTGGCCATCCAGAATTCTTGGTCCTATTAAAATGGCGTTTCAGGTCGTTTGGCCACCCATGCAGCAATCTTTGGTTCTGTACCCATCTTTTCATTGAGAGCTTTTAGTTTGGGATAGTTTTCCAGGATATTTCCTGCCTGTGCCAAAGTGATTTCCATTGTTCTGAAGAAAGCGATGTCAGCAAGTGTGATCTGAGGAAAAAAACAAATTTACAGTATGGTAACAAAGTTGTCTAAATCTATGAATAAAAATTCCCTTTAAAAGGGAAAGCCAGCCTCAATGTAGAAGAGGTCTTGTAATTAGTTTTGGTCAATGTGAAAGGCATTTTTAGGATCACGCTTACATCTACATGACAGTCCACCAAACCATCAACGATGAGAACATGCACACTGAAACAGCAGAAAACATTAATTCCTAATCTCATGTCAACTCTTTTAATTCATTACATGTACTCCAAATTGTTCTGGTCTGTTTGTTTTGTTGTTGTTGTTGTTGTCGTTGGTTTTTTTTGTCTTTTCAGCTTTTTACCCACGATATCTCAATTTCCAATTTTGTAATACCAGAACTTACGTACTCAATATCTTCGCTTAGGAATGTCCGATTTCACTGCTTTCGATATATACACTGCCGGTTTTATTTATTTATTTATTTAATCTTTCTTTAACCAGGGTAGCCCCTTCAGTAACTAGTACTGATCTCCAAGGGGGGGCCCTGAGTGACAATTCACAATATACATATACATTGTACAATTTCAAAACAGAGGTTAATATAAATTAAATTAAAAGCAATGCATGGAATCAAAAGTTACAAGATACATTAGTTACATTGTACATCAGGTTAATTTTTACATTAGGTCTGGTAACACCAATAGTTACATGATTAAATGCTGATAATATTATAACAATGTACATGTTTGGCAATCAGATATAAAGAAAAGACAAAAGTTGAATAAATTTGTGGAAATTGAAAAAATCTAATCACAAATCTGAAATACAGGTTTTAAAAGTATTAAGGGTCATGGAAGAAAAGTTTCTGCGGATGTCTGGAGGGAGTTCATTCCAAGCATAACATGATCTGTAGTGAAAAGTTCTCTTGCCAGGAATTATGTTCCATTTTGGAATGGCAAGAGAATTGAAAGTTTTTTTGAGTTAACTTACATGTACATTTTATTTTAAAATAACTTAATTAATTCGCAATGTATAGTTTAAGCCTACTATATTATAATAGATAGTGGCCAGCACATTTATAAAGGACTGGTTACTCACTACAATCTTCACTCTTAAACTGTGTTTTTCTGAATGGGCTGATCATGTTGATTGCTAGTCGGAAACTCCTGCGAAGCTATGGACATGGCATCTTACATACTCCATTCTATAACAGTCTGCCTAGTGCCTTGTGTGTTTTCTCTTCAATCATTTTGTTGAATGTAATTTTATGAATCAAATAGTTATGTGTCATTTTATTTATAATAAAGAAGTTATTAAATTAATAAAGTAAGACAATTTATTTATCTATAAGTGCATGTCAAATGGGGTACATTGTTCAATACTATATGCATAAATTATGCCCATATTATAGCTAGGCCCTAAAAACTTTATTTTGCATCGGATTTTTCCCGTTGAAAAGACAAAACTGATGTTTATGATAGCAACCATTTCATCAATAACATTTTGAGTCATTTTTATCCATAAAACGACACAGGATATGATAGATAACTACTTCACATCAATATGGTCCATATGATCACAGATTGTTGAGAATCTGTGATATGATCCGGGGATATGATGAAGATTTTGATTCTACAGGGTGTATCAAAATGATTGGTACCGAAGACTTCTCATTTTTTGTCGAATTTTTTCACTATTTTTTGTGCCAGTTTGGGGTTAATTGTTTAAATATTTGTAATTATAGTAGTTTTATCTTCTCTAAGAATTTTAGATCATAAAGATAGCACATTCTATTCAGAAGTTACATGATTCTATAGGAAAGTAGGTGTGTTTACACTTTTCGTCGTAACGCTGGATCAGTACCGCACCATTTTCAAAGCTCTATTTTACTGCAAATACCTTGTGAGGATGATATGTTGAAAATCATGGAAATGTTTAATATTTTCCTTGCCTATTTCTTCATTCATAATATATATTAATGTAATAATCAATATTTATTGCTTGAGAGTAATATTATTGACTTGAATAATTTATGTGGGGTGAAAGAAGTTTGCGAATCAACACCATCCAGGGCGGTAATTTAAATTGTATTTTTGAGATTACTAAGTAGATGGTGCGGTGTGGCAGAATGGCTATAGACTGTAGACAGTGTAGGTTAGTTTAGACCTGGTAAAAGTTATTGGAATGGCTCCACAGTATTCCACACTTCAGTGTGCATTCATAGTTAAGAATCACTGGTCGACACGAAGCTATGGAGAAGTACAGAGAAGATTTAGGAGACAGTTTCTAAGAGCAAGGCGTATCCCATGCAAACATGCTATAACTTGCAATGCTTCACAATTTGATATGGGCAGTTACAGAATGGACCCATCCAAGTTCTTTCAAGATAGGGTTTCACCTCACACTGCCAGAGTCATAAGGCAGGGACTTCAGGAACTATCTTTCTAAAAGCACATGTAAAGCAATTTTATGTTATGTATACTGAGGTGAGATATTGAAGAATATGTATGCAATAAATGGTTCAAGCAGTGAACCTATTCATCTTGTGTTGTGTAAGTCAAACCATGATTACGTCGATCTTCGTTTAAATGACAATAGCTCCCAGATGTATCAACCTATCAACTTCAGATTAATAGATCAATAAGTTAACATATGCCCCTTTCTATTTATAGTACAAAAAATATATTAATTAGCAGTTTTATATTTTTGATATATTTTTGAAAATGTCACATAGCCCGGTACCAATCATTTTGATACACCCTGTATAGATCTGTTATCAACATGATATCACGCTGTTCAGTGGTCAAGGAGTAAGGACCCCCGGTCAAGGACACTGATATGATATCATAGGTGATGTCAGATTTTCTTCTGCTGACCATATGATGCTATATATAACTATTATTGTTACATTTAGGCCTTTAAACTTTTAAAGTCATAATTAATTAGTTCAAACATAACTTTGGTAATAGGCCTACTCATTCGTTTTCGTTCGTTGAAACGGCAAAACATACTTACTTTTCCTAACAAATCGAATTAAAATATTTTAAAAAAAAATTTAACCACAAAAAGTAATAAAAAAAATCATTCCAATACCACTAAAATATAATCTCTTGAGTAAACTGACCCCAAACCTGAAACAGGTACCAGCCCCGAATGGGCTGGCGATAAAACGAAACTTGGTGCTCTCCTGTGAGCAGTCTTATAGTAGGGGGCCTACTATAATATCAAAGAATGATATTGAAATTGTCTCAATGACGACAAGAATGAGGATCACGAGGGTCACTTATATATTTATCATGTTCATAATTTGTATGTTTCATGTGTACAGGATGTAGTCCTCTCGAACGCCAGTTCGATACGCCCCTCATACCACACACACAAACCCTCTGCCAATGTATATAACAGCACGAATACTTTTTGATTGGCTAGATTTTTGCAGCAGTGCTGCATTAATTCTGAATTGGCTGGGTGTTACTATACTGAAATTTTCGAATGTGAAAGGCATTTTGTACCACTGAAGTTTTTCGTACACATCGATAGCTTTATTAATATAAAGATTGACTTTTGTAGAATTTTGGTTGTGTATCCATTGATTTTATATGCGATTTCATTGAAAGAAGTGTTTTTAATGCAATGATTTTCAACAACACACTCAACCTGGGCTCCTTGCATGAGGAATATTAGCTACAAGCATTAGCTGAGCATGCGTCCTGTCAATTTCTACTCTCACACCCCTGATTTAGCATAGGGATTGGGCTCGTTTGCATATGCATGAGTTCGTTGAGTTGGTCGTAGCGTCCTTGGAGATAGTACATTTCTAGTAAAATGGTATAGATGAGTTTATAGTCAAAATGCGTGATGTATTTTAGCAGTTTAAACGTAGGCCTATGTTTTTGTAAATGTGCATAATTTCCAATCACGTCGCAGATGGCAACTATCACAGCACAAGTAATAATTTATCCTAGTGTATTGCCCCGGTAGAATAGGCCTACCTTGCATATGCCATAGACAAATTTTGATAAAGACAGAGATGACGTCAGTGGTACTGATTTTGGTTTAGATCTGAAACCATATTATACCTCAGGTTTAGATTGAGAAAGTATAGGCCTACATATCAAGTAATTATCTGGTGGGAATTGTTTTATTGTTGTATTAATTGTGGTATACTGAACCCGACAACCACATTTGAAGAAAATAATTATAACTATGATCAGTGGCGGCGCCAGGAAATTTTTTTCGGGGGGGGCATTAGGGGGGCAAAGTGAATTTCAGGGGGGGCAAAATCAACAAAGTTTGCGCAAAATTACCGTAAAAAGTGGAAATTTTCGTAATTTTGGGTTTTTTCTGGGGGGGCAACAGGGGGGCAACAGGGGGGCAAGAGTTCTGACTGGGGCATTTCCCCCATGCGCCCCTGTGGCGCCGCCACTGACTATGATTAATTTTATCATGGGCTATATTTTTGCCGGCGGAGGAATATGGATTTAGCCTGGGGAGTTAGCTTTCAAAAACTGTATCACGTGTCATTACATGTGGATGGGATGGGTGAAGTTTCGTGTTACCAAAGTATGGTGTGTTACCATTACAACAACAACTTACTTATTTACATAGTACATCCAATCACAGCGTGCTGATCTGTCTAAAGTAATAAACAAAGGTTGTTCAGTCGCACAGTAACAGTGCATGCACGTCATTAGAGGCGCTGTAGTTTAATATGGATATGCAAACGAGATGGCCGGTGACCGTGACTCAACTGTAAATGATTATTCTTCGGGACACCTTGACGGATTTTCCCGCAATTGACACACCGTGCTGTAAGCATGGTAAAGTGAACCTGTAAAATGTACCAAATGCAGTTTTTGATATTGCGGTACATGTCAGCTATTATTATGCAATTTTCGGCCGTTGTTTCGGCCTACAGTTTGTTTAGGACTTCTTTGTTGTGGACCATACTATTTTGTTTTTACGAAAGTGATAATTTCTCCATCATTTTGTTTCAAGTTGCTTTATTTATTACTAAATAGCCTATTCGGTCTGGGTATTAAATTGATAGGCCTAATGGCGCAGTGTAAAGGACCATGCGGTTATAAGTTGAGACTCCCAAAAGACTGACGGCGTGACATTTTTCTTGAACAAATGAAATGATAATGATATTTTCAAAATGAATACTTACACCCCTCATAGGGGTCTATGTAAAACAGTCAATTATCAGAATTGCAAGTGTAGTCTAAAAGTGACAAAGAGATATTGTATTCTCTGGTTTGGAATGAGTATTTATGACTGAAAGCAGTTTAAGCAGCTAATTAGCACTAATTAAACCGTTTGAATAAATAATTAGGTCTGTTAATGAAGTAAATTTTGATCACCCTGTATACATAGAAGCAAACATCGCACCCAAAATAAAGTATATTTCTGGTTGGCTTTTTTCAATTCAAGCTCTGTTTGATTTTGTGGTCCTCAGATTGAGAAAATATTCCTGAAAAGAAAAATATACCACATGTTCCTTAAAAAGTTCATTTTTACACACTGTATATCATCTAGTACACCCTGAATATTGATTTCGAATTTTGGTCAGTTTAATCTCTGTTCTTAATGCTTTCCAGAAATAGGCCTACCTGTAATTGGTTCATAAAATGATATAACTATTCATCGCAAAATTGAAAACAATGGCCATACCCGATGTCAGTCAATGGTATATCCAAACCACAATATGAACCTGAAGACTCGTCATCAGACTTAGACACTATCCATGCTATCAATGAGGAATTGCTATTACCCCATACCACAGTATTATGTTTATAATCATTCCTAGGCCTTATTAAAGGCTCAAATGCATACAACTTTTAACTCATTTATGTTAAGTACAAACTTGAGAATAATTATGTTCTTCATTTTAAGTAAATGTCATCATATGTTATTAAGTATACCAAGAAATGAACTAAGTACTCAGCATATAAATTAATTTGTGCCCTCATTGTGGGTTTTTAAGACAAAATAAAATAAAGGAAACAAACATCATTCTCCTTTTTACAGTGTCGTTTCTAAAACTTAAAGCTCATTTTTAAGCCAAAGGTCCTCTCAGTGAATGTGAAATCCAACATTTTTTCTTCATTCACTGCGCCGTCTTTTTTAAAGACATTTCTTGTTTCCCATGACGTCATCAAGCACGAATTGGAAGAAGGCTTTCAAAAGGTTAATCGGCTCATGCATGCACTTTCAGCAAAAAGTTCTAAAAAGCATTAAAGAACATATTTGTCCTCTATATGGAACCCTCAAGAAAAAATTATTTAAACTGAAAGAACCGTTTTAGCTTTATCCCTTTGAAGAACCTTTTTGGTTCGTTATATTCCATATGTGGACAGATTTTATAACCCTTTTAGCTCCTTTTCTTTCAGAGTGTGTTATACGCTGGTTCCCATCCCGTATATGATTATTTGGTGTTATATCTCTATAGCCAATTAGAAACTGCGTTATTGCCAGACGGTTTGTGTGGAGAGCGGTCGAAATCAACTCGCGGCGAAGGACTATGTTTTATGTTTTTAGGTTAAGACTAATTAGGCTATACCAGTTGAAATACATACACCCCCTGTGGAAGACATGACCTAAATCGTCCACATAGTGAGTGTGATCTTCCGAACTTGAACCTACCGAGTTGCCGACGAACACGTCTCCAACTAGTTTCTCCAGGATGGCCATTACCGCTGGTATGCTTTCCTCCACTGCCTTCTTCTTCAGCTCGGCCTGGAATAAAAGTTTTTAATAACCTTGATATCACCATTTGTTACAATTTGGCCACATTAAAACATGTAGGCCTACACAATAAATTTTGATTCTGATCCACGAGTTGATCAACAAGCACAAAGTTTGTTCAAGTAGGTGATGTGATATGGTGACGTACCTGGAAACATTAATGTGAAATGCGGTTTTTTTTTTCATTTTCAGAGTGAACATAATGCCTCAAATCGAGGATATTTAATGTGACATCAGTGCGGAGCCAATATTTACGTCAGGGGCGAATTTGTGTTTTAAGGGGAAATCCCATTTTTTTCCGTGGAGGTCTTTAGGTGGAATCTGAATTTTCTTTTCTTACATCATTAGGGGAATGTTAAATTTCAAATGGAGAAAAAGGGAAATCCGAAAATTTCAGACGAGCGGGGCATGTAACGCAATTTTGTTTGTCATTTTTTGGTCAAATACTCCACCTTCCCCCGGGCCTTCCCCCTGGCGTAAATACTGAACGGTCCCTTATCTTTGACTTTCATACAAAAGTAAACATTATAAACGTGCACTAAAAAAAAATCTGAAAAGTGTGGAGAATATGTTGTTCGTCAGTGACAGACTTCGCTTTAAAATATATTAGGCCTATCATAAAGACATTGGGTTTAAAAGGGGGGATTCATAAACCCCCTGTCATATAAGTATTGATTGGTCCCTAGAAAAATAACGGATGAAAGGATTCAACATGTTCAACATGGAGTATGGTTACCTTTTTGGCTTCATCCTGCTCACGGAATATAGGCATTAGTGCCATGCGGATATCATTCATCGTATCCAGAATACCATCTATTTGTAAGGCTTCCAGGTTATCTTTGCCATACAGTTCTGTACATATTAAAAATAGAACACACTATATAGCTTTGGTTTTCATAATTTTGTGAATAATGTAACGTTCAAATAGCAGAATTTCATTCTTTATTATTCAATTTATAACAAAATCTAAAACTGATTTCCATCATCTTTATATAGTTGTCATCATCATCACTATCATCATAAATCATCTGATCATCCTTTAACCTTATTTATCATAAATCACCACCTGAATCTCTATCAAGGTCTAATCATCTCCTGAATCATCATCAATTCGCCAGCGAAGTGTTACGTGTAATCCGATTATTACCATGCCAACTGGATCACGCTTTTGATTCTGCACCACGATCGAAATGATCGCAACATAAAGTCTATGGCATACTACCAATTCCAAAAGATGCGTGATCTAGTTACCAGGGAGTTACGTAACCACTTCGCTGGCGAATATAAATCATGATATCAATCTTATCATCATCATCATCATCATCATTATCATCATCATCATCATCATCATCATCGTCATCGTCATCATCATCATCATCACTATCATCATCATCATTTATTGATCAGTATACTTACTGAATTCTCTAGCAAGGTATCGAGCTATAGCAGCACTTTCTGCGTACTGTTTACCATCTACTTCAAGCACGGGGACCCTTCCAGTTGGTAAAACTGAAGATAGAAAATGGATAAATAACACATTAATTTGAAGAGACCCATGGAGGGGCGGTGGTGCAGTTGGCGGTGGTGCAGTTGGCGGTGGTGCAGGTGGCGGTGGTGCAGTTGGCGGTGGTGCAGGTGGCGGTGGTCCATTGTCAAGTATATGGGTTTTCTGTTTTGGGCAACTTTTCTTGAATTCATGTATTATATCATGCGTAATGAATCTGTGGTTTAGTTTAGGAACATAAAACTGTTTCCATCATTGCTCTTTGTAAAATGGTCACACATTGTGGTTCAAATTTTTCTTATGTATTTCATTGTTTTTGACCGCAAATGATGACGATATATCATAACACACTCGATAATAATTTTTAAATCCTGAGAAGAGTATACATTTTCTGAATGGAAATTGCATGAGGAATCTTAATATTGCATTTAAAAAGTTGTTGAAGCTAATATAAAACAATTATTGTCACTTTTGCAAAATTACTACTTTAAAATTTGTTTTGGGGGCACCCTGTATAAATCAGATCTGGTTTTCAGAAATTTGTTTCATGAACTAGGTTAATGTAGGCTTAGTAGAGAACATGTTCTGATGTTTAAAATTTGTAACAAAACCACATACAGGTTTAAATTTGAAATTTATATCAGGGTCCAATTTGAGGAAAATTTTAAAATATATATTTACATAGAAGTCTGGCTGTTGTAACAAAAACGCAACATATTTTCAGGGTAAATTTTTTGTCAGTGATATTTATAAAATATAAATAAAAAATACATTTTTGATGATTTATTACTATGTTCTGGACCACCTTATGACATGCGACCAGAGTGTTTTCCTATGCCGTTTTTCAGAGCGTCTTATTATATAAGATGTCCCATAAATGTGCCAAAAATCGCTAGTCCCCTTCAATCTGTCAAAAATTGCTCCCCTCTTTTGGTTTGTCAAAAGTTTCTTGGTCTGTCCTGAAATTTATCCTCTCCCCATGTTTTATAAGGGCAATAATTATGAGCCCCTGGGAAAACTTTCAAATGGCATGCCAAATTGCTAGTCCCCATGCCTAGCCTTTGCACATGTCAATTTTTTGGGATACAAATTTGCAAACCTTTTGGATATTACAAATTGGAGTGGAGCGAGCAGGAAATTTAGCATATTTACAGTCGCCTGATCTGACCTTCCGGGGGAGATTAAAATTTCCCAATTTCTGATTAGAAGTTGTCGCTCAAGCGTTGAACGGGTGGGGTCCAGAGGGGAAGCCCTGGCAGTTCCTGGTTTTTTTTTTAGGCTATTAGAAGCTAAAAAGGTCAATGTTTCAGAGTAGGCCTACAAATTTCACAATGAAAGTAAATTTGTTTGAAGCTGCACTAAAATGTGTACAACAGTTATCCTTGATTTTCCCTTTTCTCTTCTCCTTTCCCCTTTTTCTTCCCTCCTTTTTCTTTTCCCTTTCTCTTCCTACCCCTTCCCTTCTTTTTCTTTCCATTTCTCTTCTTCTTTCTCTTTTTTCTTCTCTCCTTTTCTTTCCGTCCCTCTTCCCTATTATTTTGCTCTTCTTCCCAGTTTTTTGTGTCGGGGGCAGCTCCCCCTGTTTACGCCACTACTGTTTCTGCACAGTTTTACCAAGCCTTTTTTCAGGTGTCCCTTATAATAGTTTAGGTTTACAAGTGTGCCAAAATCACTTTTTCCCCCGGCTTTTGCCCCTCTCCCCTTCAGCAAGCCAAAACAAACAAATTATTGCCCAACCCCTTTTTACGCTCCCAGGGCTAGCGCATTATTACAGCACATCCCCTAAACTTATTGCCCAATTTCTTTTCACAACACTGAAGCCATATATCCTAATTAGGGACCGTTCAATATTGGGGAGGAGTGCGAGTTAATCTGAATTTTGTGAAGGGTCTTCAGCCCCGTCTTCAGCCCGAGTCTTCAGTGGGGAATCTGTATTTTTTTTGCAGCAGCGCTGCATTATTGCAGCAGCGCTGCAGCGCTGCATTAATTCTGAATTGGCTGGGTGTTACTATACTGAAATTTTCGTATGTGAAAGGCATTTTGTACCATTTAAGTTTTTTGTACACATCGGTAGCTTTATTAATATAAAGATTGACTTTTGTAGAATTTTGGTTGTGTATCCATTGATTTTATATGCGATTTCATTGAAAGAAGTGTCTTTTAATGCAATGATTTTCAACAACACACTCAACCTGGGCTCCTTGCATGAGGAATATTAGCTACAAGCATTAGCTGAGCATGCGTCCTGCCAATTAAGCATAGGGATTGGGATCGTTTGCATATGCATGAGTTCGCTGAGTTGGCGTAGCGTCCGTGGAGATAGTACATTTCTAGTAAAATGGTAAGATGCCTTTGTACTAGCAAAATGCGTGATGTATTTTAACAGTTTATAGTTTAGCCTATGTTTCTGTAAATATGCATAATTTCCAATCACGTCGCAGATGGCAACTATCACAGCACAAGTAATAATTTATCCTAGCGTATTGCCCCGGTAGAATACCTTGCACATGCCATAGAAAAAAATTGATAACTTGGTAGGTAGACAGAGCTGCAGAGATGACGTCAGTGGTACTGAATTTGGTTTAGATCTGAGACCATATACCTCAGGTTTAGATTGAGATATTATACATACCGGTATCAAGTAATTATCTTGTGGGAATTGTTTTATTGTTATTGTGGTAGGCCTATACATCTTGGCCTATACTGAACCCGACAACCACATTTGAAGAAAATAATCATAGCCTAACTGATGAGTTATTTTTATCATGGGGCTATGTTTTTGCCGGCGGAGGAATATGGAGTAAACATGGGGAGTTAGCTTTCAAAAACTGATTCACGTGTGATAGCTTGTGATCACATGTGCAGTAAGCTGTTCTGTCAAAAGTAATGATAAAGAAAGGTTGTTCGCACAGTAACAGCGCAGGGAACATTATAGTGCATGTATGTATTAAATCAACAAAGCATCAACTCGGATACATCACTTAATTTACATACATCCAATCACAGCGTGCTGTCTGAAGTATATGAATTATTAAAACAAAGGTTTGTCGCACAGTAACAGTGCATGGACGTCAATTAGAGGCGCTTTAATATAAGTTAAATATGGATACGCAAACGAGATGGCCGGTGACTCAACTGTAAATGATTATTCTTCGGGACACCTTGACGGATTTTCCCCGGGATTTTCCCGCATTTGACACTCGTAATAGTGCTGTAAGCATGGTAAAGTGAACCTGTAAAATCATGTACCGAATGCAGTTTTTGATACTAAAAGTATTGCGGTACATGTACAATGTACACACGTCATCTTATGCAATTTTCGGCCGTTGTTTCGGCCTACAGTTTGTTTAGGACTTCTGTGTTGTGGACAATACTATTTTGTTTTTACGAAAGTGATAATTTCTCCATCATTATTGTTTCAAGTTGCTTTATTTATATCTAAATATTCGGTCTGGATATGAAATAGATAGGCCCAATGGTGTAAAGGTCCCCCGGGAAAGGACCATGTGTTATAAGTTGAGACTCCCAAAAGACTGACGGCGGCGTGACATTTTTCTTGAACAAATGAAATGATAATGATATTTTCAAAATGAATGCTTACACCCTTCATATTAGCCCGGTTTTAAAACTTAGTTCATTCATTTTAATCCCGGGGTGGGCACTCAACATCAGAAGTGACGGGTATAGGGTATGTGCCCAGCGTCGCGAAGTAGGGGCCTATCGGGTAAAAAACGATAGTTTTAAAAAAGGGGGTCATTGGGTATAAGATTTTGAAAAAGGGGGTCATTGAGTAGGCCTATAATATTTGAAAATAAGGGGTCATCGGGTAGAAAATTGTGAAAAAAATGGAGCAAAATCTATTTTCTTGTTCCAAATTCTCCACACAAATTTGTTGAAATAAGAGAATTTGACAATTTCGGCATCAGGCCTATTTTGTGGCATTTTGATAATACTATTCTAGAAAAACGGAGGTCATGGGTAGCTGCAACCAAAAAAAAGGGGGTCATCGGGTATGACTTTAAAAAAGGGGGTCATCGGGTATAGACTTCAACATAGGGGCCTATTGACAGGCACATACCGTCACTTCCAAAGTTGAGTGCCCCCCGGATTTTAATTTGACTTGACACCAAAACCAGGGTTTCCCATTGATGCTGATTAATTGTATGATTACGCTACGAACTTGCAGGTTGGCGGACGGGGGCGGGTACCATAGAAAGTCTATGGAAATAAGTTCATATCAGTTTCATGATATACTTTTGTTCCCCTTTTATGTTGACTTGAAAACTAAAATCCCCGATTATAGTTCCAATTTGATATCAGTAATTGTAGCAACTAAATAATTATGTAGCCTACTTTGTGTAACTTCTCATTTCAGACGATTGAGCACGTTTACAGGCTTGTCCATGTCTTGCCTCATAAGCGTCTATGTAAAACAGTCAATTTTCAGAATAATTATTGCAAGTGTAGTCTAAAGTGACAAACAAAGAGATATTGTATTCTGTCTGGTTTTGAATGATTATTTATGACTGAAAGCAGTTTAAGCAGCTAATTAGCACTAATTAAATCGTTTGAATAAATAATTAGGTCTGATAATGAAGTAAATTATGATCACCCTGTATACATAGAAGCAAACATCGTACCCAAAATAAAGTATATAATTCTGGTTGGCTTTTTCAATTCAAGCTCTGTTTGATTTTGTGGTCCTCAGATTGAGAAAATATTCCTGAAAAGAAAACTATACCACATGTTCATTAAAAAGTTCATTTTTACACCCTGTATATCTTCTGGTACACCCTGAATATTGACCTCGGGTTTGGGTCAGTCTAATCTCTGTTCTTAATGCTCAAGTTCCAGCAATAGGCCTACCTGTAATTGGTTAATAAAATGTTATAACTATTCATCGCAAAATTGAAAGCAATGGCCATACCCGATGTCAGTCAATGGTATCCAAACCACAATATGAACCTGAAGACTTGTCATCAGACTTGGACACTATCCATGGGTATCCATGCTATCAGTAAGGAATTGCTATTATAATATAAATGTACATGTATTACCCCATACCACAGTATTATGTTTGTAATCATTCCTTATTAAAGGCTCAAATGCATAAAACCTTATAACTCATTTATGTTAAGTATAAACTTGTGAATGCGTTTTTCATTTTAAGTAAATGTCATCAAAACATGTAGGCCTATACCAAGAAATGAACTAAGTACTCAGCATATAAATTTGTGCCCTCCTCGTGGGTTTGTAAGACAAAATAAAAGAAACAAACAATACAAACTTTATCTGCTTGCATTCTCTTTTTTACAGTGTCGTTAGCTCATTTTTAAGCCTGATGTCCTCCCAGTGAATGTGAAATCCAACATTTTTTCTTCAATCGCTGCGCCGTCTTTTTTAAAGACATTTCTTGTTAACTATGAGAAGGGATTCGGGGAATATTAAGTTTTAAATAGAGGAAAATGGGGAAACAAGGAGGGAAACTGACATTTTTAGCTGACGTGAGAGGCCCGGGTGAGAGGGTAGGGGCCTATAACAGTCTATAGCCCTATAACCAAAGTATTCTAGTAACAGTCTATAGCCCTATGTATATGATACGTGTACATCGGGCTGCATACTTTAAGCTTACCTGGTTTAAAATTAGTGAGAAAATCCTCTCTGTCTTTCATGCGGAAATCTTCAAATTCGACACCCGCATACGCGAAAATGAGTCTGGAGAGCTCAGCAAGGCCTCGGCCATTGAAATAAATAAGCTTGTATTGCGGCATTTTGGCAGTTATATAAAAATCAGCTGCAGAGAGTGAAACCAAGAGACGTATAATGCAACGCAATCACATTCAACTGCTTGTGTCACGGTGTGCTCGTGCACATTATTGATGCAGTACAATACATGTGGGTGAGAGGTCGGGAAGAGAAAGCATTATTGGTTCCGGTATAACCCTATGCGAGCAGACTGTATGCGAGAGACGCCGTGCAAGACCAGATGAAAATAAAAGAATAATATAAAGGCCACATAAAAAAAATAAAGGCCACATTAAAAAAAGTGTCAGTCAATTTTGTAGTAACCCCTCATCTTAAAATAAAAAGGGACCATGATAGCTCATGATGATCCTCGAAGATGCTGAACACTGCACTAGCAATATTAAAGCCTAGCTATGTCAATTAATTTTACATGAAAAATGTTGTATCAACTATGATCAATATCAATATTAAGCAAATAAAAAATCCCCACAAATTTGCAACTTCGTGGGGACGTGAAACAAATTTTCAATTTTTATGCCTAAAAGCCTTTTTAAAATCCTGTAATGGATCTTTATCGGAGACGGATTATATTAAACTCCGAAATGAATAGACCATTATTTAAGAATTACATTTACCCATGTATAAATGGTAGAATGATATGATACTGGAAACTAAAACTATGTCAAAATAATGAAGGCCACTGCATAATCAGGGGCTGTGCAATATATATGAGTCGGGGGGAGTAAAATTTCTGAACGACCGCCAATATCGTTACCCCCCCCCTTCAGCTCGCCAAAAATTTCTTGCCCCCACCAATTTTACCCTCCCCAGGGCTCATAATTATTGCACAGCCCCTTAACCCATTAGCTTGCATATATACAGAAAATACAGGAGTGCATGGAAGGAGTTAATGGTATCGATATCTAATACATAACATTAATAATATGTGGACGGTGACTCGACAAATTTTACCTATATAATGCATTATACCAAGTTAAATAAGGGACTGTGCAATAATTATCTGTCCTCCGGGTGGGCAAAAAGCGAGGGGGGGGCAAGAAATTTTTGGCAGGGCGAAGGGATCGGTAAGCCCAAGATGTAGGGTCTTGTAATTATCAGTCAACGGTGATACAAATAAATAAATAATTAAAAAAATTAAACCAAAACAAAACGTTAAGGTTATACGATGTATTGTTGGTCGAAGCAGCAGAAACAAAAGTAATTCACAGCATCTTGCGAATGGTAGTGAGCTTTAGCAAAAAAAGAAAAGTTCTTTCGTGTTTTTACTATCCACTGAAGATAAATACCTCAAATTTTAATGGTGTAATAATGGTCTCCAGTAGTGCTATCTACTGAAGATCAAGTTAAAATATTCAAGCTAGCAGTTGACAGAAAACCACTTGGCCGCTTAATTGTGGAGCTCTGTGGGGGAATTGGCGAATAAAACCGAGAATCACCGGTTTTATTATAAAAACTCTAAGGGGCTGTGCAATAATTATGAGCCCTGGGGAGAGGGTAAAATTGGGGGGGCAAGAAATTTTGGCGAGCCGAAAGGGGGGGCAAGCAATTTTGGCAAGCCGAGAGGGGGGGGCAATCGATTTTGGCACGCATTCATGGGGCGCCTTTTCTAAAATGGCTTAGGAAAACAGTAAAATTAAATATGCAAATTACATCTAGACCATTTAAGGTTTGCAATTTGGGATCCCAAAAATTTGGCATGCTCAAGGGGGGGCAAAGATTTTTGGCGGGCCGAGAGGGGGGGGGTAAAGATTTTTGGCGAGCCGTTTGGAAATTTTACCCCCCGGGGGCTCATAATTATTGCACAGCCCCCAAATTGTACTGTAAATTATAGCACTTTTACAGGCGTAGTCTTTCACAATATTTAGTACACCATTGGGCATTACAATCATGCATAAAGTAGAAATTCGTGGAAACATTGAGGCCGTCACTGTAGAGCAAATCACACATTTATGGCTTTAATATCTTGTTAAGGGATGTGGTATGAACGTTTGGGAGTCTAGTTTGGGAAGTATTTATTGTGGGGCATTAGAGCACATCAGACATATCGAATTGCACTCTGAATACGAAGAATATCCTTCTGATATCATAAAATTTTTTGAAATTCGCAGTGTAATACACATTTTATGGCAAATCATTAAAAATTGATATTTTTGATATTTAACAGTAGGCCTACCCGAAGTAAACTTTATAAATCTGATGATTTATATTTGAAGTTTATGTAGGTGGGATAAAAACCGACGATCAATTGAAAATTTTGACCTTTCGTATTGAAGATATGGATTTTTCCCCAAAACACCAAAAAAATAGGTCTTTTTTTTTTTTTTTTCTATATCTTCAATATGAAAGGTCAAAATTTTCAATTGATCCTCGGCTTTTGCTCCCAGATGCACTTTAAGAATATATCATTAAATTTATCAAATTTACTTCGAGGACTGTTATATCTCAAAAATGTGAACTGAATATCAAATTTTATTAATTTGTCATAAAATTTGTATTATATCGTAAATTTCAACAAATAAAAACTATTTGATATCAGAAAGACATTCTTCGTATTCAGAATGCATTTCGATATGTCTGATGTGCTCTCATGTCCCACAAAAAATACTGTCGAAACGCTCATTCCAGTTCCCTTAATAATCATGATAATTGCAAAACGAATGTGGTTCAGCGGCATAACTACACAATACCCACCACACCATGGGCACAGCCCTGAGCTGCTTCAAAGGGAATAGCCCCCTCAATTTGATATTTTCTTGTATTTTGACAAATAATCCCCTATAGTCACATCATAATTTCTTTTACATTTTGGTTCTTGGACAAATGTCTTCAACGAAGCGCCATCTATCTAGTAGTTGGACAAATAATCCCCTACAGTCACGACATGGCTTTTGGGATTTTGGTATTTGGACAAATAATTTCAGACAGAGAGGGTGTGTTGGTTGAAAACAGCCCGACGGTGTTGGTCGGCGTAGACGCAGTGTCTTCAACGAAGCGCCATCTATCTAGTAGTTGGACAAATAATCCCCTACAGTCACGACATGGCTTTTTGGATTCTGGTATTTGGACAAATAATTTCAGACAGAGAGGGCGTGTTGGTTGAAAACAGCCCGACGGTGTTGGTCGGCGTAGACTCAGTTGAAAACTCATTATTTGAGTACGTCCAAGGTTCCACACCATGGGCCATTAACCAAGTGCGTCCATGTCCAAATAGGATATGCACGCAATTCTTGGTTTTATGTTGGCGCAGTCGGCGCAGACGTTGTTCTGAATTCGATAGAGGGCTTATAGGTCTTGGTTTTATGTTGGCGCAGTCGGCGTAGACGTAGTTCTGAATTCGATATGGGGCTTTGAAAACAGCATGCTTCTTAACAGGACATAGACACACTTGCGTGTAGGTCTTGGTTTTATGTTGGCGCAGTCGGCGCAGACGTAGTTCTCAATTCGATAGAGGGCTTATAGGTCTTGGTTTTATGTTGGCGCAGTCGGCGTAGACGTAGTTCTGAATTCGATATGGGGCTTTGAAAACAGCATGCTTCTTAACAGGACATAGACACACTTGCGTAAACACAATGCACGACTAAACATAATGTATGAGGGAATGCCTCGTTCTAACAAGAAAGCCCGACTGCGCGTTGGGACGAGAGACCTTATTTTTGTAGTATATTTAGAATCAATCGTATCAAATTTTTACTTGAGTTGTAAAAACCATAAAAAGAGTCTCAATCAGTCTCATTAATTTTTATGTATTTTGCTGTTTGTTGATATAAGAAAATATGTAATAGTAAGTGCAATGCATCGCAACAAGACCAAAGTCATATAATTTGGATTCTATTATTTTTTAGAATGTAGTTCAGCCATCAATTCGCGGGAGAATTTTCCCAATTTTAACGTGATAAAATGGACTTTACAATCCATACCCGATGACCCCCCTTTTTTTTTTTTTTTTTTAGTTGCGGCTACCCAATGAACCCCTTTCTTTGGTTGCGGCTACCCATAACCCCCTTTTTTCTTTTTTAGCATCATCTAAATGCAACTAAACAATGCAGAAACCTGTCCAATTTTTCTTCATTTTTTCACAATTATGCCGAAAGTTTCAAAATTTTGCTACATTTTGTCACAATTTTCTACCCGATAACCCTTTCTTTAAATCTTATACTCGATGACCCCCTTTTTATTTTGTTTGTACCCAATGACCCCCGTAGTTTTAAAAATAACGCTTTGTACCCGATATGCCCCTACTTCGCGACTCCGGTAGGCACATACCCGTCACTTCCAAAATTGAGTGCCCCCCCTCCCCCGAGGTTCAAGTTGGATATGGTATACAAATGTGACTCAAAGACAGAGATATACCATATACACAATTATTGTTTAATTCTTGATGGTTTATTGATAGTAATAACAAAATATAGGCTACTTACAAAATTGGATGCAAATATAAGTGAGATGATTGTAGTCATACAGTTATAACAAGATTAGAATGTACACGAATTTGTTTGCCTTATTAAGAAATACAGAAAGGTGTACAATAGAGTTGATAATGGTAATCATGGCTATGTGTCATTCTTTTGAAAATATGCAAGCTTCATAAGCATGTAATTGAAGATTCCGCATGTTTTGAAGGTGATAATGATACTTTTTTTTTATTTTTGGCTATGGAGCACGGGCCCAAAACGGGGAGGCTGTATATTGCACGTCCCACGGCTGGTACCAGAGGATGATTTAAGCACTTCCCAGCAAGTCTTGCGGTTAGCATAGCTGTGGGGTGAACATGACACCACTGCCCGCCCACTGCATACACACGTACACGTGCATGGTTAAATTTGAATTTGGACAGATATATTTACAATAAAAACACCTTCAAAAAGTTGGCCGATTTCACATTTTATGTTATCTTATCTACAGAAGGTGTGATTTATCCTTCGTGCATACATCACTTTACATCTGAAATCGACCAAGTAATAATGACACACGGACAATTCTTAAACAACATCTTTTGCACAGAGTTCAATGGGATTTGAAAAATATAGTGGCAGTTGAAACTCAGAGGATGATTTTTAAAAGCACTTCCCAGCAAGTCTTGCGGTTAGCACAGCTGTGTGAGTGAACATGACACCACTGCCCGCCCACTGCATACACATGTGCATGGTTGGTTAAATTTGAATTTGGACAGATATATTTACAATAAAAACACCTTCAAAAAGTTGGTCGATTTCACATTTTATGTTATCTACAGAAGGTGTGAATTATCCTTCATGCATACATCACTTTAGATCTGAAATCGACCAAGTAATAATGACACACGGGCAATTCTAAAACAACAACAGCAGAGTAAAATCTTTCCCTTACTCAACACCGGGTAATTTTACTCAATTCATGTGATGTTTGGTTTATAATGTGATTTTTGGTTTACATTGTGATATTTTGGTTTTAAATGTGATTTTTGATCAAAAAATTAGTTTTTGGTCTAAAATGTGCTTTTGATCAATAATTTGATTTTTTGTTGGTCAAAAATCAAAATGTGACTTTTGGTCAAAATTAATGTGATTTTTGGGTTGGAAGGTGTTTTTGGTCAAAAATGTGATTTTTTTTTTTGTATGTATGATTTGTTTTCCTTTTCTAAAACATCTTGTTTTAAAATTGGGAAACAAATGATAATGACGTAGATATTCATTTGTTTTATACACATTACCCACCTAAAAAATGCGGACAGTCCTATATTGCATAATATGTATTTCGATTGAACATCTGCATTTTGTACCATTCAAAGAACAGTAGTTTTAGCTAGTAGTAACTATACAGTTAATATTGATGAGAATTTCAATAATATGATATTGGAATTAAATTCATAGTCCCTCTTTAAAAATAAAATGTTATCAATTTCAGACAATTGAGGCCCGATTTAAGGGTACTACACCCCTGGCCAATTTTGTGCCTATTTTTGCATTTTTCTCAAAAATTATAGCGTATTGGTGAAAAGTAAGACATGTATATTATAGGGGCAAGGATTACAACTACTGCACTGAAAATTCAGCAACTCAAGCCAAGTAGTTATTGATTTATTGATCAAATATTGGGTTTCCCTCATTTTTGACTGTAACTCCACAACTGTTGTCTGTGCTGAAATAAAATTTCCAGTGCAGTAGTTGTAGTCCTTGCCCTGTAATATACATATCTTACTTGTCACCAATGCGCTATAATTTTGGAGAAAAATGCAAAAATAGGCATAAAATTGGCCAGGTGTAGTAATTTCTTAAGGAAAGTTAAAAATGAGAAAGAATCCTCACTTTGCAGTTTTTATGTTTCTTATTATTTTGTGATGATAAAAGTAAGGATATTTTAACACTTTAGAAATTTCTCGTTTGTTATGTTTCTTATTACTTTGTGAGGAAAAGTAAGGAATTTTGTATTACTTTGGAAATTTTTCACTTGTTATCATCATGTTTTGTGATGACAACAGTGAGAATTATTTTCATCATTTCGCCAACTTCTCATTTGTTATGTTTAACGTTTCTTATTATTTTGTGAGGAAAAAGTGAGGATTTTTTTATCACTTTGGAATGTTTTCATTTGTTATATTTCTTATTATTTTGTGATGAAAAAAGTTGTTCATTACGACGCCAATTTTTCATTCATTTTTAAAAATTATTTTGTGATGAGATACGTGAGGATTTCTATCACATTCGAAATATAATTAGATATGGCACGATTTGGGGGAGAAATTTTGGCACCTATTTTTTGGACATCATAATAATTCATCACTTTTTTCATCACTTTGAAAACAATATTACAAAATGCAATCAAACAATATCAAGGCATGGAATAATAATATTAAATTTCTCAATCCATGGGCTTAAAGCAACATTGTACATTATACAGAAAATAAAAAAAAAATCCGAAGTAATTTCAAAATCTTTTTTCCATACAAAATAATGTGAAACGTAACAAATGAAAAATTTGCGAAGTGATGAAAAAATCCTCACTTTTGTCATCACAAAATGATAGAAAACATTAAAAATCAAAAATATAAAAGTAGTAAAAACCCTCACTTTTTTTCACCAGTAAAAATATAAGAAACATAATAAATAAAAAATTTGCAAAGTTATGACAAAATTCTCACTTTTTTCCTCACAAAATATTAAAAGACATAAAAAATTCAAAATGTGCAAAGTGATGAAAAACTATCACTTTTCCTCACAAACTATAAATTAGAAACATAACAAATGAAAAAAAATTACAAAGTGATGAAAAAATCCTCACTTTTGTCATCACAAAATAATAGAAAACATTAAAAATCAAAAATATAAAAGTAGTAAAAATCCTCACTTTTTTCACCAGAAAAATATAACAAACATAATAAATAAAAAATTTGCAAAGTTATGACAAAATTCTCACTTTTTTCCTCACAAAATATTAAAAGACATAAAAAATTCAAAATGTGCAAAGTGATGAAAAACTATCACTTTTCCTCACAAACTATAAATAAGAAACATAACAAATGAAAAAATTACAAAGTGATAAAAAATCCTCACTTTTTTCCTCAAAAAATATTAATAAGAAACATACCAAATGAAAATATTACAAAGTGATAAAAATTTCGGGTTGGTACAATTTGTGACCCTAACTTCTCATACCCGACTTTTCAACCTAAAAATTTCAGCCAATATGGTACATATTTTCTAATGATTTAAGCAAAATATTTTTTTTAATTCTCAAAAACCCAACTTAACTAAATAACAAAAACTGATGCTAAACTTAAAATGTGTATCCATTATTTAAATTCAATCAATCCCGGAAATTAAGCATGTTATTAAAACCCTAAGCCACGATGGGTAGATTTGTTTTTGATTACCCAGATCAGCTATAATGCGTAATAAAGGCTACTAGTCCAGGCCCTAGCTAGAACCCGGCCTACACCGGATAGGGCAGAGATTTTGACACTTGATTTGGGTTATTGGACCTTTGAGGTTAAAGAATCACGGAGGTGCTTTTGCGAAAGCGGCTGCGAATTCGAGAAATCAAGATGGCCGCCGGCGGCCATTTTGAAAATTTTAAATTTTAGTTTTCACTCAATATTCATGTGTAATACATCATTCTATAGGTTTTTGCATACAAGGAATCAATTTCTGACATTATTTTTATGATTGAAGGTCAGTATAACATGTTTACATTCAAAATGGCCGCCAAATGGTTGCCAAAAGATGGGGTTTTCATTAAAATGCATTTAGAATTCAATATTTTAACTTATTTGATGTTAAAAATAACAATGGGATGCTGATATTATGGTGACAACAAAGCATAAGTCGTCTATGTCATTTCTATCATCTCCTGGATATGTTTAAAAATCAAAATGGCTGCCAAAATGGCTGCCAAAATAGTCTTTTTTTTCATTAAAATGTGTTACAGGAGTATTATAAAGTACCAGATTTACAATGAATGGTGCCAAACATTGTGTTCTTTTGTATTCAAAGTATCCCTCTGGTAAAGGGGTAACAATATGACATCGGCATCAATTAATATTATCTCATATGGGCATGTAAACATTCAAAATGGCCGCCAAAATGGCTGCAAAACATGATTTTTTTCATTAAAATGGTATTTAAAACAGCATTTTAATAGATGTTGTGTTAAATATTTCCATGGAACGCTGATATAATGTTAAAGGGATATTTCTATCCCAATTTCTTCCTGCTCATGTGTTTTTACATTCATAAAAGAATCTTAAATCCTAAATTTCATGCAAATCGGACATTCCGTTGGCGAATTATGGACTATAACATACCGTATATTTCAATGGTCCATAGGATTGTGTGTTATACTTTCGTTGGCGACAGAATAAAATTCAAAATCGAACATGTTGGCCGGTTTCTCTGGAAAGGGAATATATTTGCAAGATTCCTCTTGCACATGATCATTATGCACCTAGTATATAAGGGGTCCCGTTGGTATGAGCATGCCGGCAGAATCATTTTACGACAGAATGTTAACCATATGCCATGAAGCTGAAAAATGACATCTCCTGTAAAAACTGGTATCTTGAAAGTTGGGGTAACAGTCATTTAAAAGAATATAATATACTCTTTTAAATGACTGTTACACCAACATCCAAAATATTATTTTGGTGGCCAAGTTGAATTTTAAACATGCCCAATTACCCATAAGTCCAGGCTGTTTTCCTATTACTGCTATGCTATAATGATTATGTGGGAAAATACTCTCCTTTTATGGCACCATCCCTTGAAAACCAGATACCTAGTGTCGCTGTAACAGATTTTGATGAAAAAATAATATTTTGGTGGCCATTTTGGGAGTCACTTTTATTTCTTTGAACTTACCCATGGGATAATTTTGAATGACATATTTTACGTTACCCTTCTGCCACAAAGATATTTTTGGATCTCGAAGAAAGCACTCATGTGGCACCATTTCCTTAAAAAATCAGATAAATTACATGTTGTTGAGACATAATATTATCAATTTAAAAACTACTTGCATGGTCATTTTGGAGAAAAAAAGAAAGGAAAGAAAGCACTATTGTTGCACATAATACATTATGTAAATTGTAAGTTGCTGGAAGGTATGGGTCTTGCTTAAAATGCCATATAGTTGAAAGCTTTCCATCCTGTTTCTGTTTTGCGGAATTTGATGGAAAACAAAAATAGACTATGGGGCAGGTTGGCCCACTTGTGCTGGGGCAGGTTGCCCCCATTGTGTTTATGGGCAAGAGTTATGCATACTTTCTCCATTTTCACCCATTTTGTGTCAAATGAAGCAAAATACAATTTACACACCAACACTAGTCAGTTCCATGGATAAAATTGTTCAAAGGCGGAGTATAGTAAAAAAAATCTATATTGTTGTCCTATTTGAGCACTTTTTGACTGGAAATAGCAATATTTCAATATCATATTTCTTTATAATTGGGAATTTGTACATAAAAAGTAATTCATCACTCAGAATAGTTAATAATGAACAAAAAAGTCAATTACAATTGTTATCCACAGCCTTTCAGTTTTTCGTTATGGGTTTTATAAGATGATTGGTTAACGTTATTTCCTTGATTTTAGCTATTTCCTCAAGAATGACCCATGATGGCGCAAAATGAATTTTATTTTTTGATTATCTTGGAACTATGATAGGTGATATCTTACTGCAGTTGTAACTTTAGAATGTTTTATTGGAAAGAAATATGGCAATAACACACGGTTGTGCATAGAGGGCCAAGCCAACCTGCCCCGGCCTGGTTAATTTTCTTTTCGCTCTCTCCTACAACTACTATAACTTTTGTATAAGTCACAGAGCCATATAAATTTGTTAGCATTTACCTAGAGTAAACAGCTCTCAAGTATCAAATTGAGAGCCTCCTAACCCACAAACTGAGCTCTCCAGATAAGTGGGGAAAAAGGGGCCAACCTGCCCCGGTCTCCTTACTAGGTGCATAATGATCATGTGCAAAAGGAATCTTGCAAATTTATCTTATAAATTTATAATTTATATCTAGAGAAACGGGCCGAAATGTTCGATTTTGAATTTCATTCTGTCGACAACGAAAGTATCACACACAATCCTATGGACCATTGAAATATATGTTATAGCCCATAATTCGCCAACTGAATGTCCGATTTGCATGAAAATTTGGGTTTAGGTTTCTTTCATGAATGTAAAAACACATGAGCAGGAAGAAATTTGGATAGAAATACTCCTTTAACATTATATCAGCGTTCAATGAAAATATTTAACACAACATCTATTAAAATGCTGTTTTAAATATCATTTTAATGAAAAAATCATGTTTTTGCAGCCATTTTGGCGGCCATTTTGAATGTTTACATGCCCATGAGATCATATTAATTGATGCTGATGTCATATTGTTACCCCTTTACCAGAGAGATACTTTGAATACAAAAGAACACAATGTTTGGCACCATTTCATTGTAAATCTGGTACTTCATAATACTCCTGTAACACATTTTAATGAAAAAAGACGATTTTGGCGGCCATTTTGGCAGCCATTTTGATTTTTAAACATATCCAGGAGATGATAGAAATGACATAGACAACTTACCATAATATCAGCAACCCATGGTTATTTTTAACATCAAATAAGTTAAAATATTGAATTCTAAATACATTTTAATGAAAACCCCATCTTTTGGCAACCATTTGGCGGCCATTTTGAATGTAAACATGTTATACTGACCTTCAATCATAAAAATAATGTCAGAAATTGATTCCTTGTATGCAGAAACCTATAGAATGATGTATTACACATGAATATTGAGTGAAAACTAAAATTTACAATTTTCAAAATGGCCGCCGGCGGCCATCTTGATTTCTCGAATTCGCAGCCGCTTTCGCAAAAGCACCTCTGTGATTCGTTAACCTCAAAGGTCCAATAACCCAAATCAAGTGTCAAAATCTCTGCCCTATCCGGTGTAGGCCGGGTTCTAGCTAGGGCCAGGACTATACTGCATGGAGGTGAGGTTTATGACCAAGAAATGTAAATATTGACTTTCCCTCTGTGTGTGTCATCACATGAACAATTACGTAATCGTATTGACTTTTGTTGAACCATGGTTGAACTTGTTAAAAGGTCAGTGAACTCATCATCACTCCTGCCAGAGACCATTTTTCTCGGGGTGCCCTGTGCAAGGCAACATGATTCAGCTTTGGCCCTTCAGATCTGTAACCTAACTTTTCCAAGCTGTCCCAAAAAATCTCTTTTCCCGTGAAAATTTGCTATCAATGCTAAAATGCGAAGGGGGATACCGGAGCCAGGGGCCAAAATTTCCACATCGCATCGTTCAACTAAAAACATTAATTACCAGGACAAATGCGCGCGAAAAAATTGCAATGAACAAAATAATCATGTGCCATAAAATCGTGCCAAAGCCCACCCCTATAGCCAAAGTCATCCTTAAAGAACTAATATCACTTTCAAAACATACTGAATCTTCAATTATTAGGGGGGCTGAAAAATATGTAGGGGGGGGTTATAAAATTTTGGAGTTCTGAATATAGGGGGGATTCAAAAGTTTTGGGTGTATGAAGAGGGAGGTTAAAAAGGGGGGGGGGGGCTGTAAAAACTTTAGCAACATTAGTCAGTCCTGAAGCAAAAAATAAAGAATAGCCTGCAATATTTTCGTAAATGTTCCAGTATTAAAAACCAAAACAAAAGTTCATTCCAGATAAGGGTATTTATTTGATACAGTTAACATAATTTAACTACGTCCACGCCTAAACGCAAAACCTGCTATTTTTGAACTACGTCTGCGCCGACTGCGCCGACATAAAAACCAAGACCTACGGTCCAAACACTGCATGTAGCAGCAAAACACTCAAACACTTCTGGTATCAAACACAAAACAACATACCATCCCAATTCAACTTCAACGGGGACAAATCCCCCTCCAACACTGCGTCCATGCCCCATTATAAAATCACCCATTTTAATTACGACCACACCCAAAGCCCAAACATGCTAAATTTCGACTACGTCTACGCCGACATTAAACCAGGACCTATACTTTGTCCAATTTACATGTACCAACAACAAATTCAAACACTATCAAACACAAAACAACATCTTGTAGGCCTACTCCTTCAACGCCATTGTGGGGCAAATCCCCCCGCAATACTGCGTCCACGCTCCATTTTTAAAATCACCACTTTTAACTACGTCCACGCCCAAACGCAAAATCTGCCATTTTCAACTACGGCTGCGCCGACTTAAAAACCAAGACCTATGTCCAACATACTGTTCATGTACTGCCAGTCTGCCACCACATTCACACACAATTTAACATATTATACTAATTCAACATCATGGGCACAAATCCCCCAAACACTATGTCCCATTCATAAAATCACCAATTTTATCCACGTCCAAGCCCAAAGCCCAAACCTGTTAATTTTCAGCTACGTCTGCGCCGACTACGCCGACATAAAAACTAGACATATAATTTGTCCTAGTAGGCCTATACATGTACCAACAACTAATTCAAATACAATCACACAAAAAATACCACATCTTGAACTCCTTCAACGGTATAACGGGGACAAATCCCCCGCAATACTACGTCCACGCCCCATTTTAAAAACCTATCAATTTTCAACTACGTCTGCGCCGACTGCGCCTTGTTAAAAACCGACACCTAGGGCCTATAGGCCTACTCCCGAGTAGTACCAGCAAACATACTTCCTTTGTTTCATCTGCAACTTAAATAATGCATCTACGCTGCATTGATCAACCCGCCAATTTAAACTGCGTCCACGTCAAACGCCAACTCTGTCGGTTTTTCGACTACGTCTGCGCCAACTGCGCCCACAAAAAAACCAAGACCTATACTTAGTCTCCAGAATAACACACTCACAACATTACCATACACAAATCATTAAAACAGAATACCCCACTCAAGCACAAAACACCCTATTCCAATACATACAAACATGTTACAACTTTATACAACTATACCCCCGAGAGGGGTATTCTGTAGTTACTCCGGTTCAGCTTGTAGGATCACTGACTCAATGTGCGTTTTACCAAGGATTATTAAATCAGGATGTAACACTTATAAACTACGCAAAAAAAGTTTCTTTATGGTTAGGGAATTTACCCACAATTAAAATTTAGCAGCTAATTTTGTACGTTTGCTAAATAATCGCATGCGGGGGATTGTCTTGCGCATTTTGACACCTCAATCACTACCCTACGACACTTCTGAGAAAAGATATGAATGTTTAAGTACCAAGAGGTCGACAAATAAAAATTGCAAAGAAGCCTATTCAATGGTTTTAGAGCTGTTTCACTGATCCAAGACGGTTTCACCATTCCCGCCTTTTCAATTTGAATTTAAAGCATTTTCCTTGATGCATATTGGATAATCCTTTGCTTATTGTGCAGATGAATGATCAAAGACAAAGGTGAGTGGGTACTAAGACATTTACGTTTTGAGAGATGGGTTTGGAAAAGGGATTCAAAACTGGTCATGATTACAGCAGTTTGGAAGATACTGTATGTTCAATATGTTACCAAAACAGAAGGAATTGAGACACTTGAGTGGCCCTCCAGAAGCCCTGATCTTAACCCCTTGGAGAACCTTTGGGATCAGCTCAAGAGACGAGTCAACAAGAAGATAATGGCAGATACAACTCTGGTGGGATTGCGTCGCATCGTTATCAACGAGTGGAATGGGATTGAGCAAGGTAACATTCGACGTCTCATTAGGAGCATGAGACGCCGCGTGGCTGCTGTAAGGGAAGCCAACGATGGACACACAAAGTACTGAAAGAAAAAGAGATTAAACTCAAGTGAAGTTGGAAGCGGCAGTATGATGCCTGAAATGTGCTCAGCAATTAAACAAAAAATGTTATCTGCATGTTTGTTATTTTTTGTGTTCTTTTATGCTGAAAACTTGAATAGGCCTTTTTGCATTTTTCATTTTTCGACCTCGTGTTACTTAAACATTCATATCTTTTCTCAGGAGTGTCGTAGGGTAGTGATTGAGGTGTCAAAATGCACAGGACAATCACCCGCATTCGATTATTTAGCAAATGTACAAAATTAGTCGCCAGTTTTTAATAGTGGGTAAATTTCCTAACCATAAAGAAACTTTTTTTGCGTAGTGTAGTAATTTGCATGTGTCCCATTCTTATGTTAAGCATATTGTCATTAAAATGATAGTCTTTGTCAAAGACCTCGCGATCCTAGGGGGGGCGAGCGCCGAAGGCGCGAGCGGAGCGCCGAAGGCGCGACAGAGCGGCGAAGCCGCGACAGCGAGCGCCGCAGGCGCAGAATATGATAGATGGCGCTCTCACTACGGTGCTGGCCCAGGTAGCCAAAGCCTTGTTGAACTCAAGCAGAATATGATAGATGGCGCTCTCACTACGGTGCTGGCCCAGGTAGCCAAAGCCTTGTTGAACTCAAGCAGAATATGATAGATGGCGCTCTCACTACGGTGCTGGCCCAGGTAGCCAAAGCCTTGTTGAAAGGCTATTAAAATGATGGTCTGACCTTGCTTGAGGGCGCTTTTTACTATCTTCAACAGGTTCGATTTGCTAAACTTACGACACCTTTATGTCGTGACTTCAATCACATGGGTTGTGTAAGAGTTGATGTGAATTATTCATAACCGATCGATACATTGCCTCACTTTGTTGAGAGCAAGCCAACAAAATTTGCCATAGATTTGCGTGGCTAATACACAAACCGTGAATTTAGTGTCACCCCCTGGTTTTACCCACTATACAACAAACTGTAAGTGGCTGTTGCAAAACAAAACCTGAGAATGGTGCGAGCCGAACACTTGATCAGAGCACTATCTTTTTAGCGAACGCTCGGGATCGAGGAATAGGCTAATTTTGTTGTTGTTGCTGTTGTTGTTCTTTTTTATGATGAACTATCATCATCCAATTTAATGTAAAAAAAATCCAGATAAATGAGAAGACCGTACTTTCCGTTTTTATTACAATATTTACATACGCTTAAGGGAAGGGGTATGAACGTTTGGACAGTATTTATTGTGGGACATTAGAGCACATCAGACATATCGAATTGCATTCTGAATACGACGAATTTTGATTTTTTGAAATTCGCAATGTAATACACATTTTTATGGCAAATCATTCAAAATTGATATTTAACAGGACTTGAAGTAAACTTTATAAACCTGATGGTTTATACTTAACGATATATGTAGGTGGGATGAAAAGCCGACGATCAATTGAAAATTTTGACCTTTCATATTGAAGATATGGATTTTTTCCCAAAACACCAAAAAAAAAATAGGTCTTTTGGGGAAAAATCTTCAATATAAAAGGTCAAAATTTTCAATTGATCGTCGGCTTTTCCTCCCAGCTACATACACTTTAAAATATATCATTAGATTTATAAAATTTATTTCGAGGACTGTTATATATCAAACATTTGAAAAATATCAAATTTTAATAATTTGTCATAAAATTTGTATTATATCGTGAATTTCAAAAAATGTAAATTATTTGATATCAGAAAGACATGCTTCGTATTCAGAATGCAATTCGATACGTCTGAGGTGCTCTCATGTCCCACAAAAATACTGTCGAAACGCCATAAACGCTCATTCTAGATCCCTTAACGATATATAGTAGGTTTCCTATTTGATGACATCAGTGTTTTAAAATTATCTTACTTAATGCCATATACGACTTTGGTCTAATTTTTAGTTTTTTATTCTTTGCAAAAATATTAAATAATATTAATAACAACTGCCGGCCAGGAAGAAAAAGGGTTCTGTCCATTATAACTATGAGGTAAAATTAAAGAAAACACACTGGGATATTGGAGGAGAACACACTTACTCTATTGGCTGTGGTATTTTGAGGAATGGGACATTAATTCAAAATTGCTTTGTTCTCCTCCAAACACAACAAATTTGGCTAATTCCAATTAAATTAAGTGCCAGATTGGACATGTGTATACAAATCAGGTTTTAAAACATTACCAAATTGATTACAAAAAGATCGTACCGTACATAATATTAGTTGACACACCTGAATAGTTCTCCGATAAAATCCATTTTCAAGACGAAACTGCACTATGATTTACAAAACCGACAGAACAGGTATTGATGCAATCAAATGATGTTCTTCTGTTTCTGATTTGTTTGTCTAAAAATGTAATGTTCAGAAGGGTTCATCCCTTTGGTGCATGCAAAACATTAGGCTTGAAATGTGTGTAAAGAACAAAAAATGGGTCATTTTGTCGAAAAGTGAAGGGGGACACGACAACACCGTCTCCCGGATTGATGCGCATGATGCAAAGTATCCTAGTTTGGCGTTTCTGGTCTTTTAGCTAGCCAAGCAGCAATCTTGGGTTCTTTAGCCACTTTGTCGTTAATAGACTTCAGTTTGGGATAGTTATCAAGGGTAAGGCCTGTGACAATGCTAAGGACGACTTCCATGGTTCTGAAGAAGGCAATGTCCGCCGCTGTGATCTGCAGTAAAATAGAATAGTGACCACTATGTGAGACAAAAAAAAAAAGAACTGTTTAAAAATGGCATGTTTTTCCTATACGTTAAATTAATTATATAATCATACTTATGCTGATCTGTATTATACCATTCCTATAATTGATACTTTCCTACCGTTGATGGGGTGAACGTATCATTATATTATAAAATAACAAAAGCGAGGACAAGAAGATTATCACGTGATTATAAAATAAAGAAAGTGATGACAGGAAGGGCGTAATATCAATGTTCACCTCATCATCGGCATGAAAATATTATGGTTTGGGCCGTATAAAATTAATGTTTTGGTTCTCGTCCCCTCCCTCCTAAATTTCTGGGATTTTTCAATTTTCATTTATTTATTTAATTTTTTTAATAGATTTTTCAATTGTTTTAGACTTTGGAATGATTTATGCGTCATACATGCAAATCAGTTTATAAGAGAACAATGATTACTTCGCCTTCAGAATCTCACATTTAATTTTTAAAAAGGGCTCCATTCCTCGACCACTGTTGGAAACGACTGAAACTATACTAAAGCCAAGAATTTTCTGCTTTACAAATGCTAAATTCCGCTTTTCTCCGCTTTGTAATTTTAGCACATTTCTGACATAATAAAATTTCACAAGAATCTTGTGACGATCATTGCGATTTGCAAAGTTGGGATGGGTAATTGGGTATCATGGCTGCAATGGGGCGTTGTACGGTAAATCTATGACGGATTTTACTTTATTTTGATGAATTTTGAAGACCCATTTCATTTAGTATTTTATTTATTTCTTTTCAATTGTATTTTTTTCCTTTTTCCAGGTCATTTTTGCTTATTTTTTTATTTTTTTCTCAGAAATGCGTTTTCCGCTTTATCTCCGAATTCCGCGATTTTCGCGGAATTTCCGCAACGCGGAAAATTCTTGGCTTTAAACTATACTGACAGTTAATGCTCATTTTACATTGCAAAGATAACCTCCACCCCTCATCAATTCATGTAAATCCTCTGGACGAGAAACAAAACATTAATATATATTATATACGGCCTTATACAAGAAATAGGCTACATGATTTGTTATTGATAAGATCCATCAGGATCGTTCAATTTGTTCTCATCTGGTAACAGATCCAAAAGAAACGAGGTACTCACTCGAGATATTTCAGTTCCAATCAGGAACCTTGTTCACTCTGCAAGAGGGGCATACAAAATGGATAGAATCTATGACAAGATAATCTCAAAACGGCAACCTACAAAAGTGGCCACGTCATCACAGCCACCTAGGACTGCCTACATCTAGGAACACCACTTACAGTCATTGCAGAGTGAACAAGGTTCCTGATTAGAACTGAAATATTTCGAGTGAGTACTTCATTTCCTTTGGGTCTGTTACCAGAATTAATTTAATTAATACATAATTTGGTAAAATGATTTGGACGCTATACTTTCTCCATGTTTGCGTTTATAGCACAGTCCACGTGACAACAAATTTTCACATTTCGAACCTTTTTGATATCACAATATTTATTTAGTAGGCTTCCCTATTGAGCATTAGTAAGTCTGGCTGGGCCTTACCGAATCTCCTACGAACACATCACCACCAGCGAGCTTCTCGAGAAGGCTAAGCACTACCGGTATATCCTCTGCTGCAGCTTTCTTCTGCAGTTCAGCCTGTAAACAAAAATGATGTAAAAATTAGTAATTTGCTTAACCAGAACACCCTTAAATTCGTAAAAATTAATGGGTAGGCCCTAATGTGAGACCAGATTCGATGAAATCGGACCATTTTTAAAATTTGACCTCTAGTCTATGTAGGCAATTTTGGACATATATTTATGACCTATTCGACGTTATAGCCAGCTTTAAGCACCGTAGAACAATATGACAATTGACTTTTTTTTAATTCCTAGCGATGAGAGGAACGATACGTCGGACGGGGGTTTGGTCCCATGATGTTGGCCCCATGGTGATCTTCGATCCCTCACCGGAATCATAGAACGCATATAGAAAAATCGAAACAATTCTAGTTTTTATTATTTGAGGTGTAAGGATGCAAAAAATGGGAAAAACAACAACATTGGTTTCCCTATGTAGCAATATCATAATCCCAAACACATAGCGCCATGTACTATTGTTATGATTGTAGATAGCACAAGTTAATTACACAAGAAAACGTACCTTCTTAGCCTCATCATTTTCGTAAAAGATTTTTGTCAAGACCTGCAAGATGTCATTCATCGTTTCCACAACACCATCAATCTGAAGGGCTTCAACATTATCCTTGCCGTACAATTCTATTGATGAAATATTTGCAAGTAATTATTATGAACAAACTTATGGTCTATTATCATGATTATTATGTCAGAGTGTCAGACCCCAAGAATTACTGTGGCATAACTAGCATAACTAGAAAGTGTGTCTTTTGGTGACACAAGGAGTGTCTTGAAAGTGAAAACACAAAAATATCTGGTTTTGATAGCCATCTATAACAACAACAACTCTTGAGATCCTTGAATCGATCGACAGCTTCATCCCCCACATATCTTCATCAACTAGAGCGATAACCGCACCATAGCTGAACCATGTGGCTTCGGCAGTATATTGTGGTAGGCCTATACTACTGTCATCCGGAGTCTGTAATGGACATAATCTCGAAATGCTACAAAGGTATGACTGCCCGAGTGGTGTTAATGAAAGAGGAAAAGTAAAGCAAACTAGAGCAACTGTGCCCTTTGCAAGGGCACGAGGTAAGTTAGGCGGATGACTGTGACGATCTGATCAAGCAGCAATACTGTGCAGGATAGTATTAATTTTAATAAGACTGTTTTATATACCTTGATCGTGAGAAGCTGGCATTTTGAAAACTTGACTTTTGACCTCTGTATGACCCCCTTAATGACCTTAAATGAATTTTAAAATATTTAAAACATGTTAAGAATGTCATAAGGATCATTGCATTTAAATTTTAGCTCACTTGAAGCATTTTGAAAACTTGACCTTTGACCCCTTTATTGCCCCTTAATGACCTTAAATGAATTTCAAAATATTTTCAACATGTTTAGAATGTCATAAGGATCATTGCGTTTAAATTTCAGCTCAATCGGAGCATTTTGGAAAACTTGACCTTTGACCCCTTTATGACCCCTTAATGACCTTAAATGAATCTGAAAATATTTTTTAAATGTTTAGAATGTCATAAGGATCATTGCATTTAAATTTCAGCTCAATTGGAGCATTTTGAGAACCTTGACCTTTGACCCCTTTATGACCCCTTAATGACCTTAAATAAATTTTTAAATGTTTGAAGCATGTTTAGAATGTCACAAGAATCATTGCATTTAAATTTAAGCTCAATCGGAGCATTTTCAGTTAAAAATGACCTTGTTTGACCCCTGTGACCCCTGGATGACCTCCGACGTTTGGAAATATTGTTATTATATTCTTTATGTTTTTCTCTTTCATATGACACCACTCATGGGGTCATACCTTCGTGGCATTTAGAGATATGTCCATTTCAGACCAAATGGTTAGTCGGTTAGTAAGCTAGTAAGCTAGTAACTTAGTAAGCTAGTAAGTAACATTCACTCTTATAGGCTGATACCATTTCATGGTTCAGTAAAAATGAGATTTCTGTGTTAGAAGAAAGCTTATAGTTTTCTCATTACCCTAGTGCAATCATAGACCAAATGGTCTATGGTGAACTGAAACACCCAAGATATGTTTTGCTTAGATGGTGTGACCAAAAACGTGGCGCTTTGTGGTAACCACACCGGAAGTATGGGCACTATCCTATCTGGGGCATTGTTTAATATAAGCCTATCAATACCGATGGGGCAATACAACACATAATTTGAAAACGCACTCTTTTAATATTGTATAGTCGGCCTCAATGTAAGATAGAAAACATTACGATAAGGATAATTCACTGAGCAGAGTGCATTAGACAAGATAATCGCACGAGACCGTAGAGTTATTGCATTTAGCTCGAGAGCCGTTAGGCTCGAGAGCTAAATTTAGTCTAAAAAATAATTAAAACATGTATTAAAAACACTGGTCAATAACCTGTCTCCACTATCTGTTTATTTTCTCGTCATAGTCAGTTTGATGGCTGCTTATATAACTGTTAATAATGGTGTTACATTGAGCGTGTTTAGAGTGGTTGTATACGGAAAGATTATCCTTATCATTGCAATTGATTCCGCAGTACAATCAATAGTTGTTTATACCATGCACTTCTGATGTGCTTTTACGTGTCTTTATTTTGCATAACAAGGAAAATTGCCATAATAGTCACGGGTTCATATCATCTGGATCTGGAAAATACTCCCAACGCTTCCTGATTGAAGCCAGACAAGAGGGATGGGTGTGCGCATGTGCTATTTAATCTTGTTGGTTGCTTGATGCAGTAGACGGTGAGATGTAGTTTGTCACTGCTGACTTGAAAAGTAGTGTGTCGTTGATATTGACGATGTGTTCGGGGAGTGAGTTCCAGTCATTTATGGTGTGTGGAAAATATGATTGAAGATAGTAGTCACTTCTGCCGGTTGGTTTGATGTAACTGTGTGTATGATTTAAACGGCTTGATGAACGGCGTGATGAGGCCGGTTGTAGGAACGATCCTGCCGGGATGGCTACCGGACCCTGACGAATCTTCTGGAGCATAGTTAGTCTTGCTATCTTCCTTCGGTCTTGTAGTGGATCCCATCCCAAGTTGGAGAGCATTGATGTTACGCTGCTGGTCTTTCTATAGTCCTTGTAGACAAAACGGGCGCCTCTGCGCTGTATGGATTCAATTTTATCCACTAGGTCTCCAACATGGGGGTCCCACGCCGTCGAACAATACTCGAGGTGGGGACGTACAAGGGCCTTGAAGGCTGAAGCTTTCAAGTCACGGGTACAGGAATGTAGATTGCGTCTGATGCATGAAACCCAAAACCTTGTTGGCCTTGGCAGTGGTTTTATTGATATGATTGGTCCATCTAAGATCGTGGGAAAGCTCTACCCCTAGGTACGTGTGAGAGTTGGTCTCTTGGAGTGTTCTGTTACTAAGTTTGTATTTATGTTGTTTGGGTGTTTTGGAACGAGTGACTTTGAGAGTGAAACATTTGTCAGTGTTGAATGTCATTTGCCAGTTGTCTTGCCATTTGGTGAGTGTGTCAAGGTCGTGTTGTAAGGTCTGTGCATCGGGGTCATTTTTGATGGTGTGGTACATGACGCAGTCATCTGCGAACAGTCTGACTGTGGATGAGATGCCGTGAGGGAGGTCGTTGATGTAGAGCAAAAAGAGGAGTGGGCCTAAAACTGTGCCCTGTGGCACGCCCGAACGAACATTGGTCCAGGAAGTTTGAAATCCATGTATGTAAGTTGCCAGTGATGCCGTATTTGTCAAGTTTGTATAAGAGTCTGTTGTGGGGTACCGTGTCAAAAGCTTTACTAAAGTCCATTATTATGATGTCAGTCTGTGTGTTGTTGTCAAGTGAGCGTAATAGGTCGTGTGTGGTGAGGAGCAGTTGAGATTCACATGAGTGTTTTGTACGAAAGCCGTGTTGTTTGTCTGTGAGTATGTTGCGTCGGTCAAGATGTCTCATGATGTTGCTGTGTATGATGTGTTCCATGATTTTGGAGCAAATGGAGGTCAGGGATACGGGTCTATAATTGCCAGGGGTGGTCTTGTCGCCTTTCTTATATATGGGGGAAATATTCGCGGTCAACCAGTCGTCAGGTACAAGTCCGGTGGAGATGGATTTATTGAAGATGAGAGCGAGGGAAGGAGCTATTTCGTCGGCTGCGAGTCTGAGAAGTCTACCTGGGATTCCGTCCGGTCCAGTAGCTTTGTTAGGCTGAAGATCTTTCAGGAGTTTTGCAACTCCCTGAGGCGTGATGTTGAAGCCTGGCATACCTGGATATGATGATGCATCAGGGTCATCGATCTTGGAAAAAACCGACTCAAACTGCCTGTTTAGGACGTTAGCCTTGGTGGTACTATCTGAAAAGAGCTTCCCGTTCTCTCTGAGGCTTTTGATGCCACAAGTGTCATTCTTCAGCCGTTTGATAAAACCCCAGAACTGCTTTGGAGATTCGAGGCAGGTGTTGCGGACGTAACTCCAATAAGCCCTTTTGGTGTCTTTCTGGACTTCCTTCCTGACTGTTCTAAACTTCTCCCAGTCGGAGTCTTTGTTGGAATCTCTAGCCCGGTTATACGCGCGTTGTTTGCAGCGTAAGCCACTCCTAACAGTGGAGTTTATCCATGGTGTTTGGTCTCTCTTCTTGATGATCTTGGTTGGAATATGATCGTCCATCGCTTTAAAGACACCATCTTTGAATTCGTTCCATAGGCTGGTGGATGTAGTCTCAGAGTTGTCACGGTTGGTCATAGTCTCAGTCAGGTTCCTAAGGTCTTGCTTGATGCTTTCGTTGTTGGCTTTGTGGAATTGGTAGATCTTTCTTGGTGGAGGTCTGTTAACTTTTGGTTTGGTGCTGAGGTCGATCATTGGTATGCCGTCATGGTCGCTGATTCCAGGCGTCATTGTAACTTTGTTAACAAGAGTGGGGTGGGTGGTAAGGAAAAGGTCCAGTATGTTGCGTCCTCTAGTGGGTTCAGTAACTAGTTGCTCCAACGAGTGGTCCTGGATGATCTCTATGAACCTTCTGGAGACATTTGGGTACTTAGCTCCTTTTTTCAAGGAAAGAGTATCCCAAAGGATGTCAGGAAAATTAAAGTCTCCAGCTAAGCAGACAACAGTTCCTTTGTCCAACTTCATGCGAGATAATGACAACTCCAGCTGGTCTATGAACCTTGTATGAGGCGTACTTGGAGGCTGATAAAAAGCCCCAAGGAGGATGTTCTTACACTTAGCAAGCTAAACGCTCACCCAGATGGATTCACAATCGCTATCAAGGTCTGTCACCTGAGTGCCAATGAGGTCACTTCTGAGGGCGATGAATACTCCTCCACGACCATCCTTTGTATTACGATCATGCGGAAGGCTGTGAAGTTGGATGGAAAGACTTTGCTGGTGGCTTGCTGTTTAGCGACGACTCGGACCCGATGACGACATGGGGTTTGTGGGTGTCAATGCATGTGGCTAAAGACTCTTTTTTGGCTTTAGCACTCTGGCAGTTTACAACCAATACTCTAAGTGAGCCAAAATGTTTGTTTGTTTTGTTGGGTTTGCGTCTACATGTATTTTGAACGGGTGAAGATGTTTGTGTAGGCTGAAACTCATCTGGTCCCTGAACTGAACCAATACTGCTAAAGCTGTTTGACAGCTCAATGGGACTACTAGCGGATAAGCTGTAGGACGAGTAATTGGGATTACCACATGAGTGGCAAATCCACACAAAGCAGGAATGGTCAACCTCTTGATAAATCAAAGTTCCCATGTTCATGCAATCGGCATGATACCATCCATTACAAGTATAACACTGGACGCCTCTCTGGCCCCACTTGCAAGCTAATTGACACAACTGACATGGGTACTTGGGCTTAAAGGGCCCGGGGTTGACCTCGGTATCGTGAGCATCAACAATAAGCAGAATGCACAGATAGGACAAGCTGAGTTTCGCTCTACTGTCAATGTTTGTAACATTTGTCTTACGTGTGTTGGAGTGTATCATGCGTGAGCCAGTGAGGTTACTCTGTTTCACTAATAATAAGGACGTTGAACTCTCTTGGAGTGAAACTGAGTGCCATGACTGGTGATACGCAAACTGAGCATAGTGATCAATGAATGTACCTAATGCAATACCAAAGAGGGTAATTGAGCCTCTGAAAGGCCCAGAAAGCCATGAAGGCTGGACATCAATATCTAAATCACTGCTGTAACCAACGGGGTAACCAACAGGTTCTGGTAGGTCATAGACACCTAAGCCCTGTTTATTAGTACCAAGCAAAAGTATTTTGATGATTAAATACAAGGTAGCTAGCAGCATTGAGAATTGCATGATGACGGGTAGTCAGTGTAAATGGTAGAAAACAGGTAGCTAACATCGGTGGGGACAGGTAAGCCAACCCAGCAGTATTAGTTCGCTACAAACCGACCTGCATCAAAGCTTTCACACTGCATCGTCGATCCTATGGGTGACGCCATTTTCAAAAATCAACACAAGTAGCAAAAGTTAAACAAGTTCACACACTACTTACAAACCGTGTTTTATCAAAATACACGGTTCAAGATGAATAAAAACACTGGAACAATCACTTAGTTGATGGAAAACTGAGCGATGACGAACACAAGTGGGGGATATTTTTAGAAGAAAAATCCTCGACACACGGAGACAACCACTCTCCTCGAGCATGCGCACACCCCGGGGGGCACTCAACTTTGGAGGTGACGCGTATGTAGGGCTGTTAAGACCCCCTTTTTCAGCATCGCTGTCACCCAAAGACCCCATATTTTTTACGAACACATGCTCTGTCGGTGCTCTGTCACCCGAAGACCCCTATTTTTCCATTTGATCTGTCACCCAAAGACCCTTACAAGTTCAATTTGAACAGCAACTTTCATTCATCACTGATTTTGTTACCTATTTTGAAAAAACAATGAAATTTGAAGCCATTTCGTACTAGAAATTCGATTTTCGAGGTTTTTGTGGCGCTGTTTCGGCTCTCACCCAAAAATTTCAATTAAAAAAGTTCATGTTCTCACCCAATGACCCCATATTTTTTACATTTTGCTCTCACCGAATGCCAAAAATCATGCTCTCACCCAATGACCCCATACTTTTTACATTTTGCTCTCACCGAATGCCCCTTAGTGCGAAAGTGCCAGCCCTACACCTATATCCATTTCATATTGAAGTGCCCCCTGGGCGCACACCTCAAATAGTCAACCGATCATTGCTGTGTTGCACCTGAAGATAGCTAGACCTGTGTTGTGTTCTGCATATTACTACACACGATTTAACCGGAAGATTTTATTGGAGACGAAGGTTGTCCTATCTTCATGATGATTTGTTTTATTCGCCATATACGAAAATTATCGAAAATACTCAGAAGTAAGGATGCAAGCATTGAAACTCTTCTCCGTGAATCGAGTGTTCGGTTTAGGATCAACCATGGTATTATGGAAATTATTTGTTAGCTTCGTTGAAATGCATCTCGTAATCATAGTAATTTGGATAATTGCAATTATTCGATGGAATCATTCAAAGGATATATTGTTGATTCACGGGCTTTGTTTTGAAGATATCATCCGAAAAGGGAAAAGGACCTAAAACATGATTCTATATTTAGCCGAACAAAGGTAAGCATAATTATGTCCCATTTTAAATGTGTAAACAGAGGAAGAATTCGTTTTTATTTAACTTCAGCTAGACGTTCGCTTTTCTTATCTCTTTCCTTGTTGGAAAGGTATAACGTTGACGAGATAGGAACATGTACCGAACATCCGGGACCTACTCTGCCGTGTTTGGCTGAGTAACGGTACATGAACACGGTCTTTTGTGCCTATGTAAATTAGTCATTGTGTAAAGCTGTGTTTATACCATAGGTTACTCATTATCAGACTGAATCATTGTCGTTAACTGCACAAATTATGTGTGCAATTCTAGAGAACGTTGACCGACAGAGGGTGTCAATATAGGCCTACGTGTCGCTTTTGAAAAACAGCGATTCATGCGCATGCTCAGCAGGCAAATACGACGGCGATTTAGTACACTGATCATGCGTGCGATTCAGATTTCTGCCAAAGCGATTGAGTATAAATGCATCTTTAGAAATGACTGACGATTGTGTGTTCTCAAGTGGATTTTATCATGTTAATTAGTGACCTGACACACATTTGTATTGGTTCGATCAAGCATTGATTTTTTGTACTGGATCGTTCAAGCATCTCCAACAAATTTTTCAATGTAAGTGCCTCTGGCCCTAGTGGAAGTAAAAACGGATACTATGGCCAGAGTTCTAGGGCTAACTTCAACGGCAAAAACAAACAAACAAAAAGAAACCACAACAAAACTCCGCCGCCTTCGACGCGGAAAAAAGCCCCAACCTCAACTTCTCTGTACGAATCCACACTTAACTGTAGATTCGTGCAGAAAAGTGTTGATTCGTAGAAAATAATCTACAGTTTATTGAATAGACTGACGTCACAGCAATGGTTTAAATAAATCCCGAGTATCTTTTACTTTATAATTTTGTATCTGAAGGTTATTGACGTCATACTTCCATAATATGTATGTTTACTTCGAGTGATGTATTCATCTGTTGTTGGCAATTGATTTTCGTCAAGTACTCAGTACTAGATTAAAGTTTAATCTATTGTTTATTATCTATTGTTGTTCTGTGTATTATATTTTACTTATCAATCTCTTGGTGTTTCTAGAGGTTTGCTTGAGGTTATAAAAGGGCAGCGTGCACGTATTATCTAGATTCTTTTGTTTAGCGTGCAGTTTAGCGTGCACGTTATCTAAATTCTTTTGTTTAGCGTGCAGGTTTATATAATTGTGCACGCTGACTTCAGATAACCTCGCTGACTTCAGATAACCTCGCTGAAGAGTGATTCGTAAAATATAATGCACTGGACAAAATGGATAATAAACAATGGAGTGATGCACTAGAAGTGTATATGAAAATATTGGACCACGCCCATTTAAAGGAACTTGTTGTAAAAGAGGTAGTTGGGTGATATGGTTTGATAGGTTCTTTTTGGTGACGAAATGTGTTTTAGTGACAAATTGTTAATTAATCATTAATTCGAATCACATTTTTCTTGAATAGAACAATACATTGCATGTAATGGACCAATGGGGAATCGCATATCCTCTCTGGACCGCTATAAACATGAATGGTGATAGACTCAGAGTCAGATTATGTAATTCTCTAGTAAATTATATACAAACATTTACAAAAGTGATGTGATCAAGCAAAATCAGTCGGAAGTCGGATATACTGATTTTGAGATATAGCCATACGAATGAAATGTTTCCTCTTGTATCCTATTGTTTTGGAAACTCTCTTACTGCCCATATCTTTTGAACTGGTTGCCCAAATTCAACGTGGTTTTCTGCAAAATACAGCTTTGTAAATGCTGCTTACAATCCTAGAAACTGAAAATTGAATATGTACTAGGCCTACTTCAGACTGATTTTGCTTGATCATACTGCAAATGTTGTTTGTACTGATAAAACCATTACAAATAATGCGTTTAATAATAATTGATGGCTACATCACATTAGGGTCTTCAGAATCGGCCGCGGACAAAAAATATCTGTAAAATGCCCAAGGTCGCTTTAAAATGGTTGAAAAGGCGGAAAATACCCTTAAACCACATTCTTCTCAGAACTGTCGACAAATAAAATAAAACCTAAACGTTTGTCTTTGAGGAAGCGTTAGTCTTTGCACAGATTTTTGGGTTTTGTTTCGTGCTGTAGTCGCGGGTGGACGTGTTTCATTTGAGCTCCCGGTTGAGCTGCAATATTTTTATCATATTTTAAATTTTTAGCGTCAATATTGACTTTTAATCGACGGCATATCGTCTTTTAACCTTATGAGTTTCTTCTGAATTAAAATTTTGGTGTTTTTGGTATTTGTGAATGGTGAACTTTGTGAACTTTGTGCAATAACTCATCTCATCATACGGGAGTGTACTGGGACATCGGCCATTTTACACAGTGCAATACATCGTCAGGGGTGCGGAATTCTTCGACTTTGGCGGGAATATCGGCCATCTTTGTCAGTGTAAATTACAACTTGCCTGTTGAAATACTACCAAACCATGTATCAACGGAAAAAATCTTTTCTTGATACCTTCCATCGTACGCTACTGGTGCTTGCTACCTACCACCTTGCAAGAAGGGTTTTGTATTTTCCATCTACTACTCGTTTTTCATACGATTTCCAGAACCAATCATCATGGCTTCCGGTAAGGTTTTTAGGTTTTGAAACCATTTTGGCAGTGAGCGTTGACGAACTTTTCCAAGTTGATGAAGGAATTTATTCAGTTTCATGTAAACTCCAACCCCACATTCATCAAGATAAACAAGACTTTAGCTCATTTGGGGTGAATTATTTGAAGTGTCCTGTTTGGAAATCTAGATTTTTGGACTTGAAAAACTTTGCTTTAGATAAAATTGGATCTAACTCAGGTGTAATCCCGAGGAAGTACATCACTAAACCAATTGTGTTCAACTTAATCATCCTAAGCGGGGATGTGGAAATAAATCCTGGGCCTGTCAACAACAGCGTGGTTGATTCTTGTACGGATTGTGGCAGGTTATTTCGTGTTAATGCCAGGAAACTACTTTGTTCGGATTGTGGGGCGTGGCTACATTTCAAGTGTGCAGGGGTCACAGAAAGTGCTTTTAGGAAACTGAAAAAGGATGGTGGTGACTATTACTGTACAAATTGTAGTGCTCCTTGTGCAGATTGTATGGAACCAGTATTAAACGTGCATAGCGGCATCCAGTGCGATGGCTGCGATTTCTGGTTTCATGCACAGTGTGTCGATGTGGGGGAAGACAGCTATACTAGTCTTACGTCATCCAATCATCAGTGGCATTGTCCACAATGTCAAGATAAGGACGACGGTGATACTACATCATCTGAGACTCCAGAATCTGATGATGAGGGGGAGACCAACCCAGAGGTAACATTACCGACTCAAGATAACAAGACTAAGGACAAACCTAAGTTAAGCGCGGGCCAGAAAAACAAACTCAGAATTCTGCTTGTTAACTTCCAGAGTGTGAAGCAGAAAGCAGCCGACGTGGCTGCATTGATTGAAGACTACCAACCGGATTTAATTTGTGGGACAGAAACATGGCTTAATGAAGAGATCAGCAGTAGTGAGATATTTCCTGATTCGTACGTGATATTCAGAAATGATCGCACAGAGAAAGGCGGCGGCGGTGTTCTGCATGCTATCAAAAAGAACTTAGTTTCCAGTCAAATTCAAGACTCAGCTGACTGTGAACTGGTGTGGTCAGAAATACAGGTTAAAGGAAGGAAACCGCTTATTGTTGGTACTTTTTACCGTACGCAAGACGACGACAAGGGTCATCATGTCGATGAACTTTCTTCTGCGATTAATAGACTGGGTGACAAGATAAATACTCATCACATCATGGTGAATGGGGATTTCAATCTTCCAAACATAAAATGGGCTAACAACTCCACATTTTGTAAAAGTGGCTACAGCAAAATTGCTGCAGATAAATTGGTCATGTTTTCGGAGGACCATGGCTTCGCTCAACTGGTTACTGAACCAAATCGCATCAAGGGGGAAGCGAAAAACATTTTGGACTTAGTTTTTACAAATAACGCCCCATCAGTGTATAAAACAATAGTGGTCGATGGTGTGGCTGATCATTTCAACGTACTGGTAGAAGTGAATGTAACTCCAACTAGAAAAAGGAAAGTGAAAAGGAAAGTTCTTCTGCGAGACAAGGCGAACGTCGATGGTATCACAAAAAGTCTCCGAGACTTCCTTCCACACTTCAGTTTAGAAACAGCTGGACAGGATGTTGAATGTAAATGGAATAAATTTCACCAGAAAGTTCACCAGATCATTGATGAATTTGTACCACACAAGATAACATCTTCGCGTTATAATCTACCGTGGTTTGGGAGACCACTTAGGCGCCTCTGTCGTAAAAAGCAGAGACTGTACAACATTGCCAAGGCTTCCCAAAGGAAAGGAGATTGGGACCATTACAACAAGTTTAGGAAACATGTGCAGCGTAAACTCCGTTCTGCAAGAACTCGCTACATCAGTGATACCTTAGGAGAAGCATTCAAGGATAACCCCAAAGTCTTCTGGAGTTATATCAAAAATCTTAGAAAAGAAGACAACGGAGTTGCAGACCTGCTCCATGAAGATGAGCTGATTGGTGACAGCGGTGCTAAAGCTGAGATCCTGAATCAACAGTTTGCAAGTGTTTTCACAGTAGAGGATGCTGGTGATTTACCTGACCTCGGAGTGAGTAAGTCTCGGAAGATCTCACCACTTGTTATTTCAAACGCTGGTGTTCTGAAACAACTTAAGGACTTAAATGCTTCGAAGGCGCAAGGACCGGATGAGATACCGCCATGGTTTCTTAAGCTGGTGCCAGAAGACATCTCCCCATATCTCACAGACATATTCCAAACTTCGATTGACACAGGCAAAGTACCAACCATGTGGAAGGAGGCAAACATTACACCAGTCTTCAAAAAAGGCAGTAGAACTGAAGCTTCTAACTATAGGCCAGTTTCCTTAACTGTAGTCATCTGCAAGATCCTGGAACATATCGTCTCAAGTCACATCATGCGGCATGCTGAAGCCAACGGCATCTTGAATGACAACCAACATGGTTTCAGACCACGTAGATCTACTGAGACACAACTTATCCTGACTGTTGATGAAATTGCCAAAGAACTTGAAAAAGGCAAGCTGGTTGACATGGCCATATTAGATTTCCAGATGGCCTTTGACAAAGTCCCACACAAACGTCGTATCCACAAACTGTGTCACTACGGGATGTCAGGTCAGATCGCTAATTGGATCCAGGACTTTCTCACCGGCAGATCCCAGAGGGTGATGGTTGATGGAAAATTCTCCAAAAAGGCCCCGGTGTTGTCTGGTGTTCCACAAGGTACAGTGTTCGGACCTATTGGCTTCCTTTTCTACATCAACGACTTGGCAGAAAATATTACATCAAGTGTAAGACTTTTTGCAGATGACTGTCTTGTGTACACAACAGCAATCCAGGATAGCATCTCCGCAACACTGCAGAAAGACCTAGTTAATCTGGAGAAGTGGCAAGATGATTGGTTAATGTCCTTCAATCCCAGTAAATGTGTCACCATGACAATAGGAGTGAGAAATCCACCGAAACATGTCTACAGTTTCTGCGGCCAACAGTTGGAGACAGTTGAATCTCATCCGTACCTGGGAGTGTGCTTCAACAACACATTGACATGGAGTGACCATATTACAAAAGTTTGCAAAAAGGCTCAACGAGTTCTCGGTTTATTGCGTCGAAACCTATGGGGCTGTGAGGAGAAAATTAAATCAGCTGCATATACAACCCTCGTTAGACCTTTGTTAGAGTATGCCGCCACAGCATGGGATTCGTCACACCAGACAAACAACAGCAGGCTAGAGAGAGTCCAGAGGCAAGCTGCAAGATTTTGTAAAAGAGAGTACGGCAGAGAAAAAGGCACCGTCACCAGGATATTGAAAGAATTGGGATGGGAGACACTAGAAGCCAGGAGAAAAACAAAGAAAGTCATCATGATGTACAAGATTGAAAATGGGTTGGTGGAAATATCACCGGAGAATCACCTGGTGCACCAGTCTGATAAAGGAACCAGAGGCCACAAACAGAAGTTCATCCAGATCAGCTATAACAAAGATAGATATGGGGACACATTTTTTCTCTCCACCATTCCGTTGTGGAATAATCTTCCACGATCAACTGTTGAGGCCGCCACCGTAGAAGGCTTCAATGCAGCAAGGGGACTAAATTAATGAAATGAATTAGTAATGCAGCGCGTCCACCCAAGCACGCTTATCATGTATCAAAGTTGGTGATGTTACTTCTGATGAAGATTCCTACCGACAAGGATAGACGTAAGACGTAAGACGTAAGACGTAAGACAAAGTTCCTTATGCTCGGGCCCTCGGGCATAAGGAGAACGACAGATTGGTATCCCGTGATTGGTTGAAATGAAATTGTATGTTTAGCTACTACACTAAAACAAAAACGGCATTTGTATTAACAGATCTCTGAGTGTCCCTTTAATGTTACTTACTGAATTCTGTCGCTAGGTATCGGAAAATGGCACCACTCTCGGGGTACAGCTTGCCATCAATCTCAAGTACAGGAACTCTCCCAGTTGGCATGTCTACAGATTAGGATTAAAGACAATAATGAATATGTAAGACAGGGCCAGGGCAGCCAGAATGTAGACTTATTACTCCGTACGTCAATTTTCAAGATGCCGTCAGACGGCCATTTTGGATACTTGACCTTTAGCACCTGACCTTGACCTTGAATTGAAACAAAGTAACATCGGAAATGGATATACACACCCACAAACCCTTCAAAAGTGGTATTTGGCCTATAGGCCTACATAATTTTAGGGCAAGTGGTTCAAAAGATCAATTTTCAACATGGCGGCCATTTTGGATATATGCAAATTACTAGAATTGCCCAAACTTGCAATTTTGGCAAACACGCTAATATTCTTCTATGAACAGATGGGATTACAATTCAACAAAACAAAATGTCATAGGAAAGACAACTTGGACTTTGGTTCTGCAAATCAGCTGCCCGGCTACAATGATGATACTTACTCGGTTTGATTTTCTCCAAAAATTCCTCCCGATTTGCAAATCGGAAATCTTCATATTCGACATCGGCGTAGGCAAAGAGCAGTCTTGGCAGCTCAGCACGGCCCTTGGAGTTGAAGTAAATAAGCTTATATTGCGGCATTTTTATAAAGAATTGAGTATTAAAAGAAATGACAGCTAAAAAACAGTGACTTGCATATGCACGGAGATTAAAGGTGGAAAAGGTAGACTGCTGATCAAACTAAATATGCTGATGCATGCCACGTTTGTGACGCCACTAAACTGTAACCGACCACTAAACTGTAACTTATACACTTTATGCACAATCTACACAGTGCGGTTTTGGTGCGATCGACTGCATGCGGAAAGCTCCAGAGAGTACTGCAAGGAAAAATGCACTGTGTAAATAGGTCCATCGCATCATGCCGCATGGGTCATCAAAGTCAAAAATATGCCGCAGCAAAATAGGACTTGTTCTATTTTTCGTGCAGTATTCCAATTCCCCAAATGGGACAGAATCAATTGTGGCCGAAAAAACACCTGGAAAAGGAGTCACAGTACTACAGTTAAGGGATCATCAACTCATTCATAATTTGGATTTTCCATTCTCTAAATTTGTTCACTTGATTTGTTGCAAATAACCTTCTTGGATATTCAAAATCTGTGTTATTTTGAATTTTATGACGAGGAGGAAAGAGAGCAAACTATTGAAGATGTCGGAAGAAAAATTAGCACAGCCTCGCTAATGCTGTTTTACTACAGATAAATGAAAATATAGGCCTATGATAATATAGAAAAGTATTTAAAAGTGTCCCAGTTTTACATGAACAGCATTCCATGGGTCTCAGGTAATATGATAGTTATGAAATAGATGTGAGAACAGAACCAATTTAAATGAATTTAGTCAGATTTTTGTCTCTATAGCCTACTTACCCCAGACCTCAGTGATGATTTTCAAAAAGGTCAAGGCTTATATAACAGCCTGTCTATGGCAAATGTACAATTTCTGGTAGTTTGGAACAATAATTGACCAAACTCAGACTATCCCTTACCTATGTGGAAAAAGTGGGGACACTGAACTTTTGAAAGTTTGCATCGCACCAAAATGATTGCACTGTGTATATTGAACGCCCGCACCAGTCATCAATCAAAGAAAACCAGATGTTAAAATTCGCATGCGGCAGAATCGCACTGTGTAGATTGACCTTTAGTGTTAGTTTTATCAATACCGCCACACACCACCACTTATTGTGTATTATATTGTACCACATAGGGTCTTGGAAATTTATTCCACACAACTATATTCAATGGTGTAATCCAGCTATGCACAATAACAAATCTACATGCAGTACTCAGTTGTCGTGCATGTGTTCGTTAACTTCGTCCATGCGTAACAAACTACCAGCAGGGTGACGACCAGTTCAAGGGCGCATGGCATGACTTTACATTTTTCTCTGATTATTTTGAAGATAGGCCTAGTGAGCGATTTCAAAATTGAACAAAATCGCGGCGAACGGCCCTACAATAATAATAATAATAATAATAATAATAATAATAATAATAACAATAACAATAATAATAATAATAATAATAATAATAATAATAACCTATTATAATAATTAGGCCTATAATAATAAAAATAATAATAATAATAATTATTGTAATAATAATAAAATAATAATAATAATAATAATAATAATAATAATAATAATAATAATAATTTATTAATTATAATAATAACTTTTTTGACCCCCATCCAGAGAACCTGAAACTTTTGACCCCCCTTTTAAACATACAAAACTTTTTGTCCCCCTTCCAAGAGGTTAAAAAACAACTGCCTCCATCTGTGCAGTAGTAAACTCAATAAGGCCTATACATGTTAGTTAGTTAGTTAGTTAGTTAGTTAGTTAGTTAGTTAGTTAGTTAGTTAGTTAGTTAGTTAGTTAGTTAGTTAGTTAGTTAGTTAGTTAGTTAGTTAGTTAGTTAGTTAGTTAGTTAGTTAGTTATTGATTGATTGATTGATTGATTGATTGATTGATTGATTGATTGATTGATTGATTGATTGATTGATTGGATTGTCCAAAAGGCAGATTTGTAATTTACATTCTAGCTATACTGACAGTTTCAAGCCAGCAGTTTGCTGGCAATTCATCAGACTGGTGTAAAAAAGTCCACACATAATAACAAGAGAGCAAATTAATATTGATTACATATATTGATTACAAACAATAAAACTACTTGAAGAAAAGTTACACCACATTTCGCCATAATATATTCTAGAAACGCTTGCTGTTAGAATAAGATAAATTTTAATTGTAATTATTGCACAGGTCACGGCGACCCTGTGACCTTTCCGGAAAAAGCCGAGTGGCAGGTTTTTCAAATAAATATTTTCTGTGTAAAAACTGTACCATCAGATAGGTAATGGAATATATGAATATTAACTGTACATCTATCACAACAATTTTTGATAACAACTTGCGTCACAATTGATCTAGTATAGAAGGTAGATAATTTATTTCAATCTTATATACGCCATTTTTTTTGTTGGAATTAAGTGAAAATTAATTCTGTAAAAACTGTATTTTTTAATGTAATTTTCACATTAGATCCGACAAAAGATTAACGTTTTGTTGTTATGATAATCTAATCGTTTGATTTTGTAAATAAAATTAGGGGTCTAATGTGGATTTAGGATGCAAACTGGAACAATCCAATGCCTTGTCAAAATCATTTGCTTCAAAATGGAGTTCGGATGCACTTCGTAATACAACTTCCGCCACTGCGGGAAACCACATGCACAGCAGAGCACATGGCCGATATCAAAATCGATTTTATGTATTGTGTATGTAGGCCTATTCATAGGACCCTCGTATTAATTGTCTCTATGCGCTTGAGAATTCAACAATATAAATAATGGTAGCTTTATTATAATACACATTAATGTTTTAAGCAGATAAAATTCCAAAATATGATGCAGTAATGAAGTTGCGATGACACTATCAAGTTCTTCGTGGTCGAGCGGTCTAAGGCGCTGGACGTATGGTATACGTGATACTAGCCAAAGCGGTGAGCCGTGAGTTCGAACCCCGCCTCTGCCGAACTTTAAAAGAATTAAAATTAAAAATTTCATATTGGGGAAATGTGACTGGGAGAATTTATGTATGGCGTGGAGTGGTGTGAAGAAAAGTTGCATCAGTTCTTGGGTTGCCATCTGAAAGTTACTCAGGTGATGCTAAAGTGGGTGAGTTTATATTTGTTTCTGTGCCTACAGTTTGCGATGAGTTCAGAGCGTTTATTCAGAGATGAGTTATTTTGAGAAATCATGATGAAGTATTTTTCGGTTAGGCATAAATTGCACCATTTTGTTGCTGGATTATAAGGCGCTGCCTGCTGAATTATGGACCATTTTATGTTAAAGTCTGTGATGCCTTTATCTTTGAGATGCCAAATATGCTTAGATAGTTCGGTCGAATATTAGATTTCATTTTGAAGGAGTGGGTGTGGTTTCCTAGTCTTTCTTTGAATGTAGTGGAGGTGAGGCCGATGTACTGTTTGGTAGGCTCGTTTCAGCGCTTACAGTTGCCTTGTAGATGATGTTTCTGGTAAGGCATTGGCCTTCAAGCGGGCAGTTCGGCTTTGCTTTCTTGGGACAGTTGCACAAATGTTCTATTTCAGTGCCTTTGTTTGGGGCATCAAGGATTTTTTTGTTGTGGGAGTTGATTATGCTAGAGATGATTTCGGTACACGAGTAGCTCAGTTTGACTGTGTTTCTGTTAGGCTAAAGATTTTACTCAGTGTGGAATCCGCAGGAGTGTCTAAAAGTTTGAAAAATTCTTTGCCTACATCCGTGGTAACATTTTTTGAGTAGGGTGGGTTGAACCATAGAATTTTCCGTTTACGTTGGTTTCTTCTAGGCTGGTGGTTTTGGGGTTTCTCTTGGAAGGTGCATTTGTGTGAAAAGCCAGATTCCTTCAGTGCGTTTTGGTAGGATGGGATGGCATTATTAAAAGACTCCTCGGAGTCAGAGAGGGAGGAAATCCGTTTAGATATGGATTTGGGGACTTCCTTCAGTATGGTTGGGGGCCCGGTTCGATTGGATGTTTATGTACACGGGAGTGTCTCCGGGTTTCCTGTATGGTTGGAATGTGTTTTGTTGTAAGTCTAAAGTTACATCCAGAAAGTTCACAACATGTTGGTTTGCTTCCGCCGTGATTTTTAAGCCGAATTCCTTGGTAAAGGTTGAGCACTGGCGTTTTTTAATTTTTTCAATTTCTGATGGAGATTTGCCATGTATTGTCGCAAGTCCGTCATCCCTGTAAAGCCCTATGTTTCCTATCTCGAGCACATTTGATATTGTATTAAGGATATAGGGTAGCTGCAGGTAATATGGGACAGCAGGTAATATGGGACACCTGTTTTCATTTTAACAAAAAGTAGCTTAGAGAAGGTACACACTTTAAGTTGATTTGTTAAGTGTTTAGAGACATCAATTGTGCTTCTAGAAATGCAGTTTTGGAGTCTGTGTATCAAACTCTTGGAAATCAATGCCAAAAGAGTGAAATTGCCCAAAAATTTACGTCGTTTTTTGGCCTGATATAAAATCAATGACGCCACATTTTATGATTGTGTATCCAAATACTCTGGTACTGAGGGTGCATTTGTCACTTTTATGATCTTTAGGTGATGGGTTAAGCTTATCAGCAGGTAAAATTCCACTGAAAAGTGGCACTTTCCTTTTATAAATGATTATTTTCTCTGATTTTCAACTGAATGGGTGCAGGTAATATGGGACACATAGGAAATTATGTGCATTGTCAATGCGAAAAGCAAAACTATTTAGAAAATTGAATTTTCTTGTTGAAATTTGCATTTAACATTCAAAATCATGTAACAAAAATGTTTTTAGAACAAAAGAGTGATTTTCTGAACATTTTGATTTTCACCATAGAGATAACACAGTGTTATATATATACATATTACCTGCATGTGCAGGTAATATGGGACACTTGACGATGACGTCATTTTGACGTCATAGCGTCCAAACAAACAAACATAAAAACAAGATAACATTGCCTGTTTTATTAATCTTAAAGGACAGGTTGTTCATCATAACAATCTCTTTTGGGCATATCTTCTATAGTTTTTATGCACATAAGCTAAACGTCCTTAAGGGGGTACTACACCCATTGGATTTTTTTGCGGGTTTTCTGCATTTTGTGGAGAAATGAGAAAAAAATTGAATTGGTCAAAGTGGTATGCAAAATGAAGGGGCAACTCTTCTCGTTCTATTGGTGGCATCGGTATCAATGTAGCTTATATGCTTTTAAAGGTAGAAGCTCGGAAGAGGTACATAGACCTCGATTCCCAAAATCGAGTTTCTTTAGAATTTCAGAATTGATACCGTTAATCCAATCACACACACTTGTTAAGCATTTGTGACAGACGTTAAAAGTACCAAAATTATTTTTTGGGGGAAATTAATTAATTATGCACAGCTTTGAAAACATCAATATGCATCAATTTCATGTTATCAATGAAATTAAACTTATTTCCCCCCTTCTAGTGGACAATGATATGCAAAATTTGTGTTCGCAAGGCAGCATATTTGTTTCAGGTTTGATAAGGTTGAAATTAAAGAACAGTCAATGCCTTGGTTTTCAGTATTAGGTGAATTTTTGCTCAGTTTTCTGAGGAAATACGGGAAGCTTACAAAACATGATTTATAATGCATTTGTAATGTGAATCGGTATGTTCACAATGATAACAGCTAAATGGGACACCCTACTAGTTCACGTGTATTAACAGTTTCGTCACTTACCTGTACCGCATGCTGAAATCATTCCACTTTAAGAAAATCCAGTATAAATCCAGTATAAATCCATGAAACTCACTGTCTTCGCTTGCCGAAAGACTTCCGCATACATTTTTGTACAGACGCCATGATTTGGTTTTTCTAGCGGTGGGCGATTCGATACCATTTTGGTATCGGTCATTTTTTACTTTTATTTTTATGGAACGTAGGCCTATTGAAAACAAAAATAATTATTCGAAAATTGAAAACAAATATTAAAAAAAAATTCTTTCATTCTCTATTAGCGACTTCAGGTAGCGAATAAATTGTGTGTGGTAGGCCTATAGGGACCGTCGACCGTTCACAAACACTTGCTGGGGGGGCTGAAACAAAAAAAATCATCACGAACATTTTTCGGGGCCCCCTTTTAATAGCCTACAGACCTCCTATCATTCACATTTAAAAGTGTATAGAAACTAGTTTACGCTAGGAATCCTCATTTCATACAATTTTTAACAATGTTTCACACACCCAAAGTTTTCGTGTTCTTGAGCATTGTAAAGTTGCAATGTTCGAATCCAATCAAAGTAGGCCTAGGGCCTAATTGCAAATCTTTTACAAAATATTTTACAAACACCACGGTTATATGTTATGAAAGATTTGAAACTATAGCCAATGTATTGGTTTTGTTTAATGTTTACAATTAATTTCAAAACAAAAATTGTGTTAATAATGTTTTAAACTTAAATTGTCAACAGAAAGAGTCAGCTGATCATCAGGTTTTATGTCTTCTTTTAAGAGTGGAAACAAAGGAACCCGAAGAATGTGCAAAGTTATTGACTTCGGCTAGCATCTTAAATTTAAACTCTGAGTCAAAAATAAGCTTTGTTTCATTAATTAAAAAGAAAGTTGTAAAGTTGTTGTATCTTGTTGGTAAAGTGAAGTTTGCTACTGGTTTTATTATTACCTGTGTTGCGATTCGAAAGTAAGTTCGTTATTAAATGTGGTAGGCCTCAGTATCCCCCTCCAATCCCCAACATAGGCCTACACATTGACTCAATTAAGGCGCGGATTCAGGTGGCTGACGCCCCCCCCCCAAAAAAAAAAAATAAAGAGAAGAGAAGGGGAAGAAAGGAGAAAAAGAGAAGAGAAAATGGAGGAAAGGAGGAGAGAAACTAAATTGCACGTAATTGAGTAGGCCCATGTGTAAATAACCGCACAGTCGGGACGATTGGAAGTAGGTCCTATATAGGCCTGCGATTATTTTAGGCATTGCTTGAAGGCGGGTCCTCGTCCTAAAAGCATGTGAAAATTACTGCGGGTCCGCCGATATGCAGGGCCCTCACATTTTGCCACCAAAGTCAGTATTAAGACGGACTCCATACCGACTTCATCGATTTATGCATGCTTTAGTAATTGCCAATCTCAAGATTTGCAATTTGAGTTCGGGCCCTTTTTTTCTGTTTAAAGCAATTGAATTCAAATAGTAGTGTAAAAACAATGCACCGAATGGCTTCAATTCGACCTTCATTTTGCAAATTTTTCAAACTTCTCAGGGGGGAACATCCCCCTCAGACCCCCCTTGCGTAGTGGATAAACATATGATCATTAACGCTCTTCTTCCAACATTTGCAAATTTAAGCCCAATTTGCGGTATAGGCTTACAGGGAAAACTTGTCCAAGGAAGGTTTCATGGACCATCATTTGCGGCTTTTTCAAACTAAAATTTTACACACTAGTTCCAAAATGGTCCACCAAAACACTTCCATTTTCTTCATTTTCGATATACAAGTGGCCATTTTCGCTTCTTCTTTCGCCGATTTATGTTTAAAACAATTTATAGGCCTATGACAATAGGGAAACTTGTCCAAGAAAGGCTTTCACAAATTTTCGGCCGCCAAACTAAAATTTTACACTAGTAGGCCTAGGCATAATAGTGCTTAATTGTCCACCAAATCGCTTCAATTAGATCTTCATTTTGCACACGTTTTTTTTTTATTTCTGAGGGGGGAACATCCTCCCTCAGACAACCCCCTGCGTCGCGCAAGCGCGCTCCGCGGCCATTTTTTTTTCATTTTATTTTATTTTTTCTACAAATTCGACCCACACCCCCTGACTGCTCTAGATCGACAACCGGTACCAAAAGCTGGTATCGCCCATCCCTATGGAGATTGACTACGTACTCTCGCTAAATAAAAAATCCCTTAAAAAGGGATGAATAAGCGTCCTTATCAACCAATCAACTTTAAGACAAATAGGTGAAAAAGGACACTTTCAAGAGTTTTTTTCATAATTTTTTTTTATTTCACATGATCCGTGCATATATCGCCTAGCTATAAATGAAAAAATATTTTTTTAGACCAATCAAATCAATATATGGGTGTAGTACGCCCTTAATGGTCCCATATTACCTGCAGGTACCCTATAACCCGACGATTTCGCAGACCTCCGCCCCATCATAGCTTCCCATTGGGACGTCAAAGGGATTAGCGGCAGTGGTTCTTCTCAAAAAATGTTACCACGGATGTAGGCAAAGAATTTTTCAAACTTTTCATGATTTCTCAAAATAACTCAGGCTCATCTCTGAATAAACGCTCTGAACTCATCGCAAACTGTAGGCACAGAAACAAATATAAACTCACCAACTTTAGCATCACCTGAGTAACTTTCAGATGGCAACCCAAGAACTGATGCAACTTTTCTTCAAGTAGTTTTATTGTTTGTAATCAATATTTGTAATCAATATTTGCTCTCTTGTTATTATGTGTGGACTTTTTTACACCAGTCTGATGATTGCCAGCAAACTGCTGGCATGAAACTGTCAGTAGCAAGAATGTAAATTACAAATCTGCCTTTTGGACAATAGGCCTACTATATTTCGCTCTTCAAATGAATTGAGCACTTTTCCACCGGGCAGTTTGATACTTCTTGCATATTTATTTATTTATTTATTTATTTATTTATTTATTTATTTATTTCGACCTACAGGGTGTCCCAAAAAAAAGAGGCCCCACATTGCGCCCTCTTTTTCTCCTATTTTAGAAAAGTTGATCAAGTGTTTGGTATGTAAAGAAGCCTTTACCCGTTAGCTATAATAAACCGAAACAATTATTTCAATCGGCTCATAACTTTTGAAGATATGCCCTTTTAAAGAAATGTATCCGTTTTTCACTCTGTCCACGGAGGAGGTTTGGCTTCCTCGATGATACCTTTATAAAATAACAACTTTATTTTAGGGAATGGGCTTTACCGGTGGGCTTATGGATTTTGTTAAGTGTCATTAATTTGGGCGAAATTGATGTGGGATGGGACTTCTTTTGCTATACTTGCAATTACTTATGTTTTTTCGGTTATTTTATGCCTTTTTGTTTTATTATGTTTCTTACTTTATTGTTTCTTGCTTTCTTTTTATTGACAACATAAGCCATTTCTCTGTTTGGAATAAAAGGTAGCCCTGAAAAGGGCTGTTTAGTTTGTCTTTGGTTCTTTTGAAGTGAGTTTATTGTGCTGCTCTGGCCTCTACCTGGTTGCCTCCTTGACGAATGCAGGTTTCATCCCTAGTCCTCATTGCATCAATTACGTTGCGTACCATCCTTGTGCGCCGGATACTTGCGAATGCAGCAGTATTAAATACGGGGTTTAGAACATGTTTGAAGCTATCTGGTGATCCTCGCTTATAGTGAATGCTTTCCCAAGCCTAATGCTATTATCTATCCATGTCATTAACCATGTGTTTCGTTTAAATCTTTGATGTAGCCAAACCTCATCCGTGGACAGAGTGAAAAACACCTTGGAAATGTGAAAAATCTCATTATTTCTGGAGGAGAACACAAATACCACCTACATTTGTGAATAACAAGGGGGGTCATTGGGTATAGCAGGAAATAGAAAAAGGGGGTCATTGAGTAGGCCTACATGAATTTTTTAAAGAGGGTCATTGGGTAATAGGTAGCACCATAACACAAAAATGGGGGTCATTGGGTACAAGTCGGTTTGAAAAAGGGGGTCTATCCCGAGGCACATGATGCATAGGGGCCTATCTGTCATGGAAGTGCCCCCCGGAGCCTGCACATCTACGGAATTCCGGAAGTACCGTAAATAGCATTCATCCACCACTGAGATAATAATTAGGCCTATAAAAAATTATTCAATATATTTGCTGTTGTATTAACCATGTTAATGTATATTGTTATTATTTATTATTAGCTATTATTATCATCATCATTATAATATTATCGTCGTCGTCGTCATCATGATCATCATCAACCAGTCACCGCACCATGATCTCACCATCTTCATTAGTTTCTTCTCGTCCGGAGGATTTTCATCATTTTTTTCTTCTTATATTTTGTTCTCGTCCGTCCTGGGGATTGTCATAAATTGATGGGGAAGGTTTTTCCTTCAAGTAAAATTAGCACTAGCTGCGTAGTAGTTTTTTTGAAGAAAAAATCTAACTACGCCTATATGGAGACCTTTATATAAAACATGATAAAACTCACACGTTATCGCACCCCCCCCACACACACACACAGAGGTTAAATTTTGGTGCACTTAAAATTATTACACAACGCTTTGGTTTGAATGACATTACTTCATTACCTAGAATCGAGTCGTGTTGTTCTTCCGCTGGCAACATAGACTCATCTATCAGGGCACAGTTCTTGAACCCCAATATATTTGTATATTCATTGAATAACCTAGTGACAATTTGGGTACAAAAAACTCATACTCTGTAACTGGAGGTCACAAAGTTAAATATATGGTATTCCCTGTTCTCAGTTCTGCCTATGGAATATCACATTTGAGTTGCTTAAAGGGGCCAATTGGTCATGCAGGCTATACAAGGAATATTATAAAATTATATCGTCTAGAGACCCCAAACAAAATTTTGTGTACACATTGACTTGCTAGGTAAAATTTCTATTGAGGGTTAAAGTATGAAACCCAAGTTGATGTCATGGAAAATTGTTTTGCCTTCGTTTACTAGAGGCTGTTCCTCTGTGGTAATAGTGTGTGTTAGAACCTGTGCAGTCAGCCACCTGGACAACCGATTCTTTAGAAATGCTTAGTCGCGCTAAAAGTCGATCGATACATGTTAAAATCAGCACAATTCAGAGATACACCTTTTTGCTATGAAATTAATTTTCTCGATCAAATATAAAGCAATAATTTTTTTTCCTTCAGTAATGTCAGTTAAAAACTTGGTGCTTGGATATACATTTGTTTTTAAAATCCTGGTGTTAAAATTAAGCATCAAATTTTGTCTTTAAGTGTGATATTTTTGATTTTTATAGGCCTTGAATTCGCCCGCGAGCTTTTTACGGAATTCATGTTTTAGCGTCTCAAACTAATATAGTTTGCTAAAGAAAGATATTTCCCACCCCTGTAAGGCACATCGTGTGGGTCTATATGTTATAGTTTTGTCAGAATTTCCGTTTTGTTTTACCCTTTTTCCCTTCATGCTCCGAAAATGTCAAAGTCATTACTTTTATCTCGAGAGCAACCAGCAGAAATAGTCGATATTTTCTTTGTTGTTTATCCAGGTCAATTTTCCATTGAAAGCAAATTGCCCGACCAGCGATTTGGTAGCCCAAATCCCCAATTGAGTGTTCTGGTTAAACATGATCAGTAGGAGCGCTATAGGCCTGGGAATTTCTTTGCTAGTGAAGTTCTAGCAACACTGTAGCCATGCCGGTATTCCTATTAAACCCAGGGATATCGATCCACAATGCTAGTATTAGCCTTAGATTTCACGCGTTGATTTTGAAAAATGGTCAGCCGGCAGTAAAATGGTGAAATGAAAACGCAAATTCTGACAAAACTATGATATATCGCTCACGGTGATGTGCGTTAGAAAGTTGGGAAAAATCCTTCATTAGCGAACTATCTTACTTTGAAAAGCTAAAAGGTTGATCCAAAAAAGGCTCGTGGGCAGAGTTTAAGCCTATCAAAATCGAAAATCTTACACTAAATGACTAAATTTCACGCCTAAGTTTAACACTAGAAAAAAAAAAAAATACAGTATCAAGCACTACAATTTTTCCTGACATTTACTGAAAAAATGAAAATGATTGCTTTTCATTTGGCCGAGAAAATTAATTTTACATCGAAAAGGTGTAACTAAAAATTTAGCTCATTTCAACACCAAATTCGATCGTTTGTATTGCCTCATTAAGGTGGTATTGGATGCATTTTCTAGAAATTAGAAAATGCTTTGAGCTTGTTTTAAACAGATTAATTGAGTAGGGTAAAGTACACTGATCAATATGCTTTTTGTTTGGAGTAAATCGGACATACGGTTTCCAAAATACATCAATTTATATTTTCTTTGTATCCTATTGTTTTTGTCAATAATCAATATAGTTCATGAGCTAAAAGGACTGGAAAGGCTCATTAATATGTAATTTTGCCAATATTTTGCTAAAAATCAATGCATAAATGTTCAGGTACTTTTATTTTGCATACTTTTGCCCTGAAACTTGGTCAAAGTGTTTCTAATATGTTCTAATGTATTATATAGTGAAGCCGCCCTCTAATTTGCATATTTGCATAATTAATGAGCTAATTTGCATAAATGCTAATTAATTATGCAAATATGCAAATTAGGGGGCGGCTTCACTATATAATACATTAGAACATATTAGAAACACTTTGACCAAGTTTCAGGGCAAAATTATGCAAAATAAAAGTTATGCAAAATAAAAGTACCCTGAACATTTATGCATGGATTTTTAGCAAAATATTGGCAAAAATTATATGTAAATGAGCTTCTCCAGTCAATTTAGCTCATTAACTTGATTGATTATTGATAAAAACAATAAGATACAAAGAAAATATAAATTGATATATTTTGAAAACCGTATGTCCGATTGACTCCAAACAAAAGGTATATTGATCAGTGTACTTCGCTCTACTCAATTAATCTGTTTAAAACATGTTTAGAGCACTTTTATAATGCCTCCATAACCACCTTAAATGACTGAGTGAGCCTTGCATAACAAAAGAATCGGTTGTCCAGGATGCTAACTGTGTGAGGGTTAATATTGTGGGCAGTCTCGGTGGGACTTGCGAAGAAAGTTTAGTAAAACCATAAATAACTGATGGCACCTCTGGGATAGCTGCTATGAGGAAAGTGGAATTTGTTTCTGTAATTCTTTAACATGTCTAACATCTGATGTTTGTTTGCAGCAGCTATTATCATGATGATGCTCAAATTGTTGAGCCGATTCAAGTGATTTAATGCTTGTGGGTGACAGTTTGGAATATGTGCTGTGGTCCAGCTCTCTGAAAATAAGGAAAAAATAACTTGTTGCAAGTATTTGTTCTTTGCTGTAGCTACTTCAATAGCTTTTCAGTCAGTGCCCCAAGCATTTGTAGATTGGTTTTTGATTTGGTTTCTAAAATTTAATGATGTCTTTTCCAAAATTGCACATATTTGCTAACAAATCGCGGCTTTGCAGCAATTGCAGGCATACTTGTAGTATGTCTTTTTGAATTTGTACTCATTTTGTGGCACAGGGACAAATAGCATAATTTTGAGGTTTACTAAATATGCTAGCCCAGCCAGAGTACAATGACATGAACGATCTAGACCCAGGGTCTTTGGTGTGAAAATAATGGCATATCCAGTGGAGTAGTTTTCACTTGGAAAATGTTTTTATACCCTCTATATCACTGAATCATTAAAAAAAAATAATACAAATTCATGTAGGCCTACAAAATTTCCCAGTTGAAAAATCTTGTACAGATAGGCCTAATACTGATATCAGAGACATGGCACACTAATATTATATATTGTTGAGCAGGCGAATCTTCTGCTTCTGCCATTTCTTTCGTCAAGCCCTAGTGTCAGGCACTTGCGCCGATCTCGACCAAGCTTGAAACCAACTTTGTGTAAACATGGGACCCCCCCATCAGAATAAATGATAGCATGATGAGGGCAGTCATTATTATTTTTTGTTATTTTTGTGGTCATCTTGTGACTCCCTACATTTTGGTCATCAAAAATTTTATCCCCCACCCCCGTATTTTTCTTTCCAAAAATGTATGACCCCCCTTCCGAAGAAAATGATTGCCCCCTAAGGGGTATATGGGGCTCAATCTCAGTGACAACAAACCTCACAACCAGGGGAACATTTTGCAAGGGTCAGGTCAAAGATCATGCAGAGGTCAAATCTTAGAAATGCTGCATTTTCTGGCCATATGTAAGGGGTACGGGACTCAAACTCAGTGACAATAAACTTGATGACAAGAGTAACATTTTGCAGGGGTCAGGTCAAAGGTCAGTTGGAGTCAAATCTTCGAATTTCAATATCTGGACATCAGGGGTACGGGGCTCAATCTCGGTGACAACCTCATGACCAGGGGAACATGTTGGAACATTTTGCACGGGTCAGGTCAAAGGACACCATTCTGGGGCCAAATCTTAGAATTGCGTTATTTGGACATCTGTAAGAGGTACAAGGCTCAAACTCGGTGACAACCTCATGACTTGGGAGGGGGGGATTATGGAACATCTTGCAGGGGCCAGGTCAAAGGTCATCTGGGGTCAAATCTAATTGCATTTTCTGGACATCTGTAAGGAGTACAGGACTCAAGTCAAAACTCGGTGACAACAAACCTCATGACTAGGGGAACATTTTTGGAACATTTTGCAGGGGGTCGGATACCTCCACAACACCAACATGCCCCAGCTAGGTTTGTGGTCTATGACCACCATTTGCCACTAGTTAATATTAACAATTTGCTCTGTCAGTGGCGGTGTAACAATAAATAGTCAACTAGCGCTAGCCTAGAGGTGCACAACAGTGACGTAGTTTGGAATAAGTGATGTTCCGCATAGATGCTTTAGTCAGTTACGGTATAGTGTTAGGTTACAGTTTTAAGAAAATTGGAATGTCCAAAGGTCTATATACCTGATTATATACCCACAGTTCATTTTGGAAGGGACACACCATTAGTGCTCTGCCGTTTAAAAAAAGGGGGGAGGGTCGTACGGTCACCACCACCAGCAAGAAGAATTGACTCACCTTACACCATGAAAAAAATAATGATGAATGTCACGGTTAAGGTTATACACAATTTTGCCATTTTCAGAAGCAAAATGGGATGCACGTAGCCCCCTTTAAACTTATCTATTTCTGGAAATAAATATCGGAGAGAGAAAACACAAACTACGTCTAAAAGCTGAAAGTGTAAGGGTCATTATTATGCTTGAATTTTCCACTTGGCTCAAAATGAAATGTACTTTTCAAACATTTCAAATTTTTTTCAATATCCGGAGCATCAAGATTTTTGGGAACACGGCCATAATTTGTCATTGGAAGTGGCGATTTTGTTGGGAACTTCGACGCACATTACAAACAAGTCAATAAAAGAATGTGCATATTCATTCTTGATATTGGTTGTCTCGATTTTTTATGTAAGCTTAAAATGTTGGCCGAATTTGAAGTAAAATGGCCTCCACTTGTATGTCGTTTTGTAACCAGTAATAATAATTCCGTGCAAGATTTCATAGACAAAATTCTGACCTACATTATTTCTATAAACCCTCTTCTGCATGCAGGTGCTATTTAAATTTTCATTTCGATAGCAGAAAATTGAGATATTTGCTATTTTTCCGACTCGCTGCTGCCAAATTGTCTAGTTTCGCGATAAAAAGATACAGCGAAATCAATTTTTTTTCGAACCATTTCACCTCGTTTCGGCTTGTGCTTTGAAGTACACACTTCAAAATTGATATAGTGATTCTATATTTCAAGCTGCGTCATACTGTGTTTTTCTTACCTCTGATTGTCGCTGCTCAAGGCCAAAATTCGAAATTTTTTGGACAGAAGTGACACTCTCATTTCTTTTTAAAACACATGTTTACGTACGACATTGTTACGACGGGCTGTATTGCCAAGTGGTGTTGCCGAGGGCAAGTGGTGTTGCCGAGTTTGGATTTTAAAATATTTAGGTATTTTCTAGCTTAAAATCCAGCGCCAATGCTGCGCTTGCAACAGGTAGATATTTAGAAATCCATTTAAGGTATGGGTATGGGTATGGAAATTGGGGATCCCAAAAAATTGGCATATGCCTATATATAGGCTATATGCAAAGGGGATGGGGCATTTTTGGCAGGCCAAGGGGAGGGGCCACAAAAATTTGGCAGTCCAGGGGGGTGCGGACAAGCGATTTTCGGCTGGCCGAGACGGGAGGCAAGCGATTTTTAGCGAGTCGCTTGGAAATTTTGGCTTATAATTAGTAGGCTAATACCGGTTTTGATTGCACAGCCTTTCGAGAAAGCAATTTTTTGGCAAGCCGGGGCCGGGGAGGGAATAAAATTACTGATTTTGGCAGGTCGAAAGGAAGAATGACTTTACCTACACTCTAAATTTCAAGGATTTAAAATAAATCCCAAGGGACTGTGATTAGGGACCAATCAAGTGTTAGATTTAAAATTAAATCTTTAAGATTTAAAATTAAATCTTTAAGATTTAAAATTCAAATCTATAAGATTAATTTTAAATCTAAAATTGATTGGTCCCTAACTACAGTCTTAAGGATTTATTTTAAATCCTTGTAATTTAAGTGTAACTTACGATAAAGGGGCATTTCGTGATCCACAGCCTCATACAACCCCATAGGCCTACGTCTTGTTAAGATTTTTATACCAGTCATCCCGCTCTGGCCACATGTTTAGGCATTTTCACGCAGATCAATTCATTAAGCAATGGAAAATATTGCCAAATTTGAATTTCGTTTTAAAAGCCTACTCCCCATTAAAAAAAACCCACTAATTTTGGGGGATTCAAAAAGTTCTGTAAAATGAAACAAAAGGCTGCCTCAATCCTAATTATTCATTTAATAGGCCAGGCCTTCATTTCTGAAAATAGCAGGAGCTCAGTTAGTCACTCTCCTATGTGTAGGCCTACTGAGGAGCTTGACAAGGAGCTCAATTATATAATATCAATATTAAACCATAGGATTTTCAAGAAGTGAGCAGCTCAATAAATGCCATTAGTAAAATTATTGGGCCTACGATTTTTATATTTTATTTGACTGTGATCCGTTTTTCTTTAGGCTATATACATGCCTACACTGTATATAGGCCTACCTTTAAAATTTCTAAAATTGGCGGAATTGAACAAGCTCTAAATTTCTCATACGTCCAGCATAACCAAAGGGCAGGGGGACGCCCCTAGCTATGGCCATACCCGTAGTGGCGGAACCAGAATTTTTTTCCGGGCATGGGGCCCGGGGGGAAGTGAATTTGAGACGGGGGGCACTTATTGCACTTGAAATTGCCGCAAAAAGTGGAAAATTACATAATTGTGGGGATTTTGCCTAAAAACTGGATGAGAAAGAAAAAATATTGGGGGAAATACTGCCCCCCCCCCCCCTAGCGGCGCCACTGCATAGCCTATCCATCCATGATGCTAGAATGACGGAAGTTCTGGCGCTGAAATTCAATTTCAATATCACGAGTTTTTATCAGGGATTTTACCAAGGGAAGGCGATAGTGTAGGATTTTGCTGATATACCAGGCAACACGAGAAAGGTGTGGCTAAATAAGGGAGTGTTCATTATAAATTTTTTCCATTATCATACTTTTGACGCCGAGCGCATAATTATTTGAAGCGTACATCGTGTCAGTCACATGGTCACATTATTTTCTGTTGAAAGAGAAACGCACATGCCGGCGCACATGTCTCTGATTAGCTCGGGGATTAGCTACTGCGCGCTGCGTGCTGGTCTGTTGTTGTCGAGTGGAAATGGGAAATTTATGAATGAACTTCCGCAACTTTGCAACATCATCACGCAGCGGCGTAGCTGGGATTTTTTTCCAGGAGGGGCCAGACTGTAGGCCCTATGGGGAGGGGCCCAAATATCCACCAAATTTCCCACTGGGGGCTGGGGCCCAAATAGACAATTTTTGCCAGGCTTATCATAATCGTATATGGTAGGCCTATTGAGCTGTATTGCATATCGTTTGGATTCCATCTCTCTGCCCTCCTCTCACCCTCTCCTCTCTTTTTCCTCTTTCTCCCCCCTTTCCCTCTTTTTTCCTTGCACTAGGGGCAGGGGGCCCAAATAAGGCAATTTTGCAATTGCCCCCCCCAACAGCTACGCTACTGTCATCACGGTAGACATACGCGGTAGGCCTACAAGCAGGGCTGTCAATTCTCACGCATTGGCCGTGAGTCTCACGCATTGGGTCACTTTCTCACGGTCTCACGCCAAGGTAGTATAATCTCACGCCTACGTAATAAATCTCACGCAAAAAGCTGGAAAATGAGTAAAATCTCACGCATAGTCCTGAATAATTTGTTGCTCCTACTCCCCCGCTTTTCACATTCCCGAGCGCCGTGGCTCAAATATTAATGGTTAAAAATGAACATTGGAGTCAGCAAATCCCGGTACGCCTAGCTCTTTATACAGACAAATATAGTAGGCCTATCAAAATGTTGTATTTTTATATTTTCTGGTGGACTCGCGGAGAATATCATGTCATGTAGGTCCCGGCGCTGGGGGGGGGGTCTCAAGGCATTTTGGTAGGCCTACCCATGCTTGATTCCGGGAGGTTTTTTAGCAGGCCCGACCATTTTTTAAATAAAAACACCTCGGGCGGGTCTCTTCAAAACATTTGTACCGCGGGGATCAAAGTCATCCAAATTTGGCCTAATTTGACGCTTTTTACGGGCACTTTTGCCAAAATGCGCCCAAAAGTTGGTCTTCGCTGTAAACCCACCCATCATAGTCGTTGAAAAGGTAGGCCTACCCCAAAACTGTGGCACATCCACGAACCCGAGGGAGAGACCTCCGCGGGTAAAAACACACCTCTAGCGGGACCAGATTTATAATTTAAAATAGGCCTACATTTTGGAAGCCAGTCATCACGACAAAACGGGCCATGGCAGTGTTAATGGTATTAACACTTTGATTTTAGGCTTAAATAACGAGTGTAGGCCTATAAATTACAAATTTGCACACACCGGGGAACCTTCTCAAGCTGGTTTGGGTAAGGATGTGAGGCTGTGACTCCGAAAAACTACGGTACGATTTTAAACCAAATTTGAAGAAAACAGACCCAAAATTGTATCAACTTTTGGACTGAAAGTTTTCGCAAATATTTACTTTTTTTTTTTTTTTTTTGAAAATACCCTTCTTGAACCTAATTTTCATGACACTGAGGGTCAATAAAATCATGGCTAAAAATACAACAGAGTCTAAACTAAATGGCTGAAAATGCACCCCAAATCTGCCGCACATCCCACGACACATTTCACCTTATAAATTATCCCCCGAAAAAATATTTTTTGCAGGTGAGGTTGGAGTCTTATTATTTTTATTCTCAGAGAGGATATGGGTTGATATTGTTAGCAGGGTACAATTTGTCTTGTTTTTTGACGTTGAAGTTCCAGATTCTTTTTTTATATGTTATTATTCATTTATTTATTTATACCCGGGATTTATACCCTGTAGGCCCTACGTGGGGAAAAGTACACACGGCAGCTACAGAGAAACCACGAAAAACTCCTGTAAAGTGCATGAAAATGCCCCGAAAATGTGCCAACCGAAACACCCGAACAGGAAGATAAAATAAAAAAACAAAACCAAAAACCCAGGAAATTTCCCGAAATAAGTTCCAAATTCTTTGTCCCCCACTAAAATATATGAACACTCCCTTATGAAGTCTGCCCTCTTCCGGCTATTCTGGTAGTAGGCGTTGACAATTACCTTCATATTTTTGAAGCATGTTTGAACCCGATTTGTTCTCTATTCACATTGTTAACGTTGCAAGTAACATTTCAAGACCTCTATTTGTGACAGGTATTTATTACCTTGCTAGAGATGTGCCTAAAGTTGAAATTCAATATTTCGGATCGCAAAGATCGAGAGATATAAAGTTGTTGAATATCAGTTTAACACCATGGATCATATGGGCGTCTTATATGAACGATTACGATAACTAGGCAAAATGGCTGGGATACAGGTTGTGTAAATACTACATGAATATTCATGAACTATACAGATTCCATTCTTCTCTAATAATAAAGATGTCAATCACTCTCCCAGACGACAGTTGCTTGGCGCTTGTAAACAAATCGAATAATAGTGCTTGATAACAGCTAAAAAATAGGCTAAAAACACATTTTCACACAATTTTTTCCGGATTTTTTATTTCACATGATAAGTAGACATATTTTCTTACGTATAAGGTAATAATATATTTTTTCTGGAGGCAAAGCCCTTCAACACTTTGTTTAACCTTAAAAGAAATATTGTAACAGTAGTAACTAACGTCAAAAAATTGGAATCTTCTTTTTAGCTCAGTATACAACTTGATTGAAAATCTTTGCGCGTAATAATTGTCGTAATAAAACAGGGCCAAAATGATGCACAGCAGGATTTTTAAAGGTTATTAAATGGGCTTTCAGGTGTTTGATTCCAGAAGCATTTTATAACAGAAACAGCATGCAGACAATACTGAACTCAAGTCGTAGGCCCCTATATCAAACCACTAGACCATGAATCTATGATCTGGAAAATGTGTTGATATTTTCTTTAATATCTTTGGAGAAATAAATCAATGCTGCTAGTATTGCCGTAATAACTACAACAACAATAACAGCAACAATCGAATTTTGGAAATAATATGCATGTACAAGTACTCCAAACATAGGGTGTGAACAATCCTTTTATTCTAGTCTTTTGTTGCCTACTAAAAAGTTGAACGAAGATAATTTCTGTTTTCGGTTTGGGTATAGGTAGTTATGTTAATTTCTGACATGAAAACGTGACATACTGACATCAGAGGGTTGGTGCTAATCTAGACATTTTTAAATTGTGTCTAGATTTTACGGTCGTAAATTCGCGATAAGTTGTACGGCTTCAATAGAGGTTATCCACTTCACTCATGTGTGACTTCTAACAAAAGGCGCTGATTCCCGTAGTATTCTTTATTCAAAACAATTCAATGCATGACCTCGGAGTTACCTGCATGAATCTTGGCGGGCTATTTTGAAAAAATCATGGTTGCACATGCAGGTACTTCTTTTGAAAGTCCTAAACAATGTATAACAGTCGTTGATAGGATATGCAGCTTATAGAACACGGATACTCTATTGACTTGCGTTTGGTGTATCCATATCTTCAATACGAAAGGTCAAAATTTTCAATTGATCGTCGGCTTTTCATCCCACCTACATACACTTTAAGTATAAATCATCAGATTTATAAAGTGTACTTCGAGTACTGTTAAATTTCAAAAATATCAATTTTTAATCATTTGCCATAAAATGTGTATTACATTGCGAATTTCAAAAAATCAAAATTATTTGATATCAGAAGGACATTCTTCGTATTTAGAATGCGATTCGATATGTCTGATGTGCTCTAATGTCCCACAATAAATACTGTCCAAACGTTCATACCCCCACCCCTTAAGGATACGATACATGATTTACCAACAAGTGACTCATTTCGGAATGCGATCATGAATTTTGAAGAAAAAAAAAGCTTCCACAGGCTTCGTTGGGACTCGAACCAGCGATTTTAAACTTCCTTCGATTACGCGTCTAGCGCTTTACCACTCGACCACCGTGGCAGTTGAGCGGATGAGTGTAATGATAAAAGATAAATCTCATAATGCCATCTTTAGCCTTTTGTTTTCTAAAAAAAGACGCGTTTTGTAAAGATAGATTAGCCGTTTTATGCATAAATAGCACGAACGTTTGGGAAAGGTTTCAAACAAATAATAAAGACACTGATGTGATGATGAAATTGCGTAAGTCGGGAATTATCTGCGTCGCAATGTTTTGTTTTGGTTTTAGGAATTTGACCTTAAAATTTACGACTTCATGACATTATCATTCGAAATCAACAAAAGATATTTCAACACTATATGTCCTCATTCTTTCTCTAGAATGTTTTGTAATGTATGTGAAATAGCTTCAACAATGGTTCGCTGCATAATGGTAAAAATAGCCTTGACCTAAAAAAGGGCGAGAGGTACCATATTTACGGATTCAGGCTAAATTTAAAATTGATATAAAACGTTTGTTTTTTGATCGATTACAAAAATTAATTTTTGTCGTATAAAGAAATTGTATCTGGCGTGAACTACACTACAGTTTTTATTCCTAGGGCTCTTTGACTTCTTCAAATAATTTTTTTAATGATAGAGTGAATCCCCTGGCCCTCTATAATTACGCACAAAAGATCGACCCCCTTAAGATGACAGAGGGACAGGTCTCTAGATCGATTCCACAACCATTCATACCTATCACGCGTTTTTTGTATTATCATGCGAATTTCCCCGTGGTACCTTATGGAGGACAGAATTTTATTTAAATGAAGATGACTCTGTCATGAGTGACGTCGTATTGCATACCCTCTATAGGTACTTCCGCCTAGGCGGGAGTGACTCGCGAAAATAGCCTAGCATTGAAATATATACTAACCATGTTGCCAAGTTATAAGCAAAAGTCAGAGGATGATTTAAGCACTTCCCACCACGCCACTGTGTTGACTTGCGGTTAGCACAGCTGTGTGAGTGAACATGACACCACTGCGCGCACTTTGCATTGACGAACATGGTTAAATTTGAATTTTGACTGATATATATACAATAAAAACGCATTCACAATGCTGGTCGATTTCACATTTTATGTTACCTACAGAAGGTGTAAATTATCCTTCATGCATACAGCACTTTAGATCTGAAATCGACTAAGTAATAATGACACACGCACAATTCTTAAACAACTTCTTTTGCACATGTGAATTCAATGGGATTTGAAAAGTAAAGTGGCAGTTGAAACTCTGGTGATAACACGTTTGCAGTGCATGATGGGGCTTCCTTAAATCATCCTCTGAGCAAAAGTCTTTCATATGGGCGATGAAACGAGTGCAAGTAGCACTTTGGTCATCAAGTTATATTGAAATGCAATACAAAAGAAGTGCGTTCGTAACAATGGCAATTGCTAATCTAATAATTGGTTGGGACTATAAACAAATCCAACGAGCCAAGCACAAAACACCAGTTTTGTGTAGACGGGCCCAGTAATGGCCGACTGAATTCTGGCCATCACTTGGCTCGTTGGATTCGTCTATATGCGAGATTCGAGTTTATTTTAAATGTTTATTTTTGCGGAGCTGATTTTTGTCAGGCATTGATCAAAATGATACATTTCACAAAGAGTACGTGAGACTGACAGACTGAACAAGTGAGGGGAGGGGCGAGGGAGAAAGAGAGGAGAGTGAGAGACGGAAAGACTAGAAGAAAAAAAGAACACGAGATGAGAGAAAAGGGGCCGGGGAGGGAGAGGGGATACTGATTCGGAGGGGGAGGGAGGAAGTGAAATAGGGTGTACTACATTGATCATGTTGATACAAAAAAAAGTCAGGAGAGAAGCCCGGGGAGGGAAGGGCGACACAGGCCGGTAGCCAGGATTTATTGGGGTGCAATCGGCTCAAAAATGGACCTTTTGTGGTTTAAGGACTGATTTTCAACGTTTTTACAGAACAAAGTGGACCTTTTCATTCGAATTGGCAATTTTTCACCACTTTAACGACATTAACGACATCAAAGGTCTATCATAAGTATTAGAGGACACCAGAACGGGCTAAAACACCGTTGTGTGTTCTACATGTATAATTCAACACTGTGTGTGTTCTATAATCTTTTCTTATCCAGCCTTGATGACAGCAGGCATCCTCCTCTATTGAAATGTTATGCTGATTGGTACTTCAAAGTTCAATTAATTCAAATTACAGATCAACTCACATAATCCCTTGCGTTTTCGTTTCTGAACAATAGAGCTCCCGAAACTGAAAAGATAAAAAGACCCATAGATTCAAATTTCTGATTTAGCAAAACAATCAATCAGTCAGCTGAGCTAATAAATGAAAATCAAACTTGTCGGTCTGGAATTGAAGGCATGTTGATGGCAACTTGAACGCTTAAAACCCCGGTTGTATAGAATCAATTTGGAGTGAAATTGAAGTGGGATAGCGAGCTAAAATAGCGAGTGGCTGAAAGTTGAGAAATAATGTAGGTAGGTAGCTGTCCAACATATAAATAAAAATTTGATAGACAAAACAGTTTTTTTTGTCATGCACTGATTCGCCAACATGTTCCCCAAAACGGGCTTCTAATATTTAATTGGTACTGCATTTGGTTCTGATAAATGGCGACATTATTTCTTTGATCGGTTTGTAGCACAATACAACAAAGGAGAAAGTAATCACTAAATAAAATATAATACACATCGTATATTTTTGTTGCTGTGCTCATTGGAGTTTTGAGGCGTTGGGTCTTTGGGGAGCTGATAGACTACCCCGTAGTCCACTTGCCCATTGTGCATACTCTGGATATTGTTTAAAAGCTTAAAACTCTGATTTAATTAATGTGTGCACAATTGATAGATTTTCACATCTGATCAGTCACCCTACTCCCTCTGTTTGTAAGCTTCCCAAGTGAATTTTCGGGGTTCGCTATCAATAAACTGGTAGATTCCAAAATCAGAATTGTTCAGTATTAAAGTGAGCCGTTATAATTATGCAAGATAATGTTGCATTCAATTACTTTTATTGTCACTATTAATCGTCTGATATTTTTAACTCTTTATGACCATTTTACTATTGATTACTTTAATTTTAATAAACATCAGTATAATTTTGAGTTCAACGAACTGGGTTCATCATGACTAATAATAACATATTTTTAATAAAATTCGACTATGGCATAGTCTAGGGAGCTGACGGCGTACCGATAAAAGTGGGGTTGACACTTAATTTAGGTGCACTTTGTCTTGGGTCCAATCCCTACCATGGAAAGTTTGCTATATTTTTTGTAAATATAATGATTGTTTGTTTTGAAAATAATAAATAATTGAAACATAGAGAAAGTACTAAAATCATAGCTTTTATACTTTTTCATATATGACGCTAACTGGTTCATCTCCTATATCTACAACACAGCGCTACCTGTATGGTTCAATTGCCTATTGTGAGTGCCCCTGTGTTGTGTGCATACATATAGTTAAAAATAACTCCTTGATGATGTACATTCTCCTACCAGGATGTGACCTCTATTCGTAAAACATATTCCTGACAGAATAATATTCTGCATGGAATTCAGAATCACTACTACTACCAATATACTGAAAATTGAACGAGAAGATTGCTTGGCATCTTGTTTATGGAAATGTCTATTAGGCTTTATAATAAATATAATTCACGATTTGTTCAATTATGATTGTAAAATATTTGCACTTGCAGGAATTACGTCAGGCAAATGATTCGTTACAATAAGCATAATATTATATATTCAGTTTATATGCGCCAGAATTTCAATAATGTCGATGTCAATAATGTCAATATAATTATAAATTGTAGCATATTATAATATACGAGGTAGTTCGCATGTGTGGCCCCCGGTTTGACCGCACCCATAGCATGATTAATAAACATGTAACTTTAAGGGATCTAAAATGAGCATTTATTGCGTTTCGACAGTAGTTTTTTGTGGGACATGAGAGCACCTCAGACCTATCGAATTGCATTCTGAATACGAAGCATGTCTTTCTGATATCAAATAATTTTCATTTTTGAAAATCACAATATAAATACAACTTTTATGACAAATTATACAAATTTGATATTTTTCAAATTTTTGATATATAACAGTCCTCGAAGTAAATTATATAAATCTAATGACATATTCTTAAAGTGTATGTAGCAGGGAGGAAAAGCCGACGGTCAATTGAAAATTTTGACCTTTCATATTGAAGATATGGATTTTTTTTCCCAAAAAGACCGAATTTTTGTTGGTGTTTTGGGAAAAAAATCCATATCTTCAATACGAAAGGTCAAAATTTTCAATTGATCGTCGGCTTTTCATCCCACCTTCATACACTTTAAGTATAAATCATCACATATATAAAGTTTACTTCAAATACTGTTAAATATCAAAAATATCAATTTTTAATGATTTGCCATAAAATGTGTATTAAATTGCGAATTACAAAAAATCAAAATTATTTGATATCAGAATGACATTCTTCGTATTCAAAATGCAATTCGATATGTCTGATGTGCTCTAATGTCCCACAATAAATACTGTCCAAACGTTCATACCCCAGCCCTTAATGAACAAAACAAGAAATAATTTGTTTGGTGTGTTTTATTTATTTTGAAGTGTGTATGAATGTATTCGGGACTGAGATGAAATGAAACTTGACTAGAATACAATGGTAGATTTCAATCGATTTTGAGTGTTTGCACATCCGCCATCGGCGATGTGCATTCTTTTTACCGCGTTCTTCTTCTTTCTTTCTTTGCACAGCCGCCATCGGCGCTGTGCATTGTTTTTACCGCGTTCTTGCACAGCCGCCATCGGCGCTGTGCATTCTTTTTACCGCGTTCTTGCACAGCCGCCATCGGCGCTGTGCATTTTTTTACCGCGTTCTTCTTCTTTGCACAGCCGCCATCGGCGCTGTGCATTCTTTTTACCGCGTTCTTCTTCTTACACAGCCGTGACGTTAGTCACGGCTGTGTCTTTTTTCTTACAGGTTCTTTCTTCTTTCTTCTTTCTTTCTTCTTCTTTCTGCCGACCATTACATTTGCTCTAGCACTCACATGCTTGGACCGATTTTGACTTGACTTGGTCACAGCCATCATTGTCCATGCCCCTACATGTCACATGAAACTCATGGGGTCAAAGGTCACGCAGGGGTCATAGGGGTCAAAAACGTGATTTCAACTCAAAATGCTTCTTCTCCTACAGATTACGTATGACGGTGACCCCACTTGCACACATGCATTACTATTACCCAGTGTCTATGTGGTGTACACAGATTTGGGGTCAAAGGTCATTAAGGGGTCACTTCCGGTATAAAACGAAAAACCTTCAAAAATTTTTATTTGCTAAGAAAAACATAGGACAGTAACGGTATGTTCACACATAAATTGTAATTACCCTGTGTATATGTGGTATTTTTGTATTTAGGGTCAAAGGTCATTAAGGGGCCTCTTCCGGTACAAAACGAAATACCTTTAAAATGCTTCTTCTCCCACAAATTACGTAGGACAGTAACACCACTTGCATACATGCATTGTTATTATCCAGTGTCTATGGGGTCCTCACAGATTTGGGGTCAAAGGTCATTAAGGGGTCACTTCCGGTATAAAACGAAAAACCGTCAAAAAATTTTATTTGCTAAGAAAAACATAGGACAGTAACGGTATGTTCACACATGAATTGTGGATACCCAATTCATATGTGGTATTTTTTTATTTGGGGTCAAACGTCATTAAGGGGTCACTTCCGGTATAAAACGAAAAACCGTCAAAATTTTTTATTTGCTAAGAAAAACATAGGACAGTAACGGTATGTTCACACATGAATTGTGGGTACTCAATTCATATGTGGTATTTTTTTATTTGGGGTCAAATGTCATTAAGGGGTCACTTCCGGTCTGAGACGAAAAACCTTCAAAATGCCCCTTCTGCCACAAGTAACATAGCAAAGTGGTGCCACATGCACCCATGCATTGACATTAGCCTATGTCTATGGCCGTTTTCATATATTTTGGGGTCATAAGGTCATTAGGGGTAACAACACGGCTGTGTTCGTGGGTTAGACCACAGCTTAGTCTAGTTTCTTCTTCTTCTTTCTGTCAACATCATTAAATCAACCATCGTAGCCACATGCTTTCAGCCATGTTGATCATAGTTGGTCACTGGGACTATTGGGTGGTGCCACAGATGTCACATGATCAACTTCCGATCAAATGTCATCCACTTCCGGTCAGTGGCCAAAAACGTGATTTTCACTAAAAATGCTACTCCTCCCAAATATAACATACCATCGTGACGTCACTTGCACACATACATCACCTATAGCCAGTGTCTAAAAGTCCTTCACAGAATTGGGATCAAAGGTCATTAAGGGGTCACTTCCGGTAAAAGTCTGAAAAATTTGTAAAAAATATTCAAAAAATCACTGTCTTTACATATTACATAGCAGAGAGTCGCCATTAGCACACATGCATCGCTACAAGCTAGGGTCTTTAGGATGCCTACAGTTTTGGGGTCAAATGTCATTAAGGGGTTACTTCCGGTCAAAAATCAAAATTATCAAAAAAATTTAAAAATTTTTTATCTCAAAATGTAAACAGACCAGAGTAATATAATCATTATACATGAATTAGTGTTACCTGATGTATGCATGGTATTTTTATTTTGGGGGTCAAAGGTCATTAAGGGGTCACTTCCTGTTTTTAGCTAAATAACTTTAAGAATTTTTATCTCGACAACTAAACAAAGTAGAATTTTTTAATTAAAATTGGAACAATGCATTTTGTCGGTGTACATAAGGGTTTTTTTTCATTGAGGTCAAACGTCATTAAAGGGGTCAAAAGGTCAATCATAAATTTAAAAAATCAAAATCCATTTATAAATTCCGATTAAGCTGGAATTCACCAGGAATATTCCTTATGACATCCTGAGCAGTATGTAATATTTTGCGGGGTCAAAGGTTATTAAGGGATCACTTCCGGTTATCAACAAAACCGCCTGGTGGCTGTGCTCGCGGTCGCAGGTGACCGCAACCAATCAGATCTCGTTCTTCTTCTTTCTGTCAACATCATGTCAACATCATTAAATCAGCCATCGTAGCCACATGCTTTCAGCCATGTTGATCATAGTTGGTCACTAGGACTATTGGGTGGTGCCACAGATGTCACATGATCAACTTCCGATCAAATGTCATCCACTTCCGGTCAGTGGCAAAAACCATGATTTTCACTCAAAATGCTACTCCTCCCACATATAACATAGCATCGTGACGTCACTTGCACACATACATCACCTATAGCCAGTGTCTAAAAGTCCTTCACAGAATTGGGATCAAAGGTCATTAAGGGGTCACTTCCGGTAAAAGTATGAAAAATTTGTAAAAAATATTCAAAAAATCACTGTCTTTACAAATTACATAGCAGAGAGTCGCCATTAGCACATATGCATCGCTACTAGCCAGGGTCTTTAGGATGCCTACAGTTTTGGGGTCAAAGGTCATTAAGGGGTTACTTCCGGTCAAAAACCAAAATTATCAAAATGTTTAAAAATTTTTATCTCAAAATATAAACAGACCAGAGTAATATAGTCATCATACATGAATCAGTTTTACCTGATGTGGGCACGGTATTTTTATTTTGGGGGTCAAAGGTCATTAAGGGTCACTTCCGGTTTTAGTTAAATATTTTCAAGAATTTTTATCTCAACAACTAAACATAGTAGAATTTTTTATTTAAAATTGGAACAATGCATTTTGTCGGTGTACATAAGGTTTTTTTTCCATTGAGGTCAAAGGTCATTAAGGGGGTCAAAAAGTCAATCATAAATTTAAAAAAAATCAAAATCCATTTATAAATTCCGATTAAGCTGGAATTCACCAGGAATATTCCTTATGACATCCTGAGCAGTATGTAATATTTTGCGGGGTCAAAGGTTATTAAGGGATCACTTCCGGTTATCAACAAAACCGCCTGGTGGCTGTGCTCGCGGTCGCAGGTGACCGCAACCAATCAGATCTCGTTCTTCTTTCTTGCACATCCGCCATCGGCGATGTGCATTCTTTTTACCGCGTTCTTCTTTACCTAGCCGGGACACCGGCTAGGTCTTGTGATGCTATCGGATCTTTCTTTCTGCTTCTTTCTTCTGGCAACAAATTTCAAACAGCTTCTTCTCCTACATGTTACATCCTACAATGACGTCACTTGCACATATGCATCGGCTATATCCAGTGTCTATAGGATATTCACAAATTTGGGGTCAAAGGTCATTAAGGGTCATTTCCGGTATAAAACCAAATATCTTCAAAATGCTTCTTCTCCTACATGTTACATCCTACAATGACGTCACTTGCACATATGCATCTGCTTTATCCAGTGCCTATAAATTATTCACAGAATTTGGGTCAAAGGTCATTAAGGGGGTCATTTCCGGTCTGAAAGCTAAAAATATTCAAAAAATCACTGTTTTTACAAATTACATAGCAGAGTGTTGTCATTAGCACACATGCATTGCCACCAACCAGGATCGTTGGGGTGTCTACAGTTTTGGGGTCAAAAGGTCATTAAGGGTCGCTTCCGGTCAAAAACCAAAAATCATCAAATATGTTCATTTTTTTTTTATCTCAAGACGTAACCAGACCAGAGTGACATAAACTTCATATATGCATTAGTGCTACCGATGTGTGCACGGTATTTTTATTTTTTGGTCAAAGGTCATTTAGACGTCATTTCCGGTTTTAAGCTAAATAAGTTCAAGAATTTTTATCTCCATAACTAAGCATGGTAGATTTTTTTTATTTAAACTGTAACAATGCATTTTTGTGGTGTATATGAGGGTTTTTTTGTATTGGGGTCAAAGGTCATTAAGAAGGTCAAAACGTCAAATTTGCAAAAAAATGTTTAAAATTACGGAAAAGTAGCTGTATCTCAGCATATGGACGACGGATAAAGCCCCTACATGCTACAGTGATGCACCATTAATGGTATGAGATGTCCATAAACTTTAAGACTGGCATTTCCGGCTCCGGCTAGGTCCAGATCTGTAACCAGATCTAGTCTTCTTTCTTCTTCTGTCAACACTTGCAGACCCCCCCCTCTTGAAATTTACAAATTGCTCTAGCTCCGACATACTTTCATGGATTTCAACCAAACTTAGACACACTCATCACTGGCACTTGCTACAAATGTCACATGATCAATTTCCGGTCAATGGTCATCCACTTCCGGTCAATGGTCAAAAAACGTGATTTTCACTAAAATGCTTCTTCTTCCAAATATTACATAGCATCGTGACATCACTTGCACACATGCATCATATATAGCCAGTGTCTAAAAGTTATACCACAAAATTGGAATCAAAGGTCATTAAGGGTCACTTCCGGTAAAAGTCTGAAAAATTTGTAAAAATATTCAAAAAATCACTGTCTTTACAAATTACATAGCAGAGAGTCGCCATTAGCACACATGCATCGCTACTAGCTAGGGTCTTTAGGATGCCTACAGTTTTGGGGTCAAAGGTCATTAAGGGGTTACTTCCGGTCAAAAACCAAAATTATCAAAAATGTTTGAAAAAATTTTTTATCTCAAAATGTAAACAGACCAGAGTAATATAATCATCATACATGAATCAGTGTTACCTGATGTATGCATGGTATTTTTATTTTTGGGGTCAAAGGTCATTAAGGGGTCACTTCCTGTTTTTAGCTAAATAACTTCAAGAATTTTTATCTCGACAACTAAACATAGTAGAATTTTTTAATTAAAATTGGAACAATGCATTTTGTCGGTGTACATAAGGTTTTTTTTTTCATTGAAGTCAAAGGTCATTAAGGGGGTCAAAAGGTCAATCATAAATTTAAAAAAAATCAAAATCCATGTATAAGTTCCGATTACCCGCATATTTTACATTATTGATTTTTATTTAGGGTCAAAGGTTATGAGGCGTCACTTCCGGTGTTAAACAAAATACCTTCTAAAATACCTGGCGGTTGTGCATGCTCGCGGTCGCAGGCGACCGCAACCATATCTAGTTCTTCTTCTTCTTTCTGTCAACATCATTAAATCAACCATCGTAGCCACATGCTTTCAGCCATGTTGATCAAAGTTGGTCACTAGGACCATTGAGTGGTGCCACAACTGTCACATGATCATTTCTGGTCAAATGTTATTCACTTCCGGTCAATGACCAAAAACGTGATTTTCACTAAAATGCTTCTTCTTCCACATTTTACATAGCACCGTGACGTCACTTGCACACATGCATCGCCTATTACCAGTGTCTAAAAGTCCTTCACAGAATTGGGATCAAAGGTCATTAAGGGGTCACTTCCGGTAAAAGTATGAAAAATGTGTAAAAAATATTCAAAAAATCACTGTCTTTACAAATTACATAGCAGAGAGTCGCCATTAGCACACATGCATCGCTACTAGCTAGGGTCTTTAGGATGCCTACAGTTTTGGGGTCAAAGGTCATTAAGGGGTTACTTCCGGTCAAAAACCAAAATTATCAAAAATTTTAAAAAATTTTATCTCAAAATGTAAACAGACCAGAGCAATATAACCATCATACATGAATTGGTATTACCTGATGTATGCACCGTATTTTTATTTTGGGGGTCAAAGGTCATTAAGGGTTCACTTCCTGTTTTTAGCTAAATAACTTTAAGAATTTTTATCTCGACAACTAAACAAAGTAGAATTTTTTATTTAAAATTGGAACAATGCATTTTGTCGGTGTACATAAGGTTTTTTTTTCATTGAGGTCAAACGTCATTAAGGGGTCAAAAGGTCAATCATAAATTTAAAAAAATCAAAATCCATTTATAAATTCCGATTAAGCTGGAATTCACCAGGAATATTCCTTATGACATCCTGAGCAGTATGTAATATTTTGCGGGGTCAAAGGTTATTAAGGGATCACTTCCGGTTATCAACAAAACCGCCTGGTGGCTGTGCTCGCGGTCGCAGGTGACCGCAACCAATCAGATCTCGTTCTTGCACATCCGCCATCGGCGATGTGCATTCTTTTTACCGCGTTCTTCTTCTTCTTTACCTAGCCGGGACACCGGCTAGGTCTTGTGATGCTATCGGATCTTTCTTCTTACCTAGCTGGGGGGTTTTCAACCCCCCGAGCTAGGTACTGTTTTGCTATCGGATCTTTCTTCTTTCTTTCTTTCTTTCTTTCTGGCAATTAATTTCAAAATGCTTCTCCTCTATACATGTTTCACCCTACAATTACGTAACTTGCACATATGTATCGGCTATATACAATGCCCATAGGGTGCAAACAGAATTGGGGTCAAAGGTCATTAAGGGGACATTACCGGTATATAATCAAATACCTTCAAAATGCTTCTTCTGCCACATATTACATAGCACAATGACGTCACTTACACATGTGCGTCGGCTTTACCCAGTGCCCATACCTTGCACACAGAATTGGGGTCAAAGGTCATTAAGGGGGTAAAATCTATTTTGCCGTATCTCGATATCTGTAAGGGGTATGGGGCTCACACTCAGTGACAACAAATCTCATTACCTGGGGAACATTTTACAGGGTCAGGTCAAAGGTCATGCAGAGGTCAAATTTTAGAAATGCATTTTCTGGACATCTGTAAGGGGTACCGTGCTCTAACTCTGTGACAACAAACTTAATTACCAGGGGAATATTTTCGAACACTTTGCAGGGGTCATGTCAAAGGTTAACTGGGGTCAAATCATAAAATTTCATTTTCTGGATATCTGTATGGGGTATGGGGCTCAAACTCAGTGACAACAAATCTCATGAACATGGGAACAATTTGAAGGGGTCAAGTCAAAGGTCATGCAGAGGTCAAATTTTAGAAATGCATTTTCTGGACATCTGGAAGGGGTACGGGGCTCAAACTCTGTGATAACAAATTTTACTGACCAGGGGAACACTTTGGAATGCGGTACAGGGGTCAGGTCAAAGGTCATCTGGGTCAAATCGTAAAATTTAACTTTCTGGGCATCTGCAAGTCGTATGGGACTCAAACTCGGTGACAACAAACCTCATGACCAGGGGAACATTTCTGGAACATTTTGCAGGGGTCAGATACCTCCAAAACACCAACATGCCCCAGCTAGGTTTGTGGTCTATGACCACCATTTGCCACTAGTTTCTTCTGCTTCTTTCTTTCTTCTGGCAACAAATTTCAAAATGCTTCTTCTCCTATATGTTACAGGCTACAATGACGTCACTTGCACATATGCATCGGCTATATCCAGTGTCTATAGGATATTCACAAATTTGGGGTCAAAGGTCATTAAGGGGTCATTTCCGGTATAAAACCAAATATCTTCAAAATGCTTCTTCTGCCACAAATTACATAGTACGATAATGTCACTTACACATATGCATCGGCTATATCCAGTGCCTATAAGTTATTCACAGAATTTGGGTCAAAGGTCATTAAGGGGTCATTTCCGGTCTGAAATCTAAAAATATTCAAAAAATCACTGCTTTTACAAATTACATAGCAGAGTGTTGTCATTAGCACACATGCATTGCTACCAACCAGGGTCTTTGGGATGTTTACAGTTTTGGGTTCAAAGGTCATTAAGGGGTCACTTCCGGTCAAAAACCAAAAATCATCAAATATGTTCATTTTTTTAAATTTCAAAACGTAACCAGACCAGAGTAATATAAACTTCATATATGCATGAGTGTTACCCGATGTATGTACGGTATTTTTATTTTTTGGTCAAAGGTCATTTAGACGTCATTTCCGGTTTTAAGCTAAATAACTTGAAGAATTTTTATCTCCATAACTAAGCATAGTAGATTTTTTTAATTTAAACTGTAACAATGCATTTTCTAAGTGTATATGAGGTTTTTTAATATTGGGGTCAAAGGTCATTAAGGAGGTCAAAACGTCAAATTTGCAAAAAATGTTAAAAATTACGGAAAAGTAGCTGTATCTCAGCCTATGGAAGACGGATAAAGCCCCTACATGCTACAGTGATGCACCATTAATGGTGTGAGATGTCCATATTAGCCGGTCTAAGGTCAAACTTTAAGTTAAGACTGGCATTTCCGGCCCCGGCTAGGTCCAGATCTGTAACCAGATCTAGTTCTTTCTTTCTTTCTTCTGTCAACACTATGATCAGCCATCGTAGCCACATGCTTTCAGGCATGTTGACCATACTTGGTCAGTATAACCGTTTGGTGGTGCCACAGATGTCACATGATCAACTTCCGGTCAAATGTCATCCACTTCCGGTCAATGGCCAAAACTTGGATTTTCACTAAAAATGCTACTCCTCCCACATATTACATAGCATCGTGACGTCACTTACACACATGCATCGCCTATAGCCAGTGTCTAAAAGTCCTTCACAGAAATGGGATCAAAGGTCATTAAGGGGTCACTTCCGGTCAAAAACCTAAATAACTTCAAGAATTTTTATCTCGACAACTAAACAAAGTAGAATTTTAAAATAAAAATTGGAACAATGTATTTTGTCGGTGTACATAAGTTTTTTTTCATTGAGGTCAAAGGTCATTAAGGGGGTCAAAAGGTCAATCATAAATTTTTAAAAAAAATCAAAATTCATGTATAAGTACCGATTAAGCTGAAATTCACCAGGAATATTCCTTATGACTTCCTAAGCACTGTGTAATATTTTTGCAGGGTCAAAAGTAATTAAGGGATCACTTCCGGCTCTAACAGATTCGGGGTCATAACTCATTTGTCACTGCTGGCTGTGCATACTCGCGGTCGCAGGCGAACGCAATCAGATCTCGTTCTTCTTCTGTCAACACTATGATCAGCCATCGTAGCCACATGCTTTCAGGCATGTTGACCATACTTGGTCAGTATAACCGTTTGGTGGTGCCACAGATGTCACATGATCAACTTCCGGTCAAATGTCATCCACTTCCGGTCAATGGCCAAAACTTGGATTTTCACTAAAAATGCTACTCCTCCCACATATTACATAGCACCGTGACGTCACTTACACACATGCATCATCTATAGCCAGTGTCTAAAAGTTATACCACAAAATTGGAATCAAAGGTCATTAAGGGGTCACTTCCGGTAAAAGTCTGAAAAATTTGTAAAAAATATTCAAATCACTGTCTTTACAAATTACATAGCAGAGAGTCGCCATTAGCACACATGCATCGCTATTATCTAGGGTCTTTAGGATGCCTACAGTTTTGGGGTCAAAGGTCATTAAGGGGTTACTTCCGGTCAAAAACCAAAATTATCAAAAAGTTTTAATTTTTTTATCTCAAAATATAAACAAACCAGAGTAATATACCCATCATACATGAATTAGTGTTACATGGTGTATGCATGGTATTTTTTATTTTGGGGGTCAAAGGTCATTAAGGGGTAACTTCCTGTTTTAGCTAAATAACTTCAAGAATTTTTATCTCAACAACTAAACATAGTAGAATTTTTTAATTAAAAGTGGAACAATGCATTTTGTCGTTGTATATAGGGTTTTATTTTCATTGAGGTCAAAGGTCATTAAAAGGGTCAAAAGGTCAATCATAAATTTAAAAAAATCATAATCCATGTATAAGTTCCGATAAAGCTGAAAATTCACCAGGAATATTCCTTATGACATCCTAAGCACTATGTAATATTTTTGCGGGGTCAAAGGTAATTAAGGGATCACTTCCGGTTCTCACAGATTCGGAGTCATAACTCATTTGTCACTGCTGGCTGTGCATCCTCGCGGTCGCAGGCGAACGCAATCAGATCTCGTTTACATTATTGATTTTTATTTAGGGTCAAAGGTTATGAGGGGTCACTTCCGGTGTTAAACAAAATACCTTCTAAAATACCTGGCGGTTGTGCATACTCGCGGTCGCAGGCGACCGCAGTTATATCTAGTTTTCTATTAGTTTCTATTACGCGGTAATAGAGAGTTTGCCAAATGAAGTTTCTTCACCTTCAACTTCTACGGCAACTTTAACATATATCGATTTGTTTTCTTGCAACACGAACGTCTTGCACCAATAGCGCCTTGTCGCCTAAACTCGGGACATGTGTATCAATGGGCGATCAAAAGAATGACATGTTTTTCTAAAAATTAAGGTTAGGTCCGGGGGTTAGGTCAAATCCTACATGTAATGTTCGGCGGGAGTGTCCATCCCTTGTCCATCCCTTTTGTGCATGCAAAGTATCCTAGTTTGGTGTTTCTGGTCTTTTGGCCAGCCAAGCAGCAATCTTGGGTTCTTTAGCCACTTTGTCGTTTATAGACTTCAGTTTGGGATAGCTATCAAGGGTAACACCCGTGACAATGTTAAGGACCCATTCCATGGTTCTGAACAATGCAATGTCCGCCGCTGTGATCTGCAGTAAAATAGAATAGTGACCACTATGTGATACAAAAAAAGTATTTAATTATTTTCTTATTTTCAAGAAGGAACTGTTTAAAAAGGTATGCTTTTCCTATACGTTATTAGTATAATTATGCTGATCTGTAATAGACCATTCCTATAATTGGCACTTTCCTGTCGTTGATGGGGTTATATCGCGTATTATGAAATAACGAAAGCGTGGAGAAGAAGAGTGGCACGTGATTATAAAATATCGAAAGTAAGTGCAAGAAGGGTGTGATATCGATGTTCACCCCATCATCGGCACGAAAGTGCCAATTCTAGGAATGGTTTGTACAAGAAATACTTGACTCAAATGAGTTGGACGTTACGTTCGCCATGTTCGCGTTTATGTCACAATATTCATTAGTTGGTTTATTCATCATAGGCATGATTAGATGGCCAGGCCTTACCGAATCACCTACGAACACATCACCACCAGCGAGCTTCTCGAGAAGGGTAAGCACTGCTGGTATATCCTCTGCTGCAGCTTTCTTCTTCATTTCAGCCTGTAACAAAAATGGTATAAAAATTAGTAATTTGCCGAACCAGAACACCCTAAAATTAATCAAAATTAAGATTTTTGCATTTTTGCACAAGTACAGATATGTTCAATAATGCCTATATTGGACCAATTTAGGCTGCCCGTGATGCCAATATGAAGATTACCGATGGTAAGCCAAGATTGTCCCAATATGGGCAGCAAAATAATGGCGATGCCAAGATTGGCGTTCAAAAACCAACGTTGGGCCAATATATGCATGCTATAGTGGGACCTTTGACGTGACCCCTGAAAAATGGTCCCCTGGTCATAAGGTTTGTTGTCACTAAGTTTCAGCAACATACCCCTTACATATGTCCAGATAATGCAGTTGTAAGATTTTACCCCTTAATGACCTTTGACCCCAATTCTGTGTGTACAGGCTATGGGCACTGGGTATAGCCGATGCATATGTGCAAGTGACGTCATTATGCTATGTAATATCATGGTAATATGTAGCAGAAGAAGCATTTTGAAGGTATTTGGTTATATACCAAAAATGCCCCCTTAATGACCTATGACCCCAAATCTGTGTAGGCATATTAGTCATGGGCACTGGATATAACTGATGCACATCCCTTGCATATGTGCAAATGACGTCATTGTGCTATGTACCATGTGGCAGAAGAAGCATTTTGAAGGTATTTGGTTACATAACTGAAATGACCCCTTAATGACCTTTGATCCCAATAAATCTGTTTACACCCTACGTGCGCTAGATATAGGCGATACATAATGTGCAAGTGACGTAATTGTAGGATGTTGCTTGTGGCAGAAGAAGCATTTTGAAGTTTTTACCAGAAAGAAGCAGAACTAGTGTCAAATGGTGGTCATAGACCACAAACCTAGCTAGGGCGTGTTGGTGTTGTGGAGGTAGCTCACCCATGCAATTAAATATTTCAAAAATGTTCCCCCTGGTTATGAGGTATGGTGTCACCGAGTTTTTAAAAGTCCCGCACTCCTTACAGATGTCCAGAAAATGCAATTCTAAGATTTGACCACAGATAACCTTGAAAACGGAAAATCACGGAAATCGTCAATTTGTAACACGGATTTTAGATGTTGTAACACGGAGAAATCTTGGCTTTACCTTTAAGCACCGTAGTACAATATGACAATTGACTTTTTTTTTATTCCTAGCGTTGAGAGGAACAATTTGAGATATATTACAACATGAGTTTTGGCCCCATGTTCTTCAGAATCATAGGAGGCATATAGAAAAATGGAAATAATTCTAGTTTTATTATTTGAGGTGTAAGGATGCCAAAAAACATTGGGTTCACTATGTACCAAAATGATAATCCCAATAGCGCCATGTACTATTGTCATGATTGTAGCAAGCACAAATTACAAAAGAAGACATGCCTTCTTAGCCTCATCATTTTCGTAATAGATTTTGGTCAAGATCTGCCTGATGTCACTCATCGTTTCCACCACACCATCTATTTGAAGGGTTTCAAGATTATCTTTGCCGTACAATTCTGTTGACGAAATATTTGCAAGCAAATATTATGTACAAATCTTTGGTCTATTTTACCAGACGTGGGTGTCAGACCCCATAAGAATGGGTCAGAGGATGATTTAAGGAAGCCCCATCATGCACTGCAAAAGTGTTATCACTAGAGTTTCAACTGCCACCTGACTTTTCAAATCCCATTGAATTTTGTGCAAAAGATGTTGTTAAAGTTGTGTGTGTGTCATTATTACTTGGTCGATTTCAGAACAAAAGTGATGTATGCATAAAGGATAATTCACACCTTCTGTAGATAACATAAAATGCGAAATCGACCAGCATTTTGAATGTTTTTTATTGCAAATATATCGGTCCAAATTCAAATTTAACCATGCACGTCTATGCAGTGTGCGAGCAGTGGTGTCATGTTCACTCACACAGCTGTGCTAACCGCAAGTCAACACAGTGGCGTGTTGGGTAGTGCTTAAATCATCCTCTGAGAATGGGTCTAGCAGTGATATGCTAGAAAATCCCGTTAGAAAGTGTACTGATGGTGTCTTTTGGTGACACGTACTACTGAAGTGGAGCATTTCTTAGTGACCCACTAAATATTTGGTTTTAGTCTAGACACCAGGTGGTTTTGCCATGCACCATGGGCGTCAATCCCACTTTTAGACAAAATGACCCATTTTTTGTTCTTTTCAGACCCTTTTTAAACAATTTTGGCCGGGTACCCCCCCCCCCCCCAACACACATTTAAAGCTGGATTGACGCCCATGTCACGCACCCAGATGAATTATTTTTCTATCCTATTTCTTCGTACTTAGTCCCTAGTACACAAATTTTGTTGTTCCCAAAACAAAATATTGTCCCATGGGTGGGGGAAAGGTTTTACATGGGGTCAAATTTTTAACTTCATAAAAATGTTTAGACAATTAGACATTACTAATGTATTCCTCTGGTCATAAGGATTCAGAAAATGTATAGTTTTACCAATCTTGGATGTACCGTTCTGGAGTTATTACTAAAAAGGTCAAATGTCAACCGTTGACATCTACTAAGGGTCAAAATTTTAAAACTTGCACCGATTTTGATGAAAACGGTGTCAGACTCTTCGTATTAATAACTCCATGTCCATAAATACACAAGAAATGTATTTATATAAGCTGGGACTATTCTGAAAACCTAAATAATGTTTCAACAGTGGGGTTTCAACACGACACAAATATAGCTATTTTGCTGGACAATACTTCCCGATGCGCATATAATTACATGTATTATGACATTCGTCCCCATTGCACTAAATGTATTGATTCAAAAATGTTTTTGGTACCCGATGTTCTACGGCTTTTTATAAAATATATCGCGGGAAAAGACCAAAGTTGAAAAGAAATGGGGTTTCAAATTGAACTTTGGAATTTGTAAAGTATAAATCACGTTGGATCTAAGGCTGTGCTAACACTTTTCTTTGATAACTTTGACCACAATTTTGAATTTTTTTCAAATATCTTAAGAATACAAGAATCTAAGCTAATTGAACAGACAGTATAGTACCGTAAAAAATTTTAGGGTAGTAATGTAAACTTTTTCATTTTTTTTAAATTTATAAATATCCGTGTTATAGATGTTAGCAAATTAAAAGAAAGACAATAAAAAAGTATAACAAACTACCCGAAAACTTCCCTAAAAATTCGTTTTTGTCCGAGCAACTCATTATTAGGCACATGCTCATTATCGAATTTTTATGCCTACGATAGAAAATATTCTAAAAACGGCATTTGTTGTTTGGTATTAACGGATCTCCGAGTGCCCCTTTAATGTTACTTACTGAATTCTGTCGCTAGGTATCGGAAAATGGCACCACTCTCGGGGTACAGCTTGCCATCAATCTCAAGTACAGGAACTCTTCCAGTTGGCATGTCTACAGATTAGGATTAAAGACAATAATGAATATATAAGACAGGGCCAGGGCAGCCAGAATGTAGACTTATTATTCCGTACGTCAATTTTAAAGATGCCGCAGACGGCTATTTTGGATACTTGACCTTTAACACCTGACCTTGACCTTGAATTGAAAAAAAAAAAATACACCGGAAATGGATTCTACACACCCCAAACCCTTCAAAATTGGTATTCTACATAATTATAGGGGAAGTAATTCAAAAGATCCATTTTCAAGATGGCGCCCGGCGGCCATTTTGGATATATATATATTACTAGAGTTGCCCAAACTTGCAATTTTGGCAGCCACATTCAACAACAAAAATGTCATAGGAAAGAATGGACTTTGGTACGATTGGAAATCAGACAATTTTAACGGCACGGATGCATAATGATGATATATACTTACCCGGTTTGATTTTCTCCAAAAATTCCTCCAGATTCGCAAATCGGAAGTCTTCATATTCGACTTCAGCGTAGGCAAAGAGCAGTCTTGGCAGCTCAGCGAGACCCTTGGCGTTGAAGTAAATAAGCTTATATTGTGGCATTTTAAAGACTTGAATAAAGAAATGAAAGCTAAAAAAACAGTGACTTGCATGCACGTAGATTAAAGGTGGACAATGTAAAATGCTATTCAAACATTACTTCTGCACTGTCAAAATCCCGGGGTCAAAATATGCTGACAAATATAAATATGCTGACGCATATCCACATTGAATAAATAATATATTGATACAAAAAAATTGGAATGTCCAAAGGTCTATTTACCTGATTATAACCAGATAACATAATATTATATACACACAGTTTATTTTATATTGCATCTAAGGGGAGAGTGCTATGTCCTTTAAAAAAGGGGTTTCGCACCATCTGAGCAAGAAGAATTGACCCACCTTACACCATGTACACCATGAAAAAATGATGAATGACACGGTTAAAATATTGTAGCAGTAGTAACGTAAAAATTTGGAATATTCTTTTTAGCTCAGTAAACACCAGAAATGCCAGAAATGTGTGGAATGAGCAAGTTTTTGAGCTTAAGATATCAAAATCAAGGGTCTTGGTAAAATTCTGGGGACTTTCCGAGCTACGTGGTCCTAAGCAGGTGGGTCTTTCCGTGGGAGCATACACTTGTGGTCATTGGCTCCAGGGGCGACTGCATGCTAGATATCGAGAACACACATCGATGCTTCTGCTTCTGCTTGTATACTCTCCAACACCCCAAGTGGAGTCAAGGAATCTAGTGTGTGCGCACTATTGAAGACTGCTTAGATGCTTTTTAGGATGTGATCTTGTACGCTTTTCTTAAATGCTAATGAGTCTGGTTGCTGAGTAAGTGTTGCTGGTAGAGAATTCCACTCCTTGGTTGTTCTTGGGTAAAAGGAGTATTTGAAAACGTCCTTGTTGACTTGTAATTCTTGGTATGAATTTGCGTGGCTTCGCTTAGTACGACGGTGGGTTGGTTGTAGTATGTTTTGTACTGGCAGGGCCAGATGACCCTCTCTGGCTTTCTGTAGTATGGATAGTCTATCAATCGTCCTCCTGTCAGCGAGTGACTCCATGTCTAAGTCCTACATTAATTTGGTAACACTGGTGCGCTTACTGTAGTCGCTCTTGATGAATCTTACTGCTCGACGCTGGATCGCTTCTAGCTGGTAAATTTGATCTTGGGTATAAGGTATTTATTTAGCCTTATTCAATCCTACCAGAAGGTGACCACTATTCGTAAAACCTATTCCTGACAGAATAATATTCTGCATAGAATTCAGAATCACTGCTACTACCAATTGAACAAGAAGATTGCTTTAACAATAACATCTTATTTATGGAAATGTCTATTAGGCTTTATAATATATATAATTATATTCGTTCAATTGTGATTGCAAAATTGTTGCACTTGCAGAAATTACGTCAGGCAAATTCGTTACAATACGTATGATATTATTTATTCAGTTTATGCGCCAGAATTTCAATAATGTCGATGTCAATATAAAGTGTAGCATAATATAATATAATATACGAGGTAGTTCGCATGTGTGGTCCCCGGTGTGTCCGCACCCATACCATTATTAAAACATGTAACTTTAATGAACAAAACAAGAAATAATTTGTTTGGTGTGTTTTATTTCTTGTGTGTATGTATGTATTCGGGGCTGAGATGAGATGAAACTTGACTAGAATACAATGGTAGATTTCAATCGATTTTGAGTGTTTAGTGTTAGCTTCTATTACGCGGTAATAGAGAGTTTGCCAAATGAAGTTTCTTCAACTTCAACTTCTACGGCAACTTAACATAATATCGATATGTTTTCTTGCTCAGGTTTACTTCAACACGAACGTCTGATTGGTTATTACACCAACAGCGTCTTCTCGCTTAAACTCGGGACATGTGTATCAATGGGCTATTAAAAGAAGGGCATGTGTAAGCGACTGCTTCTGCTTTTTTTCTAAAAAATTAAGGTTAGGTCAAATCCTACATGTAATGTTCGGCGGGAGTGTCAATCCCTTTGGTGCATGCAAAGTATCCTAGTTTGGTGTTTCTGGTCTTTTGGCCAGCCAAGCAGCAATCTTGGGTTCTTTAGCCACTTTGTCGTTTATAGACTTCAGTTTGGGATAGCTATCAAGGGTAAGGCCCGTGATAATGCTAAGGACGAGTTCCATTGTTCTGAAGAAGGCAATATCCGCCGCTGTGATCTGCAGTAAAATAGAATAGTGACCACTATGTGAGACAAAAAAGTATTCAATAACAAACGTTTAAAAATAGCATTAATGTTTTTCCAACGTTGAAATAACTATATAATTATGCTGATCTGAATAGACCATTCCTATAATTGATACTTTCCTGTCGTTGATGGGGTGAACCTCGATATCATTTATTATAAAATAACGAAAGCGAGAATGAGCAGGGTAACACGTGGTTATAAAATAAAAGCGATAGCAAAAAGGGCGTGTCGATATGTCGATGTTCACCCCATCATCGGCAGGGATGTGCCAATTCTAGGAATGGTTTGTACAAGATATACCTGATTTGGTAAAATAAGTTGGACGCTACTTCCGCCATGTTCGCGTTTATAGAGCTCATTGCTAGACACGTATCAGTCAACAATAAAATAAACTGCACGTGACACCAAATTTTTACATTTCGAACATTCTGGATGCCAAAATATTTATTTAGTAGGTTTATTCAGTATTAGTGATCAACAGGTCTTACCGAATCTCCTACGAACACATCACCACCAGCGAGCTTCTCGAGAAGGCTAAGCACTGCTGGAAATTCCTCTTCTGCAGCTTTCTTCTTCAGTTCAGCCTGTAATAAAAATGATGTAAAAATTAGTAATTTGCCGAACCAGAACACCCTTAAATTAATCAAAATTAAGATTTTTTGGATTTTTGAAACAAGCACAGAGTGCTATTAAAATAAATAGCAAACATGAAAGCAATATGATAATGACAAAATATGTGAGGCTTGAATGATGATATGGAATTATGGAAATACCCGGCTACCATTTTAAGAGTTGAGAAGAGTCTCAGAAGGTTGCACGTTGGATCATCCGCCAGTAAAAACGGTGACGTGACAATAATCATAACTAAAATAATTGTAATGGGTAAGCTTTTTTCTTTGTTTTCCAGTTATGCAATAAAAAGGTACAAAAACACTGTTTCGCAAAAGGAATGCCAGACCTGGGGAGATCACTCAGAAAGTGACTTGCCATGCACCCGCGTCCGAAGATGTCGAAAAGGGTGTCATTTTCATCACGGTGGTGTCGCCGTGACGGTCTTTTTCAAGCAATTAAGACTTTTTTGTTTATTTGATATCCGATTATTTTTATCCGATCGAACCTATGGGTTCCCTGAACAGCTAACACCCTATGCTTGAGAGTTGGTTATTTTGCTGGTTGACTTTGAAGTAGAAAATGAATGGTTGTTATGATTTGTGTAAACAAATCTCTGTTTTGTCTTTCCATGGTTGCCCTACTCTTCTGTATACTACGACATTTTATAAAATTAATGTTATGTTTTGAGAAACAGGAAAATGATTTGTTTGAGAAATGTATAACCTCCGAATCGAAATGAAATCATGGGTTAAAGGTTATCATGTACATATTTCTATTGGACTTTGGTTGCATTAACTCTAAAAGGGGATTAGGTATAAGAGATGTTACGGGGAGTAATGTGCGACCAGATTCGATGAAATCGGACAATTTTTAAAGTTTGACCTCTGTGTAGGCCTATGCGATTTTTGGCATATTTTGGCCCCCATGATGTTGGCCCCATGATGATCTTCGACCCCTCGTCTGAATCATAGGAAAAATGAAAGTTCTAGTTTTATTATTTGAGGTGTATAAGGATGTCAAAACACACTGGTTTCACTATGTAGCAATACGACACACCATCACATAGCGCCATCCAGCAAACACAAAAACGTTTTTAAAACGTTTTAAATAAGTTATATTTTTTGTTTTTGGTTTAGGTAAAAACGTTTTAATAACATTAAAATATCGGGTTATATAAAGGTCATGATAACCTTATAAAACGTTTTGTATGAAAACACACAACAATATTTTTAAATGTTTTCAAAAAATGTTATTGTAAAATTTTTTTTTTTTATATATTGTGTCAATACTTAAATAACATTATGTTAAAATATTTGAACCCAGCAAACACAGAAATGTTCTTAAAATGTTTTTTTTTTCAAAACCTAATAATAACATTTAAGTGTCGGGTTATTATAAAGGTCATGAAAACGTTTTTAAAACGTTATTGAAAATATTTTGGGCAAACATTTTCGCAAAATATTTTTCAACTCCCCAAAATAACATTCTGTTTAGAATGTTTTGTATCAAGTTTTCAAGAATGTTTTTGGAATGTGATTAAAACGTTTTTATACCCTTTATATAACCCGATATTTAAACGTTTTCTGTAAAACATTTTTGTTTGCTGAGCAGTATATTATCAAAAAATGTTTTTTAAGGTTATGAAAACGTTTTATACTCTTAATATACCCTTTATATAACCCGACATTTAAACTTTTTCTGACAACCTTTTATAACCTTTTGCGAATGATGTCGGAAACGTTTTGTGTTTGCTGGGATGTACTATATTGTCATGATTGTAGCAAGTACAAATTACAAAAGAATACGTACCTTCTTAGCCTCATCATTTTCGTAAAAGATTTTGGTCAAGATTGGCCGGACGTCACTCATCGTTTCCACCACACCATCAATCTGGAGGGCTTCAAGATTATCTTTGCCGTACAATTCTATTCATGAAATATTTGTAAGTAAATTTTATGTTCAAACTTATGGTCTATTATCATGATTATGTCAGACAGAGAGTCAGACCCTTGAATCGATCGACAGCTTCATCCCCCACATGTCCTCATCAAAAATGAGATTTCAGTGTTAGAAGAAAGCTTATAGTTTTCTCATTACCCTAGTGAAATCATTAATGGTCTGTGGTGAAATCTAACACCCAAGATATGTTTTGTTTAGATGGTGTGACCAAAAACGTTTAAAGTAACTTGCTGTTAAAGAAAATTGGTAGTTGTGTGATATGGTTTGATACTAGGTTCTTTTTGGTGACGAAATGTGTTTTAGTGACAAATTGTTAATTAATCATTAATTCGAATCGCATTTTACTTGAATAGAACAATACATTGTATGTAATGGACCAATGCGGAATCGCATATCCGCTGGACCGCTATAAACATGAATGGCGATAGGCTCAGAGTCAGATTATGAAATTCTCTAGTAAATTATATACAAACATTCACAAATGTGATGTGATCAAGCAAAATCAGTCAGAATTCGGATATACTGATTTTTAGATATAGCCAAACGAAGGAAATGTTTCGTTTTATATCCTATTGTTTTGGAAACTCTCTAACTGCCCATATCTGAACTGCTTGCCCAAATTCAACGTGGTTTTCTGCAAAATACAGCTTTGTAAATGCTGCTTACAATCCTAAAAACTGAAAATTGAATACGTCCTACTTCAGACTGATTTTGCTTGATCATACTGCAAATGTTGTTTGTACTGATATAAAAAAATGTCTAAGGTCGCTTTAAAATGGTTGAAAAGGCGGAAAATAAACTTAAACCACATTCTTGTCAGAACTGTCGACAAAATAAGAAAAAAAACCTAAACGTTTGTCTTTGAGGAAGCGTTAGTCTTTGCACAAAGTTCCTTATGCTCAGGCCCTCGGGCATAAGGAGAATGACAGATATCCAGGATTGGTCTCTTTTGAAATGAAATTGTATGTTTAGCTACTACACAGTGTAGTCTACACTAAAAGTGCAACAAAAACGGCATTTGTATTAACGGATCTCCGAGTGTCCCTTTAATGTTACTTACTGAATTCTGTTGCTAGGTATCGGAAAATGGCACCACTCTCTGGGTATAGCTTGCCATCAATCTCAAGTACAGGAACTCTCCCAGTTGGCATGTCTACAGATTAGGATTAAAGACACTAATGAATATGTAAGACAGGGCCAGAATGTCGACTATTACTCCGTACATCATCACCATCAGGTCAATAATTACATTTGTACAGACGGGATTACGTGGAAATTCAAAAGCAAGCGGGTGACACTAAATTCCCGGTTAATCTTATAGCAACGCAAACCCTATGACAAATCCCGTTGGTTTGCTAGCTAGAAAATGAGGTCAGTAATCGATCCGTTATGACCCGTTATGAATAGTTCATATTCGACCCCATGATCAAGTTGGCGAATAACGACGCCGTTAGTTTTGCGAACTTTGTTCAATGAGAGTATAGCGCGCCCCGATACATCAGTCATTACATGCGAAATCAACAATGTGTACAACTCCATGGAGTAGGCAAACCTAACTGATGTGTTAAAGCCATCAAGACCTGAACGTACCTGAAGTTGATGGTGGGGGAAAATGTCTGACATTGGTTTTCAGGGGGTCAAAATGTACAAAAAATGTACAATTGGGATTTTGCATGGGTAAAAACTCAGCTAAAAGTATTCTAATAGGCTCATTATGGGATAACAGGAATGTGCCACCAATGGCAGATTTGAATTCTACAAAAAGAAGTACCCCAGGATACATATTTTTCAAAGTCGTATAGGTTCACTTTATACATTTATGGCCTTCTAAACATCGTCTTTCGCGTAGCGACACATTTTTTACGCTGACCCCCCTAAATTTCAACTTGTTGCCACAGAAAAACGAAATGGAGTATGAAGCTAAAAATTTTAGGATTTTACTTTCTCACCAATATCTAGCACCACACAGAAAAAGAAAAAAAATGAAGAGGTGCTGCGGTGCACATCGCTGGAGTTGACATGGATTGGCTCTACTGCAAATCTGGCAGCTTTAACTGCCCGGCTACAATGATGATACTTACTCGGTTTGATTTTCTCCAAAAATTCCTCCCGATTTGCAAATCGGAAATCTTCATATTCGACATTAGCGTAGGCAAAGAGCAGTCTTGGCAGCTCTGCGAGGCCCTTGGCGTTGAAGTAAATAAGCTTATATTGTGGCATTTTTATAAAGAATCGAATAAAGAAATGGTAGCTAAAAAACAGTGACTTGCATGCACGAAGATTAAAGGTGGAAAAGGTAGAATGCTGATCAAACTAAATATACTTACGCATGCCACGTTGAATAAATAACATATGGATTTAAGAAAATTGGAATGTCCAAAGGTCTATTTACTTGATTCACACAGTTCATTTTATATTTCATCGAAGGGACACACCATTAAATATCAAGGGGGGAGTGCTATGCCGTTTAAAAAAGGGGGGAGGTTCGCACCATCTGAGCAAAAAGAATCGACCCACCTTACACCATGAAAAAAATGATGGCTAAGCTTTACTATACCCTACCACATTTGGCCGTCGCCGAAGCTACTCTAGTTTTAGCCCTGCTACACCGACGGCGCGAAACTCGATGATAGGATTACATTGAATGATGTATGGATTAACTCAGTGCAATAAATAAATCAATTAATTCAGCAAATTAAATAAACGAACGAGAGAGATGCAAAACAACATTGTAGTAATTTAATTAATAATGCCACTGCTTAATGAAGAAGAGGAACATTTGTAAATTGTAAATTTAATTAATATTCATAATTATTGCTTTGCTTTCCATAATCAGCCAGGAATCATAAATCTGCATAATGATCGGTTTCCATTCATTAATTATCTTATTTAAAGAAGAGGTAAATAATTATTAATTAACTTAAGAACATTAAATAAAAACATAAACTTTTAACAATACTCAGTCATTAATTATAATATGTACATTTTCTGATGCACATGAGGAAGGTTACCGTTGTTGCAGGGCTACAGCGACTTCGCCGTTTGATAATTAATCAATTAATTAACAATTAACTTTTAGCAATATTCAGTCATTAATATTATGTCCATGAGGAAGGTTATCATTGTTGCAGGGCTACAGCGACATCGCCGTTTGATAATTAATGAATGAATTAACAACAAACAAACAAACAAACAAACTTTATAAATATTCACCCATTAATGAGATGCCTATGAGGAAGGTTATCGTTGTTGCATTGTAGCAGAGGTAGTTCGCATGTGTGGCCCCGGGGTGTGGCCGCACCCATACCATGATTAAAACATGTAACTTTAATTAACAAAACAAGAAATAATTTGTTTGGTGTGTTTTATTTGTTTTGAAGTGTGTATATGTACGGGGCTGAGATGAGATGAAACTGGACTAGAATACAATGGTAGATTTCAATCGATTTTGAGTGTTTTTCTATTAGCTTGTTCTATTACGCGGTAATAGAGAGTTTGCCAAATGAAGTGTCTTCACCTTCAACTTCAACTTCTACGGCAACTTAACATAATATCGATTTGTTTTCTTGCTCATATTCACTTCAACACGAACGTCTGATTGGTTACTGCACCAACAGCGTCTTGTCGCTTAAACTCGGGGCATGTGTATCAATGGGCGATCAAAAGAAGGGCATGTGTAAGCGACTGCTTCTGCTTGTTTTTCTAAAAATTAAGGTTAGGTCAAATCCAACATGTAATGTTCGGCGGGAGTGTTCATCCCTTTGGTGCATGCAAAGTATCCTAGTTTGGTGTGTCTGGTCTTTTGGCCAGCCAAGCAGCAATCTTGGGTTCTTTAGCCACTTTGTCGTTTATAGACTTCAGTTTGGGATAGCTATCAAGCGTAAGGCCTGTCACAATGCTAAGGACGAGTTCCATGGTTCTGAAGAAGGCAATGTCCGCCGCTGTGATCTGCAATAAAATGGAATAGTGACCACTATGTGAGACAAAAAATATTCAATAATTTTTTTTTTCAAGAAAGAACTGTTTAAAAATGGCATAAGTATATAATCATGCTGATCTGTATAGACCATTCCTATAATTGATACTTTCCTGTCGTTGGTGGGGTGAATATTGCTATCACGTAAATCAGGCGGCATAGGAAGCGCAACACGTGACGTACGAGGCTGGCGAAGATACAGGGCTGACAGCCCCATTCAAAATACACGGTTAGCAATTACAAATGGAAAATTAACATACTTACAGTGTGATACATTGTCGTACCCCAACGGTTTTAGAGTAAGATAATTTTGTTTTTACACTACATAACAAATTTAGAATTGTTTGTGAAGATTTCATGATTATGTGTTAATCCAATGGCGACCTCAAAATTGGCGATATCGCTTACATCACCGCCTGACGTAAATATAAAATGACGAAAGTGAGAACAAGAAGGGCGTGATATTGATGTTCACCCCATAATCGACAGGAAAGTACCAATTTATACAGGAACGGTTTAAGATATTCTTGATTCGGTAAAATGAGTTGGACTTTACTTTCACCATGTTCTTGTTTCACCATGTTCATTGCGCAACTCCACGTGACATTAAAATTGCTGCATTTCGAATTCAGATGTCACAATATTTATTTAATAGGCCTATTGAGCATTTGGCCTGATGGCCGGGCCTTACCGAATCTCCTACGAACACATCGCCACCAGCGAGCTTCTCGAGAAGGGTAAGCACTGCTGGTAATTCCTCTGCTGCAGCTTTCTTCTGCAGTTCAGCCTGTAACAAAAAATGATGTAAAAATTAGTAATTTGCTCAACCAGAACACCCAACAAATCATCAAAAAGATATTTGCATTTTTGGAACAAGCATAGAGGTGGTAAAGAAGCAGAAATAGCAAACATGAAAGCAATCTAATAAAGACAAAATCCAGAGGATGATTTAAGTACTACCCAACACCCCACTGGTTAACTGTGCAGCAGGTGAGCAGTATGACACCACTGCTCTGCTATGCTACATAGAAGTGCATGGTTAAATTTGAATTTGTACAGTTATATTTGCATGATTAAAAACGCTGTGAACATGCTGGTCGATTTCACATTTTATGTTATCTGCAGAAGGTGTGAATTATCCTTTAAACACACATCACTTTAGTTCTGAAATCGACCAAGTAATAATGACACACACACAATTCTAAAACAACATCTTTTGCACAGAATCAATGGGATTTGAAAAGTAAAGTGGCAGTTGAAACTCTAGTGATAACACTTTTGCAGCGCATGATGGGGCTTCTTTAAATCATCCTCTGGACAAAATCTGTCAAGCTTGAATGATGATATGGAATTATGGAATACCCGGTTACCATTTTAAAAGATGGGAGGTGTCTCAAAATGGTTGCTCGTTGGATCATCCGCCAGTAAAAAACAGTGACAACAATCATAATATTTAATTTTTGTAACCAAAGTGTAAAACTAGCTTCTTTCTTTGTTTTTCCAATTATGCAATAAAAACCGGGAACAAAATACTATTTCCCAAAAGGAATGCCAGACCCGAGGGACGCACCCGCGTCTGAAAAAGATGTCAAAAAGGTTTTCAGCACGATGCCGTCTTTATCAAACAATAAGGACTAATTGTTTTTTTTTTTATTATTTGAAAAAGCATCCGATCGAACTAATGGGTTCCCTGAACAGCTAACCCCCTAGGAGCCGGTTTCTCGCAATATGGCCAGTGGTCAGGCTTCCTAAGCCATCAGGTCTAAGCCCAATTAGTCCAATAATACCAGTGCTTTCCATTTCACATTGTACATCACCTAGAAAGATCAATCATTAAAAATTTGAATCTAGTAAACAATGTCTTAATGAACTCCCAGACATCTAAACCAAGTAAATAAACACAGAAGGTCATTTAAAAGACTACATGCTCAGAATGATTGTAAATGTGGAAAAAAGAGGTGGGGTTAAATCCCACCTACTTTGTGATTGTTTTTGTCCGCACTCATACATTTTTTGACCGAAAAAGGTGTCAAAATGCTCAGGAAGATGAACCACTTCAAATGAGACGTGTAGGTAAAATGTTTGAAACATTTAATTTTTTTACTATGTAACACAAAGGTAACATAGGATTGAGCTACATGCATTATTGCCATGATTGTAGCAAGTAGACGTACCTTCTTAGCCTCATCATTTTCGTAAAAGATTTTTTTCAAGACCTGCATGATGTCATTCATCGTTTCCACCACACCATCAATCTGAAGGGCTTCAACATTATCTTTGCCGTACAATTCTGTTGATGAAATATTTGCAAGTATTATGTGCAAACATGACAAACCTATAGTCTATTATGTCAGACGGGATGTCAGACCACAAGAATGGGTATATCAGTGACATGCTATAGTCTGTTGTGTCTTTTGGTGACACGTACAACTGATGTGGAGCATCTTTTAATGACACACAAAAAACTTTTTGGTTTTGATAGTCATCTATAAAAAAAAAAATAAAGGGTCCTTGGCTCGATCGACAGCTTCATGCCCCATTTTCTACATCAAAAATTGGATTTTTTTTATATTAAGAACACTCATATTTTTCTCATTACCACAGTAAAATCTAACGCCCGAGATATGTTTTGTTTAGATCGTGACCAAAACGTGGTGAATTGTGGTAACCACATCCGAGGTATATGTACTATCCTATGTGACATATTTATAGGCCTACACGTTTTTGCTTTTTTTTTATATCAATACCGCAGAGCAATACAGCTCAAGATTTGGAAACGCAGTCTTTTAATAGTGGTTTTGAAAACAGAACATGAAAATATTGGACCACGCCCAGGTGGTGGCCGCATTGCATTCTCTAAATTCAGTAAATTTTCATCGTCAACCGTGTTATTGAATGGGATTATTTTGAAATTTTAAAACGCTTGAAATATCACAAACAAATAGGCCTATGTTAATAAATAATATAAATACATGCTAAAACCGTTGGGGTTCGATAATGAACCCCACAAAACTAACCAAGTATATTGAAAATGCTATACGGCCGGGCGCTTTCACAAGTTGCCGGCTCGATCATGTCAGCCACCACCTGACCACGCCCTTTCAATATTTTGTTCTACCTGTTGTAAAAGAGAATGGGTTGTTGTGTGATTATAGATTTGATAAAAAAATAGATTCTTTTTGGTGACGAAATGTGTTTTAGTGACAAATTGTCATGATTGTTAATCGATCATTAATTCAAATCCTCTTTTACTTGAATAGAACAATACATTGCATGTAATGGATCAATGCGGAATCGCATATCATCTCTGGACTGCTATAAACATGAAAAGATGACGATATGCTTCAGATTATGTAATTCACTATAGTATATTAACACACATTTAAAAATGTTACTTGTACTGTCTGATATAACAATTAAAAATAATGCGTTTATAATTGATATGGCTACATCACATTAGGGCCTTCAGAGTCATATCTGTATGTATAAAGTCGCTTAAAAAAACAGGTGAAAAGGCGGGGAAATACTCTTAAACCACTTTCTTTTCAGACAAAATATGAAGAAAACTGAAAGGTCACGTCACGTCTTTGCGGAAGCGTTAGTCTCCGATTAGATTTGCACAGAATTCCCTATTCCTCGGGAATTAGAGAACTTCTTGAAATGAAACCACATAGGTTATTCATTGTATGGGTTATACATTATAGTAAATATTAAAAAAGTGCAACAAAAAAGACATTTTGTTGTTTGGTATTGACGGATCACTGAGTGTCGCTTTTAAAATGTTACTTACTGAATTCTCTCGCTAGGTATCGAAAAATGGCACCACTCTCGGGGTACAGCTTGCCATCAATCTCAAGTACAGGAACTCTCCCAGTTGGCATGTCTACAGATTAGGAATAAAGACAAAATACTCATTACTCCGTACGCCAATTTTCAAGATGGCTTCCGGCGGCCATCTTGGATACTTGACATTTAGCACCTGACCATGAAAAAAAATAACATCAGAAATGGATTCTACACACCACAAACCCCTTAAAAGTGGTATTATACATCATTCTAAGGCAAATGGTTCAAAAGTCAAATTTTCAAGATAGCTTCCGGCGCCCATTTTGGATTAATGCAAATTACTAGAGTAAGAGAAAGACAATTTCTAGGTTCAGGAAATTGACTATACGATTGACTATACGACAGATTTAAAGAGCACGGGTACATAGTGATGGTACTTACTCGGTTTGAATTTCTCCAAAAATTCCTCCCGATTTGCAAATCGAAAATCTTCATATTCGACATCAGCGTAGGCAAAGAGCAGTCTTGGTAGCTCAGCGAAACCCTTGGAATTGAAGTAAATAAGCTTATATTGTGGCATTTTTAAGAATGAAATAAATGTTTATAGTTTAAAAAAGTGACTTGCATGCGCGAAGATTTAAGGTGGAAAGCTATTCAAACAAAATTATGCTGACGCATGCCACGTTAAATAAATAATCTATGGATTTAAGAAATTGGAATGTCCAAAGGTCTATTTACTTGATTATATGATTATACGAGGGGCAGTCGGTATGTTTTAAGAGTTGACTCGTGACGTCATTTGTGGATCGTTTTCATGGCATTTCTCAATTACATAAACACTGTACCTTTGTCTTTCAAACAACACATGTAAAAATTATATCACATGTATGATTACGTAACAGCATTAGCATAAAATCAATGGTCTAGAGTCACCTGGCGAAATTGAGTCGTTTTTGTTAAGGGAATTAAGAGACTGAAATGAGGTATTGTTGTATTTTCTATATTTTCTATATTTTCTCGGGAAATAAAGAATGGAGAATGCTGTCTTTTGGAACAGTAATAGAACACAAACTACCAGTTCCTGAAACCATGTTTGTTGGGCTGTAAAGGTTTTAGTTTATTTAAAATGCGTGGTCAAATATGTCTTATTTTTGACAAAAACAAGACTTTTCTTTCTTTAAAAATCTTGATATTGCCAAAAATAGCAAACATGGAAATATAATTTTTTTTTGCCAGTTCTGTTGACTAATCTCCAAACATTTAAACGGGAGTCCCCCTAGAGAATATTTGAATCCGTGATTAAAATATAACTGTTATTCTACCATTGTTACATTTAGACAAAAAGTACTGGTACAAAGAGAGAGGCCATCGTTTGAATGAGAAATTTATTTTTAAAACTTTTCTGTTCATTTCAGGTTGAGATCATCCATAAAAACTCATACGAATATTTAAATTACAATTTTCATAGCATTTTGTAATATTTTAGGCCCTATTTACATGGAATTTTGCAATTTTTGTGCATTTCCACCATGTTGTATCGGTCATCCTTCATACGCATGCGCAGATTGTTGTTTGATTTGCACCAGTTATCATCGCACTGAGTACCAGCTCTCACACGTGACCAGTCATTATATTTTAGTCTGTTTCATTTTGGAGATAATTGATGTAATTTGTAATAACTGCTTTTTCATATTCGCCATTTTTGCAGAATAATTTCGCTTCCATTCAAGTCCTAAAGTTGTTGAAGTTTCCAGACGTCCTATTTCTATCAAAGTTTAATGGCAAGTCTCATATTTTACCAAATGCAAACTGAGGACCTAGTGTATTATTCCTGCCCAAAACTAGCCATATGCACCTTGAACTTTTGCTGTTATCGGACATTGTAAACACGTGTTTTTTCTGTAATTTAAAAGGCCCGCCTTTTTGCGTGATTTGGCAGTGTCCCTAGACTATTGATTTTATGCTAATGCTGTTGCGTAATCATGTGTATGATATAATTTTTACATGTGTTATTTGAAAGACAAAGGTACAGTGTTTATGTAATCATTAAGAAATGCCATGAAAACGATCCACAAATGACGTCACGAGTTAACTCTTAAAACATACTGACTGCCCCTCGTATACATACAACACAGTTCATTTTATATATCACCATTAGATTTTGGGGGGGGGGGCTATGCCATTTTTTCATCTGTGCAAAAATTAACCCGCCTTATACACCTTGAAAATTGATGAATATCATGGTTAAAACAGTTGACACAGCAGTAAATGAAAAGTATAAAATTGATTTTTTTTTCAAATCTTTGCCCCTTCCCTGTGACAGCTGACCCGTATACTAGTCCCGGATACTAGTGTGCAACAATAACATTTAATAAAAGAGCCATATGTGAAGTAATGTTGTAGAATATTCAGAGTTGTCTGTAAATCTAACAACAATGAACATCGGTGGCTTTTTAAGACCAGGGGGCCAAAAATTGAAAATGTACTGACGGCTTCAAGATTTAGATTTGAACACTTTTGGTAGGGTGTCATCCACAATTTCCCAGCTGACTCTCCCACTGATGATTACAATAGGACCAAAACAAGCTCATGATCAATACCATACAAATTTAATGGGACATAGATTCAAAGTTCTGATTACCAAATGAGAAATAGTATAGCTTCAATTGGAGCGACATTGAATTGCGATAGAGAGTGGCTGAAAGTTGAGAGGTATAGTTAGCTGTCCAAACTAACGTTCCACAATCTAGATATCAATACTATAACAAAACAGTTTTTTGTCATGCAAGATTCGCCGTCCCCCAACACGGGCTTCTAATATTTAATTGGTGCAGCATTTGGTTCTGATAAATGGCGACATTATTTCTTTGATCGACTTGGTGCACAATACAAAAAAGGATAATGCAATCACCATGATCACTCACCTTGTTTTTTTTTTTTTTGGGGGGCGCATATTTGAAAAAAGACCATGGCACGTTGCTGTACCGTTTTTGATGTTCTTAGGCTAATTTTTTTTTTTGATGGATCACAAAAATATCTTTTCATTCATTACACTATTTTACTCCAAAACGTCTTTCATTTCTTTAAAGTTTTTTTATTATGATAAAGTGAATTCTCCTGACCCTCTACGCAAAAACAGTTAAGGACCCTTCGGGCGAATTTCTCGATAGGAGTCTTCATAAGCCTTAGGCTTAAGGTGGCCTTGAGGCTACTAAGCCTAGCCCGCTCTCGAAGCCCGAGTCTTAACTCTAGCCGGATTTCTTCAACGCAAATTCAACCTAGTCTTAGTGGCCTTGCAGGCTTAACGCTTGACAACCTCGTCCCTTTCAGCCAGCGACGTAATTGTATAGGCTGTTGGAGGTAGATGTACATAAGCTGTGGTCCTCACGGTTTACCGTACTAACAAGGTTGCCGTCTCATTATCGCAATGCTCCCGGCAAAAAGACTAGCCTAGACCCGCGGTCTTGTGCTTGGGCTTATACCGTAGGCCTATGTACACAACTTGATGCAAGAATATTGTGTCTGTTTTTGTGTCTTTTATGTATTATTTTATTTCCACTTGACTTTTTATGAGTCCAACTTGTATGAATGATACGTCTATGCTCTTTACTCGTGATTTTTTCTTTGCATCCCAAAAAGGGTAAAACTGTAAGCCTAATGGAAAGGAATATGTGATTTCCCTAAAAGTAAAGCAAAAAAATTGTTTCACACTTCAAACAAGTCATTCGAATGTTTGTCAAAAGTAAAACATTATTTAAGGATATTTTTGGTGCAAAAACATAACCAAACATTATTTGACAACCAACGTGCTATCTACTGCTGATATCAGTAGTCTTCTCAGATCTCACATTAGTTATCTGTTGGTACAATATTTATAATTATTTAAGTAGAAGATATAGCAATATTATATGCATCTTATCCGCAAATTCAGTTTTAATACTGCATGCATTATTGTTTCGTGTCAAATATTTACTACATCTTTACCAATTTTGTCCTTCTTCTATTGTATTAAATTGATGTCCAACCTGGTACAATATATATAGGCACTCCAAAATAATATTGTAATAGGCCTACTTATGAAAAGTACGAGTATCAAACTATTAAGGCTTGGATTGGGACAGGTGGTATCATATAGGTCTTCATGATGATGATGATGATGATGATGATGATGATGATGATGATGATGATGATGATGATGATGATGATGATGATGAAAGAATTTTTTTAAATTATATTCGTTGCTAAAAAAATCATCATACAAAATGAGTAGGCCTTATGATAGCAGCAGCTACTTTAAAAAAATCAACTAACTCAAATGAACACTAAAATAAAATGCTGAAATGTTCAACTAAATCGAACAATAATTTTACTTACTCACAGTGGCGTAACTAGACATTTTCATTGGGGGTGGGGGCAAGCGGGGGCAAACATAATAAATGGGGGGGCAGGCATCGTTCATGCTGTTTGGGTTTGTAAGCGCGTCAACACCCTCGTCGCACTGGGCGACACGGGTGGGGTGTGTGGGTGGAGTGGGTCTGAGGAGTTATGGGATCTGCTTGGAATGTGTCCCCGGAACATTGGCGTAGATTTCTTTTTGACGTGGGGGGGGTTGAAACAAATATGGTACAAATGCCATATTTAAGCTATTAAAGCTGGTGACATATAGGCCAATGGTACAAAAGTGGGATTTTAACCTTAAAAATAAATGCAATTTATTTAACATTTAAAATTGAGTTTTTAAGGTTAAATTGACCAAATATTAGGTTAATTAATAACTCTCAGAAGTAGGCCTAATTTACCTTTATCATGGGGGGGGGGGGGCAATAGCTCCCCGCTCCCCCTAGTTACGTGGCTGCTTACCCATGTTAATTGAAAGACCGTCAAAATATGAAAGAAAAACTTTGCGTTACAATTTAAATAATTTGTAAATTGAAATAGACCAAGGCTTACGACCTAAGACCTGCTCTGAGGCAGGGCCAAGAAAAGCCGCTGTAAGCCTGGTCTAACAGGCTTGCGTAGACGACGGCTACAGAAGACTGATTTCGAGAAATGCAAATTTTACTGAAGCCTGGGGCTAATCCTACAAGCCTGGCCCACGGGCTAACGAAGCCTCGAGGCTATGGAAGCCGTGCTTCGGGAAATACGTTTTCACTTAAGCCTGGTCTTACGACCTCTTAAGCCTTGAGGCTAGACAAGCCAACTGCTAAGCCACTCGTCGAGAAATTCGCCCTTCGCCTATTTCGTTTCCATTTCATCACACATTCTGGTTTTTATCAATGCCATAAGACGTTCAAGTTAAACTACGACAGTGTCACCTTTTGGTGGATTCATTGCGAGACACTGGCGAGACTCTTCTTACCACCAAATACCCACGAATATTTTGCATTGATATCTAGGGAAAAAAGCAAGTTTTGGAACATCAACAGCTCTAACTGATGGGGGAAGATTGATATTAAATGTATCTTACAGGTTCCTCTACTCTACTATACATTTTTTACTTGACAGATTTGTCAAAAAAAGTCATCACAATTTGAAATGCTTTGACAAAATTAATGACATTTGGTGAATTGTGGAGAACAAACGTGGTCTAGTATTCGGTGAGAGATTATCCGAAATTTGTTCAAAATTCTTTTCTTGTGGTGACAGTAACACAAATATAAAGGGGTTATTGGGTGAGAGGGATTTCCGGCTGCACATCGCATAATCATTTTAGTGTTCTTACCCCGCGGGAAGTATCCCGGAATGCTTGGCATTCCCTCATTTCAAATATATAGTTTTGGTTTCTCTATTGTTCAGAAACCAAAAATCAAGGGATTAAAATGTGGAGATGAACTGGTATGCAATCATAACACTATTGTGCTGGGAGGACACAAGAGGGTATATATCATGGAGCTATTAAATAGATGGAGAAGAAATAGATTACGTAACGCATTGAAACCTTGTGCCGATTTGAAATCTGACAAGCTATTCATCGAAAGGTACCTTTTGTTTGGGACAAAGGGTTTCCGCCATTAAATCGGTAAGCTGACCCGACAGTGTATTAACGCTTTACCTAACAGGCTACTGTCAATAAGTGATCAAACGAAAGGCGCGTGAAAGCGACGTCTGGAACGAAAAGTACCTTTTGTTATAATAACACACAAGGATGTGATTGCGTAGCCGTAAGCACAAAAAGCACACATTAGCCGCTGAGTACAGTTCGTGATCACCCCACTGACTTCAGGTGCTTCATTTAAATAAATTGAATGCGCTTGCTGAATGATTACACATCAAGCATTCAAGGCTGCCATTTATGTCTATAGTACTGTATAATGGTAATAGCTATACGTATACATGTAACAAATAATAAGTATACCGGCATAGGCCTATATAAAAGTTGTTTCACAAATTGACATTGTATTTTATTTTAAGAAGGAGAATGTCATAAACAGTGGCGTACTGAAGGGGGCAGCTCTTCTGTGAGAGGTCTTGGGAAGGGATGATCTAGATTTTAAATGAGAGTCATTGAGGTATCTCCTTTGAAATACACACACCCTGTGTGGAAGATTAAGGGCACGATTTCAACTGGAATATCCCATTATTATGTGTTTTTATTTGTTAGCTGTTTATTTAATGCGTACTTCGCGCTTATGCCCAACATCGGAATAAATGATACTTGTCCTTCCCCTAAATTTTAATGCTTACGCCGCCACTACTCATCGCTGTATGAAAGTCAGTTAAAAATGAAAGATATGAATAAATGTTAACGATGTTAACGTAACAACACATAATCAAAACAGAACCACATAATAAGGAAGTTAATAGTCCGTCACATATGGAAAGGTTTCTATACAAAAACGATTCTCTTATAAATCATCATGCGCAGTTTCCACCTCGATACACCTGAGCACACATTTTAGTCCCAAGAGCTTCCAAGCAGAGAACAATAATCAGTGAATGTCTCCACTACCATGACCACAGTCTTTGATTACACTACACGGTTGAGTGCATAGCAATGTAGGAGCTGTGAAGTTTTTAGCTACAAAATGGGCCTCTTTGATTGTTTTTTGTCGAAACCTCAAGTGTTCCCTTCATCCAATCAGATTTTTTTATATATCAACGAAAGCTAACAGTTCCCCCTAAAAGCACTTTTTGTCAGTAGGTCAACAGATAACACAATTCAATGTTATAGCAAGGCGAATGTGGAAAATCTGTTGAAAACTACCTATCCAAACATATTTTTTGACCAAAATGTAGGTTTTAAAAGTCAAAACCTCAAGTGTTCCTTAAAATATTTTTCAATTTTTATGTCATTAAATGAAAAATCACACTTATATTGTCCATATACTAGAGTCACTAGAATGAGCAATGGTCAATTATCTTTAAATTGCAAATCTTGTGCAAAAAGTTACTATTCATACGGTTGTAAATTCAATGAACTATGACTTTAAAAAATGTACTGAAAGACAGAACGCGTGTATGTAATCATTAGTAAGCAATATATGATAAAAGACAGATTCGCGTCTAAAATTCTGACAACTAGACAGAAAATGCCGTACTGTGCAGGTCGGCAACCAATTTATCTCTGTCTTTCACAATATAATAAATCTGTATCATGCATTCTGGATTGTCTCAGTGTCATCAAGTGTTTTCTTTGTAAATATTTTTACTCCGTGCAAACCACGTCCAGCAACTGGATTGCCGCGTTCCCATTGGGACACAACCAGTGTATTGCTATCCCTAGACACCGATACTCCAGTTGGATTAACCACGTCTTTAGTTGCTACACCAAGATACTCTCCAGAAAACGTATAGCAGTAGATGCCGTATTCATCTGGTACTGATGAATCATCATTACCTACGAAGATGAAATCATCGCTGCAGCTCACACCAGTTGGTCGCCATTTAGTAACACTTTTTGGTGGTTGTAAGGTGTGTAAAACGTCACCAGTAAGACTAAGAATCTGCATTGTATGTGGTTCCCACGAGCTAACAACGATTGTGTCTTGGGGCGTCATTGCCAGATATCGAGGAGTCACTTCAACAGTGAAGGTATCAAGTCTTGTTCCATCTTGAGAATGAACGCTTATAGACTTATGTCTGCATTCTCCAACCAGAAGTTGTCCGTTCTTCGTAAAGACAATTCCTGATAGCCTTGAATAATCTGCGGCCAAGTGGGAAGATTCAATAGAGTGGGAGAAGTTGTAGCTAGAATTGAAGACTTGTACAAGCGGGGTTTCGTTGGTGATATAAAATGTTCCATTTGAGCTTATTGCAACATCTCTTGGATGCGATATCCTGCCTGTTTGAAGGTTTTCAAAGGTATCGAAATTTAAACTACCCAATAGTTTTCCTGCTGCGTCATAGACCTTTACTTTTCGCGAGAACCAATCGGCTACAGCAATATCACCGTTTGCTGGGTTAGTTGTGAGACTTTGTGCACCGTCCAAATATGTTGCGTCTTCCGATTTCTCGTGTGCAAACTGAGCCGCAAGCACCCACGAATGTTTTGCATTAAAATCTGAGACGCAAAAGAACAGAATAGGAAAAAGTCTTAACAATATTTTGAGCATAAATAAATAAATACAATGCTTACAGAAAAGTGAAAAAAAAATGTTAAAACTTAATATTACATCTCATTGGCATGCACGTGATCTAATTCGTAAATGATCTCATCTGATGAACGTTGTCTGTATCCGGGGCTTTGTCGTGTGTCGTCTTTGAACACTACCAGTATTTACATCTTTGAAGTTTATATTGAATAATATTTAATTATCTCTTTTACCTTCTGAATATGTCATAGAATGTATCGTGCAAGCCGTGATGATGGTGACGAAAGCAGACAGAAGGAAATAGTAAACAGGAGATGCGCCTGTAACAGCAAATACATTTATGTTATCCGTAAGTGAAAGATTCTTGATTAATATTTTTATACTATGATCAGCTCGTATTATTCGGTTTTTGTTAATGCACAAATTAATAAAGTCCTAAATTACGCCAACGTGAATTCACAAAAGCGCGAGTCAGTCACGCAATACGCAAATCACAGTTCAAGTAGGTGTTAGTTGCGCCAAGCTGCATGTACACCATTCTATATCAATCCACGATGTTAAGAGTAGCGCCTTTTACGAGCTCATCAGAGTATAGTAATGTTCGATTTGCATTTAATTGCAATTTATCTGGTATTCCGCCTCCGTCTTCGATTTCCGAATACTAGTATGCTAAACTCTTCATTGAGGAGATGAGATAGAATTAACGATAGGAGGTACTTACCGACAGTGACTGTCGTTACTGGTTGACTTTGTGGACCATGTCCTGCTTTGTTCACTGCTGTTACGCGAGTCTCATACTTGGTTCCCGTCTTCAATCCAGAAATTGTGTAAGACGTTTTGGTTATGAGATCCTTGCCGACTTTCACCCATCCGTTCTCTGAATTGACAACTTTGTATTCCAATTCATATCCAATGATGGGACTTTCACCAACATCATCTGGGGATTCCCATGTCACTCTAAGTTTTGTGGAACCACTGCTTGATATTTCTGGTTTTCTCGGTGCTGCAGGTGCTGTTATAAAAAACGAATTACACAAATAAACGTTTGAGAATCTTGCAATTTCGGAAGAATTATTCTATAATTATTATAATTTTACTTAAATTGAGGAATTCTAATTAAAAACAATCCAATGGAACTTTCCCTTGACTTTATTACTGTGGGGTAGTTGTAACATTAATGTCAACACATACTGAAACCTAAATGTGTCAGGTTACATTCTACTAAACCATGCAAACGTTTATTTGCTTTTTTGTAGCTGAATGAATATACAATATAAAATAGTCACCAATTGGAATCGCAATATCCTTCTGGCATCTGTAGACTTACCTGATTGCTTTTACCTCTATTTAATAAGCTTTGGATACGGTTTATGACTGAACGACGGAGACGCAATTCTAACGAGCCATTTTGCACCCAACGTGACTTTTGATTACAATCATTTTATTAGCATTGAACCAAACTCGTTAAAGCGCCTAATACTGGTTTCATACTTTCTGCCGCTTGCCGCTGAGCGGCATCACGCTTCATCATACCGCTTGCACTTGTCTGCAGCGGAGTGGCACACCGCCGAGCGGCAGGAGGATGAATCTGAAAGCCACTGTTGCCGCTAAGCACCGCTTCAAAATCGTATTTTGTTCTCATATGTGACTTGAATTCAACTCCCAGCGGTGCTGCCGCCGCGGCAAAGTAGTGGAGTGATCGATATATCGGCTTGCCGCTGTTCACCACTAGCGTTTCTGGTCCGATTGCGCAGTAAAGCCAAATCATCTTCAGAGCGGCAAAGCGGCAAGCGGCAAGAAAGTATGAAACCAGCATAAGCATGTTAAAGGGGGTAACCCTATTGGTTTTGAATATGGATTGTCTTTAAAATTACATAATAATATCAAATATCGCCTTCTTTATGCTGCTTTGTGAAAAAACGAGAGCATTTTCAGCGTAAATGTGAATAAATTGCCAAATTTGCAATCCAATATCTTGGTATGCGTGAATTGCATTCTGGGCAGGCAAGCAACAAGACCTGACGACAATGTTGCAATGCCCGGCCCGTATTGAACGGAAAATATTTGTTTTTAACTCTTTTTCGTACCGTTTCAGAAAAAAAGGAAACAAAATATATTTCCCCTTGCAACATGTACATTTTAAATTAATATAAAAAAGTTAAACCTTCCACCACCGGATTTTGAACCGGGTACCCTTCGGGTAAACACATAATGCGCTAGCCAATTGAGCCATTTAGCCCAATGAAATCATCAAGGAATTTTTTTAACTATATACGGCGCGCCGTCTCCTCAGCACATAGTGTAGTTCGCTTCTTTCACAGAATGTGAATGACGCGAAACCAAAGTAGCTGTTGAGGAGACTGATGATTCACAATTAATTCCCTGTCCATAAATCCAAAGTAATTTTTAGTATTTACAAAGTGGTAGCCTCAAAAAGCCGCTGTGCTTCATGATTTCTCCGGAAATACATCGACTTGGAGCGTCAAATTTCAGGATAGCAATGAAAAAAATAGTATCTATCATGTGTATTGATATCATCACTATTATGATGATATCAATACATATATAGTGATGATATCAATACATCATGTGATACCAAAACCTCATCAACAATGAAAAATATCGGGGGGGATGATGTTGTCGATCGGGTCACGGACCTTTAAGCAATAGATTAATGATATAAACATGATAAACATGACCAGAATATGTATTTTTAATTTTATAATTCTCTCATGAAATATTAACATAATTAGTTGATAATCTACTCACGAAAACCAAAGATTTCATCGGTTCCATCAAGACGAGTAACAATTTCCTCAATGGTAGGTCGTTTGTTTCTATCATCTTCCCAACATTGTTTCATCAATGACTTATAAACATCTGGACATCGAGCTGGAATGTCTGGCCGCTTGTTCCCATACGCTACGCTAAATACCACATGCTCTGGACGCATCCCTTCATAAGGTTCGTCCCCTGAGATCAGCTCCCAAAGAACTATTCCAAATGCAAAGACATCGGCTTTTGGAGACAACTTATGTTCTTTCCACACTTCCGGTGCTAGCCAACGAGCAGTTCCACGTCCTTTGTTAGTTGTTTCCGTCCCGTGCAGATACTTGGCCAAGCCGAAGTCACAGAGTTTTAAAGTACCATCCGCCATGATCAACAGGTTCGGTGACTTCACATCCCTGTGCACAATACCTGCTGTTCGGAAGTATTGAATTCCTTCTGCCGCTTGTTTTGCCCAAGTGCGGATTTGTTGTGAAGACAGGTGGACTCTTGGGTTCTTTTTTCTCAAAGCTTGAAGATACCTAAACAAGGTACCCTTGGCAGCGTACTCCATTACAATAATAACATGAGTATCAGTTATGACATGTCCGTAATACTTGATGACATTATCGTGATTGAAATTCTGAGCGACTTGGATCTCAAACCTCAGCTGTTGAAGTCGGGTTTCATCTGATGGAAGTTTTATTTTCTTCGCCGCAGCCTCAGTATCGCCGTCTTCTGACATCCATGTGATGCGATAGACCTCCCCATCCGAACCAAAACCAAGTCGTTCATGGTAGACAATGTCAGTTTCTTTAATAGTTGATTCTTCTGTGTGGAATGTGTTCATCGCCATTTTGCCAAACGTTTACGAAGGGTATCCGTCATTAAGGGTTTCTTTGGAAACAATAATAGTTGAAGAAATATTCAAACGATTAACGCAAATCTTTTTTTGCTTGTAAGAATTCATCACAACAACAACAACAACGCATCCTCGATCTGACCAATTTTTATAATTTCTTTCCAAAGTGTACTTTTGAATTGGGTAAAATCTATCAATACGGATTTCAAGTATGTTCGACTGATATTTAGCCATAATTTGTGAATTCAATTCTACGAAACTATTGGGTGAAGTCATATCATAAACATCAGCTCCCATGATGCATTTAAGGGTAGTGATTTATAGGTAACACCAAAAGCATTTAAGGAGAGCTGTAGGAGCTCTCCTCAAACCAAAGGCCTGCGTTTCGCCACATAACTACGACCAAATATCATTCTTGACAAAATAAATCATGCTTTTTAATTTGCCCCTGAAATATTTCTTTGTAATTTTGCAAGTGTATATCATGGACTTTTAATTTTTAATTAATTCTTTAGGGGGGATAGGCTCTTATATTATTTTTTCATATTCCTCGTATCATGCTTGACAAGATAAGGTCATCCTTCTTATCTATTTTGCCCCTTGTCTATTGCTTTATTTTTGTTTTAAGTGTATATCATTATAGCGCCCACAATATATTTTGATCTATTTTTCTGGGCCAACTGGCAACTGGTATCGGAATCTTGAATTCACCTATTTCATTTCTTACCTACCTACCCCGGGCATGTGAAAAATGGTAACCACGTGATATGATACCAACAACTTATCAACAATGAAAAAATTGGCGGGTTGCTCATGATGCTGTGGTTACGCACCTTTCAACTCCGATCGCAAAACTGCGGGCTGTGTCACGTGAGTCGACGTGACTACTGGCCTTTCATGCGCAGACAAAAAAGGTTGTTTAATTAGCTTTTAGAACATATTGTGTGATTACCACAAATTTGTTTTCATATTTTATAACTGCTTACCACTGCTTCATCGCGCTACTTCATCACGCGAGACCGATGTCACAATCCTGTTGAATCCCGAGACTAGCGCCAAGTGACTCCAAATCGAGATAGGCGTTTTGTATAGAGTGCCGGTGGCCTGGTGTGTACCAAAAGAAAATGGCAGAACTTACTTAATTAAATTAACGTAGCTTGTAACTTGTTGATATTAGATATGTGTTTTTAGATTTAATATAATTATGAAAGCCCATGCATATCGTGCTTAAGTTCAATGTACACTGTAGACGCATCTTGTGCGGATATGTGTATTTCCGCATTAGTAGTGACTAGCAGCTGTGATTGTACTATGATATCCCGATGGAAACAGGACGTTTCGCCATACCATTACATTGACTGACAACCAGTTCGCCCCAGTACACGTTCATACTATGATACTACGTGCAGCAATTCATTCATATTTTTAATACGTACATAAAATGATAAACACAATACGAGTCGTTGTCGCTAAAATTAACTTATTGAAAAATTGAAAACACATTCCCACCGGAGGGTCATATTGATCTTATATTGAATATTGTAGCGTATTATTATAGTATTTGTACTCATTTGGGTTGATCCCACGACACATATATTTTTCAGTTTATAATGTAGACATATTAAATACTCAGCTTGGTTGTATACTAAACCACGCGAGTTCTAGCGTTTCCGCGAGTGTCGGGAAAAATGTTACCATCTCGAGACCACTTCTGTTTAAAAATAGGCCATGTCAGACCCTGAAGTTGCAGTATTGCATGTGTAACATGCCAGACCATGAACAATATAGCAAGGATATCCTTATTAGTATTAAACAACAGTACTGTTTTTTAGGAAAGTTTTCTGGTCATTTTTAGCCAAACTAATGAGGCAAAATGAGAGAAGACTCACTTACTATCCTAGCCGCTTAAAGGGGAATGAAGTCTTCAAGCTTATAAACAATGTCGAATATCGTCCCCTTCATGCATCTATGTGAGAAAACGGGAATGAATAATTAGCATAATAAGCAAGCCAATACGTTGCGAATTCATTGCATTCTGGTCCGTCTCCGGCATCCCGAAACAACACTGCCAGTGCGTGCCGTGTTCCCGTTCTAGTGCATATCCCGATGGAAACAGTACACGTTCATACTAATTAAGCTTAATTAACATTATACAGGGTGATTTAAAATGAACTGTACCCAACTTTACCCAATTTTTGTTATATATTTGCGGATATTATACATATCAAAAATACTATCATAGAAAGCAGTGATCAGTGTTCTGTAGTAGAAATTTTGAATTTGGATAATAAGTGGTTTTAGTCAGAAGATATCGCATTTTCAAGTTATCATCCCATTTTAGACCAACACACGGAAGTAAGTTTATCAGTGTTCTCTACCGCAGTAACAAAATGCATCTACCAGCAAAACCAAGACAAATTAAAAAAATTATTTTGCATTATTAAATCAATAATATTCAATTACAATGTCAGGTTTCCAAAGATTACATGTTAGAACGAAGCGAAGGACCCGTTGACTTGAAATTGTAGAGGGAAATTTGAATTCAAATAGAAATGGTGCTGGTGCAATATCCATATACTCGAAATTGAGACCTGATTTGTTTTCACCAATAATAGGAAACATAGCCTACTACCTTATTACAGCTTGTAATATAAAATTATTTAGATGTCGGTAAGTATTTAATTTTAATTGTATTTATTTATCAATTCATCTTTTTTTTAAATATTTTTAAATAAACATGCGCAATTTATGTTAAACTGAAAGTGTCTGAGGGCAGCTGAGTGAGCAAAATGCTGTATAACAGATAGTTTGAATAAAATTGTGCAACATCGTTTTGGTGTGTTTTCTAAGAATGTACTTTTCTTCAAAACCATTAGAGGTAAAGACATGATTTTTCACCATTAATAGGAAACATACTATCCCGTTATAGCTTACAAACACAAATTATTTAAATGTCGGTAAGTATTTAATTTTAATTTTTGAAGTTGGGTACAGTTCATTTTAAATCACCCTGTACATGCCACTACGTCATTCTTGACATGATAACTCGTGTTTTTTATGTAATTCCCCCTATTTTTGTGTATACCATGCACATTTCACATTTTTATGATTTGGCTTTATTTTATTTTTAACAATTCTTTAGTGGCGGGAAGGGTTTCTTATATTTTTTCCTCGTACTTTTCATTTATTTCGCCCCTTATGTATTGCTTTATTTTTTGTTGTAAGTGCATACCATTATACAATTCATCCCGGCTTCATCCCGTGGATACCGACAAAACCCTGGTAGGTGACATTTTGCTAAATTCTTTTTTTCGATTTCTTCAGAAATACATCGATCATTTGAAGAGTCACCTTTTAGCATGGTAATGAAAAATATGAAAACTCTTCGACTCTTCAACAATGACACACCCAGTAATCTGTAGTTCCATATTAGGTCTCTACGATCTCAGTGCTGGAAATTCACAGAAAATGTTAGAATGTCCAAAAAATTACAACAAACTAATAAAATCAACTTGCCAATCATACTGCTGAGCTGTTAATTTCATCCCCTTCAATTCAAGATGTTTTGCAATATGCCACACGAGCGAAATGCCACACAATGATCTAGCTACTGCCAACAGCTGTCAATTTCATACTAACGGGCGAAATGCCACGCAATGATCAGGTCTGACAATGATCTAGCTACTGCCAACAGCTTTCAATTTCATAATGGTGGGGAACCCCCCTTCAATTCAAGCTGTTTTGCAATGCCACACACGCGAAATGCCACACAATATGAACACACTGCTAACAGCTGTCAATTTCATACTAACGGGGAATCCCCTTCAATTCAAGTGGTTTTGCAATGCCCACGAGCGAAATACCACAAGGATCTCTAACAGCTGTCAATTTCATACTAACGGAGAATCCCCTTCAATTCAAGCTGTTTTGCAATGCCCACGAGCGAAATGCCACAAGGATCTCTAACAGCTGTCAATTTCATACTAACGGGGAATCCCCTTCAATTCAAGCTGTTTGGCAATGCCCACGAGCGAAATGCCACAAGGATCTCTAACAGCTGTCAATTTCATAATAACGGGGAATCCCTTCAATTAAAGTTGTGTCGCAATGCCACACACGAGCTAAATGCAACACAATGATGGCGCACTGTGAGGTTTTTGTGTTAGGTGCAGGCTGAATTTAAATTAAATAGATTGTTTACTTACAGTTAATAGTAGTAGCAAAAATAAACTTGTGGAGCTTACTACAGTACTAGTATTCGAATTGCTACGACGTTTAAAACTCTTTGACCCAACATGACACCACTTGGTCAACCATATTAGCCTTTTGACACACCATGGCCAACATGACACCCTTGACTCTCCATTAGTAATGGCCCCCTTTAACCCACCATTACACGTACTGTTTGACCTATCCTGACGTCCCTTGACTCACCCATAACACACAATATCCCACCAAGACATCACTTCAACCACCCTTACATCCCTTGATCCACCAGGATCTCTTGACCAATTATGACATGACACCTCTTGGCCCACCATGACATGCGACACCTCTTCACAGAAAATCATTTGTGCAGTCTTCTGATTTGCCACTTCGATGAAGGGCCTCAAGCCATCTATCGACTATCCATCAATTTATCTTCAGGGTCCGTTCGTGTCGCCAGTTGTATCTCCCACTCTGCAGAGAGTAGCTGCAACCGTTAACCGTTTAGGATATGGAACAGTGTGTAGTGATAGTGATGGCATAGATAGTAAGATCCCAGGTTGGTCGTCCTCTTGGCAAAATCCCAGGTTGGTCTTCCCGCAAAGTTTCTGGTTTATACGGGATGGCAGTTGGTCGTGGATGGCATTAATGACAACAGCTCATCAGGTGTCCACACATGAAGTAGTTTTGCCGGGAAGTGTCAACCTGCATAGTGGAGTCTCATCTGAGCCACTGTCCTTGTGTGTAGCACATCCATATAGCCCGGCCATATAAACTCAACCAATAAAGTATCGAAACGATTATAGATGGTCAGATTTATCGGGAACTGAAATATATAGCAAAAACTTATTTAATGTATATAAAGCGCAGCTTTCTGCTGCGCATTTTGATACCTCTTTTGTTGCTCTACGATATCATTTGGTCGAGTTATGGGCGTTTAAGTGGCTTCAAGTAGGATTTTAACTTTTAAAAGTTGCACTTAGCTCCTATTCAAGCCAAATGCGTTCTTCGTGTACACACACCCCCACACACAATCAAGACAAAGGACACCGATGTGCTCTGTTAACATAACAATCTTTTTGTGTATAGGTTATAGGCCAGTAAAAATCAGCCCCAAAATCTCCAAAGGTCAAAATAATTGCAACATGAATTCTATTTTCGGAAAATGTTGCTCTTAAATCTCTATTTTAACATACTCAAAGTCTACCCAAATCAACCTCTGCGAAAGATGTGTAAAGTTGACTTTTTCAAAATGGCAGCCAAAATGTCGTAAAAAATAGACAGTTGTGATTTCAATATTATATGAGTGTCCATATGGGAATTGGGTGACATTTTGACTTATAAATGCTCTTATGCCCTAACCGTTTCATAAATATTTATTTGTCTGCGTAGTTTTTGTTCAAAATTTCAAAATGGCCGCCAAATACGTTCATTATGGGTTGTGAATACAGACAGGGCAATCAACTTTTCACCATAGAAGCTGAATCAGTATTAAAATAGTACATGTTAGTTATGAAAATGTTGCTCTTAAGTCTCTATTTTAACATACTCGAAGTCTACCAAAATCAACCTCTGCGAAAGATGTGTAAAATTGACTTTTTCAAAATGGCAGCCAAAATGTCGTAAAAAATAGACAGTTGTGATATCAATATTTTATGAGTGTCCATGTGGGAATTGGGTGACATTTTGACCTTCAAATGCTCTTATTCTCTTACCGTTTCATAAATATTTATTTGTCTGCGTAGTTTTTGTTCAAAATTTCAAAATGGCCCCCAAATACCGTCATTATGAGTTGTGAATACAGACAGGGCAATCAACTTTTCACCATAGAAGCTGAATCAGTATTAAAATAGTATATGTAAGTTATGATCCACGTATTATGTGTATCGGATACTTTAGAGTAAATATTTGAATGGTAATTAGATGGACGGTCCTAATATAACATTCAATACAACGTTGTCAAACATTTCTCCCACAAAGAGCTACAGGGTCGATTCTAAAGGCCTATAAATCAGGGGTGATTCGAAAAGGTGATTTAATTGTCAGCATGACTGCAATATGACTGTAACTTATTTTTACTGTTCCACTTGAATAATTCTGGGGGCGACGATATACTTCGCCAGGGTCCGGGTCTCTCCCATCGGCTTGAGGATCGCTGATGTTTGATTATGCGCTCTGATTATCAGGCAGGCGGCATCGGTTCAGACTCGGGTGTGGCTTCGCCTATTAGGGCTGGCCAGCGTTCGGAGCTGCCACTTGCGTGGAGATACAGCTATACTTCCTCGGGCAGTTGCAAGCGTGGCGGCATCCTCTGAGCCTCATAATTCCGGTCCCTCGGCAGCTCCAATCCTGCCTCTCCTGGTGGATAAATCAACTCAGTATGACAGCATGACCGTTGCGTTTTACATCAACAGGGAGGGGGCACCAAAAGTCCCAGCTATCAGAATTGCAGGGAGACAGTGTCCCTTCTTCTGTAGTGTCAGTGGAGGTGGTACGGAGCTTCGGACGGGGTTGACTCGCCGATTGCTTGTCGGGGTGGGTCAGTCCTCATCTCTCTTGTCTAATTGAGTGGCACCTCACTCAGTAGTATGCATGTATCGGTCCATCTTTCAGAGGTTAGATCGTCCCATACCATTAGCTTCCGCCTTTATACTTCACCCGGGATTAAGGGCGTTAGGCCGGGACACCATGCAGGAGAGTTGGGAGGGCATATTCGGTATAATGCCTTCCCTCCCATTGCCATGATCCTTTTGGTTCTGCTGGAGGTAGCGAATTCTTGGAACTGATTACTCCTGAGCCGCTTTCTCTGGCCCAAGCAGTGGATTGTTCCGCCTCCTGGATCTTCTCGTGGGAGAACCAGTCAGTCGTCTATGCCGCGTAGATCTTCTCACAGTTCCGCCACGCCACCGACACCAGGTACATATGGAGGTGATTAACAACCTCCACCTGACTGTTTGGCGTACTTCCGCCAGTCCATCCAGACAGCGGGCCATTAATATTCGGTTGCTGCGCTTGCTGAAAGGCAAGGCAACAGTCAACTAGACAGAATTACGATTCGCGACTTCGCCGATTCTACAAGTCACAGATTTTCTTACCACGGGGACCGTATGCCTCGTACCGCTTAAGCATTTAATACTGTCATTTTAGCGATTCATCATGACTTGGGGGGAGGTGGGGTATGTGACGGTCTTATCGAGTCCAGCACTTGCGGACCTCATTAAGAGCATGGTGACAGAAAGACCTCCAGTTCGCTCCCTGGTTCAAGAATGGGACTTCATGCTGGTGTTGCAGTATCTACCCAAGGCCTTCGAACCCACGGAGGACCTCTCTCGTTGCAAGACTTGACACTCAATACTGTGTTCTTGATGGCAGTAGCCTGCGGTCGACATTGGTCAGTTATGTACATGTTCTGTCTATAGACGAGCACCACCTACGCTTCACCACTGGGGTAGTCTCTATCCTTCCTCGGGCTCGGTTCCTGGACAAGAACCAGATCATGCCCTGACTTTACTCGTTAACCGATGTGCCTACCTGACCTGGTTCTCATTGCGGGTATATGCCATGAAACCGTCACGCCCAGTCAGGGCTCTGAGAGGGTACATTGCGCGTATCAAAGAGATCGTGGGAGGTAAGTAGAGTTGCTCAGTGTTTACCCCACTCAGAAGTGAGAGGGAGATACGCAAGCACATAATACTTACCTCTCACGAACTGAGACTGACCCGCGTTTTAGGCGTTCCATCCCTCAAGATTGTCATACGTTCACACGTAGAGGGTCACAAGAAACGTGCGTTGGTGGGGCGATATGTCGTTAGGGTTTGGTGATACCGGGCATCCCCGTTCCTCTGGGGGTGTCAAAACCTTTTTCTGTGGTACAGAGGGTTTCTTGTGGGCCCAAACTATCAGTTTGTGTTTACAAGTGCTAATTATTTAATTCCATATTTAGTGATGGAATAATGACCGTTCCAGCTATTTTGGCGGCCATTTTGAAAACTTACAAGTGAGGAAAAGTGATTAATCTTATTTCAGACCCTCGAAGCATGGCTTGAAACATACGACTCGTGTTACTATTACTAATAAGTGACATAGTGAGTCCGTTTTCTATATTTTGTCCACCATTTTAATCATTTTGGAGGCCATTTTGAAAAAAATCGATTTATCCATATTTCGCAGAGGTTGATTTTGGTAGACTTTTAGTATATTGATAAGGGCACCTAATAGAAATGTTTTCCGCAAAAAAATTCCATGTTGCAATTTGTTTGACCTTTTCAGCTGATTTTACTGGCCTATTAATCAATTGGGAAAGTTGCGAATTGTGAATTTGAAATAGGGGGAAACGGTTTTTAATAATTATGGGTATAAGCGTATAACATTATGTAAAATTAATGGCGTGAAAATGTCCACTTTAACAGTCCACATTAAATGAAAGCGTAGACATTGTTTGCTTTTGAATATAACATATTTATTAACACTTATTAACATATGAAAGTTATAAAAAGATATAAAACTATTACAATAATGTCTTTGACAACTGTGTTTATAAACTTAACTACAACAAATAATACAAGAATCTAAACTTAAAAACCAACTCAGGCAGGGTTTGGCAAGACAAAATCAAAAAGGCAAAATATCAAACATGGCATACAATTATAATTATAGAATTAAGCAAATTGTATTAACTTGTTTTTAATGTTATTGTTCTATGCCGAAAAATGACTGACTATTGTGAATCATAAAACCCACGTATGAAATACATGTAGCACTATAAAATGTTAAGTTTCACTTTTGGAGACTGAACATAATGTTAATGTTAATGTATCAAAGTGAAATACTTCTAAGGATTTTAAGATACAAAATACAAAATACAAGTGCACTTTATAATGAAGCTTTTTGCATCAGAAAGGAAATCAGGATGGTGAGGATGGAGGGTAACACTTGGAGACATAGCTGTGTAATCAACAATAATTGTGAACATCAATTAGCAATGATTAGGGAGCTAATAATCTATAAGAAATAATATATTATAAGATGTATTTATTGTTCAATTAATAGACATTTTGGCTTGGATTATGATTCATTCGTGTAAGACCATGACTGGCAGTCGTAGAGTTAGTAGTTGAGGCATCGTCAAACATTCACTACTGGCCCTTTGTTTCCTCCGTAGCTGGTACTTGTACCTGGTCCCGTGCCTTTCTGAATCTCTCTTCCACGTGCTCCTTGTGCACCCGGAAGAACTCCACAGTGAAATGATACTACTAATAATATGATTAACCGTGTTAACAAGATGGCGCCTACCATGATAAATAATCCAATTAAGATTTCGGTAGAACGGGGACCCTTCTTTTTCACTGTAGGATCTGTACAAGTGGAAAAAAATGAAAAGAAACAGCAGATTTAATCATCAGGTTTCAAAGTAAAGAGTGTGGCCTATTCCAAACTCGACCTCAACAAGTTGGATATATTTTCGACGGTGTTGTGCAGGTTTTGAAAAGACTATAATATATAGGCCTAATTATTGATATATAAATGGCCATGCCTTCTACGTTATTATGGATCAAGCAAATCCGGTGTTGCAATAAAAATAGTCATTTCGAGTGCAGGGCCGGATTTACCTTTTTTGGGCCCTGGGCCAGGCCATAATTTGGAGGCCCCATACTCAACGTAAGGAAGGGCATGTACACTCAATTGGCCAAGTTTTGGGTTAGGTTTAAGATCGTCAGTGGCGGCGGGAGCATTACAATTTAAGACAACTTGTCGATTTCAGAACAAAAGTAACGTGTGTATAAAGGATAATTCACACCTTCTGTGGATAACTTTGACATAACTGTCCCATTTCAAATTTAACCATGCACTTCTATGCAGTAGCAGAGCAGTGGTGTCATATTTCCTCACACTGCAATGCTATGCTGGTTAACCCAGTGGGGTGTTGGGTAGTACTTAAATCATCCTCTGCAAGTCAACAAAATCAAAAATCCGTAAGTCTGGCAGTGGAACGAAGACCACACCCTACTGCTACTTGACTCAAACAATTAGACCCTACACAGTGGGACTGAGGAAAGGTCATTCAAATCCAGTCATAAGTCTTGAATTGATGGCTAGCAATCTGGCACCGTGTCGACTGGACTCGTTAGTATTGGAAATGTGGGTATTGCCACCAAAAATTAGCCTCATAGTATATTTGCAACTCAGGTTATAGTAAAAATAAATATCAAAACAGTGGCCATTTTGAAACTCAAAATGGCCACCCTCTGCCACCCGTCAGATTTTTCCATCAAGACCTTTCTTGCTCTAAGGGTACGGTACCTAGATAGGTGGGAGGTTTTAATCATTCAAATTCCACGGCTAACCACATTCCCCCTGACTACTTTATGATCCAGTTTTATTATTCTTACCTTTACAACATGATGCAGTCATGGTCCATGGCAAAGGCGATTCGACCTTTGTGGCATTAAACCCAGTTAACAGGAAATTAATCCAGTAAATCGATTCAGTAAAGCAAATAAGCTCATGCATTCGATCACTAACGGCAACAAGCTTCGGTCGATTACCCCAGCTGCAGCGTGTGTAAACTCTAATTTGCATAGAGGCTGTACGTGAAATTATTGATTGGCTCCAAACAAAGGATTTGAACCGGTGCACGTAATCATGGCGCAGTGCAGTCCATTCAATCAAATGTTGTCATCAACCTATTTGATCGCAGTGCATTGTTATGTGTGTGAGACGAACTGTCGCGGTTGATTGCAATCAAACAAACAATGTCTTATGTATTACTTTGTTCCGTGATGAAAATCGTGATGTTTTATTCAATCACTCTTGAAAAATGTATTTCTTTTGTAGGCCTATTACTTTGTTTTGTGATGAAAATCGTGATGTTTTATTTCATCACGCTCTAAACAATAATTATAGTTACATGCATTCCAAGAAAAAAATCTTATTAAAACGGTAGGCCCTATGTTGTTTAGAAAAAATGTAGAAAGTGATGATGATGATGATGTCGATGATGATGATGATGATGATGATGATGATGATGATGATGATGATGATGATGATGATGATGATGATGATGATGATGATGATGATGATGTCTCCAAAAGTATCCCGGTTTGTTTTTCTTGCCCTAAATCGTGCGTATCTATTAATAAAGCACTTCAATAATCAATAATCAGTCCCGTGACGGCCTCCACTAACTAGCTACTAACTTGGGTTTATGGGCGCTGATATTTCATGTTCACTGTCACTTATTTATCAGAAAAGTGCGACCATTTGTCAATCACCTAGAGTACCCAATTTCGGCATACTATATAAGAAACTCATCATGATGATTGCCAGAGAATAGTTAAAATGTAGCTTGTACCGTTTTTTGTGGCATCCTTCAGAAGTGAGCGGTCCGATACCAATATTTTCGGTCAAATCTCCATTCAATTAACACGGGGAGTTGGCTAGCTATGCCTTGCCCTCACTCATATTTTACAAAAGTGCGACTATTTCTGAACATCTAACCTAGCTGTAATTTTAGGTCATGTTAGAGAAATATATTTGCTAGAAGTTTGGAGAATAGCTAACATATTGGCTGGTTATTTTTCACACAGTGATGTTAACTAGCCAAGTGCCCATTCTTCCAACGTAGATCATTTGTAGGGGTCACGCGTCAATGGTGCGAGCACTGTGTATTGTGTATAGGAAAACGGACAGTAACTGCAGTATGAGTTGTGTTGACATTTATAAATCCTTCATCACATTTGCATGAATATGCCCATTCCATAGACTTCATATTGTCGGGATCTGCCCTTTTCATACACTCTCCAGAACCACATGGTTCAGAAAAACATGGATCAACTGTAGAAGCAGAGGGAAAGGTGTGTTCACTTAAATTGTTTTTAAGTCGCCCCCATCACCAAAGGCCAGAAAGGTCCACTTTGCGAGCGTAACTAGCGAAAAAAGCAGGTTTTTGCTACTTTTTAGTATTTGTGCAAATTGACCTCATTTGACCCCAAGATGACCCTTGACCTCAATATCATTTGGATCACCATAAGTTCCGCATCCACTGATCATTGCTACCAAGTTTGAGTTTACTAGCTGTGATACCTTTAGATTGGCAACTATTCTACTAAATTTATCAAATTAGCTCATACACCCCCCCACACACACCCACACACCCCCCCCACCCCTACGCACCCCATCCACCTCCTTATCCAGCCATGATGGGACCAAGCATTGGCTGGAAGTGAGCCACTCTTCAGTGAAGGCTCAATATCATTGATCACCAGCAAACCTGATATTATGAAGGTAGGGCTTAAAATTCTAAAATATGTTTCACTAACTGGAGGGCGCATAGCGTCATCACCCCTATATCTTCGTGTCAAAAATTGCCATGATAGTACGATGAATCCTCTCGTTTTTCAACAGCTTGTTCGAGATATGCCGAGCGACTCATGCTAAGCATACCATTTTACACACGATATGAGATTCCACAGAGCCTGCCACACAGTTTCTATTCTATGTTTTTACGATTTGCGCATGATCAGTATCCCATATGATATTTCTATTACAACAAAATTTGATTTGTTGTCAGGTAAATCCCAGGTTTTATTTTTAATACACTAACTGGGAATTAAATACACTAATTAGCGGGGACCGGTATTTTGCTGTGGATATATTTTACTGCATTTTATAAGCAACGATTTTGATCTTCAAAATATAAATTGTGATATATTCAACTGTTTGAGAATTCCAATTCTATAAAGGAACACCTGTATTAGAAAATTAAATCACAAGTCATACAATACACACAATGCCACTTTCTTTATCTGCATCAATAATAGAATATCGATTTCAATCGAATTGAATACATCGCTCCATTTTGAGTTTGTAGTTCACCACTGAGCGATCCAGCGATCGATTGCTAGCCAATCAGATAGAACTCCTTTTCTTTCGTTCGGTGAAATACCACTCGCCCGTCGCTCACCAACGGAGTATTAAGTTTATTTTATAATATAGGGTGTCGACACTGTGGGGCGTGCATGGACCACAATATGGTTGCTTTAGCTAACTGACCCCTCTGTTGTGAATGGCAGCTTGACACCACTAAGAATAGGGTACAGGACACAATCCAAGGACAGTCCCATTCCTACCACCAACCTTCTTCACTTGATGGATTACCTCAATTTTGCTATCAAAATTGTATGATATATGCCTATGATTGTACTTTCATTTGGCAAATGAACTGTCATCAAGACTCTCCCTGAATTTCAGAAAACAGCAATGAAGACCTTCCACTATGGTGACCGAGTGATGATCTTCTTTAGGGTGGGAAATCAAGGTGCGTCCACTGAATGGACACATAATTCCAGTGATTAATGTATGTATTACCACCTTTAACCTAATATAGATTAAACCTGTCTTGGACCTCATTCTAATTGTATCTAGGTGTGGACCTGATTACCCAGCAAACATATTGTTTTGAGCAGCATTCCCAAAAGGTTAGAAAAGGTTGTCAGAAAACGTTTAAATGGCGGGTTATATAAAGGGTGTAAAACATTTTCATGACATTCAAAAACATTTCTTGATACCTAACTGCAAATATTCTAACATAATGTTAACTAAGTGTTGACAAAACATTTGGCAAAGAAATGTTTTCAAAAAATATTTGACAATAACATTTTAAAAGAGGTCAGGATATGGGAGGTTTGTATATGTACATACATTTACACCCCACACATGCATACATATACGAATTTTTTATTTAATAATGAACAAATACCTTTGGGCCACCAAAGCGGCATTATAAATCATTACATGAATAAATTACAAACAACATGAAAATGAACAGGAAGAATTAATTGACTTTGGTGAGCCTGTTTCGCAGTCTCCAGATGATGTTGGTTCCAATCATGGAACTGACAGAAGCATACTTGGCAACACGTTTGGGGAAGCCAAGTTTCTTCAACCCACTTCGGAAACGGTGATGAATATGACCGAGTGACTCAATCACGAAGACAAGGATTTTGCAATCACATCCGCACAATGTTACAAAGTTACAAAGGGGGATATACTTTTGGAACTTTGTGTTGTAACTTTTCTCAATGAAAGCATCGAAAGTACAAGTTACTTCCAAAATGAAACACTTCATGTTTTCATGATCAATGAGAAATAGGTCCGGTTTTCTTGTTTGAATGCCCTGAAAGATGTTTGCGAATTCAATTTCATCATCGTCATTCGTGATCAGGGCACTCGAGATGATCTTTTCACGGTAGATATCACACCCAGGCGGCGGATGACATGATCGAGCCGGCAACTCGTGAAACCGCCCGGCCGTATGGCATTTTCCATGTACTCGGTTAGTTTTGTGGGGTTCATTATCGAACCCCAACGGTTTTAGCTTGTAATTATATTATTTATCAACATAGGGTAAATACGCCTATTCTCGGTCACTTAAGAAACAACCCGCTCTATTTCTTGCGTAAATGATTATAAAAGTTAGCTATATGGGAACGTGCATTCCACACAACACCCCGTTTAACATACCCTGCATGACATCTTCCATTGAACTTGTATTGGAAGTATAAGGTCAAAAGGTCAAAGTTGGCGACAACTCCTATTCTCGGTCACTAAACTCCTATTCTCGGTCACCGCATAGTTTTTCTATACCTATTCTCGGTCATTCTCTTTTGGAAGCCTGGTTGATAGGTATGATGCGGTTTTGATAACTTAAACCCATAATAAAATACGTGTGCAGTATTCTCAGATATATTGACAAGGAGCGATCCTTTCAAAACGGTTTATTGGCAAAAATTTTCGTACCATCCGATCGGGGTCCGAGGTGGTCCTATTTTGTGGGAGCGCACAGCGGAATGCGGTGGCACGCCCGACTAGTCCAGGAGCAAGATCACACAAGGCCCTAAATAAGGAGTTCGTTCACCCCACTACATACAAGGTTTGACACCATAGGTAGTTAGTATGGACCCTCTAGATCACTGCTAAGTAGGTAGTGGTCTCAAATTGTGGTAACACTTTTTTACAGGTCATTTTATATATGGACGTATAATCACATAAAATCACAAAAAATAGGGCAAAATTAAGGGGTAGGGGAGATATAAATTCCCATAACTCAACTTTTACTTATAATAATGAATTTAATTTGGTATGACTATGTAGCTAATTGATTGTTCTAACTTTCTAGTATTATTTGAAAGCAAACCTAGGTTTCATTAGATCATGATTTGAAGTGGCCAGTCCATACACTAGTGGAAAATCAGATTTTTCACAACAATGCGTAGGGTGGGTGTTTTTATGGCACTGGCTTCAAATTTTACTATTGTGCCTATTTCTATTTTCAAAATTAATTAAGCTCCATTTTTTAATTTTGTTTTTAATATCAAGCATATCTAGGCAAACATTGATGTTCTGGTTCAAATATTTATTTATATAAGTGCATGTTTGCGTGCATGTTGGTTTGTGTTGTGTAGGTTTGGGGTAGGTGGGGTGTGTAGGCCTATGTGGGTGTGGGGGTGGGTGTGTATAGGGTTCGGGGTTCGGGTGTTTTACGTGTCTTAATATGTCACTCAGCTGAACTATATAAGTTCCATTAACAAAATTTGTTTGGTAAGTTACCATTCATGTAATATTTTGAATATTAATATGTGAGGGGTGAGATCAACCACTGCTTGTCAGGAAAATAGACTGAAAATGTAGTAAAAAATAGTTACTTTTCCACATGTAGCAGCGCGTGTAACAATATTAAGGGGTAGGGGAAATATAAACCATCATAACTCAACTTCAACTCATGATAATGAATTCATTTTGGAATTAATATGTAGCTAATTGATTGTTCAAATGTTTTAGTATTATTTTAAAGCAAAACAAACATTATTTGTCAGGTAGATAGACATAAAATGTGAGAAAAGGTTAATTTTTCATGTATAACCATGTCAAATATGGTATTATTAAGGGTTAGGGAAATAAAACCACCATAACTCAACCTTTACTCATAATAATGAATTCATTTTGGTATCAACATGTAGCTAATTGATTGTTTTAACTTTCCAGTATTATTTTTAACAGAAAAAACATCAGGTCTACATAAAGTGTGAAAAAATGTTAATTTTCCAATGTGTAACAGTGTAAAATATGACAATATTAAGGGGTAGGGGACGTACAATCCAACATAACTCGATGTTTATTCATTATAATTTATTCATTTTGGCATCAATACATAGCTATTTGGTTCTTGTAATTTTTTAAAAGCAAAATGACCATTAGTTGTTAGTTGTAGTAATGTAATGTAAAAAAATATCAATTTTTCAAGTGTAGAAGCGTAAAATATGACAATATTAAGGGGTAAGGGGACATACAAATCACCAAAACACAGGACTTACTGATGAAAATGAATTCATTTTGGTAACAATATGTAGCTAATTGATAGTTCCAACTTTCTAGTATTATTTTAAAAGCAATTAAACCATTAGTTGTCAGCTAGATAGACATAAAATATACGAAAATGTTAATATTCCATGTCTAACAGCGTAAAATATGACAATATTAAGGGATAGGGGACATTCAAATCACCAAAACTCAAGTTTTGCGGGTGAAAATGAATTCATTTTGGTATCAATATGTAGCTATTTGATTGTTCTCATTTTCTAGCATTATTTTGAAAGCATTTAAACCATTAGTTGTCAGGTAGTAAAACATAATATATGAGAAATATGTTAATATTCCATATCTAACAACGTAAAATATGACAATATTAAGGGTAGGGGACATACAAATCACGAAAACTCAAGTTTTGCTGATGAAAATGAATTCATTTTGGTATCAATATGTAGCTAATTGGTTGTTCTAACTTTCTAGTAATTATTTTAAAAGCAATTTTAAAAGCAATTTTAAAAACCATTAGTTGTCAGGTAGATAGACATAAAATGTTAAAAAAGGGTTAATTTCCATGGGTAGCAACATAAAATAATAACAATATTAAGGGGTAGGGGACATACAAATCACCAAAACTCACGTTTTACTGATGAAAATGAATTCATTTTGGTATCAATACCACTGCAGATCGATCAGTGGCGTAACTACGGGGGAGGGGAGGACAACATACCTTAGGGGCGGCCAAATTGACCAATTTAGCATCCAAGCGATGAAAGTCACATTTTTGCGCTACGGGCACCTAAACAGCGCCCTCACGAATTTCAGCCGACAATTTCGCCTCCTTACCAGTTCCGGCCTTGATATTATTCCGACAGCCTGTCACTAATTCACAATCGATTTGAAACATTTTTGAATAGATTTTTAATGTTGAGGTCCTACTCTGTTGTTCCCATAAAAACAAGCACGATTCACTTGAATTTAGTACCCACGAGAGGCTGACACATTTTGCTCAGGCGCTAGTTTTAACCGGAACTATACAAGGTTACACTAAATGCGGAAGGAGTTAGTGTTGTGCCCCCTTGAAGAATAGCACAATCGCGCTAATAGCACGCTATAAGGTCGAGGTCATTTTAAGAATAGCACAATAGCGCTAATAGCACCCCTCCAAGTGTACAAGAATTCAAAAATAACATTATTGCGATAATAACGCGCTATATGCCTCCTAAGGCCAAAACAATTTCCAGAGCACAATAGCACTAATAGCACGCTATAAGGCCTAACCATTTTAAGAATAGCACCATAGCGCTAATAGCACGCTATAAGGTCTAACCATAAGAATAGCACAACAGTGCTAATAACACCCCTAGTAATAGGAGAACTCAAAAATAGCATAACCATGATAACTGCGCTAATAATATATTAACATTTAAAGCTATTTTTAATGTCCCAAAATGTCTCAAAAAATAACACTGTCAATTGCACAAATAGCACACCCATGAAAATAGCGGTGCTATTTGTGCTAACATGTATATAAAGTAATGACAAAATTGCGCTAATAGCACGTGTAGGCCCGAGGAGATAGTGTATGCCCGGGAGTGTATGTTATCTGCGCAAGTCAGTTATAGCGCCTTTCTCGGACCAGGGCAGGAACCATTTTTGCCAACAGAAATGTGACATTGTTGACCCAATTTTCCGACCGAAAAAGCTCGAAAATACGACAGGGTAGGGGATGGGTAAGGGGTAAAGGAGGGGAGGGGCGGGCGGTCACAAATAATTTATCATCACACATTTGTATTCGACAAATGGCTATAGGCCTGCTGAGCAAAATGCAACACTTCTCATGTGCTCATGCATGATCATTTGTAGGACACATGGCAACAACAATGTCAACATAGCTCATACTAGGGAACACTGACCGAGAATAGGAATGCCAACGGAATTCGTATGCCTATTCTCGGACACCCCTGTTTCTATGGGAATTTACATAAACACAACACCAATCATTTGCTATGGTGTTATTTACGATGCAGATGGATCAACTTGTTAAAATTACAGCTTTAAAATGCATGTACAATTTCGCATCACTGATTATATTACAATATCACCTCCTAAATGACGTCGTTATTTTTTTTAAATGCCGATATTTCAGGTCACCATACCATCTCAAAATCTATCTTTTGAGGTGAACTGTGCTGTCGTGATATTAAAAAGTCACCAAAACCTGCAGCACCGGTACGGCTAAATGATTCGTTCGGAAGACACGGCTGAAATTAAAGCAACGATCGTCAGCGGTTGTTCAATACGCTAACTGACCGAGAATAGGCGTGTGACCGAGAATAGGCGTATTGACCCTAGGCCTATTTGTTTGTGATATTTCAAGCGTTTTAAAATTTCAAAATAATCCCATTCAATTACACGGTTGACGATGAAAATTTACTGAATTTAGGGACTGCACGTCATACACCACCTGATCACACCTGTTGTATTTTTTAATTTCCTTTTCAAGGATATTGACGATTCGGTTGTGTCTTGAAATGTAATAATGTAACGAAATTGCATGCAGCCGTTTGCTACATGTAAAATTGTATCATATGGATTTCTGCAAAGAGGGCACGACTTGCTGACCTGAGGAAACATTACATGGAGCAATGAATTTGATTCAGCGATTTGGAGTCTAGCTTTGGTGATAAACTTAATCAGGTCGACACTTAAATCGCCATTTTTAAATGCTCCATCGAACATGCATAATCTGCTTTCTCGAGGTCCGCAAGTCTTCCCTGTGATTCAAGATTTTTCCAGTTGCTTAGTTCAGTTTCTTTATGATAAAATGATAAATTACTTTGTGACAAACCATTACAGTTTCACCTGCCTTTATGACATACGCAAAGTTTTCGTTGTTTGATTTAACTAACTCGATGGCTAGTTTTGAGCAGATCTCGTTTAACTCAACCCAGGCTGACTTGCTCAAGCAAGTCTGAATATTTTTTGTGATGATACCATTTTCATCAGTTTCATACCCAGCAAAGTTTTTACCATGTTTACCGGCATCATTTCTTTAACTTTTCTTTCTCATGTGCAGTTTGAGGGACTTTTCAGCAGTCTTCCGGACCACATCATCATCTGAATTCAACATCTGTACATATGACGCCACCTTTTTAGAAATAGTTCAGGCGACACAAAAAGCAGAACCAAACAAACCAAAACGAAATTACTCACCAACACAGGTTGTTTCATCTTGAGTGAGTATATATCCATCATCTTCATTACATTTGCATGTATAGCCATAGCCACCATTTGTGGGTCTTTGTATTATACAGGTGCTACCGATGACGTCACTATCAGGATTACATGGGTTGCTGAAACAGGGATCCACTGTCAAATGGCAAAAATGATACGATATTAACTTTGTTGACAATTGAGTATTACAATTGGACTTATATTTTCCATCGTACATACGCTAAATCGCTACTATTTATGGTGGATATCAGAAACAAACGCCAACTATTTAGCCTGAACACAAATCTGCATGAAAGACACGATCAAGCGTGGGATATGTCTCGTGTAAGAGACTGATGTTTACGTCAATTTGTCCAAATCTAACGTTGCCGAAAAATGACGAAAATTTGCACTTTTCTCTCCATTACTGTCATATTGTGAAGTGCCAAATAACGGAGGTATTAGTTCATGTTAGGGAAATATTTCACCTGATGACCTCATGTTAACATTGGTTAAATAAGCTGTAATTTCGCTCGTACCTTGATTCATGACATTTCCTGTTCGTGTTCGACCATTTGATCCCTTAGCTTACTGAATAAATACCGCTCACTGCACCTGGGTTTCCCGAACTTTTACGATCTTGATTTGAAATGATCTATTTCAACGTCAAAGAACAATGATAGACTGATGAGAAACACTTGCCAGGGGTGGTCTGACCACTCTGAAAAACGCACACAAAATTCTGGACTGACAGACTTACTTAAACATGTTCCATTTTTGAACATGTAGGTCTCACTGCATGTGCAGTTATATTCCTCTCCATAGGGATGACACTCCCCATTTTCACCACACTTGGTTACGTATGGATCTGCTGTACTACATGGATTAGCTGATTTAGGGATAGAAAAAAAGAACATTATTTTGAACATACACACATTTTGGCGCCATTTTACAACATGGTATGTCACCCTTTAACAGGAAAGTTCCACCAGAGTTTATCATACAAGGAAAAATGCACAATTCGTGGGTGGCGTGCCTGATTGTAAAACCTAACCCACATATTTAGGGTAATTAACCGTTTGGCTACCAACACGTTAACCCTAACACTGACCCATGCTTTTTGGTATTGGAAGTCAGAGAAGATCCGATTTTTTCAAGAAGAAGAAGAATTTTGGACTTGGCACCCCCCGGGATTCGAACCTTTGACCCCTCGCATGCCAAGCGAACGACCGCGGACCGGTAGCTGCTCGGGTTATTGCTGCCCGGCCAGCAATTCCGTGAGCATATCACACTTCGGGTGATTGCGTCATCGCAGACCCTGGGATGCATGCATGTTATGAATTTTTCATCGTGGTATTTTGTGGTTTTTACTGGTGTTAGGGGTAATGGACACTCTAATCTGGAAAAATACATCTTTTTAACCCTAACACTGACCCATGCTTTTTGGTATCGGAAGTCAGAGAAGATCCGATTTTTTCAAGAAGAAGAAGAATTTTGGACTTGGCACCCCCCGGGATTCGAACCTTTGACCCCTCGCATGCCAAGCGAACGACCGCGGACCGGTAGCTGCTCGGGTTATTGCTGCCCGGCCAGCAATTCCGTGAGCATATCACACTTCGGGTGATTGCGTCATCGCAGACCCTGGGATGCATGCATGTTATGAATTTTTCATTGTGGTATTTTGTGGTTTTTACTGGTGTTAGGGGTAATGCTTCAAAACGAAATCTTATACACGCAGACGTTTTTCTGTGCGTTTTCCAGACATTGCATTTGCCGTTATTCGCATTTATTTTCGGTTCTCTGGGATAGACTTGTCTGTTGACAAGGGGCAGTATACAGTGAACGGCTCTTTTCAGAGCATCCAAACCTCTTACATTAGCAGATAGGCGATGTCTCCCTGTTCTGTTGACAAGGGCAGTATTTACAGTGAACGGCTCTCTCATTCGGCTAACCCCCTAAAATTTACTAATTGTTTTGGTTCTCCATTACAAGCTTTTGGTTCTTGGCTGTGATTTTCTGCTCTAGTGAAAAGTTTTGTTACAGCGCTTAGTTTTTCTTCTGGATGTTTGCCGCTGCGTAAAAACCATGTGAAAAACGCTGCGGTAAAATTGCCTCTATGTTTGTCACAAAACGCACACAAAATGTCAAACTATAATTCTGGCCTGAAAGACTTACTTAAACATGTTCCATTTTTGAACATGTGGGTCTCATTGCAGGTGCAGTTATATTCCTCTCCATAGAGATGACACGTCCCATTTTCACCACACTTGTCTACATCTGGGTCTGCTGTACTACATGGATTAGCTGATTTAGGGATAGAAAAAAAGAACATTATTTTGAACATACACACATTTTGGCGCAATTTTACAACATGGTATGTCACCCTTTAACAGGAAAGTTCCACCAGAGTTTATCATAAAAGGAAAAATGTACAATTCGTGGGTGGCGCGCCTGATTGTAAAACCTACATATTTAGGGTAATTAACCGTTTGGCTACCAACACATTAATGCTTCAAAACGAAATCTTATACACGTAGACGTTTTTCTGTGCGTTTTCCAGGCATTTCATTTGCCGTTATTCGCATTTATTTTCGGTTCTCCAAATTTTGGGATAGACTTGTCTGTTGACATAGGGCCGTCTTCAGTGAACGGCTCTTTTCAGAGCCACCAAACCTCTTACATTAGCAGATAGGCGATGTCTGCCTGTTCTCTGTTGACAAGGGCAGTATTTACAGTGAACGACTCTCTCATTCAGCAAACCCCCTAAAACTTACTGATTGTTTTGGTTCTCCATTACAAGCTTTTGGTTCTTGGCTGTGATTTTCTGCTCTAGTGAAAAGTTTTGTTACAGCGCTTAGTTTTTTCTTCTGGATGTTTGCCGCTGCGTAAAACCATGAGAAAAACGCTGCGGTAAAATTGCCTCTATGGTTGTCACAAAACGCACACAAAATGTCAAACTATAATTCTGGCCTGAAAGACTTACTTAAACATGTTCCATTTTTGAACATGTGGGTCTCACTGCATGTGCAGTTATATTTCTCTCCATAGGGATGACACTCCCCATATTCACCACACTTGGTTACGTCTGGATCTGCTGTACTACATGGATTAGCTGATTTAGGGATAGAAAAAAATAACATTATTTTGAACATACGCACATTTTGGCGCAATTTTACAACATGGTATGTCACCCTTTAACAGGAAAGTTCCACCAGAGTTTATCATACAAGGAAAAATGCACAATGGTGGCGTGCCTGATTGTAAAACCTAACCCACATATTTAGGGTAATCAACCGTTTGGCTACCAACACATTAATGCTTCAAAACGAAATCTTATACACGCAGACGTTTATCTGTGCGTTTTCCAGACATTGATACTTGATAAGTATAAAGCGCAGATGACAGGTATGGTGGTAAAGTGCCATCGAAGTGACAAAAAGCCAGTACAGCAAGTTTAAATTGAATACACAATTCGACGGGCAGCCAGTGACGCTCGATGAGGATTGGTGTAATATGCTCATGCTTTCTTTTTTTGACAATAAGACGGGCTGCACAATTTTGAACTCGTTGGAGACGGTTGAGTTGATAAGCAGTGACACCTGCCAAGATGGAATTGCAGAAATCGAGCAGCGAAAGTATTGAATTAACCAGACATAATGTTGTTTTATCAGACAAATATGGAATGACGCCCTCTAACACCCTCTGAACAGGAAGGTGCCACTAGTGCTTATCATACGTATCAACGATAAATGCAACCCGCCAGCTAGGTAAGCAGAATCGGATAGCATTACACTACCTAGTATACCAATATTGACTGGCTATGAGGGGCATGGTTAAAATTATAGGCCCGCGGTGATCTCAAAACCATGACAATGCCCCGAGGCGTAGCCGAGGGGCATAGTCATGGTTTTGAGATCACCGCGGGCCCATAATTTTAACCATACCCCGAATAAAAAGCAGTTCATATTTGTTTTATATACCAAATCTTAAGATTCTTGTCATCTGTTTGGTTAAAAGCATCGATTTTGGAAAGAGAAAGTAATAGTTTCAATGCGAACGGCACAGACGATTTCCGAGTAATTATAGCGCGCGAAAACATTAACGCGTGCGTAATATCATTTTACGCTAGGAACAAAGCACACGCAGAACTATGCCAGGGGAATAGTTATTTTTGCGGGCATAGTCAAAACTATGCCCGCTCTTTTAACCAATCAGATGGCGGGAATCTTTAGATGAGGTATATAACTGGGGATGTAAACCCCCAGCTAGGTAATTAACTTCCGACCAGTTATATTTTTTTTTAAATCATGTTCATCATCTGCACGTTATTATATCCACAACAACAGGGACATTCTGCATGGTGAAATCTGAGTAGTGGCTGACGTCACCTCTTGGAGGTCAGTGAAATTAGAGTTGTGACTGGGTTGCAGCAAGGGGTGGTTTTATTACCCAATTGGGTAATCAACTTCCAGCGGCAAGTCTCATTCTACCTTTGATCTCTGTTCTGACCATATACTTCCGTGATATGTGCAAGTGACGTAGCATTTTGAATTTGTTGCCAGAAGAGGAAGCATTCCAAATAGCATTACAGTACCTAACTGGCGTGTAAACCCCCAAGCTAGGTAAAGACACCCTGAGTACACAAGTTAACAAGTCTATGTTGATTCAATTCGTCGATCATCAACCTCATTTCAATATAATGGTTGACATCAGGTTGATAATCACCGTCGATTTCATGAACTCGTTGATCATGAACCTGATTTTGAACCCAACACGTGAAGTTGATATCGGGTTGAAATGCGGTTGAAATTTGGTCAATATCAGCTTGAAATGCTGACACACATCAACAGTCAGTCGTGAGCACGCTCAAACGCTGCTCTGTGTGAAAGTAAATATGCATAACAACCAGTGCGCGTAATGCTCCGTGGCCAATTATGCATACTAATTAGCTCATGACATTCCCCTGTTTGAAGAGCTCCCATTTCTTTGTTTTAACACGAAAAATTACGAAACTTTCAAATTATCATGCCAACCCAATGAACTTGCAAAAAAAAAAAAAGAAGTAGATCCAAGTTTATTTGGATGAATAAATAGCGTGTGTTTTGAACTAGCACATTTCAGTACAAATGTCGGAAAAAACACAGTATTAAATTCCATTTTTCTGCGGTAATTGAAATAACACATTCGTATAATTCAAAAATCTGACCGATATAAAGGTTTTGAATACAAATATCTCGAAAAATCCGTACGAATTGGCGTAAATCGACCAGGAGGTAGACACTTTTTTGGGAAGGTAAAATGAGGTTCGAGAACAATCAGCCCATGACATTTCCCTGTTTGAAGAGCTCTAATTTCTTTATTTTAACACGAAAAATTATCACTCTCTCAAATTAGCATTCCAAACTAGTGAACTTGCATGTCACAAAAAAGAAGGAAATCAAAGATTATTTAGATGAAAAATAAACGTGTGTTTTGAACTAAACAATTTCAGTAAAAAGTTGGGAAAAAAGCATCATACTTAAACTTAATTTTGTATTTGTAATTAAAATAACACAATCGTAAAAATCACAAATATGAAAGATAAAACGGTTTTGTACACAAATGCCACAAAAATGTTGTACAAATTGACGTAAATCACCCGGGAGGTAGACAGTTGTCGGCGAAGAGGGAAATGAGCTTTGAAAATATTCAGGTTTTTTAAAACTTTTTGTTTACTTATTTATGCTGTGGCGAACTTAAACGCGTATCACACTGTACACCACTTGCATAGCGCGAGCGTCACGCAAAGTTAACCGCGCGCCGGCGCGGTATTTGTGTTAGGGCGCATACAACCCGAATGTTGATTGATAGGTGACACAAAAAATACCACGAGAAAGGCCTGCAATTCGGTAAAATTCGCATTTTTCCATCATTTTTGAAGAACAATTTAGACACTTAATCTAAATAACACATACCTATAAATATACCAAACGAAGCGGAATTATGTGAACTACGTGAAAATGAAGTCAAAAAAGTTCATGATTAGGTAAATCGGAGGGAGGTAGACGAATGTCGCCTAAGGTTTTCAATTTGGAAAAATTGAACAAAAAGTTAGTGTCATTTAAATGATCAAAACAACAAAAATAAAGCAAACTTGGTCTCGTTTTTTGTCACTGAATTAAATGTACATGTCTCCTTAGCAATTTGGAAGCAATTTTGAAATGTTTTTCAGAAAACAGATGACAGTATATACCTTATCTTTCAGGTCAGCCAGTGCTGAGTGTGTTTTTGTCTAAATTATTGTACACGGATTGCGAGCGAGAAACCATGAGATTCTTCGAGAAGCTCATTTCACAACTAGCCGATTCAGCTCATTAGCGACCGTGCTCACGACTGACTGTCAATGTTGAAACAATGTCGATTTGACTTTGATGAAAACAATTTTAACCGTTGAAATTGCGACATAATCAACATTATTATATCAACCCTGTGCCCAATGGGCAGTGTCTGGCGATTGAACACTTGTCTTACATGTTTTAACACTAAACATTATATCTAAGAATTCAACATGTCATATCTGATTTTGGTTTTCAAGTTGTTTAATCGAGAGTGTTTTAAATATCTAGACACTGTTTTTGTTTTGCTGTGTAAATGTCTATAGCATGATCAGCAATGTTGATAGTCATCTTCAAATTGATATTAGGGTTAGGATTATTAGAGGTTAGGGGTACTAATTTATTATGGTCAGGATTAGAATTAGGATTAGGATTAAGAGATAAGGGCTAGGTTTATGGTTAGTGGTGGCGACCACTATTCTATCGTTACTCAAAGAAACTTTACAAAACATGCAGAGTGACTAGCTACATCTATAAGGTCAGCATCTCTCATGCCACATACAAAAATACCAATCATTACCTATCACGCAAAATGGAGATGATATAGACACCGGACAAGTTGTTCGTGTACCGTCTAAACGGCATGTTTTGTATGTTGGCAATGCCTGCACCTGAAGGTTGAATGAAGTATAATAAATTGGACTTAAGTACAATTTACAACACCTGCAAAATAAAACACTGCTAAAACACTGGGTATAATTTTGCCCAACAATGAGCCAAGTATGAACAAATGAATGTTTGGATAAAAAAACAATTCTATTGAAAACAATAAGAATTACCTATAATAGTTGAAATGTTCATAGTCGACCATGCATCTGGGAAAAAATTCCAAGTGCTGTAACAGTGTAACAACCTAAACTGTTACCTATAATACAAAATGGTTTTGACATCTTCATTGGACATCCACCTCGAAGATCATTCCCATCCGCGTCCAAGCAGGGTTTTTTTGGTTAGATAAGCTTGCAACTAGTAAAGCAAAAATGCTAAAGTTTTACCACGAAAGATGAGCCAATCATCTTGAGATTAGCAATATTATTACCAATCTCCAATAACACGACATTCCAATTGGCCAGATCCAACCCCAATCTAGACTAAAGTGGTCCCTGAAAGCAGGAAAGTGCAACCCTGCTGAAAGTAACTGCATCCCATACGGGTCAAACCCGGTTAACCGATAAATCAGCAGTACTTGGAAAAAATCGTGTCGCACACATTGAATTCTAGTTTTCACGAATGCTTTAACTTCAATTGTTTTCTTTTGTATAAACAACCACACTACACTCATAATGTTTTTTTAAACTACGGCAGGTTGTTTGAGGGATTTATGGTCAAAACACTGTGTCGCAGGTGAAATATTTTTGATATTTAATGTTGCTCATTCTTAACCAGACGTGCATTCATTTGGAACATGGCTCGTATTTGAAGTAACAATCTATACTGATACAAAGCAGCGAAAAATTAAATGCCATGGCCTACTTTGAGTTTTTAAAAATACCATCGAAATATGTCGCAAGTTTTCGTGAAACCTACCTTACCCCGATATGTCAACACGTACCTTTGTGGTTACAAACACTGAAATTGAACCAATCACACCCGAAAATACAACCCGTTTTTGCGGGAAATTTGCAAACTACTTTTATTGGCTATATTGAAGTAAAGTGGGTAGAAACTGCTGACATGGCAAATATAACACACATGCATTGATAGGATAAAGTAACTTGACTTCGATGATCCAATTACAATTGGAAGCATTAAGATCCTTAAGATCAGTGAACATCACCGTGGTGACATTTTGGAATGTCCCATTGCAGTCTGGCCTGCTTCTCCTACCAAATGTTGTAGTTTTAAAGGACGAGATACAGAATTGTGTTAGCTGTTATATCTTTGGCTTAGAAAATTTTTTCATACATGCTACAAAACTTACCAAAGATATAAAGCAACTTTTATGAATGTCATTGTATTCATTGTAAGTCATTTCTGGAAGCTTAAGGGTCATTGTCAGGGTGAAGTTACTCTCTGGCGTGCAACTTCCATGTGTGATATTAAAACCAACAGGAGGCTGAAAAGAACAAAAAAAAGTGAGAAAAGTTGATTTTTCCTTCAAATTTCAATTACTTAAATCATGTGATTTGATGTATTTAATTTATTATTGTACATTATTAGATCATGTTGTAAGACAAATACAACATGCTTTTGGGGAAAGTTGTGGAAACTACTATGTGTTTGCTGATTTTGACTACTTCCCGATAGTCAAAAATCAGCCAACATCTCGGTACCAGTAGTTTTCACTACTTTCCAGAAAATAAGCATGTCTTATTTATTTTACTATACCTCATATAAATATTTTCTCTATCACATGCCTATTTGTAAACAAATAACCAATGTGCAAGCACAATTACCATGTTGGTGTTTACATCTTCTCGATCAGCATGGTAAGGTAACTAAAGATTAAGTCTGTGACTTACAGGTTTGTATCTACGGGATATTCTATAAGTTATGTTATTCCTATTTTCTTTTACAAAGACTCAAAACTCAAATTCCAAACTCATTTTGGGAAACCATATTAAAAACCTTAAATGGGTCTACTTTTGTGATGCAAGTGAAATAAGCAAGATATTTTGCATATACAAACATTTTTATATCTTTTTCCTGAACCTTTATTAGGGGAGGGCATTGAACAGGTGCACCTCCAATGTGTGCCAAAATCACTTGCACCCTTTGACCAAGAATTGCTTGCCCATCCTCTTGTGTATTGTACCAAATAATGCTTATACGCTACCTAATATTCCTCTTGTTAGCTTAATGATTACAATTCTCCCTTGATAAGTCCAGTTTCCTATCGTCCACCTGGTCTTGTTCAATGGTACAGACATTTTGTATATTCAAGCGTTTTTTCCTATACCTTTCATGGGCCCGTGTGTCAAACTCATTTGACACTCTCACCACACCAAACATTGTTTGCATCTCCCTTTATGTGCACCTGCCAACAGTTCAGATTTGATCTGATTTTTCAGATTTTTGAAACTCCAAAAAATCTGATCAATCAGATTTTTCAAAGCTTTCAGAGAACAAATTAGGTAAAACCCCGGGTAAAACAAAAATAACCCAATATGCATGAGCAATGTACATCTGAATATCTAAATCAATTTTTAATGTTAAATCACCTTTTAGGGTATTTTCCAAATCAATAACCAGGGTCCTATCCAAGGGGGTGCAGAGGGTGTGTGTGCACCCCTGGGTCTATGTCTCAAACATGTGACATCAGTCTATTTTGGGGCTTTTCTTGCTACGGTGCACCACGGGGTCTAATGTTTCTGGGTATGCCCCTGTGAGTGTGCAGATTTTCTATTGTTCTATTGCTGGCAGGTATGCTTTGTGGCTTGCCAAAGAATGCTTGCTCCTACAAATACTAGCATTTATCCAGGGGTACACATATTTACTGCACCAGAATGTAAGCTTACCTTAGTCATGTCTAGTATATTGCCACTATAAGTGTAGTGTCCAACTGTCCAACTGGTTATGTTAAAATAGTACAGCAACACTTTGTATCTGTTAAATGATTTCAACTCTTCCGGTGCTTGATCAAATTCTATTTTCACAGTTTCATAACTCCCCGACCGAACCTGCTGAGCTTTTTGGCATTTAGGGCGCCACCGTCCTGGAAAAATTCATCATCGCATAAAAGATTAAACTCACAAGTAATATAACACAACCATGTTTCCATATTATACTAACCATTAGTGTTATATCCTTTATCTTCCCATCACCACCAAAAACAAGCACTTTATAATGGTCAAAATCAAAAGGAGCAAGGTCAAAGGTCACTTCTATATTGCGATAAATACCATCTGATATTATTTGCTTTGGTTTAATGCATTTTGGATGCCACAAACCTGCAAGACAATGATTGAAATTGAAAATTATTAGGTGTACAAGATATTTGTATGAATTTTAGGCACAAGTTATCCTACACTTTTCATTATCAATATTTTCTGTCACCAAGTGTTCACCGGGGTGCTCATCCATCAAAGTTTATATTTCATATCATGGAAGTAAGAGACATGGAAGCTGGTCGATCCAACACCTATTGAATTATTTACGTAACATTCTATACAGGGTACGTATCAAGCTATTGTGATAACAATGTAGTCAGCGTGTCTTTGATGTGGATCAGACTTGCCGCCTTTGTTGCCAGTTCGTTTATTTAAAGGTTTATTATTTTGAGCAAAAATCGTGTTTTTCTTGATTATGTTTCAAGTATGTTGTTTTTATTCGGAAAAAAGTGACAGGGATGTTAGATTTGTAATCCATAATTACAGAAATCCATTCAAAATATCGATTTCTACCCTATACTTACAGATTTTCTTAAACTTCAAAATATTGGAAATCATGCATTTACGTCTAAACCGCTAATTAGCGGTAATAATTGATATGCGCACTTGGCACATGCTTTACATTATAAAATGAATCCTGCATCTATTTGTGTGCCTGGGCTGCCTGAAATTGCTGTTGACCAGAATGTTCCAGAGTCGGGTATTATCTTTACATTTTGCGTAAAATAAATTGTATTTCATTTCATTTTCTGTTTTAAAACTGCTATCTGAAAGTCTAGCATATATATACATTTAATCGGTAGGTTTTCACATAATTACATACTTTTAATAAAATTCTATAAATTAAACTGATAGCATTCTGACCATTACGTAGGGATTTTATAAAATCTGTTTGTGTTCATAAAACTAGTCATGCACTGCGGTAATATAACACAGCCCATTGTCAAGACTTAGGAAACGACCTCATACTGCTATTGATTTTTAAGCGGGAACTTTGATTTTAGACATGGTACACGTTGACCATGCGATGACTCAATTGTTCCACTTTCAACTGTACTGCTTTTGTTCAGTATCGCGGCAAGTATGATACTCACTTTGATGTAGTATTTGACCAGCTTCCATGTGTATTACTTCCATGTTCATATGAAGCTGCTGTTTATAGAAAACATCTTGCTGACCTTACTAGGCAAATCTGGCCAGTATAACTGCCTATGCAGAGAGTAGTTATTCTTGAGAGGGCACTCACCTCATTTGCATGGCAAAATTACCCGTCTCCTCTGCAGCCAATTTGGTTTCGCTCCATCGAAATCAAGCTGGTCACGGAGGAGACTACTTTCCTTTGTGTTTGTTCATTTGTGTATGGAGAGCCCTTCTTGGAGTCCGTTTGGACTCAGGCTACGCTCTCAGCTAGAGTCCGACGCTGCATTGTACTAGAAACACCTTCTCTGTGAACTCGCTAGAGCAAGGAAAATAAAACTGGTTTCATTACTATCTGTTTTTGAGCTTTTTTTGCAGGTCTGCGACCATGGTGTTACCACAACTGTCTTTGCGTCATTAACATGTGCTGGAGTCTAGCACAGGTCAACCAAAGTCCCGGATTTTAATAAGACAATAATGATTGACACACACACCAGGAAGTTTCTCATCCAAAAGAATGAGAAAATTTAAATTCTCACCATTTTGGCCGTTTCTCATCAAAATGTCCGTTTTCTCATCCAAAACTTCCTTTAGTGTATTAAGTTAGCTTAGGCCTATTGATCCTAAATTTGCTGGTAGGGTAAAACTCGTTTTAGGGGGGTGTTTAAAAAAGTTGGCCACACATGCGTATAGGCCCATAGACATACCAACCTAGACCTATAACTGCCCATCCCTGACCGTGGCAGTAGGTGAAGCCACGTATCCAAGGTGATTTTGGTCGGGTGGTCGGACGCGGAGAAATAAGCGTTCATGTCTGGAGAGAAAGACGCGCTCGTTTGCGTGATTGTTGCGCCATTATCGCTCGCGTCAAATGCAACATGTTCCATAGACGCGAACATATCTGCTTGCTTGCGTCCGGGTATGCGTCCTTATCAAAGTCGTTGCTAAGCAGCGTCGGCTTCACTACGCGAACCAAAGTCATAGGTCTAGGTTCTCGTTTGTCTGGGTATAGGCCTACATTATCATACTTGAGTGCCCCTCGCCGGTGAAATTTGAGACTCATTTGGTCACCGTCCTAAGCGTCCTTGCCCACACGAGTCGCCAAAGAGTAGGCCCTACCCGGCATTATTAATTATTAGTGGTTAGCCTCCCTAAATACAGTCGCGTATCGTGTTGTCAATTATCGTTACTTGTGTCCATGGATATGACCCCATGTATAAGTAGGCCCCTAGTCTTCATAGAATTCACACAGTCTATGCCATGTCATTTACGGATACAAAGAGGATAATAATGTTGAGGGCGCCCACAAAATCTTACACCGTCTTACACAATGTTCCAAGGCAAAGTTCAGTTTAATATTTACTCATCGTAAAAATACAGACGTTTTATTATGTGATGATGTTGTCTGGATGGGTGGACAGTTGTCACACTGTGGAAAAACAACAACCGGGAATCCGCATTCATTTACAAATAGCATTAAATTAGTATCACATAGTGGCCTCCGTGCAGTGGAAAACCTTAATTCTTTCATCAAAAAGAAATGAAAATGACAAAAAAAACCCGGATCCACCTGTACGCCTATAAAATGGGCACAGAAATTTGTCTCAAATATGAATGAATTTTAAGAAACATACGGGATATGATGAACCAATGACCTGACGCCATGATAGTAGGATCTATTAGTCGTTTTATATACAATGTATATACCGTGTTGTCATAATACCAATATTTGACATAATATATAACGAGTAATATTTAGTATTGTAAATATGCAGTTCATATGCACAAACGAACACTGATCTTTATGATATTCAGGTTGTTGTAGATCTCATATAACATGTCATATAGGAGGTCATATGTGTTGACCTTCTCCTATTGTATTTGTTCATCTGTGTATGGAGAGGATTAGCGCCATTAAAACTCCATCAGTATTTGGGCGTAGTTCAGTGAACTCACCAGATTGCTATTCCAAGTACTTTGATAAATACAGATAATATGTATTAATGGGTCGAGGCGATTGCATTGAAAAACTAATAAATTATTCATAACAGTTACGTAATCAATCGATAGTGCGGACACTTTTCATTTACAAACCACCAAAATTCGTAATCTTTTAGCGTTGGAAAAGAAACCACGTGAATAGAGTGTCATCCCCCTGTGCCTATGTTTCAATATATTGACTGAATGGACAATGTAGTTAAGCAAACTACAACCACGGAATAGGCCTGGAAGCGGCACTAGAAATTAGCATGAAGCCGCATTTATATGTAAATAGCGTATTGTTATTTAAATTTGCGCCCAGACGTATTGAGGGCGACAGTCATGTTATCCAGACAGAGAATGTCTTGATGCGCCAGGCATGTCAAATTGCTGAGTGAATGTGTATAAATCCCCTTTCTGTATAGGTAATAAGCTAGTACATTTCGTGTTCCAGTTTGTTATAACAAAAAATAAGTATTATATTAAATATATTAAGTGTATAAACTTTGAAATTGACGTGAATTTGAAGCGCTGAGCTCCAAATCTAGCTAAATCGTGTAGTGTGAAATTATGCTGTGTGACCCCCTCTGCGTGGTAGAATTATATTCATAAAACATTGAATTTAACATATAATATGGGCAGCCAACCACGATTTATCAGCATTTAAAATATATATTAATTAACAAAGATAAATAATCAACAGTACAAATGACAATTTAACTAGTAAACAAGTCTGAAATCTTAAAATGTTGCCACGTGATTTCCCGAACACATGATATGTCTACATGTGACCATTATTCAGATTTACCGAAGTATTTGGAGTATGGTGCACGGCTTGCAGGCAACTGTGTATTTCTTTACCTCCGTATAAAATCAATAATTCATGCTGGGAGCCAAGTAACATTCTGTCTGCTTAGTGCATATTGGTATTTTATTTTACTTGAGAGCATATAGAAATACATAAAGACGAATAAGGCGCCATGATAGAAAGCTATGGAAGGTCAGGTCGGGTATCAAAGGTTATTTTAACTTCAAATACTACTTGTGTTTCACACCTTGCCTCTGTCACGTATTTCCTTCATATTATTGACCTCAAGTCCTAATTTTGACTTTGCTATTGCAAAATGTCATTTCATATCAAATTAGTAGACTTTCTTTGAAAAAACATATCACTGGTGCCTGATGGGAATATCCGTCCGCCATTTCATTAAACTGGATCGTTTTCGCCTGGTTTGCGCCCAGATGTATTGAGGGCGCGCTATACTCTCATTGAACAGGCAAAGTTCGCAAAACTAACAACGTTGTTATTTGCCAATATCAATTAACATGATCCAAGGGTCGAACATGAATTATTCATAACGGATCGATAACTGGCCTCACTTTCTAGCTAGTAAACCAGCGGAATTTTTCATAGGTTTTGCGTTGCTAATAGAACAACCGTGAATTTAGTGTCACCCCCTTGCTACAACCTTGGCGGAAAAGGTTGCCACACCTGAGCGTTAATTGGCCAACATCCTTCCCCGCTCCCCTATTGCAATGTTGATTTGGACAAAATCGTCATCATTTCTACATTACAGTCTCCCAACATTGAAAAATGAGGGGTGGGGAAGGGGCGAGTGTAAGCTGCATGTACATTTACGACTATTATACAAAATAATACGGAACTATCACATATTTGGCTCCGATTGCGTGCTTTTAACACCAGAACGTGCAGGTGTGGCAACAAATTTCCGCCAAGGTTGTAGGTGGTTGCCTGTGTCAGCAAGGTTTGAGTGACAAACTGCTAAGGGACAAAATCAAAACTCAACCACCGGTTGACCGCCGGTTCCGTCCAGTTCCATCCTGTAGTTGCAATTGTTCTAAACAATGATAACCGGACTGAACCGCTGGTCGAGTTTTGATTCCATCCCTAAATCTTAAAATCAGCTGAAGTTGGGATAGGATATAGCAGGCAGGCAGGGCAGCAAACAAAAATGTGCAGTCCTTTGCACCGGCAGTCCAGTAAGAACTGCATGTACATATCGCTGTTGTTCTTCATACCCATAAATAATAAGCTTGTTAATCCATATTTTACCTTCAGGGCTCCATTCACAACGTTTGTCTCCAGGTTTTTTCTCAGAACTACCTGTATAAGTGAAACAATACAAAAGTTTTTCAAGCTGTAGACTCTGTCATTTCTGTCCTGACTGAATACAATACTATTAGTTACTATGCAAGCTTGGGTGAGATGTATATTATCTCTATAGTTTGATCAGCTCGTAATAGCCGGGAAATGTTATAGCTTTTACCACTACGCCGAAAAGTAGACCCACGTTAAGAGTGCTATTAATTGACCTGCCTGGTCTATATATTTTGTGTTAAAGAAAGTAGACAAAGTATAGGACTTGAATTAATAATTTGTGATGCTTCTGGCGAGATGTCACAAGACAATTCTCAAAATAAAATATATTGATATTAATCCGCGATGTTATAGAGACCGCCAATTACGAGCTGATCAAAGTATAGTAGAGGAACTTGTGCATGGTGAGACCTATGTCAAAATATATTCATGTTCCCCGACTATAGCTAATCCACATCTCACCCTAATAAAGCTGAGCCTATATAACAAATGTATCATACCCAGATGAAACACATCCTCTTTTGTGCCAATTATTTGTCATTTCTTATTCAGTGAACATGGTCTAATTTGTAATCAGATAGGATTAGATTTACGCTTAGGGTTATGTTTAGGGATTAGGTTTAGGTTATAGGTCAGGAATAGGGTGAAGGTTAGGGTTATGGTAAGGGTTAGGGTTTATAGCTAAGTTATGGGTATTTTGGACTAGTGACACTTCGGACTATTGACTCGTAACCAAATTTTCAGTCTTTTTAATCAGGACAAAGGAGTGATTCTCAATCTTTTAGCAATTGAAGTCGTGAACAAATTTGATCCATTTGAATATTCAGTCAAAGGAATCAATTTACATAGTTTTCAATCTTTTGATGATTGCAATTAGGGATACATCCATTCCAATTGAAAATATTTACTATAAAAAGTTTGAAATCTCGTTCCAGGCAATGCAACATATACCATTTGGCAGTTAAACGACAGTAAATTAGGAGTAACACTTGATTGGATGGTGAACCCAGTCTTCAAAATTTATTTATTTATTTATTTATAACATTCGGCCGAAGCCAGGCTAAACCTAAATCCACGATTTCTCTGTGTTACAAAATTCAAATTCCGTGTTACAAATTGGAAGATTTGCGTGATTTTCCATTTTCCACTATAAAGCACCGAAAAGTTAAAACAAACATGTTTTAAAAGTGTATTTTGTCTTACCTTTTACTCTAGTATGGCCAGAATTTTGCATTGTAGGCCTATAATTAATGTTAGAATGGGTTCTTTAATGGTTGATTACTGCTAAATAATCACTTTTCTTTGTTTTATTTTGCAAATCAACACACAAGTTAGACATTTTACACAATTTTTACTATTTTGTGGCATCTTCAAATTTCCGTGAGCAAACCTTGAATTCTGTGAATTTTTCTGTTTTTCCGTATCACGGAGAAATCGTGGCTTTAGCTAAACCCAATAGTACTCATTAAATTCAAGGGATGCCATCCGGATATGACGGGACAGGGATATGGGAAGAGGTCCGATTTTAGACGCAGGGAGGAAAACCGGAGGACTCAGAGAAAAACCTGCGAGGACGAGCATGGATCGGCAACCAAACTCACATGTGGCACCGTGGGGAATTGAACCCCAGCCACAGTGGTGAGAAGCGAATGAGAAGGCCACTACAGTAACCCGCCCTATCTCTAACCCGTCAATCATAAAATCAATCTTAATCCATTTAGATTGATTCCCATCATCAAAAGTCAAACGATTGAAATATCAATCAATTCTCGCTATTCACAATAAGGGCGCCGCCAGCGGTTTGCGATGTAATCTTGATGTATCATTCGAAAAGGTCGACATCCAAGTCCGCGCAATACGAATATTACCATGCTACATAGGAACACTTGACAATATTTGTTAGTTTGTCAAAATAAAGGTGTTACACGCGAATCGATATGCAATAATACTAAATAATGTGATTTGAAATGTGCACAAGTCATTTTTTCTCTATCGATTTGCGTGTAATACAGTTATATTGACAAACTAAAAAATATTGTCACGTGTTCCTATGTAATAGCATGGTAATATTCGTATTGCGCGGACTTGGATGTCGACCTTTTCCCATGATCCATCACGATTACATCGCAAACCGCTGGCGGCGCCCTTATTGTGAATAGCGAGAATTTTGGAGAGTACATACACCACATTTCGCCATAATACATTCTAGAAACGCTTGCTGTTAGAATAAGAAAAATTTTAATGCTAATTTATTGCACATTCTAGGGAAGCGTGGATACCTTTTTAAAATAACCGAGTGAGAGGGTTTTCAAGAAAATATTTTTCCTGTCAAAACTGAAGCATCCTCTGCATAAAAGAAAATATGAATATTAACTGCACATCATATATAACGATTCGTGATACCCAATTGTGGCACATTTGATGTCGTTTAAGAAGCAGAGAATTTTATTTCAATTTAATATACGCCAAAATATTTTTTTGATTGAGCAAAAATAAGGATAGAAAAAACGTTGAAAATCCTATGTGAATATTACATTAGACCCGGCAAAAGATTACTGTTTCGTTTTTATGGTAATCTAATCTTTTATTTCCTGAAAAAACATTTGGGGTCTAAAATGGATTTTTTATGTAATTGATAAAAACATCGAACGTGTATACAAGAAAATGGTAGGTTTTCCTCTATAGTATTTTACTGACCATGGAAATGTACTGAGACACAAGCACGTGTCAAAATCGATATAATGTATTGTCCGTACAGACGCCCAGTTATCATGTTTATTATTGGATTTTTTTTGTATAAAACACGCAGTTAACAATAATTGAGCGCTAATAATACACATAAATGTTTTTAGGCAAATAAAATTCCAAAATATGGTACGTTTTCTGCCTTTGCTTGTCACGTGGTAGGCCTATGTTGAAGTTGCGATTATATATCTTCAAAATATCAAATGAATTCCAAGAAGACAAGTGGTCGAGTGGTCTAAGGCGCTGGGTTCATAGTGTATCCAAAGCAGTCCGCCGCCGTGAGTTCAAACCCCGCCTCCGCCAAACTTTAATGAAGTAAAATTAAAATTTTACTTTTAAAAAATTTCATATTGGGGAAATGTGACTGGCAGAATTTATGTATGGCGTGGAGTGGTGTGGAGAGTACAAGCACGCTGGGGTTAAAGAACTTTTGATTGATAGATGAGCAAGTTATGGAGCCTCAAGATTGAATTATACCAGATGACTTACTTGGCTTGACAGCATCATATGGGTAGTTTTTGACCACTGCTGTATCATGGGGATATCCTGCAACACTGTAGTCTACAGGAAGTGTCCGCATAATGAAATCATATCCAGCTCCTGGTTTGATGCCACAAAAACACTCATAGATGAACTCCCTGGCAACATATTTCTGTATTATAATGACAAGATGTTAAAGTTATGATGTCAGAACCCCTGTTTCTTACCTCTGAAGACTTTACCAAGCTATCACTTGAAAGCAAGAGCAAGGACCTGAGGGAGGGCCCCATGCACTGACAGTGGCACAGCCAGAGTATTTGAGGGTGAGGGACTTGCCTACCCACAGTGGCGGCACCACAATTTTTTTTTTTTCCGGGGGCATGGGGGGGGTAAAGTGAATTATTCATGTTCTCCCAACATTAAGTGGTTTTGATTTGATTTGATTTTATTCGGTATCTCCATATTGCACATACAACAATACAAGGTAAATAGATATAAAATGCTTTAAGATAAATAACATATAATACACAAAAACCAAAGCAAGGAGATATCACAGGATAGCCCTTTAAGCCCAAAGGCTTATTTCCGAAGGGGTCCTTTATACATAGAAGGGCAAAAGGCATACATACATATAAAACATACAAAGAAATATATATACAAGTGAATATTAAAAGCAAAATAAAATCTTTAAACATGATTAAAATCATTAGAAACTAAATTTGGTTAAAAAGATGAGTTTTTACAGACCTTTTGAAACTTGGTTTATTAGAAATTGATTTGATTGCACTTGGTAAGCTGGCCCAATCCTGAATGGCATTATAATAAAAAGAGCCAGAAGTGATGGTAGTGGATTTTGGAACACGAAAATTTTGAGCACTGTTTTTAGTACTATATTGGTGCACATTTGAAACTCTGGTAAAATTTGAACTAAGATAGTCTGGGCCAACTTCATTAAAAATATCAAAAACATGGTTCAACCTGAGTTGTTTAGCCCTATTTTGTATGTTAAGGAAATTAAGATCTTTAAAATCATCTTCTGTAATATGATACATGCAATTCTTATTTAAAATAAATCTGATAACTTTGTTTTGAGCAATTTGTAAGCTTTTACTCATCTGCTTATGTGTGCCAGCATGCCAAGAAGAAATAGAGTAATCAAACAAACAAAGTACAAGAGCAGAGCATAAAATTTTCTTGATATTTTGATCAAGAAACTTTGCCTGTCTGTAAAGAAATTTGAGTCTAGAATTTACTTTTTTATGACACCAAGACCCATTTCGTCACCATTCAAGCACTGGTCAATAGTAAGGCCTAAGTATTTGACTGAGGGAGTAGCATGAATTGTTTGCACATGCCCTTCACACTCAATGGTATAATTTTGCCAATTTTTCAATTTACGTTTTGTTCCAAAAAGAATGAGTTCTGTTTTACCCATGTGGAGAGAAAGTTTATTATCTATGAGCCATTTGTTACAGCTTTCGAGATTTTTGCTAAGCTGCTGCCCAATTTTCAACGGATCTTTATCAGAAACCAAAAGAGCGCTATCGTCTGCATACTGAAGGAGCATACAGTCAACACAGTTGGGCATGTCGTTCACGTAACAAAGGAACAAAATGGGACCCAAGATACTCCCCTGTGGAACTCCACATGTTAAAGCCATAGAGTTGGAGTCTGAGCCATTAACATTAACAATCTGAGATCTGCAATTCAGATATGACTCAAACCATTTAGTGGAGTTCATTCCCAGAGCAGTAAGCTTTTGACATAAAATAGAGTGATTAACACTGTCGAATGCTTTCTGGATGTCAAGAAGCACCATTCCAGTAAACAGACCAGCACTGATTTGGTTTCTGATATGATCTTGAAGATAGATAAGACATGTGTCTGTGGAATATTTACCTCTAAAACCTGACTGAAATTTAAATAAGATGTTATTTTCCGTGAGATACCTGTTAAATTGTACAAACACTGCCTTCTCCAAATACTAACAGGTCTGTAGTTGCCTACTTCCAACCTGCTCTTCTTTTTATATAATGGTTTGACCTTGGCAATTTTCATTTCACTTGGAAACACTTCAGTCCTGATAGAGAGATTAATAATAGATGTAATTGGAGTTTTAATGACTTCTGCAGCATCTTTCAGAAAACGAGCCGGCAAGCCATCTAAGCCAGTGCTTTTATCGATGTTAAGATTGGTTAGCTCATCATAGACAAAGGTCTCACTGACCTCATGGAGATCAAAGGATCCATTCCTGATATGACTGTAATAGCTTTGGAACCTGTTGGAGTTAACATCATAAAGACCACTTGGCTCAGGTAGCTCACCAACAAGTTTGGCAGCAACTCCAGTAAAGAATTTGTTGAAATGATTAGCAACTTCTTTGTTCTCAAAACACTTTTTACCATCAATATCTAAAACCATATTGGTAGAGTCTTTTGTTTTGTTTTGGTACCCAAGCTCTTTGAGATTTTTCCAGAGCTTTTTAGAATCATTTTTTTTTGCCTCAATCTTATGCAACATGTACTGTTGTTTAGCAGATCTTATCTCTCTTTGGACTTTATTACGTAACTTACAGTACTCTTTATAATACTCAGACATATGCTTGTTTTTATCAAATTTTGCAAGCAAACAGTCTCTTTCTCTGATGTTATCAATAATCTCACTTGTCATCCATGGTTCAGAGCGTTGTTTAATCCGAACTTCCCTTAGAGGAGCAACAGAGTCAAGAGTGTTCAAGAATATGTTACAAAACATGGACCAAGCTCTATCAACATCGTTACATAACAATATTTCAGACCAGTCAGTTTCAGACAACTTATCAATAAAAGATTCCTTGCTGTAATTCTTTAAAGATCTTACTTTAACTCTTTTATGTTCGTTGAATGTTGCTTTGGGTGGCTTCCTTGTACAGTACGTGAAAAAGTGATCACTTAACCCAGTTGTTACCACACCATATTGACTGATTACATTGTCATAATTACATATAATGTGATCAAGAGCAGACTTTGTGGTAGGGGTGATTCTAGTTGGGGTATGAATAAGTTGTTTATGTCCAAACAAGTGCAACATGTTAGCATATTTGGTGTAAATTCGGTCTTTACGTAAAGCACACATGTTCATATCACCCAAAATAATCACTTCAGAATCAGCAGGCAATTTTGAAAGGACATTCTCAAGATTGTTGATAAATTGCGAATGCTTTTCAGGCCTGTAACAGGAACCAACAATAAAAGGTTTGCATCTTGGTAGCAAAATCTCAGTCCAAATAGCTTCCATTTTGGGAATGTCTAAATCAGGCCTGGGATTAAATGCCAAATCAGAATGAATGTAGATGCAGGTACCGCCGCCATTTTTGTTACGGTCCTTACGGATAACAGAGAAATTAGGAATGTTGATTTCATTATCGGTGACTGAATCATCCAGCCATGTTTCACAGACAGTAATTATTTTGGCTCTAGTATTGGATGCAATCAGTTTTAATTCACTCATTTTGGGACAAACAGAACGGGCATTGAGATTGATAATGTGAATACCCTTCTTAGAAAAGGTTTTAAAACATCGTCAGAGTCAATATTGTTTATTTTAATATTGTTTATTTTACAGTTTCTATCATCTTTCCTTGTGGAGATCCGGTGTCCTGGCTAACGTTGTTATTTTCAGGCTCAACTTCATTTGGCGAATCTGTGCGGAATCTTATCCTGGGACCTTTTCCTCTATGAGTTACAGGCATGGAATTGATCTTTAAAGATCTAAGACATTTCCAAACATCAGGGTTGATATGAGTGGATTTTCCATAGTCTTTGAATTCAAGTAGTTTGTCACGATCATAAGTAATGCGATGGCCAAAGTTCGACGTTTGGGATGGTGATGGACATTGGTCAGGTCCGGGGTTAGGGTTTACATCACCAGCAACAAGGAGGCGGAGATGAAAAGTAGCATCAGAGTTATGGTGGTATGGAATACGTGCTTTTAAAAACCAGAAGTTGTTATGCTCTGATGTATAAGGGTTGGAAATCTGGGATGAACATAACACAGATCATATTGCACAGTATATTGTATAGGAGTCAAAGGACACCATAGTTCATCATATGTTGTTGTTTGTACATATTGACCACCATGAGAAACTGTCAATAGAGTTACAAGTACTTGAAACCAGCAGGTCAGCATCACTATTGTAGTTCTTGTAAACAGTCACTTTAAATAATTGATGTTCCCATTAAAGTTGGCTTACCAAGCATGAGTAGAGTTTGAAGTGGCTCTAGTACAGTGCAGAAAGGGTTAACAGTAACTGTATGCTATACTGTAGTCTAGGTAGTTCTGAGGTCCATCAAATTTTAGAAACTTTAAAAGATAATTTCTTACTTCAAAAGCAGATCCAGTTCAAATAAATATCATCAGTAGATGGAGCAGTCTATAATAAACACTTGTACATAGCAGAATACCAACAATACTCCACAAAAACCATATAAAACAGCACAAAATTACAGAGGTTGAGGAGGCGACCTGCTGGTGCACAACCTCTTCAAATTGGCGTGGTGTGGAAAGTGGAGGGAATAAAGCATGATCGAAATGTAACCATAAAAATAAAAAAATTTGTGAATTTTGCAAGTGCAGTTCATTTGCAAACTTTGTACAAATTTCATGTCGCAGAAACATAAAATCAGGGTTTACAGTACATGAAGAGAAACATTGATACCACAATATTATAAATCGTGAATACCACTGAAGATTTACATCCCATATCCATGAGAATCTTGATTGATCATAGCGTCGTACCAGATTAAAAGATGGTTGATAATTGACAAAATATGTTATAACTATTCTCTTTTAAGAATTTTAGGATAATATTTAAATGATTTGTATGTCTCATGCCTTTTTTTTGCTAAAATAAGCTCAATTTATTCCCTCTTCAGAATTTTAAGATGATGTTTTAAATGATTTGTATGTTTTAGTCATTTTTTACAGAAATTACTTCAACTTTGCTTCACTGTAGCCAAAATGTTTTAAATTTCCATCCCCAAAATGAGGAAAAGTTGTAAAAACTGAATTTTAGTATAGCAAGAGGCCCAAATTTCTTGGAAAATATTGATGGGGCCACTTTCAAATTCTCAGTGGCACACCCCTAACTAAACTTGATTACCCTGAGCGCGCCAACAATCAGCCAAAATTGTCAAAAGTGGCTGAAAAGAACAAAAATTGGTAATTTGTTGAAAGGTGGGGGACACGTCCCCCTGGGATTGACGCCCATGCCCTGAGGGCTTCAGAAACACCTGTTGCTCTAAACAAAGCCCCTACAGAATAACACTCATTTGGAATTCCATTCTTACCTGATTGACATAGTCCTGGACAGCATAGTAGTCAGTGCTTCCTCCATGATCATGATTCTGACAAAAGTACAGGCTGAGGTCTGCAGAATTACGGCCTCGCAACGTAAACTGCATACCTTTGATTTTGTTAGCAACTGAAATACAAGGCAAATATTGAATAATTTGAAGGTTAAAGATAATAAGGTGCACTTAAAGCCATATTATTACATTTCCATAAAAAATTAGTATTTACTTTCCATAAACTGTTAGCTTTTATTGTCAAATATGTCCCCTTTTTAATTTTGAGCCGAACAACTGGGGTAAAGCAAAAAAAATTGGAATTTACTACAAGTGCTGATAACGCCAATGCGTGTCACTCCGTTGGTCCTGCTACAGTACGATTCCCGCATGCCATATACATACTGTCTTATGAACATCGCATACACATTTGATTAATATTTTCATCGTAATAATTAAACGATGGTTCCTGCGTTTTATTCAAAATCTCGGATTTTGACAAAACTACAGCACCTACAGTCTTGATTTTTGCAGGGTATGTTAGTTAAATAAAGTACATTATATTCGTATGAACAACAGAATTCTGAAAAATATTGAGGGCATACTCCTCAGCAAATGTTACAATATGGCTTTAAATACATCATCCTCAGCAAATGTTACAATATGGCTTTAAATACAGGGTGTCCCCAAATGATCTATACAGTGTTTGAAAAAAAATATTACAAATATAAAATGAACAGTCTAATTTTAATATGTGAAATACATTGGCACATATGTCAGACACCTACTTATTCTGTTACTTTCATTGAGATAGCTTGACTTGTTTTGGTGCGACATTTATATTATTTTATATTATTTATATTAAATGGACGAAAACTGTATTGCGTAATTCACAGTGCAACTGCCTCATAACACATGAATGTTTTATCACCATTGTATCGTCCAGCCGTACTGTGTAATAATAATGGAAAAATCATACATTATTTTTTTAGGAAATGTACCAAATTTGGTACAGATATAGAACTTAAAACACAGAATAATTCTTCATAAGGGATTAAGTGAAAATGTTCAATACGGTATGAGTTCAGCTCATGTTGAAAAACATACTTTTTCCTGTGATTTCAACCACAATTTTACCCCAAAATGTCATCATTGCAGAGGATATTAACATCTCAAAGAAACTTTTACGTAGCTGCAGCAGGTTTGCCAATATACTGTGGACAGTATACATATTTAGGGATTTTATAACCTAAAAAACAGTTGACCAATAATCAGGGACTTATGTTTGTGTCGGACTCTTGTGCCTAAAAATGGCTGCGTTAACAGTTTTTCACCAATTTTTCTCAAATTGGGACACATGTTTAGGGATTTTTTTCTCAAATCGGGACCCATATTTAGGGATTTCTTGCAATAAAGATACCCATTATACTCTGATCATCTCTTAATAGGCGGGGACTCATAACATCGTGGATTGATATAGAATGGCGTACACACAGCTTGGCGCAGCAGTTACGTGAACTGCGCTTTGTGTTTTGCGTGAAGACGCGTGCTTTTGTGAATTTACGCGTGCATAAGTTGGAACTTTATTGACTCGCGCAGTAACAAAAACCAAATAATTTCCGCCTATTTTAAAAGAGCTGATCATAGTACAGAGCGGCACATCTTTGTATACCTTGTATATGTATAGATACCCCCAGGTGTATAGGCCTACTTGTTGTGTACATTTTAAGTGGTAGGACAAATAAAGGCTAAAATGTGTTAAGGATTGTCTTAGCATAGCAAGGTGAGAAGCAGTTTGGCACCCAAAGCTTCAAGAAAGTGCAAAACAAGTGGGGCACCCGCTTGCGACGTACCTGATTTGTTTTTGACAAAAGAGATGAAAAGCAGACATCCTCCACAAACGCATTATTTTGAGTTTGAGCAACTATATTACTGATACAGACTGCTGTAAAAACATGTATTATTGTAATACCAATCTATATTGTAATGTTTTTGTGGAGGGTGTCTGCCTTTCGTCTCTGGTCAAAAAAAAGAAAGAAAGAAAATACACCCTCATTTTGAGGCATTTATGCTTGTATATAGATGTAATTCTATGGTATATTAACCCTAACCGCCTAAGGGCTTTTTGGCGACGGGAAGGGAAAGAAGGAAGGAATAAAGAGAGAAAACAAAGAAAGAAGTTGTTTGCTCTGGGTGGGATTCGAATCCGAGACCCCTCGCATGCCAACCACTGGGTTGGCGACACTTTGCCACGGGTCTTGAGCTTCGCTGGCCAGAGAAACCATGCCTATATATCATTTAGGGCGATTGCGTCATCACACCACGTCGGATCCGGATGCACAGCGCATCATGATGCAGTCATGTCTGCAGTAGAATTCATCTCGACCTTTGCAGGACTTAACCCCATTAAAAGCTATTAAACCAAGATAACACTCATTGAAACAGCTCAACTGATTAAATCGGATCTTCTCTGGTTGTGCACAAGTGACTGTTTTCATGTGCGATATCGCAATAAAGCTGGTATTCATAGCTTCAGTTGAGTAACCGATTATAAAGGAAACGAAAGGAAACAATGTTATGTGTGGCTTTGTTCACGAAATCAGACAATGTCGTGCTTTTTGTAAACCAGCATTCTTGAAAATGAGCAACATAATGATTTTTGACTTAACACGGTTTGGAAATAATTTCTTCATATTTTTGGTGTTATCTGTCGTTTACATGTCCTTCCTAAAACACAAAAGTACGACCCTCTCCAAACACCTAAATTAGCTAAAAATTTAGGACATGTTACAAAACTATATTGTCTAGAATTTTAGAAGAGTACTTTTAATATTGGCCGGTTATTTTTCACACAGCGACGTTAACTAGGCAATGTACTATTACCTATAACATTAACTAAAACACCAAAGTACGAATATTTCCAAACATCTAAATTAGCTAAAAATTTAGGACATGTTAAAAAACTATATTTTCTAGAACTTTAGAAGAGTACTTTTAATATTGGCCGGTTATTTTTCACACAGCGACGTTAACTAGTCATATCCCCATACTGTTAACGTAGGGCTATTTGTAAAGGTCACGCGTCAATGGGAAAGAGCACTGTGTATTGTGTATAGGAAAACGGACAGTAACTGCAGTATGTATCAAGTAGTATTTTGTAGTATACAGGCGGGTTAGGGTTAAGCCCAAATCAGTTGGTGGTAAATTCCTAGGGTAAATACGTTGACGATTTTAGTATATCAATGGGGGACCCTATGTGGGGGAGATTGCTTTAGTATATCAATGGGGACCCTATGTGGGGGAGATTGCAACAATCCCTGGTTTTTACATTGTATATGAGGGTTAGCATTAGCATATGCATAGTGAGAGTTATTCAATGATATTTACAGTGTTCACTGAGCTTGTATTTGATCCTGAGACAAGTATATTCGCCAGCAGTATCTGGATCGCCTGTGATATTGACACCAAAGTTTTTAGTGAAGTCTTCAATGACGATATCATGAGCTGGACAGGTCTTTCATCAACGTTCTCAGGTACATCAATTGGGTTAGGGCATACACCATCTGGATAAAGAAAGAAAGACTGAGCTGCGATAAAGTTCCATTGTTTTAGAACTGACTTTGTTTTGTTTTTGGTTAGGGTTGCCATCTGATTTCCAACTGATTTTAAACTTGCAATTGAAGACTACAGTAGTGGAAGAAGCGCGTAAGTGTTCAGAAATGATTCTAAGAATAAAATAGACCATTTTTTTCATATTTTTCATAGATCAAATCATTCCTGTTTTCAAATATACTTGTATAATGTTAATGTATAAATGACACAAAACATATTAAAAGGGCATTTCGTGATCCACAGCCTCATCCCCCCACTTTTCTCAAAACAAGCTTTTTTCGTGGATATCTACTGAAAAATGTCATAAAAAGAGGATGCTAGGATCACGAAATCTTCCTTTAATAATGCAACTTTCAAACGAAAAGGGGGAACTTTCTGATCCACATTTTTTTTTATCTGAGAATACGACCTACATTTTCTAAGTACTAACTATGTGCACTTAGGCACTTCTTCCACTACAATCTTCAATTGCAAAATAATAACACTCAGATGGGGTGGGGGTCAGAGGTCATTGAGAAGAAAAAGCGCCTGCGTAAGTGAATCCGTGAGCAGGTGCTGTGTCAGTGGCGTTGCCAGGATTTTGGAACCGAGGGGGCACAACTTGTAAATGTACCGACGGAAATATTTTTTGCCGACGGAAGTTGTGACTTGTTGACCCAAAATTTTTTTGCATGGTTTGAAAAAGTGAAGAGCAAATAAAAAAAAGGATAATAGGTGCTAACATAAAAACACACAATTTGTATGTAGAATTCATAATTTTTCATCATTTTTATACAATTCTCCCCTTCTTTCTGACACCCTGGGTAACAAATAGTCTATTGTTAACCCATTTTTTTTTTCACCAACGCCTTCCGTCTACCGACTGCCTTACATGAACCGACGGCCCCTGCCCCCCCCCAACTGGCTACGCCACTGTGCTGTGTATGCCTATCTGAACACCTAATCCTATAAATCATTCAGTTTCTAACCATAAAAACTCTCGGGGGCACTGAACCATACACACGCGTGGCTAACTTTTTTCAAGCACCAAGTTTGTTCACTCTAGACTATCGAATATGTTTCGATGGTCTAAGCTTGTATGAGGTAATATTTTTCCATGCCTAATAAATTCGACCAGAATATGGACTTGGACCGTATTCAGGTATTCAATTGTTTTTGCACACCCTAACTATTGGTGTGGTTATGTACATACCTAAAGCACCATTAAAGTCCCTATAGTCCAAGATAGAACACGACTGTACTCTCAAATTGGGATCACTGGCTGATGAATACTGAAAGAATAAATCAAATATGGAAACATAATTATGAAGGGGTGGGGTATGAGCGTTTGGACAGTATTTATTGTGGGACATTAGAGCACACCAGACATATCGAATTGCATTCTGAATACGAAGAATGTCCTTCTGATATCAAATAATTCGCAATGTAATACACATTTTATGGCAAATGATTAAAAGTTGATATTTTTGATATTTAACAGTACTCGAAGTAAACTTTATAAATCTGATGATATGTACTTAAAGTGTATGTAGGTGGAATGAAAAGCCGACGATCAATTGAAAATTTTGACCTTTCGTATTGAAGATATGGATTTTTTTCCCAAAATACCAAAAAAAATAAGGTCTTTTGGGAAAAAATCCATATCTTCAATATGAAAGGTCAAAATTTTCAATTGATCGTCGGCTTTTCCTCCCAGCTACATACACTTTAAGAATATATCATTAGATTTATAAAATTTAGTTCGAGTACTGTTATACATCAAAAATGTGAAAAATATCAAATTTTAATAATTTGTCATAAAATTTGTATTATATCGTGAATTTCAAAAATGAAAATTATTTGATATCAGAAAGACATTCTTCGTATTCAGAATGCAATTCGATAGGTCTGATGTGCTCTCATGTCCCACAAAAATACTGTCGAAACGCTCAAAACGCTCATTCCAGATCCCTTAAGATATCGGCCTAAGGATAAACTTAGATAAAATAATATCTTACATGTAAGGTTTCAAAATTGGAACCAAATAAAATGAGGTAAAACAAAGAAAATCGATATTTCTTGTCAGCGCCTATATCGTCAATGCGTGTAACATCGATCGTTAAGGGTACTTGCCCATCAATTTCATTCAGGGCGTGTTTGAAAAACGGCACAGCGCATTAGTAAAAAGAATAAAAAATACTAAAATTTTCACCAGGGTTCGAACCACTGCCAAGGCACTATGAATGCTAAGGATGCTTATTGTGCCACAGTGACTGTGCTTAACATTCGGCGATTTTCAAAGATATACATATCAACACGTTTCTAGTGTATTGAAAATCAGATTTTGGTAGGAATACAGTCATAGAAAGACATATGACTCTACTTGTCTGTTTGTTTTTCATTTAATACAAATTAATTTTGATGAATTGAACTGGTACGACTCTTAGGACTCGTGATAAACGACGATTAATTTTGTAATAATAAAATGAAAACTCTGGGTCATTCACGACATCATTTGTAATTCATGTCAAAACCTGGGGAGGACCACACACATCCGTGTATACGTGCGCAATCGATACTCAATGATCCAGACAATATCGTTTGAATATACCGCCCTTATGTATGCACCTGCTTGACACATCTTGTCACTTGCGGGAAGATATACTATAGGCCTACCCTAATAGCTTACAATAGATACCCCACCGTAAATAGCTCTCTTCATTACCTCGCTGTGCCAGAATATACGCGCAGTGTACGTACTTTTGAACCCTATTTTGTTAAAATGATAAGAAAGGACTGTTTTCAGCTAAAATGTTGGCTATCAGCAGATGCTCAATGATACCGGGAAGTGTTGCAGAAAGGTAAGCGTACTCTTTATTTATTCAAAATATCACATATCAATTAATTTAAATTGAAAATCCAAAAAGGAAATGTCAGGTCAAAATTCTCACCTAGAATTATTGTGAAATAAAATCAAACCAAATTTAGGCTCCGCAAATAACGTCCAATTATTCCCATTGGTGTTTGCTACACGTGCATATAATAAATTATGATTTGGGGCTAATTTGAGAAGAGTTAATGACTCGAGTTTCAAAATACACCGAGTGATGTTTTTTGATCAAAAACATCGACAATTCAAAACTCTGTAAAAACAAATCAAGAATTATCTGGGATAATTGCAACTAAGTATAATGAAAGTTATGATCTAAGCTACCAGAGGCATCATTAATTTCCTGACTAGACTATGATATTTAGTTGTGGGAACAGATTACTTTAATTTTTTGGCGGGATTATTTCCCGCCAAAAATTGCAACCAAAAAGAGCATGTAGCCTTAAGGAGGTCGATCGGCTGAACATCACCTTAGCTTTACACATGGACGTATAAATAAGACGTACAACATAAGTATAGTATTATATCGATAGTTTATAGGCTACGTCAATGATTCACGAGTATTTCAGCCATCAAGTTTGAAACGTCTCTTGCTTGCTAGACTATGCCATATTTTTGGAGGATGTGTCGGAGCGTATTTCCATTGTTTTTAAATCGTATAACATAACATCGCCACCGCCATGAAACCACATTGCACCTTGCGCAATCTTCTGGTCCATCCTAAGGACAAGCGGGAACCACATAACTCAACAGGCATCATCTATTCTATTCCATGCAAAAACTGTGATTTGTCATATATCGGGGAGACGGACAGGAAAGTGATTGAATGAACACAAAACTGAGGCAGAGAAAATCGGTGATAACATTAAAAAAAACTAGTTGTCTACAAATCTGCCATTACAGATCATGTGGTAGAAAACAACCATGTCATCGACTGGAAGGATCGTAGGCAAAGAGAGTAACAGATATAAGAGATGGATCAAGGAAGCAATCACCATTAGGAAGCAGGTTAACACCATGAACAGAGACGAGGTGCAATACAACTTAACATGCTTAAGTCACGTGTTTGACGATCTGATTTCTGAAGTATCATTATGGAAAGGTTTCTATATAAAAACGATTCTCTTATAAACCATCATGCACACAGTTTCCACCTCGATACACCTGAGCACACATTTTCGTCCCAAGAGCTTCCAAAGAACAACAAGCAGCGAGTGTCTCCACCACAGTCTTTGATTACACTGCACGGTTGAGTGCATAGCAATGTAGGAGCTGTGAAGCTTCTAGCTAAAAAATGGGCCTCTTTGATTGGTTTTTGTCGAAACCTCAAGAGTACCCTTCATCCAATCAGATTTTTTTTTATCAAATGAAAGCTAACACATCCCCCTAAAACACTTTTAGTCGCTAGGTCAACAGATAACCCAATTCCATGTTATAGCAAGGCGAATGTGGAAAATCTGTGAAAACTATCTATCCAAGCACATTTTTTGACCAAAATGTAGGTTTCAAGAGTCAAACCTCAAGTGTTCCTTACAATATTTTTGAAATTTTATGTCATTAAATGAAAAAGCACACTTATATTGTCCATATATATACCAGAGTCACTAGAATGAGCAATGGTCAATTCTCTTTAAAATTTGATATGAATCAACTGGCAACTCCGTTGCTAAGCAGCAGAAAACATTAGCTGTACACAGATCGCCATTGCCACAATAGCATAAACGTCTGCATGTAAGTGGAATCTACTCGGACTAGTTGTATGAATTTACAAATAATAATCTACCGTACTATGAACAGTCCTGATGAATATCTCCAAGGACTTTATAACTTGTTTCGATATGTGATTCTTGTGACTTGCGGTTTTCAATGTAAAAGTTAACATTCAAATTCCCACTGTACTTTTCTCATTACCATCCTGCAATTTGAAGCGTCAAATCGATGTAATTCCTAAGAAATCTTGAAAAAACAGCATGTTGGTGTTTACCATTTTATTGTAATTTTACACGGCACGGGGAATTCTGGGTAGTCAAAGAATGAAATTGGGATGAATTCGAGACGCTTCACTCCAATACCAGTTCGCCCGCAAAAATATATCAAACTATAGATGGCGCTATAGTGATATAAACACATTGAAATCGCAACGCTCCTTCGCCTCCGAAATATTTAAATATCTATGTATAAACACAATAAATAAAGAAATACATAAGGAACCAAATGAATAAGAAAACATAAACTATATTGTCAAGCATGATACAAGGAACATGAAAAAACATATAAGAGCACCCCCCCACAAAATAATTAGGTAAAAAATAAAACAAAAAAATCATAAAAATATTAAAATGTGCATGATATACCCAAAAATAAATTTAAAAAAATTACGCGAAATAAATAAAAAGCATGAGCTATCTTGTCAAGGATGATGATGGCCGTAGTGGTACATATCGTTGTGAATTCGGCAGAGTGACGAATCGAGCATTTTGAGTAAATTGAGTTTTGTATGCTTATGATTATGTTTCAGGTTGTCTTTTATTTCCTCCACAAATTAATGGTAAATCTTACTCTTCGATGTCGTTATTGAAATTTTGATTTGGACGAATCGCGCCTAATTGCGATAAATGAATTCGGCAGAGAGACGAATCGTATACTTAGTTGTACAAATCAGGTTGATCTATAGTATTGTATAGCGGAAAACCCCGAATTTTCTATATTACATGTCCTATACTGATATATTTGATACCAACGTATAGCTGTAGGTATCTTCTATCCAGTGATACCAAAATAAGTACAAACATTCCCCACATGATATTGCTGTGGCTTAATAATGTGAGTGCGCCCCGTGAAATTGGAAAATCCTGGAAAATCATACGCAAAATATAGGTCAATATTGTTATTTCTGCTTTAAAATCCTCGAGTTTTTGCTAAATATTACAGGGATGACTATTTATAACTTTTATAGCAAGTTAAGTCTACATAGCCTTAAGACAACCAGTAATTTATACACAAAAGTCCCAAATCAAGAATGCGTGCTATGGTTTACACGTAGTTGAAAGCGTATTCGACCTCTCTCAGCGCAGTGGTAGAAACATTTTGGCTACAGCATAAAGCCGAATAGCTGTTAAAACGCGTTTTGAGGGATATATCGATTGTTTCAGAACATGCAAGTATTGTAAATAATTCGTGTACACTCACTTCTATAATATACATTTCAAATGAGTGCTCACGAATGTTCTACATTTTTAGAAGGATCAATGGAATAGTACCAATATTTTCAAACGCCGTTTACTCAGAACAGCTATTTTGCGTATTCGGCACTCTGCCGTGTTCATAACGATATGTATGTAATGTTGCATGATGCAGTCATGTCAACAGTAGAATTCACCACGACCTTTGCAGGACTTAAACCCCATTAAAAGCTATTAAACCAAGATAACACTCATTGAAAACAGCTCAACTTAGCTCAATCGATAAGGCTTTCGACTATTGTGCGAGAGGTTGCGGGTTCGAACCCTGACGGTGCCTAGTTTGCTCTCGTGGAAAAATTGAGTTAGCTTGAAATTCCCTGGACAAGGAACTCACTGCTTATTGTCTCGTTGTAACCCGTACGAAACTCGGGGAGCTGATCCTGGTTGCGAAGGTTATTTGTGGAATGTCTAGGGTGTGCGCTCTTGAAGCTGCAAAGTCCCTGAGTTGTTGTTAAATGGTTTATGGAATGATGTGGGGCCGTAGTGGTCAGCGACAACCTGTAAAGTGTGCTGAGGCTTGTGGATCAACGTCTAGGCGTTGTGCCTGTGCGTAGCGCACTATAAATCACTACGCTTTTTTTTTTGCTTTTTTTTTTATGTTAAATCAGATCTTCTCTGGTTAAATCCACACTACACATGTTTCGATTTTACCTGAGCAATGAGCTGGTATTATAGTTTCAATTGGGTGAACGATTATAAAGCAAACGAAAGGTAACAATACTGTGTGGGCCTTTGTTTACGAAATGAGACAATAGTCTGCATATTGTTAACCAGCATTCTTGAAAATGAGAAACATAATGGTTGCAGACTTAACACGGTTTGGAAATAATTTCTTCATATTTTGGTGTTATCTGTCCTTTACATACCCTACCTAAAACACCAAAGTGCGAATACTTCTAAACACCTAAATTAGCTAAACATTTAGGACATGTTACAAAACTATATTTTCTAGAATTTCAGAGAGAACTTTAAATATTGGCCGGTTATTTTTCACACAGTGAAGTTAACTAGGCAATGCCCTATTACCTATAACATACACTAAAACACCAAAGTGCGAATATTTCCAAACACCTAAATTAGCTAAAAATTTAGGACATGTTACAAAACTATATTTTCTAGAATTTCAGAGAGCACTTTAAATATTGGCCGGTTATTTTTCACACAGTGACGTTCACCCAACTGAAACTATAATACCAGCTCATTGCTCATTGCACAGGTAAAACAGAAACATGTGTAGTGTGGATTTAACCAGAGAAGATCTGATTTAACATAGTTGAGCTATTTTCAATTAGTGTTATCTTGGTTTAATAGCTTTTAATGGGGTTTAAATCCTGCAAAGGTCGTGGTGAATTCTACTGTAGACATGACTGCATCATGCTGGTTTTGAGGGCTGTTATAGGAATGGACTCATTTCAAAAGTTATTCTTAGATTTCAAAAGAAGAATGAATAATGCAAAGTTTAAGCGGGTCATGCATGTATAAACCACGCTATTCAACTTCAAGAACTGCACGTCGACACGTCGACCCCAGAGGATGATTTAAGGAAGCCCCATCATGCACTGTAAAAGTGTTATCACTAGAGTTTCAACTGCCACTTTACTTTTCAAATCCCATTGAACTCTGTGCAAAAGATGTTGTTTTAGAATTGCCCGTGTGTCATTATTAATTGGTCGATTTCAGATCTAAAGTGATGTATGCATGAAGGATAATTCACACCTTCCGTAGATAACATAAAATGTGAAATCGACCAACTTTTTGAAGGTGGTTTTATTGTAAATATATCTGTCCAAAATCAAATTTAACCATGCACGTGTGTATGCAGTGGGCGAGCAGTGGTGTCATGTTCACTCACACAGCTGTGCTAACCGCAAGACTTGCTGGGAAGTGCTTAAATCATCCTCTGCGTCGACCCCTAGTACTAGTAGTAGTAGTACAATACAATAAGCTATGTGAGTTATGTAAGTTCAATATGTTATACCCGGGCATGTTAAATATACTTGAAAATATTATAGCGTGACGCATAACCACATACTAGGGTAAAGGCGCTGAATTCCAGTACTGATGGGCACATAACCCATATCACACTGGCGGTACAGGACACAGATCCCCAGTGTGAAGGTGACGGCGCGGCGTAACCCCACACGGGCATCAGGAAATGGGCGATACTGTCAAATTAAATCCGGACTGTGGACTAAAAGGTTGTCCACAGACGGACAACATCATCCATTTCCTTTTGTCGGGTAAAAGCTAGTGTGGGTGCCAGCTTGTGTTGTGACTTTTACTTCTTCTCTTCATCTTTCTTTCTTGCTGTCCCAATCATAGTGTTTTGTGTAGGATGTGGATTCTCAGGGGCGCTGAGACCCCTGTCAGTATAACAGCAAGAGCTGACTTCAAGAACTCCTCTCTTCCAACTCGGAGCTCATCCAGCCTCTACCATGTTACCTCGCCAGTGTGGTATGAGTAGGCAGTAGGAAGGGACACTTTTGTAGGGTGAACCTTCTGTAACCCAGCTATGGGTAAATAGCGAATACTAGCTATGGTTTAAATAGTCGTCAGTGGTCAACAGCATTGATGTATGTGTTGCGCCGGAGGAATCAACCGTATGGTCAACGACAAAACACAATTACACAAAGCTCATATCTGGCATCCAGGGAGATGGTTTGTGTCAAGAGGAGGCTAGTACTGTAAGAACTCAGGAATGGCCCTCTACTGTTGGTACGGAAGGACCTGGCCACCCACCGTACTATTTGGCCTTGAATGTAAGCATGAGAGTACAAAGTCAAAAGAAAACGATGGTATCGGAAGGTGCGACCCGCAGGCCGGAAGATACGTCAATGGCTACTGGGGAAGAGAGAGATGCTGCTCAGAGTACACCTGTTGGTGATGACAGATCAGGATTAAAGCCTGCTACAGGAAGTCCTGTTCTTGACGGTCCCAGGAAGGAAAGGAACAGCACCCCTTTAAGGAAGCCAATAAATATTGCTACATGGAATGTACGCAGTATGTCAGGAGGAAAGATTGAAGTTGTGGAGAAGGAGATGGTTGCAAACAATATTAAGATCCTAGGAGTAACAGAGTTGTGGTGGCTTGGTCAAGGGAGGTTCACTACAGATGATGGAAGTATGTTCATCTATTCTGGAAAAGATACTGGAAGGAAACGAGGAGGTGTGGGTTTCATAATAGAAAGAACCACAGCCAAGTGTGTTTTGGGATATAATCCAATAAATGAAAGAGTGATGACTGTAAGACTGCAAGGACATCCTTTAAATGTATCTATCATACAAGTGTATGCACCAACATCAGATGCATCAGAGAGCGAGATGACAGACTTCTATGAGATGGTACAAGGAGTTATGGATAGTATACCTAGAAGAGACTTACTCATCGTACTGGGGGATTGGAATGCTAAGATTGGCAAAATGAAGGAGAAAACTGGGTGTATAGGCCAATATGGACTTGGGATCAGAAATGAACGTGGAGACAGACTGGAGGAATTTTGTGAAGCTAATAACCTAGTCATTGGGAACACGTTATTTCAGCATCATCCACGGAGACTGTGGACTTGGATGAGCCCAGGAGATAGAACAAGAAACCAGATCGATTACATCATGGTCAGGAAGAGGTGGAGAACATCACTCCAAAATGTCAGGACACGACCAGGCGCTGACTGTGGTAGTGACCATCAGCTACTTGTAGCCAAAGTAAAACTAAAACTGAGAGCTAAGAGAGGCAATGCACCACCTACCAGGTATGATGTTGACAACATTCCCACTCAATATTCAGTAGATGTGAAGAACAGGTTTGACGAGTTACTGAAAGTTAATGAAGAGGAGCAGACCCCAAATGAATTGTGGGAAGACATGAAAGAAGCAGTCCAGAGCACAGCAAAGAAGTACATCCCTAGAAAGATGAAACGGAAACAGCTGTGGATCTCTCAGCAGACCTTAAACCTAGCTGATGACAGGAAGAGAGCAAAGGCAGATGGAGGAAAGGAAGAATGGGCACGCTTAAACCAAGAGGTCGCCAAAAGTGTTAAGGAGGACAAAAGAAACTACATCGAAAGGAAATGTGGAAATGGAAAGATGTAAGGGTGACTCAAAAATAGCTTTTGGTATTGCCAAAGAACTTACCAAGAAGTGGACTCACAGGATGGATGTTATAAATGATGAGAGAGGTAACACTCTTACCGAAAGTGTAGACATCAAAAGGCGATGGGTTCAGTATAGTTCCCAGCTGTTTGAGGCACAAGATGACAAGGCGTATGTACAGTGTGAAACGAGTGAGGAAGAACCTCCACCATTGAGATCTGAAGTTGAGCTTGCCATGGAACAAATGAAAATGCTAAGTCACCTGGCATTGATAATGTAGCTTCTGAGTTGTGGAAGGCAACTGGGAAAGAAGGATAGACCTAATGTGGCGTCTATGTGGTATCATCTGGAAAAAGAAGAAATGGCCGAGAGACTGGTGCAGGGCAGTATTTATTCCACTGCCAAAGAAGGGAAATTTGAAAGAGTGTGCCAATCACCGGACCATCAGCCTGATTTGTCATGCAAGTAAAGTGCTTCTGAAGATCATCATCAAGAGAATGAAGTACAAAATGGAGCAAGAAATAGCTGATGAGCAGGCAGGATTTCGTGAAGGAAGGGGTACTAGGGACCAAATTGTCAATATCAGGAATGTGATTGAGAAATGCAGAGAGCATAGACTTCCTCTTTACATGTGCTTCATAGATTACAGTAAAGCTTTTGACTGTGTTAGCCACCCTCAGATGTGGGAAACTATGAAAAAAATGGGTTTCCCAAGTCATCTTGTGGATCTGATCAGCTGCTTATATGAAGACCAAGAATCGGCAGTCAGAACAAGTAGTGGAGACACAGATTGGTTCAAGATTGGAAGAGGCTTACGACAGGGCTGTGTGCTATCACCAAACCTATTTAACATCTACTCTGAAGACATAATGAGAACAGCTTTGGAGGGGTTTGAAGGTGGAGTGAAGTTTGGCGGTACAAGAATTACTAACCTGAGGTACGCCGATGATACCACTCTTATTTATAGCAGCAGAGTAGAGCTGATTGATCTTTGAAGCGCATCAAAGAGGCCAGCGAAGAAAAACACTTTCTCCTGAACACAAAGAAGACAAAAATAATGGTTGTAGACAGAGAGCGGAAAAGTGATGAGTTTGTGATAGATGGACAGCAGATTGAGGAGGTGAAGCAATTAGAATATCTGGGTTCAATGATTAACAACAGTGGTGACAGCACAGCTGAAATTAAGAGAAGACTGGCTATTGCAAGGACAACTGTGCAGGGCATGTCAAGCATATGGAAAAGCAGAGGCCTATCCATTGACCTCAAGGTACGCCTACTTCGTGCAACTGTGTTTTCCATTGCCACTTATGGATGCGAGTCTTGGGCTATGACCAAGAATGATAGGAAAAGAGTAGATGCTTTTGAGATGTGGTGTTACAGGAGGCTTCTACGAGTGACATGGAAAGACAGGAGAACAAATTCCTGGATCCTCGACAAGATTGGTACTAGTCTAACCATCAGAAGCGGCATAATGGAGAGAAAGCTGAAGTACTTTGGCCATATTGTCAGGAAACATGGAGGTGTAGAAAAACAGATTTTGCAAGGGGCTATGGAAGGCAAACGAGGAAGAGGACGTCCACCAACATCTTGGACTAATGACGTGAAGCTGGTTTCTAACCAGGGAATGCAAGGTGCAACGCACTTGGCATCAGATCGAGTGAGATGGCGTACTCTTGTGAAGACCACAGCAGCGCTACACAGCGCCACCTGACACAGAGAGAGAGATAACCAAATTCGAGGGAAAATTTGTGCAATGTTTATGACTGAAATAAATCCATGGCTTGCTTGCTTATAAGGGGCTGTGCAATAATTATGAGCCCTGGGGAGGGTAAAATTAGGGGGCAAGACATTTTGGCGAGCCTGGGGGGGCAAGCGATTTTGGCACGCATTCATGGGGCGCCTTTTAAATAAAACGCTCTAAAAAGGCTTAGGAAAACGGTACGGAAACGCTTTAATATGCAACTTTTCCTGCTCGTTGCGCTCGCAACATATATCTAGACCATTTAAGGGGTATAATCCACGCGTCTTGTACGCACTCGTTTCTAACTGAATTTCTGTGAAATCTTGTCCTCGCAGTTCTTGCCACCACGCGCGCGTCAAACTAAAAACTGCGTGGAGTGTGCGCCAGGCGCTGGTAAGAAGTTCAGCTACGCGAGAGTACCGTGTTTTCATCGCCATTTACCAATGATTGTTGTAAAAGAAAGAAAGATAAACAAAGAAGAAAAGAAGGAAAGAAATAACTAAAGAAATAAATGAAGAAAGAAAAAGTTCAGGAGTGAAAGAAAGAAAGAAAGAAAGAAAGAAAGAAAGAAAGAAAGAAAGAAAGAAAGAAAGAAAGAAAGAAAAGAAAGAAAGAAAGAAAGAAAGAAAGAAAACTAAGAAAGAAAGAAAAGAGGAATAAAATGAAGATAAACAAAGAAAGACAGAGTGAAATAACAAAAAAATTAAAAATAAAGGAAACTGAAAAAATATTAATATAATCAATCAAATAAATAACAACGACAGATCACAGAAAGAAGTGAGAAAGAATAAAAAGAAGAAAGGAAACGAAAACAAAACAAAGACAGAAGAAGGAAAGGTAAGAAAGAAGGAAGACAGAATTAAATAATGAGGGAAAAGAAGGATAAAATAATAACCAAGATAACAAAATATAGAGACCTAGACCTAATTAGACTAGGGCGAGCCCATTTCAGAAATCCAAAAAAATGTATTATTTCATGGAAAAGAAAATTATGATGTAATTCAGTGGTATTAACGTTACACATCTCTCATTTGGTTACCTATAAAGTGTAACTTCGTAATGTAATGTAACACAATTTAACTCAACTTTGAGTTATGTGAGCAAAGGATTTCCTCGATCTGAGAGTTGCTTTGAGAGCACTCAAATCGATGAAATGTCCAGTTTGAGAGTCTCTCAAATCCAGGAAAACCCTCATTTGAGAGTACTCACAGATCGAAGAATTGTCCAATATGAGAGCTCTCAAATCCATAAAATCGCTCATTTGAGAGTACTCTCAGATCGAAGAATTCTGCCAAATGAGAGTGGTAGCGCCCTCATCACCATATCCGGTGACAATTCATTATTCCTACGAGCTGCATGAAAACGACGAGACGATTTTCGTATTTTTAAAGTTCAAATTTAAAAAATATCATATCAATTTATAAATAATTATACCTCAAGTCGAAGTCAACGTCAACAGGTAAAATTAAATTGTATCATGATCACGGACGGTGTAGTACTATTGTCAAAAGGGAAGAAAAAGAATGCGGTTTCTTTATCGCAAGTTCCGTGTTTCAACAACCAAAGCAAAGGCGTCGTAAGCTTACTGAATGACATGAATGACTGACTCACGTCACTCTGCCGATGAGAACCAACGACCATGACGACGACGTACAATGTAAGTTCCGATATTTTTATGATCTAATTCATAATTATGCAAAGTGAATCCAAACAGTAAAGATGTTATCCCTTAATATCGAACAATTAAATATCAACTTCTTTAAATTTTACAAATTTTGTCAACTTCATTCAATTTAACACTTCATGAATCATGATCGATGCCTTTCAATCATTATTTAAGGCCCTTCACAATTGATACCGAGTTTACTGTTCAAGATTTTAAAAATAGGACGAGGTGACTTTTAATTATTAATTATCTATTATTTTCTTTATACCACAACCAACTATCAAACCAGTTTGACGGGAGTCGGCATTTTATTTAATTATTGTACGTACATGTACATGAATGGTTACTTTTACACCTCCGCTTCCGCCTCCTTCTCCACCCTCTCAGGTGCAGTTATACTTTTTGTTTATTCATCATTAGGCCCTTCGCACTTGATTATTAGTTTCCTGTTTACCGCCCGTGTCCAAAATTGAAAATCTCAAAATAATTACCGGGGTAATTATTTTATTTTTATTTCTATTTTATTTTCTCCTTTAAGATAACTTTCAACTAGGCCTACTTCTACTTGTCATTTTCTGACTTTAATAATATCAACTATAATGATAATAAGAATAATAAGAAATGAAGGGCACAGAGGGTACCTGCTTTCAGTAATAACCCGGTCTTAAAACTTAGAACCGTGCACTTTCTAATAAGGAATTCTTCTGCTCAGAATTCCTAAGTTTTATACAAATAGCCTATGTGTTGAAACCTTATCTTGGTTTCTTTGTGAAATATATATGTAACCTAAGTATACTTTCAGGTAAAAAGATATTCGGTACTTTGAATATCTAAGCAAAAAGGTAATACCAATCATATCTGTCTTTTTGCGTATTGAGAACCGTTCATTCTTTGGTTCTGAAACCTATTCTGTCTCTTATTAGACATAATAAGAAATGAAGGGCACAGAGGGTACCTGCTTTCAGTAATAACCCGGTCTTAAAACTTAGAACCGTGCACTTTCTAATAAGGAATTCTTCTGCTTAGAATTCCTAAGTTTTATACAAATAGCCTATGTGTTGAAACCTTATCTTGGTTTCTTTGTGAAATATATATGTAACCTAAGTATACTTTCAGGTAAAAAAGATATTCGGTACTTTGAATATCTAAGCAAAAAGGTAATACCAATCATATCTGTCTTTTTGCGTATTGAGAACCGTTCATTCTTTGGTTCTGAAACCTATTCTGTCTCTTTTTAGAAACTTGGGGTTAATGTTAAGATTTTCTATCTTAACTTATTTATTCATAATAAGCCTAACTTGGCTTAAACATGTTTATTTATTTTTGTTAAGATTTACTATCTTAACTTATTTATTTATTTTATAAGCCTGACTTGGCTTAAAAGTTATTATTTATTTAAAGCTTTAATTAAATTTAAGTAAACTACTTAATTAATTACATATGACAACTGTCAAAGTCTCTTTTTGCAAGTTTTGGTGGCTCTGAAAAGAGCCGTTTGTTTTGGGCTTTACTGCCGCTTATTTTGGCCCGGCTTATTCTGCCAGGACCGTTTCTTCTTCTGATGTTGAGGACGATGTTGATGATGACGGGGCCGTTTACTTGGCCTTCTGGAATCTTCTTGCCGTTCTGATGACTTTCTCTTCTTTGAAGGTCGCCTTTGCTTAAGAAGCTCTTCATCTTTCATAAGCAGGTTGGCTGCTTCTTCATCGAAGTAATTCACCGTATCCGTCGCCTCTTCTTCGTTGACCTTACGCCTGATTCTTCTTCTACAGCACTCCAGTGCGTCCTCCAAATCTTTGTAGGCTTCTGGGATGACTACCCCAACTAAGTCTTTCAGTAGCATCTCCACATACTTGCGGTCTTGCTCTTTTACCAACTCGTCGATTTCTAGTCTAGCTTTTGCTGAGAACTTATAGAGTGGGCCTAAGCCTGGCCAACTTCTAACTGCACTGAGTTCACGCGGTATCTCCCGCGTGTTCTCGACCATTGCTTGAAGCTTTAGCTTCTTTTCCTCAAGGATTGCCCTAGCAACAACTTGTTTCTCAATAGTGAGAAGCTCGTCAGTCACTACGGTTTGTGCTATCCTTGATAGGTTCTCTTTTGTTACTAGAAATACTTCGGGAGTTTCCCGGACTCTCTGTCCAGGTGTTGGTTGTGAATCCTGACTTGGATTCGATGGAGGCGGTGTTCTTGAAGATTGCTTAACCTGGCTAGGTTTAGGCGCTTGATCTGCAGACGACGGTACCAAGTCCTGACTAGGACCTGATTTGCTTGGAGAAAGTTGACGTTTGTCACCTAAAGAGAGTCTCTCTTCTTGGTGGATGATGAGCTTGGCTTGCTATGCTTGCTTGCCGATTCCATGTTGCTGGTTCTGGTACTAAATACCGAATGACGTTTCTTACTGAAAACATCGTTATTTATCGTCTATCCGCTGCACTCTGATTGGCCCGTAAACCCGGATGTCTGATTGGACGGTCAGATCGGCCAATTGCGTAGCTCGCTTTATTGGCCAATCATAGACGCTTCCTGTTTTCTCGCCATTTCTCGTATGTCTACGTGAAGATGGCTAACTTCTTAGCGTCTTATTAAATGGAATGCTTTCCATTAAAATTATAACACTTTTTACGGTGAATTACTTCGATGAAGAAGCAGCCAACCTGCTTATGAAAGATGAAGAGCTTCTTAAGCAAAGGCGACCTTCAAAGAAGAGAAAGTCATCAGAACGGCAAGAAGATTCCAGAAGGCCAAGTAAACGGCCCCGTCATCATCAACATCGTCCTCAACATCAGAAGAAGAAACGGTCCTGGCAGAATAAGCCGGGCCAAAATAAGCGGCAGTAAAGCCCAAAACAAACGGCTCTTTTCAGAGCCACCAAAACTTCCAAAAAGAGACTTTGACAGTTGTCATATGTAATTAATTAAGTAGTTTACTTAAATTTAATTAAAGCTTTAAATAAATAATAACTTTTAAGCCAAGTCAGGCTTATAAAATAAATAAATAAGTTAAGATAGTAAATCTTAACAAAAATAAATAAACATGTTTAAGCCAAGTTAGGCTTATTATGAATAAATAAGTTAAGATAGAAAATCTTAACATTAACCCCAAGTTTCTAAAAAGAGACAGAATAGGTTTCAGAACCAAAGAATGAACGGTTCTCAATACGCAAAAAGACAGATATGATTGGTATTACCTTTTGCTTAGATATTCAAAGTACCGAATATCTTTTTACCTGAAAGTATACTTAGGTTACATATATATTTCACAAAGAAACCAAGATAAGGTTTCAACACATAGGCTATTTAGATAAAACTTAGGAATTCTAAGCAGAAGAATTCCTTATTAGAAAGTGCACGGTTCTAAGTTTTAAGACCGGGTTATTACTGAAAGCAGGTACCCTCTGTGCCCTTCATTTCTTATTATGTTGGCTGAAATTAAGTTATTGGCATGACATTATAGTGTGGGCAAAAATACACATTTTGGTGGTTGTTTGATCTTCATACCACCTTCCCTTCTGGTGATATCATATATTTCCTGTTTGGGAAATCCTTAGGGGATTTTCGGAAATCTGTACTTAAAATGAATATAAAATTATAGGAAAATAATTTTTTGATGTATAATAGTAGCCTTGAATGTTCTTTAACTATTATAACCAAAAGGAACTGTTTTGGGGTCACTATGTTTGAAAAAAATCATTGTAATTAACCAAAGTTGTAGTTTCGGAAATGCTCAAACATGGCATTTTGCCGGAATTAATTAAAAATTCATAATTCAAAAAGTAAATGAGATGTTTCAATTTTTCTTTTTGATTTTGAAAGCATTATAGTCAAGTTACATAATGTAGTACAAACAAATGGGCACAAATTTGATTGCAAAGATAAAAAAACGATCCACCTCTAGGCTTCCAAATCTGGGTATTTGATATACCCAGATATGGAAGACCTTAGATGTGCGCGCGTGAGCAGGAAAAATAACGAGTTATATGAAGTTTAAAATGAAATGTATATAGGCCTATATATCGCTAAACACATTATTGCAATCATTTTTTAAACATGTTTGAATGCTGAGCATGTTTGAGTATATTGATGGATAGTGTTTAGAAAAAAAGGAAAAAAACACGCTAAAAAAGACAAAGCAATGTTTTGTTAAAAAATGTGGAATAAAATTAAAAGAAAGTCACTGAAAGACAAAATGAAAGAGAGAAAGAAATATATTTTATGTTTTAATTTGAAAAAGAAAGTCATCTTACTTTATCTAAGAAATGGATGCTATTACTGTCTACAGCCCCGGGGGGGGGGCACTTCAATATGAAATGGATATAGGTGTAGGGCTGGCACTTTCGCACTAAGGGGCATTCGGTGAGAGCAAAATGTAAAAAAAATATGGGGTCATTGGGTGAGAGCATGATTTTTGGCATTCGGTGAGAGCAAAATGTAAAAAATATGGGGTCATTGGGTGAGAACATGACCTTTTTTTTAAATGGAATCTTTGGGTGAGAGCCGAAACAGCGCCACAAAAACCTCGAAAATCGAATTTCTAGTTCTAAATGGCTTCAAATTTCATGTTTTTTCAAAATAAGTAACAAAATCAGTGAAAAATGAAAGTTGCTGTTCAAATTGAACTTGTAAGGGTCTGTGGGTGACAGATCAAATGGAAAAATAGGGGCTCTTCGGGTGACAGAGCATGTGTTCGTAAAAAATAGGGGCTCTTTGGGGGACAGCGATGCTGGAAAAAGGGGGTTTTAACACCCCTACATAGGGGCCACTTCCAAAGTGGGGGGGCCCCCCCCCCCGGGTCTATACAGCCTGACCATGAAACCGATCCACTTTATACTATGCTTCCAAATCTGGGTATTTGATATACCTAGATATGGAAGGTTATGCGTGTGGACAGGAAAAGAACGAGTTGCACAAAATGTTTTCAATCATTTGATTTATAGGAGAGGAGGCATATCCATCCATAAACCGTCATGAAATTTAGGCCATAAGACTTAAATAACCAGTGATATACCAGCATTAGAAGCATCATTAATCTGTTGGAGATACTCAAGCAGGATTGCTCCCTGTTCATTACAGAATGGTCATTAGAGTGGTGGTGGTGGCTATGAACTACCATGATGGAAAGTCCTAGGCGCTAAAATAGGGGTCTTGTGGGGGAATGCTTAGTTGAAAATCCCTCTATGAAATGTTTGGTCTTATTTGTGAAAGATTTTTTTTTGGGGGGGGAGGGTAAATCCAGCAAATAGTAGGCCTTTCCGATAGTAGGAATTTAGAGAAAAAATGCAGTCAGTGAAGACTTTACACCAAAATGGTCTTGGTGGGCAAATTAATAAGAAACTTTGGGACTTCATTATTGCGCATCATATGCATAATGCAGAGCGCATGCATATAAAGGACTGGAGGTCTATGGAGATGTTCGAAAATAGTCTGAGATTCTCCCACTCCAATGTTCAGCTGAATATAATAAGTAGGTCAGAGTCAATTTGTTTCAGTTCACCCTATGACCATGGTCAAACGACCAAGATGTCTGACTATATGCGCAGATCACCTGTGACACAAGGGGGCTATCATCATTTTCTTCTGAGGGGGGTGGGGTCCCAATTATACAGAGAATTGGGGGAAGGGTCATTATATGAGTTTTGTTGCAAAAATAGGGGGGCAATTTTATTGACGCCGACTTTTTGTAAATTTGGGACCCCCTCTTCCGAAGAAAATGTTACCTCCGGGGATTATATGCCTATCTTGACATGCTGCATGGTGCATATTGGTCTTTTTAGTGACATGTGCGTTTTTTGCTCTTTTATTGTGTATCCTGCTTTGCAAAAGTTTTACTATCCATTGGATAATGTCGAACAAACACAAATTATCAAAAATAAGGCTATTCGATTTTCGTGGGGGGGGGGGGGCAACAAATCGAGTCTTTCGGGGCAGATGTAAGGGTAGGCCTATACGTCTTTCGACGGAAGATCATAAAATGGGTTCAGTAGGGTCAGGTGCTAAATATTGGGTCTTTTGGAGCAGAGTGTTGTTACAGTAGGGTATTGGGTGCAAAAAATATGCATGAGGATCACATGACACTGGTTGTGAAATTATGGTCTAGACTGCATGAATCTCATGTATTAGGAGCATTTGCCTAAAAATGGTGTCGGGGAGGGCACTAGTAATATGAGGTCTCATACGGTGGGGTAAACGGGCCAAAAACAAAAAACACACACAAAAAAACACACCAAAAAACAGGGGGGTCTTTAGGGGTGCGCATAATGCTCAATCCCGGATCATGGACATGAAGCATAGAACCTGACGTGGGAGACTCTGACTTTACCTGCATGAACCTCATCTACGCCATTAATGGACATGCATAATTATACTGACTTTAATTATCATGGTAATTGTCGGAAAGGTCCAAGTCGATTTGCTTCTTTGTTTTTGCTTTGTCTTTTGAAAAACATACGGTAACATGACAGTAAAGGCAACTAGGCCTACAAGCGTTGCGCCAGATGTAGGCCTATATTTATTTTGGTACTGAATCATACGTAGGCCTAGTGGTAGATAAAATGAATTAAAGTTTTAACTTCAACACTACACTTATTTTCGCCACGGGAACGTTTTCACTAGTCCGATTATAGCGTCTTCAGCAGATGGTGATGATGTGATGATATCTCAGTTGATATCAAGATATATCATCACAGCATCACCATCTGCTGAAGACGCTAGTGTCATGAGCTAGGTGAGCGAAAAATAGTGTAGTGTTGAAGTTAAAACTTGAATTCATAACAATATGGACTAAAATATTTGCAATTTGTCATTGCAATGAGTGTTTTAATTTAATTGTCAGGTGGTGCAACATTTACTCAGGCTTTTGCTTTTAGTCATTGCACCTCCTCCATCTTGTTTTTATCATTAAGTCGTTAGTGTTATTATTATGTTTGTGATTTTTGATGGAAATAAATTGAATATGAATATGAATATGACATTCTGATTTCTGAAAAAGAAAGAAAGGAATACAGAAACAAATAAAGAGATCCGATATTCCTTGTATCTATTCAATTTAGTGCAAAGAGAAAAATATCTAGCTCATTTGACAAAGATTGTTTGCTCGTCCATCATGTCCATTTTGTTTTCTCAAAAGTGACCAGTATACCAACTTGATTCGGTCTGCAAACTACATGCGAATTCCAAAACGACTGCAACGGAAGTCTATGAACAAATTAGGCAACTCGGTATTAAGGACAGAGGCACGATCTGATGCATTATTTTGTTTGTATAAACTCCTTTCTTAAATTTCTCAAATTCAGAATTCAAATATTTCGAGATCTATTTTCATCAAGAGTGGAATGACGAAAGACCGAAAAACCACATACGAATTCCAAAACGACTGCAACGGAAGTCTATGAAAAAAATAGTGATAAAATTATTGAGGATCTCAACTTGAAGCCGTGCATCGTTTTGTTTTGTTTTTTGTTTGTTTGTTTTTTGCACGCTATTATATGCCTATACAATGCTTCCAACACATGATTCAATGTTTGAAATTAGATGCAAATAAATTCTTAATGCCTATTTAATATTTATGCTATATAATAGCTTTAAAATACGCCGTCAATGATATCAGTAGGCCTATTTCATTTTTTTTTATTTTACGTGGTATCATCGGGGGTATCATTTTTATGATAGGCTTATAGCCTATATTATCGTAAACACAAGGAAAGCTTGGTCAAATCACACGTGCGAAATTTTAAACGACTACAACAGAAGTCTTATTGAACAAAAGAACAAATTTTAAAGTTGAACTGAAAAATGTTCTGAAAACTTTGCACCTAATTATTTAGTTGAAATTTAATGTTTTATATAGTCGCGATATGCTTTAATACAGACCATTGATGGGGCCATATCCGGGAGCAACGATCCGTTCGTGTACTTCCTCCTCTAAAATCAATAACCCATTGAATCTGCGATACTCTCATATCGATGATTTAGCCGATTTGAGAGACTCTCAAATCGATGATTTAGCCCATTTGAGAGACTCTCAGATCGACGTTTTAGCGCATCTGAGAGACTCTCAAATCAATGATTTGGCCTATTTGTGTGCTCTCCTTTTTACTCTCAGATCGTGGAATTCTACCTCGTTAGCTACCTGCAACTTTGGTAAAGGTTGGGCAAGAGGAAATCAATAATACGTAAAATTAATATAGGCTATAGGTTTATATATTATATAAATAAAACTATGTCTATATTTTTATTTTGTTTCTTAGGCATACTGTCCATTTAAACAGGCACAGTAGGCCTACGAAAAAAATATATAAAAGGGGTGATATCAAACGGCCTTTTTATTTGTCTTATTAACTAGTATTATATAACTTATTTATTATAAAGTAGTTTCTTATTTTACTGATTATTAATATAATGAAATTATTTCAATAGTATTTTAAGGTAAAATTCTGTAATTTGAAATATATATCACATGAAGATTAACCTAGAAGAGACTTACTCATCGTACTGGGGGATTGGAATGCTAAGATTGGCAAAATGAAGGAGAAAACTGGGTGTATAGGCCAATATGGACTTGGGATCAGAAATGAACGTGGAGACAGACTGGAGGAATTTTGTGAAGCTAATAACCTAGTCATTGGGAACACGTTATTTCAGCATCATCCACGGAGACTGTGGACTTGGATGAGCCCAGGAGATAGAACAAGAAACCAGATCGATTACATCATGGTCAGGAAGAGGTGGAGAACATCACTCCAAAATGTCAGGACACGACCAGGCGCTGACTGTGGTAGTGACCATCAGCTACTTGTAGCCAAAGTAAAACTAAAACTGAGAGCTAAGAGAGGCAATGCACCACCTACCAGGTATGATGTTGACAACATTCCCACTCAATATTCAGTAGATGTGAAGAACAGGTTTGACGAGTTACTGAAAGTTAATGAAGAGGAGCAGACCCCAAATGAATTGTGGGAAGACATGAAAGAAGCAGTCCAGAGCACAGCAAAGAAGTACATCCCTAGAAAGATGAAACGGAAACAGCCGTGGATCTCTCAGCAGACCTTAAACCTAGCTGATGACAGGAAGAGAGCAAAGGCAGATGGAGGAAAGGAAGAATGGGCACGCTTAAACAAAGAGGTCTCCAAAAGTGTTAAGGAGGACAAAAGAAACTACATCGAAAGGAAATGTGTGGAAATGGAAAGATGTAAGGGTGACTCAAAAATAGCTTTTGGTATTGCCAAAGAACTTACCAAGAAGTGGACCCCCAGGATGGATGTTATAAATGATGAGAGAGGTAACACTCTTACCGAAAGTGTAGAGATCAAAAGGCGATGGGAACGAGTGAGGAAGAACCTCCACCATTGAGATCTGAAGTTGAGCTTGCCATGGAACAAATGAAAAAATGCTAAGTCACCTGGCATTGATAATGTAGCTTCTGAGTTGTGGAAGGCAACTGGGAAAGAAGGGATAGACCTAATGTGGCGTCTATGTGGTATCATCTGGAAAAAGAAGAAATGGCCGAGAGACTGGTGCAGGGCAGTATTTATTCCACTGCCAAAGAAGGGAAATTTGAAAGAGTGTGCCAAACACCGGACCATCAGCCTGATTTGTCATGCAAGTAAAGTGCTTCTGAAGATCATCATCAAGAGAATGAAGTACAAAATGGAGCAAGAAATAGCTGATGAGCAGGCAGGATTTCGTGAAGGAAGGGGTACTAGGGACCAAATTGTCAATATCAGGAATGTGATTGAGAAATGCAGAGAGCATAGACTTCCTCTTTACATGTGCTTCATAGATTACAGTAAAGCTTTTGACTGTGTTAGCCACCCTCAGATGTGGGAAACTATGAAAAGATGGGTTTCCCAAGTCATCTTGTGGATCTGATCAGCTGCTTATATGAAGACCAAGAATCGGCAGTCAGAACAAGTAGTGGAGACACAGATTGGTTCAAGATTGGAAGAGGCTTACGACAGGGCTGTGTGCTATCACCAAACCTATTTAACATCTACTCTGAAGACATAATGAGAACAGCTTTGGAGGGGTTTGAAGGTGGAGTGAAGTTTGGCGGTACAAGAATTACTATTAACCTGAGGTACGCCGATGATACCACTCTTATTTGTAGCAGCAGAGTAGAGCTGATTGATCTTTTGAAGCGCATCAAAGAGGCCAGCGAAGAAAAACACCTTCTCCTGAACACAGAGAAGACAAAAATAATGGTTGTAGACAGAGAGCGGAAAAGTGATGAGTTTGTGATAGATGGACAGCAGATTGAGGAGGTGAAGCAATTTGAATATCTGGGTTCAATGATTAACAACAGTGGTGACAGCACAACTGAAATTAAGAGAAGACTGGCTATTGCAAGGACAACTGTGCAGGGCATGTCAAGCATATGGAAAAGCAGAGGCCTATCCATTGACCTCAAGGTACGCCTACTTCGTGCAACTGTGTTTTCCATTGCCACTTATGGATGCGAGTCTTGGGCTATGACCAAGAATGATAGGAAAAGAGTAGATGTTTTTGAGATGTGGTGTTACAGGAGGCTTCTACGAGTGACATGGAAAGACAGGAGAACAAATTCCTGGATCCTCGACAAGATTGGTACTAGTCTAACCATCAGAAGCGGCATAATGGAGAGAAAGCTGAAGTACTTTGGCCATATTGTCAGGAAACATGGAGGTGTAGAAAAACAGATTTTGCAAGGGGCTATGGAAGGCAAACGAGGAAGAGGACGTCCACCAACATCTTGGACTAATGACGTGAAGCTGGTTTCTAACCAGGGAATGCAAGGTGCAACGCACTTGGCATCAGATCGAGTGAGATGGCGTACTCTTGTGAAGACCACAGCAGCGCTACACAGCGCCACCTGACACAGAGAGAGAAGATGAAGTCAATTTTTTTTAATGTCTATCTTCACATCTGACTTCGTGTGCAACCAGGCCCGTACGCAGGGGGGGTGCGGGGGTGCGACCGCACCTCCCCAAATTTGCAAAAGTATACAAAAAGTCCCAAAATTCAAGAATTTGCGAGCGCTTCGAGCAAAAAAATCAGGTTTTTTACGTTTTTTTGGTCAAAAAAGGTCCAAATTTTGGGGGGAAAGTCCACTTTTCAAAAAATAGCACCCCCCCTTTGGAAAAAAGTCCACTTTTTCAAAATCAGCACCCCCCCAAAAAAAATCCTCGGTACACTTTATAACTTAATGATAAAACGAGAATGATAAGTAGATCGAACCAAGTTGTCCCAGCAAACACAAAAAACGTTAAAACGTTTTAAACATTTGGGTTTTGATTTAAGTAAATTAAATGTCGGGTTATATAAAGGTTATGAAAACGTTTTAATACGTTTTGTATGAAAACACACTACAATAATATTTCTAAAGTGTTTTCAAAGTGTTATTGTAAAAAATATGTTTTGCAAATAGTTTTTGCCAAATATTTTGTCAACACTGAAATAACATGTTAGAATGTTTGCAGTATAACGTTTTTGAGTGTTTTGAAAACGTTTTATACCCTTTATAACCCTTTAAATAACCCGACATTTAAACGTTTGCAACCTTTTCTAACCTTTGTGAATGATGTCGAAAATGTTTTGTGTTTGCTGGGTACATGCCTAAAATGAGATGATATTTGAGTAATCATTCTAAACATGATAAATAACGGGATCCGCTAATATTTAAGTTAATAATTAAAGGCCTATTCAGTGATAGCCTGCAAAAAACTAACATTGTTTATCAATTGCATAGGAGTGAAGGATAAGTCATTAAAGTTGTCATAGGTACACAGGGAACTTGGCAGATTTGGTCCAGTACTGGGCCAGTGTTGGGCCACACCTGGAACCGGCGATTGAATCAACAAAAGGACCTTTCGTGTGGTCCAGCAAAAGTGACACTTGGATTGGACCATATGTGTGAGCCGCTTGCAATGGGCCACATCAAGCCACTTTTGCTGGCCCAGAGCTGGTAGTACCACGAGCTGTCTTTAAGTTTTCATAAAAATTCTAATCAATCACCGGATGTGTTTAAGCTTATAAAAAGTAAATTAGATGCCGTTTACAAGGTTTTTATTCATATATCTTGGCCCAAAAGCATATACATATTTAACAGAATGTTTGAGGATTCAGGCTGACCACTGACGACATCGAATAGCAGTGATCGATTTTCGTATATTTTTTTGTGTAGCAAAGAATGCTACTCACTTTCAGATTTGAGTAGCAATTCCAAAATTGTGAGTAGCATTTTGCAACATGCTAATCCTGAATGTTCCATTTTCAGTTCAAGTCAGTGGCCAGTGATCGATTTTCGTATATTTTTATGTGTAGAAAAAAATGCTACTCACTTTCAGATTTGAGTAGCAATTACAAAATTGTGAGTAGCATTTTGCTACGCTAATCCAGGTAAATCGAACACTGTCGAATAGGTATGTATAAACTATAAAAAAAATCTTGTAATTTCACATGCATAAATCTCATTTGGTTTCATTTTCCGCGAGCGGAGAGTGTCATGTCATGCATGTCAGCTCAAGAACATGAATTATGAACCGCACGATGTAGGACTAGGAGATATGAAAATGACATATTTGTGGTAAATATGCTGACTGAATTTGAATCCACGATTAATGGAACAGTTTATTAAATCATTAGAAGACGCAAGTTCATTCTGGTGAATGTATGACTTGCATTGGCATGCCGCCTTGCAATGCATTTTAGGTGTTCCACTCTTTTGCAAAGAAAAAGGTGAGAAGAGAAAGAGGGGGAAAGAGAAAAGAAAAAGAGAGAGGAGAAAAGGAGAAGAGAAATACTTACATTGCACATAGGCCCGTGCCTAAAAAAACGGACATTTGGTTCGTAAGTAGGCCCTATAATTATATAGGCCCTAGGCTAGGCCTGTGATTAATTTAGGCATTACTTGAAGGCGGGTCCTCGGCACAAAAACATGTGAAAATTACTGCTGGCCCGTTAGACTGACTCTGCTTACTTCAACATCGATCCATGCTTTAATTGCGAGTTTCAAGTTTTACAGGCCTAAATACCGGGGGGGGGGGGACACTCACATGTAAAGGTGGTACGGGTATGTAAAGCGATCAAGGGTCCCTTTTTCAGGCTCTCCGGCAGTTCCTTAAGCCCCACATTTGCAATATGCTCCAGTTCATTGAGCCTCAAACTCTGACAACTGTAGCTCTTTAGCTAAAATTTGGAAATTTTTAGCTCCAAAGCCTATAATTTGGCCGATTTTAGTTCACAGAGCCCCACAAATATGTTGAAATTTCAGTTCATCAAGCCCCTATTTTGACCCAAAATTAGTTCTTAGTTCCCAAAGTTTGGCGCTCCGCGCCGCACGCCCCTACCAAAATTTTAGTTGAGTGCCCCCCCCCCCGGGCCTAAATGTCGCTTGTGTAACATTTAAAATTTTGCAAATTGAGTTTGCCCACCCCCCTTTTTCATGTTTTTTGATAGTTTAAAAATAATGCAGCAAATGGCTTCAATTGGACATTCATTTTCCAACTTCTCTGTGTGGGGAACATCCCCCTCAGGCTCAGACACCTCCTGCGTAGTTGATAAACAAGTGGCCAGCCATTTTCGCTTCTGCTTTCGACATTTGTCAATTAAAACTTGTCCACAAAAGCCCCACAAAAGACTTCATGGATTGCTCATTTCACAAATTCTCTGCTTTTTCAAACTAAGATTTTACAAACTAATAGTGCAAAAATGGTCCACCAAATCGCTTCAATTAGGTCTTCATTTGGCAAAAGTTTCTTACTTCTGAGGGGGAACCAGGGCCGGATTTACCTTTTTGGGGGCCCTGGGCCAGGCCAAAATTTGGAGGCCCCAACGCACCGTGAGGAAGGCATGTGCACTCAAGTGGCCAAGTTTTTAGATACTACTAGGACATTTGCGCGCGAAGCGAGCGAAAAAACTCAATTTTAGACTATTTTAGCCCAAACTGAAGCTGAATTTTGCTATATAACTGGCCAGTGCGCGCGAAGCGCGCAAAATTTTGCAATTTTTGAAGCCTATTTTGGCCCAAAACATGGTGTTTTTCGGCTAAAATGAAAGATGCACACTGCACAGGGCAATTTTGGGGGCCCTGGGCCCGGGCCCATCTGGCCCTATGGTAAATCCGGCCCTGGGGGGAACATGATCACATCAACCCTCAGACACCCACCCTGCGTCGCGCAGGTGCGACGCGATAGCCGCTATGCGGCAATTTAAAAATTTTATTACTTTTTCTGAAATTGGGCTCTTGTTGGGCATCCAGTTTTATACGCCTTGCGCCTGGGTGTTTAGGCCTAGTCTAGGCCTATTTTGAACTGCTTATTCTGAACTGCATACGGTACTTAATTATGTTTAAAAGCTACGGTATAGCTTTTTTGCATTTTTCAACCCAAATATCAAGTCACTTTTCAGGAATGCCAGCTGGGTAAAATGTGTGTAAATAAATTTTATCGCCATTAGAAGCTTTGTCCAAAAGTGCTGCTCAAAAACCTTAAAATCATATGGCGTCTTTAAATCTTAAATCATGACTCTTATTGCAGCCTCTCTGCTTATAGGCCTATGTATTTACATGTATAAAAGTAGAAAAATCCAAATAATATGTGTTTCATGCTGAAATGGCTTGTGGTTTGCTGGAGATCATAGGTCAAAAACTATGGGTCGGGGGGGGGGGAACAAGCAATTTTTGGCGCACATTCTTGGGGCACCTTTTAAATAAAATGCTATAAAAAGGCTTAGGAAAACAAACAATTTTTGGTGAGCCGGTGGAGGGGGGGGAACGATTTTTGGCGAGCCGTTGGAAATTTTACCCCCAGGGTGCTCATAATTATTGCACAGCCCCAGACAAGAATAAAGAATCGGAACATGTGTTCTTTAGTGACTTAAAATAAATACCGCGGTACTGAAAATGATATGAATAAACATTTAGATGACCAAAATGTTTATTACTTTGTATCAATATTTTATTTTGTTGTTTCAGACAGGAATTGAGGAATACGGTATCACATCAGAAAGTATCGTGACTTGATCAACATCATTCACAGAGCCAAGTATGAAAATGGTTACATGGTGACAGTGAAAGCAGACTATTGGAATGACTTCAAATCAACATCATAGATGTGTCACTATGTGTTCCAGTTCAAATGTTGTTAATTGAAATTGCATTGATTTTGCATATTTTCAACCGTGACTATAGGAATATAGGCCTACATGCCATTCAGACCAACCAGGCTAGAATATTTGCATACTAGTTTGACCAGTTTATGGTTAGTCAAGCTGGACGGACTGGTAAAGGTAGATGGACTAGCTTAACGTTAAGTCAAGCCGGCTTGACTAGGTTACTTGACTAGCTTCAAGTTTAAATTTTGCCACTCTGTGGTATGTGACCTCTGACCCAACTCTAAGTAGGGAAACACAACTGTCAACTGTCAGAGTCAACTACTGATACTGTACTACATGTATACACTGCACTGCAGAGCAACACCTCAAGTTCTTGCCTAGTCTACTGTAGTAGACTCCTTTCATTTAGCATCACTGTTTTCTGTCGTCCCCTCTCTGTTTATGAATGGGAAACGCCATCTTTCCTATTCTGATCCAACAGCATAGCTATTAATCTTTAACGTTGGTGGCTCACTACGAAAGCTGCAAGCCGACAGACTCTGCAAGCCGAGCATTGGCGTACGCAGGGGGGTGTTACGGGTGTGAAACACCCCCCTTGGATCTGTCCAAAAAAATAAAATGGGGAAAAGGAAAGGAAAAGAGAGAGAGAGAGAAGGGAGGGAGAGAGAGAGAGGGGGGTAGAGAGGGTGAGAGGGAGGGAGAGAGGAGGGGGATGACAGGTGGGAGATGAGCAAGGCATAGGGGACATATTATCACAATAATATCATAGGCCAATGGATGCCTTACAACCCCCACACAAATTATCTCAGTGTGTTCATTGTTGATACATGTCACACCCCCACACCCCTCCCAGTCATCACACCCTGGCAACGTACGTAGGCCTACGTAAAGCTCTTAATTGTTAATTGACATGGATGTTTACACCAACACCCACCTCCCCACATCATCACACCCCACACCCCTACCCCAGCAACGTACTTAAAAGTATTATGTCAATCCCATCATCGATGCATCACGCTTACAAAACTGCATCTCTTACACCGCATTGCGCCATGTTATCAGCTGAAAACCGTTTGCAATTTTTTGTCAAAACATAGTGCAAGTATATATCGCAAGCTTATGTCCTTCAGATGATTTTAGCTGATTTTCTTTGTAATCTAAATCTAATCGCTTTTCAAAAAAATATGTTAAAATAAAGCATATTTAGACAGTACTTTGCATTGAAATAGTGTAAAATTATGCACCAAATGGCTTCAATTGGACCTTCATTTTGCAAAATTTCTGAGGAGGACAAACTTGTTCACGAAAGGCTTCATAGACCATCATTTCAGAAGTTTTCGGCTTTTTGAAACTAAAGTTTTACACAATATTAATAGTGCCAAAATGGACCACCAAATCGCTTCAATTAGGTCTTCATTTTGCAAAAGTTTCTTACTTCTGAAGGGGGAACATCCCCGACACCCCCCTACCATACCATATCGGATGAACAAGTGGCCACTTTCGCTTCTGCTTTCGATATTTACGAATTTGTGTTTAACACTATTTATAGGTCTACAATTAAATTAAAGGGAAAACGTGTTCATGAAAGGCTTCATGAACCGTTATTTCACAAATTTTCGGCTTTTTTAGACTAAAATTTTACACACTAATAGTGCCAAAATGGTCCACCAAATCGCTTCAATTAGGTCTTCATTTTCCAAAAGTTTCTTACTTCTGAGGGGGCCACATCCCCCCTCAGACACCCCCTGGCATCGCGCAAGCGCGATGCGATATCCGCTACGCGGTCATTTTTAAAAGTTGATTATTTTTTATCATCACACCCCCCTTGAAAAATTCCTGCGTACGCTACTGAAGCCGAGACCCGGAAAAAGGAGACGTTTTTCCCGGGATGGTGCGGTTCTCGACGGGCAGCGGTTTTCGGAGTGAGCCCTCAACTTGAAGATTAGCTGTTGGCTCAGAACAGCATAGATGGCGCTTCCATGGTCAGAGGGAAGGTCAAATAACAGTGATTATTAAATAAAAACGGTCTACACAGTAGACTAGTTCTTGCCCCAATGTCCTGGAATTAAATGCATCAAGATTTTGTAGAAGATGTCTTCCGCTACAATGTAAGTCTTGCTTTGTGTTGATTATGTGAAGTTGCAATTATTATAATATTACATCAGATGGACCAAAAATAATGTCATGCATATGCCGGCATAACAAGCCATCACCATGCCAGTCTTTATGATGTACATAGCAGCTAGTATACAACACTGTGATACAACATGTAGGCCTGTGTACTATTTTTTTTAGTTGTATAGCAATACATGTAGTGCCAGCAATACACCCTAGATGCAGGCCCGTACGCAGGGGGGGTGCCGGGGGTGCAAAAGTATACAAAAAGTCCCAAAATATGACAATTTGCGAGCGTAGCGAGCAAAAAAACAGGTTTTTACACTTTTTTGGCCAAAAAATGTCCAAATTTTTGAGGAAAAGTCCACTTTTTACAAAATTGCCCCCCCCCCCCCCCATGGAAAAAAGGTCCACTTTTTCAAAATCAGCACCCCCCCAAAAAAATATTCTGCGTACGGGTCTGCCTAGATGTGTACATGCCCTTGCAATTAGGCCTTGGCCCTAAAAGTTCAAGCCATGGCACCACATTTGACCTTTAATGATTATTATTATAAGCACCCTAGTGGTAGGCCTACTGATAAGCTTGTGGGGCCCAAGTTATCCAATAGTCCAAGTTAAATTAAGGGCTGTGTAATGAGCACTGAGCCCTGAGGTAAAATTGGGTAGGGGCAAGATTATTTTGGCCAGCCAAGGGGGGGGGCAATTTTGGCACTGCTCCGATAAGGGGGTGACACCCGGGTGAGGGCAAGCCATAATTGGCACACATTCATAGGGCGTCTTTTAAATAACATGCTCTAAAATGCTAAAAATAAATTGCTCTAAAAGTGGGCCTTGGTCGTAAAGTTCAAGTGCAATTTTTGCCAAGCCAATAGGGGGGTGGGGTGGCAAGCATTTCTGCCATTTGAAAATTCCCCCAGGGGGCTCACAATTATTGCACAGGGCTCCCCTTAATATGAATTTATCAAAGGCATAACATATGATGATGATGATTGTCAGAAAATTCAAAACAACCCCTGTTGCAGATTGCATTTTGAGCTTTATTTTACCCTTATTTTGTTCTAAACGATTGAATTAAAACAGGAATTTGGATTGAAAAACTAGCCCTATTTTCACAATTTTGACTTTCATGAACACTTGAATAGGTTTTTTAAGTACAGTGGCGGTGCCAGAATTTTTTTCGGTGACATGGCCCCTGAAATTCACTCCCCCATGAAGGGGAAGTGAATTTCAACAATTTTTGCCCAAAATTGCTGGAAAAAAAAAATTCAAAACAAATTTCAAATATGACTCATTTAAATATATCATACAATAACAACTGTGACCCAGAATCTACAATCGACAGTTTGTCAAATCCCATTTTAATTCCATGATTTTTTTTATAGGCTCTGTGGCTGACGATGCAACCGTGAAGCTTGAAAGACTCAACGCCAACATACAACTAGTCTGAATGATTTCGTTCAAATACCAAAGGTAATTGAAAAATGTGTGATCGACAGCCTCATACTGTTCTTTATCCTATACCGTGTGTCGAAAGTCCGTTCCGCCTATATTCCGACTTCCCCTGGAGCATAACCTCAATATGGAAGTACCCCCTCTGTTTATTTGCCTTTGGGCTACTAGCTGCAGTGAACCTTAAGGCTCATTGTAGCGAAAACAATATGGGCCAGAGCCAAAAATGGTCATCACTCAACCTAAAATTTAGAAATTGTCACAGGAGTGAATTTCTCCTTTGGTTTAATAGACTACTAACCAAAGATTATGAATCGGCAAAAAAAAAGTAAAATTTGCCCGTCAATTTCGGACTGCAAGCAATTAAATACACATGTAGCGCCCTCTCGGTGTGGCGGGACGGAATTGTTAAATTTGATGTTACTACATATTTAAAAAAGATAAGATTTTTTTGTTTATGGTATTATAAAGGTCTTCTGTATAAACAATTTCAGCACTAAAAAAAATGTCAGTGGACTTGGCAAAAAATAAAGAAATAAATTAAAATATGTGTAAAATTCCGTCCCGCCGCATTTTGAGGTGATTTTTTTACGTTCCGGAAGGGACGAAAACAAAATTTTAGTCAAAACTTTCCAAAATATCAACTATTATGGTAATAAACATTCCTGAGTACACAAAAATTGAATTCATCTACTTTGCTAGACTCAGAACCATTTTAACTTCTTCTTTTTCAGGCCTTTTGGGGTAGGATGCTAGCAATAAGGCTATTTTCAGGGTCTGTGGTGTAAAACGTGGCCCTGCCCCATTTTGAGATGATTTTGTAAGTTCAGGAAGGGATGAAAATTTTCTTTCTCAGTTTATATTTTGCAATAATTTTTCATTGGAAGTGAAAGAAAAGACAATTTTGTCAGTTTTAAAGTGAATCAATTGCTTTTTTTATTGATTTTGACATGGTGGACAAAATTCCGTCCCGCCACATTCCGTCCCGCCACAATGACATGATTTTTAAAAACTAATGAGCGTACTATAAAGAGGGGGGTGAATTTTATAATTCCTTCAATAACAAAAGAAGGATAGTTGAAGTTAATACCAATGTTAGAAACAAATGTTTTATCCCAGTACTTTTGATAAAAATTCAACAAATGTACTGTGTTCACAAATACATGAAGTTTATCATTCCGTCCCGCCACATCGATTAATTTGTGTTACCATGGCAACATGTTGATTCTTTGGACTATTTTTCTTGTGTGTGAATGTAGTCTGTATCTTACTTCTTTATATTAAGATCATGAAGAATCCATAAAATAAACAGTCACAGAGCTACAATTTAAAAGGTCTATCAAAATTCCGTCCCGCCACAAACGGGAATTTTGGCTCTGGCCCATATGTCGGCCGTGTTCTAGAATTTTAGAGCTAATTTTGTATGTTATGGCAGATTTAAAGGTGTGCAAACCTTGATTTTCAATGGAAAAACAACAATAACAGAGGTTTGCAGACTTTCGGAGGTTATCGACCATAAAAAGACAACAACTTCAAATAAATTGCTAAGTGACATTCTACTCTAAAACAATAACCAGTAACAAATTAATATCAAATTAATTGTTTAAGTTTAATTTCAAGCATGTTAAAATGAGTTTTCCTATGAGGGGAGGAACAGACTTATTACACACCGTATAGATCAAAATGGAGACATTTTGTATCAGAAGAAACCTCATATATATTCTCATAATCCCGGTGATATTTTAGACCTGAAATATGTTCCGTTTAGCATGTTTTTTTCGGGGGGGGGGGGGGAATGGGGGGGAAAAATCTTCTAAATTTGCACAAAATTGTTGCAAAAAGTGAAATTTTCTGTAATTTTAGTTCAAAAACTTGGGGAGTAAGAAAAATGCCCCCTGTATAGTGCTGCCACAGATTGGTTTTTGGGGGTGGCAAAGTGAATGAGTACAAAATCATCCCAAAAAAGTGATCATTTTTCAGAATAAGTGGGGGTGGGGGGAAGAATATTGAGGGGGCAAATGCCCCGGTGCCACCAATGATGGTTCTATGGCCATTATGAAACACATTTTTGGTTCTAAATGTTAAAACTGCTTGTGCAATTTAAGACAGTATACTATATTTGTATTAAGTACTGTCCCTGATGGTGGACTCTACAAAATGGTGTGGAAATACATGACCAACCAATATTTTGGAGGTGTAAGAACTTCTTAAAGCTTCCTGCCCGTTGTCATTTGTCAAAATTAAGCTCCCATTTTGAAACATCAAAAAAAAATTGTTGTTGGTTTAGGGATGAAATTTTGCTATTGTTCTAAACAATGGCAACTGGACAGAACCGCCAGTCAACCGCCGGTTGAGTTTTGATTTCAGCCCTTAATTGACTATTACAAAGCCCCTGAATTGACACGGAAGAAAAAGAACTATCTTGGGGTCCGACATAGTAACTTGAGGGCCCAACTTAGTAAGTCGGGCCCTGAGTTACTAAGTCCGGCCCCAAGTTACTATCTCGGGGCTACGAGTTACTATCTTGGACCCCGAGTTACTAAGTCAGGGCCCATGTTACTATCTTGGGGCGCTCGAGTTACTATCTCAGGCCCAAAGTTACTATCTTGGCCCCAAAGTTACTATTTCGGGGCCCAGAGTTACAAAGTCGGACCCAGAGTTTTTTTCTTCCATGTCACTTCGGGGGCTCCGTACACTATGTATTAAACTGTAAATAAAGTAAATTATTTTGATGATCCTGAATTTCGAATTTTTCACTGGTACTTTTTTCAGAAAACCGCCAGATGTGAAAGCGGGAATATTCATTTTGCTAATTGAAGTTTAACTAACAGTAACTTTTTACATAATTTGCTTTCAGGTGCTGCTGAAATGTGACCCAACTGTGGTAGGAATAGACTTCCAACAATTCCAACTCATCAAGAAAAAAAATGCTGTATATCCTGCATACATCAGCTGTGCAAAATAACGAGTTAAGCTGTTACACAAAAAAGTCATGTGATTTTTGCCTGTCAAAGATGGATTTATCTGAATCATGCACATGAAACTTTTCTGATTTATGATTTGATGCACATGTAAAATGGATCCATCAAAACTTTTGATTGTGTGACTACATTATTGTGAATATGAGTGACAAACTCATTTACCTTCCAACTGTATAACCCTTATCAGACTATCCAATCTGCAACTGCATGTATGGTTAAATTAGGGTTGTCCGGCAGGCTGGACTAGCTTGAGGTTAGTCATGTCGGATCGACTAGTTTGAGCATGTTAGTCAAGCCAGCTGGACTAATGTTACATTAGTCCAGCTGGCTTGACTAGCACTATGTTAGTCCAGATGGGCACCAGTTGGGCTAACTTAAGTCAATAACTAGTCGAGTGACTAACCTTAACTAGTCCAGCGTGCTGGACTAACATCAAACTAGTCAAGCGACTAAGCAAAAGCTAGTCAAGCTGGACTAAGATAGGTTAGTCATCCTTGTTAGTCCAGCAGTACTGACTAGTTTAAAGCTAGTCCAGGTGGGCACTATCTGCATGGCTATGGTCAGATCTTCATGGCTATGGCCAGATCGTTAAGGGATCTGGAATGAGCGTTTTGAGCGTTTCGACAGTATTTTTTTGTGGGACATGAGAACACATCAGACATATCAAATTGCATTCTGAATGCGAAGAATGTCTTTCTGATATCAAATAATTTTCATTTTTTGAAATTCACGATATAATATACATTTTATGACAAATTATTAAAATTTGATATTTTTCACATTTTTGAAATAATAACAGTCCTCGAAGTAAATTTTATAAATCTAATGATATATTCTTAAAGTGTATGTAGCTGGGAGAAAAAGCTAATTTTTTTGTGTGTTTTGGAAAAAAATCCATATCTTCAATATGAAAGGTCAAAATTTTCAATTGATCGTCGGCCTTTCATCATCCCACCTACATACACTTCTAGTACTGTTAAATGTCACAAATATCAATTTTTAATTATTTGCCATAAATATTGCGAATTTCAAAAAATCAAAATTATTTGATAACAGAAGGACATTCTTCGTATTCAGAATACCATTCGATACATGTATGTCCAATGTGCTCTAATGTCCCACAATAAATACTGTCCAAACGTTCATACCCCTTCCTTAAACGTAAAAAAAAAAATCTTTAAATAATTTTTTTTTATTTATTAATTTTTATAAACTAAATAAAAATCTAGGAGCCTTTTTTTTCTTCATTTTTTTGAATTTTGAAATTTGGGTGAAAATCAGGCTTTTTTTTGGTGCAAATTTCTCAAAGTTGGTCGAAATTCAAAAAAATAAAAAAATGGCTCCTAGATATTTTATTTAAAAAAAATTAATACAAAAAAATGTTTTTGTTACGATTAACGAAAAGAAGTGGGCCAAAAAAAAAAGTTTTTTTGGGATTTTTTGTTTTGGGGATTTTGGGTTTTTTGTTTTGTGTTTGCTGGGAAGTATTAAGGGGACTCGATCTTTTGTGCATAATAGGGCCAGGGGATTCACTCTATCATTAAAAAAATTATTTGAAGAAGTCAAAGAGCCCTAGGAATAAAAAGTGTAGAGTAATTCAGGCCAGATACAATTTCTTTATACGACAAAAATTTATTTTTGTAATCGATCAAAAAACAAACGTTTTATATCAATTTTAAATTTAGCCTGAATCCGTAAATATGGTACCTCTCGCCCTTTTTTAGGTCAAGGCTATTTTTACCATTATGCAGCGAACTATTGTTGAAGCTATTTCACATACATGTACAAAACATTCTAGAGAAAGAATGAGGACATATAGTGTTGAAATATCTTTTGTTGATTTCGAATGATAATGTCATGAAGTCGTAAATTTTAAGGTCAAATTCAAAAAACAAAACATTGCGACGCAGATTTCATCATCACATCAGTGTCTTTAATATTTGTTTGAAACCTTTCCCAAACGTTCGTGCTATGTATGCATAAAACGGCTAATCTATCTTTACAAAACGCATCTTTTTTTATTAAACAAAAGGCTAAAGATGGCATTATGAGATTTATCTTTTATCAATACACTCCTCTGCTCAACTGCCATGGTGGCCGAGCGGTAAAGCGCTAGACGCGTAATCGAAGGAAGTTTAGAATCGTTCGAGTCCCAACGAGGCCTGTGGAAACTTTTTTTTCTTCAAAATTCATGATCGCATTCCGAAATGAGTCACTTGTCGGTAAATCATGTATCGTATCCTTAAGGGATCCAAAATGAGCGTTTATTTTACTGTCCAAACGTTCATACCCCAGCCCTTAAGGTTGGTCTGAACCCTGGAATTATGAAAACTTTCGGGCCTCATAACTGCTAAATTATTAGTCTAAAGAATATAAAAGTATACATTTTTAGAATGGAAATGATTTGATGAATTCATCTGTGAGGTCCAATTTGGGCCCAAATGCTCATATTTGGAGAAAATCCCCCAAAACGGGTTTTTGGCCCAAATATTTTCGTGCAACGCGCACGTAACAAAAAATTGTTTGGCCAAAAAAATTTTTTTATCAATTTTTAAAAACTAGATAAAAATATCTAGGGACCTTTTTTTCATTTTTTTGAATTTTGACCAACTTCACCAAAAATATTTGAAATTTGGGCGAAAATCAGGCTTTTTTATGGGTTTTTTGAAAATTTTGCATTTTTGACCATTTTGGTGCAAATTTCTCAAAGTTGGTCAAAATTCAAAAAATTAAAAAACAGTCAGTCTTTAGATATTGTGTTGTAAGAGTCAACTTTGATTGATATCTGCACTTCATTGAGTACTCACTCAATGAAGTGCAGATATTTCAAATTTAATTGAAAATTTAAAATCAAACAAACTTATATTCCCCTGCATGTCCTTTTTCAAGTCAAAATCAATTCAAGTTATTTTGAAAATGACAAGTCCCCTCACAAGTTGACTCTTTACAACACAATATCTAGGGACTGTTTTTTTAATTTTTCTCTGTCATCTGCAATCTTCAGGGAGTTTAATACGATATACATTAGGAGACCAAAAAACCCTATTCTAGTAGGGGTTGTCGAGCGTTTATTATTATTTTTATTATTATTATCATTTATTTATTTATTGAAGGCTAATATTACCCCAATGACCCCCTTTTGTCATCAGCTTACACCCAATGACCCCCTTTTTTTATATAGAAATTTACACTCAGACAAACAACTAAAAATGCGCAAATTGTACAATTTTTACATTTTGTAGCACATTTTTGCAGTTTTGCCCAGAAAGTTATTCAATGACACAAAATTCATGCAATTCTAATCCTTTCCATACGTAATGGCCCATTACATTTTCTTGGAGCCGCCACTGAATGACCCCCTTTTTTGACAAATAATCGCCTCCGGTAGATCCCTAGTCTGGTATCTTACTTTGGTAGGCACAGGTATGTCACGTTCATATTCGACTCGGAATTCGAGTGCCCCCTCCCGGTCAAAGGCGGTGAAACCACAAATAACTTAACTGTAAATTTTGGAGTTACGCCCTATAAGAAAAGGCACTTGAAACTTGATTCTGAGTTTAGCGTCCGCCGCCCGCGTTGTGAATTTTGTGCCGCATTTGAGATGTGAAATCTGAAAATAATTCATTTTTGTGCTACGAACCAGAAAGAAAATTTGTTGTGCAAAATTTAAAACACAAAAAAAAACTATAGAAAACCTTGACAACTAGTGGAAGAATTCATCTAAATATTTGAGCATTAAAAATATACAGATTTTTGACCCTTGCTCTATCCAATTATTTCAACTGTACCTTTGGGATACCAGGGTAGACTAGAAGTAAACTTACTAGCATGATATATTTATAATTTAAGATAGGAGATACTATATATATAAAAGACCTATTTTTAACAAATTGGTGCCAATAATAATTATTTCAATGTTCTGCATGATTGTTATTTTTGTATAAATGAGTCACCCCCCTCCCCCCCCCCCTTTCTCCCCCTGTCCTCAAATGTATACAGAGAGGTTAATACAAATTGGAGTGAAGAAGACTGATATAGCCTACTTCGGAATACATTGAGTTTTAAAACTTGATTTAAACAAAAAGCAAGATAATTATACTTTTATAAACGTTCGTGTTTATACTGAGCGTACGGCTTTTTGACCCGCTATTTTCCGGGCACAAAATACCGATCATAATCCGGCCACCGTTACCCGGCTTGTTTCTACTGAGATCAGAAAGCCGTGTCTCGCACGATGCACGGCATTTTTTTCCTGTAAACCGGAAGTACGGAAAACAGATTTGACGGTTGTATCCTAAATTTAAATGTCTACGCATGGCAGCTCATGGCATATGACCTACAATCACAATTTAGTGTTTTCGTAAAATCCAAATTGCATTAATTTACCAGTGGATCTAGTAATTGGTTATTATGATAATTAATTTACAGCCAACATTTAACCAACTCATTAACTATAAAGAAGTATAGGCCTAGACTAAGTAAAGTCATATCCATTTTACTTCATCGAGTTTATGCGAGTCACACATGTGGCCAGTGTATATAATATCAGAAAGAAGGAACCTACTACATTATAGGCCTAGGCTAGTAGACTATACAAGTAGGCCTACAAGTAGAATATAAATCGCGTTATTTTTGCCACACGCGCGACCTCGACCCGGCAACCGATCACACGGCTCGTTTCTACTGCGCGGATTACACGCTTTGACCCGGCATGATCCACCTCAAGAGGTGGATCACGAAAGGCGAGCACATGACCCGGCATGACACGGCAACCGATTACCCAGATCGTTTCTACTGGGCTTGTTACCCGGTATGACCCGGCACGGCACGGCATGGCACGGAATTTGGCCCTCAGTAGAAACACGCATTTGTGACATTTGAGACCCAAATAGAATGAACAAAAGTGCATAAGCATTGATAAAAGGCCGCGTATAATGAAACCTTGAAAATAATGAATAATGAAATAGTTGCCTCATTATGAGCTGGAAAAAAGGCACGCTAATCTCGATATCAAGTTTCAAGTGCCGTAGCTCAAGCTATAACACCCTCTAGCCTAGGAACACCCTATTCTGAAATTTTGAATAAATATTAAATATTTTGGTTCTCGTCCTCTCCCTCCTCAATTTACGGGATTTGTCAGATTTTTTTAAAGTAGATTTTTCAACTTTTTAAAACTTAGGAATAGCCTACTTTCCCGGGCCTACTTTACGAAAACTTTATAGGCTTACAAATATGCCTAAATAAGTTTATTAGAGAACAAGTATCACTTCCAAGATTTTTTGTAATCTGGGGAATTTATCCGGCCTCAGAATGTCACATTAAAATGAAAAAAAAAAAAAGGGCTTCCTCATTTGCTCTAAAAAGACCGAAAACTAAGCCATGCTAATTACCGGGGCTAATTTTACATTGAAAAAAAAACCTCCCTGCCTCATCAATTCATGAAAATCCTCTGGACGAGAACCAAAACTTTAATTTTACACGGCCTATGGAAAGTTAAAGGCTTATTATCAGTTTGAAGCTCTTAGGCCTAGGGAGAGAAAAATAGGCCCTATTAGGTCTATTACTGATCCCCGTTACTGACACATGTTGTAACATAATTGGCCGTATAAAATTAATGTTTTGGTTCTCGTCCAGAGGATTTTCATGAATTGATGAGGGAGGGAGGTGTTTTTTTTTTTTTTTTTTTTTTTTTTCAATGTAAAATTTTTATTTTCAGTAGTTTTTTTTCTTTTCCAACAGTGTTCGAGGAAACGTTTTAGGGCCTTTTTTTTTTTTTTTTTTTTCAAATGTGAGATGCTGAGTGTTAATCCCTCCTAGAGTACCACAAAAAGACTTGGAAGTGATGCTTGTTCTCTAATAAACTTATTTATATGTATGAAGAATTCATCAATTATTCCAAAGTCTAAAAAATTGTAAAATCTAAAAAAAAAAAAAAATCTGACAAATCCCAGAAATTGAGGAGGGAGGGGACGAGAACCAAAATATTAATTTTACAAGGCCTATCATGCATAGGCCTAGGCCTATTTAATTTAAAGACCTACTTGATAGACGTAGTAGGCCTATTTAATATTTGGCCTTGGCCTACTATTTAATATATTCATATGGAGGCCCGACATGGCATAGACCTAGCCAGCTGGTTAGGCCCAAACCCGGGGCCCAAAGAAATGATAGGTAAATTATATGAATAAAAACAGAATAAATATTATATAAAATGCTAAGTTGTATAGGCCTACCTCACAAAATTAATTATACATGAATCTCAGGTACAAAATGGTGAGGGTCAAATCTGGATCCGGTCCGTAAATCAGTAGGCGCTAGAGGATGGTCTAGAAATCAAAGGGACATGAAATATTATTTTGATTTTTTCCCTACCGATAGGATAGAAGTATAAGTTGAAATTTAAACATGCCTAAATATTCCTATTAAATTGTCACAAATGAGCTAAAAATAGTAAAATCACTGTAAAAATATTCCTTCATACAATATTTATATTTACTTTTCAATAATAAACAATAGAATTTAATCTGTTAGCTTTCATTTGGTACCAAATTTGTAGCCATACACCAAGATTTGAAAATAAAATCAAAGTTTCCGCAAAAGTTGCACTTCCACTAAAAATATCAATTCAAATAGTCCTAGCCCCCAGGCCTAGCCTAGACTAGTCTGAATACTGTATTTAATTGATTGTTTCGCTCAGGTTTCGCTAGTGTGAGCACGTCACCCACCACATGTGGGCCAGATAAAGGGCGCACACCACCAATACAGCGTCCCATTGAAACACACGTGAAAACACACCTTTTCCGTGCGCGATTTTAGGCCTTTTCGGCAACAAATTGACTATAAAAATACTACCAATCGATTGCAAATCGATGAAAATTTAATATATGTTTCAATGTACGGGTAGTCTTGTGATTAATTTTCGAGATATAGGCGCTTAAACAGCACCATGACCATTTTCGACCCCTTCTATACCCTGAAAACCCGTTTCTGGCCATTTTTCAATCCGCGGGCCTACTTTATTCAAAAATTGTGTTTTGCACCTTTTGAGGCGATCCAAGTTCATGTATAGGTCTCAATGTTTTATTTAAGCTATAACATGCTTCTCCTTTTCCTTACAAGTCCACAGAAAGACCCAAAATACCTCTAAAAGATTTCGATTTTACCGGAACTCATCCACATTACATCGCTCGCGGAGTGATTTGGTGGTGTGCGCCCTTATAAAAGACATAGTTTCAAAATCGGTTCTTTTTTTCATAGATTTAGAAACTTTCTTAACTTTTGAGTTGAATCCTCAAGTTTTATTACTCTAGGACATATAAAAAAAAAAAAAATGACCTTTGTAGTCATGCGTCCAATACAGAAAATATACAGTTTTTGTGATTTTGACCATTCTAGCAGGGATGACCATTTTCTTCAAAAACGTCACTCGCATCAGCGTCTTTTGAATGGTATATTTGCATTTTTATTTCTTTAAATGTAATAAAAGTAAGTTTATACATTTTCTACACATTCGTATTTTGATATTAAGTTTCATTTTGCCCCCCCCCCCCCGAAAACAACTGACATTTGACTAGTTTTAAGGACACGTGCTCAAATTTAAACATGATATTAAATTAATCAAAACTCACTAAAAACCGAATTTGTTAACTTTTTAGCTCTTTTTCATCACTTTCATGAACTTTAACAATCCGAATTAAGAAAATTAAATCATATTTTCACTTTAAAGAGCTTTAAAATCGTTAAGTGATTTCTTAAGACTTAATTCAGACCATAAAACCGGAATTTTACACATATCTATCCTGTTTTTGACCTGATTTCTATGACAGGCCTAATTCCGGCCAATATGCCTTATAAGGGCGCACACCACCAATACAGCGTCCCATTGAAACACACGTGAAAACGCACCTTTTCCGTGCGCGATTTTAGGCCTTTTCGGCAACAAATTGACTATAAAAATACTACCAATCGATTGCAAATCGATGAAAATTTAATATATGTTTCAATGTACGGGTAGTCTTGTGATTAATTTTCGAGATATAGGCGCTTAAACAGCACCATGACCATTTTCGACCCCTTCTATACCCTGAAAACCCGTTTCTGGCCATTTTTCAATCCGCGGGCCTACTTTATTCAAAAATTGTGTTTTGCACCTTTTGAGGCGATCCAAGTTCATGTATAGGTCTCAATGTTTTATTTAAGCTATAACATGCTTCTCCTTTTCCTTACAAGTCCACAGAAAGACCCAAAAAACAACAAAAAAGATTTCGATTTTACCGGAACTCATCCACATTACATCGCTCGCGGAGTGATTTGGTGGTGTGCGCCCTTATAAAAGACATAGTTTCAAAATCGGTTCTTTTTTTCATAGATTTAGAAACTTTCTTAACTTTTGAGTTGAATCCTCAAATTTTATTACTCTAGGACATATAGATTTAGAAAAAATGACCTTTGTAGTCATGCGTCCAATACAGAAAATAAACAGTTTTTGTGATTTTGACCATTCTAGCAGGGATGACCATTTTCTTCAAAAACGTCACTCGCATCAGCGTCTTTTGAATGGTATATTTGCATTTTTATTTCTTTAAATGTAATAAAAGTAAGTTTATACATTTTCTACACATTCGTATTTTGATATTAAGTTTCATTTTCCCCCCCCCCCCCCGAAAACAACTGACATTTGACTAGTTTTAAGGACACGTGCTCAAATTTAAACATGATATTAAATTAATCAAAACTCACTAAAAACCGAATTTGTTAACTTTTTAGCTCTTTTTCATCACTTTCATGAACTTTAACAATCCGAATTAAGAAAATTAAATCATATTTTCACTTTAAAGAGCTTTAAAATCGTTAAGTGATTTCTTAAGACTTAATTCAGACCATAAAACCGGAATTTTACACATATCTATCCTGTTTTTGACCTGATTTCTATGACAGGCCTAATTCCGGCCAATATGCCTTATAAGGGCGCACACCACCAATACAGCGTCCCATTGAAACACACGTGAAAACACACCTTTTCCGTGCGCGATTTTAGGCCTTTTCGGCAACAAATTGACTATAAAATACTACCAATCGATTGCAAATCGATGAAAATTTAATATATGTTTCAATGTACGGGTAGTCTTGTGATTAATTTTTCGAGATATAGGCGCTTAAACAGCACCATGACCATTTTCGACCCCTTCTATACCCTGAAAACCCGTTTCTGGCCATTTTTCAATCCGCGGGCCTACTTTATTCAAAAATTGTGTTTTGCACCTTTTGAGGCGATCCAAGTTCATGTATAGGTCTCAATGTTTTATTTAAGCTATAACATGCTTCTCCTTTTCCTTACAAGTCCACAGAAAGACCCAAAATACCTCTAAAAAGATTTCGATTTTACCGGAACTCATCCACATTACATCGCTCGCGGAGTGATTTGGTGGTGTGCGCCCTAAAGTGAGCGCCAGTGCTGGGCCACACGGAAGCCCGACCAGCGTTGGGTCAGCTCTGGCGACATCATGTGGTCCATAAGTGACACACTATATTGGACCAGTTGTGACCGACTTGGTCTGGTCCAGTGCTGGCGCTCACTTTATGTGGCCCAACCCTGGTCCAGTACTGGACCAGTGCAAATGGGCCCTTTTACTGGTCCAGTGCTGGTGGGTGTTTGCTGTGTAGGCCTACAAGTATTTTTGCTATATATGCAAAACAACGAGAAAAAACAGCAATATTGACAAAGTTCAAATTCAATTCAATTTGAAATTACAGATTCATGTAAAATATCTCATTTTGTTTGTTGGCTTAACCACTTTTGGTTTTCGATTTTGAAGAACTTCATATTGAGTGAAATATATATAACTTAATGGATACTTTGGATTCAAGAGGGTTAATAAAACCGAAGAAAATCACCCCACTGTCATGTTGCAGGTGTTAGCGATATCATCTGCATACGCGGACAATTTAGCGCGTATGAGCTGCGACAAGTTTTTGCGAGTGACGCGCTATGATATCGCACTGGTATTTTGAACCAAAAAATATGCCATTTCTGCTCAAATTGTGAAAAAAGTAACTCGGTGACCCCCATTTTTTATTAGCTTTAATGAAACATCCTATCAGTGGGCATATTATATTAAAAAATCAGGAAAATTGTTGGGGTAGATTTTTTGTTATAATCGAAAATATGTCTAAATTTATCATTTTTCCATAGACGCCTGTACTAATTTTTCCCAAAAACAGCCTTTTTAAAATGGTTATTTCTCAAAAACGAGCTCGGTGACCCCTCTTTTTTATTTTAGATATTCGAAGTATATCGATGAAAGTTAATTGGTACGAAGTTTAAGCAAAATTGTTGGACGGGATCTTCTATGGACTATACCCCTTAAGGTTTGCAAATTGGAATCCCAAAAATTTGGCATGTGTAAAGGAGGGGGGAAAGATTTTTTGGCGGGCCGAGAGGGGGGTGCAAGCGATTTTTGGCAGGCAGAGAGGGGGGGAAGCGATTTTTGGCGGGCCGTTCAGAAATTTTACCCCCCCCCCGGGCTCATAATTATTGCACAGCCCCTAATTATTAACCATATTAATTCCAGCGCTGTAAATTGCAGCTGTCCTATACTTACCCCATCAAAAAGAAAATGTTTATAATCTATTATGATTTTGTGTTTTAAAATCAAATATCCAACTATACTGCTATAATTACAACTAAACAGCATAGTTAGTGTTATTTTCCGTTTGTGTTTTGTTCTTTTTGTTGTTGTTTTTTTGGTTCAAGCAAGAGAGCACACAGGCCAAGATAGCAAGGGGCATGTCAGCAAACTGCCGCCCTCCTACTTTGATCAACTTGCCTTGATTAATACATTGGGACCAGTTGTTATGTTCACATCTGTGCAGCTCGTATAAGAGAGATTTTTTTTAATGGTTAATAACATTATTATTCAATATTTGCTCAAGTTTATGCGATATAATGCTGAATTGGTACCAGAACATCAGGGTAAGTAACAACATTAGTGCAACCTGGCCAGAATGAGCACGTGCCGAATTTGAATACCGACTTAAAACACCGTATTATCCTTACCTTCCATGAGCAATCACCAGGTTGTTCAGGGCTTCCTTGGCAGGCAGGATCAATGAAAGGTTGATGGGGATAAAATGTACCAAACACAGAGAAAACTGATACTGTTAATAGCAACACCAACCGATACACGGCCATGTCGATACTAAGGCACACTACTTCCTCTTCTTGATTCTTGACTTCATGAAAATAACCTATAGAGATTGAATCTGATTTCAATTGCTAGTCAGTTCGGGGGCACTCATAATGCACGCACGTCTCTGATTTCAAAAACAGGTCATACGGGGAGTCTGTGATATTACATACGTCGAGCTTTGTTGACAGCTGGGTAGGCCTACTCTATGTAGCACATCGGAACGAAGCTGAGTGTATTAGGGAACAACCCAAAAGTTCGTTGAAGCCCTATAACTTTCGTTAGAAGGCTAACCCCCGGCCCCTCCCCCCTCCCCTCTAACGTAAGTGTCAAATATCGAAAATTCCAACCCGTATTGGGCACAGGGCCGTCGCTATGGTCGAGGGGTGCGACATTGCTAGGATATTGATCACGTTTAAGAAACAATAGCTCATAAAAAATTAGGACTTGCTGGATTTTCAAATAAAAAAGAATCAAAGTGCGGTACATATACAGCTGCTTTAAAAAATGAACTTACAAGTTGAAGGTTGTGAGTACTGCACTCTATATTTATTTGAAATCATTTTGAAGCAACCACTGTAAAATGTCAATATCGTACTTCAGAAAATACTAAAATTTTACAATTATTATATTAAATCCTTAAAAAAAGATCAACAATGTTTAATTACACTTCTTTACAAACGTAATCGGACTTTTGACCCCCCCACAAAAGGACTTTCGTTTATATATAGGGCTTCATCGAACATTTGGGTTGTTCCCTTAGAATAAACTTTCTTATGTTTAGCAAAATCTACCTGTGCAAAAATTATATCTATCTGTGCAAATTCTGACAAATGGTCCCAGAACACACTAGCTCAGATTGCAACGGCCAAAATCAAATGTTTTGAAGTAAAATATTCCCAATACCCGAGCCTGCGTTCGTCAAATTAGCAGGCACTTAAGTTGGGCTACTACAATGATAAGGCCTAGGCCTACTCACAAAATCATTCCCACTGCGCCGGCACACCAAAATTACTAATATCGTTTGCGACTGGGTTTTGAAACTAGGGAGTATGTGATTTATGAGACGTCTCTGAAATATGATACTGTTATGTGACATGACGCTTCAAGAGTATTTGATATCAGAGACGTCCGCGAATTATGAGTGCCCCAAACTGTAGTACCATTCGGGATTTCGGCACCATTATTAAACCTTTTAGGCCAGGGTATGTGATGGCGCACTTATGACAGGTGTAATGGTTAGATACAGCCCTAGCTGCTTCGACAGCTGTTTTGGAAGGTCTAAAGTAAAGCCACGATTTTTCCGTGTAACAAAATTTTAATTCCGTGTTACAAATTGGACAATTCCGTGATTTTCCGTTTTACATTATAAAGCACTGAAAAGTGAATACAAGTATGTTTTTAGAAGTGTAATTATTTTGTCTTACATAATTATATGTACCTTTTTACTGTAGTCTCCCCTCAACATCCTCATTAAAATTAAGCATCATCAATTGTCTTGTGTGTACTTCCGATAGCTGTATCGGCCAGAATCTTGCATCGTAGGCCTAGAATAAATGCTAGAATGGATTGTTTAATGGTTGATTACTGCTAAATTATCCCTTTTCTTTGTTTTCTTTTGCAAATCAACACAAAAGTTATACATTTTACACAGTTTTTCACTATTTTGTGGCATTTTCAAATTTCCGTGAGCAAACCCCGAATTCCGTGAATTTTTCCGTTTTTCCGTCACGGAGAAATCGTGGCTTTAGCCTAAAGTGCATCCCCTAGTAGACCTGAATGGACATTCAATAGACATCCATTGGAGTCAAAACTTTCTTGTCCTCCTTTAAATCATTAACTATTGCGGGTGTTGTGTGTGGGCAAAGGGGACAAGCACCTTTTAAATTAAATTTTAAATATGCAAATATATGGGGGGGGGTCGGGGCAAGCAATTTTGGGCATGCAATTTGAAAATTGTACCCACCTCCAGCGGCTCATCATAGACCCTGGTTCGCGTCGCGTCCGTTCCGACAACTACAGACACGGGTCTGTCACGGCTACTAATATTATGTAGGCCATATACTTCGGACCTGCTGCAGGGACGCCAATGGGTTGTGAAAAAAAATTTGAAAGTTGCGAATGTAGGGAGCGAAGCGCCCGAAGTCTCGCCCCCACGGCCGGGGGTCCAGGGGCCCGCTTAAGGGCCCCTGGTGGGGTCCAGGGGCAAAGCCCCGGTGGGGGTCGAGGGGGCGAAGGCCCTCGAAGCCAGAGGGTTTCTACACATTTTACACTGCAGGAGACACCATTTCTGAGGGTAAAATTCAGTTTCAGTTTAGATTTTATTTGTACATATAGGCCCTTGGCCCTTTGCACTACAAATATAATAATTACATATGAGGAAGACATATAAATAACGTGAAGAAATAATTACATAAATTCAATCATTTCACGAAGTTTCATAGCGTGAAAAACAAATAATGAGAGACCACTGATGTCAGATGGTGTATCTGAACTCATGAGAGAAATGAATTTTGGGGGACTCGGTTCGGATCTGTACCTGAATGGAAGATATTTTTGACGAATCTTATCAAAAAACTTGCAGACCATGACAAAATGATATTCATCTTCAATATTCCCATCCCTGCACAGATCACAAACCCGGTCCTCCAAATCCAATTTCAGTCTTCTACCTGTTACATTCAAATGGATTAAAAAATAAGGTTATTTTGAGAAACAAGCCTAGATAACAGCCTTGAAGACTATCTACGGTATTATACATGTAATATTCTTCAAGGCTTGTTTTCCCAAAATTATACCATAAAATATGCAAATTAGGTACCTAAGCCCAGGCAATTTTAGCAGAATTAGCACCCCAAAAGGCCATTTTTAACATAAAAACCTGTTTTAGACTTTTTTGAAAAATGCTTCCTTCATCCCAAGAAAGTGGTTTTAAATGTTCAGTTTCCTATACTTTTGTACATGAGAGCCATTCTCCAAAGTATTTTGTTGGCCTAATAACATAGCCTACATGGCTGAAATGGATATATATAATGCGCAATATAAAAACGATGATTCATCAAATTTTTGACCCCCCCATTTTTTTGTTAAATTTTCAAAAATATTTTTGGCCAAAAAAGCAAGTTATATGCCCTAAATTACTTGTTATTTAATGTTGGAAACCATAGAAATACTGCTACTTAAAAAAATTGCCAATTTATGTTTACAAAGTTGGATAAAGTTGTACATTTTAATTACTTTTACTTCTACTGAACAGCTAGCAATGTATACTACGAGGGGCACGCAGTCAGTATGTTTTAAGAGTTGACTCGTGACGTCATTTGTGGATCGTTTTCATGGCATTTCTCAATGATTACATAAACACTGTAAAAAAGCGCTGTAAAAACACTGTAAAAAAGCGCTGTACCTTTGTCTTTCAAACAACACATGTAAAAATTATATCACACACATGATTACGTAACAGCATTAGCATAAAATCAATGGTCTAGAGTCACCTGGTGAAATTGAGTCGTTTTTGTTACGGGAAATAAGAGGCTGAAATGAGGTATTGTTGTATTTTCTATATTTTCTTGGGAATTAAAGAATGGAGAATGCTGCTTTTTGGAACAGTAATAGAACGCAAACTACTAGTTCATTAAACCATGTTTGTTGGGCTGTAAAGGTTTTAGTTTATTTAAAATGCGTGGTCAAATATGTCTTATTTTTGACAAAAACAAGGCTTTTCTTTCTTTAAAAATCTTGATATTGCCAAAAATAGCAAACGTGGAAATTTAATTTTTTTTGCCAGTACTGTTGACTAATCTCCAAACATTTAAACGGGAGTCTCCCTAGAAAATATTTGAATCCGTGATTAAAATATAACTGTTATTCTACCATTGTTACATTTATACAAAAAGTAGTGGTACAAAGAGAGAGGCTATCGTTTGAATGAGAAATTTATTTTTTAAACTTTTCTGTTCATTTCAGGTTGAGATCATCCATAAAAATTCATATGAATATTTAAATTACAATTTTCATAGCATTTTGTAATATTTTAGGCCCTATTTACATGGAATTTTGCAATTTTCGTGCATTTCCACCATGTTGTATCGGTCATCCCACCTACGCATGCGCAGATTGTTGTTTGATTTGCACCAGTTATCATCGCACTGAGTACCAGCTCTCACACATGACCAGTCATTATATTTTAGTCTGTTTCATTTTGGAGATAATTGATGTCATTTGTAATAATTGCCTTTTCATTTTCGCCATTTTTGCAGAATAATTTCGCTTTCATTCAAGCCCTAAAGTTGTTGATGTTTCCAGACGTCCCATTTCCACCAAAGTTTAATGACAAGTCTCATATTTTACCAAATGCAAACTGAGGACCTAGTGTTTATTCCTGCCCAAAACTAGCCATATGCACCTTGTACTTTTGCTGTACTCGGACATTGTAAACACGTGTTTTTTCTGTAATTTAAAAGGCCCGCCTTTTTGCGTGATTTGGTAGTGTCCCTAGACTATTGATTTTATGCTAATGCTGTTACGTAATCATTTGTATGATATAATTTTTACATGTGTTGTTTGAAAGACAAAGGTACAGTGTTTATGTAATCATTGAGAAATGCCATGAAAACAATCCACAAATGACGTCACGAGTCAACTCTTAAAACATACTGACTGTCCCTCGTAATTCAATGTGTTCCTGACTGTTCAATAGAAGCAAAAGTAATCAAAATGTACAACTTTATCCAACTTTGTAAAATAAAATTGGCAATTTTTTTTAAGTAGCAGTATTTCTATGGTTTCCAACCTTGAATAACAAGTAATTTAGGGCATCTCTGTTGCTGATGCATGCTTTGCAACTTTTTTAATATGCTTAATATCACACAGACTTGGTGCACATTTCACACCCGCTCGCGCCCCCAAAGCCCCCCCAAATACCCGCATGGAGACGGACTCGCAGATTTCTCGCAGTATCTATTCGTTTCTTTTTGATATACGTAAATTTAAAAGACGGGAATTTCGTACTGTAGCCTAGATGATATCGATTATTATTAGCCAATGTATTCAAGCTATCTTCAGTAAACCAGCAGAGGTAAACCAGATTGCCTTTTCGGTAAATCACATAAGCCATTGCCAGTAGACCTGAGATGTCGTCATCTGACGTCACGTCGATGCGCACATCCTTAATTTGGCGAACATTGCTACTGCGCATTTCAAAGCCGTGAATTCCGCAGTAACGTTGTGCGAATCGGCGTGACGACATCTCAGGTCAACCCGCAAAGGATTATGGGATACACCGAAAACGTCAATTGTCAAAAACAATAAAGGAAGTATTATTTAACGTAATGCTAATTAAAATACAGATATCAACAAGAGCAACAAGAATTTATATAGCGCCAATCTACAAAAAGTCAATTGTTCAAAGGCGTTGTTAGGCAGAAATATGATATCAAATCTGGTAAGATTTCTAACAGGGTTTCCTTGAACGGGAGAACGTTGACACCAGCAATATTCAGTGAAGGCAAGTTGAGTTTGCCAACTATGCTCTGATACCGATCACCGTAAGTTGAATTTTTCAGCATTGGGTTTGAGAATATATTTGGACATCCAAATTTGCACTTGGATCAGTCTTCAAGCTTTGACACAGCTTGTGTTACACCTTCCTTTAATGTTGGATACACCGATATACGATAAACACATAAATACAACTGTGTGTCATCTGCATAAAATTGCAGATCAAGCTCATACTGGCGGATGAGTTTCCCGAGAGGCAGCATATAAATGGCAAATAAAAGGGGACCTAGAACCGATCCTTGTGGCACGCAGTAGATTCCCGGAGTAGATTAAAGGTTGGATAGAAGAGGATATGCCATTAATTAGAATGCGTTAAGATCGTCTTTGTTTTGTTTTGTTTTTTGGGGGTTTTTTTCCCAAAGTTTTCATTTCAAAAGTATCTACTATGACGTATCCTTCACTTTTAGACAATTTATAAACAATTTAAATTTTTACTGGGATTCTCGTATAAATAACGTATATTATAGACTTATAGGAGGCCAAACAGTATATCCAACAGTTCCAAAACCATGAAAACTGCCATTCTCCATTTTTCTCCAAAATAAAAGTCACTATATGCTGAGACACTTCATGCTAATTCTAAATATAGTCATGAAAATGTACAATTCTGAATATTTGGATTTAAAAAAAAGCAATTGAAACTTTGAACCTTTTCATGAGGATCGTTCATAAAAGTCACTGGTATTAAGCAATTCTCAAAACAGATCCAAAATAAGTAAATTATAGGTACTCTCTAGAAATATTTCGATTCCTATCAGGAATCTAGTTCACTCTGATTTGGTGAGTGGTAGCGTTTCTAGATGTTATCGGCAAACTTTGTGACTAGTACCGGTACTCTGTGTCTGTGACATATATCTTGATGACGTCTCGTGGGTTGCTTGCCGATTTATGATCTGATCGTATGTACGCCCCTCGTAATTGTTCATGGTGGTGTTGCCTCTTATCCAGCAATCACTAAACCAGAGTGAACAAGATTCCTGATAGGAATTGAAATATTTCTAGTGAGTACCTAATTTACTTATTTTGGATCTGTTTTGAGAACTTTTGCTTATATACCAGGAAAATTTAAAGTTTGTCGTCTGCAGTCAACAACCCCATGTATAGAGTTAACAATTACGAGAAGTCCAACTAGAAGTGTACCCCAGGACATTGTCATTGTACTTTTTCAACATGATCCGTTTCTTTCCTTTGTAGACCAGCAGGTGTAGAAATAGTTCATACTGTTGACTGTGAGCTTCTTGAACATGTTGAACTTCGTTGTTCGTCAAAGGTGTCTCCGTCATGAATTCGATAATCTGGCATGAAGGTTCCACATTCTTGTCCATCAATGTCACAAGATTCCATATGAATCTGTATATCTTCTTCTCCTAATGTGTTGAGGGCACTAGGATTCTCATACTGGTAATCTTCAACGCTGTTATATCCAGTGATCAGACTAGCCTTAATGTTAGCAGACGAATTGATGTCATATCCAGTCATCCGAAAATCAGACGGTGTTGAATTCTGATTTACAATATTGGCAAATTCTACTCCCTCGTCATTTTCATGAACATGTGACGAACCATCGACAATATCATCCTGCACTTGACGAAGCCCATAGAAATCATCGAAAGCTGACGAAAATTGGGAAGAAGGCGTCGAAACATTGCTGTCTCGTCGTGGATCGTTGAAGTATGATTGGTCTGGTGACTCCCAATGCGAATGCGAAGCATAACCTTCATCCGATACTCGTTTCGCTGCTTTTTCGCGGTTTTCATACCAGTCCGGTACATCTTTCACTGTTTTCTTCATTTTCTCAATAGCAGTATACAGAGCTTTTCCTTCATTGCTTACTTCTTGGTATGCTTCTTTAGAAAGTCCAAAAGCTTTCCTTGTTGACAATGGTGTGTGTTGCGTAATGTTGCCAAGTCTAAAATACAATCCTTCAAGATTTTTTGGAATTTGATATTTGACTGCATTACCGAAGTCTGGAAGCACATGGTCTTTTTGCGAATATTCGAAATAAGCAGCTACGTATTTAGTAGCAAGACGATCGGGATGCGCGTCAAAATCTTGCGTAGCTTGTTTATATCCCGGTAAAAACATATCACCGAATTCACTATTCATGCCACCATTTGCTGATGTCTTTTTGTTGGCAGCTGCTTGCCACTTTCTCAAAGTACCTTTAGAAAAGATAACCAACACTTTATCAGCGCTTGTTATTTCGTTGTATAACCACAGCTTCTTGTCACCAATCTCCGTCGCGCACCACATGTCCAGACGCACATTGAAGAAGCAGAAATTTCGCAGAAAAGTTCCCAGTATTCCTACTGCTTCCTTGTGATGTTCATGGTCTTCAGAGTATAGAATGAATACTCGTTGTGGTGGCGGCGGTGGTACCGGTGGAACGATGGGAATTATGTCTGGATCTAATAACAGAAAACAAATTTGACGAAATTATGAAATTATAATAGAATAGTAGAGGATTAATTTCAGACACACACACCCCTACATACACCCCCTTTCATGTACGCACAACACCCACACCCCATCCACCCATACTCCCACCCCATCCACCTCTGGTCACCGAACTATTTTTGTGGTAAATATTGAAGAACATTTACCCCTTACAATATAGGCCTACCATAAAGACGATGAAGTACACACACTGGCCAAAAGTATTTCAATGTCGCTCAAAAAAGAATTCTCTAAACTGTACCCTGTCGATTTCACATTACATACTAGATGGCAATATTCATTGCATGAAATAAGCAAAATTTGGCCTATCAATGGAATTGATGACGTCACCTGGGTTGACATCATGAGCGTATTTCAGTGTTTACAATGGCAGAAATTCAAGACGAAATTCACGAAAATACATTTCAATGCAGAGACGCAGGTCACGCAGATATTTCTTAATCTTTAGTCCACAAAATGCCCAGATTCCTTTACAATGGTCGCCAAATGGCTTAATTTGTATCAAGAATTACCAGCTTTAGAGAACAGCGGTTCTTCAAGGTCTGGGGGACTCAGTCACGCTCAGATTTAAAAAAAGTCACGTGAGCTCACGTGGCTACTCCATAATGCACTGTATGGATGACCTTGAATCACACCAGAAAATTGTCTCGTGTGTTAATTACACGTGTTTAAATGTCATTATGCCCATTTATAAATGGTGTAACACGTAACCTAATTATTGAAATTGGAATTCCTGAGTCCTCCAACCCTTGCAAGACGTCTGCCCGGGCGTCGGCCATCTTTGACTGCTATTTTCGTCCAACCACCATCTTCTTCTGTGACCATTTTCTTGATAACTAAGGGGCAAGCATTCTTATCTTGACATTTTGTAGACTAACGTTTCCTTGTGTCTGCGTTCAAAAAGATGTTCATCCCATTGATCATGTTAATTAGCCCGATATTGTTTATTCATCGTGTCCATGCATTGCCATCTAGACATGTAAAACGTGATACCGTAAAAATTCGTTTATAAGCATATGTGCCTATTAACAAGTAGCTCTGATAAGAACGAATTTTTACGTTAGTTTTTTCTTTTAATTTGCACATTTCTGTAACAATTCACATTATGCTTATTAAAGACTTTTTATGGTATTATGAAATCGACAGGATATTGGATGAATGTCCAACTTGCAGTTTGCCGAATTCATATTTTTTCAGTCATATTGCAATATTTTGGCTAGTGTGTTTACTATACCATCTACCTTTACGACATGATTATTTTTACTTCATTGCAACAGGTCTATCTGCTGTTTGTTGTCTGATTTAATTTGTCAACACAAAAATTATTGACAAAATGTTACTTAATGTATTTCAAACATGTGCTTTTGGCCCATTGTAATGGTTAATGCATTTACTTGAGGATTTTCAATTACAGTCCAATATCGAGAATCTGAAATTTATATAATTGAAGACCGAAAAAAAAAAAGACTAGTTAGCGTATGACCTAATGTCAACCAGATCAAACATGCTGTACTGCGCAAGTCAGCAACCAATCACGTCGCGCCTTTGCCCTGACGTCAGACGCAAACTAGTCTTTTTAATTGGCAGAAATGTTAATTCGGTCTTCGTTTATAACGTTTTCTTATTTAATTTCCAGAAACAACGGATCCCATTTTATGAATAGAGGTCTGTGTTGGTAACATCAGCCATGTCACAGACTTCGAGTAATTGGGTTCCAGGATGGGCTCTGGTGTTGGAGACCTGGGGGGGGAAGAGAAGCACTAGCCTGGGTAGCTTTCTGGAAACTGGGGCGCCATTGGAGGAGGCCGTCCCTGCCGGTCGAGACAAGGGTCAAGTTGTTTGGGACGACTTGTGTTGCTGTATTTCTGTGCGGGTGTGGGTCGTGGGTGGTCACCGGGGGCATGGGAAGCAAGATCAATGCCTTTGCAACGTCTTGCTACAGAGTCATGTTACACATCAAGCGTGTGGATCGGATTCCAGATGAAGCCGTCTGGCCGGCACCGCTCCGCTGGTTGCTGGAGTCGGGATTCATCGACTCAGATTTCTCGGTCATACAGGGTGTATCAAAATGATTGGTACCGAAGACTTTTCATTTTTTGCCGATTTGTTTTACTATTTTTTGTGCCAGTTTGGGGTTAATTGTTTAAATATTTGTAATTATAGTAGTTTTATCTTCTCTAAGAATTTTAGATCATAAAGATAGCACATTCTATTCAAAAGTTACTTGATTCTAAAGGAAAGTACGTGTTTTTACACTTTTCATCGTAACGCTGGATCAGTAGCGCGCCATTTTCAAAGCTCTATTTTACTGCAAATACCTTGTGAGAATGATATGTTGAAAATCATGGAAATGTTTAATATTTTCCTTGCCTATTTCTTCATTCATAATATATATTAATGTAATAATCAATATTTATTGCTTGAGAGTAATATTATTGACTTGAATAATTTAGGTGGGGTGAAAGAAGTTTGTGTATCAACACCATCCAGGACGGTAATTTAAATTGTATTTTTGAGATTACTAAGTAGATGGTGTGGCAGAATGGTTCTAGACTGGAGACAGTGTAGGTTAGTTATGACCTGGTAAACGTTATTGGAGTGGCTCCATAGTATTCCACACTTCAGTATGCATTCATAGTTAAGAATCACTGGTCAACACGAAGCTATGGAGAAGTGCAGAGAAGATTTAGGAGACAGTTTCTAAGAGCAAGGCGTATCCCATGCAAACATCCTATAACTTGCAATGCTTCAAAATTTGATATGGGCAGTTACAGAATGGACCCAACCCAGTTGTTAAGTTTTTTCAAGATAGGGCTTCACATCACACTGCCAGAGTCGTAAGGCAGGGACTTCAGGAACTATCTTTCTAAAAGCATGTGCAAAGCAATTATATGTTACGTATACTGAGTTGAGATATTGAAGAGTGCAATAGATGATTCAAGCAGTGAACCTATTCATCTTGTGTTGTGTAAGGCAAGCCATGATTACGTCGATCTTCGTTTAAATGACAATAGCTCCCAGATGCATCAACCTATCAACTTCAGATTAATAGATCAATAAGTCAACACATGCCCCTTTCTATTTATAGTACAAAAACTATATTATTTAGTAATTTTATATTTTTTATATATATTTGAAAATGTCACACAGCCCGGTACCAATCATTTTGATACACCCTGTAGGCTACGTCTTGGGGACGGCGCGCCTGTGAGAGAGTGTGCCCTTTTTGTTCCACCACGTTTGAGGAGGGGACCGGGAAGGCCGCGCACGCTATACGCTATACTTGCAGTATGTCCGGCACCTCCTGAGAGATGCTGGGGGATGCTGCAGCCGTGCAGAATTGTTTCGCTTGCCCAAGATCGCAATGGTTGTAGAAAGCATAGCCGCCTGCTCCGCAGCCGACTGATGATGACGATGATGAATTGTCACAATGTCAGTAGGCCTACACACTTAAACTACGGGGTCAAAAAATGACCCAATGGGGGTAATTTTTGACCCCAGCATAGTTATCAACTAAACACCATACTATACGGACGGGGTCATTTTGACCCCATTGGTCAGGGTCATTGCAATGACTACGTATTTGGGTCAAATAGTAACCCCATTGGGGTCAAAATATTACCACATTTCGGGGTCAAATGAAATGACCCCTATGAAAGGGTTGCCTTATTGGGTTGCTTAATGACCTCATTTTGGGGTCAAATGAAATGACCCCTTTGAAAGGGTTGTTTATAGGGTTACTCAATAACCACATTTAGGGCTTGTTTGGAATTTTTTAGTATGGTCATGATGCGATGGTTGGTCATGCTGGTCTCACCAGGACATACGTGTGTCTCTGCACAGAGCAAGCATTACATAAACAGCAAATTTATGCAAAATGCATCTGTGTATCACACTCACACGCAGTCAATCATCACCTAATGACAGTTCACGCATTATAAGCTTGCATGATACGTAAGCTTATAACAAATGCAGCCAAGACACCCGGCCATGACAGCATGAAATTGGAATGAATCTGCGTGCATAGACAAGGTTATATGCATCCTTGCAGTCTCACTTTTCAAGTAACTTTTCATATTCCATCATGCAGACAAGCACACACGACAATCCGCTGAGCTGCACAATCAGAACAAATATGGCGCTGATGTGACGTGGGAAGCTGATGCACACCGTATGTACAAATTCCGAAATGCAAGTCATTATAAAGTTGAAAAATTGGGCAACATCGGTCAAAAAATTAGTTTTATTTATTAATCAAAAAACATTAATTGCAGCTCATGTTTAAACTCATTTATGAAATGAGATCTTCAAAGCTGAAGATTGAAACTGATATCATGATATCAATGCGCGACGGTATCGGCGAAATGACCACGAAGTTTTTGACCACGTTCGTCGTAGCTAAAATGACCCCGTGAATGTGGTCAAATTAAAACAGTACAACCCCCTTGTAGGGTCAAAACAACCCCAAACGTGGTCAATTCAAACTGACCACGGAAAATATAACCCAGTAGTTTTTAGTGTGTATGACACAAAACACACTGAATTACTGATGGATAATGTATTTGAATATACGTAGGCCGATGTAAATGATCTTGTTAAAGTAAACATACCACGATCAGTGATAGGATAGTTTGGGTCTTCCCTGCTCCGTTTGTCTTTGTTATGTCTGTATTTATAAAATAATACCATAACCAGGACAAAAAACAACCCTCCGAGTGTTCCACATACAGCCGCTATTATGACGTCAAGTTGCCTGATTTCTGAAACAAAAAGGACAAAGCATCATTGGACTTGCATTCAGGCCCGTAACGAGAGGGCGGACGCCTCCCCACTAAAAAAAAAAAAGAATCACCAAAGTCCAAACAAAATCCCTTTTTGACCCCAAAAGTCCCATTTGCGAGCGTAGCGAGTGAACAAAAAAGTCCACATTTTTTTAAAAAGGTACACTTTTTTCAAAATCTGCCACTCCCGTCTACTTTTTTCAAAATCAGCCCTCTCCCCCCTCCCCAATAAAAAAGAAATAAATCCTAGTTACGGGCCTGCTTACATTTGAAGAATACTCTGACTACGCTGACTAGAGGAAGAGAGAGAAAGGGGAATGAAAAAAGGAAGTGAAAAGGAAATAAAGAAAAATAGGGAAAAGCGGTTTTTTTAACACATTTCATGTTAGATTTTAAACCAACACGGATTACAAGCTGATCCACACAATTGTTGGTTAAAATCTGTAACTAACAATTTTAAACTTCTGATATCGTGTGTTAAAAAGTTTAAACTTGTTGGTTAAATTCTTAACCAACAATAAATGATTCATGGTAATCCGTGCTGATTAAACATTTCAACATGTGTTCTAACAGTATAAGATGAGGGGATGTAAAGGAGGAAAGAGGAGAAGCCAGCAAATCACTTTTGACGAAATTAACCAATTTTGCCTACCCGGGTCGGTGCAATGAGGCTGACTCGGGGAGGCTGACGCCCTCCACCCCCCCCCGTGTGTTCAAAATAATGTCCTTATACGCACAGTGCAATTTATTGATAGACACTTTGCAATTCCCTTCTCCACGTAGTATTTTATTAAACATCTTTTTGGTTGGTCGTTGTTCCAAAATAGATAAAAGAATTACCGAGAACCACGTATCCAATCCATAAATGATGCTATTTATTTACCGGGGTCGCATAATTTGCATGTTTTTATCCCGCTATTTCTCCGATACCTACCGATACATGATTTTGCATCACTGCCATTTTTGTAGCCATCATGACATCTACAGAAATAATCCGGATACGATGTTTTTCCATCATCAAATTCTTTAAGAGTACAATTACCAGAGTCCTTACATGGGTTGCCGTAACATGGATCCACTTTAGTTAAAACGTAAGAAAAGCAAGTAAGTACGGTATAATAAGCGATGATAATAATTTGTTAACAAACACTAAACAGCAACTGTAAGCTACTTGAAGATCAAGATCGTTCTAATATTAGGATACAGTAGTAACGTAATAACTCATATACTGTTTTGTGATCTTAACATTCATGTCAGGGCTATTCCAGATAAAAGATACACCGGATGTTGGAATTCCAGACTTGTTTTTGAGTTTTGAGGTCCAGAATTCCAGTTCATTTTTTAGTTTCGGACAAGATTTCCAAGTTTTTTTATGTTTTTCCAGAGTTTCGTAATTTTCACGATTTCCAGAAGTTTGTTTTTACAATTTTTGACTGAATATCCGTACTTTTCATTGATATGTGCGTGGAATTCCAAACATTTATTTGAGGGGGACGAGGGCATCTTTTATCTGGAATAGCCCAATGCTTCCACAAACATGACAAATTCAGAGAGTTTTAGGAAAAGATGCATGAGACACTTTCTAGTGGCACAATAGAATATTTTTCTAGCAGCATAACGTAAAACCTCGTCTAAAAAGCATATAGAGTGATTTTGATGAAAAATTATAACATTATGGTACTTTAGCAAATAAATTACCAAGTATCATCTATTGTATTGGCATATTTACGACTGCTTCGTATTAAATTAGCTTCGTCAAAAACACACTCTATATGCTTACGAGGTTAATTTGAGTGAAACAATATTTCAGAGTAGATTATCTCGTTTCATGAGACAAACATTAATAGAGCCTATAGACGAATCCAACGAGCCAAGTCATGGTCAGGATTTGGTCGGCCATTACTGGGTCCCCGGCGCACCAAGCTGGTGTTGTGACTGCCCAATTGGGTGGATTAAAGCCGTTTAAAAAATCGATGTTATATTGTATTGTGTTGTAAACTTCCATCATTCTTTTGTCTCTACGTGTAACACAGGTGATGGAATGCAGTTTAAAATCATGGCCCGCCAAGGACGCATCATTTCACATCAGGTGAGATGTAGCCTACTCAGCGGGGACAGCCATGGCTGCCACTGAGGTGTAGGAATGCGTGAAATTGGATTCGTCTATAACACACTCGTATCAGATCACAAATCTTTTCAAATCGGAGTTTTCCGAAAACAACTGCCGTTTGTTTATGTTTGTAATTCAAGGTCAACAACGCTAACACAAACGCAACTATTAACCCTGGACTTGGACTTTGATCGAAGATCTGCATGAAAGACGTGATCAAACGTAGGGTAGGCCTATGACTTGTGTAAGTGATTGATGTTTACGTTGATTTGTCCAAATCTCGGAAAAATTACGAAAATTAGCACTATTCTTTCCATTACTGTCATATTGTGAAGTGAAGTGCCAAATAGCGGAGGTGATAGTTCAATGTGTTAGGAAAATATTTTACCAAATGACCCCATGTTGACATCGGCTAAATAAGCTGTATGTTCGCTTAAAACGGTACCATACGGTAATTCATTTAATTTAATTTCTTGTCCCCCATTTGGACTCCCTAGCTTACTCAATAAATATCGCTCAATATGCCTGGTTTTCCGAACTTTGCAATCTCGATTTGAAATGGTCTATATAATCTTGTTACTTACCAACACATGTTTTTCCATCCTTACTAAGGATGTATCCATTATTGCATATGCACCTATAATCGGTGAGATTCCAATTGTCTCCATCAAACACTCTTTCACAATTGCCGGCACTGTCATTACATGGGTTATTATAACACATATCAACTGAAATTTGACATGAAGATATTCAAGTTAATCTTGCTATACAGACATATTTTATATATAGATCGCATCGTAGTGTAAGGAAGCAACGTCTCCCACGGCACTCAGTACAAGTTGTCATATCACTTAATAAAAGTACATTATGTTTATTGCTCTGTACACAGGTGAAAGGACTTATTTAATTATAGATAATTATGGACATTTCTGGACATCTATAGACAATTTTTGCATATTGACTTTCTAGATATCATGGACAAAATTGTTTTCTGCACTTTGACTGTACTATTGCAAATATCCAGCGGAAGCAGCGACTATGTGGGCAATTTAATCGCTAAATGTCTGTGCACCAGCTTAAAACACGGTGACGTCGCCCTCATCGGTATAGGCACAATACAATGGAGCGGTTTAAAGGGATCTGGGTTTCGTCCCTATGAAGTATAATTATGGCCTTTCACACACAATTTATTAATGCATCAGTTTGATTTTGTTATGTTGTTTTGTTTTGTTTTGCATTTTTGGTTTGGGTTATTGATTTTTTTTAAATAAATTACTTACCGACACAGGTACCGTTAAAGAACACATAACCATCATAACAGCTACAAATATACTTGTCTTCGTCTGGTTTACAGTCTCCTTTACCGCCGCACGGTGAAGCATTGCAGGGGTTAACTGTTTGAGGAAATTAAACGATTTTTTTTATGAGTTGTAGTGTAAATTTATTAGTATCTCTCAATGTCGATTATAATGGGGGGGGGGTCTTCAAAACAAATTGTACAGGGATATGCCACGCAGACTTCCTCTCTTAAAACCAAAGATTGAAAAATGAGGGAAAAGTCTAAAATTAGATTGAAAATGCAATGGAATTTAGTTTGAATTTTCAATCTTTAAGACTGATTTCTCAATCTTAATTTGGACTTTTCCCTCACCCCAATCTTTCTATTTAAGAGAGTCCAGATGTTGACTTTCAGTACATTTTCCTATTTTGCAACCGGTTAACCCATAACCCATCAGTATACCAAATTTTCACATAAACACCCAAGTACGCTCAAATTGGGTGCTTTTAAAGGTATTTTTGCCCAAATGCGCCCAATTCCCTGAAAACCCACTCAACGATATACCACAACCACTGAATGGGTACCCCCAAAACTCAGTGGCAAATCCTCGTACATGCACCTTCAACCCCTTATGGTCATTGCCTGTGGTCTCTTTTCCGGTCATCACCACGCATATGTCAGAGATGATATCAGCAGAAATTATTGTAAAGTTACTGAACATTGTCTGTTTAGAAAGTTGACAATTCTATTTCTATAACCTACCCAGCAAACACAAAACGTTTTCGACATCATTCGCAAAAGGTTATAAAAGGTTGTCAGAAAACGTTTAAATGTCGGGTTATATAAAGGGTATATTAAGAGTATAAAACGTTTTCATAACCTTAAAAAACATTTTTTGATAATCTACTGCTCAGCAAACAAAAATGTTTTACAGATAACGTTTAACTGTCGGGTTATACAAAGGGTATAAAAACGTTTTAATAACATTCCAAAAAGATTCTTGAAAACTTGATACAAAACATTCTAAACAGAATGTTATTTTGGGAGTTGAAAAAATATTTTGCGAAAAATGTTTGCCCAAAATATTTTCAATAACGTTTTAAAACGTTTTCATGACCTTTATATAACCCGACATTTAAATGTTATTAAAAGGTTTTGAAAAAAAACATTTTAAGAACATTTCTGTGTTTGCTGGGTTCAAACATTTTAACATAATGTTATTTAAGTATTGACACAATATTTGGCAAAAATGTTTGCAAAAATAGTTAACTATAACATTTTTTGAAAACATTTACAAAATATTGTTGTAGTGTGTTTTCATACAAAACGTTTTATAACGTTATCATGACCTTTATATAACCCGACATTTTAATGTTATTAAAACGTTTTTACCTAAACCAAAAGCCAAAATATAACTTATTTAAAACGTTTTTAAAACGTTTTTGTGTGATTTTGTGGGTAATAAGGAGCTTTCGACCCAATCACTCACTTCATCCAAATCACAATGATGATAGTAGATTATCAATGTCTCTTGCCATTACAGCCTGTGAAATTCTTATCTGGATTGAAATCGTCCTAAAGGCATGTTCACGTGAACGTAACGTTATTATAAATTAGTGGTGTTAAATAGTTATTCTAATTTCAACATACGGCTAAATAAAGTTGGGTCGATCCTTGATGTAATTATTTCGTGTAAGCTAATCCTAATCCTAACCCTAACCCTTAGCCTAATCCTAATCATAACCCTAATCTTAACCCTAATCATAACCTAATCCTAACACTAAACTAACCCTAACCCTAATTTCATGTGAAATTACATGAAGGAATAACTCTCAGTGGTCTTAGAAGATCTTGCGCATAGCATTTATATTTGCATTTATATTGCCTGATTTGGAAATAAAAATCCAGTGGTTCGGGCATGCAGCCTGAAAGAATAGTCTTTCAAACGCAGTCCTATTTTTCCAATAATTTTCAAAGGGGAGCTGGTGGGACAGGGAGAGGCTGAGGCAGCCCGAGTATAGACCACATCAAGGAGTATCACGTGCGGAGTATCGCAAATACCATCGCATCCAGGTGGTGTATGACATGCAGTCCCTAAATTCAGTAAATTTTCATCGTCAACCGTGTAATTGAATGAGATTATTTTGAAATTTTAAAACGCTTGAAATATCACAAACAAATAGGCCTATGTTGATAAATAATACAAGCTAAAACCGTTGGGGTTCGATAATGAACCCCACAAACCTAACCGAGTATGTGGAAAATGCCATACGGCCGGGCGGTTTCACGAGTTGCCGGCTCGATCATGTCATCCGCCGCCTGATCACATCGACCATCTACGGAATTACGGGCGAGTAAAGGGACTCTGATTTGAACAGGGTCGGATTTACCTTTTTGTGGACACTGCACTGGGCCAGGCCAAAATTTGTAAGCCCCTAAAACTCACCGTGAAGAAGGCATGTACACTCAAATTAAATTAAATATCGACAATGGTGGCAGAAGCATTAAAAGTTTATATCGAGAGACGAACATATTGCGAGAAAGAAAATTGATTTCGGACTATTGTAACTCCAAATGAAGGTGCATTTTGCTATATATATATATATATATGAGGGCAAGTGTGCACAATTTTGCCCCAAAACATGGTGTTTTTCGGACTAAAGAGGAAGATGCACAAGGCAATTTGGAGGGCCCTCAAAATTAGGAGGCCCTGGGCCCGGGCCCATCTGACCCAACGGTAAATCCGGCCCTGGATTTGAAGAGTAAAAGTCGCATAGCCAACTGCTTATGTTTTATTTTATTTTCTGAGACCAGTCTTTTTAGTCTTATTACATTGTATTATATCATTACCAATGAGACGAAATTTGCCCAGATTCTTAAGAGGACATGGAAATGTATCCCCATTTTTATATCCACACGTCGGGTTAGCTGTATGTGTCAATGCTTGTATCTGTAGAATAAATCAAACACATTTAAATAGACCCCAACTAATTGACTACTCCTGCAACACCTCTACATAGCATTGATATTGGTGAGTCAAATTTTAAAAACTATAGCTACTTTTTGACGTCCAACTTTAACAGGAAAATGAGAGAATTACCATTAAATGCATTATGGCTAATGCAAAAATTGTTCTCCAGTCACTGTGCAGAGAGCAGATGGGGGATAACTGGCTATGGTCAGGGATTATCAAAATGCACCATGAGCCGCAGTGACAAATCATCGAAATGAAGAACTTACAGAAACTTGGGCATAGCTATAGAATACCCATCTCACCTCCCAACACACATGGTTAGGGTTAAGGTTAGGTTTAGGGTTAGGGTTGGGCTTAGGCTTAGGGTTAGGGCTAGGCACCCTGGGCGGGGTATTATATAGTTAGTCCCCTCTAACTTGCAGAGGAGAACTCAGAACGGAAAAATGCGGATCGAGTTCGTTGCAAAAAGGTCGATATGCCCGGGATCTATGAAGCCAACTGTACCTCATGAGCATGATGAGTATTGTACCGTAATATCAAGACACATACCGCTATATGTCACCACCAAAAATACATGCATTCATTTAAGACGAGTAATAGACCATTCCTATAATTGGGATTTTCCTGTCGCTGATGGGGTAAACATCGATATCATGTATTATAAAATAACGAAACCAAGGACAAGAAGGGCGTAATCAACGGCAGGAAAGTGCCAATTACATGAATGGTTTATAGGCCTATATAACTTACTTGAAACGTATAGTATCCCGACTCTGTTATTTCTATGGTTTCATCGATAACCAACGTAACATTCTTTACACCAACATCGCATGTGTATTCCATCACTTTTTCCTGTGATAAAATTAAGTAATTTGTATGCAAGTAAGTTGAAGTTTTAATTGGTAGGCCTACCAATTTTCTTAATGAAGTCAGGCAACCATATTCCATTACGATTACGTTCTCGTAGATGCTATCTTCATTTGCTTGTCAGTCACTTTTGCGGGTTTTTTGCTCCTCCCTTTACCTCATTCTTGCACTATTTCCTCTCTTGGTTTCGGCCCATAGCTTGTTTACTCGCTATCCGCTCATTATAGGCTTGTCAAATTAAAAAAAATAAGCGGTTAACTCAATGCAACAGAACCCATTTAATCACCATTCATTTCAGAAAAGCATATTTAATAACACATCAAATGTCCCCCAAAAATGGCCGCTTATATGGAGCAAAAAGTAGTTTGACGTGCCTTTGACATAATATACAATTCTCGAGTTATAGGCAAAAAGGTTGAAAAATGCTCCAATGATCCAACTGGTCTCAAATTGTTCCTTTGGCAAAAATGAAGCAAATTGAGAAAGGTTGCATTGTTTTGGATGTTTTGTTACATATAACGTTACAAAATATATAGGCCAATATAGGTCAACAGGGCTTAATGGATTTTGATCTTTTTTGGTGTGTTACCAAGGTAACAAGCCATCTGAGATATGACAAACTATTTATTTCAAATGATCTTGCAAGTGGAGTAATCTAAGATCGTTTTTATCAAAATCAGAGAATTTTTCAATCTTTGTCCCCTGTGGAATCTACATTTTGACATTTGACCTTTTCCCCTATAACTCAAGAACTGTACATCGGGATAGGTCAAACTATTCTTTTTCTGAATCCTTATGACGAGAGTAATTATACATTGGTATGATTTGTATTAAGATTTGACCAACTTAAACATTTCACCCAATGCATAAGTGGCCATTTTGGATTTACACAAATTAGGCACTGCTCCACTACGGGGATTTTCGAGGAGTTTTGATGTATTGTTAAGTATGCTTTTCTGAAATGACTGGTGATTAAATGGATTCTGTTGTGATTAGTGGTGGGTGATTTCATAATTTGACTGGCCTACATCTGTGCCTTTTCATAGCTTTGATGATCTTATTTGGCGTTTCTAATTTGACTTAATAAAGAGTCCTAAATGACTGCTAGAAATCATCTTTGTTTCTAAGCATTTTTCTTTATTTGTTATAATTATTTGCTGTATAAAATCTCAATGTAAACATGCGACAACATAGGTCAACTCGTCTTTTAGCTACAACTTCTTACCATTTGATTGAAGACAATAATCGGTTTTGATTCCGGGTCCAGTTTAATAAAGATCTTATAACTGATAAATTCATATTCCAATGGTGCAACATCCCATAACATGTTGAATAAATCATATCTCCCATCAGCGAGATTTTGCTCCAAATGGAAACACTCAGGAGTATATAATGCTGAAAAATAGTTGAAAAATACTGGTTTAAATCCGATATTTGGACAAAACCTGTATAGAAATGGGCTATTCCATTTAAAATGCACACTACCCCTGTGGAAGATTTTGGAAATACCTGCCACAGGGGAGTATGAATTTCAAATGGAGTTAGCACATTAGACAGCTCAATTTGAAACTCGCCATCCCTCTGTAGAAGATTCAGGTTGAATCTTTCGCAGGGGGTGTATGAATTCAAATGGAGCTGCCTAAAGTGCTAATTCTATTTGAAATTCATACTCCCCATTGTGGCAGGTATTTCCAAAATCTTCCACAGGGGTAGTGTGCATTTTAAATGGAATAGCCCAATGCAATCGTCATTATCGCCGCTAATTTGACCGGTACCACTCCCACCACCACACAGCGTTTGAAGTAAGCCCTATCGCAGTGCAATTTGCACCCCAAAATTCGCTTGTTGCGATACAACTTTAAAAGTGTAGTGCAAAATTGCGATACCACATTGTACTGACTTTGTGTGTTGATTGTCTGAGACTGCACTTCAAATTGCTCTGCGTCAGATGGAATTACACCACAATTTTCAAAATGGAGTGTAAAAGCGCGGCACTCAAGGTAAAGAAATAATTCGAAGGCTGCCACCACCAACACCGTCAAGTTTCGCAACCACCACCAACGTCACCGCCAACATTTATCACCACCAACATGTACCACCGTCACCACCATCATAACCACCATCATCGCCACCACCGTCACCGCCAACACCGCTGCCACCAAAAGTCGGCTCGGTTCAACTTTTAGTTCAGTTTTCGGTTCAGTTGACCAAATATATATCATTGGCCATACGAGTCATAACTGTGTGTAATTTCTCCTAGGAGAAATTGTGGTAGTTATGACTCGTATATGGCCAATGATAAATATATGGTATAGAGGATAGTAAATAAATTTGCAATATTGTTTTTGAATCGGAACAAAAGATTATTTATCTAAATTGTGAACAGCAACATTTGTTTGCTATTCACCGGTTTGCAATGAGAAGTTGCGAACAGATTTTTTTTTTTCATTTTTTTGCTTTTCATCAGTTATAGGTTTCGTTTCATACCAGCATCGTTTAGAGCACATCTATCATGATCATTTGGCTGCCCTGCACAGGTAGCTGAAATAAACACAAAAATGAAGGAAACACACAAAAATAGAATCAATTGACAGAATGGACATATAACGCAAACTCACAATACGTACTCGTCACAATTTATATGCGACTCACGCACAGCGTCATCATCCCTATATCTTCGTGTCATAAATTGCCATGACAGTAGGGTGAATCAACTAGTTGTTCAACAGCACGGCATGGCGATTTTGTTCCGCCGTGATTTAATAGTTTAGAGATATTAGGCCGAGCACTGTAAGCAAAGTATAACACACCACCTGTACCTGTACGAACACCACCTGTATGATAGATACATTACATTTTCTTTTCCACTACGCATATACGCATCCTCCGCTGCTGAAATCATTATCTGCGCATGCTCACTAACCTTAAACATTTCTAACTCAAGAAAATTCGATTTTTTTTTTGTCAGTTTTTGTTTTCAAGACGCAAGCGGGGAAATCAATGCGCAGAGTAAAGGTTGTCGTATTCTTCATATATTCAGTTAAAGTTTTTTTCGAATAGCAAAAATAACGAAATATATTCAAGGATTTGAGATTTTATCATATCATTAGTACACACACCAGCATATGCCTATGTAGATAGGAGCGTGGTCTGGTCACACAATTCATATCAATCCAACTATAATGTGCTTCAGGAATACGCGTCGATTCGGACTACAGTCATTGAGTTATTAATTCTATAGAGACTGTGTAAATACAAGCTTTATTGTCCATTCAACATTAGAATTCAACAATAGAATAATCAATTTTATCTGGATATTTTGAAACAACTAAATTAATTACATCGCTAAGCTATAGTTAGCCGGGGGTTTTAGCCAATGAGATACCAATACCATTCTCTTACCGCGCGCGGAGTTATTTTGTGACCCTCGGCAGCTGGCTAAGCATTTACAGACCGGTTCGATTCGCTGCCTATACAAAATAATTATTTACCTAGTGTAGACGATGTGCCCCCAGTGGCGTAGCTGCCTGGGGGCAGCCTGGGCAATCACCCCCCCCCCGGCCAAAATTGCCTATTTTGGCCCCCGCCCCTAGTGCAAGGAAAAAGAGGAAAAGGAGGGAGAAAGAGGAAAAAGAGAGAGAGAGGGGGAGAGGGAGAGGAGGGGCATAGAGATGAGGAAGCCATACGATATGCAATACCTTACGATTATTATCAATAAGCCTGGCAAAATTGTCTATTTGCCCCCCCCCCAAGTGCAGGGAAATTTTGTGGATTTGGGCCCCCGCCCCATACAGGTTTGCCCCCCTGGAAAAAATCCCAGCTACCCCTGCTGGTGCCCCCCCCTCACGGCACACTTTTTAAATTAACATAGGCCTACTTGCAACAGCTTCACCTTCGTAGCAATAAAGAGAGAGGAAAAAAGAAATCCAGCCCGGGAATCGAGCCCAGGACCACATAATTATTTGCGAGACCTGTGCCTTAACAACTTGGCCGGGCAACTTGGCCACGAAAGCTCCATGACCATTCAGATAAAGTGTTTACCTTGCTCTACATGATAGGTAAAAAAAGTAAACGAAATCTGTGCTTTCTTAAGGAATTGGAAATATGAGAAACTTACATGTATCACTAAAATATGTAGGGTATTCTAGTTTAACCGCTGTGTCGTATCTATATTTGTTACCGTCGAAATTATAGTCAACTGGCAATGCACGAATGGTCACTTCGTATCTTTCTCCCGGAAAGATCCCACAAAAACACTCGTAGGTAAATATCCTTGGAACGAATTTTTCCTGTTGAGAAACATTAAACAAAAGTATGGTGAAAAGTTTGCGAGAAAGGAAAAGAGAACGGCTCATTGTCGTTTTTAATTTTAATGATTAAGGACGAGGCCCGGCACACCGACATCGCCCGGTTAATAATTACATTATACAACCAGAGACACTGAAATGAATACACGGGATCGATACACGTAATGTGCTATGCACGATTGATATTCAGACGATAAATCTTTGGAAACCGGGGTAGAAAATGATGAATATCTCCCGTAAATGATTTCGTATAAAGAAACCAGATCTGGTTCCTTGCACTTGAACATATATGTTCAACGGATATTATCGTCGTTAGCTAGCGTCTTGAGAAACTAGCGTGCGTCTTGAGCTGAAAAAGTGACCAAAATTCAGATTTTAAATAGCGCAGCGTAGACCCTCGTGGAGGTAGTCTCGGGCCAGACTGTATGTGGCTATCACGAACATACAGGATCCACGAGTGTCAGACTGACTGACACAAACTGGCTGTGTAGGAGACTATCGTAGAGGCAGTCTAAAAGCAGATGACCATGGCGTATGTATGCTCGCTGACCGTACAGAGGTCAGTCACAGGCTAATGTCATTAGCCTTAGTCGGATGTCCTTCAGCCCATTATGCGTTTAAAAACTATTAAACAGGTCGGATCACAATGGCCATGCGTGGCTGTGGATTCAACCTACCATGGCATTTTCTGGCATGAAGATATCGGGGCGATGACACTGTGCCCGGGGAGAGGAGCAAGACCTACGGATTTTCATGTTAATATGTCATGTTTAGTTACGATGACGAGTTTTAATCGTAGTATAAGGAAAACGACGCTCGATACTTGCCTGTTCGTCTAATTCCTGTACCGCATGAAAGTTTGTGGTGTTTCCATGGTAATGATTCTGGCAAGATTTGTAATTACCATCAAAGCCATTCGATCCAGTTAACACGAACTGTATGCCCTGTAACTGCTTTGATACTGCAAGAAGACAATGTGAAGAGGTCAAAGCTTAAGTGGCTCGGAGGGGAACATGAACTAGAATGTGTACTCAAATATTGAAACAAATAAAGTTGACACACAAGAGTGATTATGGGATCTATAAAGGGGAAACTATTAAAGGCTTGATATAAGGGGTGTCGTATCCACCTTACTTTTTGCAACTTGTCACTTTTTCTCGGGAGGGGAAAACGCCCAAAACGTTTGGACATATTGGCCTTAAACTTTAGAACCGCAAGACCTGTGGAACAGTGGCGTAGCCAGGTTTTCGGAACCGGAGTGGGGCACAACTTGTAAATGTACAGCCAAAAAGGAAGAGTCATATCAAAGATTTGAATTATTTGAGCGACATGTTCTTTGTTTCTTCAACATGTACACACAAAATTTGTCTATTGTTGACCACCAATTTTTTTAGCTAAGGCCCGTCGTCTGCGGACGGCCTAAGATGAACCGACGGCACTGATGAGTGGGGCACCGCCCCCCCCCCTCCCCATCCCCCGCACTGGCTACGCCACTGCTGTGGAAATGTAAATGCGATTATTGACTTCCTTGACTCCTTTCCTACAAGACACTGCATAAACTGGAAAAATATGACTCCTTCCGTCCCACTCGCAATATAATCAATATTATTCTAACATATAACATGTATAATTATAAACTAGACATGGAGAAATTCATCTTCCATGAGGCATTTTATGAGTAAACGTTGTGAACCATCCCAAGTTACCAATCGCGGGAGCCTGAATTAAAATTTCACGCCGGTTCCCAAGCACACGGTTCCCAAGCTGTCTATTTTTTTTTAATCTCATGACCCCATAGAATATTAGAAATATAATATCAAGGGTCAAAACCTGACCCTTATAGCTTTGATTTAATTGACGCACATACCAAAAGTTGGACCCACAAATTTCAATCAATTTCAGCACCATATTAATGGTGGTTTCCCAGAACCCACTTCCACATAGCAGCCTGTCAATATACCCCCTTTTAGACCCTTTCTTTTATCCCACTATACGCAATGATTCCCTCTTTCAAATTTTCTGGTATCCAATGACCCCTCATTTTCAAAGCAACTACCATTTACCCAATGACCCCCATTTTGAACGTCACCAATCACATCTCCTATGCCCAATTCAACTTCACTGTTACAACGAAGGTTCCAAATCAAGTCATTCTTTGCAGTCTGCTACGGGTTGCTATCCATACCCCCCCCCCACCCCACCCCCCCCACCCCCGCCATTTTACAGTCTTCTATCCAATGGTCCCCATTAGTACCTGTCACTGGCGTAATTGTGTATCTTATCTGTAGACAAGTGGAGGTTCCAGTCTCCAGATTCTTGGTAATTTCTCTCGCTGATACAATTTCAACTGGTGCAGCTTGGTCATTTCCCTCCGCATTCTCCGTAGGTGTATGACAGACTGTCATAAGGGAACAAAATACATAATGTTTAGAACTTTTTTGAGGAGGGGAAGAAGTTAATTGATTATGTCAATACGGTGCTGGGGGAATGGAGCTTTTAAAACTGTTCGACACAACAAATCGTGTTATACTGTCTTCATCTTTACCATGTTTACATTGAGATAATCAGGGCCGCTTATTATAGACCGGGTACAGGTACGGATTCGAGAGAACGACGAGACATGTCCTATTTAAGAAAGAAAGGATTTATTACACAACTTGGTCCTTCAAATACTTATTTAATATGAGCGTGCTATTATGCCACGCCCGGGAAGCGTATTGTTTTCTGCAAAATAATTGGGAGCAATACGTCATAACCCCAATCCTAACCCAAACCTGAAAGGTTAGGTTATTGCGGCCCATGGTTGCAGCGGCCCATAAAATGGTTGCAGAAAGAAATTAAACGCCCGGGAAGCTTAATTTCTTTCTGCAACCATAATTGGCCGCTTCGACCATAATGGGCCACAATACGGTACACCTATAGCCTTTAGCGTTTGGGTTAGGTTTAGGATTTAGGTTTTGGGTTGGCGTATTTCGGCCCATTATGGTTGTAGAAAATAAATACGCGTCCAGGAACATCCCGTATATAATCTAACTACCAGTAGTCCACACTATAAAACTTACTGTCTACAATTGAATGAGTACTAGTTGTCTTGCAAGTCTGGTTACTCGGCACGAGATTATGGTCAACTAAATCTGTGAACTAAATGAATAATACAAAAACAATCGCTCGTTTCATTATTATTACCACGTATTCTACGGCAATCTACGTTAATAACGGCAGTCAATTTAATGAATTTGAAAAACATCGATATTGCGTGTCCAAAACCTAAACTAAAATCAGAAACTTGACAAGGTATCCGGGCAAGGTATATTTCATCACCATTCTCGTGTTCTATTGTGCGCCGCCACTGCCATTTCCATCGCCATTAAATACTATACCACCACCACCAGCATCAGCATCATCATCATCATTATGATCTTCATCCTCACCCTCAAATCACCATCACCACCGCGGCTACTCATTAGGTTACAGCTCGGTAGATCGAAGGGTCAAAATAGTCCGAAAACCCAATTTTAAACCCTAACCCCTAACGAGTTCACCGTAACCCTAACCTAAGCATCCACTAATCCTAACACTAACCTTAACCTAAACCTAACCACAACTTTTTTTTTTTTTTAAAGCGCAGTGATTTATAGTGCGCTACGTACAGGTACAACGCATAGACGCACACCGACACCGCCTGGCTAATAATTATTTGGTGGAGCAGAGACATTAAAATGAATACACGGGATCGATACACGTGAATTGCTATGCACGATTTTGATATCAGACGAAAATCTTCGAATACTGGGTTAGAAATTGATGAATATCTCCCGCAAATGAATTTTTCTCAAGAAACCAGATGTGGTCTCATACACTTGAAAATACGTTTTGAACAGATATGATAGTCGCTAGAATGCGCTTTGAAAATTGGCCGTGCGCTTTGAACTCAAAATCTGACAATTTTATATTGCGTTGGTCCTATGGACTACAGCGTGTAGTACAGCTGCACTCACTGTAGGCAGTATACAAGTCGATGACCATTGACCTCAATGGGGTATACAAGCTTATTCGCGCACAACCAAGATCAATTACCCGGCTTTGTGAGTAGCCTTAGTTAAGTCCCTCGACTAATTATTAGTTTTAAAGAGCTTTAAAGGTTTGAACCAAATGGCTAATCGTGGCTGTGGATTCAACCTACCATGGCGATTCCTGCCATGAAGATATAGGGTCGATGACACTGTGAGACGTTGATCCACAAGCCTCAGCACACTTTACAGGTTGTCGCTGACACTACGTTCCCACATCATTCCATCATTCCACTTTAATTGTTACTTCAAGAGCGCACACCATAGAGATTCCACAAATAACATTCGCAACCAGGATCAGCTCCCCGAGTTTCGTACAGGTTACAATTGCTAATTGTCTCGTTGTAAACCGTACGAAACTCGTTGAGCTGATCCTTGTCCAAGGGAATTTCAAGCTAACACTTATCCTAACCCTAAACTAACCCTGACCCTGACACCAACTCTCACATTATCCATAACCCTAACATGAAATGCCCTAAACCCTTGGGCTACTGACCCTTTGGTCTATTCCCCTACATTAAGCCCATTTCGTGCCCGTATCATTTGGTTGCCTGTTAGGGGATCTAGAATGAGCGTTTATGGCGTTTCGACAGTATTTTTTTGTGGGACATAAGAGCACCTCAGACGTATCGAATTGCATTCTGAATACGAAGCATGTCTTTCTGATATCAAATAATTTTCATTTTTGAAATTCACGATATAATAAAACTTTATGACAAATGATTAAAATTTGATATTTTTCAAATTTTTGATATGTAACAGTCCTCGAAATAAATTTTATAAATCTAATGATATATTCTTAAAGTGTATGTAGCTGGGAGGAAAAGCCGACGATCAATTGAAAATTTTGACCTTTTATATTGAAGATATGGATTTTTTCCCAAAAAGACCTTTTTTTGGTGGTGTTTTGGGAAAAAATCCATATCTTCAATACGAAAGGTCAACATTTTCAATTGATCGTCGGCTTTTCATCCCACCTACATACACTTTAAGTATAAATCATCAGATTTATAAAGTTTACTTCAAGTACTGTTAAATATCAAAAATATCAATTTTAATGATTTGCCATAAAATGTGTATTACATTGCGAATTTCAAAAAATCAAAATTATTTGATATCAGAAGGCCATTCTTCGTATTCAGAATGCAATTCGATATGTCCGATGTGCTCTAATGTCCCACAATAAATACTGTCCAAACGTTCATACCCCACCCCTTAATATATTTCCGTTAATAGTATGATAGTATGATAACAGTCTGTGCTGACGATACTAAGCTGGAACCGTCACCGCTCCAATTCCAATATCCTTTTGAAAAGAGACAAATATTTTGTACTGTGGCAATTATCTTTGTATCGGTTGAACTGTTTTTCAATCACTAAGTACTGGCAATGGCAAATTATCTTCACATGCACATGCAAATAAACGTGGCTGGTTTTTTTTTCTGGGACACCCTATGTAGAAAATATGCAACAAAAAGTCATGTGACTTTATTATCTTGCTATGTCAACACCAGAAGCTATTTCTGTGTAATCCACCCATACACGTAATATACCAGTCACTAAATAAGTAACATGTTTTCTTGTAAAATTGGCCAAATTAAAACATGTGAAAATTATTTAATTTGGGTTCATTTTAGGATAATAAAAAAGCATATTACACCACTCTGAATGTCTTACCTCCCATGTGCAATCTTTCAAACAAACGGGATCAATAAACGGTTTCCAATCATTTCCAGATATTGCGCAACCAGAAAACACCAGTAGCCAAATCACACTGTACATACAAAACTTCGACATAATGTCATTATACTGTAGCTCCTAAAACTGACGTAACTTTGGTTGGAACTCCAGTTGAGTTAAATGGTCAAATTATTCATTTCATGACATCAAACCATTACACCATAGGTTTACGGCCCGGGTTTACGGCTTGATACCGATTTGCACAGGCTTGCACATTCGTCTGCAGTGATGCATTAATGTCGGTGTCTTTCCCGCTTTTTGAGTTTTATACATATTCCTCACACTTGGCACATTATAACAACTATGTAATAACTCAATTATACATTCGAGAACTTCATATAGCATCGGCAGCCAAGTTACTCCATGGATAAGAACCGTTTCAACATATTCCAGTTCGCCATAAAATCAACAACTGCATGGTTGTGCCAGGAAACCAAAGTTCAGAATGAATGATGTGAGTTATGTTGCCATGCAATATTGTTTACCTTTGAAACGTACTATATAGAGCGACAAATTGTTCATACTTTGGATCCATAAATTATTCCAAATGGCGCGGAAATATCAGACTATAAATTATTCCAAATAAACGGTGTCATGATGGCGTGGAAATAGCAAGCAGATGGCATGGCATACCATGAAAAAACAATTTCGTTCTTTGGCGGTAAGATGTTGGAATTGCCCTGTCGTATTCGAGTGACACAAATGTTCGGAATGGTTGTAACACTTGTTTTAAGCTTTTCTAACATAATCTGCTTCCAGTCAAGATCAGACAGGTATTTCGAAATCAATCAAGTTTCTATATCCACTAAATTGATTGTACAACGAAAGTATCACAATCCGCGTCCAACCACAAACATGCGGATTTGAAAACCAAATCACGTAACTACTTGCGTACTTATTACCTGTTGAGCAAACATGTGTCACCTTTTTGTTTAAACTAAGTGCATTATCCTCACACGGGATTGCCCCGTTTGTTGATAAAATATATTGTAAATGGTTAAGAAATAAAAGCTTTGAATACCAAACTGTCGTCTCGACTGGTGTTGTTTTTTATACGTCGTGTTTGAGTCCAAAGTTCCATGCGATAAAACAAAAGTTGTGTTTTCAACCTTGGTTGTGTTACCGATTAGACCGTTATCATTTTGAGGTCTCTACTCCCTCTATCTACTTTATATATCGCATATCCTAATAACATACAACGAGCAGTCAGTGGGGTACTGGTGTTGGTGTACCTGGGAATTTTGTCAGCAGAGGCATAACTTCGTGCTAAAAACTGACAAGTAAAATATAATGACATTTTAAATACAATATTGCGTGATTCTTATCCCTCAATCATGTGTATTAGCATTTTTCAACTTTAATATTAATTGCTCAGTACTTTCTTCGTTGGAATAGTTTCGCAATTTAGCTAAGGGGTAGCCCGACACATCATGGCCCTATTGGTTCCTTCCTCGCCATAGTTTGTTACGGAGAAGGCCAGTGGAAATCGTAGTGACAGAGGTGTGAGTACCTCAGGCTAGCTAAGGGTTGTCATGCGTATTAGTCTTAAAGTCCTATCTACAGTTCTACACCATCTCCCATGTACATCTTCCTTACTTATTTAATAGCTGACTTCTACTACTGATAACTTACTATTTTCACAAACGATCTATACTGCTGGTAGCTCACTACTTCATCAACTATCTACTGCTGATAGCTCACTACTTCATCAACTATCTACTACTAATAGCTGACTACTTCATCAACTATCTACTACTGATAGCTCACTACTTCATTTTGCTATCTACTACTGACAGCTAACTACTTCATCAAATATCTACTATTGATAGCTCACTACTTCATCAACTATCTACTACTGATAGCTCACTACTTCATCTGCTATCTAGTGCTGGTAACTCACTACTTCGTCAACTATATCTACTGCTGATAGCTCACCATTTCATCAACTATCTACTACTGATAGCTAACTACTTCATCAGCTATCTACTACTGATAGCTGACTACTTCATCAACTATCTACTTCTGATAACTCAACTATCTACTACTGATAACTCACTACTTCATCAAACTATCTACTGCTGATAGCTCACAACCTGATTAACTATCAACTACCATGACTACTGAGAGCTCACTACTTCATCTGCTATCTACTGCTGGTACCATGACTACTGAGAGCTCACTACTTCATCTGCTATCTACTGCTGGTAGCTCACTACTTCATCAACTATCTACTACTGATAGCTCACTACTTCATCAACAATCTACTGCTGATAGCTCACTACTTCAATTGCTATCTACAGCTGGTAGCTCACTACTTCATCCACTATCTACTACTAATAAATAGCACACTACTTCATCAACTATCTACTGCTGATAGCTCACTACTTCATCAACTATCTACTGCTGATAGCTCACTACTTCATCAACTTATATCTACTACTGATAGCTCACTACTTCATCAACAATCTACTGCTGATAGCTCACTACTTCAATTGCTATCTACAGCTGGTAGCTCACTACTTCATCCACTATCTACTACTAATAAATAGCACACTACTTCATCAACTATCTACTACTGAGAGCTCACTACTTCATCAACTATCTACTGCTGATACTGCATCAGCTATCTACTACTGATAGCTCACTGCTTCATCCACTGTATGCTGCTGTTAGCTCACAACTTCATTTTGCTATCTACTACTGATAGCTCACTACTTCATCAACTAGCTACAACTGATAGCTCACTACTTTATCAACTATCTACTACTGATAACTCACTACTTCATCAAACTATCTACTGCTGATAGCTCACAACCTGATTAACTATCAACTACCATGACTACTGAGAGCTCACTACTTCATCTGCTATCTACTGCTGGTAGCTCACTACTTCGTCAACTATCTACTACTGATAGCTCACTACTTCATCAACTATCTACTACTGATAGCTCACTATTTCATCAACAATCTACTGCTGATAGCTCACTACTTCAATTGCTATCTACAGCTGGTAGCTCACTACTTCATCCACTATCTACTACTAATAAATAGCTCACTACTTCATCAACTATCTACTACTGATAGCTCACTACTTCGTCAACTATCTACTGCTGATACTGCATCAGCTATCTACTACTAATAGCTCACTACTTCATCCACTGTCTGCTGCTGATAGCTCATTACTTCGTCAACTATCTACTACTGATAGCTCACTACTTAATCAATTTTCTGTTGCTGATAGCTCACTACTTCATCAACTATCTACTGCTGATAGCTCACAACTTCATCTACTATCTGCTGCTGCTACTTCACCTACTATCTATACTGCGCCAATAAAGTATCATGATCCTTACACTTGGAAAAATAATCACAATTTCAAAACTGAACAATATTGGGATAAATTTGTTTTTTAATAGATGCACCATCTTATCCTGCACATTATGAGACTACATTGAATCCAACGTGACCTCAAGAAGTAAAGTTACAAGCAATTGAATAGACAAAGGTCCCGTTTTAAAAGTGACAAACTGGCCTATTCAAAACTATTATACTACTGATAGCGCACTACTTCATCCACTATCTACTACTGATAACTCACTACTTCATCAATTATCTATAGCTCACTACTTCACCTACTTTCTCTACTGCTGGTAGCTTACTACTTCATCAACTATATCCACTGATGATAGCTCAGTACTTCATCAACTATCTGCTGCTGATAGCTCACTACTTACTATCTACTATTGATATCTGCAGTGGCAGCGCTAGGGGGGGGGGGCAAGGGGGCATTTTCTCCCCAAATATTTTTCATCAACTATCTACTGCTGATAGCTCACTACTTCATCAACTTATATCTACTACTGATAGCTCACTACTTCATCAACTATATACTGCTGATACTGCAACAGCTATCTACTACTGATAGCTCACTGCTTCATCCACTGTATGCTGCTGTTAGCTCACAACTTCATTTTGCTATCTACTACTGATAGCTCACTACTTCATCAACTAGCTACAACTGATAGCTCACTACTTTATCAACTATCTACTACTGATAACTCACTACTTCATCAAACTATCTACTGCTGATAGCTCACAACCTGATTAACTATCAACTACCATGACTACTGAGAGCTCACTACTTCATCTGCTATCTACTGCTGGTAGCTCACTACTTCGTCAACTATCTACTACTGATAGCTCACTACTTCATCAACTATCTACATGTACTACTGATAGCTCACTACTTCATCAACAATCTACTGCTGATAGCTCACTACTTCAATTGCTATCTACAGCTGGTAGCTCACTACTTCATCCACTATCTACTACTAATAAATAGCTCACTACTTCATCAACTATATACTGCTGATAGCTCACTACTTCATCAACTTATATCTACTACTGAGAGCTCACTACTTCGTCAACTATCTACTGCTGATACTGCATCAGCTATCTACTACTAATAGCTCACTACTTCATCCACTGTCTGCTGCTGATAGCTCATTACTTCGTCAACTATCTACTACTGATAGCTCACTACTTAATCAATTTTCTGTTGCTGATAGCTCACTACTTCATCAACTATCTACTGCTGATAGCTCACAACTTCATCTACTATCTGCTGCTGCTACTTCACCTACTATCTATACTGCGCCAATAAAGTATCATGATCCTTACACTTGGAAAAATAATCACAATTTCAAAACTGAACAATATTGGGATCAATTTGTTTTTTAATAGATGCACCATCTTATCCTGCACATTATGAGACTACATTGAATCCAACGTGACCTCGAGAAGTAAAGTTACAAGCAATTGAATAGACAAGGGTCCCGTTTTAAAAGTGACAAACTGGCCTATTCAAAACTATTATACTACTGATAGCGCACTACTTCATCCACTATCTACTACTGATAACTCACTACTTCATCAATTATCTATAGCTCACTACTTCACCTACTTTCTACTGCTGGTAGCTTACTACTTCATCAACTATATCCACTGCTGATAGCTCAGTACTTCATCAACTATCTGCTGCTGATAGCTCACTACTTACTATCTACTATTGATATCTGCAGTGGCAGCGCTACGGGGGGGCAAGGGGGCATTTTCTCCCCAAATATTTTTCTTGCCCCCCCCCCCCCCCCATTACTTCAATACTGCATCACTACTTCATCCACTATCTGCTGCTGAAAGCTCACTACTTCGTCAACTTACTATATTTTACTGATAGCTCACTACTTCGTCAACTATCTACAATACTGATAGCTCACTATTTCGTCAATTATCTACTACTGATAGCTCACTACTTCATCAACTATCTACTGCTGATAGCTCACTATTTCATCAACTATCTACTGCTGATAGCTCACTATTTCATCAACTATCTACTGCTGATAGCTCACTACTTCATCAACTATCTACTACTAATAGCTGACTACATCATTCACTATCTACTACTGATAGCTCACTACTTCACCAACTATCTACTATTGATAGCTCACTATTTCATCCACTATCTTGCGCTGATAGCTCACTACTTCATCAACTATCTACTGCTGATAGCTCACTACTTCATCAACTATCTACTGCTGATAGCTCACTACTTCACCAACTGTCTACCACTGATAGCTCACTACTTCATCTGCTATCTAATGCTGATAGCTCTGCTGCTGTTAGCTCACTACTTCATCAACTATCTACTACTGATAGCTCACTACTTCATCCACTATCTACTGCTGATAGCTCACTACTTCGTCAACTATCTACTTCTAATAGCTCACTACTTCAGCAACTATCTACTACTGATAGCTCACTACATCATTCACTATCTACTGCTGGTAGCTCAATACTTTGCCAACTATCTATATACTACTGATAGCTCACTACTTCATCAACTATCTACTTATACTGATAGCTCACTACTTCATCAACTATCTACTACTGATAGCTCACTACTTCATCTGCTATCTAATGCTGATAGCTCATTACTTCGTCAACTATTTCCTACCGATAGCTCATTAATTCTTCAGATATCTACTACTGATAGATCACTACTTCATCCACTATCTGCTGCTGTTAGCTCACTACTTCATCAACTATCTACTACTGATAGCTCACTACTTCATCAACTATCTACTGCTGATAGCTCACTACTTCGTCAACTATCTACTACTGATAGCTCACTGCTCCATCCACTATCTACTTTTCATATCTACTTGATAGCTCACTATTTAATCAACTATCTACTGCTGATATATCACTATTTCGTCAACTATCTACTGCTGATAGCTCACTACTTCATCTGCTATCTACTACTGATAGCTCACTACTTCATCAACTATCTACTACTGATAGCTCAATACTTCCGCCAACTATCTACTGCTGATAGCTCACTACTTCGTCAACTATCTACTATTACTAGCTCACTACTTCATCAACTATCTACTACTGATAGCTTACTACTTCATGAAATATCTACTACTGATAGCTCACTACTTCATCTGCTTTCTACTGCTGGTAGCTCACTACTTCATCAACTATCTACTGCTGATAGCTCACTACTTCGTCAACTATCTACTACTGATAGCTCACTGCTCCATCCACTATCTACTTTTCATATCTACTTGATAGCTCACTATTTAATCAACTATCTACTGCTGATATATCACTACTTCGTCAACTATCTACTGCTGATAGCTCACTACTTCATCTGCTATCTACTACTGATAGCACACTACTTCATCCACTATCTACTACTGATAGCTCAATACTTCCGTCAACTATCTACTGCTGATAGCTCACTACTTCGTCAACAGTACTATCTACTACTAATAGCTCACTACTTCATCAACTATCTACTACTGATAGCTTACTACTTCATGAAATATCTACTACTGATAGCTCACTACTTCATCTGCTTTCTACTGCTGGTAGCTCAATACTTCGCCAACTATATACTACTGATAGCTCACTACTTCATCAACTATCTACTACTGATAGCTCACTACTTCATCAACTATTTCCTACTGATATCTCACTACTTTGTCAACTATTATCTACAACTGATAGCTCACTACTTCGTCAACTATCTACTACCGATAGCTAATTACATCATCAACTATCTTCTGCTGATAGCTCACTACTTCATCAACTATATACTACTGATAGCTAACTACTTCATCAACTATCTACTACTGATAGCTCACTACCTCACCAACTATATATAGTACTGATAGCTCATTGCTACTACTGACAGTTTAAAACATTGCTATTTATCTAGAAGGTGCTGATGGCTCACTTGTTTTATACTCTCCTCCCCATCCCAGTTTAAATTCTCACATACCAGCTTTAAATTCGATATCAGCCTTAAGTTGCAAGATTTGACAGAAAGTGAAAAACTAACACCTCTTATTTACTTGTTGGCTGTTAATTTATTTCATCCAGTTATGTTTTTGACACATTTTGTACATTACATAAAAAGAAGTATCATTAATTCTTAGTCAGTGGGAGTGGTCTAGTTTGTAGACACATTTCTGATTGGACAATTAATCGCATGATTTCGGGTGCCATCTATCAGGCCGTAGACGACCCCACATCATCATGCGTCTTGATGATGCATAACACGCTTGTAGAGGTGCGCGTATGTATCGCGCTGTATGCATAGACTAGTGTGGAATACGCGAATGCGCTATCAGTACGCGAAATAGAATATGTGAAGTTGTAAACAAGTTTCGTTCATTTAAAGGGGGGTAACCCTATTGGTTTTGGATATGGATTGTCTTTAAAATTACATAATAATATCAAATATCTCCCCCTTTATGCTGCTTTGTGAAAAAACGAGAGCATTTTCAGCGTAAATGTGAATAAATAGCCAAATTTGCAATCCAATACCTTGTATACGTGAATTGCATTCTGGGTAGGCATGCAACAACAACAATTCCCGTTCGTATGACGAATGCTGACATGCTGCAATGCCCGGCCCGTATTGAACGGAAAATATTTGGTTTTTGTTTTTTTTCGTACCGTTTCAGAAAAAAGGAAACAAAATATATTTCCCTTGCAATATGTACATTTCAAATGAATATAAAAAGTTTGGGTTAAAAATGGAGAGGAAAAAACCTTCCGATACCGGGTTTTGAACCGGGTACCTCTAGGGTAAAAGAACGGCGCGCTAGCCAATTGAGCTATTTCACCAACTGAAATAATCAAGGAATTGTTTTAATTATATACGGCGGACCGTCTCCTCAGCACTTAGCGTAGTCTCGAGCCAGACTGTATGTGGCTATCGACGAGGATCGACGAGTGTCAGACCGACGCAAACTGGCTGTGTAGGAGACTACACTTAGCGTAGTTCGCTTTTTTCTCTTCCCATGATCCGAAGTAATTTTTATTGTTTACAAACTGGTATACCTGTAAAACCGCTGTGATTCATGATTTCTCCGGAAATACATCGACTTGGAGCGTCAAATTTCAGGATAGTAATGAGAAAAATAGTATCTATTATGTGATACCAAAACCTCATCAACAATGAAAAAATCGGGGGATGATGCTGTCGATCGGGTTACGGACCTTTAATAATGAGGGGAGTTTTTATGACGGTAACTTAGTTTTTGCTTTAAAAAATTGTTTAGTTATTAAAATAATTATTTAACTGACTAAGAATGAGAATAAACGAGAGCAATTTTTATTTTGCTTATCCTCTACCTATGATAGCTAGACGACAGGCAGGTCCAATATTTTTATCATAGTGGATGCCGGCGCAGAATATTGGACCTGCCTGTCGTCTATCACATGGTAGAGGATAGCCAAAATAAAAATTCCTATTGTTTATTCTCTTAATGCATGATTTTATCCTTATGATGTGAATAACATGGTGATACCTTATGAGTTGCCACATTGGGAAGATACATTGTACAGTGTAGGCCTAATAGGCTATTCCAGATGAAAATCATACACCCTATGGAAGACATGACCTTAATGTATATTTCAAATGGAATCACCCATTCAGGTAATCCCATTTAAAATTCACACTCCCTGTGTGGAAAATTAAGGTCTTGTCTTCCATATGTGGTGTATGGATTTCAACTGGAATAGCACATTGATATCATACCTCAATTGGCACAACTGTGACTTTAAAATTCCTCCAATTAATAATTCCTTTAATCATACAAATTACAATGTATGAGTAAAATTTTCTCATGAAGCTACTCATTCATTTTCTCATGGAGGTTACTCATTCATTTTCTCATGGAGCTACTCATTCATTTTCTCATGGAGGTTACTCATTCATTTTCTCATGGAGGTTACTCATTCATTTTCTCATGGAGCTACTCATTCATTTTCTCATGGAGGTTACTCATTCATTTTCTCATGGAGGTTACTCATTCATTTTCTCATGGAGCTACTCATTCATTTTCTCATGGAGGTTACTCATTCATTTTCTCATGGAGGTTACTCATTCATTTTCTCATGTAGGTTACTCATTCATTTTCTCATGGAGGTTACTCATTCATTTTCTCATGTAGGTTACTCATTCATTTTCTCATGGAGGTTACTTTCTTTCATTAAAATGACCTGTTATTGAAGATTACACTGCCAGATTCCTATTGCTGCCAATCCCAAAGGTACACTGCAGGTACACTGCTGCCCAGCTACTACAGTCAATCTACTCTGAAGTACAAAGTACAGACGCGGACGCACACATTGTGCCGACTTTGAAGGCATGCATACCTGCAGCAGAGACGTAGCACTGCGCACTGTTTACGCGCTGTATATGCCCATTGCCCACGTTGTCACTTTGTACTTCGCAGAGTGGACAAACTGTATGTACTCTAGAGTACCCACCATGCAGTACCAATCCAGTGTGCCTTTAGGGGCAGCAGTAATAGGAATCTGGAGGTGTAACTAGTAATAATCTATACTGTTTGTATCAGATTTTTTATATTTAAATCAGATTCTTTCTATTTAAATTTATTTTTTTTCTATTCCAAGAACTGCTACACCCCATGATAAAGTCAAAAGAGACCAGTGGAATACTGGACATGCGCAATCCTATCAGGCATTTTACAAAAAATCGAAATGTGTTTTTACATGTGGCAATTTGAAAGAAAACATTTGGTAAAATGGAGAAAACCCTGTTGAATTCTGCACTACTTCATCAACTATCTACTTCTGATAGCTCACTACTTCATCTACTATCTACTGCTGATAGCTCACAACCTCGTCAACTATCTACTACTGATAACTCACTACTTCATCAACTATCTACTACTGATAACTCACTACTTCATCCACTATCTACTGCTGATAGCTCACTACTTCATCAAGTATCTATAACTCACTACTTCATCTGCTATCTACTACTGATAGCTCACTACTTCATCAACTATCTACTACTGATAACTCACTACTTCATCCACTATCTACTACTGATAGCTCACTATTTCATCAACTATCTACTACTGATAGCTCACTACTTCATCAACTATCTACTACTGATAACTCACTACTTCATCCACTATCTACTGCTGATAGCTCACTACTTCATCAACTATCTACTGCTGATAGCACACTACTTCGTCAACTATCTACTACTGATAGCTCACTACTTCATCCACTATCTACTGCTGATAGCTCACTACTTCATCAACTATCTACTACTGATAGCACACTACTTCATCAACTATCTACTACTGATAGCTCACTACTTCGTCATCTATCTACTACTGATAGCTCACTACTTCATCAACTATCTACTGCTGATAGCTCACTACTTCATCTGCTATCTACTACTGATAGCTCACTACTTCATCAACTATCTACTACTGATAGCTTACTACTTCGTCATCTATCTACTACTGATAGCTCACTACTTCGTCAACTATCTACTACTGATAGCTCACTACTTCATCCACTATCTCTTACTGATAACTCACTACTTCATCCACTATCTACTGCTGATAGCTCACTACTTCATCAACTATCTACTGTTGATAGCTCACTACTTCATCAACTATCTACTACTGATAGCTCACTACTTCGTCATCTATCTACTACTGATAGCTCACTACTTCATCAACTATCTACTACTGATAGCTCACTACTTCATCAACTCTCTACTACTGATAGCTCACTACTTCATCTGCTGTCTACTACTGATAGCTCACTACTTCATCAACTATCTACTACTGATAACTCACTACTTCATCCACTATCTACTACTGATAGCTCACTACTTCATCTGCTATCTACTACTGATAACTCACTACTTCATCCACTATCTACTACTGATAGCTCACTACTTCATCAACTATCTACTACTGATAGCTCACTACTTCATCTGCTATCTACTACTGATAGCTCACTACTTCATCAACTATCTACTACTGATAACTCACTACTTCATCAACTATCTACTGTTGATAGCTCACTACTTCATCAACTATCTACTACTGATAGCTCACTACTTCGTCATCTATCTACTACTGATAGCTCACTACTTCATCCACTATCTCTTACTGATAGCTCACTACTTCGCCAACTATCTAATGCTGATAGCTCACTACTTCATCTGCTTTCTACTGCTGGTAGCTCAATACTTCGCCAACTATCTACTACTTTCCTACTGATATCTCACTACTTTGTGAAATATCTATTGCTGATAGCTCACTACTTCGTCAACTATCTACTACCGATAGCTAATTACATCATCAACTATCTTCTGCTGATAGCTCACTACTTCATCAACTATATACTACTGATAGCTAACTACTTCATCAACTATCTACTTACTACTGATAGCTCACTACCTCACCAACTATATATAGTACTGATAGCTCATTGCTACTACTGACAGTTTAAAACATTGCTATTTATCTAGAAGGTGCTGATGGCTCACTTGTTTTATACTCTCCCTCCCCCCATCCCAGTTTAAATTCTCACATACCAGCTTTAAATTCAGCCTTGCAAGATTTGGCAGAAAGTGAAAAACTAACACCTCTGATAGCTCACTACTTCATCAACTATCTACTACTGATAACTCACTACTTCATCAACTATCTACTGCTGATAGCTCACTACTTCATCAACTATCTACTGTTGATAGCTCACTACTTCATCAACTATCTACTACTGATAGCTCACTACTTCATCAACTATCTACTACTGATAGCACACTACTTCATCAACTATCTAATGCTGATAGCTCACTACTTCATCTGCTTTCTACTGCTGGTAGCTCAATACTTCGCCAACTATCTACTACTTTCCTACTGATATCTCACTACTTTGTGAAATATCTATTGCTGATAGCTCACTACTTCGTCAACTATCTACTACCGATAGCTAATTACATCATCAACTATCTTCTGCTGATAGCTCACTACTTCATCAACTATATACTACTGATAGCTAACTACTTCATCAACTATCTACTTACTACTGATAGCTCACTACCTCACCAACTATATATAGTACTGATAGCTCATTGCTACTACTGACAGTTTAAAACATTGCTATTTATCTAGAAGGTGCTGATGGCTCACTTGTTTTATACTCTCCCTCCCCCCATCCCAGTTTAAATTCTTACATACCAGCTTTAAATTCAGCCTTGCAAGATTTGGCAGAAAGTGAAAAACTAACACCTCTTATTTACTTGTTGGCTGTTAATTTATTTCATCCAGTTTTGGATGACACATTTTGTACATTACATAAAAAGAAGTATCATTAAGGGATATAGAATGAGCGTTTATGGCGTTTCGACAGTATTTTTGTGGGACATGAGAGCACCTCAGATGTATCAAATTGCATTCTGAATACTGAAGCATGTCTTTCTGATATCAAATAATTTTCATTTTTGAAATTCCCGATATATACTGAAATAAATTTTATAAATCTAATGATATATTCTTAAAGTGTATGTAGCTGGGAGGAAAAGCCGACAATTAATTGAAAATGTTGACCTTTTATATTGAAGAGATGGATTTATTTCCCAAAAAGACCTATTTTTTTGTGTGTTTTGGGAAAAAAATCCATATCTTCAATACGAAAGATCAAAATTTTCAATTGATCGTTGGCTTTTCATCCCACCTACATACACTTTAAGTATAAATCATCTGATTTATAAAGTTAACTTCAAGTACTGTTAAATATCAAAAATATCAATTTTTAATGATTTGCCATAAAATGTGTATTACATTGCAAATTTCAAAAAATCAAAATTATTTGATATCAGAAGGACATTCTTCATATTCAGAATGCAATTCGATATGTCTGATGTGCTCTAATGTCCCACAATAAATACTGTCCAAACGTTCATACCCCTTCCCTTAAATGCATGATTTTATCCTTATGATGTGAATAACATTGTGATACCTTATGAATTGTCACATTGGGAAGATACAGTGTAATAGGCTATTCCAGATGAAAATCATACACCCCTATGGATGACATGACCTTAATGGCTCTAGATTTCAAATGGAATCACCCATTCAGGTAATCCCATTTGAAATTCACACTCCCTGTGTGGAAGATTAAGGTCATGTCTTCCATAGTATGGAGTATGGATTTCAACTCGAATAGCACATTGATATCATACCTCAATTAGCACAACTGTGACTTTAAAATTCCTCCAATTAATAATTCCTCTAATCCATACAAATTACAATGTATGAGTAAAAATTCCTCATGGAGGTTACTCATTCATTTTCTCATGGAGGTTAATTCCTTTCATTAAAATGACCTGTTATTGAAGAGTACATGGCCAAATTCCTATTGCTGCCAATCCCAGAGGTACACTGCCCGGGTACACTGCTGCCCAGCTACTATGTACTCTAGAGGTACCCACCATGCAGTACCAAACCAATGTACCTCTAGGGGCAGCAGGAATAGGAATCTGGAGGTGTAACTAATAATCTATACTGTTTGTATCAGATTTTTAAAATTCAAATCAGATTTTATTGATTTAAATTGATTTGTTTGATTTTTTTCTATCTCAAGAACTGCAACACCCCATGATAAAGTCAAAAGAATGAAGTGGAATACTAGACATATGCACAATCCTATCAGGTATTTACAAAAAATGTGTTTTTATGTATGATAATTTGAAAGAAACAATTTGGTCAAATCATAAGAAACAACCTGTTGAATTCTGCACCGTGAAGGTGAATTTTAGCAATAGATAAAATGACATTATAGAGGTATTTTAATTGTATCCAAAGGTTGTAGAAGCATTAGAAATGCAGTGACACAGTCAATATAAGAAAAATTAACTTTCATTTATCAAAAATGGTAAAAAATGAAAAAGTTGATATAAATCAGTGATTTAAATCGCAATTTAAGTCATGACTGAAATCAACGTGGTTGTGTCAACTGTTATATATAGTATTTTAACTATTTTTACTGTTGGCAAGTCAGTGATGTTAGTGCATTGAGGCAGCTATTTTATGCATGCATATGGGCAATTCCAAGCAAAAGTGGACATGACCAAAAACATGAAAAATGCTCAGAAATTCAAAACTACAAGTGCTGCAATGGTAAATTTGGTATCAAATGAAAGAGATTATCATGTACTCTTTAAATTAAGTCAACTTGCAGTTCCATTATTGCATGTTTATCATGAATTTTCTTTGAAAACGCTGTTTTTGGCCAAATTTGTTACTTTTTTAAGTGAAAAAAGACCTATATTTGGGATCTCATTTGCACATCTTCATTAAGGTTTTATTTCATTATTTGTTTTAAATTGCTCAAGGAATATTGAAATTTGCATATTCTATGATGTTTTTCATGTTTTTTTTATCTTGTTAATGTATTTATTACGTAATTTGTTTCCATCTTTTTGGGCGGACAAACTGTAGCATGAGTTACCGTAGCACGAGTTACCATGTTTTTTGCAAGCCAAAGTAAAACTATGAAGGACAAATCTTTTTTATGTATATACCAATACAAAGTAGTTTGAATAAAAATTGCACTCATAGATCACATTTTGTAATTATAAAAAATATAAGTAAAATTATGCTAACTAAAATTTGTGCATCATGATGCTATCACTAAGAGTGTTTGTTATTTTCTTTTCAGTTGTTCCCAAATGATTTCAAGCTAATTAGGGACCGCTCACTATTTTCGCCGGGGAATGGAGGATTTCATTTTTTAATGAAAATTTCCACCTTCGCTTCCGCTCAAAAATTCTGCATTCCCCATTATTTTATGAAATTTCTTCATTTAAAACTTAACATTCCCGCCTCTTTCCTGGCAAAAAATTTCACATTCCCCCTCATTCTCCAAAAAAATTCACATTCTCCTTCAAATTCTCCAAATAATCACCGCTCCTTTAGCTGGGACCAACATAGCTATTCCATGGTCAAATGGCCCCAATGAAATAGCTACATTGGCCCAATGAATAATTCAAAGCCTCTATTTTATTTTTTCCTCCAATTCATCAGAGCCAATTTCTGAATACTAGGCACCGTCCGACATCCGATATTGATTTTTAATATCATCCAATATTTTGCTGTGTCTTAAAAATCATAACCTTTTTTTAATCCATTTAAATTTTATTCTTTCATGGCTTTTGGAGAGTCCCTGGACCTAGAGCCAATTGCTAGGACCATTGTGGTTGATTTAAAATACAAAAGGATATGCATTTCTAATCTGTAATATACTGTTATATAAATGAACACAAATTATAACTTTGAATACAAAATAGTAATTTTAGGGGGTTTTTTTTCCTAATATTTTTCATCAACCACTAATGATCCTAGCAAGTGGCCCTAGGTTCAGGGGTATTTATTTTTCTTTATTTCTACCGATCTACTGATGACACAAAGTCACATATATTGGGGCTGATCCGATATCAGATCCGATTATCGATTCAGCCTTACACATGCATCACACTTTCTTCTCTAGTCACATTTCCTGTGAATTTGTTCTGCTTTTGCTCATCTCAGGATGCCGCTTCCTGATGTGTTTTGACAGGTCTCCGCTGGCTGCAAAACATCTCTTACAAGTCTCACAAAGGTACGGCTTCTCTTTAGTGTGCGTTCTGATGTGACGTGTCAAATCACTTGTCCGTCTGAAAAATTTATCATAAAAGGTACAAGGATAGGGTTTTTCATTTGTGTGAATTCGATTGTGAACCGTTAGATCGCCTTTCCTCGAAAATGACTTCTGACATGTCTCGCAGACAAATGGCTTCTCTTTAGTATGTGTCCTGATGTGAGTTTTCAAGTTGTCTTTCTGTCGGAAAGCTTTTTGACAATACTGGCACTCATAAGTAGGGTGATTTATATTTAATGAATGAATTCTCATATGCCTTTGATAGTTACTTGTATCTGCAAAGGATTTTTGACATTGTTCGCACTGATACGGCTTCTCTTTGGTATGAATCCTTAAATGTCGAACCAGACCGTCGTTGGTTGGGAATGATTTCTGACAAAATTCGCATGAGAATGGTTTCTCCTGCATGTGAACAACACGAACATGTCTTGTGAGTTCGCTACGAACACGAAAACTCATTTGGCAATAGTGGCATGGGAACGGTCTTTCATGGGTGTGGTTTCAGTATGTGAATTTTCAAATCGCTGAAACGAGGAAAACAGCGCTGACAAAAGTCGCATTGAAATGGTCGAAAATCTAAATGATGGGTTTTAAAGTGGGATCGCATACTGCTGTTGTCGCTGAATTGTCTGTGACAAGCGTTGCATTCATATGGCTTTTCTTTAGTGTGTGTGCGAATGTGGACTCTCAGCACATCTTTCCTCGAAAATGACTTATCGCAGAAATCGCAAGCGTAAGGTTTCTCCGTTGTGTGCATACTTATAACATGTTTCTTCAAAGAACTTCCAGTAGCAAAGTATTTCTGGCACTGCACACATTGATTAGACTTTGTTGTATTTGAATTCACAACAGCACCAAACAGAAGATTTGCATTTACCAACAAACAGTTTTGACATTGACAGGCGCCCCCTATTGTTGCATACAAACAAGGTCTCTCACAATAAGGACCAAACATGACTGCAGCTCTTATATCTGGAATATGTGGAATACCTTTCAATCCTCGATTCTTTCTAGCGGCAAAATATCGCTTTCCGTGTCTCTTAAAATGACGACGATGTCTGTCCAGAGATTGAAAATACAATCCGCAGTACAAACATGTGAATGGTTTGTACCCCTTCATTGCAAAAGAATGCATAATGCTGGAATTGTGTATAAGTATCAGCAATGTCTTCAGTGTATAATAGTGGCTGGCCAGTAACCATGCACTAATAAGCAGAAGGATTCTTGACAAATTTTTGAAATTGTTGCAATCCTAAATTGAAAGAGTTAAGCACCTTGCATTTCTTCATGATACTGCTTAACATCCTGGTCTTAACATGCTTCTTTCAGGTTCTGTATAATGAGTGTGGCAAGATTAACATGCGACTGTTTTGAAAAAAGCTGATCTTCTTCTTCTGATGATCAATAAATCTGAAATGAAAAGGAATAAAAATAAAAAGGTTTTTTTTAAACTTATACTGGATCAATGATGGGCAAGGGTAACAGTGTATATCGCCCTCTCCTTTATCTCAGGGGAACTATAATTAGATGTATGCACTTTTACAGCCTTTTTACACCAATTTTCCATAATCAAAGTGAATTTGTGTTATTAATGGGTCTAAAAGAAGCGATCCACTGTAAGAATTTTTTGTCAAATGTGAGTGAAGCTTTGAAAAATGTTGCCATATTGAAGCTAAAAATTGCACTTTTTAGACTAAAATAGCCATGCGACTCAATCTTACTTTACGGAAGAACTTCATTTCCTGGTCATTTGACCAGTTGAAACTTAAATAAAACATAAATATTTTAAGCACGGAATTTTAATTCTCACGTCTGCACAGATTTTTAATCTCAGTGCACGAACGTGCCAGGAGGCATGTTAAAATAGCCCCTGCAATGATTTCCAATGAAATTGGTGTACTTTTTTTTACATGTATTAAAAAAAAACCACTTTTCCTGTGTCCTTTTACTGTCCCATGGCTGTGCCTTCCCCTCCATTTATTTTGTAATTATGAATAAATCCAAATTGCCCCGGGTTTGCCCACCGTTTTATCAATATGCTCTGCTTTTGGCTGTCCAGATGTGTACTTCTGTCTTTGGCTAAGATAATGTGTATGGTCTTCTCAACTTAATGTCATTGCACTATTAAAACAGACTATAAAGAACGACGGTGCTGCACAGTGCATATGCATGGTAGCAGTGGCGTAGCTGCTGGGGGGGCAGGGGGGCGATCACCCCCCCTGGGAAAAATTGCCTATTTGGGCCCCCGCCCCCTAGTGCAAGGAAAAAGAGAGAGGGAGAGGAGGGACAAGAGAGATATTGGAATCCATACGATATATGCAATACCATACGATTATTATCAACAAGCCTGGCAAAATTGTCTATTTGGGGCACCGCCCCCTAGTTTGGGCCCCCGCCCCATACAGGCTTGCCCCCTGGAAAAAATCCCAGCTACATGTACGCCGCTGCATGGTAATAGAATTTTACGGGTTTCACGAACTTTCGCCTACGGAATCTTAACTTCTGGCACCAATTGGCTTTATTGTGCAACTTTTGGACTTGACATGATCCAGGCTTGACATCCTGGAATATTTAAATGAAATCTACAACTTTATAAGTTGACTGAAATTTCAGCAATAATTGTCTATATTAAATTTCTTAGACTGGGGCAACTCAACCCTGCATGATCTCGTACTGGGACATATTTTTATTCAAATTTCAATGATTTGTCATGTTCTGTAAGCCTGAGGGGAGTGAGGGTACTCACATATAAAGTATACAGGGATGTGCCGCTTTAATGGGTCGCTTATTTGCAAAAAAAAATCCCTACTATAGTAAACATGGCCCATGGGTCCCGATTTAAGAAAAAAAATCCCTGAAACCTGATTTGAGAACAATTTGGTCAAAAAATGTCAAATCAGCCGTTTTTCAGGGTTCCAGCGGCACAACCCTGTTAAAATGTAATTCAAGTACCCCCGCCCGACTGTAAGCTTAACTTAGTTCACCACGTAAACTTGTATGGCTCAAAATTCGGACCGCTCGCCATTAAGTTGCTTTCTGTGTTTTGAAATTCGTTGACGTTTTAACGATCCCCGATTCCCGGTCGATTATTTTAGCTGTGTCACGTCACAAGCATGACGCTGGTGGGTACCAACCAAACTTCAGAAAAAAAAACCCTCGATCGCCGATAACGATGTGATATGGGACTTACATAGGATTACACAGAGATATTTCTTGCCAAAATTTGACCATTTCTAGGCAAGTTGGCCCTACTTTGTCTGCGTTATGTGAAAAAGGACAGTCTTAAGTAAGTATAAGTGCAACGCTTTTGATGTTTGATGTTTCGGGAGACTGGGAGGGATCATAATAAAAAAATGATGGAGCTAGCTATTCTTGACTGTGTAATATTCCTTCACCACATTGCCGTACGGTAACAGTCTTATACGATGGACAGATAGTATCAGTTTGTGAATGAGGACATCGTGTAAGTTCCTTGTACTAAGCTTAACTAGTACTAACTAGTACTACTACTATACTCAATATTTTAGTGCAAGTGTTACATTACATAAACCATTGATTAATGGCCTTCTTCTTCTTCTTCTTGGTTGAGTCGGTAGATACAGATTATTAGCTGCAGTTCACCAACTTTTTGGGTCATGGTCATGGATATATGGTGCGTGTCTGGACGGTGTCTCTATCTAATTGTTCTGTTTGGTTGACTGTTGAGCCCGTTCTTGAAGCTATCAATTGTGCTTGCCTTGATTGCTTCTTCTCCTGTTGCGTTCCACTCCCTAATTGCTCTTGGAAAATAGCTGTACTTGTATGTGTTGAGTCTTGCATAGATTGGTTTATAATTGCTGCTGTTCTTCTTCCTGGTTCTTGTTTCTTTTATTAGCTCCATATGGTCGTTCTTGTTTATGCCCACCATGTTGTTTGTTATCTTATACATCATTGCTAGTCTTGCTTGCTTCCTTCTATCTTCCAATAAATCCCATCCTAACTCCTGTATCATCTTGGTCACACTACTTCTTTGCTTGAAGTCCCCCATGCAAAATCTGGCAGCCTTACGCTGCACGGCTTCAAGTTGATTTATTGCTCCATCCTGGTATGGCCCCCAGACTGTGCTTGCATATTCGAGTATTGGTCGCACTAAAGCCATATATGCAGTTTCTTTAACTTCCTTGGTGCAGAACCATAGGTTTCTTCTGAGACAACCAAGCACCCTGTTTGCTTTAGAAATTGTGTTTTTCCTCTGTGTATTCCAATTGAGCTTGTTATCAATTTCTATTCCCAGGTATGGGTGCGATGACACTTCTTGCAGTTTTTGCTGGCAAAAAGTATAATCCATATCCGGAGGTTGCATCTTGTTGCTAATTTTCATTATGTAGCATTTTGCTGCATTAAAGGACATTCCCCATCTATTCTGCCATTCTTCAAGCTTTCTCAAGTCATCTTGAAGAGTTTGAAGGTCCTGCTGTGTTTTTGCTGCTGTGTAGATGACACAGTCATCCATGAACATTCTTGCCTTGTTTGCAAGGTTATCTGGAAGATCATTTATATAGATCAAAAATCCAGTGGTCCTGTGACTGTACCTTGTGGTGCGCTGGAAGTGACTTGCTTGGTTTCAGATGTGATCCCATCGCAAACAACTCTTTGTGTTCTTTCTGTTAAAAAGTGAGCGAATCCATTTTGCAGATTCCTCGGATTCCGTAGAGAAATCTAGCTTACTAAGCAGACGTTCAGTGCGGCACTTTATCGAATGCCTTTTGAAATCTAGAATAGCCATGTGTACAGTTTCTCCCTCTTCCATACTTTTTGTCAGATCATTCAATGTCAGTATTAACTGGGTCTCTGTTGAATGCTTGGCCCGGAAACCACATACTTGGCAGTGGGGTTTGACCCCCACCCTTTTTATTTTACCCCCACCCTTTTTATTGAGGCACCCTTTATATTGAAAATTCCTGACCCCCATGCTTTATACTGAGGCACCCTTTACACTGAAAATTCCTGACCCCCACCACTTTTTGCTTATTCCCCTATTTGTATACATTGATGAAGTCACAGGCAATTTGGTTCAAAGTAAATTAAGTACGCCGAATTCTGCACCTATCATCACACAATAGCCTAGTGGATGTAAACATGCATCAAATGGAATTTTATCTTGCGATATGGTTTTGCTGGCAGTGGTTTGGCACTTTTTGTGGTTTGGCACTTATTCTTGGAAACTAGGATGATTTTATCATTCAATGAAAATATATTGTAAGCTGGCACTCCCACCCTTTTTATTTTACTCCCACCCTTTATATCAATCCACCCTTTTTACCAACAAAGTTTAAACCCCCACCCTTTTAAGAATTTTCCAAATTTCCAAGTGGCACCCTTTAAAAAGGGTGCCCTGCCAACAGTGAACCATGCTTTAAAGTAATCCTTACCTTTAATAATAGTATATGTGTGGCAAGACAACTTCTTAAGCAAGATTTTCCCCTACAAACAAGCCCCGAAGCAGAATACATGGCATAAAATGAAGAATTTTCGCCCTTTCTTTGTGGTTGTTTTGCTTCTTGCCAATTAGTGGTTAAACAGAGCCCGTCTTATTGAAGCTCGTCGTACGTTAATGGTAATGTTATGGGTGAATGACCTTTTCTAAAATGATTGCGCAAATGATAAATATATAAATAAATAAATAAATAAATAAATAAATAAATAAATAAATAAAGAAATAAATAAATAAATAAACAAATAAATAAATAAATAAATAAATAAATAAATAAATAAATAAATAAATAAATAAATAAATAAATAAATAGGCCTAAATATTAAAATAAATAAATAAATAAATAAATAATCAAAAAATCACTAGATCAAACGATTAAAATCAAACAACATAATAAACAATATTAAATCCAAACTTGAACAGTCAATCCCAACCGAGTGGCCCAGTATAAAAACGGCCCATGGGCCATTTTTATGAAAATTGATTTTCAGGTGAAAGTGCTCTTCTGCCCTCTGTTTATCTACCACAGAAGTTACAAAGCTGTAAACAGTCCCCTTTTATTGCTAGAAGTAAAACCCCTTTCTTATATTTCCCTATGAATCTAAGATGTGTCAGTCACAAACTTTAGCACTAATGACAAAAAAATGTGCCATGGGCCGTTTTTATACTGGGCCACTCAATTATCAGGTGTATCGAGGTGGAAACTGCGTAGATGCATTTATAAAAGAATCGTTTTTGTAGTCAAACCCCGGGAGTCAAACCTTTTCATATGTTTCGAAAAATACAGCACTAATTTTTTTAAAATCCTAAACCTTAGTTCTAACTGGAAATTAAAGTCAAATTTTATTATTTTTGTGATTTGACAGAAATTTATCCCTCCCAATATTTTGCCAGGGGGGGGGATGCTCCATACAATCATCCCCATGACCCCCCCCCCCCCAATGTTGACGCCTGAATATAGGTTTCTGACCAAATTAACCTCATATTTGCCCATTTTAGCCCCAAAAGTGCAAATTTTCGCGCGCTTAGCGCGCATGTATTCCACTTTGGCACCATATTTCATAAGTTAGGCCTAAGCTTTAAGTTCAAAATAGCAAAATTTTCTCGCGCTTCGCGCGCAATTGTACAATATTTGTACAATAATTGTACAAAACTTATTATGTCGTCAAAAGGTGCTGGGTTCACTCTACTTCAAGAACTTTTTTCCAACCTGCTCCCCCAATGTCAAAAAGAAATCTACGCCACTAATTTTGCACAAAGTCCTATTTACACGCACTGTAAATCCAAGTGTTTAGGATTTCTGTAACACTTTTTAAACACTGCAAGCAAGGTGTTTAATTTTTCATTTACACAGTAAAGGTATAGGACACCTAAAGACCTAAACACCAAAGTAAACACAAAGAGTAAACACATGAGAGTATTTAGATTCCAAACATGTTTACTTTCATATTGTTCGGAAAGTAAATGTACAAGTGTTTACTCTGTAAACATTTGGTGTGTTTACTTTCTAAACAATTTTGAAAGTAAACATGTTGCAGTTTACTTTCAAAATTGTTCAGAAAGTAAACACACCACTAAATGTTTACAGAGTAAACACTTGTACATTTACTCAGGGGCGTAAATCCGTTTGTGAAAGTGGGGGACACACTGACAGTGGGGAAATCAATAAATACAGTAAAAAATGGCCGCAAAGCGGCCATCGCGTCGCGCATGCGTGATGCAGGGAGATGTCTGCCCCTCAGAAGTAAGAAACTTTTGCAAAATGAATACCTAATTGAAGCGATTTGATGGCCCATTTTGGCACTATTAGTGTGTAAAATTTTAGTTTAAGAAAGCCAAAATTTTTTTTTGAAATGATGGTCCATGAAGCCTTTCGTGGAAAAGTTTTCCCTCTTGATTGTAGGCCTATAAATTACATAAATTGGCAAATGTGGAAAGCAGAAGTGAAAATGGCTACTTGTTTACCCACTACGCAGGGTGTCTAATTAGTGTGTAAAATTTTAGTTAAAAAAAGCCAAAAATTTGTGAAATGACGGTCCATGAAGCCTTTCGTGGAAAAGTTTTCCCTATTTGAGATTTGAAATTCACAAGTTATTAAAGCATGTATGGATTGATGTTGAAATCAGCATTGAGTCCATCTTAATACTGACTTTTCTTTGGTGATAAAATGTGCCCTGCATATAGACGGGCCAGCAGGAATTTTCACACGCTTATGGGCTGTGGACCCGCCTTCACGGAATGCCTAAAATAACCACAGGCCAATATATAACCGACTGTGCGGTTTTTGTAGGCATGGGCAGTGATGGGCATACTCAATTACATGCAATTTAACCTTTTCTTCTTTTTTTTTCTCCCTTTTTCTTCTCTCTTTTCTTGTCTTTTCCTTTTTTTTTAGGGGTGGGGACCAAAAAGTGGGGGGGACATTTGATATTGTGTCCCCCCCACTTTAAAAAGTGAGGGGACGTGTCCCCCTGTCCCCCACCCGATTTACGCCCTTGCATTTACTTTCCGAACAATATGAAAGTAAACATGTTTAGAATCTAAATACTCTCATGTGTTATGTGATTACTTTGTGTTTACTTTGGTGTTTAGTGTTTGGTGTCCTATACCTTTACTCGGTGAAACATCTTGCAGTGTTTAAAAAGTGTTACAGAAACCCTAAACACTTTGATTTATAAAGTGCGCACGCTTGACGTCATCGTGTCACATGCGTAGGCCTATATACGTAAGGAGTTGGTTTAAAAAGAATGCAAAATAATACTTTTTTTTAATAGAGTCAAGTTTCATTTTCAATTCACATTGTCATGATGACTCGATTGTAAGCCTTATATAGGCCTTATTAGACAATAATATGTTTGAGGTCATTGTGGTAAATCAGAGCTTTTGTTTTGTGCCGAAAGGTAAATTTTCCGAGTGAGGCCAAATACAAACCTCAACGATTTCACAAACAGTTGAGGTAATAGGAAAGAAGGAAGGACGCTGGCCTACTCACAGTGATTATGCGTGATTGTTTGCACTTTTAACTAAGAAACAACACGCAAATGCAGACCTTTTTTAAAATTTTATGTGTGAAATTGGAACATTTGTGGTCACTTTTGAAACATCAATGACCTCGTGCTTGCATTTAAAAAAAAATAATTACGATTGAATCACATTGCACTATTTTTGCACAGGCATAAATGTTTTTTCAATTCTTTTCCACCTTGAGCCTTCCTATCCAATTCCGATATTAAAGGCCTAAAAAAATTGTTTGATTGGCGTAACGTAACTCGACCTACCCTAAAATTAGGCCCGACCCTAACCTTCTTTCTTTTTTTAAAAAAAAAAAACCAATAGGGCCTATAAAAAAAAAAATTTAAATAAATAAAATTTAAAAAAAGAAGAAAATAGTTCCAAAGCCTTTATCAAACGAATTTTACAGCTTTTAAGAAGTACAAAAAGAATCCCGACCTACCTACCTAGGCCTATATACCCTAAAAAAAAATTTATGTTACGCCAATCAAACAATTTTTTAGGCCTAAGCTAGATAAGTCTTTATATTTTTAATTATCTATCACAGAATGATTAAAATATAGGCCTACAGCCTGCCTGCATGAGTCTAACCTGTTAAATTTGTGTAAGTGCGCCATCACATGCTCTAAAAAGTTTAAAATAGTAATGACGTAGCACCGATAGTTTACAGTCAATGCATTTGTGCCATTCATCAGCATTCATATTCTGGGAAAATCCCGAAGGGCACCGATCAATTGAAAGTCGGATTCAGGTCTATTTAAAGACAGAACCAAGCAAGCTGAAGTTTTTGGAGGAATGAGTTAGAAGGCTACGGTGGTCTTTGTAATTGTTGGCATGGCCTTCACAATGTTCTGAGAAACACCATGATGATATTGGTCAAGATCAGGAGCTGAGCGGCGCGGGGCCATCGCTCTGCCGGTAGTCAACGGTAGCATACCACCTCACCGTACGCCGTTGTTTGCTTGGCCCAAAGTTTACATTACATTTTGTGTGTAAAACCAAGGTCACATCATGGCCGCCGTGTATCTTTTAGTGTTGCTATTATCTGCTGGCTCTGTGGTTGGTACATTTTATCCTAAGCAGCCTTTTATCGATCCTGCTTGCCAGGCTGGTGATTGTTCATGGAAGGTAAGAAACCCTAAACCAGGCTTCCTCAAATAGATTTGTTGAAGCGCCACATGAAATAACTAAAAAACTGCAAAGCGCCACTCAATGGCTGCGAAGTCGTTGGGGGTCAGAGGGGTTCCCCCTCTGAAGCTATCGATTTTTTTTTTTTTGAGGTGCAAATGAGGCCATTTGGTGCAACATTTTGTACTATTTTAGCCTGTCTTTACAATGATAACATGGGAATCGCATTGTTTATTTATTTATTTTTTAATCTAAAAGGCGCCATGGCGCCACTCGGGAAGCCACGGCGCCACATGTGGCCAAGGCCGCTATTTTGGAGCCCTGCCCTAAACCCTAATCCTAACCCTAAACTCAGTATTAACGAGGACAGGACTCAAGTCTAGCAAGGTGCACCATTGCACCATATTCGGTAATTGTACCCTATTAATTTGATATAACATTCAAAATCGGCGATATGGGAGGGCTAGTTGCTCCCAAGTCAGAACAAGAAGTCAACATAATTAAAAGAGCGGGTTAAATTCAGGCCCGTACGCATAAAAGTATACAAAAAGTCCCAAAATATCACAAATTGCGAGCATATATTATAGCGAGCAAATAAATTGGGTTTTTAACGCTTTTTTGGTCAAAAATTCAAGTGTCAAAATTTTGGGAAGAAAGTCCACTTTTCACGAAATGCCCCCCCCCCCTGGGAAAACAGTCCACTTTTTCAAAATCGGCACCCCCCCAAAAATGCATAGGCCTACGGGCCTGGTTAAATTGGTGAAGTACTCTAGGAGGTAGAGAGGATGACAAGGAATGGGAGCAGTGTTAGAAATATCCCTCAAGAAGTTTACAGCCTGGCCCGGGTGAAAAGTTACCTCCGGGAGTTACAGGGCTGCTTAAACATTTTGGATCTTTTAAATGGGAATAAACTGGGACACATATCAAGATAATTCCATCAATTAGAAGTTACAACAAGTTCAATAGTGACATTTTAAACCACAGAATTAATTAGGGATGTGAGTACTACGACTAGTTTTACCCCAGTCCCTGCACTGGGAATGTGTCCTGTAAGTTTGACTAACGGAGAAGTTGGCCAATTTGGCGCACCCTCATAAGAGTGGCGCCCAGGGCACGTTGCCCCCCCCCTCATTGCCCCCCCCATTGCCCCCTAGTTATGCCACTGGCCTGTACGTCCATCGTAGCCCCCCGATACTCAAGCATATATAAGGCATACGGTGATGTGCCCCTCTCTAATGGGTCAGGGTTTTTTAACATGAGTTCCAATTTGAGAAAAATATCCCTAAACATGGGTCCTGGATGATTTGAGAAAAAAAGTCGTCAAATTAACCGTTAAAATCAAACATGGGTCACTATTTGAGAAATAAAATGGTCAACAATTACTGTCAAATAAGCCGTTTTTAGGTAAAAAATCCCTAAATTATGGGCATGGGTTTCAGAGTTTCACCCCTGTCAAAATGTAATTCGAGTTAATCCCCCTCCTCCCCCCGGGATCGTAACTTCTTCTATCATCATAATCCACATCACTGTGCCCATGGGCGCTACCATTAGGAGTGCGGAATTGAACAATTCAGCATCGATTCTGCGCTCCAAGCAATGAAAGTCCAACATTTTTTGCAAAAATCATTCAAAAGATCATTTTAAAACAGATATTCAACTTCATTATGGCCATGTGTCTTAACAAAACAAAGTGAATTTTTTTTACTCACTACAATATTTCGTCCTTAGAGGACTTCATCAGATATGATTCATGGATAAGATGACCATATCAGTCAATCATATCTGATGAAGGGAAGTCCTCTGATGTAAAGGATGAAATATTGTAGTGAGTTAAAATTCACTTGGTTTTGTCAAGATAAATGGAAATATTATTTTAATCAACAAACCTAATGAATCTATTCAACAATGATGCAAGGTTAATAGATTGAGTGATAGATAATTATTGATTAATTGATTGATTGATCGATTGATTGATTAGTCAGTTGATTGACTTTATGGATTCATTAAGTTTGTTCATGTAATCATACTATACTACCGGTACATGATTAATCATACAAACTTAAAACGACAGGTCAAAATATCAACCCTTTTACGGGGGGTCAGTTTTATTTAACCCTATTTGTGGTTAAATCAACCATGGTTGGGGTCATTTTCTGTTGTTTATCTTCATGTTAAATTGACCCCTAAAAGGGCCAAAACCTCCAAATATAATCATTTTTTGACACATGTTCTAATCAGGACCCCTGAATCTAATCATTGGTCACTTTCTAATTGTAACCCCTGAATATAGTCATTTTTTGACACTAATAATATGGTTATTTTTTCAGCTGATCAAAATTACCCTTTTGGGGTTGTTTTTGATACTGTATTTTAAGTGTGAAGTCAGTTTCATATTATTTGGTCACTCTATCTGACATTTATTTACTTAGCAAGAAGCTTTAGTTGAGCTAAGTTTCATTTTTGAAAATATTTGAAGTATGTTGTGAAATGCATTTGTTGACTCATTTTGAAACAGAAAATGACTTTCACATTCCACATGTTAAAATTGTGTAAAATAAATGAGTGTGACAGATAGAAATGTGCATGTGAATTGATGTCATGCTCTCCTTTTAGAAAAGTCCCGAAATCTCCCCATAACTTATTGACACTTTTACTATGAATAGCCTAGTCATACCTGAGTAGGTTTTTACTATGAACTACATGTAAATCTGTGACGTGAGTGGATTCAATGACTTCCCATCATGCATCACACAACTGGGTTCCATTTCATTGACAGACCATGAAGAAAACCTATCGAATTGGCATGTACATAGATCTTGAAGAAATTGTGGTTAAAATCCCATTCAAGGTATCAAAATTCTAAATTTGTAAAAGTACTTGAGGAGATGGGTAGCATTTTCAGCCTTTTGGTATATCAATGACCCCTTTTTCTAAACCACTTTTGGTATATGGATGGGTCCTTTTTTTAAATGTTCTCTATTTTTTGGAAAATAGCCCAATTTTGCTTCAATACAGCCAAAAATTTTCCCAAAAACTAGACAATTTCGGTTAAATTTGGCCGAAATTTTTTTACTTTTGGTATATCAATGGATCCAAATATCTTTGGTATATTGATGGGTCCACTTTCAAATTCTCAGCAGCAGCACACACCTACCAAAACCAAACTTGAGTACCCCCAGGCTTTTGTGCAAACTATCAAATTTTGATTGAGTTTGGTCATGGCATTGTGGGACAGCATTTACTGTAAAAGCACATACTGTAAAAGTGGTAATTTTCATGGGTGTAATTTTTCACACCCTCCCAATTTGAAACTACCATACTTCATTTTTATTTTTTTGTGTGATTTTGAAATTATTTACATAGACCTATCATTCACATATTTTTATTTATGTGGTAAAGCTGTGTTGAGTGTAAAAATTAAAATTCAGTGAAAATTGTGACATGAGTAATTCCTCTGTTTGCACTCTGATGCATATAATAGTGATACAAATTGTTCCAGAATTCAGTAGGAACTGATCAAATCACAGACATATTTAGCATTTCTTGCTAACTTCCCAATAAAATTCACTTTCACTATCCCCTAAAATTATATTTAAATAGTCTATAATGGTGTAATTTTTGTGGAATTGTCACCCTGAAGGAAGTTATCAAGTGATTATTTCAAATGCATTTTAGAAAGCTATTCAAATAGAAATGAACATTGGTACAGGTAGTAATCCTATTAATGCATGAAATTATTTAGAACTAGTTTCCTTAAAGTTTCCTAAGGCTGAGTAAAATGAAAAAACATGTTTCATGTCCAAGTTTTCAAAAAAAAGGAGGAAGAGGGACTTTTATAATTTCCATTTTTATCACAAAATCGGTGTAAAAATACCTATATACTTAAAGCTGTTTTAGCATCATACAATGATGCCTTGAAAATGGAGGAAGCCTTTTTATTTTGTTGTTCTCAGAGGTAGGCCCCTCTAATGATCACAAAACCTCCCAAAATTGTTTCTTGTATATTAAGTAAGGCTTTAGAAAGTATCCCAAGTTCCTATTTCATATTTTTTGAAAAGTTAAAACTGAATTTCAAAATATATAAAAAATTGAAGAAATCTCAAAAAAGGAAGCGGGAGGGGACGTGAAACATGTTTATTTTTTATTTGGCCTAATATTATAGAAAAGTACAAAAGAAGGTAAACCCATTACATGCCAGAGCAATGCTCATGTGATTTTTTCACAATTTCGTTTTGTTGCGAATTTGTGATGTTATGAATGTTTAAAATATTGTCTGATAGTTTTAGACCGGAATATAACTGGCATCTTGTATTTTTGAAACATTTTTCAAGGTAATTCCTACTCTCACCATTGCAATAATATTTTTAAAGGCCGATATCTCAATTTCCAATTTTATAATACCATAACTTACAAACTCAATATCTTTGCTTAGGAATGTCTTATTTCATTGGGGAAAACAGGGTTGTGGAGCAAAATATCTGTATATTTAAGATATGTAAAAACCTCAAAATTGACAACCTGCCCAAAAGTGTCTCCTTTTGACATGGCGCATTACATATTATACCATTTCTACTTCCTGCCTATATATGTTGTGTTTGTACAATTTTGTCTTTCTTAATAAAGCAAATCAGTGATATAAAAGGGGAAAAAAAGGGGGGGGTGGTGTTGTTCTTCAAGATTTTGGAAATATGCAGTTTTTCTTTTTTTAGAAAAAAAAAGTGAAGTGCTATGCAGGATTGTTTTGTAATCTTTATCACACTTTTTACTATTTAAATTTGCTGTTGCAGGCCAGTTATTTATTATTATGTTAAATATAAAAAAGCCTGCTGAAAAGGCCCAGTGCATAGGGCTTAACACTAAGTTGGTTTTCATGGGTATGGGCTTGAGACTTGAGAGATAAACTTTTTTGGGGGGGGCTAATGTGATACACAACAACTAAATTCCCTAATTGCTGTTCCAGAAAATACAATATAACACATCCCAAAAGCAGGCAGTTTCCTGATGATAGGTTTGGCTATCCAAAGACCCCCTTTTTCCAAGAAATTTATTTAAACTCAAAATGCCATAAAATAATGAAGAAACTTTCAAATTCTCTTATTTCAACAAATTGTATTGTAAATTTAGAACAAAAAAAAATAGAATTTTTCTCCATTCCTGAAATTTTCTACTTGAAGACCACTTTTTTTCAAAATGTTATTCCAAATGACCCCCATTTTTTCAAAATGTTATACATGTACACAATGGCACCCTTTTTCCTACTCCCCTGGCATATGAGAGCTCCAAGAGATTGCAGAAAGCAACCTAAAGGATTATATTGGACATTTTAGTCAATGTTGAAGGCCTCTTTTCCAATGTAGAAATTGTAGGGTGTATGCCCTAACAGAAATTTTACATTTTCAGCACTCTTATTTTGTTCCTTTATGCCAATAGATATTGGAACCAATATCTGTGATGCCAAATAAAAACATAAATTTATACCCAAATACATGTACATGTATGAGATTTATAGGCATATCCTTCACTCTTCTATTCATACAAATTTTTCACCCCTTCGTTGGGATCACTGATGAGTCCTTAAAAAATTTGTGGTAAAAGTCAGAGCTTTTTTACTGTTGGTAATGGTGGCAAAACTGCTACAACCCCCTTAAGGCCCAAGATCAACTTGTCGTGACTGTGTAATATTGCACTGATAAATCATGGTATTATTACGGTTCATTGGTTCCACATGATACAACTACTATTCATTGGTAATGAACCCAAAATGCTTTTGTGAAAGCATATTATGCTACCAAATTCTATACATTTCTTTATAAATGAAACACTAAACTTGTGATCTGAATCAACCCAACAGATATTGCATATTGCACAGCATGGATGTCAAGTAAAGGAGTGTCCTATTGATATGGCTAAAAAAAGAAGCTATGTCGACTGTCTAGCCACCATGTGCGTTCGTTTGTTTTTTTGGCATGTCAGCGGAAACAGCAAACATTGTTTCTTTCCTTTTTTAGTTTTTTTTTTGAAGTAGAATTATGAAATTCTGACTATTTTGAAGAAAATTTACTTGAAACAATATAAATTATATTTGTACCCGAAAATGACATTTTAACTCAAAATTAAGTCTTAAAAAATCTTTAAAATGAAAATAAAAATCTTACCTTAAAAATAAAAAAGTCGCATTCTGCATTCGTTTTTGAAACTGCCATGGGCTTTGAGACATAGAATTATTTTTAAAGCCTAACAGTTTAATAAATTCTGTTTCAAGTTTCATACTGTAAACATGTGTAACCAGAAATCTTGCAAAAGGGTCTTTTTTAGATAATGGATGCAAATCATGTTTAGGAGGTCAAAAATGCATGATTTCCAGGGGGTGGGGAGGCACTTGTGTTTCAAGTTGTATATCACCTGCGTACAAGGACTTTCAAAAAGTACTCATAGCAAGTATTTTTCATTGAGTGAAAAATGGGGGGGGGGGGCAACTGTCACTCAGAAGACCCGTTACTCAGAAGGCCCGCTATTCAGAAAACCCGTCAAATTCTGAATAGCGGGCTTGTTTTCATTTAAAATGACCTGCTAACTAGAAGACCCTCTAATCAGAAAACCTTTTAATCAGAAAATTTTTTCTGAGTAGCGGGTATTTTTCTGAGAAGCGGGCCTTCTGATTAATGGGCCCTTTGCACACCCTCTATTCAGACAACCCGCCACTCAGAAAATCCAGTTCTCAGAAGTTAGGGTTAGAGTTAGGTTCAGAGTTAGGGATTAGGGTTAAAACAGCCCACTAATCAGAAGTCTGAATAGTGGGCATTCTGAGTAGCGGGTCTTCGAACAGATACAGCCCGCTAGCCAGAAAATCCGCTATTCAGAAGTCAAAAAATTCTGAGTAGCGGGACTTTTACATAAAATTCAACAAAAAACCCACTATTCAGAAAGTCTGTTATTCAGAAGACCCGCTACTCAGACAATTCTGAATAGTGGGTCTTCTAACTACCAGGTTATGTGACGGGCTGCACCCGAATATGTACCCAAAGCAAGTACTACACAGTTGTTTTCTACCCTAGGCTAAGCAAGTGTTTTAGTGTTATGAGCTGATGAACACTCGCGATTGATCAAGAGGCCTAAAAAAAAATGAAAAAGCACATGTTTTGAGGAGTTTTTGACTAAAATTTCACCCACAATTTTGCCTTCATTTCAACTTATGTTTGTTGGTATCTTGTGTCGGACTATTAGCAGCATGTCAGACTAATGCCCTGTACCCTCCCCTTGTCTTGAAAAGCTTGGTTGACCAGCAAAGATGTCCAGGGAAACTATTCTTTCTTTGGCGGCAGTTTTAAAGCCAAATATTGCGATGTGTGAGTTTCATCATTTGAAATGCCGGCAGAGATGGAGTTTTCATAAAGGTATAGAGAAGGTTCGCCCTTAGTGTCACAGCATACATTTATGTCCACAGTATATTGGCAAACCCACAGCTACGTGACGAAGAAGATAAAATTTTACTGCGGAGGATGCTTGAGGAAGTTATATCCTCTGTAATAATGACAATTTTTGGGTAAAAATTGTGGTAAAAATCACATAAAAAGTATGTTTTTCAACCTAGATATTTGATGTCATATTGAAATGTTTCACTTAATTCCATATCAAGAATTGTAAGCTCTACATCTATGCCAAATTTGTATAGCCATATTTGAAAAGGTATCTATAGATCAGATTGAGAAAAAGGGAAAAGAGATATGGGCATGTCAGTTTGAAGTACATAACTCATTTAGCTCATATATGTTTACATAACTCGGTCATTGGCATTCATTTCTAAATAATCAGTGTTTTTTTGTTTGTTTTTTTGTAGACATTGTTTGAATAGATATTGAATTTTGATCATTGTACCCAAGATAAATAGCCACAGTATTAGTTACATGTCTATAACAAGAAGAACCTATTTTTCCCCTATAGAGGCCTAGATTCACTCAAAAAGCAATATGTGCAATTTGATTTTTCTTGAATTTCTACTTTTTGCACAGCGTTTATGCCACAACCGCCAGAATACAATTTAATTTATACTATTGAAACTTGTCATAACATAACATTGGTCACATCACATACAGAGGTATAAGTTTAATACCATTTAAAACAAAATCGTTTCACATACAGAGCTATACCTTTAATACCATGTTACACAATGTTACTTGAAAGATTGGCATGTACATGTAGCAGTCACTGAAATTAAAGCTTTCATGTGTCGTTTTCATAAAAAATACCCTTTAGGAAAATTAATTTAGCAATAAGTTTGAGGCTAAATCTAAAACAAGTATATTGTGTAGCTCTGTATGTGAAACACTTACCTGTTATACATGCAGATGTGAGGTGACCGACGTCATAGTAATCACATGAATCATTGAAATATAAGCTATGCATATAGTACTCTACATCTTTATGTAATATCTCTTATTTGTATATGTTCATGCAAATAACTAATCCTGTAATGTACAGAAAATATAAATGTATGAAAAATCAAAAAACCAAACTGGAGTTATAGCAATAGCGTAACTTTACCAAGACAGTAGCTTAGTCAATAATCACTTGACAGGAATCATTTGTGAGTGGGTTGATAGATTGATTGATTCACTCACATGTTTAGATTTCAAATTCCAATTGAAACTGGACTTCATCGCTCTTCATCCATGGATGATGCGATTAAAGGCTTTAGAGAGTGATTTGCTCATCTGGAAAAATCACCAAAATTCAGATTTTGGTACCTTTGTTAGTGTCATAGATGTGCTATTAAACATAAAACATTTTACATGAATATCCAATTTCTCTACTTTAAGAGAGAAATTAGCTACATGTATTTAAGTGGGGCTTCAACTTCATCAATAGTGCTGTTTTCCAGGTTTTTGACAATTTTTTTTTGCATCAAAAAATCAAAAATACCAGTTGAAAATTTTAATGAATTTTTCACTTTTAGGCAATTTATAAACAATTCATTTTTTACACCTTCGCTGGGATCACTGAATGGGCCTTGAAAGCAGAATGTACACTTGTTTACATACATTTTGTTAGTCTATATTTGCTGTTCATTTGTAGATTGTTATTAAAGTTTGGTTTTTCATTGAAAAGCAATCTAAATCAAGAGCTTTGTTTGCGCAAACCAAGTGATGGTCTGACTCGCTCATCCATCTTTTTGCAATCCTCCAATTTGATTGCTGATCATTTGATCACTGATTTCAAGTGAAATTGTTTTCTTCTTGTGTTGAGAACTTAAGACTCCTTTTTAGGTAGATGAATGTATTTCCTTCACAGCGATAATTGAAAGGCATTATCAGTGATGGGGATCACAATAGCCATGAAAATGTAAAATATTTAAAATTTGCAAGAAATAGCTCAGAAGTGATGGATAAATGTAAAAAATAGGGTGCTTAAGTCAATCATATGAAGCCGGGGGGAGGGGCACTTGAGTATGAAAGTGACATACCATGTGCTTACCTGAGTATGACATTAGGGGCTTACCAGTGTAGGATTTTTTTTTTAAATTGGGGTCATTTACTGTGAGACCAATCAAAATTGTCATTTAGGAGAAAAATAACTTTCAGCGCCAAAATTTGTGTTTTGCCTTAAGTTAATGTACAAATAGAAAGCTCCCACCCCTTAAATTCCCAACAAGAATTAAAGGGTTCATATTTTGATTTGTGCCTAAAATTCCAGTTATGTCACGGAAGCCCATATAACTTTTAGGAGATTCTTTACGGTACTTGTATGTGAGTGCCCCCTTCTAAACCAGACCAGGTTAAGGTGACTTTATTCAGGCACTTGATGGAATTTAGTAACAGGTGCAATGAATAGGGGTGTTTAGACAGAAGCGGTTGCTTATTAGGAGAGGGGTACTAATTAGATCCAGTATATAGTGTAGGTGTTGTTTCAAATAAAATTTAATTGATAAAAAGGTAGAAAACAGTAGTCCCGGATCCAGGCAATGGGTACACTGGACCTGCCCCCCCCTCACTGTTTGAGGGTCCTAAAAAGAATAAAACCCCCTTGTTTTGTTTTTCAGTTTTACATGTTTTATGCCGTGGTGGATCATTCAGGCAGAGACACACCCGACCCTTGCCCCATCCCCCATGGTGGATCATACAGGCAGAGACACACCTGACCCTTGCCCCCAGTGGTGGATCATGCAGGCAGAGACACACCCGATTTGTGCCACCCTTTAAAACAAATGCAGTGAAAAAGAAAATAGACAAAAAAGAAAGGGCACCTAACTTAATTCATATTGCGTAAAAATAGTGTAAAAATGGTCCACGAAATGACTTCAATTGTGCATTTGTTTTTTCCAAATACTGAGGGGAGCCACATCCTCCCTCAGACACCCCCTGGATACCGGTATAGATAAAGAAGTGTCCATTTCGTCTTCAGTTTTGGACACACACTTTAACACTTATTGTTTTAAGCAATGATAACAATAATAATGTAAGAATTGTCCATGAATCAGCTTTAATTATACCTTTATTTTGAAAAAGTTTGAAACTTTGAGGGGGCACATCCACCCATATAGACACCCCGTGTTGTGGAAGCGTGAAGTAATACATGTAGCCTCTTCATGATGAAAAGATGGTGCCAAAATTGATTTTGCCCCCCCCCCCCCACTTTCCAAAATGTCTGCTTAAAAACATGTGAATCTCCATTCAGCTGCATGCGTGTGAAACCTTCAACATTGAATAGTATAATTTACATGTCAAATGCTATCATTGTGGTGCTTTCGATCACTTGCAGAGTTTACTTCTTTCAAGTATGTATTTTATGTGATGAATCAAATGATTTTCTGTTTACCAAATTCATCATTTTGCCACAAAATAGAAATTTGATTTGGATGTGTTGAATACATCAAAACCACACGAAAAGCAAAAACCTGTAAGTAATTGTGTTTCATAGTCTCAATTTATTTCATTATCAAGATTGTTATTCTTTGTTCTGTAAAGTTTTGAAAAGGTATCAAAATGCTATCAGTGCAGTTAGAATTCATAGGTGTGGAAACAAGTTTCAGTTTCATGTGATAGTCTTTCAGTATTTTATTTGACAAAATTGATTTCAATTGAGTTAATTAATTTCATTTTTCTTTATCCATCTATAAAAACATACTCTAATATTAGTTGAGTTTTCATCAAAAACTCTAGGCATACTGAACTAATAATGTGCAGTATGTGATTTTCATGTTACATGTTCTGGTTTTTATTTTTAAGTCCTATTCAGTAATTTGCTTATTTGGAAAATCACAAAAATCGTTTTTTTACACCTTTTTTAGCAGACATTCCTCGTATTCAAAATGCAATTTGGTGTTTCTCATGTGCTCCCAGGTCCCACAAAAAATATGTGAAAACATTGCTATCTGAGCCCTTAATGATAACAATTAATTGGACATTCACATGAAATTGTAACGTATATGTATTTCATTGTGTTTTCAACTTTGTAAGTGCTGTTGTTTTCCTTCTTTATTGCCAAATTTTTCATATCATATCAAAAATACCTTATCCTTCACTTGATGTTTGTACACTTTCGCTGGAATCGCTGAATGTGCCTTTAAATGTTGAATTGTATTTTGTTTATCTTATTAGTTATCTGTAGTTACATTAATTTTGCTCAGATGACTATACTGTATTGATAGTTTCATATAACCTGTGGTCCACAGGTTATATGAAACTATCAATAAAGTATAAACGCTTCCTAAGAACAAAAACCCGCTCACTTGATGCATAACTAATCAGCCTATGTTCCAAACTTTAAAACAAGAGAATTGATCAAGCCGTTTTGGATTATACTAAAATGTCTTAGGGGGGGACTTACTTTTTTGGAACCGTTTAATAATCAGTGGTATCAATAATCAACAGTCCATTATCTACGCTGAACAGGTTTCAAAAGTTGTACAACATTGTCTTTTATCATGATTCTACTGATAGTACAGTATTTCCTGTGGTAGCATTTGTTAAATGTTTTTACCTTTGTAACGCGCAGGGGGTCTTAGTTAGGATGGAATTAATAAAGTAAAATGCTGCCACCACCACCTAACTTGGAATCCCCGGACCGAGCTAGGGCTAAACAAATCAATGAAATGGACCCGCTTGAACACAATATATGTTCACCTGTCAACCTAACTCAAACACGTAAATGACTTATTTCCACACATAATCTTAAATCTGTCAAACATTTTAATAATATAAATGCTACCAACTCTTGACCTGACAATATTCACAGTCACAATGTTATGGCTTTTGACCTGACAATATTCACAATCACAATGCAATGGCTTTTGACCTGACAATATTCAGTCACAATGGAATGTATATATGTATATGGCTCAGTATCATCACTTCTTACTAATTAATGTTCAGTGTTCATAACTTCATAAAGTTTCAGACTTCACTTGACTTTGCTTGACTTGACTTGACTTTGCTCCTGGTTTATAAACTCCTGACTTCCTGACGGCCTGTAACATATCAAGAACACAGTACCAGAATACAAATTACACACTCAAAAGATGACCCAGCAGGACATGGTTAACACTTACAATACTTGAAGATACACACATGGAATCTTACACTTTGTAACATTATTTCCATACTATTACTTTCCTTTAAAAGGTCATTGAGCTTACCAGCAATCAATTTTCATACACATCTCAGGTCGTTATCTTGAATACACAACTAACATTATGAACTTTGCATGCAATGAATATTTATGAAAGGTCTGAACAGCATTATGCATGGTTTAATTGGTTTTACCAAAACAACATCAACATAGAACAATCTTTGGTCTATTTTCAACTATGAAGTCTTAAATACTACTAAACATACACAATCACAATGCACTAGCACTAGTATAAACAATGGATTTATCTTAACATGACACTTGCACTTTGTTTATACGCACCGGAATTGATTTTCTTTCGCATGAGACGACGCATGTGCACACCGCAGAAGCTACCGCAGAAAAGCGAAGTTACCTTCGATTATTTGAAGTCAGCACTACAAAGGAGAAAGAAAGAAAGACAAAGAAATGCACTCATTTTGCCACATTCAATCTCGCTCATAGACAACATGTGTAAAGTTATGAAATTCACAGAGCCTGTGTGTTAAACCAATGTGCATTCAGAATTTAGGTGTTTTCATAATTATCCAAACTACAATCTCTATCTGACGAACCTGACTTCTAAATTAATGTCCTACACACACTTAAATCATATAAAGCAGTGATTAAAGATCATTCGTGCCATAAGTACTCATGCCAACACAGCTAACCTGTCAAAATGCTCATCACCAAATTAAGGTAGCAGAATTTTGAAGCTTGGACACGCATGTTTATTTTACAAAATGACCAGTCGTACTGCAAAGCTTATTTCACCACGAAGGATGAAGTCCTTCAAATCTATCATTTATCTACATGATAGAGAATACTTCTTACACTCTTACCACTTATTCCCGGCAAGATAATATATCACAATCAGAAATTCTGCAAACCATTTGACACTCGTAGCTTGTCAAGTTTGTTTACAAACACCCGCATGGTTCCTTTCATACAAAAGCTGCCGTCTACGTCATAACTTTTGTGCTCACGGCAGCACATCAAACTTTTAATCACACATCGCTGGGTGGTGCAATGAAAAAAAATGTAAACAGACTTTCTTTGATCTTGCAATATTGAACCAAGTTCTAAAATACTTAATATTACATGTTCTATTCGACACCAAGCTTCTGATAATGTACCATTTTTAGAGAAGAATTGGCTTCACAATCAGTAATAAAATACACTCGCCTCTTGGCAGGTTTGGGTTGCCAGTTCAAAGTTTCTTCTGTATCTTAAATGTTGTAACTGAAATCGCAAGTACATCAGTTTCACCGGGAGAGTTTTAGAATGACAAGAAAAAGCAAACTAGAAACCACAGTTGTGTTTGACCAAACACGAATATCTATGCCCGTGGCCCACACTCTCTCTAACACCCCACCAGACCATCACTCTCTTATACTCCACCAGACACTCACTCGCTCTAAAACACCACCAGACTGGACCACACTCTCTCTAATACCCCACCAGACCCTCACTCTCTCTTATACTCCACCAGACACTCACTCGCTCTAAAACACCATCAGGCTGACCCATACTCTCTAATGCCCCACCAAACCCCCACTCTCTCTTATTATACTCCACCAGACACTCACACGCTCTAAAACACCACCAGGCTGACCCATACTCTCTCTAATACCCTACCAAGCCTTCACTCTCTCTTATACCTCATCAGACCATCAATCTCTCTAAAACACCACCAGACTGGACCACATTCTCTCTAATACCCCACCAGACCCACTCTCTTATACGCCACCAGACACTCGCTCTAAAACACCATTAGGCTGACCCAAACTCTCTCTAATACCCCACCAAACCATCACTCTCTTATACTCCACCAGACACTCTCTAGCTCTAAAACACCACCAGACTGGCACACACTCTTTCTAATACCCCACCAGACCCTCACTCTCTCTTATACGCCACCAGACACTCACTCGCTCTAAAACACCACCAGGCTGACCCAAACTCTCTCTAATACCCCACCCAGCCATCACACTCTCTTATACTCCACCAGACACTCACTCGCTCTAAAAACACAGGCTGACCCATACTCTCTCTAATACCCCACCAAGCCTTCACTCTCTCTTATACTCCAACAGACACTCACTCGCTCTAAAACACCAACAGGCTGACCCATACTCTCTCTAATACCCCAGCAAGCCTCACTCTCTCTTATACTCCACCAGACACTCACTCGCTCTAAAACACCACCAGGCTGACCCCAACTCTCTCTAATACCCCACCCAGCCATCACTCGCTCTTATACTCCACCAGACACTCACTAGCTCTAAAACACCCCCAGGCTGGCCCACACTCTCTCTAATACCTCACCAGACCCTCACTCTCTCTTATAATCCACCAGACACTCACTCGCTCTAAAACACCACCAGGCTGGCCCAAACTCTCTCTAATACCCCACCAAGCCATCACTCTCTTATACTCCATCAGACCCTCACTCTCTCTGAAACACCACCAGACTGGAGAATACCCCTTTAATCCCAAAACATTGTGTCCCTTTAAGCGGTTAACCTCTTAACCCCATTGTACGTCTTGACGTATATTTGATGCCTTCATCATTGCAAATACAGGTAGCTACCAAAATGCTACCTATTGCGATTCACTGTGTTAACCGGTCGTACCTATTTTGCTTTTTAAAGCATATGAACTTTGACCTCTGGGGTTGCGGCTAGCATAGCATACTTCTAGGGTCATAGGCCATCATTGTACCAAGTATGAACCCTGGGGGCGCTATAGTAGTTGAGCTAGAGCTGTTTGAAATTTTACACATATTGCCCCCTGTAGCCCATGACCTTTGACCTTTGGGGTCAGGGGTACCCTAGGATGTATCTAGGGGTCATGGGCCATCATTGTACCAAGTATGGGCCCAGGGGCTACTTTAGTTCCTGAGCTAGAGGGGTGCAAAGGACTGATCTTGAGAAGAAGGAGAAGGAGAAGGAGAACTAGATGGCACAGCTGTGTTTGATCAAACACGAATATCTATGCCCGTGATGACTTTCACCCTAACACCCCCTCGGTCCTTAACCTACCATGACACCTTTAATCGACCCTGACACCCCGTAATATGTTTGATTCTAAAAGGGCTATCAGTATACTGACTAAAATATTAAATTGAAAATCAAGGAATACCCCTTTAACTGCATTTGCTGTGTAAAAGCTTGAGGGCGCTCCTCCTTAAATAAATCAATAAACATGTTCCATGCAAAAAAAATGTTAAAAAGAGAATATCTGATTACCCCTTTAAACCCAAAACGGAGTGTTCCTTTAAGCAGTTAACCCCCCTTTAACCCACTATGATACCCTTAATCCATCCTGACACCCAGAAATATGTTTAATGCTTAACGGGCTAACAGTATACTGACTAAGAAATTAAAAAAATTAATAAATAAATAAAAATCAAGGAATACCCCTTTAATTGCATTTGCTGTGTAAACGCTTGAGGGCGCTCCTCCTTAAATAATGCAACAAACATGTTCCAAACAAAAAAATAAAATAAAAAATCTGAATACCCCTTTAATTCCAAAACGGAGTGTCCCTTTAATGGCTGTTCCATCACCCTAACACCCCCTCGGCCCTTAACTTACCATGACACCCTGACACCCGTAATATATTTGATTCTAAAAGGGCTATCAGTATACTGACTAAAATATTAAATTGAAAATCAAGGAATGCACCTTTAATTGCATTTGCTATGTAAACGCTTGAGGGCGCTCCTCCTTAAATAAATCAATAAACATGTTCCATGCAAAAAAAAAATCAAAAAAAAAAAATCAGAATACCCCTTTAATCCCAAAACGGAGTGTCCCTTTAATGGCTGTTCCATTTAATTTACATACTCCATCTGGAATAGCTCTATAAAAAATAAACAATACATATATACATAAGAATCAATTGGACACATGCTAATAAGCTATTGTCACATCCTGATTTAATTATCCTTGGCAATAGCGCGATGAGCACAAGGCTAACATCCTATATACCTTCAAGGTGGACATCCTATGTACCTAAATTCCTAAATATACACATATTGCTCCCTGTAGCCTATGAACTTTGACCTCTGGGGTCATTGCTAGCATATAATACTTTTAGGGTCATGGGTCATAATTATACTAAGTATGAACCCTGAGGGCGCTATAGTTCTTGAGCTAGAGATGTTTCAAATTTTACACATATTGCCCCCTGTAGCCCATGACCTTTGACCTCTGGGGTCGGGGGTACCCTAGGATGTTTCTAGGGGTCATGGGCCATCATTATACCAAGTATGGGCCCCGAGGCTACTTTAGTTCTTGAGCTAGAGGAGTGCAAAGGACTGATCTTGAGGAGGAGAAGAAGAAGAAGAAAGAGGAGGAGAAGAATAAAGAGCATAAGCAGAATATCTATGCCCCGTTAACACGAGCATAGATAAGGAGGAGAACTAGAAACCACAGTTGTGTTTGACCAAACACGAATATCTATGCCCGTGATGACCACACCTAACCCCCTCCCCCTATTCACAAACGAAAACTTGGTGAGCACCATGTGAAACCCCTTGCTTTTAAACTTTCATTTGATATACATGTAATGCTCATAACACTAGACTGGCCCACACTCTCTCTAATACCTACCAAGCCTTCACTCTCATGTATACCCCACCAGACCCTCACTCTCTCTAAAACACCACCAGACTGGACCACACTCTCTCTGATACCCCACCAGACCCTCACTCTCTCTTATACCCCACCAGAAACTCACTCGCTCTAAAACACCACCAGGCTGACCCATACTCTCTCTAATACCCCACCAAGCCTTAACTCTCTCTTATACTCCACTATACACGCACTCTCTCTAAAACACCACCAGACTGGCCCACACTCTCTTATACCCTACCAGGCCTTCACTCTCTCTTATACCCCCATTAGACCATCAATCTCTCTAAAACACCACCAGACTGGACCACACTCTCTTTAATACCCCACCAGACCCTCATTCTCTCTTATACTCCACCAGACTCTCACTCCCTCTAAAACACCACCAGGCTGACCCATACTCTCTCTAATACCCCACCAAGCCTTAACTCTCTCTTATACTCCACTATACACGCACTCTCTCTAAAACACCACCAGACTGGCCCACACTCTCTCGTATACCCTACCAAGCCTTCACTCTCTCTTATACCCCATTAGACCATCAATCGCTCTAAAACACCACCAGGCTGACCCATACTCTCTCTAATACCCACTGAGCCTTAACTCTCTCTTATAATCCACTATACACGTACTCTCTCTAAAACACCACCAGACTGGCCCACACTCTCTCTAATACACTACTAAGCCTTCACTCTCTCTTATACCCCATCAGACCCTCACTCTCTCTTAAACACCACCAGACTTGACCACACTCTCTCTTATACCCCACCCCTTAACCAATCACACTCCTTGTCCCATCATGACAACCTATTGAGGTGGTCCAAGGAACCAAAATCAAAATGCCTACACATTCCCTTTTAAGGGAGTTTTTGTCAAGTGATCAGTTTCCTTGACGTCTGCTGCCCTCATACACATTGAACATTTCGCTGGTCATGGCCTGTGAGTGGATGGGAGACCACTGCTGCCCTCATACACATTGAACATTTCGTTGGTCCTGGCTTCCTGAGTGGATGGGAGACCAATTACACATATTGCCCCCTGTAGCCCATGACCTTTGACCTCTGGGGTCGGGGATACCCTAGGAAATTTTTAGGGGTCATGGGCCATCATTATACCAAGTATGGGCCCTGAGGCTACTTCAGTTCTTTCGCTAGAGGAGTGCAAATAACTGGTCTTGAGAAGGAGAAGAAGGAGACGAAGAAGAAGAAGGAGAAGACTAGATGGCACAGCTGTGTTTGACCAAACACGAATATCTATGCCCGTGATGACTTTCACCCTAACACTCCCTCAGCCCTTAACCTACCATGACACCTTTAATCCACCTGACACCCCGTAATATGTTTGATTCTAAAAGGGCTATCAGTATACTGACTAAAATATTAAATTGAAAATCAAGGAATGCCCCTTTAATTGCATTTGCTGTGTAAACGCTTGAGGGCGCTCCTCCTTAAATAAATCAACAAACATGTTCCATACAAAAAGAATAAAAAAATAAAAAAACTAAAAAAAACTGAATACCCCTTTAATCCCAAAACGGAGTGTCCCTTTAATGGCTATTCCATCACCCTAACACTCCCTCGGCCCTTAACCTACCATGACACCTTTAATCCACCCTGACATCCCGTAATATGTTTGATTCTAAAAGGGCTATCAGTATACTGACTACAATATTAAATTGAAAATCAAGGAATGCCCCTTTAATTGCATTTGCTGTGTAAACGCTTGAGGGCGCTCCTCCTTAAATAAATCAACAAACATGTTCCATTTAACAATCTGAATACCCCTTTAATCCCAAAACGGAGTGTCCCTTTAATGGCTATTCCATCACCCTAACACTCCCTCGGCCCTTAACCTACCATGACACCTTTAATCCACCCTGACATCCCGTAATATGTTTGATTCTAAAAGGGATATCAGTATACTGACTAAAATATTAAATTGAAAATCAAGGAATGCCCCTTTAATTGCATTTGCTGTGTAAACGCTTGAGGGCGCTCCTCCTTAAATAAATCAACAAACATGTTCCAAAAAAATAAACAAATAAACAAATCTGAAAACCCCTTTAATCCCAAAACGGAGTGTCCTTTAATGGCTGTTCCATCACCCTAACACCCCTCGGCCCTACCCTGTAATATGTTTGATTCTAAAAGGGCTATCAGTATACTGACTAAAATATTAAATTGAAAATCAAGGAATATCCCTTTAATTGCATTTGCTGTGTAAACAAACATGTTCCATACAAAAAAAAATCAAAACATCTGAATACCCCTTTAATCCCAGGAGTGTCCCTTTAATGGCTGTTCCATTTAATTTACATACTCCCTCTGGAATAGCTTTATAACAATACCTATATACATAAGAATTAATTGGACACATGCTAATGAGCTATTGTCACATCCTGATTTTATTATCCTTGGCAATAGCGCGATGAGCACAAGGCTAACATCCTATATAGATGGTGACATTCCTACGATACATTTAGACATTTGGGGCCCTGGGGCTCATAGTAAATGACCTATGGAGCTCATGCATATTTGTGAATGTCTTATGCCTAAGGGCTATCAGTGTACCAACTAAGGGCCCTTATGCTCCTTTAATTGAAGAGAAACTGCATGTTTTGTATTTTAACATTTGGGCCCCTGGGGCCCGTGACCTTTGACCTGTGGGGTCGAGACTACCCTAGGAAATATCTAGGAGTCATGGGCTATCCTTGTACGAAGTTTGGGCCATATGGCTCTTTTAGTTCCTAAGATATGCTGGAGCAAAGAAAAGTCTTGAGGAGGAAAAGGAGGAGAAGACTAAAGCCAACAAGCAGAATATCTATGCCCCGTTACCACGGGCATAGATAACTAGATGGCACAGTTGTGTTTGACCAAACACGAATATCTATGCCCGTGTTTTCCACCCTAACCCCCTTACCCACCATGACACTCTTAATCGACCTTGACACCCTGTAATATGTTTAATTCTAAAAGGGCTAATCAGTATACCGACTAAAAGAATTAAAATTAATTAAGTAATTAAAAATCAAGGAATACCCCTTTAATAACATTTGCTGTGTAAACGCTTGAGGGCGCTCCTCCTTAAATAATGCAATAAATATGTTCCATGCAAAAAAAATGTTAAAAAGTAAATATCTGATTACCCCTTCAAGCTCAACACGGAGAGTCCCTTTAAGCGGTTAACCCCCTTCACCTACCATAGCACCCTTAATCCATCACGACACACACAATATGTTTAATGCCAAAGGGGCTATCATTATACTGACTAAAATGTTAAAAAAATATATATTAAAAATCAAGGAATACCCTTTAATTGCATTTGCTGTGTAAACGCTTGAGGGCGCTCCTCCTTAAATAAATTAATAAACATGTTCCATGCAAAAAAATCAAAAAAAAATTTAAAAATCTGAATACCCTTTAATCCTAAAATGGAGTGTCCCTTTAATGGCTGTTCCATTGAATTTACATACTCCATCTGGAATAGCTTTATAACAATACCTATATACATAAGAATCAATTCTAAAAGGGCTATCAGTATACTGACTAAAATATTAACTTGAAAATCAAGGAATGCACCTTTAATTGCATTTGCTGTGTAAACGCTTGAGGGCGCTCCTCCTTAAATAAATTAATAAACATGTTCCATGCAAAAAAAAAAAAAAAAAAAATTAAAAAATCTGAATACCCCTTTAATCCTAAAACGGAGTGTCCCTTTAATGGCTGTTCCATTGAATTTACATACTCCATCTGGAATAGCTTTATAACAATACCTATATACATAAGAATCAATTCTAAAAGGGCTATCAGTATACTGACTAAAATATTAACTTGAAAATCAAGGAATGCACCTTTAATTGCATTTGCTTTTTAAACGCTTGAGGGCGCTCCTCCTTAAATAAATTAATAAACATGTTCCAGGCAAAAAAAAATCCAAAAAAAAAAATCAAAAAAATCTGAATACACCTTTAATCCTAAAACGGAGTGTCCCTTTAATGGCTGTTCCATTGAATTTACATACTCCATCTGGAATAGCTTTATAACAATACCTATATACATAAGAATCAATTCTAAAAGGGCTATCAGTATACTGACTAAAATATTAACTTGAAAATCAAGGAATGCACCTTTAATTGCATTTGCTGTGTAAACGCTTGAGGGCGCTCCTCCTATAATAAATTAATAAACATGTTCCATGCAAAAAAAAATCAAAACAATAAATTTTAAAAATCTGAATACCCTTTAATCCTAAAACGGAGTGTCCCTTTAATGGCTGTTCCATTGAATTTACATACTCCATCTGGAATAGCTTTATAACAATACCTATATACATAAGAATCAATTCTAAAAGGGCTATCAGTATACTGACTAAAATATTAACTTGAAAATCAAGGAATGCACCTTTAATTGCATTTGCTGTGTAAACGCTTGAGGGCGCTCCTCCTTAAATAAATTAATAAACATGTTCCATGCAAAAAAAAAATCAAAAAAAAAATTAAAAAAATCTGAATACCCCTTTAATCCTAAAATGGAGTGTCCCTTTAATGGCTGTTCCATTGAATTTACATACTCCATCTGGAATAGCTTTATAACAATACCTATATACATAAGAATCAATTGGACACATGCTAATAAGCTATTGTCACATCCTGATAAGCTATTGTCACATCCTGATTTAAGTATCCTTGGCAATAGCGCGATGAGCACAAGGCTAACATCCTATATACCTTCAAGGTTGACATTCTATATACCTCTTACGTAGAGATGGTGACATTCCTAAATATACACATATTGCTCCCTGTAGCCTATGACCTTTGACCTCTGGGGTCACTGCTAACATATAATACTTTTAGGGGTCATGGGTCATAACTATACTAAGTATGAACCCTGAGGGCGCTATAGTTCTTGAGCTAGAGATGTTTCAAATTTTACACATATTGCCCCCTGTAGCCCATGACCTTTGACATCTGGGGTCGGGGGTACCAAAGGATGTTTCTAGGGGTCATGGGCCATCATTATACCAAGTATGGGCCCCGAGGCTACTTTAGTTCTTGAGCTAGAGGAGTGCAAAGGACTGATCTTGAGAAGGAGAAGAAGAAGAAAGAGGAGGAGAAGAATAAAGAGCATAAGCAGAATATCTATGCCCGCTAACACGGGCATAGATAAGGAGAAGTCAAGACTAAACACAACAAATACAATATCTATGCCCCGTTGCACGGGCATAGATAACACGGGCATAGATAAAGAACCACACCCAATTTATGAATTTAACTACCCATTAAAAATGAAACAAAAGCAACTCTCCAGATAGATCTGATGATTTCTGATTTTTGTTACAGAGCCCCCACCAGGACACAGGCGTCCTCGACTGTTTGGTCCGAATACAAACAAAAATCAGTGTACAATAATCTCCTATTTACCTTAGGCACACATTTCCTTTTATGTACTAAGTTGTTAATATACAACACCTCTTTGAAGATCATGCATCATTATAAAACAAAATTATATATTCAAACACATGTTTGAAGTTGCAAAATAAAGTTTACTTTCATCCAAAACTTGACATGTGTTAACACACAATTTGTATTTGTAAACCTCAACAAAACAACAGTATTGTTGTTTCATACACAAAGAGTGACAAATTTGAGTCAACTTTATAATTATTTGGTACAAATACATTACAATCTTGAGGATAACCTCAACTTTACTCACCTAGAGGAACTCTATGATTGTGCAAACCTAAGATTTTGGATTCTTAAATTTGGGGTACAATCATTCCTGGATCCCACAATTTATATCAAAAATTGACCATTTTAACTACCTGCATTCAAAGTGAGAGTAATGACTGAGAAAGACAATGGGATATGGGAAATTATCCTGTTTTTGCATTTTAGAATAGTAGTATCTTATGAGACAAGTAAACTTCCATGTCAGCTGTCCATTTTTTTTTCAGCTAGACAGGTACTTGTAGTCACCTACTAACTGGTGCATGAATTTCCAACTCCCATCACATGAAAAATATTTCCATCCTTCAATACACTTTGGTACATTTCAAGGCATAACTCCTCCATGTGAAAGGTAAAATTGTTACTTTAGAAGCTTTTAGAGCCTATTAACATCAAACTTAAAGTAACTCCAGTATCACCAGGTACCAGTAAACTTCCAGCACTCAGAAGCCTGCCAAACACAATTCCATACTGAACCTTAACTCATCTCCATACCAGTCCACTCACTGTGAAACAACCTCAAAACTATGGAACTCAATTGATGAATGAACTTTTTGAGAAAACCTCTCAACCACCTGTTCCCTGTTTGTTGAGACTAGCTCGACAAGCCTTATTCTGCAACCTTAAAACTGTTCGCCATCAAACTACCAACAAACCCAGCCTGGTAAAGTTTGAACATGACAATTCCAAACACGACCAGCTAATTACCCGAGGACCAAATTTCACGAGTGACACATCCTACTCTTGTGTTTTGTACTTCTAATCCATGAACTGGAATTCACACCAAGCAACACTGTACTTCCCACTCTGAAATAGTTTATACATTGTACACCCACCTAATACACTGAAAAGTTTCACAATGCAAAAGCATGGGATCATTATGAGTGGCGAATCTGCACCACATTTTCACGTCTGATTTGGCTACTGAAATAATGCAGTTAACATGTGGTACTTTTTTTTTTTTTAAACATACTTTCAGTATGCTGCTACTTTTGTACTATGCAGCCTTCTGTAACGAGCAGGCAGACGCCTTTCTCGGGTAGGATTTCTACGCCCATTACCCTTTTCTTTAGTTTCAGCACCAGGGTCTATGGTTTTAGATTTCAATTTTGGCTCATTTTGATTTTCACTTGCGTTGCTGTTCCTTTTCCTGCATGTTGGATGGGAAACTGTTTCTTTACACCAGGTTTGTGTACAAGGAGCGAGGGTTTTTCACCCACCTCATCCTGGTGTATTCTTGTGTCAGCTGATTTGTCCTTGTTTTCTGTGGTTTCTACCCGTGGGGTACATGTTATAAGCTCATTCTCAGTTTGACATGTGTCTTCCACTGGTTTGACACATTGGGATTGTTCTTCAAGTGACTCAGGGTATTTGGACGACCACTGGTCCAATTCTGGGCCCTCGTACACCTTTAACCTGTCCATGTGGACAACTTTAAACTTGGCCCTGGGGCTTCGCTGTATGCGGCAGTGCACATCGGACAGTTTTGTGACCACCAGGTATGGCCCTTCCCAGGGTAGCCTTAGTTTCTTGCTGATACCTGGCTTCCTTTGGAAGTTATATAGCCACACAAAGGTACCTTCAGATATGCTACTCCCGTAAGCTTTCCGATCATAATATTTCTTCTGCCTCCGAGCACTAGTTTGTATGACTTTACGGGCTCGGTCATGGGCAGATCTGAATTTGTCTCTTAATGATTGGGCATAATCTGTCTCTTCTTCATCTTCATGTACTGCTTCCACCAGGAGATCAAGTGGGGTCGCTACCTCACGGCCAAACATCATCATGTTTGGTGTTTCTCCAGTTGATTCTTGAACTGCGGACCGGTACGCATAGCCCACAAATGGCAACTTTGTATCCCAGTCCCTCTGTTTCTTATATGGATCAAGGAGGATGGACACTAGATTAACGAGTGTTCGGTTATAGCGCTCTATCATTCCGTCAGACTTGGGGTTATAGCCACATGTACGTGTCTGAGAAACTCCCAAGAGCCTTAATGACTCTTTGAAAACCTTGCTCTGGAAATTGGTCCCTTGGTCAGAGTGCAATTCCAGGGGCATTCCGTACCGACACACAAATTCACCCACAAAAGCTGTGGCCACGGTTTCAGCGGTTTGGTCTGGGATGGGCAGAGCCTCCATCCACTTTGTGAAGTAATCCCCGATTACTAATACATATTTGTTACCTGACTCACTTTCTGGGAGGGGTCCCAGGATGTCCAAGGCAACTCTTTCAAGGGGGCCACCCACCTGATACTGTCGCAACCGGGCTCTCCTTTTCTTTGGGGGAGTCTTACGTTTCGCACATCCAGTACATTGGCGCAACCATGATCGAACATCTTCAATCATTCTAGTCCAATAGTATTTTTCCTGTAATTTACCTAGAGTTTTCTTTTGGCCCAGATGACCAGCAGCGGTTGTACCATGGCATTGCTCTAGTACTATCTTACGTAAGTTGGGAGGGATTATTACTTTGTATACTGTCTCTTCTCCCTGGGTTGGCACCCACCGCCTACACAGGACAGCATCCCACACACACAACAGGTCCCACTGAGCCCAATACACTTTGAGATCAGGGACACTAGGTGAAATATCACTCCATTCTGGTCTGGGTTCACCTGCTTCCAATTTTAAGAGCAAAGAACGCATACTTGGCTCCTCCAGTTGGGCTTCCCTGATTTCGGCTAGTGGCAAAATGGGACTCACTCTAACTGTCCTTATGGTGGCAGTAGATGATGTAACCCTGTCTTCATCTTCTCTCTTTTGGGAAGTATGCTGTTGCTGCATACTGACATAATTGGCTGCTGTGTCATAATTGGCTGTGTTGTCAAAATTGGTTGTTGTACCATAATTGGTTGTATTGTCACAATTGGTGGTTGTGTCACAATTGGCTATGTTGTCACAATTGGTTGTAGTGTCACAATTGGTTGTGGTGTCACAATTGGCTGCGGTGTCATAATTAGCTGTATTTTCACAAAATGTAGCTATGTCATAATTGGCTGTGTTGTCACAGTTGACTGTATTGTCACCATTGGCTGTTTGTGTGAGACTTGTTTTCGTCCCATTTGTTTCACTGTCTTGTTTTACACAATTTGTTTCATTAGCAGGGGAACTTCCTAGAGTTACATTTCCTAATGTAATTTTCTCATCAGTTCTACCACACTGCTTACAGGGGGTACATGGCCGTCTTGATAATGCATCAGCATTATTGTGTCTGAGTCCTGGCCTATGAATCAACTCCATATCATAACTACCAAGAACTTCCAACCATCGGGCTAATTGACCTTCGGGATCTCGGAAATTTATCAACCATCTCAAAGCACCATGATCTGACCGTACTATCACTTTTCTACCATAGATGTAGTGACGGTAGTGTCGCAAGAAGTGCACAACAGCCAGCAGCTCCTTCCTGGTACGCATGAGTAGTTGCGTTCAGGCTTTTTAAGCGTTCTGCTTCCATAGGCTATAACCTTGTCAACACCATCTTGTTCTTGGGACAATACCCCACCTATGGCATATGCACTTGCATCACAGTCTACTGTATACTGACCTTCAGACCTGGGGTAGGCGAGTATTGGAGCAGTGATCAGACACTGTTTCAACTCCTGAAAAGCCAATTTGCAATCATCAGACCATCTAAACTCTGAATTCTTTTCAGTCAATTTGTACAGGGGCTTTGCTATCTTTGAAAAGTTGGCTATGAACCGTCTGTAGTACGCAACCAGACCCACAAAACTCCTTACATCTCGGACACAAGTTGGGGTAGGCCAATCTTTGACAACTTGGACCTTCTCTGATTCAGTGTGCACCCCATTAGGAGTCACCACATGGCCTAAATAATGCACCTCAGTCTGAAATAAATGGCATTTGCTGGGTTTCAACTTTAACCCTGCCGATTTCAGGCGCTGGAAAACTGTCTCAAGTCGAGCAATTGTCTCCGGTACTGTACTACCATAGGTTATGACATCATCAAGGTATACAAGTAAAGTCTTCCAGTGAAGGCCACTCAACACCCGTTCCATTAAACGCTCGAATGTACTGGGGCGTTGCCCAAACCGAAAGGCATTACGTTCCAACAATACAATCCACCTTTGACTGCAAAAGCCGCTTTTCTCACGAGCACTGTCATCAAGTTCTACCTGCCAGTACCGGACGCAAGGTCCAAGGTACAGAACCACTGAGCACCGCCAGCGCATCTATGGATTCGTCAATTCTGGGGAGGGATACGAATCCTTCTTGGTCAACGATTAACTTTACGCAGGTCAAGACATAGGCGATACGTACCGTCTTTCTTCATGGCCATTGTCACCTGTGACGACCAAGGCGAGTTGCTGGGACTTATCAATCCCCTATCAAGTAGGCCTTTAGCTTGCCGATCAATTTCAGCCTGCTGCATCTGGGGCGCTCGTCTAGGACGTTGTTTTACTGGCTTGGCATTGCCTGTGTCTATGGTATGTTTGACTAAGTCAGTCCTCCCTATGTCTTCATCTGATTTGGAGAAAATATCTGCATATTTGCACAACAACGCTTTTACCTGTGGGACATGCTCTGTTGGTATGCAACTAATACTCTCTGCCAACAAACCTTGTAAGTAATCAGGGACAGTAGACTCAGTCTGCATTCCACCTGGATCGACAGTCTCCACTTCCGTTTCCCGTAAGGTAGATACCTGACTTTTGGCAATCAAGTTCCACGACTCCAACGGTGACATGGATGCAATCACTGTCCCCCTCTTGACCGCTCTAAATTTTTGACCCAAGTTGCAGACAGGCACAATGACAGTTTCCTCCACATTCACCACACTATGGGCGACTATAATATCATGTTCCGGTAAGGGCGAGAGTTCAAGGGTTCAACCAGACCAACAATCCTGTCCGTCCCTTTATCAACAGCACCACCCGCCCACATTCTGTCCTTTGCCCGGGTAACAATACAAGTTTCATGACCGGGGGGAACTACAGTTGTTTCTGAAACAATCAAGCGTACACAAAACACTTCACCACTTGTAGTTTTGCACGGGACTCTCCTGCCTTTTACTACCAGTTCTAGTTTCTTGAAATCCAATTTGCCCCCTTGACCTACCAAAAAATCCATACCCAAGAGACCACAAGCCTCCACATTTGAAACTCTTACTTCCACTGTTTGCCGAACTCCACCGACTTCAATCTCCATCCAAGCTGCACCCCATGTTTCTAGGGTTGCACCATCAGCAAGGGATGGATCTTTCTTAATTGGGATCAATGGAGGTCGTTGAACTTCAGGTATTGACATATAGGAGGCAAAAGAAATGGTGGTGTGTGTACACCCACAATCCACCAATAGGTCCAATTTGAGCCCCTGAAACTAACTGGGACATACATATCAAGGACTGGTTTATTACATGTATCTAGTTCAGTTGTGTCGTGGGCCCTCCGTCCCCCTGTAGTGACCGTCCCATGGCCCTCGGGGGCGGCCGACTGTCGTTTCCCTGTCTCGACTTGTTATACGTGGCATACCCTGCCGGATCTTGGCTCTGGAATTTAGGACACTGACCCTTGTAGTGGCCTGCCTCCTTACAAAAAAAACAAGAATTCTTTTTTGTTTGGTTTGCAGATACTCGACCTTGGAGGCCCTCTACCAAGGTCAACAGGGTATGCATCTTCTTCTCCAATTCCTGTAGCCGCCCATCATCAGGACTGGGCTTCTCATGCGTTTCTACTGTACGCATATATCCAGATTTGGGGCCCACTTTTCTACTTTTCTCAGCCTTCAGAAAACACTCCATGTCAAGGGCTGCTTTTACAGCATCGGCTAGTGTTTTGGGGCACTGCCTAAATATGGCGTGCCCGTAACTCACCATCCTCCAGCGACTCTTTAAATTGCTCTTTAGCTAGTTGCTCTTGGGAGTCAATAGGGATGTCTGGGTAGGCTCTTGTCACCAATTGTCTCAAGCCTTGGGCTAATTCCTGCAGGGTTTCCCCAGCTTTTCTTTTCCGGGTCCGGAACTCCACCCGGTAATTCTCTGGGGTGCAGCTGGGTCCAAAACAACGTTCCAAAATTTGCTTTAGCTCCTTATATGTACACTCCTCTGGCAACCACTTAGAATCTAATGCCTGTACGGCATCTCCCGTGAGGCATGTGGCTAGCCAGGAGCACGCCTCGGTATCCCCCCAATTATTTAGCTTTTTACAAGCTTCAAAATGTATGATATAACTTTCCCAATTCCCCTTGCCATCATACTTTTCCGGTTGTCTTTCCTTCCTATGTACTTTTACCGATGCTTGGGAATAGTCCCTTTGTACTGGAGTAGATTGATACCTCAGTACTTTTCGGGGACAATCTATTTGTTCCTCTTTTAACTTATCCACTGAGACTGCCTTGGGTGTACTCTCATTATTACCAAAACCCTCCCATGGACCTGGGTTCCCAAAACCAAAGTATGACAGACCCGCATTACCATGATGAGTTACCTTCGGAGTCTGCACTTGGGCCTCTTTCAAGTCCGCAAGTTCAGCTTCAAACTGTGCTGCACGCTGTTTTGTCTCCCAAAGCTGACTTCTGAGCTCAGAGAGTTCCTCCAGGGTCTCCCATTCTTTACTGTCAGACTTAGCTGCACTCTTTGGTACCTTATCATCCATATCATGATACTGAGCCATATTATCACAATTACTTGCCATTGTGTGCTGTGATTACTATTCAATGACTAAAATAAAAATTGCTGAAGTTTTCCGAACTGGCCAAAACAACGCGTACGTGTTCGCAAAACTAAATTGACAGGATCCCACCGCTGCCACCAAAATTTGTAACGCGCAGGGGGTCTTAGTTAGGATGGAATTAATAAAGTAAAATGCTGCCACCCCCTTACCTAAATCATTAGCCTTCAACTACCCTTCACAAAGCGGTCGTCAATAGCGGTCAGCTAGCGGTTGAATGCCATGTGACCGCTAGTTATTATAGCGGTCATATATAGTATTCTGTAGTGGAAAATTAGCCTTCCTATTCGACTACCCTTCGACTACCCTTCGTATGAGGCGAATTATGCAAATGAGCCACGCTAACTAATGGTCGACCACTAGTGGACCAGTAAGCGAATGCTATACTAATGGTCGACCAGTAAGCGAATACTAGTAGTGACCAGTAGTATTAGCGGTCGACCACTAGTGGACCAGTAAGCCAAATGCTATACTAGTGGTCGACCAGTAAACCATAGTATTGACCAGTAGTGGTCGACCATAAACAGGACCATCCAGTATTATAGCAGAATGCTATACTACATGTAGCATAGGATACATGTAAGCTGAATGGGGGTTGGGGTGTGTGTGATGTGGGGGGATGTGTGTGCATGAAGGGGCGCTTGAGGTATACTGATGGTCAAGGACTTTTTTCCCACCAACTGAGGCCTTCCAAAAGCTGTGGACATCACTGGTGCTACTACACCTCTTCTGGCATAACAATAGGGGGCACCATGGGGGCAGTAATTGATGACCCCGGTGTCTGAAGAATCTCCCCAGAATGTCCTTAGTCACAGTTTATATTTTCATGCAAAACAAACAGCTTGTAAACAGTAAACACAGATGAATGTGGAACTGAACTGAACTGAACATTTAAACAATTGCAATGGGAGACCGTCTTCAGTTTCGGAGCACACAAGCACAATGGCATGTATGTATCCGTAAGTCATGCATTTGCAAGATACCTCTATCGTGCATTAAATATACTGTCCGCAGTTGCTAGGTAAAATTGCATTTCATACATGTAAAAGTGTCCTCAGTTTGTCAATTGAATGCAGTTTCAGACGTCAGCGTTTGTATAGTCCTAAACTGCATGTGTCCACGTTTGGAATAACACTCGGGTGTGTGTGGTATTGATCAGGGTTTCCTTAATGCCAAATGAGGACACACACCAGATGTTTCCAAAAACAAGGATCTATACATGCCACAAGGGATTGTATGACTGAAGGGGGCACGTGCACATCCTCCAAATGCCACCCTTCTGCATCGTGCAAGCATGACTGGCAGCGCTGATGCACCCTGTACTTTCTAATTTCTAATCTTTTGACAATATATATCATTCCAAACAATTCAAAAAATGTTCCCAGCCGGAGGCCTGTATGATATATACATGCATGTATAGTAGTATAATAAACACAGCCAAAAAAGAAGGTCTCCAGTAGTTCCATCCCCATTTAATCAGAGTCTGATGAGTTTATGGCAAAATAATTTATATAATAGTTTTCTATACACTTTCCTTCAAACGTTGATATCAAATTTGATATAAAAAGTTTAATCATCATGAGCATAGGAGCCGTTGTTTGGAAATTCGTGCAATTTTAAAAATGACAAATTACGAATTGACCACGCACAATCCTATGCATGGTATCAGCTTATTATGTGGCCTGAAGCAACCCGTACAGGAATCATTGCACACTTGCCTGCGCACAATTGAAAGAGCGGGGTATTTGATTTGCATTTTGACATGCATGGGTAAACGTTTAACCTGCCGGTCTATTCAGGCGACGTAATTCTTGGCACTCACGCTAGCTCTGCTTCGTGATACAATTCCTATGTCATTTTTAAAATTGCGCGAATTTCCAAACAACGGTTTCTATGCTCACGATGATTAAACTTTTGATATCAAATTTGGTATCAACCTTTGAAGGAAAGTGTATAGAAAACTATTATATAAATTATTTTGTGATAAACTCATCAGACTCTGAGTAAATGGGGATGGAACTACTGGAGACTTTCTTTTTTGGCTGTGTTTAGTACATTCCTCCATGAAAATCTTCAGCAAAGTAGCCCGTTTTTTTACTGGGAAAAAATATTAACTGCATATACGGGATACAGTATGTAATAATTATTAATAAATGCCTCAATATAATCTCCTCCTTGCACTAGACCATTCCCTATTTCAAGAAACTGCCAGCATAAAAACTTATACATACCAAATTTACATCAAATATATTTTAAGCTTACCTATGTTATCCATGCATGTAGCATTTTTGTTTGCACACAATTACTATATGGATCACATAAATTCAATTGCCAAGCAACATCCCAATAATTTGTACAATTAATGCCTGTAATACAGCTAAAAACATCAAAAAACAAGAGTCCCATATCATCTCTGCATTCACACCAATTCAAAATGGCAGTTATAAATATATTCCCATCATGCTCCAGTCCTTGACCCTGGGGTCGACCATTAAGGAATTTAGTTGAAGGGTAATATACTTTGAAAATTTTCCTTCTTGTTGAGAATACTAAGCCACTTGGTCTGAATGGTAGATTAAAGCTATGAATAGTAAGAGGAAGGGTAGTTAGCGGTCCTTACTATTCAGGAAAATCTTACACTAATGGTCGTACTACTATTCGAGGGTCTTGAATAGTAGCGACCACTATCAATACAGTATTATTAGAGTTCGAATGGTAGATGAATAGTTATCGAAGGGTATCTTAGCCTTCCTGTTTGGTAAGGGCCACCACCTAACTTGGAATTCCCCGGACTGAACTAGGGCTAAACAAATCAATGAAATGGACCCGTTTGAACACAATATATGTTCACCTGTCAACCTAACTCAAACACGTAAATGACTTATTTCCACACATAATCTTAAATCTGTCAAACATTTTAATAATATAAATGCTACCAACTCTTGACCTGACAATATTCACAGTCACAATGTTATGGCTTTTGACCTGACAATATTCACAATCACAATGCAATGGCTTTTGACCTGACAATATTCAGTCACAATGGAATGTATATATGTATATGGCTCAGTATCATCACTTCTTACTAATTAATGTTCAGTGTTCATAACTTCATAAAGTTTCAGACTTCACTTGACTTTGCTTGACTTGACTTGACTTTGCTCCTGGTTTATAAACTCCTGACTTCCTGACGGCCTGTAACATATCAAGAACACAGTACCAGAATACAAATTACACACTCAAAAGATGACCCAGCAGGACATGGTTAACACTTACAATACTTGAAGATACACACATGGAATCTTACACTTTGTAACATTATTTCCATACTATTACTTTCCTTTAAAAGGTCATTGAGCTTACCAGCAATCAATTTTCATACACATCTCAGGTCGTTATCTTGAATACACAACTAACATTATGAACTTTGCATGCAATGAATATTTATGAAAGGTCTGAACAGCATTATGCATGGTTTAATTGGTTTTACCAAAACAACATCAACATAGAACAATCTTTGGTCTATTTTCAACTATGAAGTCTTAAATACTACTGAAACATACACAAGTACAATGTACTAGCACTAGTATAAACAATGGATTTATCTTAACATGACACTTGCACTTTGTTTATACGCACCGAATTCATTTTCTGTCGCATATGAGGCGACGCATGTGCACACCATAAGCTACCGCAGTGCGAGTTACCTTCGATTATTTGAAGTCAGCACTACAAAGGGAGAAAGAAAGAAAGACAAAGAAATGCACTCATTTTGCCACATTCAATCTCGCTCATAGACAACATGTGTAAAGTTATGAAATTCACAGAGCCTGTGTGTTAAACCAATGTGCATTCAGAATTTAGGTGTTTTCATAATTATCCAAACTACAATCTCTATCTGACGAACCTGACTTCTAAATTAATGTCCTACACACACTTAAATCATATAAAGCAGTGATTAAAGATCATTCGTGCCATAAGTACTCATGCCAACACAGCTAACCTGTCAAAATGCTCATCACCAAATTAAGGTAGCAGAATTTTGAAGCTTGGACACGCATGTTTATTTTACAAAATGACCAGTCGTACTGCAAAGCTTATTTCACCACGAAGGATTAGTCCTTCAAATCTATCATTTATCTACATGATAGAGAATATATACTTCTTACACTCTTACCACTTATTCCCGGCAAGATAATATATCACAATCAGAAATTCTGCAAACCATTTGACACTCGTAGCTTGTCAAGTTTGTTTACAAACACCCGCATGGTTCCTTTCATACAAAAGCTGCCGTCTACGTCATAACTTTTGTGCTCACGGCAGCACATCAAACTTTTAATCACACATCGCTGGGTGGTGCAATGCCAAAAATGTAAACAGACTTTCTTTGATCTTGCAATATTGAACCAAGTTCTAAAATACTTAATATTACATGTTCTATTCGACACCAAGCTTCTGATAATGTACCATTTTTAGAGAAGAATTGGCTTCACAATCAGTAATAAAATACACTCGCCTCTTGGCAGGTTTGGGTTGCCAGTTCAAAGTTTCTTCTGTATCTTAAATGTTGTAACTGAAATCGCAAGTACATCAGTTTCACCGGGAGAGTTTTAGAATGACAAGAAAAAGCAAAAGAACCACACCCAATTTATGAATTTAACTACCCATTAAAAATGAAACAAAAGCAACTCTCCAGATAGATCTGATGATTTCTGATTTTTGTTACACCTTGTTGCATACCAGGGCCTTGTTTAGCAGGGGGGGGGGGGGAGGGGCAAGGCTGCCCCACTTTTTCTTTATATCTTAATTTTTTTCAATTAGAGCACATGTTTACCTTTTGGCTGCCCCAATATTAGTGATGCCTGGATTGGCTGCCCTTTGTTAAACCTTATACTATGGCCCTGTTGCATACCACTATTTGGCCAGCATATACAATTGGAATAGTTTGGTTAATTTTATAAAACGTGATTTACATTTTTTTCGTGTTTTTCATTTGTTGTTGTTTCGTCAATTTAAGTTATATTTGTACAATAATTTGATATCTTGATCACTTGCCTGGGATCGCATACATTAAGAAGAATGGATTGATAAAATTTTAAAGAACAGTCAACTTTTAAGTTTATTAGTGTTTACATATTCTTAAATACTAGGCGGTTACCCGTATTTCTCGGTTCTCGGCTGTCATAGTTATTGGCTTTTGCGGATCTCAAACCTGGGCTTCCTTGGCCAAAGTTACACCCTCCGACCAAGTTTGAACTCCATAAGCAATTTGAAATCTTTGTTTTTTGACCTATGACCTCTCAACCGTAGGTCTGTCAAAAAGGTCACAATGGAATTTTGTTAGTCCAATTTCCACCTATACCCACCAAGTATGAGCTCCATGATAGGCAAGAAATTTTTACCTTTTTGACCTCTTAACCGTAGGTCTGAACACCGTGGAAACTTTTGTTTGTTAGTCCAAGGTCCACCCGCCCACCAAGTTTGAGCTCCATAGGAGCAATTTGAAATGTTTACCTTTTTTGACCTATGACCTCTTAACCGTAGATATGACGAAAAGGTCACCGTGGAAACTTTTGTTTGTTAGTCCAAGGTCCACCCACCCACCAAGTTTGAGCTCCATAGGGGCAATTTGAAATTTTACCTTTATTGACCTATGACCTCTTAACCGTAGGTCTGACAAAAAGGTCATCGTGGAAACTTTTATTTGTTATTCCAAGTTCCATCCACCCACCAAGTTTGAGCTTCATAGGGGCAGTTTGAAATTTTTACCTTTCTTGACCTTTGACCTCTTAACCGTTGGTCTGACGAAAAGGTCACTGTGGAAACTTTTGTTTGATAGTCCAAGGTCAACACAATGGCATGGCTAGATTTGCCATTTAAAGTATTTGAAATTAGACTTCAATTGAACTTGACCCCGTCCTTGACCTTTGACCTTAAAAAATATAAACTCGTTCTTACTCATACCAAGCTGCACCCACCCACCAAGTTTGAGCCCCGTATGACCTACGGTGGTCTCACATTAGCAGTCACAGACAGACAAACAGACAACTCTACAGAGAATAGCGTATTATTATATAGATGTTACAAGCATGACTACCATACAGAAAGCGGATTTGATTATCATATATGTAAAACATGGAAAACACAATAGAAATAGCCTTGAGTCTGTAGGTTAAATTTGAACATTTGCCAAGCTAGAAATAAGGTACTGGACCATGACGTTGCAGGTAATTTTCATGTAAAAAGAATGTTAAAATGTTGTGTTTCAAATTTAGCTTGAGAACCGTCACCAATTGGGTTCAGCGACCTATAACATGTTCAAAACCACAGGTGGCCAACATTAATGGCTTTGAAAATTGGTCGCAATTGAATATATTTTGATAACTATATTCAAATTTCCAATTCTATGTGTAGAATACCTGGTAGGTCGATAGCGATATGAAAAGCCTTCATTCTATCTCATGATCTATTAAAACATGATCAACTTTTTTATTTGCTATATAAGTTACGATGTTAAAAAAATTTCTTCTTTTCATTCACTGAAACCTACACTAATCATAACCTTGCACTGATGGTCTGCTGTCCCCGGTCTTGGCCTCAGCACCCGAATAATCCATGGTTCAAAACCAAGACTGGAGAAAACAACTTTAGGGTAAATAGGGTAAAATTGTAAATTTTGCATACCAAGTAGCAAAAATCGATTTATCCTTAGTGTAAGAGAGCATGAAATACTAATAGGATTAGATATGAGAAAGGTTTTTAACACAAGTCTCCACATACATAAATGACAGCCAGTGAAAAAATTTCACTGACCATCCAGGATTTGAACCTGGGACCGATGCTCTACCAACTGAGCTAATGAGTCAGATGGAGAAGAGCAGTGATGTTATTATCTATAGGCCTTCAGTTCAATAGGATTAGAGTTAGGGTTAGGATAAGAGTTAGGATTTAGGGTTAGGGTTACTGGTAGGATAAGGGTTAGGGTAGGATTAGGTTAGGATTAGAGTTGGGATTTGTTTGGTATTCTCTCACACGAAGGATACACCCAAAAATCACCTTCTTCTCATACTGTGAAATTCAAACTTTTGTGCGTGCTTCACATGCAAATGTCAAAGTAAAACTGGAACAAAATATGCTCATCCCCTTAACTTTTAATGCTTCCACTGCCACTGAATTTGGCCAAACCGGCCTATGCAATAATTGCGGTTGGTAATATTACAACTGAAACCTAATTCCGTTCTGTCAAACATAAAAGATGACAGAAAAATACAGCAGAAAGACAAATGTTTGCATTTAGTAATAGACTAGTGAGTAGGGTCCAAAGGTTAGTGTACAGTAGTAGGAATGAATAAAATAAGAAAATTCTTTTGAATAGAAACTAGCAACTTGACCATGTACTTGTCAAGAAATGTTATCAAGAGTTCTCTATGAAAAGAACCTATTAATTACATCTTACTTTATCTTAAATAATTTAATATGTAGGCATTTATCTAGTGTTTTTAGAACAGACCATCAGAGCGCTTTGTTTGTTCTTGTGAATACCGTATTCATTCCATTAACCGCCCATGACCCTATAAGCGCCCACAAATTACAACAAGCAAACTGATATTGCTTGATTTGTTGAGAAGTTTGGGAGCTGATCCTGGCTGTAATGGTTTATTGTGGTATGTATAGGTGCAAGTCCAGTGTTCGAAATATGCCTCAAAAAGTTACAGGCCAGCCGGGCTTGACCTTAAAAAGTTACTGGCCAGCCGGGTCGGCAACTAGATGCCAGTCAGAAAAGTTACCGGCCAGGCCAAAAAGTTACAGGCCAATGGCTGGCTGACCGGCCCTATTTCGAACGCTGTGCAAGTCCCTCATGAATATTGCTTAATGGTTTATATGGTTTATCTGTAGCCACAGATATTGGGGAAGTGTGCTGAGGCTTGTGGGTTTATGCCTGTGCGTTTGTATTTTTCCCAGGACTTTGCAAATTTTTGATGATTTGGAAACCCCAAAATTCTATGTAGCATGTAGTGGATGGGTCCAAATATGTACTGGGTAGGAACTTTAATATTATAAACTTCATAAATCCCTACTTAAGGGATCTAGAATGAGCGTTTATGGCGTTTCGACAGTATTTTTTGTGGGACAGAGCACCTCAGGCGTGTCGAATTGCATTCTGAATCTGAAGCATGTCTTTCTGATATCAAATAATTTTCATTTTTGAAATTCACGATATAATACAAATTTTATGACAAATTATTAAAATTTGATATTTTTCAAATTTTGATATATAACAGTCCTCGAAATAAATTTTAAAGTACAGTTAAATATCAAAAATATCAATTTTTAATGATTTGCCATAAAATGTGTATTACATTGCGAATTTCAAAAAATCAAAATTATTTGATATCAGTAGGACATTCTTCGTATTCAGAATGCAATTCGATATGTCTGATGTGCTCTAATGTCCCACAATAAATACTGTCCAAACGTTCATACCCCACCCCTTAAGGGTGCAACATTTGGTGAAAACTTGGACCTTGCTTTGACAGTAGTCCTATTTGTGTATTATGATTATTCTATAAGACTTAGATAATATAAACTTATTTCCTTGTCATGCTTATCGGCTGAGTCACTGCTGAATTACACCATTGATAACAATGGACATGCAGCGTCTGCAGGAATTTTTCAAGGGGGTGTGATGATAAAAATACTAAAATAAAGAAATGGCAGCGAAGCGTCATCCCGTCGCGCTTACTTGTGACGCAGAAAGTCTGAGGGGATGTGCCCCCCTCAGAATTAGAAACTTTTGGAAAATGAAGACCTAATTGAAGCGATTTGGTGGACAATTTTGGCACTATTAGTGTGTAAAATTTTAAATTGAAAAAGCCGAAAATTTGTGAAATGACGGTCCATGAAGCCTTTCGTGAACAAGTTTTTTCTTCAGTTGTAGGCCTATAAATTGTGTTAAACACAAATTGGTAAATATCGAAAGCACCGAGAATCAAAAATGGCTGCTTGTTTATCCATTGTGCAGGGGGTGTCTGAGGGGATGTGCCCCCCCCTCAGAATTAAAAACTTTTGGAAAATGAAGACCTAATTGAAGCAATTTGGTAGACGATTTTGGCACTATTAGTGTGTAAAATTTTAAATTGAAAAAGCCGAACATTTGTGAAATGACGGTCCATGAAGCCTTTCGTGAACAAGTTTTCTCTTCAGTTGTAGGCCTATAAATTGTGTTAAACACAAATTGGTAAATATCGAAAGCACTGAGAATAAAAAATGGCTGCTTGTTTATCCACTGTGCAAGGGGGTGTCTGAGGGGGGATGTGCCCCCCTCAGAATTAAGAAACTTTTGCAAAATGGAGACCTAATTGAAGCGATTTGGTGGATCATTTTGGGACTATTAGCATGATTAGTACATGAAGCCTTTCGTGAACAAGAAGTTTTGCCTCCTGCAGAAGTTCGAAAATTTGCAAAATGAAGGTCCGATTGAAGCCATTTGGTGCATAATTTTTACACTATTTAAATCATTGCTTCAAACAGAAAAAAGGGCCCGAACTCAATTTGCACAATTAAAACCTTTACGTATGTTGCGGGGTAGGGTCCGGGGTAGGGTGTGGGGTGTGATGTGGAGAGGTGTTGGTTTTAACATCATAAGGCCCTATATCCATGTCAATTAACAATTAAAACCTTTACGTACGTACGTTGCCAGGGTATAAAGGTGTAATGATGTGGGGGGGGGGGGTGTTAACATGTATTGACACATTTACGTACGTTGCCGGTCAATACCGGGTATAGGCCTAGGGGTGAGATAAATTTGTGTGGGCGGGGTAATTATGGAATATATAGGCCTATGATAATTGTAATAATATGTCCCATATGCCTTGCTCATCTCCCTCCCGTCTCCTCTTCCCATTCCCCCCCTCTCTCTCTCTCTCTCTCTCTCTCTCTCTCCCTGCCTCTCTCTCTCTCTCTCTTTCTTTGCCTTTTCTCCCCCATTTTAATTTTTTTGGACAGATCCAAGGGGTGTTTCACACCGTAACACCCCCCCATGCGCCAATGACAATGGATATATATTACTGACAAATCACAAAAATGGTTAGAAATTTAGCCAAGAATTCTCTCTTATCAATGGATCAATGGCACAGGGCTGGGCCAAGAAGAACAGGTTTTGTATTGAATTTTGAAAGTTCTGTTGGATATTTCATGGTACCAGTTGCCAGCAGAATGATTAGAGATAAATACACCAGTCTAGTTAATTAAGGTGACTTTTTTTCAGCCTAAAAAAATGAAAAAACCCAAACAATTAGATATTTAATGTCATATTTTTGCAATTTACTGCTATTAACTAAAAACTGCATGTGCATTCCCCCATAAAATTACAAGCCAATGTCCAAAAATTTAAAACAAAAGAGTCTAGATTACAGAAAAAACATACAATTAGCTCCCCCCCCCCCCTCAGCCCCCAATAGTTGTGTTAGTACCCATCCATATGCTATCATTCTGATTGGCTTATTTGATAGGGTCTATTCAGTGCAACGTGGGTTGATAGTGACAAATATACCAGTTGTAAGATCTGGATGAGCTCTGTTGAGGTATTTTTTACAACTATCAGCCCAGGTACTGAATAGCAAATCAATAAAGCGAAGAAATGCATTGTGGGAAGTTTTAGATATCATCTCTGGGTATACGGTTAATAATACAACAAACTACATGGCTGAAAAGTTGCCAATTTAACCATGAATTTGCATTTTAGCATTAGACTTTCAGATGACTAAAAGCAAAACAAAAACAAAGTTTGTCATGATAGTGCACAAACAATATATCTGCATTTTTGTCATTTTACCTGAGAAGTATTTTTGTGTTTCGATTTCATTATGTTTTAATTAGCCACTTGCACGGTTCGCCATTATGCACTATATGTGGGAGAGCCTCGAACTGGCAGCATACATGAATGGGAATTGAACCAGTCATATAACATTCTGTGTAAGGTTACGTAATTCTTCCTTTCATGTATGCTGCCAGTTCGAGGCTCTCCCGCATATAGTGCATAATGGCGAACTGTGCAAGTGGCTTAATTATTAAATAAAACTAATAATTGCACTTCTAAAACTTAATATAGCTTAAAATGTGTGCAGTTTCCTATATTTTCATAATTCATTAACCCTAACACTTAACAATGGTTTTTGCTATCGGAAGTTAAAGAAGAAATGAAAAAGGAGAGAAGATGAACGAAGAAGTCACTTGGTACCTCTTGGATTCGAACCTTAGACCCCTCGAACTATCAGCCCAGGTACTGAATAGCAAATCAATAAAGCGAAGAAATGCATTGTGGGAAGTTTTAGATATCATCTCTGGGTATACGGTTAATAATACAACAAACTACATGGCTGAAAAGTTGCCAATTTAACCATGAATTTGCATTTTAGCATTAGACTTTCAGATGACTAAAAACAAAACAAAAACAAAGTTTGTCATGATAGTGCACAAACAATATATCTGCATTTTTGTCATTTTACCTGAGAAGTATTTTTGTGTTTCTATTTCATTATGTTTTGATTATTAAATAAAACTAATAATTGCACTTCTAAAACTTAATAGCTTAAAATGTGTGCAGTTTCCTATATTTTGATAATCCATTAACAATAACAATTAACACTGGTTTTTTGTTATGAAAAAGGAGAGAAGATGAACGAAGAAGTCACTGCTCATTGTTCTTGCACTGATCTGATGATTTGTATCTAGTAAAACCTTTTTTGCTCATTTTCAAAATTTTGGTTGGTCATGGAGGGTAACACAACAATATTGTTGGGCCATATTTTGTCACTTATTTGTTTCATTGTTTCCTTTCTGTTAAAGGGGCGTGGTGCAATTTTTTCATGTTCTGTTGTCTAACTCACATTATGGCCTACCATTAAAACAGTATTTTTCCAAATTTGGAGTTGTAGTGCTCCAGCCATTTATTTAGATATGAGAGGCAAAAATGTTTATAACAATGCCGCATGTACTGCTGGTGTGGTTACCACAATTCACCACATTTTTGTTCACACCATCTAAATGAAACATATCTCAGGTATTAAATTTTACTGGGGTAATAAGAAAAAATAGGGGCTTTCTTCTGATTCTGAAATCTCAGTTTTGAAGTAGAAAAATGAGGGATAATTCTGTTGATCAGGCCAAGGACCTTTAATAAATTTAATTATATCAGAACTACATGTATCAGATAGTATTTTCTTGCAGAAACATAAAACATGAAAAACAATTACTATTTCAAACAATGTTGTCATTTGGTAATATTGATTTTGGTGGTAATACCACTAATCGGTAGTAATAAAATGTATCGTGCTGCAAGAGCTACATCCAAGGATTTTTCTCGACTGGAAGTGGCATTTATTGCATGACAGTGATAGTTCATCCATCATCCGGAATGTAAACAACTTTATATGGTTATGAATGGTTGCATCGCATGTAGACTACTCGCTCTCTTGAAGATTTCTCTTTTCTAAGAAGTTCATTTTATGACTAATTGAAGGAGTAGGTAGTTAATGACCTCTAAATTGAATTGTAAAGGGCATAACTAGGCAGTGGCGGCGCCAGGAATTTTTTCCGGGGGAGGGGGGCATTGAGGGGCCAAGTAAATTTCCAGGGGGGGGGGCAAGATCAACAAATTTTGCGCAAAATTGCCACAAAACATAATTTTGGGTTTTTACTGAGGGGGCAACAGGGGGGACAAGAGTTCTGACTGGGGCATTTTCCCCTCATGCCCTCCCTCCCGTGGCGCCCCACTGTAACTAGGTGTGTGCGCAGGAGGGTTAAATCAAGTGCCGCTTCAAAAATATATATTTACATCAAATCAGAAGGAATGAAAAAGAATGTTGTTTCTGGAACATATTTTCCCTCCAACTGGGACCAATTTTAATCAGGGCCAGATTTACCTTTTTGGGGTCCTGGGCCAAAATTTGGAGGGCCCCAAACTAACCATGAGGAAGGCATGATGTGCACTCAAGTGGCAAAGTTTTGGTTTTTACTGATTTTTACTATGACATTTATGTGTGAAGTGCATAAAACAATTTTAATTCTAAACTATTTTAGCCCAAAATTAATGTAATTTTTGGCCCCACATATATGTGGGGCTTATGTTATCATCCAGATGGTTGTTTGTTCCCTTGTTTCTTTCTTTGTTTATTTGTTTGTCCGGGCGGAAGCAAATTCATTAATCCACTCTCCAGCTTAAACGCTATCACCGATCAACTTCAAACTTGGTACGGAGGTAGGGTATGGTGGCCTCATGTGCTGTATAGTTTTGTGTTGCATTATTTGCATATTTATGAATATTAATGAGCTCATTAGCATATTTTGCCTACATTGTCCTTAATCCACTCTGCAGCACAAACGCAATCACAGATCAATTTCAAACTTGGTACGGTGATAGTATATGGTTGCCTCATGTGCTGTATACTTTTTTGTCGCATTATTTGCATATTTATGAATATTATTGAGCTCATTAGCATATTTTGCCTACATTGTCGTTAATCCACTCTGCAGCTTAAATGCAACCACCGATTAACTTCAAACTTGCTACGGTGATAGTCTATGGTGGTCTCATGTGCTGTATTCTTTTGTGTCATGTTATTTGCATATTTTTGAATATTAATGAGCTTATTTGCATATTTGGCCTACATTGTCATTAATCCACTCTGCAGCTTTAAGCATAATCACCGATCAACTTCATACTTGTACGGTGATAGTATATGGTGACCTCATGTGGGGGCCACCTTAATTACGAACCGCGTAATTCTAGTTTTTACATAGAGGGCCAATGCACACAAAGCCTGCAAAATTGTGCAATTTTACCCTATTTTGGCCCAAAACGTGGTGTCAATTTTTGGGCTAAAAAGGGAGATACACATTGCAATTTTAGGACCTCCAAATTTTGGGAGCCCTGGGCCCCAGCCCATCTGGCCCAATGGTAAATCTGGCCCTGCCAATTTTTCAATGACTGGGCTTCCCCTCCTCCCATGGAAAGACCATATGTGCTGTACTGACTTTCCACTGACCACTTCATGATCTGGAATGGAATTTGGTTGGAGTTCCTAAATAATAAGTACATGTAGCCCATTCTTTTGTAAGATTGAACACACACACACAAAAATTTGACCTATATTTCACAACCTTAAGCTGACATCATGTGACTCTAATCAAGCAGACTTTGAAGCCCCAATTGCAGCTCACAAAGTGACCAAATAAAAGTTACGCTTACCGCTTACCGGTAATTACTTTTATAAAGGTTGGAAACCCTAAGGCTAATTTATTGGTTTGTTCTTTACTACAATAGCAACACCAACACACCAGATGGTGATAGGCCTATGGGAAAAAATCCACTGTTTAGGTTTTATTCTTAAATTTTGCATTGATAAGTAAGAGACGTGGCAATTCTACACTGGTCAGTGGAGTAGCTGCCAGGGCTGGGGAGTAACTACCCCCCTGATAATTTTTGCCTGTTGGTACGTTTTTCTGTTGTTGCTGGGTCACATGAATAATAGAGTTATCACTATTTGAATACAAACATGGGTAAAGAAGAAATAAACAAACAAACAATGGCTTTGGGTGATATTCATAAACAAACAAAAACATTTTGTCATCATAGTACAATGTATGAAATGTAACAAAAAATCTGAAAATGATAAATAATAAGGGCCTCCCTCACCCAGTTTTAAAAAACACTGGACAAGAACTGTTTCTTTTGTTTAGCCCTTTGCCCCTAAATATGGGAAGCTTACAAAGCTAATTCAACTTGCATTATGCATACAATCAATGCATCTGGTTTAATGGGGTATTGGCGTGATCTGATTTGTCATGGTATAACACAGTGATTAGGGTTGATATGTTGTGGTAATGTTGCCGCTATATGCTGGCCGGAGGGGAAATCATCTCAATGTCGTGACTACTTGGAATTGAGTGCTTAGGTGATTCACAGATTGGAGAGATTCAATAGGCTTTGTAAGCTCATATTTGGACCCAATAAATCAACCCATTTGCAGGTTTTTTTCAGAGCTGTTTACATCTTTCAATTTACATTTATTTGATTGAAATGACTTATGAAGATCAGAGAAGGGTGAGCCAGAGAGAGGCCGTAGCAAGGTCGAAAACCGGGGGCACTCGACTTTGGAAGTGACAGGGATGTGCGAACAGCAGTTCGAAACTAGGGATCTTTTGGTGAGAGCCTAGACCCGGGGCCCAGACACCGAAAAAGGGGGGTCTTTCAGTGAGAAAGTTAAAAAAAAGGGGTTCTTTGCGTAAGACTGGGGAAAATCTGACCAAAAAGGGGGTCATTTAGTGAGACTGGGAAAAATTTGGGTCAAGATATAAAAGTTGATAAAAAAATTTCAAACATTTGAAAAAATTTAAAGAAAAATAATGAAAAAATGGGGTCATTCAGTAAGAGATTATCAGAATTTTCCTCAAAATTTTGGAAAAAATGGGGTCTTTCGGTGACAGGAAAACAAACAAGGGGGTCATTGGGTGAGAGGGAGTTCAGTAAAACAAACAAAAAAGGTCATTGGGTGAGAGTGAGTTGAAAAATGGGGGTCAATGTGGCCGCACATCCGCGTCACCCATTTTTGGTGAGTGAGCCCCAGGTAGAAAATATTAGGACGGTCAAAATTATCATCTGAAATACCTCATTCTATATGTGACATGATCTGGTCCATGGAGGCCAAAGGTGGCAAATTCAAAATTGAGATAAAGGTAAAAGTATGAAGTAAAAAAACAATAAAATACATTTCAAATAGACATCACATAACTTCATAACTTTAGAACCAAGTATGCTAGACCTGTGATGTTTTCAGTATATAATAGCCTAATGTTCCTATAATATGGTAATAATTACAGTATAACCAAGCCTGAAAATAAGCAGACTGGAACCAGGAGCAATATGTTTTTGAACATTGCTCCTAGTTTACTGGAATTTTACAAGCATCAGGAGCAATATTTGAACTTTGAAGAAACAGGAGCAATTTTCAAATAGTAAATCCTTTTCTGCATATACAATATAGCATTCCAGGACTACTGCATCAAGTGCAAAAACTGGACCAGGAGCAATTTTCTAAAATAAATTGCTCCTGGTTCATATAAATTTTACAATGAGAACCAGGAGCAATTGGTGACTTTACAAGGGCAAATTTGCTTATTTCCAGGCTTGACAGCAACTCAATTTTCAAAAATGAGTCCTTTGGCCTCCATGGACCAGATCATGTCACATAATGTACACATGTGACATTTGGCAGCTATTACAAATGGGACCTTATTGGGCTATTCCATTTAAAATCCACAAATTCCTCTGTGGAAGATTTAGGTTGAATCTTTCTTAGAGGGTGTATAAAATTCAAATGGAGTTGTTCAATGTGTTAATTCCATTTGCAATTCATACTCCCCCTGTGGAAGATATTTCAAAATCACAGACAACAGTTGTGGAGTTACAGTCAAAAATGAGGGAAAACCAATAATTGATCAATAAATCAATAACTACTTGCTTTGAGTTGCTGAATTTTCAGTACAGTAGTTGTAGTCCTTGCTTGCCCCTATAATATAGATATCTTACTTGTCACCAATGTGCTATAATTTTTGAGAAAAATGCAAAAATAAGCACAAAATTGGCCAGGGGTGTAGTACCCCCTTAAATAGCATACAGAAAGAAAGCTTTCATATTTCATTTGCATTACATATTTTGGTTTTGAGTGACCCTTTCACAAATCTACAACAGACAATGATAGCAGAACATAGTTTGGCATAAAGTCAATATTTGTCACCACAAATTTCCAATTGTTCAAATAGTGCTAAATTAAATAACTAATACATTCAAGAAAAGTAGTTTGATTCTAGTATTAAATGTTAACTCTTCCCCTTCCTTCCTTCCTTCCTTCCTTTCCTTCCTTCCTTCCTTTCTTCCTTCCTTTCCTTCCTTCCTTCCTTCTTTCCTTCCTTCCTTACTTCCTTCCTTCATTCCTTCATCATTTATTCCTTCCATCATTTGTTTTCTTTCTTTTCTTTCTTTCTTTCTTTCTTTCTTTCTTTCTTTCTTCTTTCTTTCTTTCTTTCTTTCTTTCTTTCTTTCTTTCTTTCTTTTTCTTTCTTTCTTTCTTTCTTTCTTTCTTTCTTTCTTTCTTTCTTTCTTTCTTTCTTTCTTTCTTTCTTTCTCTCTTTCTTTCTTTCTCTCTCTCCCCCTCTTCCCCTTAGGCCAAGAAAAAAATTGTTTGCTTGCCCTCAATTGAATTTTAACAATTGGGTCGGTCGGTCGGGATTTCTTTTTTTTTTTCTTCCTTTTTTTTTTTAATTACTAACAAACTCTACTGTTTGTAATTAATTAAGGCTCAAAATATGAACAATCAGACAATTTTGGTGTCAAAATGAATCAACTAACATTACAAAACAACTAAAATGTTGAACAAAAACTCTAAAATACATATTTTTTTTACATCTTCAGAATACAAAAATTTGAAAAGAAAAAAAAAACTTTTTCAGGAATTTTCAAAATTAGGGTCGGTATTCTTTTGTACAGTAAATAGAAAAAAAAAACTTTTTTCTGATTTCCAAAATTAGGGTCGGTCGGTTGAGGGCAAGCAAACATCTTTTTTTTTTTTGGCCTTATCTCATTCATTCTGACTTACTCCCTACATCTTTTATCTCTCTAAGAAACAACCACTCCGCTAAAAACATAAATGTACCGTTACCTAGGTTTCACAAAAGTTTTTTTGACAATAACCATAATAGCAAATCAGCAAAGAAATGCAGCATCACAAGTATAAAATGCCTAGTTTTTGTTTGGTACAGTAATTCTGGTGAATAGAGTAGGTCTTTTGCATGATGCCATGAACATACACCATTGTGACGAAATATATGAATTGAATGCCGAGTATAGTCACCTGATTTGTTCACGCAATGTTTCCATATAATTTACTGTGGTATTCATTGACGTTTAACAATAAGATTGTCACCTTTCTCAAGTCCGATATGAAGAGCCATTGATTTGTTTGTTCTTACTCATTCGGTATTCTATTATTTACAATATGGGCAATCAAATTAACATGTTAAAGAGATATTTGGGTATTTTTTGACAAAATTTTGTACAAAATATTACTTAGTATTAATGCTCTGCCAAATGATGTGAACAAATGAACACACCACAGAAATCCTTCAACTGCAAAGTTATTTGGTGCTTTAAAAATTTTCTCATATGGTCACCCTTCTACGATAATTGCCTAAGTCATTTTTTTATAATTTTGAGAACAAAGTACAAAATATGGTTCAAGCATGCATCAGTTACTTAGTAACCCTAATTATTTTTGCAATTCTGATTATCCTTTTAATTTGACTCACTATCATAATATTATGTTGCAGGGGCGGATTTAGCGGGGGCCCCCTCTATTTTTTGACTAGCAAAGGGCGCCTGTAACTTAAAAATACAAAAATTGTAAGAAATTTTTAAAAAAGGAACAAATTTGGCCATGAACAGCAAACAATGGGCCAAAACCGTTGAGTTTTCGAGGGGGTAACCCCTTTAACACATTTTTTTAGTCATCGACCAAAAGGCACCCCCTTTATCAAAAATTCCTGGATCCGACCATGTGTTGTGCAAAGATTGGTAAATAAATATGTTTAAATACATGTTTGAACCATTTTGTACTTTGTTCTCAAAATTACAAAAAGTGACTGGTGGTAATTATCGTAGTAGGTTGACCAGTGGCGTAGCGTGGGTCATCCGATTGGGGGGCACCAACTATGATTGGGAGGCACCGGGTCTGATTGGGGGGCACAAGCTATTTTTTGGCAATTTTCCTATGGGATTTTCTTAATTTTGCAATCGATTGGGGGCATGTGCACGCCCCCGCTTCCCGTGCCCCTATGACGCTATGCCACTGAGGCTGACAGTGACAATATGTATTTTACTTCTCATTTTGCCTGCTATCTCAAATTTACCATTATAAATGCAGCCAGTTGCAATAAATCGCATCACGTATACCATTGTTTACAAAATCCTATAACATCTCATCCATGCATGTGACTGACAATACTTTGACTGAATTCCACATATTTTTGTCACAAACAGAGGCCTTTTAAGGGAAAAACCACTGGTATGCTTTTGTATTTGTCTAGATCCCCAAGTTCAATAGTGATAGCAAATGATGTCAATGTGTGCATTGGCCCTGAACATGGACCAATTTGGTTGAATACCTACCACTTATCTATGGTCCCAGGGTATCAATGGTTGAGGTGTAGGGTGCATGCTATATATGCAAAGTGTTGGGTCAGTGAGGTCTTTGACTTGTCTTTTACTCTTTATTTGATATATTTTTGTATTAGTGGGTTTAATCATTTGGTATGGTAATGAGAATCATATCTTTGTACTCAAACTTGTGTAAGCACAACATGTAAGCTTAATTCAGTTAAAGGGCTGTAATTGGTGACCAGGCCAGCCAAGCACCATATCTGTCACCAATAGCACCCATAAAATTGGACCTTATTGACCTTTTTTCTATTTCTAAGATTCAAACCTGTTTACAAGTTGTCAAATTCCTTATACTAGATCGTAAAAAATGTTATTATCCAATTATGAACACCTCCCTGGTGTATGTAGTAGGGGTGGTCAATACGGCCCTTTAAGGTGTGTCGGCGCCTTCAGGCCATATTTTTTCAGTTTTAGTTAAATAATGCAATTTATTTCTGCAGGGCAATACAATGATATTATAGGAAATGCATAAAGAAGCCACTGGTCACTTTTATATTTCCATATGTATTGCAGTTCTTGAGTTATTACAAATAATACGCCAAAAAGAGGTGCACTAAACCCACACCTTTATTTTTTCAATATATTAGCACAAACATCACTAACTCAGGCACCCCTTCATCACCCACGGGCATATGGGGCTATAAGGAAAATATTGAATAGACAAATTCAGAACAAACAAAAAAACACCTTATGTGACCGTAATCATTTACAGTACACCAAGCAAAAAAACCCAGATGTTTCAGATTTTCAAGCTTTTTTAGAGTCATTTAGCCTGACTAACTCTTGTCCAACCCAACTTGGCAAGTCCATCCACCTTTAGATCTGGGGTTTGTTTGGTTGCCTTATTATTGCTGATTATTATAGTAGTCAAGTTAGCAGTCAAGTTAGCTCAATCGATAAGGCGTTCGACTATGGTGCGAGAGGTTGCGGGTTCGAACCCTGGCGGTGTCTAGTACGCTCTCGTGGAAAAATTGAGTTAGCTTGAAATTCCCCTGGACAAGGAACTTACTGCTAATTGTCTAGTTGTAACCCGTACAAAACTCGGGGAGCTGATCCTGGTTGTGATGGTTATTTGTGGAATGTCAAGGGTGTGCGCTCTTGAAGCAGCAAAGTCCCTGTATTGTTGTTAAGGAGGCTGTGTACTCTCAGACATGCATGTAGTAAAAGTGCAATAACTTTGTAATTATTCGCGCAAGACATATAAAAGTATACATTTTTATCAAGGCAAGACATCAATAAATCTTAATATAAATACAGATTTGGGGTAAAAACAACAATTATGAAGAAAATCACAAAAAAGTGAGTTTTTGGCAATATTTGTTAGGTACATAATAACAAAAAAACAATCTTTCCAAATATTTTATTTTTTTTTGAGCTCAATCTTGAGGCTCCATTCCAAAAACAGTTTTTTTATTTTTTTGATATTGGCCTTATTTTTTGAGATATTGACCATATAAGGCATCAAATTGAACTTTTTAAAATGCCTATTTGCACAAAATGATGCCTAAAATCGGAAATAGACCAAAATATAAAATGAGAAAACCGTTTCTTGAGTCGATCATGCTTTTTACGATGATCATATTTGCTTACCTATAGATGCTGTATTTATTGAGTTATCGTGTACCTAAATCGTCATTTTACCGAGAAAATGAACATTGAAATAATGGCCGTTGAAGTTTAAAGTGGTGACATTTTGCACTTTCATCGAATCTCGCAGGAGAATGCGGCAGTTTTTATTTTTCTACCTTACATTACATAAACATCGGGTAAATCCACGGTCCCTTGAGAAGTTTGAGCGAAATCCATTCATAACTTGATATTTAAATCGGGGGAAAGAACTTGAAAAAACCCACATTTTATCAGCTAAAACGGAGCCATTTGACCACTAGGTTCTTGTGCTTCCGTAGTGTTTCCATAAGATGCGCCGCGCATGCAGATAAGCGTCGCGTATGCGTAGCGTACTTGTGCGTTAACAAATTAGGCGATACACAACGCGCGATGCGTTGTTGCTGCGTGTACCCTGCTGGTACAACAAAGATTTTCTTTCCTTTTCAATTTCAAACACGAGTGGAATAGTGAAATAAAATCCTTAAAATATTGCAGTTGGAGTTTACAAATCTGGATTTTCATTCCTTGTATTTATAAAAAAACATAACAAAGTACAAACATATCAAAAAAACTCAATTTTGCGAAAGAAACAATGTCTAGAGTACACAGCTGCCTTAAATGGTTTATGGAATGATGTGGGCCGTAGTGGTCAGCGACAACCTGTAAAGTGTGCTGAGGCTTGTGGATCAACGTCTAGGCATTGTGCCTGTGCGTAGCGCACTATAAATCACTGCGCTTTAAAAAAATATATATATTGTTGATGTATTTGTAATTCCCAGGTCCTCCAGGCTTAAATAGCTACAATCCACGAAATTAATAGTTGACACACTTGCACTAAACAATGGAAATGTGTGCCCTATTAAAATTGGGGAGGCGAGGGAAACATGCATGCAATATATGTGAAGTACAGACTCCCCCCTATATCTAACCCTTCCCCACTCCCCATCTTTCAATGTTGGAGGGTCTCACGGACCTGTTGACAACATGGCTTGGTCCAACATTGAATTGGGGAGCGGGGGCAGAGATATACCAAAAAACAGGCAAAGTGTGCCAACCTTTTTTTCGTGGATTGTAGCTACACCATAGGCTAATTGTTATAAAATATTTGTTTACTGAAAAAAACATGTGCATTCACCTGTCACAAACATATGAATAATAGCTAGACTTGGATTTGCTTCACCCATCCCTTTTACTTGGTTCATAATTGTGACCATCCATGGGGGTTGTAATGTCAGTAGAACTATATAGTTAGAGATATAGTCCATTGAACCTTCAAAGCAATAGGAAGCTGCATGCAATATGTTATTGTAAAGCCTATTTTGAGGAAAATTTGCACTACCCCATATCTTCGGACGACCTATCTGGGACCACTGTCCCTATTTTGAATATATCATATCCCTTTTTTTTTGCTGTACTTGATCCAATTTTGTTTTTAATTTGTTTATTTTGTGTAAATTTTAAATATTTGTATTGTTTGTCTATAATGTACTTTTGTATGAGGGCCTGTTTGAAAAGCAGTGCTTGGTACTGCAGCTGTTTTACCCTCTATAAAGAAAGATTACCATAGTGTTTATATCTACCTTAAGTTACTGGCATGTTACTGGCATGTGCTGTGTTGCCTTAGCATAGTTTCTTGCATGTACATATGCGGCATGTTGAACGCGCGCATAAAGGTATGTACACGCACAAAGTAACACTAAGTTAACACGCTAAACTACAAAGCTAGTGCCGGTAACTCGCAGTAGATATACAGACTATATATAACTATCTAAATATTTTTGAAATAAGTTTATCAGAGAGTTTATAATAATGTACTTAAATAAACTACAAAAAGTATAATAACCCCAATTTCTAACCACAAGTGCTTCTCTAAAAAAAAGCACTAAGCTTTTGACATGTCTAGGCAACTATTCTGCATTATGAATGAATCACATAAATCATGACTCTGTACTACTACTAAATGATCTTGTCAATAAGCTTTTGACTGGTTATATAGTGGATTAGAAACTCAATAGATACTATAATACTCCCACGAGTTTTTTCATCTGTGTAGTTCCCATGTCTATTCAATAGAAACAATCTGTTCATTCATTTGTGTACTTTGTAAAGACCGCTGTCATTGTCAACTAACTAGGCCTACAATACATTCTGTATACACCACAGATTGTTGAAACATTGCCGACATGTCAACTAAAGATGAAGGCAAATGTCAATAACATTTTTTTTTTTCTGGGCAGAGCGGTCATTGGGGATGTGTTTTGTTTTGGGAAACAGCAGCTGAATTATAGTTATCTTTAGTGTAGCTGAAGAAGTAAGTTGGCCAGCTTCAGTTGATACCTGAAAATGATCAATTTTTATCTTTAGTATATGTTTGGTTGCTATCTGAAGTATATTATGGCAGTAAGAGTGCTCGCTTCAACAAAAATTTGCTCTCTTCATTTACATAGCTGGAAGTAACATGCTATCTGAAGTAGAAAGTTGAGTTAAGTAGTTATTTTCAGTAGATATCTTCAGTAGATAGCTGATGTTAAGCTGCTATCTTCAGTAGATAGTTTAAATTAAGTTGCTATAGCTGAAGTTAATTCTATTATTTTAAAGAATGTTGAATAGGTTAAGTTGCTATCTTCAGTAGAAAACTAAAATTAGGTTGCTACCGTCAGTAGATAGCCAAAGTTAAGATGTTATCTTCAGTAGATAGCTGAAATTTAGTTACTATCTACAGTAGATAGCTGGAGTTAAGTTGCTATATTCAGTAGATAGCTGAAGTTAAGATGCTATCTTCAGTAGATAGCTGAAGTTAAGATGCTATCTTCAGTAGATAGCTGAAATAACGTTGCTATCTTTAGTAGATATATTCAGTCGATATCTTATATCATTGCTATCTTCAGTAGATAGCATAAATAACATTGCTATCTACAGTAGATAGCTGAAATTAAGATGCTATCTATCTATTTAGCGATGAATCCGGTGAAAACTTACTAGTTGTTATGAACTCCTGTCATAAAAGCCTATCCCACAAGATGAATTTAAGTTGCGATCTTTAATAGATAGATAAAATTAAGATGCTATCTTCAGTAGATAGCTGAAGTCAGTTGCTATTTTCAGTAGATAATTGAAGTTAAGTTGCTATCTTATTAAGTAGATAGATTAAGTTCAGCTGCTATCTTCAGTAAATAGCTGAAATTAATTTGATATCTTCAGTAGATAGCTGAAGGTAGTTTGCTTTAAAGTTTGATGAGTTAAGTTGCTGTCTTCAGGAGATTGCTGAAATTATTTTTGCTATCTTCAGTAGATAGCATAAGTGAAGCTGCTATCTTCATAAGTTAGCTTAATTCAATGTTGCTATATTCAGAAGATAGCTGAAGTTAAGTTGCTATCTTCAGTAAATATAGCTGAAATTGATTTTGATATCTTAAGTAGATTGCTGAAGTGAAGTGGCTATCTTCAGTAGATAGCTGAAATTAATTTGGCTATCTTCAGTAGATAGCTTAAGGTAACTTGCTTTTTTTTCAAGAAAGTTCACTTATTCATTGTTATGAACTTCTGTCATAAAAGCCTATCCCACAAACTGAACTAAGTTGCTATTTTCAGTAGATAAATAAAATTAATTTTGCTATATTCAGTAGATAGCTAAAATTAAGTTGTTATTTCAGATGATAGCTGAAATTAAGTTGCTATCTTCAGTAGATAACTGAAATTAAATCGCTATCTTTAGTAGATAGCTGAAATTAAGTTGTCATCTTCAGTAGATAACTTAAGGTTTTTTTGTCAAGAATGTTCGATGAGTTAAGTTGCTATCTTTGAGTAGATAGCTGAAATTAAGTTGCTATCTTCAGGAGATAGCTGAAATTAAGTTGCTATCTGCAGGAGATAGCTGAGTTAAGGAGGCTGTGTACTCTCAGACATGCATGTAGTAAAAGTGCAATAACTTTGTAATTATTCGCGCAAGACATATAAAAGTATACATTTTTATAAAGGCAAGACATCAATAAATCTTAATATAAATACAGATTTGGGGTAAAAACAACAATTATGAAGAAAATCACAAAAAAGTGAGTTTTTGGCAATATTTGTTAGGTACATCATAACAAAAAAACACTCTTTCCAAAATATTTTATTTTGTTTTTAGCTCAATCTTGAGGCTCCATTCCAAAAACTTTTTTGTTTATTTTTTTGATATTGGCCTTAGTTTTTGAGATATTGACCATATAAGGCATCAAATTGAACTTTTAAAATTCACATCGCCTATTTGCACAAAATGATGCCTAAAGTCGGAAATAGACCAAAATATAAAAAAATGAGAAAACCGTTTCTTGAGTCGATCATGCTTTTTACGATGATCATATTTGCTTACCTATAGATGCTGTATTTTATTGAGTTATCGTGTACCTAAATCGTCATTTTACCGAGAAAATGAACATTGAAATAACGACCGTTGAAGTTTTAAGTGGTCACATTTTGCCCTTTCATCGAATCTCACAGGAGAATGCGACAGTTTTAGTTTTTCTACTTTATATTACGTGAACATCGGGTAAATCCACAGCCTGTTGAGAAGTTTGAGCGAAATCCATTCATAACTTGATATTCAAATCGAGGGAAAGAACTTGAAAAAACCCACATTTTATCAGCTAAAACGGAGCCACTTGACCACTTGAAATTAGTGTTTCCAAAGGATGCGCCACGCATGCAGATAAGCGTCGCGTATGCGTAGCGTATCTGTGCGTTAACAAATTGCGCGACACGCATGCGCGATGCGTTGTTGCTGTGGCGTGTACCTCGCTGATACAACAAAGATTTTCTTTCTTTTAAAATTGCAAATCTGAATGAAATAGTGAAATAAAATCCATAAAATAAGCGCAGTTGGAGTTTATAAATCTGGATTTTCTTTCCTTGTATTTATAAAAAACATAACAAAGTAACAAATATCAAAAAAACTCAATTTTGCGAAAGAAACAACGTCTTGAGTACACAGCCGCGTTAAGTTGTTATCTTCAGCAGATAACTAAGGGTAATTTGCTTTTTCAAAGTTAAGTTGATATCTTCAGTAAATATAGCTGAAATTGATTTTGATATCTTAAGTAGATTGCGAAGTGAAGTGGCTATCTTCAGTAGATAGCTGAAATTAATTTTGCTATCTTCAGTAGATAGCTTTGTAAAGTAATTTTGTTAAGGTAACTTAAACAAGAAACTTTGATAAATTAAGTTGCTATCTTCAGTAAATAGCTCAAATTAATTTTGCTGGATAGCTGAAGTGAAGTTGCTATCTTCAGTAGATAGCTAAAATTTAGTTGCTATCTTCAGTAGATAGCTGAAATTAAGTTGCTATCTTCAGGAGATAGCTGAGTTAAGTTGTTATCAGTTTTGTAGCTGTTTAGCTTTGTAAAGTAATTTTGCTAAGGTAACTTAAACAAGAAAGTTTGATAAATTAAGTTGCTATCTTCAGTAAATAGCTCAAATTAATTTTGCTGGATAGCTGAAGTGAAGTTGCTATCTTCAGTAGATAGCTAAAATTTAGTTGCTATCTTCAGTAGATAGCTGAAGTGAAGTTGCTATCTTCAGTAGATAGCTGAAATTAAGAATTAGTAAGTTTTTAGTGAGTTCGCTGTCGGACACGTTTGGAACCATCGGACAAGTTTAGAACAGTTCTAAACTTGTCCGACACCAAATCCGCTAAAAAGGTACCAATTGTTTTGAATTCCTGTCATAAAAGCCTATCCCACATGCTGAAATTATGTTGCGATCCTCAATAGATAGATAAAATTAAGTTGGTATCTTCAGTAGACAGCTGAAATTAAGTTGCTGTCTTCAGTAGATAGCTGAAGTGAAGTTGCTGTCTTCAGTGATAGCTGAAATTAAGTTGTTATCTAGATAGATAGGTGATCCTAAAGTAATGTTGCTATCTTATATATAGCCAAAGAATTGAAGTTGTAATCTGCTGTGTTTTTGTGGAACAGTGACATTATTATGGAAAGTATGCTTTTAAAATTTTGGTCAATGCTACGGAAAAGGTCTTCAGATGATGGTGGATGCGATATCGTCATTTTTGACGTCGCCATTGGATTAACACATAATCATGAAATCTTCACAAACAATTCTAAATTTTGTATGTGGTGTCGAAGCAAAATTATCTTACTCTAAAACCGTTGGGGTACGACAATGTACCACACTGTATTATGTTGTTTTTCAATTTATAACTGCTAACCGTATAATTTGAATGCGCTATCAGCCTTGTATTTTCGCCAGCCTCGAACGTCACGTGTTGCATGTCCTACGCCACCTGAGGTCTTATCACTCTTTAATTACGCTACCAAACTTGGTCAAAGTTAATTGAATATGACATATTACTGATGATTAATTGGGTCATAAAATCCAGATGACACACAAACTGTAGATCTCTAAATATAAGAATGATAATATGGGACAAGTATGACCCATTTCATCAAAACTTGAAATATTGCAAAATTAGACATGTAGAGATTAGAAAATAAATTGTTAAAATAAAGCCAAATTTGTTTTTGTACAATGTAAACTTTCAAATGACCAGTGGCATAGACAGGGCTTTTTCAGAGGGATACTAGGGAACTTTCAAGGGGGAAAAGTGGACCAAAATGGTCAGAAATGGGTTCAAAAGTACAAAAAAGACATACAAATCTTAAATTACAGGACAACCAGTATCCCACAGGGAGGGGGAGCAAGACTTCCCACAGAGCTGCCCCTCTTTGCCTACCCCCTTGGCTACACCACTGAAATATTAAATTGCTATCTTCGGTAGATAGCTGAAATTTTAAGTTGTTATCTTCAGTAGACTAAAGGTAATATTTTTTTCAAGAATGTTCGATGAGTTGCTGTCTTCAGTAGATAGCTGAAATTAATTTTGCTATCTTCAGTAGATAGCTGAAGTGAAGTTGCTACCTACAGTAGATAACTGAAAACTTTGCTTGAAATTAAGTTGTTATCTTCAGGTAATTTGCTGCCCCCTCTTTGCCTACCCCCTTGCCTACACCAATGCAAATGACATGGTAAAATTGGTCAGTATTTGGTCAATGGTTATTTGGATATTGCTGTCAATGCAGTTCTGTAAAATAAAGCAATAATTAGACAGCACTGAATGGGATTTTTAAAAATTTGCTTTAATTTTTTTGAAAAAAAGCCCAGTTTTGAAAAGTCGTTAAATGTCATATACATCCAAAAACAATAAAAACTCAATTTTAGATATTTGACAGATTTTGTGGCTGGGACTGCTAGTCCTAAGGTTCGCTAGACCGAGAAAAAAAAGTGGTCGCAAGCCTGAAAAGTTTGCTAGCACCATAACCCTAACCCAACCCTAACCTTGACTTTCGAACTGGCGACCCTCTTTATTATATTTCAGCATAGCAAACTTTTTTTTTACTAGCAAACCTTAATTTCGGACTAGCGAACCTTAAGACGAGCAAATCTTGGGACTACCAAACAGTCCCCAAATATGTATGGTTTATATCGTGTTCTGGGTTTTGTGAGAATGGGTCACATGTGTAACTAGTTAGCCAAAAAGCCATTCCAAACACCTGCTAATATGGATACAAATGCCATTATGTATGTAACTGGACTGTTATTGTTTACTATTGCCATTCAGTGGTTTGGTCTAGGCTGATAGATAGAACAATACATAATACTAAACGTATTAATATCATCTTGATCTAAGCAATCATGGGAAGTAAATAAATATCAATAGACTTAATCATGGCCACTACTACTGGCCATCAATTTATCATCAGATCATAGGACAGGACAAAGTACATCCATTCATCAAGAAAACAATATAATAATAATATCAATCACATAGAATAATTCAACAATAGCAAATGACATCACCACAGACTGACCATTAATCTGCCAAACAAAGCTGTTCAACAAGAAAACAATAGGATGAGCTGGTGACATGTAACAATGGATTAAACTTAAAGTTTGCCTGATGATGGGAAACTCTAGTCTACGCTAAAGCCACAATTTCTCCATGTTGCAAAATTTAAAATCCGTGTTACAAATTGGATGATTTCTGTGATTTTCCGTTTTCCACTATAAAGCACTGAAAAGTTAAAACAAACATGTTTTAAAAGTGTATTTTGTCTTACCTTTTACTGTAGTATGGCCAGAATCTTGCATCGTAGGATTAATTCTAGAATGGATTGTTTAATGGTTGATTACTGCTAAATAATCACTTTTCTTTGTTTTATTTTCCAAATCAGCACAAGTTAAACATTTTACACAGTTTTTCACTATTTGTGGCATTGCGGAGAAATTGTGGCTTTAGTCTACACTCTTAAAAAAGATTAGCCTAATAAATTGGTAGAAATAAAATGTATTACATGCCTTGCAGCTTGTTCTGATTCTCTCACCATTTAAGTATCTGCCTCAATATAAATTTGTACAACAAAAGGACACCTGTATTCAGGTTTTAGGGATGTCAGTGGTCTGAAGTGACTTTGCAGGAAAATCCTGAAAAGTTTGAATTTGGATTATAAAGCCTCAAAACGGGCTGAAAATAAATGAAAGTGCCGAAATTTTTGCAGCAATAAAAACCTGAAATCAGGCAATTGTCTGAAAATAGCATCCCTGAGGTTTGAATCTGAAAATTCTGAAAATTATCCCATGCCTGTATTCCAGGGGTACTTTTAAAATGTTGTTAAAATTTGTTTGTGTAGATCACTTGGATGAGAGGATCTCTGGGACTCATGACCAACACTCTTACCAACTGAGCTAAATCATGGAAGATTGTGGCATTGGAGTAGTGTTTGACTTCAAACATGTCAAAGTTCATGGGACCTCTTGTGAAAGATGCATGTTGGAACATTATGAATACAAAAGGAGTCATGATGTTGACCATGTACAATGTTAAGGTTTTTTCCATGATACTATTTTTTCCTAATTTCAAACCAACATTTTAACTCAAATCTGTGCAAAACATATGAGTTAAAAACAAATTATGTCTCTTGGAAAACAAAGACAAACAAAAGAAACTACATGCTTCTCTTGGATGCATTTCAAAATCACTTTTTACAAGAGCCTATTATTGTCTATTGCAAAATGTGTGTAATACACACTTCCATTGTAACGTCTTTTCTATACCTACATCTATGCCATTCCAAGTAAAAACATAGTATTTACTTCATTTTGTACATAGCAGATACTTTGTCTTACTTGATCCCAAGAATATTTGAAAAAATATTTGCCTTCCAAATGCAGTATTTGTTATGTTTATAACCTGCAGATACAGCAATTTGACTTTGGCAACAAACTGATTCAAAACCACCTGTTTCCCAAGCCAAAACACAGTATCTGATATGCCCTGCATGAATAGATACAGCATTGTGACTTGTGATGGTAGATCTATGATATGACAGATGCTTTTAATGACCAGTCATTAACTGTTCTAAACATGTGTTTTCGAATTTCATACACAAAAATCAAATGGAGTGATTTGAAGAAAAAAATCACAATCCAATTGTAAGTTAACTTTGTGATTCACTTAATGGCTTCATGATTTGTGCAGGTGTCAGTCTGCTAAACCAACAAAAGTTGTAGGCAATTGTGTCATATCACATAGAATCCAACAATATTATTTTTAAGGGTACATGATGTATTGTTGGTCGAAGCAGCCAAAAAAATTAATTTTCATTGTCTAAATCAATATATAACACTTTGATGTTTTGCGAAATTTCATTCTACAAATCATATACTTTGAAAACTTGCTTGATTTATTGTTGTGAATGAGTATGGTAGTTTTACAAAAGTGTTGTTGTTTCAGCCCTCTTTACGACATAACTCAAGAACCACAGAACCTTCAAAAGTGTAATTAGTAATACTTGAATCCTTCTACACACTCTCTATGAAATGATCAATGCAATTTTTGCCAAAACTCACTACCATTTGGAAGATGCTGTGAACTACCAAATGGCAACAGTTTAAAAAAGTTGCTAACCTTAAGGTTGGTCTGAATTGCTAAATTGTTGGTCTAAAGTGCAACGTAAAAAAGAAATGCTTGGGCCAAAACATTTTTTTATTAATTTTTAAAAACTAGATAAAAATATCTAGGAGCCATTTTTTCATTTTTTTGAATTTCGACCAACTTTGAGAAATTTGCACCAAAAATTTCAAATATTTTTGGTGAAGTTGGTCAAAATTCAAAAAATAAAAAACTTCTCCTAGATATTTTTATCTAGTTTTTAAAAATTAATAAAAAACATTTTTTGGCCCAAGAATTTTTTTTTACGTTACCTAAAAAAAGTGGGCCAAAAACCGTTTTTTGGGATTTTGGGCCAAAATGAGCATTTGGCCCAAATTTGACCTCACAGATGAACTTATCAAGTCTTTGCCATTCTAAATATGTATACTTTTATATCGTTCATGCAACAATTTAGCAGTTATGAGGCCCGAAAGTTTCCATAATCCTAGGGTTCAGACCAACCTTAAGGAGTACAATGGTGGAGTAGTGATTTGAATACATTTTACAATATTAGACCCTCATTTTCATTCATAGACATTCTGATACATTATGCCCATTTTTGTTAATGCACTACTACCACTATAACCACTTTTGTATACGAGAAGCAAGATTTCCCCAAATCAGGAAATTCCCTGAAAACTAGGAAGAAATGCAAATCCTAGCTAAGGGTTTTTTTGCCTTTACAATCCATTTTGCTCACCATTTTGCATATATGTTCAAATGAGAACATAGATATCATTGTGTATCATTGCTTGTTAGGTTTCCGCACTTGCCGGGCTGGATTTACCATAGGGCCAGATGGGCCCGAGCCCAAGGCCCCCAAATTGCCTTGTGCAGTGTGCATCTTCCATTTTAGCTGAAAAACACCATATTTTAGACCAAAATAGGGTACAAAAATTACAAAAGTTTTTTGTGTTTCGCGTGTACTGGCCTTTTTATAGCAAATTTCAGCTTTAATTTGAGCTAAAATAGTCTAAAATTGAATTTTTTCACGCTCTTCGTGCGCAAATGTCCTAGTGAAATCTAAAACTTGGCCACTTGAGTGCACATGCCTTCCTCACGGTGCATTTGGGGGCCTCCAAATTTTGGCTTGGCCCAGGGCCCCCGAAAAGGTAAATCCGGCCCTGCACACTTGTCCTGTTGTTGTTGTGTGTTTTGTTTTTGTTTTTTGGAAGGTGGTGTAACACTTTTCCAGGCATTTGCCTTCCATTGCATCTCCTACATGTGTTTTTTTAATAATTTGGGAGTTGTATTATATTTTGTAATTTGATGGAAATGAACTGAACTGAACTAAACTGTACCATATTAAGTCCACAATTTGTGGCATCATACTTCACTTGTCTCAAAGGGTAACTACTCATTCTATCGAATCTAACCTGAGCTATTATATGCTTACCATGAGAACTACCTGCTTATTGGTCAAAAAGAAGTTTTCATTATCAATTGGACCAATCAGCAACATTGTTAGAATAATTTCACCACACAAAAAATTTGGGGTGAATTATTTGCAAAGCACCATTCTGATTGGTGATTAAAATGAAGATATCATGTAATTGACCAATCAGAGGCAATGTTGGATCGGCAGGTAGTGCTCGGGGTTAATAGGTTTTTTTTCTATACATGACAGTCCCCCTTCATTCATCTATATTTTATAGGCCCTTGTGCATGTAAAATTACATGAAGGAGTAACCAAATAAAAACATGTTTATACTAATGTTTTAAAAACATTTTTGTGTTTGCTGTGATGTTAGGCCAAAAAAAAATTGTTTGTTTGTCCACGTCCGACCGACTGTGTACCCTGGTCCCGGCCGTGTCTTTTTTTTTTTTAATTTACGTTGATTGTGCTAGTAAAACAGTGGTTAGTATAAATTTAAAGAAAGAAAATGTAAAGAAAATGAACAGTATAACATGCAGAACCATCTCAAGAGTTAAACCTGTAAAGTGCTGTGTGTTTTGACTTATTTACCAGTCTTCAAATTGTCAGTTTCAAGTGCAAAAAATTGTTTGTTTGTCCACGTCCGACCGACCGTGTACCCTGGTCCCGGCTGTGTCTTTTTTTTTTTAATTTACGTTGATTGTGCTAGTAAAACAGTGGTTAGTATAAATTTAAAGAAAGAAAATGTAAAGAAAATAAACAGTATAACATGCAGAACCATCTCAAGAGTTAAACCAGTAAAGTGCTGTGTGTTTTGACTTATTTACCAGTCTTCAAATTGTCAGTTTCAAGTGCAATATCTGTAAAAAATAAAAAATAATAAAAAATCCGACCTACCGACCCAACTGTTTCATAAGCCTCTATGGACAAACAAACCCTTTTTTTTTGGCCTTATCCTTACACCTAATATTTTAATTTAGATTCTATATTTGATTTGTTCTTTCAGTATTCATCAGCCAGTGATCCCAATGTGAGAGTACAGTCGTGTTCTATCTTGGACTATAAGGACAATGGTGCAATAGGTATGTATGTGTACAACCGCTGGTGCATAGCTACTATCCTGGACAAAATGGTTGGAACACTTTGATACGGTTGCACTCTGCTCTTTTTTTTTGTGTTGAGCATATCTAGGCATTAACAGCTGAAATCTAGGAGATAACGCTGACGAAACTTCTGCCAGGCACAAGTGACTTGGTGAACGAAGGGGGGTTGCCGTAGATAGCTGGTCGGGGCAATTTTTACAGGACAGTCAAGTGTTACCCTGATCGGAAACCGACTGTAACAAGGTCTTTTATCATGGGTCATTATTCTGTCCCACCTTGACCAGATGAGCCACGGGGAGAGCCGTTTTTTTTTTGGTCCTGCTGGGAATTGAACCCAGGACCTCTCACACCCAAGGCAAAGACCTTAACCAGTGTGCCACGCTGCTCTTTTAAAATAACTCCGACACTTAATGTGTACAAGGGTGACACCACCTTACATGGCATCACATGCTTTATGTTGCTCAATTTAAAATACACCCTTGTAGCGTGGAAGATTATATTGTCATGTTTTCTATATGGGTGAATGAATTTGAAATGGAATAGCCCAATTTGCAAGCTTAGAGTTCAGTTGAAAATCAGATGGTAATCCAACCCAATGCATTGTGGGACAGTTTCCACTTAAACTCTGACCTATCGGGAAAATGCTTTATCATTTATTTATTATATTGTAATAATGTTCTAAGATAACAATATTTTTGTTATTGTTTAAATTTGAGTAAAATATTTAAATACTGTTCTGTAATCACAATCAATGTTTCCATATAGGTCAGATTTCAACTAGTGTACCTCCCAAAACTGAACCACAATGCAATTATTGTATTTCAGTTCAGTCACTATAGGACTTTACAACGCTCAGGTCAATTAAATTGTTCTTTTCTTTCTTTATCCAGATGGTGTATGCGTCAACCCAATTGATGTACCTGAGAACGTTGATGAAAGACCTGGTCCAGCTCATGATATTGTCATAGAAGACTTCACTAAAAACTTTGGTGTCAATGTCACAGGCGATCCAGATACTGCTGGCGATTATACTTGTCTCAGGATCAAATACAAGCTCAGAGAACACTGTAAATATCAATGAATAACTCTCATGCTAACCATCATTATACAATGTAAAAACCAGGGATTGTTGCAATCTCCCCCACATAAGGTCCCCATTGATATACTAAAATCATCAACAAATTTACCCTAGGAATTTACCACCAAATTATATACAAGCATAAATGCCTCGAAATGAGGGCGTTTTGTTTTTCTTTTCTTTTTTTTGACCAGAGACGAAAGGCAGATATCCTCCACAAAAACATTACAATATAGATTGGTCTTACAATAATACATGTTTGTACAGCTGTCTGTATCAGTAATATAATTGTTTTTGTGGAGGGTGTCTGCCTTTCGTCAAAAACAATCCTCTTTAGGAGGCATCAGGCGCGTCGCAAGCGGGGTGCCCGTGGGGCGCTACACTTTTTTTTGTATTTTTGGCTCTTTTTTTTTGCACTTTCTTGCAGCTTTGGGTGCCACACTTTTTGTCACCTTGCTACGCACCTGGGAGGCATATATGCTTGTAGATGGAATTCTACATTAGTTGTAGGACAATCCTTTACACATTTTAGCTTTCCTTTGACCTACCACCTTAAAATGTTCACAACAAGTAGGCCTATACACTTGGGGGTATCTACATATATACAGTATACGGGGATGTGCCGGTCTAATAGGTGTCTTTTTTGCAAGAAATCCGTACACATGAGTCCTGATTTGAGAAAAAATCCCTAAACGTGGGTCCCGATTTGAGAAAAATGGGTGAAAAACTGTCAAATCAGCCATTTTTAATAGGTATACAAATCAGTCAAATATAGGTCCCCGATAATTGGTCAAAAACTGTCAAATCAGCTGTTTTTTAGGTTTAAAAAATCCCTAAATATGGATGGGGGTATACTGTCTGCAGTATATTGGCAAACTTGCAGCTACATAAAATTTTCTTTGAGATGTTATATCCATTGTAATAATGACATTTTTGGGTAAAATTTGTCGAATGCGTATGCGATGTTACTAACACAATACATACATGGCATGTGGGACTCATACACACATCAAAGTATCGTACCATAGCAGGACCCATGGAGTGACACACATAATTTGGCATTATCAGCACTGGTAGTAAATTCCAATTTTCTTTGCTTTACCCCAGTTGTTCGGCTCAAAATTAAACAGAGACTTATTTGACAATAAAAGCTAACATTTTATGGAAAAGAAATCCTAATCTATTTTTTATGGAAATGTAACAATATGGCTTTAAGTGCACCTTATTATCTTTAACCTTCAAATTATTCAATATTTGCCTTGTATTTCAGTTGCTAATAAAATCAAAGGTATGCAGTTTACGTTGCGAGGCCGTAATTCTGCAGACCTCAGCCTGTACTTTTGTCAGAATCATGATCATGGAGGAAGCACTGACTACTATGCTGTACAGGACTATGTCAATCAGGTAAGAATGGGAATTCCAAATGGGTGTTATTCTGCAGGGGCTTTGTTTAGAGCAACAGGTGATTCTGAAGCCCTCAGGGCATGGGCGTCAATCCTGGGGGACGTGTTCCTCCCCCCCCCAACTTTCAGCAAAGTTACCAATTTGTTGTTCTTTTCAGCCACTTTTTGACCATTTTGGCTGATTGTCCACCCCCCCCCCAATTTCAAGCCAGATTTGCACTCAGGGTAATCAAGTTTAGTTAGGGGTGTGCCACTGAAAGTAGCCCCATCAATACACCAATTTTTCAAGAAATTTGGGCCTATTGCTATACCAAAATTCAGTTTCTACAACTTTTCCTCGGGGGTGCCAAGTGACTTCTTTGTTCATCTTCTCTCCTTTTTCATTTGGGGCAGTGTTAGGGTTAAGAGGTGGGGAACAGGGGTTATGACATCATAAATTTGGACACTTCGAGAGTGAATATTATCTTGTCTTTTTTATACAGAAATATATTGCCAGGGAGTTCATCTATGAGTGTTTTTGTGGCATCAAACCAGGGGCTGCATATGATTTCATCATGCGGACACTTCCTGTAGACTACAGTGTTCTAGGAGATCCCCATGACACTGCAGTGATCAAAAACTACCCAAATGATGCTGTCAACCCGAGTAAGTCATCTGGTATAACTTTATAGTCTGTATACCTTTTTCGAGTCAATACTTTAGATATTGTTTTTTATTGTGTCTCTAAATAGAAAAGAAGCACATTAAAGTATACATAAAAGAAATGATGCAAGGAATCCAACGAGCATAACAGATTCCTGCAAAATAAACAGTTTTGAGAAAATCTCAAAATTTGATTTTACTTTACTAACTCGAGGAATGTATATAGACTACATGCTCCACAACTTATTCATCTGCCAATTAAAGGTTCTTTAACCCCAGCATGCTTGTATTCTCCTAAATTGACCGATTATATTTCAATCTTCTAACTTTTGATGATAGGAATCCTGGGGGGGGGGCACTCCCATATATTGACATACGTCATGTGCCTACGAAAAAAACCCCTTATTTTTGGCAAATCCTACACCCAATGACCCCATTTTTTTCAGTAGCCTAGACTGAATGACCCCCTTTCTTGAACAATTAGTCCTCAAAATTGAAATTTCGGCGCGCGAAGAATAAATGAGTTTTGTCTATTTTGAACTGTAAAATTGGGTAAAAAGCTATTTTTGATTGTCAATGATATGAAATTTTGGGCGCTCTCATACAAAATCACCCCATTTTTGACATTGCCAACACCAAATGACCCCCTTTTTTCTGAAAATTTCAACAATGATAGACCTCTATTTCGTGGGCACAGGTGCGTCACTTTCATATTCGAGTGCCCCCCCTGGGTGGAATCAATCTAAATGGAGTAAGATTGATTTTTGATTGACTCTTACTCTTTTTGTATAGACTGGGTTCACCATCTAATCAAATTTTACTCCTAATTTACAGTATTATGTTGCATATGCCTGGAATGAGATTTCAAACTTTTTATAGTAAATATTTTCAATTGGAATTGACGTATCCTTAACTGAAATCTGCAAAAGACTGAAAAAACAATGTAAATCAATTCTTTTGACTGAATATTCAATCGGATCAAATTTGTTCCCAACTTCAATCGCTAAAAGATTGAGAATCACACCTTTGTACTGATTAAAAAGATTGAAAATTTGGTTACAGGTCAATAGTCTGAAGGGTCACTAGTCCAAAATACCCATAACTTAGCTATAAACCCTAACCCTTACCATAACCCTAACCTTCACCCTATTCCTGACCTATAACCTAAACCAAATCCCTAAACATAACCCTAAGCATAAATCTAATCCTATCTGTGCCCTAACACTGATTTTGTTTTTACAAATTAGACCATGTTCACTGAATAAGAAATGACAAATAATTGGCACAAAAGAGGAAATTTAGTGTGATGTGTTTCATCTGGATAGGAAACATTTGTTATATAGGCTCAGCTTTATTAGGCAAAAAAAATGTTGTTGTGTTGCCCTCAAGTGGGAAAATGGGTCGGATTTCTTTTCTTTTCTTTTTTTTCTTTTTTTTTATAAACCTTCAGTTGTTTAAAAATCCCCTCAAATATTAAATAATGCTTCTTCAATTAGGAAACATTTGTCAATTTTGACTTCTGGATACCCGTTAGACATCAATCAAAGACTAGTCTTTCAATAAAATATTAATTTTAAGTGAAAAACATTGATTTTTTTAAAACAATTCTGTAAAAATCATCATTCAAAAAAAAAAAAAAAAAAAATCCGACCCTGATTTTTTAGGATTTAGGGTCGGGCGGTTGAGGGCAACACAACAATTTTTGTTTTTTGGCCTTAGGGTGAGATGTGGATTAGCTATAGTCAGGGAACATGAATATATTTTGACATAGGTCTGACCATGCATAAGTTCCTCTACTAGAGATAATCTACACCCCACCCAACCTTGCCTAGTTACTAGTAATAGTATTGTATTCAGTCAGGACAGAAATGACAGAGTCTACAGTTTGAAACACTTTTCTATTGTTTCACTTTATATTACAGGTAGTTGTGAGAAAAAACCTGGAGACAAACGTTGTGAATGGAGTCCTGAAGGTAAAATAGGGATTAACAAGCTTATTATGCATGGTATGAAGAACAACAGCGATATGTACATGCAGTTCTTACCAGCGGTTCCGCCCGGTTACTTTTGTTTAGAACAATTGTAACAGGACGGAACTGGACGGAACCGGCGGTCAACCCCCGGTCGAGTATTGATATTGTCCCTTAGCAGTTTGTCACTCAAACCTTGCCACCACAGGCAACCACCTAGTTTGCTTAACTACATTGTCCGCTCATGTAATGTATTGAAACATAGGCAGTTCTACACGGATGGACAGACAAGTATGGTCAGCAAGATGTTCCTATAAACAGCAGCTTCATATGAAATATAAACTTTGATGGATTGAGCACCCCGGTGAACACTTGGTGACAGAAAATATTGATAATGAAAAGTGTAGGATAACTTGTGCCTAAAATTAATACAAATATCTTGAACACCTAATAATTTTCAATTTCAATCATTGTCTTGCAGGTTTGTGGCATCCAAAATGCATTAAACCAAAGCAAATAATATCTGATGGTATTTATCGCAATATAGAAGTGACCTTTGACCTTGCTCCTTTTGATTTTGATCATTATAAAGTGCTTGTTTTTGGTGGTGATGGGAAGATAAAGGCTATGACACTAATGGTTAGTATCATGTGGAAACCTGGTTGCGTTATGTATGTTTTGAGTTTAATCATTTATGTGATGAATTTTTCCAGGACTGTGGCACACTAAATGCCAAAACTCGCAGCAGGTTCGGTCGGGGAATTATGAAACTGTGAGAATTGAATTTGATCAAGCACCGGAAGAGTTGAAATCATTTAACAGATACAAAGTGTTGCTGTACTATTTTAACAAGACCAGTTGGAAAGTTGGAGACTACACTACTATTGGCAAGATACTAGAAGTGAATAAGGTAAGCTTACACTCAGGTGCAGTAAGTAAACACAGCCAAATTAATAAGTCGCCACTAATTCCATCCCCATTTAATCAGAATCTGATGAGTTTATGTCAAAATAATTTATATAATAATTTTCTATACACTTTCCAAATTTGATATCAAAAGTTTAATTATCATGAGCATAGGAACCATTGTTGGGAAATTTGTGCAATTTTAAAAATGAGAAATTACGAATTGACCACACAAAAGCCAATGCATGGTATCAGCATGATGTACGGTAATAAATATAATAAATTACATATATCAAATGTTTTGTCCAAAATTACATTAATCACAATCTTTTCTCACTTTTTATTGTTCTTTTCAGACTCCGGTCGGTTTTAATATCACTCAAGGAAGTTGCATGCCAGAGAGTAACTTCACCGTGACATTGACCCTTGGCCTTCCGAAAATGAGTTACAAGACTTTTCATAACAGTTGTTTTGTATCTGTGGTAAGTTTTGTAACATGTATGAACAAATTTTCTTAGCTCAAGATATACTAACACAATTCTGTATCTCGTCCTTTAAAACTGCAGAATTCGGTAGTCGTAGGGGCAGCAGACTGCAATGGGACATGGCAAAATTTCACCACGGTGATGTTCACTAATCTTAAGGATCTTAATTCTCCCAATTGTAATTGGTACATCAAAGTAAGTTGATCCTGTGATTCCTGTGTGTTATATTTGCCATGTCAGCAGCTTCCACTCACTTCACTGCAACTTCATACATCGATAATCATGCTGTGTAGTCTTCACCTCGTCATTGCTTCTATGAATAGTTATAGGCAATAAATATACAGTAGTTAGCAAATTTCCTGTGGGATTACTCAGTACAATTGACTGTACAGGGATGTGCCGCAAACATGGGACACATTTTTGGCCATGGTGACCCCTTTTTCTAGACCTGTATATGGATGGGTAATTTATTTATTTTTACATTTTCCCAATTTTTTCTGAAACTATCCCAATTTGCTTAACTGAAGTCAAAATTTTGGAAATTTTCAAAAAATTTTTAAAGATTTTAGTGCTTTGCATTCAATTTGGCTGAAAATGTTGACTTTGGTATAGTGATGGGTCAAAATTTCTTTGAAAATTGGTATATGGTTTGGTCCACTTTCAAATTCTCAGCAGCACACCCCTACCCAAACCAAACTTGAGTACTCCCCACCTATGGGAAAATTTACTCATACTTTTTCATATTATATCATGCCACATCACTCATGCCAGCTAGTGTTTGAAATAAGGCCAAAAAGTCAATTTGCTTGTCCTCGGACTCTCTGTGGAAGACAGGGTCGGGTGGTCAGACTTATATATCGTACCCAGAACATGTTTACATAGGCATAATAATTAGCTTTAAAAAGCTTAAAGGGGCACTTAATGATCCACAGCCTCGTCCCCTGCAACTCACTCCAAAAAGGTTGAGGTTTTTATACCCACAGACACGTAGGACTACATAATGTTTGTGTGGATAACCTTTCTTGCAGATTCGGTTGTTTGACAAAGACATCATTATCCAATTTGTATTTACTACAACACCATGGCATATGGAACACTGTAATACATGTAATTATGCGTAACTTGCAAATTCAGTGTCTGAATCAACTGAAATCTGGAAATAAGCTTTTTTTCATGCATTTCTATTGAACCATTTCCTAAAAAGAGGATGCTAAAATCACGAAATGCACCTGTAAATAGATGTGATTAATGAGAGATTCATTACTGTATCACTACATTTGAGTTTTAAAACAGTTCAGTGTGACGAAACTGTTTAAAAACTTAGTAAGATGTCAAAAATTCTGGAAAAAAGGCCACTTTTCTGGAAATACCAAAATTAGGATTGTTATTCTTTTGTACAGTAAAACTTTTCTTCCAGATTGTCAAAATTAGGGTCAGTCAGGTAGGGACAAGCAAATCATTTTTGGGGAGCAAATGAATCTAAAAGTTGGGATTTTTTACGCTAAATAGTGTGATTTGTTTTTTTTGTTCTGATTGAAAACTGGGGGAAAATCCAAATATGGAGGCATTCCCCCATACCTGTCCCTGTTGCATCACCACTGAATCGCTACCTTGTTAAAATCTCTGAATTGTAGATTCGAGTCGTGTGACTTGGACTCGAGTCATGACTCAAGTCACTATTTTTGTGACTTGTGTTTTGACTTGCAACTTTTGCAAAAAATGACTTGACTTACTTCCTTAAGGGAAAACAAATATTCATATTAGATAATTTATAACTGGTTCTACAAAATAATATGAAAAATAAAACTTGGCGAAAATAAGATGTTGGTATGAAAATGAAGCTAGCAAGTTGCAACACTGATATTTTGAGGGACACAAATTTTATCTTTATCATTGTTTGTACGAGCACAATACACATCTCTGGCTGTGTGTTTATGAACAACAAATTGAGTTGAACTAACTTGTTCTTGAACTACCAATGCAGTGGCGTACCGTGGCCGCTCCTATCGCGGGGGGCTGAAGAATATCACATTTTGCCGCCCCTTCCTCAACAAAAAAAAAATTGTGTCATCATGCTTAAAGCTGGTAAATATCTTCATCCAAACAATTTTTGCCAAGACACATGTTTGTCATATTTGTGCAGTTTTGTCAAAAGAAGTACCTGTATTTTGTTAAATTCACAAAATAATGTTCAAAATCACTTTTCAGAATGCCCCATTTGTATAAAGTTTCACATGAGCACTCTCTTACATTTTTTGATTGAATATTTAATCTTAAAGATTGATTTTTTAATCTTTTGGGACAAATAGTTTTTGATTAAATATTCAGTCGAATGATTTGATCAAAACGAGTGATTCTTAATATTTTAGTGATTGAAGTTGGGGACATCTCTTTTCCGATTTAATATTCAGTCAAAAGGATTAGTTTTCATTGTTTTTCAATCTTTTGTCAACTGCAGTTATGAGAAAGTACTTCCCAATTGAAAAAAGATTGAAAATATTCACTAAAATCTTTAAAATCTCATTCCACCATGTGCAATGTATGCCATTTGGCAGTACATTATAGGAGTAACACCTGATTTGATTGTGAAATCAGTCTACAAAAAGAGTAAGTCAATTCAAAATCCATTTTCATCAAGTTTTCAATCTAATTAGATATCATCAACCTCTAAAAGATTGAAACTTTTTAATCTTGATCATCAAATTTACTATTCACTTGATTTTTACTTTACATTCTAGTGCAGCTAACACTTCAATGTTTTCATGTATGGGCTCATTTTCTTGTTCTTGTATGTTAGAAAGCGTGCATTTATCCTGCAATGTAGAATATATTTTCAAAGAGTTTTTAAATTTACCAAGTAGAATGAGGATTTCAGCTGACAATTTACCAGTAAAAGCTTAAAAAAATGTAAAACATTTAAGCATATAGCAGCTGTAACAGTACTAATCAAAGGTCTCCGATTCACATTTTGCATGGAACACACAGGCAATTGTCTCACATGTCCATTGTATATGCTAGTACACATAAAATTAACTTAATGTCAATCAAGTGCCTCATATTTTCACCATGTAGAAGCTTTTCCTTGCAAACACATGGGGACCACATGTTTCGGGTATTGGCGTTGCAAGAAAATGCCCTGTGTGCTAATGAGTGTCAATTTTGCCTCACGTGTTGTGCCATGAGAAAGTCAAAAACCTTTGATTAGTACTGTCAGTAGGTATAGAACAGAACTTGTTGTTGGATGGTGTCGTAGCTAGCCATGTGTCTAGCTGGCAGCTACTCAGATCATCATGCAAAATTATCAATAAAACTGTTGACATATTCTATTGAAATTCTAAGCAATTGAAGTCTAGTAAATAATGGTTTGAAGGTGAATTGATGATGTTCAGTTTTATTCAAGTGACAGGCAATGCTCAATGTTTAGCTAAGATTTTTGATTTTAGCATCAGTTGCAGATCATAGTCAAGATTGGTATTGGATCGAGCCAATTAGTATGTCATAGAGATTGGTAATAATATTGCTAATATAAAGGTGGTTGGCTATTGGCTCATCTCTACTTTTGTGTTGAAATTTAAAGCATTTTTTCTTTACCAGGTACAAGCTTATCCAACCAAAAAAACCTGCTTAGATGCGGATGGGGATGAACTTGTAGGCGGATGTCCAATGAAGAGGTCAAAACCATTTTGTGTTATAGGTAATTGTTTAGGTTGTTACACTGTTAAATTGTAACACTTGGTAATTTTCTCCAAATGCTTGGCCAAATATGAACAACTTATCTATTATAAGTAATCTTATGTGTTGTTTTCAATAAAATTAATTTTGTTTAATCCAAAAGTTGTTTTGTTCATACTTGGCCCATATTTTGGGGGAAAATTATACCCAGTGTTTTAGCAGTGTATTTGCAGTTGTTGTAAATTATACTAAAGTCCAATTTATTACACTTCATTCAACCTTCAGGTGCAGGCATTTCCAACACACAAAACGTGCCGTTTAGACGGTACACGAACAGCTTGTCCAGTGTCTATTTCATCTCCATTTTGCGTGATAGGTAATAATTGGTATTTTTGTATGTGGCATGAGAGATGCTGACCTTATAGATGTAGCTAGTCACTCTGCATGCTTTGTAAAGTTTCTTTGAGTAACGTTAGAATAGTGGTCGCCACCACTAACCTTAATCCTAACCCTCATCACTTAATTCTAACCCTAATTCTAATCCTGACCATAATACTAACCCTAATCTCTTATAATCCTAACCAGTGTCATATTCAGCAAAAACCACCTAGTCCACTGGACAGGGTACTCATAGAAGTAACCTATCCCACCTGAGAGCAACCTGTCCATTTGTTTCTTTATATTATAAAAGGCCTAACAAATTGTATTGCCCTTTTTGACCTAGCTACCCTAACATCTAAATAAAAAATCACTTTTTTTTTTTTCATATTATTTTGAATTTGTATATTTGGTATAAAATACACAAAAATTATATGAAAATGTTTTGCCTGTTTGTAATTCGTACTGCACAACTCTAATATGTTTATATACAAGCCTAAGAAACTATATAAATCATTGTTTACCATGTGGTTTGTGGTGAACTTGCATTTCCTGATATTGTATGGGGTAAAAAAGTAAACTGACTGACCAACCCTGACTTTAGATCTCTAAGGGCAAAACAATTTTTAGGCCTAACTTTTGTCACCTTTGATTTTTGTAAATTGGGGCTGAAGCACTGTCTTAGTGTCTGATCATCAGTGGCGTACCGGGAAAAATTTCCAAGGGGGAAATTGCAAAGTCACCATAACATCACAAATGTGATCAATGTTCCGGTATTCCTCCACCCCCAGTCTGTATGTCATTTGCTAATTCAATAGTGGCAAAATTTCAGGCATCTGTTGGACGAGTAAAGTAGCATGTCCGGTGACAAAGCAGCCCATCTCGGATGTGCGGATGGGTACTATTTTACTCTGATCCTAATCCTAACCCTAACCTTGAACCTAATCCTAACCCAAAACCTAACCCTATTCCTAATCTATAAGGGTGGCGGCAGCTATTCTAAAGTCTTGCCGACTTCTTGTTTGTTGTGAAATGTTTCAAGCTGCTGAAATCTTTTATAGAAATTAGTGTATCTGGCACAGTTTTGGAAGAATACTGATTATTTTGACACTAGAGTTTCTAGTACCTTACCCTGAGTGTGACCCTAACTTGACCCTTCCCATCCCATCCTTTATCTTTAATATTCTTAATATAACCCTAACTTGAGTCAAAGTATATCTAAACTGAACACAATAGGTTCAACCTCACTCCCAAATTTACCAACCACATTCACTGCGCAAATCAAGAAGCAACTTAAGACTCATTTATTATTAATGAATAGCACTTTTTCACTAATCAACTTACAGACTTTGCTTCATGTTCTTATTTACTAAGTTTAGGGATTCCACCCTTAATCCAAATTTGCTGATTTAAGCACTGTAATCTCTTGACCCTTCTTATACTTTGCTTATCCTAAGTTATTGTTATATTGTTATATTCACATGTCTATGTCCATTTACCAAATGTCATGAAAATAAACCTCTCACAAAATCAAAAGCATTTGACAGATATGTCAAAACGGTTCATTTTTGTGTGACAGATGTGAGAGGAGCATTTCACAAAATGGAGAAAAGCCCATTAATTCAAGACACTTGACTGGATCTGGATGACCTTCCCTTCCCTCTATCCTGTGTAGGGTCTAATTGATTGAATGTTGTATAGGGAAATGTGATCTTCGTTCCATTGCTGGACTTACAGATTTTTGATTTTGTTGACTTAATTATGTTGTAAGATTTGCTTGTTGGTATTTTGGTTTGTCTGTATTTGATTTTGAACTGATTGGCATCTTATGAGTCATTTCTTAGATCTGGACCTGAAACCAGCCTCTGCTTATTGGGCACAGGGTTGATATATCAATGTTGAATTGATGTTGCAACTTCAATGGTTGAAATTATTGTCAGATTTGAAAAGTCCAACCGACATTGAATCAACGATGTCTCGACATTGATGGGTGTTAGAATTTAACCTGATATCAACCAAATTGCAACCGCTATCAACTTCATGTCAGAATATAGTTGAAAACGGACTGGTCTTGGGTTGAGGATGGACCACATTTCAACATGGGTTAAAATTAGATTGAAATAAATTTGGTTGAAACGAGGTTGAAATCAGGTTGATGATTGACAAATGGAATTAACACTGACTTTCAACTTGTGCGCACTTTGTGTTTTTGTAGTGTAATTGTTTAAAGTTCTCAGTTGAATTCACATCTTTTTGAGGTCTTTATGAGTAGTTGTTATGTCGGTATTATTGTTGTGTGTTTTAATTACATATTTGCTTGTTAATGTTAAAATTTCTTGATGTTTATTGCTCTGTGGTGTCCCTTTGTAAATTGTTTGTTCATCTTGTCAATCTTTTGAGGCATCTGCTTAATTTGTTCTGTAGATGTAGACACAGTCACTTCTCTTGTGAGTTTAAGCACTCTTCAATAACAGTTTGACATAATCACCCAGCAAACACAAAACGTTTTACAGGAAAAGTTAAATATCCGGTTATATAAAGGGTATAAAACATTCAAATATATTTTTGAAAACTTGCTGCAAAGCATTCCAACATAATTTTATTTAAGTGTTGTCAAAATATGTTACAAAAATGTTTGCCAATAATGATTTTACAATCACATTAATTTTGGCGACATTTGTAAAATGTTGTTTAAGTCAGAAACATTTTCATGACCTTTATATATAACCCAACATTTTAATTTTATTACCGTAACCACTCGGGTATAAGCCCACCCCCTAGATGGGCAATTTCACTTCAAAAATGGGGTGGGCTTATAACCGGGGAGGGCTAGTAGTTGAATTTAAAAATAAGAAAAATCTTCCCCATTTTGTATATGCCCAATGTATCAATAATTTCTATCATCTTTGTCAATTAAAAAAAAAAAAATTAAGTACCGTATGGAATGTAATGAGTGATAACTCGTAAAGGAAGCATCTTTCTGTTTTGATTTATTACTTTGATGAAATAGTTCTTTGGTATTGCCAAATTTGATTGCAAATTTGTAAGGTGGGCCCCTGAACCCCGGCCATTTAAAGCCAAATTTTTGGAAGGTCATTTTGGGGTCACCAGGGGTCATCTGAGGTCAAATTAGTAAAAACTGTCGTATGGGCATGAAACTTGGTTGGTACAGTCAAAATTTAAAGCCAAATTTTTGGAAGGTCATTTTGAGGTTACCAGGGGTCATCTGAGGTCAAATTAGTAAAAACTGTTGGATGGGCATGAAACTTGGTGGGTATAGTCAACATTTAAAGCCAAGGCATGAAACTTGGTGGGTACAGTCAACATTTAAAACCAAATATTTGGAAGGTCATTTCGGAGTCACCAGGGGTCATCTGAGGTCAAATTAGTAAAAACTGTCGTATGGGCATGAAACTTGGTGGGTAAAGTCAACATTTAAAGCCAAATTTTTGGAAGGTCATTTTTGAGGCCACCAGGGGTCATCTGAGGTCAAATGAGTAAAACTGTCATATGGGCATGAAACTTAGCACCGGGGTACAGTCAACCTTTAGAGCCAAATTTTTAGAAGGTCAATTCAGGGCCACCAGAGGGAATCTGAGGGCATATTAGTACAAACTGTTGCATGGGCATGAAACTTGGTGGGTACAGTTACCATCAGCCAGATAACCGCCAAATTCATTTACCTCTCTACCAAAAGTTATCGCAAAAGCAGGCGGTCACAAAAGCAGGCGAGACTCGTGGTTCGAGAACCGCCTTGTTACCCTCTGAAATGGCCTTTCCTGTGGTGCTAAATGTGCAAAACCATCTGGACCCCACCGGGGACCCTTAAGGGGACCCCCCGGCCGTGCTGGGCAAGAGTTCCGCTCGCTATGCTTAGCAAGTTCAGGATTTTTTTGGTCAGCTTGTGACATCTCTGACTGTTGTATTTAGTCTGAAACTTGGTGGGTAGTCACCAATTAGAGCCAAATCCTTATTCAGACTAACACTATTCTTGACATAGGCCTATTTTGATACATTTTGATTAGTTTAGACCCATTTGGACCCTTTTCCATCCAATTCCACCCGTTTGATCCATGTGGCTAAATAGTAATTCCCAAAATTGATTGATGTATCATTGTATGCTCTGCAAATGAGATAGCTACCAACCGACCAGATGTACCCATTGAATGTAATATGTCACATATACTCAAATGATTTCACCTGTTGCACATTCGACTTTCACTGTCACCATAAAGCACAGAGCCACAGCGCCATTGGTGCTCTTGTTAACTGATATTTTCTAAATATTTGTTCTTAAATGTGAAAGAAAAGCATTGATATGATTTTAAGAACTAGCCAAAATGACTACTGGGCTTATAGTGCACCCTTGTTCCCTGAATGGTTTAAAAATAGGGGTGGGCTTATAGCGAAGGTGGGCTTATACCCAGTGGTTACGGTTAAATGTTTAGGCGAAACCAAAACACATTTATAACGTTTTCCAAACATTTTTGTGTTTGCTGGGCTGGCACCTATTTCCTATATTATAGTACAGTAGCCTCTATCAATATGCACTTTTAGATTTTCATATCATGTAATATGTGATGAAAATTTTTTGATTACTTGTGCTCTTTTAATCAAATCACATGAACTATGTAGATCGTCATGTGTACAAATGATGTAGCATAATGTGCCTAGCACCTATATCACCTAACATCATATATATGTATCTAAAGCAAAATGTGAAAAATGTATGTCTCAGAAACTCTTTGCATAGCTATGTAGCCATAAACAATTGCCCCATGTTATATCCCTTTTTTTAGTTGCCAGAGGAGAATCAAATTAAAAAATTTTGTATTAAAGTGAGGAAAATGTTTTTGATCCCTGCTTTCTTACAGCATTTTGGACTGGTTAATTAATTATATAATATATTCATCTGAATGTCCAATTGAAATACAGCTTCTAAAATATTTAAGCTCAATCCTCTTCAACCCTCCCACCATTCTTACCATGTTGCTGATTGGCTCAATAAACCATAATAGTTTTTTCTTATTACCAGTCAACAGGTAGAACTCATGGGTTTAATTCAAAACAAGCATATATAATTGAAGACCGAATGAAAAAGACTAGTGTGCATCTGACGTCAGGGCAAGGCACGGCGTGATTGGTTGCTGACCTGTGCAGTACAGCATTTTTGGTCTAGTTGACAGGATACGCAAACTAGTCTTTTTAATTTGGTCTTCAATTTGTTTCTGAGAACACTTTTTTTTTACATTTTTTTAATACTTGATATTTAGTCTAGTCTTGCTAAGGTAAGTATATTCACAAAACAGACTACAATTGTTTTGATGAAATAAGATATTTTAAAAGATACTTGCAATGTATGTATATATATAATCATGGAAAAACAATTATCCTATTGAATAATTCCAAACATAACAATAACCAACCATAATTCCTAACCCTAATTAATACAGCTATATCCAATATCATGATCGATCCAGTTGAAATTTGACACAGCTCTGACACTTAACGTGCACATGGAACAACTTTATGTGACTGTCAAACCACAAGACATCACACATACACTACCTATAACTGCACTTAACTTGCTAAGCATGCAGTGTATGGGCATTGGTTGTTGAAATCCTTTGTTTAAGTCGATAAAAGCATGCAGAACCTCTGGACCTCTATAACACAGTCTTTTAAGGTGTTTTCATACACTCTTTGAGACCAAGAAGCAATCAGAGCAAGCGTTAGAAAAATACAAAACATGCATTGATTGTGTATATTGTGCACTCCGCGTCATACGCGCAGTGTTTCTCGCGCGTAAGATTGATTCATTTTTCGTGCGGGTTGATGCATTTATATTTCTTTCTATTTTCCAACATATTAGTGATAATTCGTTATAAAAACAGAAAAATAATGCATTTTTCTTTCTTTTCGTGGCTTGTGCATTAGACGCATCAACATCAGCGCGTGTGCATTATTTTGTCTAATTTCTCTCCCAACAAGTAATACGCGTTCATAACCTATAAATAATTTGCCTGTGTAATATTTTTCACCCTGATGTGGCAGTGACGTCAATGCGTTGAGGCAGCTGGTTCATGTGCGTCTTTAAGCGCATACAGCAGTGCTTTGAGCATCCGCTAGCTACTTCGCTAGCTATGTTTTGTTCTGTATGGTGAAAACATCATGAGTTCTTTTGTAAATTTGACACATTAAGGACAAAAAAAATATTGTTTTGAACAATTATTGTGTGGGTAGCAAAACAGTTAATTACCCTTGTGTGGGCTAGGTTTTACAGTTAGGCATGCCACCCACGAACTGTGCATTTTTCCTTTGTTTGATACGTATGATAAGCAACACCAGTGAGGGAGGCATACCATAATATTGTAAAATTGTGCCAAAATGTGATTATATGTTCAAATGTTCTTTTTTCCTATCCCTAAATCAGCTAATCCATGTAGTACAGCAGACCCAGATGTAGACAAGTGTGGTGAAAATGGCTCATGTCATCCCTATGGAGAGGAATATAACTGCACATGCAATGAGACCCACATGTTCAAAAATGGAACATGTCTAAGTAAGTCTTTCAGATCAGAATTATAGTTTTACATTTTGTGTGCGTTTTGTGACAAACACAGAAGTAATTTTACAGCAGCGTTTTCCTCATGGTTTTTCCACAGTGGTAAACGTCAAGAAGAAAACAAAGCGCTGAAAGCTAATCACTTTAGCAGCTAATCACTTGAGGACCACCAAAAATTAATGCAGATAACGGCAAATGCAATGTCTGAAAAATGCACAGAAAAATGTCTGAGTATACTGGCCTTTACATGTTAAGCTGAATTTACGCTTAGCGATAGTGGTGCATCATTTAATTTTACTTGATTCTTACAGCAGTGATCACACCCCTGAGGTTGCTGCACTTGCACGTAAAAGCAACGTACCACCCCTGCTCCTTGGTCATTAAGTCTCTGAATGTACACGTTTCTGGAACTTTAACCAAAACTTTTTTTTTTTAATATGGAAGAGGCTAAATGACTGTTTTGTTTCTTTTTGTTTTTCTTAGTTGATGAGTGCTATTCCACACCATGCAACGAATCAACCAGTGTGTGTCAGGTGTACCAAAATCTCAATTCTCCTCATAATATGAATTGGGACTATAAATGCTCATGCAAGAATGGATATCTACAGAGATATAATGGAAGAATTCCAGATTTGAAATTTTGTATTGGTGAGTCCAATAAAAATAATATTATTTTTGTCCGTATTTGAACTGCATGTTATTTGAATAATGTTTTCATGAAATTATAAACATTTATAAAGGGGGGTTATTTCATGGTACCTAAATTTTAGATTTTCCACAATTTCTTGATTCTTGAATGATTAAGCAGGGTAATATTACTCATACTTGGAAATTGGGCACAAGTGTTTCTCTGGCTATCTTTGTTTAGGGGAAAAAATAACCAGAGGCACCATTGCTTTGCATTGGTGCCCCTCAAAATGTGTAACTTTGAATGTATTCTTTAGCATGTGATTGATTGCCTTGGTGCCCTAGCAGGCCTTAGCAGAATTGCCTGGCTTCCCTCACAAATGCCAAAATGAACTTTTTTCCCTGCTTGTTTTTATGATGTTGAAATACACTAAGCCAAATAAAGAAACTTGTAATTTTTATAAGGTCATATCTTAAAATCCTGTGCATCAAAATGAACCAAATGTGGCCCAATGGTTAAAAAGGGCCGACCCTGATTTTGGCCAATTTTGGGTCGGTCAGTGGAGGGCCTTAGTATCAAAAAGAGTAGGGTGCTAACCCCTGACTGTCCCAATCCATCCTGGTGCTGTTTGAATACCGTAAAAACTCGATAGTTAGCATATGTGCTTACTATCAAGCGCTTTTGAAAAAATAATATTGTACCAAAGTCCGGCGCTTTACCAACTTGGCTAATGGGGTTGAGACACACATTTGCAGGTTTACTTGTTCTATATAACTATGTGTATTGATGATTTGCTCAAAACCCTTTACACTTTTGTGGATGGTGCTCTTCATGTTTGCATGTTTAAAAAGCGCTTGATAGTAAGCACATATGCTAACAATTGAGTTTTTACGGTATTCGCAATCTAAGTACAGATATAATATGTGTGCTGGCCCTGCCTGAGGAAGAAATAAACTGATTTTGATATCCACCATAAATAGCAGCGCTTTGAGACTACTGGTAGGTAAAAAGGCCTTTGCAATACCAAAATACAGGGTTCAAAAGAAATAACTCCCCCTAAAATTACAAAACATTTCTTTGCATAACTTGACATACATTTGGTTGATTTGAAAAATTTAAAAACTTATGAATAGAGGACTCTTTTTGCTACCCTCCCAATTTCCTTCTTTTTGAAAATCATTTTTTATTGGTTAAAAATTATCACTTTTTCCAAAAATGATGCTTTCAGAAAAAGTTGCACTTTTCAACATCCTATACATGTAATGTACAAAAACGTTCTCAATATCAATGTGTTCAATGTAATTGTTTAGTTAATTTGTCTTAAATTTTATGTATCCGATTACTCAGTCACCCATGCAATCATCTTTCATTAGAAAACAATGATTCATTGACATGGATTTTGACATGAATGGGGTTTTCAGTCGGTGTTTCGAAAATGGTAAAATCACTATACATTGTAGGAGTAGAAATAAGGTTTGCAGTGTAATGTTTATTTCTTTCGTTGGCTAGAAGAGATGAAAAATTTACTTGCAAATTGTTGACAGAAACAGTTGCACAAATCTAGAGCAACGGCTCCCTTGAATAAAGGCGTATACGACAAAGAAGAAATGGCCAACAAAGATTGGAGGTTGAAAGTCAGCATTCAACCAATTAACTGCATGCAGCCAATCTCTTGTGGCCACATCATGAGTGTTACTTCTTTATCCAAGAAAGCCACCATTTTAAATCAAAATGCAAGATGCTTCAATAGACCCAATACAGGTAAATGTTCACCCTTTTGGTCAAATTTATGCATGGCGAGCTCATTTCTCCTTCATAGTGATTTTATCATTTTGAAACAACTGCTGATTAAAAACTTCAAAGAAAATCTAATTTACGCCGAAATTAAGTTCAACAAATCTTTGTTTTGCACTGATTGATGGTTGCATGGGTGAATGAAGGATCAGAGACAGAAAGGTGAAGGACAAAAACAAGAATTAAATCAACCTTAACATTAATATCGTGAATGTTTTGTACATAAAGTGGTAAAGTGCAACTTTTTCTGAAAGCATCATTTTTGGAAAATGTGATTATTTTTACCCAAAAATATTGTTTTTGCAAATGAAACAACTTTGGGAGGGTTGAAAAACGATTCTCTATTCACAGCTTTTTGAATTGTTCAAATCAACAAAATATATGTCAAGTTATGCAAAGAAATGTTTTGTAATTTTAGGGGGGGGGGGAGTTATTTCTTTTGAACCCTGTATATGTATGTATATGACAATTTAAGTGAAAACATAATGCGTAATATCAACAAAGTTATTATCGTGTTTTTTTGCCATTTGACAGTGAATCCATGTTTCAGCAACCCATGTAACCATGGTAGTGACGTTATCAGTAACACCTGTAAAACACACACATCAAACGGTGGCTATGGCTATACATGCAAATGCAATGAAGATGAGGGTTATACACTCACTCAAGATAAAACAACTTGTGTTGGTGAGTATTTTGTTTTGGTTTGTTCGTTTCTGTTTTCGCCTCCCCTGAAAGAGACTATGCAATCACTATATCTGTATGTATGTGCGTGTATGTAGGGGTATCTGTCTGTTTTTTTGGGTGCTAATTTGATTTAAGTTTAGTAGAATAGTTGCCAATCTAAAGGTATCACAGCTAGTAAACTCATATTTGGTGGCAATGATGATCATTTGGTGGAGGTCTTATGAAGACCCAGCGGATGTTGAGGTCAAGGCTCATCTTGGAGTCAAATGAGGTCAATATATACCTTTTGTGACATTGGGGGATGGGGTTGGAAAAAATTTCTTGGAATTGTACTGAATCTAGCACCTTTAGGCGACAGAAGTACAAATGTGTGCGAAGCGCGTGCAAAAATTTGCCATATTGAAGCTAAACTGATGAAATATGGTACAAAAAATGGAATAAATTTGCACGAAGTGTGCACAATTTTGCAATGTGAGGGCTAAAATTGCCAAATATGAGGTTAATTTGGTCATAAACTGCATACAGGTGTCAACATTGATGGGATGATTGCATGGACCATCTCCCTTACAAAATATTGGGGGGATTTATCCCCCATCCCCCTGGGATCTACTTCTATGATATGCACAAATACTAAAAATCATATTTTCCCTGCAAGTAACAAATTATTACCGTCCATTGTTGGTCAAAATGCTTCTATTTGCCAAAAGGCACAATGGGCATTATAAAGACATGGAATTAATGAGCAATTTAAAGGAGTATTTTGTGATCCTAGCACCCTCTTTTTATGACATTTTTCAGCAGATATCCATGAAAAAAATTATTACCAAAATTTCAATTGATCCTGATTTTGCATTTGTGAATTATGCATGATTATGTCTATTACACTGCTCCATAGGCCACTATGTGTAATTTCATTCTGGTGCACCAGAACGTAATTCAAATTTTGTGATATTTTTGCTAAACAAATTATTATGCAAGAAAAAAATGTGTACATGAACATTGTGTAGCCAGAGCTTTCCTGTGGCATAAAAATCTCAACTTTTTTGAGAAAAGTGGGGGGGGGGGGATGAGATTGTGGATCACAGAATGCCCCTTTAAGTAAACACAACTTTCCCTCTGTTTCTGCAGTTGATCCATGTTTTTCTAAACCATGTGGTTCTGGAAAGTGTATGAAATTGGCAGATCCTGACAATATGAAGTCTATGGAATGGACCTACTCATGTGAATGTGATGAAGGGTTTATAAATGTCATCACAACCTGTAAAGGTAAGAATAATAAAACTGGATCATAAAGGTACAAAAATGTGTTTGTTTCCAATCGGCATAGAAGTTATGATGTAACAGGATTAATTACCATGAATACTATTTTTGAATATATATCACCCTGCACTACTATACTGCAGGTTGCTCTCATCACCTGTGTATGTCTGCAATCATTGATTGAATGCAATACTGCTCTCTTTAAAGATACTAATCTTTCTATAGAATTACGATCCAGGTCTTTATTCCTGTTCTTGGACATCTGTGGTTTAATGCATAGGTACCATGTTGTAACGCAGGGCAATATAATTGTATTCATATTGCTATGGTAGTTAATCCAATTATTACATCACTTCTGCGGCGAATAGATGGACCAAAAAATGACTAATTACCCTAAGACAGAGAAATTGAAAAACACTCGGACGCAAAAATTGCATGCATGTTGGCAATCAGACACGACAACCATTTATTGACTTTTGTTTAGGACCCGCACCAAGTACCTACACTCTCAGCCGTACTATAGCAAAATATATAATAGGAGATTCTCTAATCGAGCGAACAATACCCAACCCAAGACTCTAGCGATACAACGACCAAAGGCGCAGAGAAATCTCGTTTTGGAGACTCTCAATATATAATAGGAGATTCTCTAATCGAGCGAACAATACCCAACCCAAGACTCTAGCGATACAACGACCAAAGGCGCAGAGAAATCTCGTTTTGGATAAACCAACACGTGATCCAAACTTGCATTCGGGTAGCCGCCACCCGAAGCTCAAATTCTGAGCGTTTGACCCCGAACCCTTGGATCATTAAATCAAATATAATGGCTGGAAACTCAACAATAAATTACGGTACTGGTGCATACAGGTCAGACGCTCCCGAGTGGAACAATTCCCGAGACTCTCAACAGGTGATCGACCTGAAGTTACAAAGGATAAAGTATTAATGTTAGCATTCTATGACATGTACATATATCATAATAAATAAATACAGAAAAGATAATTCAAAACCCAGCATTATTTTCTTTTGCTTACTGTGTGAAGTCTTTGACCTTATAAAAGACTACTTTACTGTTTTTGATGACACCTGTGCCTGCATGTAACAATACGATTGTCAATTCCTGTACATATTAAGAATTATATAGTTTTGACGACTTACTTTCCCTCTTGAACTATCATCCTAAAAAGGTTGATACAGAACAATTATATAAAATTTTATGTAGCAACATATTGAACACATGATCTAATTAAACAGTGTACATTGTATCTTTGAAGAACTGAGAAAGGGAAATTAATTGCAAGTCACATGTAATTTTAATGATTGGCGTCAACTCTTTATTCCTCCCTCCTTATCTACAGGGACCATAATTCTTGATTTTTCTTTTAAACTTACAGACACTTAAATGCTTTAATTAGCTATTTAACACACTACCATGTAGTAGATAAAATATATCTGTATTTATACAGGTCATTATCTCATTACTGTCACACATAATTATATTTTACTTCCTTCTCACATGTCCACACAGGGAGCGGTGGGTGGGAAGATTTTTGTTGTTGTCGTGTCCAATACAAAACCAACAGTGAATAAATCACCACCTAATCACGCCCGAAACCCTTGAAAAATCCATTGGTTCCCGGTCGAGCCAAACAATACAAATTTATCTGCATGACAATGATTGACCTCTGACCCAGTAAACAATAACATGGATTCGCCCATTTCTTAGCTAGGTAAATTGAGTTTAACTTGTTGCACTGTGTTAAACTTTATTACCCTAAGACAGAGAAATTGAAAAACACTCGGACGCAAAAATTGCATGCATGTTGGCAATCAGACACGACAACCATTTATTGACTTTTGTTTAGGACCCGCACCAAGTACCTACACTCTCAGCCGTACTATAGCAAAATATATAATAGGAGATTCTCTAATCGAGCGAACAATACCCAACCCAAGACTCTAGCGATACAACGACCAAAGGCGCAGAGAAATCTCGCTTTGGAGACTCTCAATATATAATAGGAGATTCTCTAATCGAGCGAACAATACCCAACCCAAGACTCTAGCGATACAACGACCAAAGGCGCAGAGAAATCTCGTTTTGGATAAACCAACACGTGATCCAAACTTGCATTCGGGTAGCCGCCACCAAGCTCAAATTCTGAGCGTTTGACCCCGAACCCTTGGATCATTAAATCAAATATAATGGCTGGAAACTCAACAATAAATTACGGTACTGGTGCATACAGGTCAGACGCTCCCGAGTGGAACAATTCTCGAGACTCTCAACAGGTGATCGACCTGAAGTTACAAAGGATAAAGTATTAATGTTAGCATTCTATGACATGTACATATATCATAATAAATAAATACAGAAAAGATAATTCAAAACCCCACACAAGGGACTTATTTTATAAGGAACTTGGTTAACTCCCCCCCCTCCCCCCCCTTAAACTTGTTTGTTCACTTTGCCGCACGGATACCATTACCTAAACCTCCTCTAACACTCCTGGAGGATACACAATGGAATGAGGCACATGTTTAAATTTGACTAGCGCATTTGAGAGCGTCTGCTTGAATACCAGAAACCACATGGTGATGGATGAACCAGATATATCTGCCTATGTTTGATAATGCTACTGATAACTAACTGGTGCCTCAATGAAGGATTTTATTGTTGGCACATTGAAATATAAATCACCGTTTGGCTCTGTGCCACTAATTGTTCATTAGCATAAAACAGCACTAAAATTTCTTTGCTGGATATTGACTGTAATCCATATAATTAAACAACCCAATCACTGGGTTCCGTATGTGCGGTTGTGCGTAAGTGTACTGGCTAGGGTGTCTTACTCGGATTACAAGGTCTATTTCACTACACAACAGAATAGCCCGATTTCTGCCTGAGATAGACGAAAAGATTTTTGGTAACTAAAAGTTTGCGATGTTGATAATCAAAAAGCTCAAATCAACTTCTTCATATATTTGAAGAAAGAAGAATTAACTTAAGAGGCGTAAATTCATCCAACTTCGCATTGGTAGTGGACAACATATACAAAAACAATTTATACAATTTTGCAGAGTTGGACGAAAAGGGTCGACATGGGAAGTCCATTGGACAAATGAATCTCATGGGACTTGGAATATCATTAATATCTGGGTTTCTAAAAATTGAATTGCATGGTACGTAAAATCTTACAAGAAACAATTTATACAGTTATGAGCCCTCTGATATTATATTGATGTGCTTTATGTTATGTAATAGTATGACTATACGGGGGTTTATATATCTCAACAACACATATATTCTGTTGTACATTTGAAATTAATAACATTGAGTCAATCGTGCTGGTTTTTGTTTGATTAAGTCTGTGTTAAAGGGAAGTAGGAATCAACTCCAGGTTGGCATGGGGTAGCTAGACTCTGGGGCCAAGTACTATGCCCTCATTTTTTCTAGTTTTTTTTGTGAGGTTGCGCAGTCGGCTAGTTATCGCGTTGATTTCTTTCAATATCCTATTGTGAACATACAATATAGAGGTCAATGTATCTCGCAGCATATAGAGCCAGCACAATTAGTAGTGTTATTGTGGAGAATTCCATTTTGCGTCGGAAATATGGGACCAATGTGGCTAACAGCATTCTGCCTGATGTTTTGCTTTATTTTATTCTATTTCAGCACTCTCGACGTTCATGCGACCCTTTGTTCCTGAGTTGCCTTACCAAAGCGCCGGTCATGGCTAAATCATGCACAACCCATCTTTCAAATTTCCACTACTCGACATCGAAGGAATGATCAAATTAATATTTCCCATGCAAAGTTCAACTGCGGTTGATCAAACGATGCTATTATATACACCAAGAGAAGCCTTAAAGTGTTTACTTTTTCGTTAGCTGGACACTGAACTTCGGAACTTATTTGGTTCAATAGACTTCTGACAGTACAATTTGTGTAAAAGATGCATGCTCTCCCTTGTATTGCTCGTGCGTAAGTTCAGTTTCGAGATGACACAAAATTTTTCCATATGCTTCGCTGTGCATGTCAAAGTCTACTGTCGCCTCACACAAAGTCTAGTAGTCACTAGCAATTATATGGTTGTCCAGGTGTACATGTACATACAGGTCAGGCTTCTTTCTTACCACCAGCATCAACGTGTCATTGGTATCGCCTGCAATATAAATAAAAGGGAAAAAAATGGGAAACAACCTGCCAGCACATCTATACTAATTACCCTGTGTAACTTGAGATTTTGTTTGTGATCCAACACAGGTAATCGGAGACAGATGATTATTTAATTTGTATTAATTTCTTCCCCGACCATTTTTATGTACCATCGTGTTATGTGGATAAGCATGACAAATTATTTGTGCGATCTATTCTCATACAAATTTAACCCTTTCAAAATATGACATTTACTAATTACTAATTCCAGAAACTGAAGCAATCTTTGCCTTAATTACCCTTAATCCACAATAAAAATGCTTTGACACAAATTATACTTGTCATTGTATCACAAATGCAAGCGCTGAGGGAACACATTTTCCCCAATTTTCACACAATCGGCTTTTACTTACTTGACCTCAGGAATTTTTTATCCCGCTTTTTTATGAAATCCTTCTCTACATTAATTAGTTCTTTGACCCTGCTCAACGATTTTACCTAATCAGATATCTTTATATTGGTTTCATGACCACCCAATCTACTTAAGACTTTAAATTGACCCCCTGTGGCCAACAGGGAGATAACTCCTCCTCCTTAAATCACCATCCAAATATTTGATGACCTGAGAATTACCACAAGATTATTAAACTATCCAAAATCCTTCTTTACCAAGTTTTATGATCTAAAATCTTCCGTTGAACTTCTGAACTTCAAATTACTAATACCATCAAGTTCTATAAAGACTCGAAGAGCTCGCACACATTCCCGTTGAGCATGTGAACAAAGCCAAACAAGGGATGCAAGGGATGTGCGTTCATATCAATTTCTCCCTATACTTAAAAAAGGTATGCAACTATGATCAAAATCCCTCACACAGACCGTAAACACACATGATAAACCCTGGTCTTTCATTATTATTATTATTTTTTTTTTTCAATTTTCAATCCAAATCCAATTTTCAATCCAAATCCAAATTCAATCCAAAGAAAAGAGCATTGCAAATTTTTTTTTTTTTTCAATTTTCAATCCACATCCAATTTAAAATCCAAATTCAATCCAAATCCAAAGAAAAGAATATTACAATTCCAGTCCAATCAAATTTCCAATCCAAAATTCAATTTTAAATCCAATTCAAACCAAAGAAAAGAGCATTGCAATGTTTATTTATTTATTTTTTATTTTTTATTTATTTATTTTTTATTTTATTTTTTTCAATTTTCAATCCACATCCAATTTTCAATCCAAATTCAATCCAAATCCAAAGAAAAGAACATTACAATTCCAGTCCAATCAAATTTCCAATCCAAATCCAAAATCCAATTTTAAATCCAAATTCAATCCTAAGAAAAGAGCATTGCATGTTTATTTATTTATTTATTTATTTATTTATTTTCAATTTTCAATCCACATCCAATTTTAAATCCAACTTCAATCCACATGCAATTTTAAATCCAACTTCAATCCAAATCCAAAGAAAAGAACATTACAATTCCAGTCCAATCAAATTTCCAATCCAAATCCAAAATCCAAGTATTCAATAACAATTCTAGTCTAGGGACATATCGGGGCTTGCCTTATTTATCGATACATGTTGTCACAAAACTACAACCCGTGACTAAAATTAGACCTACACTATATGACCACTTTATGGATGAAACTAGGTTACCTTATAGATAAGGCATTATGCCACAATCAAACCAAATTCAACCAAACAAAACAAAACTAATGCATTAACGACTCTGTCATGTAAATTATATACTTTTATGCAGAGATAAAGCTTAGACATAATCGTCCATTATGAAGGTAAATATCCCGGGGTAAATATACTCATGATACCCTTCCTTTCAATAAGCCACAAAAACCTGGCCTGCTAATGTTATACTAACAACTATCACCCTAAATATGCTTGCATTAACATAAAAAGGTGAAATCACACCTAGAAATTGTCTAAAATTTTACCACAAACGTCCAATACGCTTAAATACGCCAGGGGGACGGGCTGTCTTTACCCCATTTTGACGAACGAGGAGACGGGAAATTGCACAAGGATTTTTCCAGATTTTTTATGGCTAAAATAAATTGCCTTTGCTACTTAAAACTATTATCATTATTATTTCCCAACCCAATCACGTAACCGTTGACCGACATTATCATCGTCTTACATCTTCCCTTTTGTTATCCTATTTTTATTGATTTTGTTATTTACAAGTATGAACATAAAATTGACCATCTGTAAATTCTCTACTTACGACTTTCAAGCTTTTAATACGTGAAGTCGAAAGCCTAATGATCCCAACATTTTTTAAATTTTAACTATAAAAGGGATCCCTTGATTGATAACCACATTAATTAAAACTGACAATATTTCTTGGCACTGCTTGAACTGAAATCGGCACCAAATTAAAATACGACTGTCAACTTTACCCTAAAAACATACCCGATTGCATCGTCATTGATTTGCAATGGGAAGTCATTGTTTGCCAATCGGGATATCGATTGATTTCGCCCAAGTCAAATCCTCAAGGACCCTTACGTCATAATGAGCGCGACTTTTATTACTCCTTGCCTTATTTGGATAATGAGCTACGTACATGTTCGTTGAAAATCCCTCCCCCGTTTTGTATTTGGGGCCATAACAATTCCACCTCATATTAATTATTCATAGAACCACACTTGATAAACATTAATATTAAATGCGTAAAGCCACAGGAATTGCACAGTTTTGGAGCACTTTTCGTGTGCAAGAGAACCCCATTAAATATTATTTAGATGCCTTCAAATACAATTTCAACTCCCGCATTTATACATAAATTAAATAAATTTATTCTCACCCGGAAATTCTCCGTCTATAATCAGAAATTACTCAACCACGAATTTCATGAAGTCTTGAAGATGACTGCTCGCGTGCATGTTGCACCGGTCAGTGGGATACGCCTACCGTAAATTTCCACGACGATTGTATAGAATACTGACTTCGGCTAGCTCACAAAACGTGCACAAAATGTTGATATTACTACATGTATCAATATTTTTTACATCCAAGTTTTAGCGCTGCATAGATGACTGGAGTGACCTCTGCGGTTTTGCTGACAATTACATTTTTGTATCACGTAAACCAGCGCCGAACTCGCCTCCATTAAATTCGGAACCTGAATCATGATTATATTGTTGTGCAGGAAGCAGAAACAAGGTAGAAAGATAAGCGTGTCCTTGTTATTGATGCAGTAAACGTGCACATTTTAAGCTTCCCAAGGCTTGATTTTTTATCATCAATCAGTCAGTTGTTTATGTCTTATGAAGTTGCTGTTGATTTCTAAGAATCGGTAACCGAAGATTTTTGTTGTTGTCGTGTCCAATACAAAACCAACAGTGAATAAATCACCACCTAATCACGCCCGAAACCCATGAAAAATCCATTGGTTCCCGGTCGAGCCAAACAATACAAATTTATCTGCATGACAATGATTGACCTCTGACCCAGTAAACAATAACATGGATTCGCCCATTTCTTAGCTAGGGTAAATTGAGTTTAACTTGTTGCACTGTGTTAAACTTTATTTGCAAAATACAATTTTTTTTTAAAAAGGTGCATAACTCTTGAATAACCTTCATGCCTATGTGTAATAATGTGCTCTATTTTGTGAAATGTACGTATGAAGGGTATTCCCAAGTTATTGCCTTAAAAAAGGGCTAAGGATATTAACATGTGGCAAAATAAGGGCGACACATTCGCCCACACCCGAATTTGACATTTCTTGATACTAATTAAATCAAACACTAAGATGTATTCTTTCACTCATCAAAAATTACTGTTTAATAATTACTTCCTACCGCTTTTTCTTAATTTAAGAATCAATTGCAATCTTTCCAACTCTAAGAAGTCACATGGCTCAGGTAAAGCCAGCTATGAATGTGAAAATGAACTTGTATTTTCAAGACAATACTTTATAGATATTTGATATTTTGTATGGTTTTTTTTTCAATACTTCCAGCTAATCCGTGCATTTTAAACAGTACCAATCTTACTCCATGTGGTCCAATGGGAAAATGTGTGTTTGGTACTACATCTAATGGTAGAGATGTCAGCTATAACTGTACATGTAATAATGGCTACTATGAGGGAATGAATGTTGATGGAATCAAGACCTGCAATCGTAAGTTTTATTCTTTCTTTGTTTCTTTCATATTGGTTTAGTTAATTGTATAAAGCTTGGCAATCAAATTAACATAGGAGACATGTATATAGCACAATGTTGAATGGAAATATTCCCTTCCTTGGGCATCCAAGATGGCCACCGTGCCATGAGCAGCCATCTTGGATATACAGTAGAGAGAACGCACCACCATTAAACATGCTTTGAAATACACAGGAGCATTTTGGATCTCATTTTGCCCATGAAAAAAACGTATTTCAGATATAAAGCTTGGTATCAAATTTATTCTTAGGTGACACAATCGGGTCCATGGATGCCAAAGACAGCAAATTTGAAATTGAGATAAAGGCAAAAATATGGAGTAAAAACAATAAAATACATAAAAAAATACACATCACAAAACTTCATAACTTTAGAACCAAGTATGCTAGACCTTTGGTGTTTTCAGAAAAAAGGTCCAAATTAACCCCAATAAAATCTTTTCGAAACTGGACATTGTTCAAATTTATGCCAAAACTTTGTCTACTTGTTAGCCAGCATATCATGTAAACAAAAACGTTATTTAGCTTTCCCTATCACTGGCTATCGGCCTAAGGACATCTTAATTAAATCCTGTGTCTCAACGCTTGTGCTAAATTGAAAACCCAATGCGGAATGCTGTGTTTTTTTAAATGAATTTTTTTTGTGTATTTATTTTTATGTGTCAGTTCAGGATTTCGGACAAGAATTTTGTGCAAACATTATCCAATGTTGCAAATGTTGGAATAGTAGACAAATTAAGTCACTGCTATTTTGCAAAAAAAATCTGAAACTTATGATCAAATATGAATTTGAGGTTTTATTTTTGCCTTTTAAAAGAAATAAAAAGACATAAAAAAAGAATTTATTGATTTTCAAAGAGGACTACGCACAAGATTTTACTAACGTGCACGGCAGCTTTGAGACACAGGATTTAATTAAGATGACCTAACTGAAAGCTATCCCATGGGGGGGTATGAGAGGGCAAATGCTCCTCATGCCCCCAGTCAGAACTCTTACCCCCCATAAAAACACTAAATTATGAAAATTTCACTTTTTTGTGGTAATTTGTTGATTTGCCCCCCCCAAACCGGAAACAAATCCTGGCACGGCCACTGGCACCAAGTGGGGAAATTTTCACCAAAACTTGGGCTTTGCAAAAGAAAAACAATCATGATGCAAATTTTCCCCCTTCCGCTGAAATTTACTTCCCCACCAAAAACCCCACACCCCTGGGAAAAATCCTGATGACACCACTGTGTACCTCAATTATTGTCAACAACAGTCATTATCATAAAATACCAAATAGATAACACATATTTTGTCTATTTATTTTGCAGTGAACAAAATATCAGTGGAAAAAATCTTAGCAGGTGTCTTGGGATCAGTAGTTGGAGTGTTAATTCTAGGCCTAATAGCTTTCTGTACACAGAGGAAATTGCACCACAGACGCCAACTAGAGCAAGAAGAACTCTTCAAAATCAGCATGGACTATTGGAGAAGAGTGCTTATCCATCTATCCAACCAGGTATGGGCAATGTTAAAGGGAGTCTCTGGCAATCATAACATTATGCCTTATATGTAAGAAGAATAATTATCAAGCACAAATCACATGGTTTTATTTAAAACAAACTCATATTGACCATAAAAATGAATATAACAGTCGGCTCTCAACACGCGATATTCAAAATTCCCGTGCCGAAATTGTCCAAGTGCAATGACGTAATGGTTATTTGTGCTCATTTGTAGTCAGCCTTCATTGTATTACTGGGACGTAATTGCACTCGACAATTTTGGCGCCCGGGAATTTTGAATATCACATGTTGAGAGACTGATGTTTTTATTCGTTTATTGAGAGTGAGGAATCGCAGGAAAGGCTAATGTGAGACATTGATCCCTTGTTTGGTTAATTCATCACTGGACATGGCAGCAGATATAACTAAGAATATGCTGCCATATCCTGATATGAATTAACCTTATGAATTAAGAAATAGAAAAATGATAATTATAGGTTAATAATTGCGCATCAGTTATTTGGAGGGCATGGTGAAAAATCTAAACATTTTGCCTTTGGAACCTTTGGCTATTTCGATGTAAAGCAAAATGTTTAGATTTTTCACATGCCCGATATATAACTGATGCAAAGTTATTAACCAAATTCATAACCGTCATTTTTAACTCATCACTCAACCAAATCTCAAGATTTTATTCTCGAAATTTTTATCAAAACTTGTACTTTGCCCTTCAAAAGACATCATCTAACGACCAATTTGAATGGGACGCAAATATGGCGTGATACGTGGAAGTTATGAATAAACAATAGGAACTTTTGAAAATTAATGTACAACACTGAATAGTATAGTGTTCATGTAAAAATGCAATAAAAATTAATAGTAACTTTGCATTAGATGCTTTTTAAATACATGGCGGAATTGATTGTTCGATTTTCACATCAGGACAAATCCAGACTATTTATACTAATTTTTCACATCCTAGAACATGACATCCTGTCCACCCTCCATCTGATCAAATCGAATGAATTTGTTAACATGAGCTTATTAAACTCTGTGGGCACTGCCAACCTTATCATCTGTCTCTTACAACTGTTTTGATTGGTTGCAAGAGAGCCAATCAAAAATATAGTCGGTCAGGTTGAAGGGAATTGTAAGTTGAATATTGCTGAGAGATCTAAAAGCTATTTTGATTAGTTACTCAGATGATGATATCATGTAATTAACCAATCAGAGGCACTGTAAGAAAGGCAGTAGTGCTCATGGGGTTAATGGGGTACTACACCCCTGCCCAATTTTGTGTCGATTTTTGCATTTTTCTCATTTTATTTCAGCACAGACAACAGTTGTGGAGTTACAGTCAAAATGAGGGAAAACCAATATTTGATCAATAAATCAATAACTACTTGCCTTGAGTTGCTGAATTTTCAGTGCAGTAGTTGTAGTCCTTGCCCCTATAATATACATATCTTACTTGTCATCAATGCGCTATAATTTTTGAGAAAAATGAAAAAATAGGCACAAAATTGGCCAGGGGTGTAGTACCCCCTTAAGGATGTGGTGTGTAATTTTCACACAATATAAGTATAACATGTTTCATCTGACAATATTTCAAGTACTGGTTTGCCAAATGTTTCATGTGAACCAGTAGATTCATAATAATATTATGTTCTTATTTTCTCTTTTTAGGACTTAATGGGCAAGCAGGTAGAGACACAAAAGTTATTGAGACACGGAGTCAACTCCCCGTGTTTTTATCTTGTATTAGGAAGATCATGAAAAGCACAAAGAATGTGTCCGGACATTGGCCGCCTTTCTTCACAATGACTGCAGTTGTAAGGTGCGTCTCGACATGTGGGAAACCACTGAGATTGGTGACACAAGGGCGTGGCTTATAGACCAGCTTGTGAATGCTGACAAGGTGTTGATCATCTTCTCCAAAGGCGCTTTGGAAAAGTGGCAACAAAGACGAGATGATGGGGGAACAACTGGAGCATTAGGCGATATGTTCTTACCTGGTTTTAAGTTTGCTGTGGATGAGTTTGAAAAGAATCCAGACTTGTTAAAGACTAAATATGTGGCGGCATGTTTTGAATATTTTCCAAAGCAGGATGTTCCCTCTGATATGGGCACCGTTCCAAAGTTTGTGGTACCAAATAATCTGGAGCAGCTGTACATGCGACTTCATGATATCCCTCTGGCCTCACCTCTGTCCAGGAGACGAATTAAGGTTCTTCAGCCTCGGTCATATCACTCAACAAATCTAGGTGCTTTGCTACATGATGCTATTGAAGGGATGAAAACCCTAATCAGGGAAAACCCAAATTGGTATGAAACAAGATATAGGCGAGGGATATCAGCAGGTTCAGGGTACGAATCCCTATCAGGAGATCTCTCTCCAACACAAGACAATGGTGCTGGCCTACGATCTTTTTTTGAGTTGGGAAATAGTAGAGAAAGCCTTGAGAGTAAGTTTACAGATCATTTTAACTTAGTGTCACATGATTCCGGCTTCTACGGAGGAACCGCTTATGATCTACGACAAAAACCACCTGATGATATCATGAATGATGGAGGTAAATCATACGAGGCAGAGCATGACATCGCTATGGCGCAAGTGATGAATGAAAACAGTATCAGCCAATCGGATACAGAGAGCACGTCTTCATTTGACCATCGAGCAGAGCAACAACCTCTGAGAACTTTGAACTCTGGTGATTTTGAGATCCATACGCAACCACCGGAGTATGCTCGAATGGACTCTGGGATTGAATTCTCAGATATTCACCTTGTTTCAACACCATTTATCAGAGACAACTCAATTGACACACCAGTGTAGATATTGACAGCACCATGTATTTGTTAGCATGCTAGGGATATTTGCTGTCGTAGTGTGACATTGACATTGATTGTTGCCTGGTCAACTGGTTCACGCTTTCTGGAACCATGATTAAAATGATCACAACACAGAAACAACTCGATTGACACCCAAGTGTAGATATTGACTGCACCATGTATTTGTTAGCATGCTAGGGATATTCGCTGTCATAGTGTGACATTGACATTGATTGTTGCCTGGTCAACTGGTTCACGCTTTCTGGAACCATGATTAAAATGATCACAACACAGAAACAACTCGATTGACACCCAAGTGTAGATATTGACTGCACCATGTATTTGTTAGCATGCTAGGGATATTCGCTGTCATAGTGTGACATTGACATTGATTGTTGCCTGGTCAACTGGTTCACGCTTTCTGGAACCATGATTAAAATGATCACAACACAGAAACAACTCGATTGACACCCAAGTGTAGATATTGACTGCACCATGTATTTGTTAGCATGCTAGGGATATTCGCTGTCATAGTGTGACATTGACATTCATTGTTGCCTGGTCAACTGATTCATGCTTTGTGGAACCATGATCAAAATGATCACAATACAAATTCAATGGGTTGTTAACAGGTGTGCAAATAAGCGTGAACCAGTAACCAAGGTATGACATATTCAGTACAACGGCAAATTTTTCATAATAGTCAGTGTTTGCCTGACATATCCAGAAGTACATGAAGACAGCCTCACTGTGTTGTTGCCTTCATGTTAGCATTTCCCTGATACGAAATCAAACTTTTGGAATTGTTTTGTCAAGAAGTATTTATTTTAAGGCATGTTTTGTGATTTACCTTATGAGTGCAAAGGTTAGTGTCCGCTACATGTCCGAGGGGGTGAGATGGCCCAGCCAAATCTCAGCAAAAGCAACCAATGGGGGAGAAGCGATCAATTGGACTGGCGTTATGCCAACCGACAGAATGCATATACTCAGTGTTAGCCATGGCCAGGGACAGGCGATTTGCGCGAAAAAAAAAGCAAATTGCGCGGAATTGCACGGAACTTTTTTTTCAGTGCAAATCATGTATCCCTGCCCATAGGAAAAAAAATAGCCAATTGTGCGGAATTGTGCGGAAAAAAGTTCCGCGCAAATCGCCTGCCCATGGCTATGGCTTGGCTTGTACAGCTTATTAGAATTACAACTTATGAAACAAAGCTATCTTATCCCTCAATGAAGTCATGACAATAGGCTAATTTGGTGTATAGGATAGATTTCAGTGGTGAAAACTGATTTATCTTGAGTGCTATTATATCTTTACATTAAAAACTGAATGTTTTTAAAAACCTTCAGTTATGAATTAAAATTCAGATTTACATGTTGTGCTATGATTTGAACCCAAGCTATTGCGCTACAGTTCAGGGTTTGTATACATGACTCATTCTGACAGACTTATTGACAAAAGCATAAATAAGTAAGGAATGAATACATTTGGTAAAATCAGGTTGTTGGTTGCTCAAATTACGTCTGGTACGTCTGATTTAAACTAGATTCATGATAATTGAAAGACATATTTTTGATTGAGTAATGAGTATTCTATTTTTATTTCCTTCACAGGTTTACATTGTATATGAATAAAACTTGTTACTGAGTATATTAGGCCAAAGAAAATAAATAGTTTGTACCTGGTCTTACAAGAGGTTGGAAAGGTTATATGCTGTATGCAGTTTTAGGGGTTATTTTTCGGCCTTGGTCTTTAAACACTTTAAATGAAGTATTTAATTGTAAATAAAGCTCCAAGTATGTAATCAACATGCAATGGAGATTTTTAGCACAAATTGTTTTTTATACTTTTTACTGACTTTGCTAGATGCTTTTTTCAAATAAAATTACTTATAAAAACTGAGAATTAAAAACAAGTATATGTGACCATCCACCACAACTGAGCCGGATGTCGCCAGTGCCACTATTGAGATATGCTCCATTGAACTTAACAATAAACAATAGTAAACAAAGGATTTATTGAATGTTTTATTGATTTTTCACTACTTAAATGTCAAGTAGACATGATATACATCATTTTAAGCAGAATATTTTGGTTGAATATCTCAAAAATGATGATTGGCGACTTCAGGGCTCAGTTGTGCGGGATGGTCACAAATGCCAATCGATATAAGACAAACTATTAATTTTCTTTGGTCATTTTGTTATATTAAAGAATTTTATCAATCTGCATGAAATATGTAATGAAATCGGAAAATTGAAATTATGTATATATCTGCAAATATATTGAATGATTTTGCTAGATGCTTTCTTCAAAATGGTGAATTAAAAAACAAGTATAAATGCCAGTCGGTTTAAGACAAGCTATTCATTTTCTTTGGGTATTTTGTTATATTAAAATTTTTACTAATCTGCATGAAATATGTAACGAAATATGTAATGAAATGGGAAAATTTAAATTATGTATATATCTGCAAATATATTGAATGATTTTACTAGATGCTTGCTTCAAATAAAATTCTTATAAAAAACAGAGATTTAAAAACAAGTATAAATGCCAGTCAATTTACAGTGGCTTGTCCAGGAAGGGGGGCTTTGGGTGCTGAAGCCCCTCCCCCCCACACTTTGTTAAAAATCATGTCAAATCAGCCGTTTTTTTGGCGATTTTAGCCCTTAAGCCGCCCGCATAAATCTGAAAGAGGGGCTGAGCCCCCCGCAGGAAAAGATCCTGGACACGCCAGTGATTTAAGACAAACTATACATTTTCTTTGGGCATTTTGTTATATTAAAGAATTTTACCAATCTGCACGAAATATGTAATGAAATGGGAAAATTGAAATTATGTATATATCTGCAAATATATTGAATGGCACGTGGTTTTGTATATAATGTCAAAGTTCGCCACAGAATATATCTAACACTTGCAACCTTTTTACAGTCAACCATTGAGTTCTTACTGGTATAAAAATGTATATCAACTGCAATCATGACATAATCTAGGTGATTGAAATTTTGGTTCACATGGTGTGAAGGTTTGTAAGTCATATGGTGAAGCGACAGGTTATACGAGTGACAAGAGGTACCAGCTTTTCAAGGTATACATGTAGTATTCTAAATGGACTTTCCAGTTGAAATCTATACACCTCTATGGAAGACATGACCTTAATCTCTCATACAGGGGGATGTAGATTACTAAAGGAGTCCCCCATTCAGGTAATCCCATTTGAAATACACACTCCCGGTGTCGAAGATTACAGTGCTGTCTAACATACGGAGTGTATGGATGGGGGGGGGGGGGCATTTTTTGTTCTTTCAGCCAATTTTGGACAATTTTCAGGCCAATTGCCCCCCCCCCCCCCACATTTCAAGATGAATTGACACTAAGGGCTCCAACTTTCAATTTTTGATAGGTCCTGCTAGGTCACATGACAGTACAAGGTGAATGAATGTGATATGTGAACATCATATGTAAACATGTGTCATGTGATTCCATTGTAACCAGTCAGCAATCTTGAATTCACCATATTAACATTGTTCGTTTGAGTAACACATTCACATAGTGCTGTCACTGCTGTGTAATGTCTATTCAGGAACAGCCAAGTATCAGGGGTGCCAAATCTGTGGTGTACCAAAGTGAACCAAAGTTTGAACCATACAGATTGAAGAAATTTAGATGTAGGCCTATAAATTAAGTACTATTAATGCGTAATGATGTACAAGCTAAATGGAAGTCTTGTATAAGTGTGGTATATTTATTGTATATTTATGAAAAGCACTAATGGGATTAATAGTGCAATTTCTTTGTTTTTAATTTTGGTCACATCTTGCTATGACAACTGTACAGTAAAATTAATATGCAGGATATGACTGATTTATTAGCAGATTGTGGGTGTGGTCTGACTCCCTTAATGCTTATTTGGTATAATTTTAGGTAATTGATCTGTTCTATTTAAAAACCATGCACCCTTTATGGAAGACATGACTTAAATCTCCCATACAAGGGGTGTAGATTTCAAATTGAGGCACCCATTCGGATAATCCCATTCATACTCACTGTGTGAAAGTCATTCCTTCCATTGGGGATGTGGATTTCAACTAGATTAGCCCATTGCAACTACCCAGCCAATTTCCTCTCCCACAATATGAAAGACTGTTCATGGCCTAGATTGATTGATTATGTTGATTGATTGATTGACTGATTGATTGATTCATTCATTCATTCATTGATTTATATGTTGGCTGCTCGTTGATTGATTATTAGGTTAGTTGGGTAGTTGGTCAGCTAATTGATTGATTGATTGATTGATTAACTGATTTCTTAATTATTATGTTAGCTGGTTGGTCAGTTGATTGATTGACTTAGTGATTGATTACATCTACTAATTATCAACTGATTGACTGATTATAGCATTCTTTTGAAGCACACATGTTATGTATCCCAGCAGCATATTATGCCTCTACAAATTGTAATGTTCTTTATGAGCAAAAGTATCAAATTAACCCCCCCCCCCAAATAAATAAAAAAACAAACATCCTGAAATGCTGCTAGAGTTGTTAACGTAGAAGCTTTACATGTTTAAAAAAGAGTTACAACCACACAATGTAGAAACCTAAGTAAGTTCTTGGTTGTAACATTTTTCTAAAACTTTTATACACTGGTATTATATTATACTATATTAGCTTCTAAACAAGCATGAGCTTCTGAACACCATTTCATAATAGGCATTTAAGGGCTGTGCAATAATTATTAGCCTTGGGGCAATTTCAAGTTTGCAGTATGTGGTTGGGGGATATTTTTTGCAGGCCAAGAGAGGGGAAAGCAGTTCTTGGTACACTGTTTGGAAATTTTACCCCTCTGTGAATCTCACAGATATGGCACAGGCCCTTAAATGCCACATTTAGAATACAAATGCTTAGATGTTTAGGTACAGCATGCTAACTGGAAATGTCTCTTCTAAAGATGTGTCCGTCCCTTGGATTTACAGTGTTTCATTCAAAATTATTTTTACAATTGACTGAAATTGGAAGTAGTAGTTGAAGATAAACCACATTTCTGTATCAGAAGTGGTTGAATAATGTAAATGGTGTAATAAATATTGATGATTTGGAGTCAAATTAATCCTGGAATCTACTTTTCTTTTATCAATTAACTGTTGGAACTGTTACTGATGTTAAATTTAATTAAGCTTTTCTTAACCCTAACTGAACCAAACAATATGACAAAATACTACTCTATAAAGCAACTGCAACACCAAACATCCCACATGATCTGTTATCATCCAAAATCACATAAACACACAAAATTGTTGGCTGGGCAATATTCACACTCGTGGCTTGCTATTACTGGTTGGCTGCTCCACATCAGAAGCAGGGGCGGATTTAGAGGGGGGAGCAAGCGGCGCGCCTCTATTTTTTGACTAGGAACAGGCGCCGCCTAACTTAAAATACAAAAAATTAAAGAAATTTTTTTAAATGAACAAATTCGGCCATGAACAGTAAACAATGGGCCAAAACCATTGAGTTTTCGAAGGGGTAACCCCCTTAACACCATTTTTTCGTCGTCGAACAAAAGACGCCCCCTCTATCAAAAATTCCTGGATCTGACTCTGAGAAGGGTCGGTGGTTAAAAACCAGGGCAGTGGTCAGAAAAGAATTGTTCTCTTCATCTGGTTTTGCCTTTCTTCCTTCCTTCCTTTCCCTTTGTCTAAAAGCAGATAGGGAGTTAGGGTTAAGTCAATGGTTTTAATTAAAAACATTAAATTACAGTTTCTCCAACACCATATATATGTTCTGGTATGATATAATATATAGTTAATCAAAACAGCTGAAGATAGTGCTCAATACTATTAGATAGTAGAGCGTGTAATAAAATACATAAAACAGCGTAATTATGTTATAACAGCATGATTTATTACTCGGAGTTTCACGCCTAAAACGGCGATCATCAGATAAATAGCTGAACACGAATAGCTGAACGGCGATCATCAGATAAATAGCTGAATATGTTCTGGTATGTATATTATATTGTTAGGTTTCACTGAGGACATGGTTTATGTCCTCAATTGTATTACTTAATTTAATTCCAATCATCAATGTTTAGAGCAGGAAGATTGATATCAAAATAATATTGATATTATTATGATACTTTTTGAGAATTATGGCTTCAAAGAGTGATATGTGTATTCTAAATTGGAACTTTGTATCAGCTGTTCTAGTTGAAATCCATACACCCCTTAAGAAAGACATGAACTTACTCTTCCACACAGGGAGTGTAGATTTGAAATGGAGTCACCCATCCAGGTAATCCCATTTGAAATTCACACTCCCTATGTGAAAAATTAAGGCCATGTCTTCCATAGGGGGTGTATGGATTCCAACTGGAGTAGCCCATTTTGTAGAAAGTATCTCAATATATGAGATAGGTGATTTTCCTTTTTGATCATATTAATCATTTTGGGTACATTTGAAAAAAAAGTGTGTATCATATTTTGACGTATTGTAAATGGTTGTAATATTTGTAATCGGGTGTAAAATTGTTTTATGTAAGGCCAAAAAATATGTCTCAAAGCTGCACACATTTGTTTTGTAGTGTGTGTAATTTGTCTCCTAGAAATTGGGCAATTATTTTTTTTGCCTCCCAATTGCTTTTTTTACAAAACTACCCAAACATTTCAGGCAAAATATGTTTTAAAAGCATTTATTGGTAGAATTGGGCTATTGCATTTAAAATCCACACTCAACCTGTGGAAGATTTTGAAATATCTTCCACAGGGGGAGTATGAATTTCAAATGGAATTAACATGTTAGCAGCTCCATTTGAAACTCACTTTCCCTCTGTGGAAGATTCAGGTTGAAATTTTCTTAGAGTGTGTACGAAATTCAAATGGAGCTGCGTAATGTGCTCATTCCATTTGAAATTCATATTTCCTCTGTGGCAGATATTTCCAAAATCTTCCACAGGGGTAGTGTGGATTTTATATGGAAAATAGCCCTTTCTTCATTGGATTATAAAATCTTCGCAAGCTTTGAGAATATTTTTGGCCTAATCAGCATACTTGGATGTAACATGCTTTAAAATGCTTGTATTTGGACTGCAATTTTTACTACATTTTTGGAGCATTTTACTCAGAAAGTAAGTGCAAGTGTGCAATGTTGATGGTCCATAGGGGGCTGTGCATTTGCCATCAGTGAAAGCTAAAAATGTACTTGCGTTATAATAGATAATTTGGGAGTGAACAGAGGAAAGAAATAGTGTAAGTAAGAAGTGGCATGGAAAATACATTGCAAAATACACCAGACACAAAAAGAAACTCGTCAGTTATATTCATCCTTGCTGTTCAATAACTTGATAATTTTGGATTATTCTGAAACATACATTTTGTTAATTGGACTTTGCTTGCTCATTTGACACCCTGTTCATGAAAAACGAACAAGAATTGCCCAAGATATGCGCCTCCACAGCCTCAAACCCCAAAATCAAAAGTTGCATTTTCAATGGGAATGCATCGTTGTATTGCACACAGGCACCACAGGCCAATCAATAAAGCACACAGTGTAACAGGCACAATTGAATCGTTAAAATTGCAACTTTTCATTTTGGGGTTTGAGAGTTTGGAGGCACATATCTTGGTCAATTCTTGCTCAATGTTCACGAACAGGGTGTCAAATGAGAAAGAAAAGTCCAATTAACAAAATGTATATTTCAGAATAATCCAAAATTATCAAGTTATTGAACAGCAAGGATGAATATAACTGACGAAGTTTTTTTGTGCCTGGTGTATGTATATCATGTTAAAGGAGTATTTTGTGATCCTAGCATCCTCTTTTTATGACATTTTTTAGTAGATATCCATGAAAAAAGCTTATTTCCAAAATTTTAGTTGATTCCGATTTTATGTGTGCGAGTTATGCATGTTCATGTGTATTACACTGCTCCATAGGCCACTATGTGTAATTTCATTCTGGTACACCAGAATGTAATTCAAATTTTATGATTATTTTTGTTAAACAAATTAATTTTCAAAAAAAATTTTGTACATAAACATTATGTACCCAGATCTTTCCTGTGGTATAAAAATCTCAACTTTTTTTAGAGAAAAGTGGGGGATGAGGCTATGGATCACAAAATGCCCCTTTAATGCCAGAAAGTTGCATGCGCAATACCTGTCTTTTGTCATTTAAAATGTGCACCTCTGTTTTAAGCTGCCATGACAGTAGTCTGAGTTGAGATGCTTCCAGGAGCAACTTTCATCACCTGATGAACAATTTCAAAACCCAATGCCACATGAGATGAATATTTGTCAAGTTTTTGGATTTATCTGCAAAATGCAGTTTCAAAATCTAGAAATGAGGCAGCCATTTGCACATACAACTTTTTTGCACTCCCATGTGAGTTGTCATTTCCAAACTATCACTGTGGACCACACATGGCCTCAATCTAGTGGCATAGTTCAGTATTAAACAATCATAGAGCAGCAAAATTTGACCTCAAGTTGCAGAGTATGAGTTTTTGTATTCAAATTTTCAAAGGTCATTCAATGAATGTACAAATGTAATGGGGTTAAAGAACTGTGCCATGATAGATGAGCATGTTGTGGATCCTAGTGTATGAGGGAGCATATCACCACTGTTTACGGGTTCATCCTCTCATTTTGGTGAAAATATGTATTTGGTTCTTTTTATATTTGCTATATACAATGTACTACACAGGGTGTCAATACTAACTGCAATCAGATCTAAATCATGAAAAGAAATAAGTAGTGTTGTGTAAATGATTTTTCAAGAATTTTAATTTCATGTAAACATATGGTAAAGAAATCATCAAAATAATCGTTAAAAATTACCAATCACCTATATGCATGATACAATTGCGACTCATTTGATCAAAACATAACAATTGTCTTCAATAAATGTACATAATGATATGTTCATGAAAGTTCATCTGTGTTGGTATAAATCATGATTTCAAATAAATAAATAAATCATGACATTTGGATATCTTTAGATTTAACCAAGTTAAAGATCTCCTTTTATACTTCAGATTTAAATTGATGTCAATGCTGAATTCCAGTTGAAAGCCATATGCCACCATAGAAGACACAACTTAATCTTCCACTTAGGGAGTGTAGATGGCATATGAATTCACCCATTTAGGTAACCCCATTTTGAAATCCACACCACCTGTTTGGGAGATTAACCCTAATCGCCTAAGGGCTTTTTGGCGACGGGAAGGGAAAGAAGGAAAGAATAAAGAGAGAAAAGAAAGAAGTTGTTTGCTCTGGGTGGGATTCGAACCTGGGACCCCTCGCATGCCAAGCACTCGAACGGCGACACCTTGTTACGGGTCTTGGGCTTCGCAGGCCAGCGAAACCGTGCCTATATATCACTTAGGGCAATTGCGTCATCACACCACGTGGGATGCACGCATGAACAGGGCATATATCAAGTAGTATTTTGTAGTATACAGGAGGGTTAAGGAAGCCTATACTGAGTTTCGATAGTGGTAACCTAACCCTAACCGCCTAAGGGCTTTTTGGCGACGGGAAGGGAAAGAAGGAAAGAATAAAGAGAGAAAAGAAAGGAAGAAGTTGTTTGCTCTGGGTGGGATTCGAACCCGGGACCCCTTGCATGCCAAGCACTCGGTCGGCGACACCTTGCCACGGGTCTTGGGCTTCGCAGGCCAGCGAAACTGTGCCTATATATCACTTAGGGCGACTGTGTCATCATACCACGTGGGATGCACTCACGAACAGCGCATATATCAAGTGTATTTTGTAGTATACAGGAGGGTTAGGGTTAAGTTGACATCTTCCATAAGGAGTGTATGGAAGCTTATGGATTTCAACAGGAATAGCCCAGGGCCATGCCTGCTAATTAAAAAATGTCTTATATTTTTATTATGTTAAGTAAAATTCTGAAATATAATGTTTTAATTATAGATAACAAGAAAGTTTTATTGATACTAAATGATATGAAGGTCATTCAAAGGTTTTGCCTGTAAAGCTCAGAAATTTAGCTCTGTTAATGAATCATGTGATAAGAATGTAAACTATTTGTTATTTTAATTAAAGTGCACTTAATAAAACTTTTCACTGTGAATATAATACTGCAATCTTGGTAGAAACATACTTTATCATTAATGCAAAATTGAGATGAAAAATTGATATTTATATTTTCATTATGTCACTATTTTTAAAAACAAAAGGTTGTCTTTGATATGCCTCTTTAGAGATCTGTCAAACTTGAAGTTTTATTTGCCTCTGGACCGCCCACCACATTTAACACATCCAAAATGGTGGTATTCAGAGTGATACTGTAAATGTGTGTACATCTATACATCACATTTAACGATAAAACTGTGCTTAAATGCATCAAAAGTGTGGTATGTGATATGTATCTTAAGCCCAGAATTTTATGGGGGCATTGCCCTCCAAACCCATGAAGTAGACTTTACTTCATCAATAGTACAATCAGCAGTAGGCCTAGATATATTTACTTCATCAATGCCAGTATCAGTAGTAGGTAGTAGGTAGTTACTTCATCAGTGCCAATATCAGCATAGGTATGGTTTCTTCATCAATACCACTTTTAACAATAGATGGGTACTTCATCGATACCACTATCAGTAAAACAGATAGTTACTTCAACAATACTACTATCAGCAGTAGATATGAAGGGTATCAAAAACTTTTTGATACCCCTCGTATCTACTGCTGATAGTGGTAGATATCGCTATCAGCAGAAGAAATCCCTTCTTCAATAGCAGTATCGGCAGCAGATATCCACAGGAAATAAAACCCAACATAATATAAGCAATAAAAAATGAAAATGTTAACAAATAAACGATGTGACGTAAAAAGAAAAAGCATACTTGGTTCTAGCCCTGCTACAAGTTTTTGATGTCTTTTTTCTTATGTATTTTATTGTTTTTTACTACATATTTTTACCTTTATCTTTGTTTCAAATTCGCCGCCTTTGGCCCCATGGACCAGATCATGTCACATATGTCATATGTTCAGTAATTCTTCCCATTTTAGTGATTGCTCTTATTTACTCTGCTATCAAAAATAAATACCAATTATCAACATAGCGACTTTGTCAGTATACATAGACCCTGTCAGTACATATGTCTTGGAAGTAAATGGAAAAAAAAGCAAGGCGGTTTGCTTTTTTTTCTTTTAAATCCCTTGTTGCAATTCATTTATGGATAAAATACAACTTTTAAAACTCATTAAACTAAATTTCTGCTTATTGGATCAAAGCAAAAACTAAAGTTTCTGTACAACACATACATGTAGGTGAATCAACTGTTCCACCAGTTCAGGAATCTAGGTGTAATGTTAGACACATCTATGACACTACAGCCTTGGCGGAAATTTGTTCCCACACCAGCACATGCTGGTGTTAAAATAAAGCAATCGCCAGAGCTAAATATGTCACAGTACCGCATTATCTTTGTAAAATAGTTTCAAAATTGCATGCACACTCAATTTAGACCCTCCCCTTCCCCACCCCCATCTGTCAATGTTGGAAGACTGAAATGTAGACATGATGACGATTTTGTCCAAATCAACATTGCAATAGGGGAGCGGGGCAGGATGTTGGCCAATTAACGTTCAGGTGTGGCAACATTTTTCGCCAAGGTTGTAGTTGTACCACCATGTATCATCAATATTTATTGTAATATCATCATCATATTTGCAATCTTGGTCATTTACATGAATATGTTACAAATGAAGTTAAAAAAATGCCAAATTTATTTAAAAAGATACATTTATTGCTTTAAGTCATAATAAGTGACATTGGAAATTCACTATAAAAAGTCATCATTGAAAGGGAGCTCATTCAAACTGACATGGTTATCACGACACACAAAAAGGCTAAAAAAACCTCTAAACTAATGACATCAAGCTAAATATGTATCTTACAACATAGCAAATACAATTGTTACATTCTGAATACTATAATAGTGTCAACATATTTTTTCGCAGTGGCAATGCCAAGGGGGTGGGGAATTCCACCCAGTCAGAACTCTTGCCCCCAATAAAAACCCAAAATTATGAAAATTTCAACTTTTGCCCCCCCCCTGTAAAAAAGTTCTTAGCACTGCCACTGATTTTTTGCCAAAAGTTGTTGGAAACTGCTTATTATTCACAAAATATTAAGCAACATATAGTTGAATTTCAAATATTAGTTTAGTGGCCTGGGATTCTGATACTAGCAAAATCTTTATCAAATGCGAGTGATGAAACAACACACAAATAAACAATAATTATATAAAAGTAAGGGTATATTAGGCATGGACTTCCATATTCCGACCACTAACCACTACATTTTAATGTAATTTAAGAAAAACTTAAATCTGGAGTCAGGGGTGAGTTTGATGATTTTGTCAGGCTTGAGCTATGTACACATTTAAGCTTGTATAAAATTTCAAATGTACAGTCTAAATGTCTAAAGTCTGTTTAATTTCAATCATTATTGTCTTATTAAAACTGGTGAGAATTAGTAATCCCTGCTGAGCTCAAAACAAACATTATTATTTTCTCATCCAAAAAAATAAGAAAATTTAAATTCTATCCATTTTGGCTGTTTCTCACAAAAATGTATGCTTTCCCATCCAAAACTTATTGAGAGCTACCATGGGAGCTGAATAAATATTAGCTTCAGTCACTCGCACCCAGGCCCGTAGCCAAGGGTTACCAATTTGAAAAATGTCTGTTTAATTTCTGTAAAATAAAAATATATAAATCGGCCTTTTTCTTTAAACATTTTGTTTTCTTCAAAAATCCACTTTGTAGCCCCTGCAAATCCTTGCTACGGGCCTGCCTACATTAAGTGATAAAACACAATAAATCAAACTTTTTTTAGAACTATTTCTGCATGTATTTCACATCTCTATTTTCAGTTTGTATATACTACTACATCAATACTAGCATGCACCAGCATGTTGATGTACATTGAATTTCAAGAACCTATAGCATAACATCCTAAACCCTTTAAATGCCCCAGATATATTTTCATCATACATTTTAGTATTGATAAGACTTATAATTCACCATCAGATGTTTTTTCCATGTTGCCCAGTTACTAACAAAGAAATATAGTCACCAATGTCTTACAGAAAGACGCATCCTGCGAAGCTAGCCAGTTTTGAGACATGTGTCCAAGTATAGACACAAAGTCACACCTCTATACAAGACATGTTAAAATGTGACATACCTATGCAAGACACTTGTACACAAGTCATGTTTTCATACAAGAAACTTCAGTTTCAGAAGATGTGTCTTTGAAGCCAGTTTTGAGATAGGACTTGCTGGAGCTTATTTATATCTTTGTGTCTTAGATTGTGTTTTCATTGTTTCTATTACCTAGAGATGTCTTTAAAATGCTGCCAATACACCAGGTTTACAGTGTGCCATGCCTTTCAAGTTATATGATATCTGAGCTTTGTGATGAACCTGCTTGTCCAAGATTCATCAACAGTACAGCAGGAGAATGGTCTTGCATGTGAGGAGGAGGAAAGTAGTGATACATCTGACCATTTTGGTTTTCAGTTTGGCCGCTTTGGGCTCCAGCAGGTGATCCAATACCATGCGCAATTAAAGGCTGGCTTGAATGGTTGACGGACGAATGCTGTGGATCAAGACTTATTACCTTTTTTCCTTTTGATCTCACAAAACTTGGTTGCTCTATGGTTTGCGTATCTCCTTGGATAATCAGCGGAATTTGTTCAGGTGAGGGTTGCACTGCGGATGATTCATGAGGCTGTAATTGTGGCACATGCCACAAATCTTGTTGCAGGTTATCTTCTTCAAGTATTGTGTATCCGTTGGTCTTTGTGATGTTACGAGATGCTTGACGATTTTGCTCATTTTCACTTGTTTCCTCATTACCATATTGGCTATGTTCTGCTTTTTTGTTGCTTTGATCTACTGTCATCAACCTGTTTTCAATAACTGCATGCATGAACATATCAGAATTATCGGACATAGACTGGTTGAGTGTCAGAGCAGTCCCATAACCCATATCTGTTGCTTCGTTCAAAGTGCCTTCAAGAAGAGCTGGTAAACTTGGTAGTTCAGTTTCAAATTCAAGTCTATCAACATCATGATCATGCAAATAAGAGCACAAATTTGTCATTTCACCATGGAGCTCATACAGTGGTACACAATCTGGTCTTGTTTCGAGAAGGGCACATATTGGTGTATATTTCATACGCGCTACAATCCACTTCTTGTTTGCATTGTGGCAACTTCTGCAAGACTCTATCATTGTTTTGTAACCCACGGAATACATGTCATCTTCGTTATTCAGGATTTGGGAGCTTTCTTGACCTTCTTCAGACCAAATAAAGATGACCTTATTGGCATTCTTAAGATTATCAGTTACCCAAGCGCCTGCGTCAATAATGATGGTTGTTGAAAACATATCGAGCAGCACTTCACATTGACATCTTGTCTGTAGAAAAGTTGCAAATGCTCGAATGACCTTCTTGTGAAATTCGTAGTATGGCTTGTAGAGAATTAGAACGGTGGGTTTCTGCGTTCTGTTGTCTGTTATAGGAAAATAAAAAGTTATTACAAAAACTTTTATTGATATGTTACTTTTTTAATAAAGATGTATTTTTGTATTTTAAAGAAATGTTTGGTGATTATTCAATCAAGTTTCACTTTTGCTACTAATTTGTAAAAAAATATGGAGACAAATAAAATAAAATTTTGCTATATTCATATCCAGCGGGAGGTGGTGTTTCTTTCACTGCCGGCCCCACCTTGAGGGAGTCTTGATTATAAGAGGTCCAAAACTCCCCAAGACCGGTGGCAATCAACTGATGATCCCGCTGGTGAAAGCACACAACAATTTCCATCTGTGGTCTTTGTGTATATTTAACACATGAGACAAATACAATAAAATTTTGCTATATTCATTTGGACAAATATAAGTAAACAATACTAATCCAATGGTACGACCAGGAATTCATTCTTGAGAGGTAAAGTGCAATTGAGGGATTAGGAAATTTGCCTAAAACTTGGTATTTTTTGCACCAAATATTGGTAATTTTGTTTTGATTTGATAGGGGGTTGCAACTGGGGAAATAGCCCAAGATTTGAACTTACAATTTGGAGTGCAATGTACGATATCTGTGTTGTCGTCCAAGAAGTCTGGGTGGTTGGGACATACAAGTTTCTTGCTTCTAAGCCATGTTACTAGAATTATAACGACCGCTGTAGTAAGGCCAGCCAGTGTCCCTAGAACCACTGCTGCAATAATTGCTGAAGTCAAGGTGGGATCAGTGGCTGAAAAAATAAAGGAAAATATTAATTATTAGGATAGTCAAAGGTCCTCTGTAATATTTTGCCAATAACTATACCACCGTAATATTTATGAGCAATCAGAAGCCACTGCCTAATATTTGTGGCTCTGGAGCCACAGTTGCTCTAGTATATGGTAGTTTGATCAGAAAATAGATTTTGTCAGCATTGACTGCTTGCATGGGTATGTTATCCATGGTTTCCAAATAACAGCCAGGCTCACTTGAACCAGAATAAAAAGGCATAATTATGTACTTTAATTAATCATATTTATGTTAAACATCAGGCTTTGTTTTTTTATATTGCTTGCACCCTATCATTTGCACAGTTTATTAACACATTGAATTTTGATTTTGATGATTGTTCCAAAACTTTGATAGAATTTAGGGTGTTCTGCTATAGTTTAAGGGGTGGGGTATGAACGTTTGGACAGTATTTATTGTGGGACATTAGAGCACATCAGACATATCGAATTGCATTCTGAAAACAAAGAATGTCCTTCTGATATCAAATAATTTTGATTTTTATGAAATTCGCAATGCAATACACATTTTATGGCAAATGATTAAAAATTGATATTTTTGATATTTATCAGTACTCGAAGTAAACTTTATAAATCTGATGATGTATACTTAAAGTGTATGTAGGTGGGATGAAAAGCCAACGATCAATTGAAAATTTTGACCTTTCGTATTGAAGATATGGATTTTTTATCCCAAAACACCAAAAAAATTAAGTCTTTTGGGGGAAAAAATCCACATCTTCAATATGAAAGGTCAAAGTTTTCAATTGATCGTCGGCTTTTCCTCCCAGCTACATACACTTTAAGAATATGTCATTAGATTTATAAAATTTACTTCGAGGACTGTTATATATCAAAAATGTGAAAAATATCAAATTTTAATAATTTGTCATAAAATTTGTATTATATCACAAATTTCAAAAAAATGAAAATTAAATATCAGAAAGACATTCTTCATATTCAGAATGCAATTTGATATGTCTGATGTGCTGTCATGTCCCACAAAAAATACTGTCAAAATGCTCAAAACGCTCATTCCAGATCCCTTAAAGCCATATTATAACATTTGCTGTTGAGGACGCCCTCACTGATTTTTTAAAATTCATTTTTTACACAATTATATTGTACGTTATTAAACCAATATACTCTGCAAAAATCAAGACTCTAGGTGCTGTAGTTTTGTCAAAATCCGATATTTTGAATAAAGCGCCGGAACCGGCGTCTTATTATTACGATGGAATTATTAGTCGAACGCATACACGATGTTCATAGCACACAGTGGGGGCAGCGGGGACGGTGATCTACACAACAAAGGGTCGTACCATAACATGACCGAAGGAGTGAGTACGTATTGGAGACATCTGGCGCTGGTAGCAAATTCCAATTTTCTTTGCTTTGACGTAGTTGTTCGGCTCAAAAATAAAGGGATATATCTGACAGTAAAACTAACATTTTATGTCAAAGAAATGCTAATCTATTTTATTTGAAAATGTTATATGGCTTTAACACATTGAATTTTGATTTTGATGATTGTTCCAAAACTTTAGGGTGTTCTGCTATGGTTTAAGCATATTACATGTTTATGAACAACATCTTTTGGGTAAAAAGAAGGGAAAAGCTTAAAGCATTGCCTTTCTTTTGACCCAAAAGGTGACAAAACTTGTACACTTAATTGTTGGGAGTGGCCTTCTGTTCCTTGTTCTTTATCTTCAAATCTGTTTCTCACTTCTCTTTCCATGTAGGCTCAAACCAGCATGCTATATGCTTTTTAGCCTGGTCTGAGCATACATTTTGTTTGAGCCTGCATGGTCCAAGTGTGTCTCCACACAGAGTGACCTTTAAAACTAACAAACAAACAAACAAACACATCCCTGTGTAACATGCTGTATCTTACCTACACATGTCTGGTCTTCATCCGCAGTAGATAATTGATAGCCTTGTGTGCATGTACACCTGTATTCAAGTTGTTTGTTACTATCAGGGGGCATATAAATAGTGCATGTTCCGTTTGGCCCGCATGGGTTACCGTAACATGGATCCTCTGAGGAAAACAATGTTTAACAATATGCAAGATGTATAAAAACATTTGACTAAGAAAGGAAACAAGAAATATGTAAGATATTTAAATAAGAAACAATTTTTTTTGTGGCCTTCGAATTAGGGGTATATCCCTGGGGCATGTTAGGCCACCTTAATTCAAACCTGAGTCTCAAAGCTTGTGAGAAATTGAACACTTAATGCGGAATGTATTTTTTTAATTTTTTTTTATGTGTCAGTACAGGCTTTGGGACAAGCATTTTGTACAAAAAGTATCCATGTCTGTTGCAAACGTTGGAATTGTAGACAAATAAAGTCACTGCTACAAAATCATTCTTCTCTGTGTTGAAAACTTTAAATCAAATAGCAATTTTGAATTTTGTTTTTTCCTCTTTGTTTAAAAAAAAAGACAAAAAAAATATGAATTTCTTGATTTTCAAAGAGGATTACACGAACGATTTTACTAACGCGGGTGGTAGGTTTAAGACTCAGGATTTAATTAAGGTGACCTTTAATATTGTTGAATTATTCTATCTTACCTACACATGTCTTTCCATCATCCATTTCTATTACCATATAACCTTGTGTGCACGTACACTGGTAACCAAGAATTTGTTTCGAATCAGCAGGTGTATAAATGGAAGTTATATTGCATGTTCCGTTTGGCCCACATGGGTTACCGTAACATGGATTCTCTGAGGAAAACAGAACAGTAGACAAAGATGTGCTATGAAAATAAAGTATAAGATGGAAAATACATATCTAAGAGAAACACATATTCAAGGCCAATCAAAACTAAAATAGAAGATTTTTTTACGTAAAGTACGTAAAAGCTATCTTATTAGCATATAGCCCTAGATGTACTGGGCCTTTTTAGCTTTTTTTTAGTTACTGAAACAAAATGTGTCCTAAAACAAGAAAAATTTGGCTAAACACACACACACCCGTCCACACAAATTCCTGCTCAAAACAACTATAAGCCTAGCACATAGCTTATTTGCAAAATTAAGGCCATGCAAAGTCAATTCTGAGTTTCCCGTCACATATTTTCAGAAAACAAACAAGTTAAAAGGGCATTTCGTGATCCACAGCCTCATACCCCCACTTTTCTCAAAAAAAGTTGAGATTTTTATATCACTGAAAACCTCTGGCTACATAATGTTTATGTACAAAATATTTCTTGCAGATTAATTCGTTTAGCAAAGATATCGTGAAATTTGAATTTCGTTCTGGTGCACCAGAACAAAATTACAACGCATTGTCTATGGAGCAGTGTAATACACATAAATCATGCATAACTCGCAAACGCAAAATCGGAATCAACTGAAATTTTGGGAATAGGTCTTTTTCGTGGATATCTAATGAAAAATGACATAAATAGAGGATGCTAGGATCACGAAATATTCCTTTAACTTTTTCATTATTCATTATTTTCCCAATTTTGATTATCAGTCAAAATACAGAATTAAACACAGTCTTCTATGTGCCAATTTATCCAATAAAGAAAGGAGATTAAGCGAATTCAGACAAAACAAAAAAGTGCAAAAATTTGACAATGTTTTATGGTATAGCTTTAAAGGCCTTTGTATCAAAATCAGGTGTACCAACATATTCCTTTTGGCAGGAACAGGTCACATACGTTATCATTAACTTATCAGTCTTACCTACACATGTCTTCTCTATCTCTACATAACCCTCATCACACAGACACCAGTAGTTAAGAAGGGATCCTGCCTCTTCAGTAACAGAACATGTTCCATTAGGTCCACAAGGTTCATTTAAACATGGATCCTCTGAAGTGAATAAAAAGCAAAAAAATTATTTGATTCATTATGAAACATTCATTGCAGTTTTAATAACTTCATGGGGGAATTTGTAAAATCTGAAATGTGATACTAGCCTATGTGTGATTTAGTAAAATGTTGAGATTTCTATCATAATAATTAATATCCTAATGTGGTCGAGTACATTCCCCCTCCTATATATTTTGACCGACCCCAACCCCTTCAGGACTATACATGCGCGTATTTGGGGGGCTTTGGGGCACCAGCCCCGGGGTCAAAGTAGGCGGCAAAAACAAAGGGGCGGAAGAAGAAGGGCGGCAAAAACAGGGGCGGCAAAAATGAAGGGCGGCAAAACGAATTAGCAAAGAAAAAAGGGCGTAAAAAATTGAAAAAGGCGTAAAAAAATTGAAAAAGGTTGCTTTTAGGGCGCTAGCGCCTAAAATTTTTTTTTTTTTTTTTTTGCTCTTCACTTTTTCAAACGACCGTGAAAAAAATTGGGTCAACCTTTTCGGGCTAGTATTAAGGAAGGGGCGGCAAAATTGTTTCTTCTTCAGCCCCCCGGGGTTGGGGTGGCCACAGTACGCCACTGCTATACCAGGCAGAGGAGTCACTAGCATTTTTGTCTTTGACATTGGGGATTAAAAGTGATGGGGAGGAAAAAAGTATCTAATATTTGCTTTAAATTTGGCAGTTTTCCCCTCAAGTATCTGCAATTTATCACCCCAACACACATACACACACACACCCCCCCCCCCCCACATCCCCACACCCATCCACCACCCACATCCCCACCAGCAGCCTGTTCCTACCTTCACAGTGTCCATCTATGGGTATATATCCTGATTGGCATGAGCAGTTATATGTGTCTTCGATTGGTGTGCAGTCAGCATGGTCATCACATGGGTTACTGTTACATGGATTTGCTGTGAAAAGAGATAATAATATACAAAAAATTGTTTTTTTTATAAAATGTTTGTCTCATTTTGCCCAAAAGTTTTGTCATGTTAGCTTTGTCATGTTAGCTTTGTCATGTTAGCTTTGTCATGTTAGCTTTGTCATGTTAGCTTTGTCATGTTAGCTTTGTCATGTTAGCTTTGTCATGTTAGCTTTGTCATGTAAGCTTTGTCATGTTAGCTTTTTTCATGTTATAGCTTTGTCATGTTAGCTTTGTCATGTTAGCTTTGTCATGTTAGCTTTTTTCATGTTAGTTTTGTCATGTTAGCTTTGTCATGTAAGCTTTGTCATGTTAGCTTTGTCATGTAAGCTTTGTCATGTTAGCTTTATCATGTTAGCTTTTTTCATGTTAGTTTTGTCATGTTAGCTTTGTCATGTTAGCTTTGTCATGTTAGCTTTGTCATGTTAGCTTTTTTCATGTTAGTTTTGTCATGTTAGCTTTGTCATGTTATCTTTGTCATGTTAGCTTTGTCATGTTAGCTTTGTCATGTAAGCTTTGTGATGTTAGCTTTTTTCATGTTAGCTTTGTCATGTTAGCTTTGTTATGTTAGCTTTGTGATGTTAGCTTTGTCATGTTAGCTTTGTCATGTTAGCTTTGTCATGTTAGCTTTGTGATGTTAGCTTTTTTCATGTTAGCTTTGTCATGTTAGCTTTGTCATGTTAGCTTTGTCATGTTAGCTTTGTCATTTAACTTTTTTCATGTTAGCTTTGTCATGTTAGCTTTGTCATGTAAGCTTTGTCATGTTAGCTTTTTTCATGTTAGCTTTGTCATGTTAGCTTTGTCATGTTAGCTTTTTTCATGTTAGCTTTGTCATGTTAGCTTTGTCATGTTAGCTTTGTCATGTTAGCTTTGTCATGTTAGCTCTGTCATGTTAGCTTTTTTCATGTTAGCTTTGCCGTACATTATGCTCTTCTGATAATTAACAAGGGTGATTCTCGGACCGCAAAATGCTAGATCCTGGGGCTTGTACCAGCTTTCACAATTCTTTAAAAAATGTATAAGACCATGGAATGCCTTTAATTACAAAATATGCCGGTATATGAATGTACCCCTTTATGACCAAAATGACAAAGTACCCATTTAAGACCACAAAATGTAGAATGTCCCTTTAATAAAATAATATAATATGAATGGCCCTTTCACACCACTAAATTTGTATGTTTTAGCATTTCAGATGCTGAAAGGTGTACTAAACCACCCCATTTTATGGAAAACATTTAAGTGTTGAGTTACATAAAGTGTATGGAAAAACGTTTAATAACATTCAAAAACATTTTTTGAAAATTTGCTGCAAAACATTCTAACATGTGTTATTTAAATGTTGACTAAATATTTAGCAAAAATGTTTGCCAAAACAATAACATTTTGACAACATTTTTAAACTGTTGTAGTTTTTTTTTCATATAAAATATTTGAAACAGTTTTTATGACTTTATAATTATAACCCAACAATTAAATGTTATTAGGCCTACTACACTTTGGCCAAAACCAAAACACGTTTGTAACATTAAAAACATTTTGGGTATTGTACTTACAAATAACTGTAATTTTTGGCCCATCTGCGGCTGTACATTGTAAACCACTACACTCACATTCAGTTGGATTAGGTTTCAACTGTCAAAATAACAAATTAGAAATAATAAAAAGCTATATTTTACATGTTCTATGACATATTTTTCTGTTTGCACTGTCCTCTGTTTGCTAGCTCCCTAAGTTTTTTGCTGAATTAACCATGAAATGGGCTCAGCCTATAGTCCCCTTACTTTACTTCCTTACTTTGTTACTTCCTTCCTTACCATGCTTACAGGGGCGTAAATCCATTCTTGAAAGTGGGGGGGGGGGGCACAATGAAAATTATTAGTCATTGATACTTCGGCGCGACAGCGCTGCACGTCGCGCCCTCGCGAAGTAGGGGGGTGTCTGAGGGGGGATGTGGCCCCCTGAGAAGTAAGAAACTTTTGCAAAATGAAGACCTAATTGAAACCATTTGGTGGACCATTTTGACACTATTATTGTGTAAAATTTTAGCTTGAAACAGCTGAAAAATTGTGAAATGACGGCCTAACTTGTGGACAAGTCTTCACTAAAACAGAAGCGAAAACGATCACTTGTTTATGTATTATATGCCGGGGGTGTCTGAGTGGGGATGTTCCGCGCTCAGACGTTGGAAAATTTTGCAAAATGAAGTTTCAATTGAAGTCATTTGGTGCATAATTTTTACACTGTTATCATAAAAACAAACAAAAACGGGACCGAACTCAATTTGCAAAATTTTATTTAAGATTTGAGATTCGGAATTATTACTAAAGCATGCATGGATTGATGTTGAAGTCAGCATTGAGTCCGTCTTAAAACTGACTTTGGTGATAAAATGTGACGGGCCCTGCATATCGACGGGCCCGCAGTACAGGCTTTTGGGCCGAGGACCCGCCTTCAAGCAATTTGCCCAAAATAATCACAGGCCTATAATATCATTACGATCGACCCGGCTGTGTGGATTTTTAGGTATGGGCAGTGTCCAGTGATGGGCCTACTCAATTACGTGCAATTTAACATTTTTTCTCCTTTTCTCCCTTTCTCTTCTCTCCTTTCCCATTTGGGGGGTTGGGGTCCAAAATGTGGGGGGGGCATTTGATATTGTGTCCCCTCCACTTTGAAAAGTGAGGGGGACGTGTCCCCATGTCCCCCACCCGATTTACGCCCTTGCGTGCTAACCTTTTGGTCTTAAACTGACTTTTCCTGAAGCATGCATAATGATGCTGTTATACTGGTTAGGCCAAAATAAAATTCAACTTCTGAATTCAACAAATTAAATGCCCGCGGGAACATGAGACAAATCTTTTTTTTTTTTGAAATTGTAATTATATGTACACGCCCCAGCACCCACAGCCCCATCAACCCCCACCACCCCACATATTATACACGCATCACACCACACCGTACATAAGCCCATACATCCACGAGGGAGAGGGGGTGCTAGAGTCACAAGAGAGGGGGAGTGGGGAAGGAGAGAGGGGTGAATGATAGGGAGATAATGAAAACAAGTTTTACCCTTGGTTGATATTCTCCAGGGTCTACATTACTAAATGTCCAACTCGTCAAATCCATTGTTGCTCCATTGCAGAACCCTGGTGTAATTTCCTGAAAATTCTGTGAGATAAAATATTGCGATATCTATCAATAGAATTTTGCAACCAGTATAAATGGTTATAATATATTGTTGTTTAAAAGTCAAAATGATCAGAGCGTAGGCCTTTATGTTTATGCCTAGTACCGACAAACAGAGCATCAGGTGCAAGCAAATTATATGCCTAAACTTTATCTTGCTCTTTTAGGATTTTGACCCGATTTCTTTGGTTATAAATTATAATCTATGAGGAAATTTCTGGAAATTATACTCTAAGCATGTTTTAAATAGATTAATTGAGTAGGCAAATCATACTGATCAATATGCCTTTTCTTTGAAGCAAATCGGGCACTAGTACCATGAGTACGGTTTTCATAATATATCGTATCAATTTATATTTTATTTGTATCGTATTGATTTTATCAATAGGGCCTAATCAATCAAGTTAATGAGCTAAAATGACTGGAAAGGCTCACTACCTTTTTGCCAATATTTTGCTTGCATAAATGTCCAGGGTACTTTTATTTTGCGTTTTGCCTTGAAACTTGGTCAAACACTCAAAGTGTTTTTAATAATGTTCTTATACATTACCGTATATAGTGTCTAGCCGCCTAGACTATTTGCATAATTGATTACCATTAATGCAAATTAGCTCATTACGTAGGGATTTTAGGCTGCTAAATTAAAGGGACGCTAACCGAATATGACGGGACAGGGATATAGAAAGAGGTCCGACTTTAGATGTAGGACTGAGGAAAACCTGCAAGGACGATAATGGATCAAATTAATATGTAAGTATGGATAAAGAATATGTAAGCAAAGGGTGGAATACAATATTTTGGTTAGATTTCTGTAACGTGAAATTTGTTGTTGATTTTTTGTCAAAACTCCCACCCGTGGTAAATATAAGGTCCCTAGGTTCTATCAAACAAACAAACTTACCGGGTCAATCTGTACATCATATTCAGGGCGTCCGTCAATTAAAAGCATCAAATAATACATGTCGAATGCATATTCACAAAGACATGCCATGGCAAAAGTGACTCGGACCGACTTATAATCACCCGATTTCTCCTGAACAGCGAATAGGCATTTAGTGACCCAATCACCTGAAAGGTAAAAGAGCAAATTTGCAAAATAATCTTAGGCCCTATCTTAATTCTTATTCTTACATTTAATCATTTCAATAAAAATCCGAGGTACACACGGGGATATAGCACGGTATTTGGCAAACATAATTTGAACATTTTCTGATTTTTTTTTTCGTCAAAATATTTTAGTCAATTTAATTCGACCAAGAAACGGCTGTTTTAATTCCAAAGGCTACGTCTAAAAACATATCGCCCAAAACGCAAATCTACTCCTTATTCCAGACAAAAAGTAGTGATAGGATTCAAGTGGTGGTCACGAGGGAGGAAATTTACTAAGGCCTTGAACAAGGCTAGTATAGGCTATGCGTTTGCTATATAACTTTAATATTATTTTAATGTTAATTTTGTGTTTTCAGAAAATAGAATGCATACGCTGAAATTAGTTTATACAAAAAAGTCATTGAACTTGAAATACAAAAAAAAAAAAAAAAAAAAAAAAAAAACAACAACAACAACAACACCAAATTAACTTCTTTTACAATAACGTTACCATAATTACCTGAATCACATGCACTGGTCCTGTTTACGCAGCATGTAGTTGTATCACTTGCCACTGGTCCGGCAAAACTTTGACGCTTCTGGATTTTGAATTAAATGAAAAGTATATAACAAAACATTAAAAGTGTAGATTGAAATTATGATCATGTTAAAAGTGCGGTCATTGAATTAGCTATGTCCCCCTTTTTTAAACCATAAAAGACTTAAAATATAAATCTTTTAGACTTATTTTAAATCTTTTAAGTTTGACTTTTAAATCTTTTCCAAGTCAATAGATAAAATCTTTTGGGAAATTTAAAAATTTGAAAGTACGACAAGCTGGAATAAAAATGATAAATACACTCATAATGTGCAATTCATTCAGACAAACATTAATTTCCTTTATTGCAGCTTCATAACACATTTAAAGGACATTCAAACTGATTGTTATTACATTATTAAACTATTGCAATTGTCAAATTTATAAAGTCCTTAGGGATACGTGTTATTTACTGCTGATTGGTGACTTCGTGACAATCTAACGCTGAAGAAGGCATTTTGATGATGGTATATTGATGACTTCGTGACAATGCCTTCATGACACTGATGGAGGCATTGATGACTTAGTGACAATGCTATCTACTGCTGATAGAGGCATTGATGACTTAGTGACAATGCTATCTACTGCTGATGGACGCATTGATGACTTAGTGACAATGCTATCTACTGCTGATGGAGGCATTGATGACTTAGTGACAATGCTATCTTCATTCATTCATTCATTCATATTTTATTTCCATAAAAATCAAAGACATTACAAAATATATATATATATAAACACGGTACATATGGAGGAAAAGGCTGGAAGACCAAAAAGGCCTGAAGTTAGCCTTTCCTGAAATCAAATGAAATTAACAAAATAAATCAACATTACATAACATAACCAAAAGACAAGGGAAGGGGAGGGGGGGGTGCTCACGGAAAAGATTAATTATATTTAGAGATCAATTTTGTTTTGAATTGATTACGGAAATGTTTAACAGATTTTGAAGCTTTCAGATTTTCATCTAAAGAATTCCAAAGAATGGGACCTCTTGTACGTATGGCATGATCAGAAAAGACTTTCTTATTTTTGGTTAGATTTAGGTCATTTACATATCGTGTCTTGTAGTTATGTATGTCAGAACGTTTGGTAAAATAATTATCAAATGAACAGGGCAGCTCATTTATAGAGTGCCTGTACATGAATGTACCTAATTCTAGTGTGTACATATCTTCAACTTTTAATATGTTATAATTAGCAAACAATGGCTCTGTGTGGTCTCTATAGTGAACGTTTGCCACCGTTCTAATAGCCCATTTTGAATTTTTACAATTTTATTTAGGTAAGTTTTACATGTATTTCCCCATAAAAGTACTCCATAATTCAAATAAGGCAATATTAACGTACAATAAAGTGTAAATAAAATACGACTTGGAACAAAATGTTTCAATTTATTCATGACACCGACATTTCTTGAAATTGTTCTAGATACGCAATCTATGTGACATTTCCAAGTGAGACATTCGTCTATTAGTACACCAAGGAATTTAGTTTGATGCACTCTTTCTAAAGCCGTGTGATCTAGTGTGATTTGCAGGTCTTGATTCATTGATGCCATTTTGGGTGTGCCAAGTATCATGTAATTTGTTTTGGTAGCATTAATTGACAATTTATTAGCTTTAAACCAATTGCTTACTTCCTTTAACTCTTCATTAACAAGGTTTGTCTGGCGTTCTACGTTTTTATGGGAGTATAAAATGGTGGTATCGTCTACAAAAGGACGAATTCGAGTACTTTAGATGCATTAGTTATATCATTAACATAGAGTATAAATAGAAGTGGCCCCAGGATTGAACCTTGTGGAACACCACATATAATATCGTGTGATTCTGATTCATAAGAATTATAATAAACATATTGTTTTCTGTTACTTAGATAATTTCTGAACCATTCTAACACAATACCACGAAAGCCATAGTGTTCTAATTTATGTAAGAGTATGTTATGATCGATTGTATCAAAGGCTTTTGATAAGTCCAGAAATATTCAATAGTTGTTTCGTTTCTTTCAACTGCTGCAGTAACTTTGTCTACCATTTGCTCTATAGCCATAAAGGTGGAATGTTTTGACCGAAAGCCAAATTGTTTGGGGTTAAGGATTTGCTTATTGTCAATGTAATCCGTACATCTGTTAAAACCAACCTTTCAAGAATTTTTGAAAAACACGGTAGGAGAGAAACTGGACGATAGTTTGAGAATGCCTCAGCATCATCTTTTTTGTATAATGGTATGACCTTTGCTATTTTTAATTTATCAGGAACAATCCCAGTAGATATAGAGAAATTAAATATCATATTAAGAGGTTTGGCAATTTCATTACACACTTTTTTAATGATTAGATTGCCAATATTGTCATGGCCTCCACCTTTGTTTATGTCGAATTTATCAATAATTTTTACAATATCGGATTCAACAATAGGCTTCATATACATATTACTGGTCTTGTTTTCACTGAGATAAGCGAAATATTGCTTTCCTGTGTTTTGGATATTTGATGCCATCTACTGCTGATGGAGGCATTGATGATTTAGTGACAATGCTATATCTACTGCTGATGGAGGCATTGATGACTTAGTGACAAGGCTATATCTACTGCTGATGGAGGCATTGATGACTTAGTGACAAGGCTATATCTACTGCTGATGGAGGCATTGATGATTTAGTGACAATGCTATATCTACTGCTGATGGACGCATTGATGACTTAGTGACAATGCTATCTACTGCTGATGGAGGCATTGATGACTTAGTGACAATGCTATCTACTGCTGATGGAGGCATTGATGACTTAGTGACAATGCTATCTACTGCTGATGGAGGCATTGATGACTTAGTGACAATGCTATATCTACTGCTGATGGAGGCATTGATGACTTAGTGACAATGCTATATCTACTGCTGATGGAGGCATTGATGACTTAGTGACAATGCTATCTACTGCTGATGGAGGCATTGATGACTTAGTGACAATGCTATATCTACTGCTGATGGACGCATTGATGATTTAGTGACAATGCTATCTACTGCTGATGGAGGCATTGATGACTTAGTGACAATGCTATCTACTGCTGATGGAGGCATTGATGACTTAGTGGCAATGCTGTCTACTGCTGATGGAGGCATTGATGACTTAGTGACAATGCTATCTACTGCTGATGGAGGCATTGATGACTTAGTGACAATGCTATATCTACTGCTGATGGACGCATTGATGATTTAGTGACAATGCTATCTACTGCTGATGGAGGCATTGATGACTTAGTGACAATGCTATCTACTGCTGATGGAGGCATTGATGACTTAGTGGCAATGCTGTCTACTGCTGATGGAGGCATTGATGACTTAGTGACAATGCTATCTACTGCTGATGGAGGCATTGATGACTTAGTGACAATGCTATCTACTGCTGATGGAGGCATTGATGACTTAGTGACAATGCTATATCTACTGCTGATGGACGCATTGATGATTTAGTGACAATGCTATCTACTGCTGATGGAGGCATTGATGATTTAGTGACAATGCTATATCTACTGCTGATGGAGGCATTGATGACTTAGTGACAATGCTATATCTACTGCTGATGGAGGCATTGATGACTTAGTGGCAATGCTGTCTACTGCTGATGGAGGCATTGATGACTTAGTGACAATGCTATCTACTGCTGATGGAGGCATTGATGACTTAGTGACAATGCTATATCTACTGCTGATGGAGGCATTGATGACTTAGTGACAATGCTATATCTACTGCTGATGGAGGCATTGATGATTTAGTGACAATGCTATCTACTGCTGATGGAGGCATTGATGACTTAGTGACAATGCTGTCTACTGCTGATGGAGGCATTGATGATTTAGTGACAATGCTATCTACTGCTGATGGAGGCATTGATGACTTAGTGGCAATGCTGTCTACTGCTGATAGAGGCATTGATGACTTAGTGACAATGCTATATCTACTGCTGATGGAGGCATTGATGACTTAGTGACAATGCTATCTACTGCTGATGGAGGCATTGATGACTTAGTGACAATGCTATATCTACTGCTGATGGAGGCATTGATGACTTAGTGACAATGCTATCTACTGCTGATGGAGGCATTGATGACTTAGTGACAATGCTATCTACTGCTGATGGAGGCATTGATGACTTAGTGACAATGCTATATCTACTGCTGATGGAGGCATTGATGATTTAGTGACAATGCTATCTACTGCTGATGGAGGCATTGATGATTTAGTGACAATGCTATCTGCTGCTGATGGAGGCATTGATGACTTAGTGACAATGCTATCTACTGCTGATGGAGGCATTGATGACTTAGTGACAATGCTATCTACTGCTGATGGAGGCATTGATGACTTAGTGACAATGCTATCTACTGCTGATGGAGGCATTGATGACTTAGTGACAATGCTATATCTACTGCTGATGGAGGCATTGATGACTTAGTGACAATGCTATCTACTGCTGATGGAGGCATTGATGACTTAGTGACAATGCTATCTACTGCTGATGGAGGCATTAATGACTTAGTGACAATGCTATCTACTGCTGATGGAGGCATTGATGATTTAAGGACAATGCTATCTACTGCTAATGGATAATGGCTAATGATGACTTTAAGGAGTGTTCATAAATACTTTGGTGGGGGGTTACTGGGGTCCAAAAAATTTGGGTCCTAAAAGGGGATCAAAAAATTCAGTCCTTAATAGGGGGGTCAAAAAAATTAGAGGGTAAAATTCCGGGGTAAAATTTACAAGAAGGCATGTACATTCCATAAATGTTTTAACATTTAAATACTTAAAAGTATTCCATTTTAATACTTAAAAGTATTCCATTTTGTAATCTCAAGCTACAAATCAACCAAATGTGCGCACTTTACCATGTTTACAATTTGGATATAAGTTCCGTGTAACACTATGACTCCAATGAGTAATAACTCCAAACGGTATTTTTAGCTAATGAGTTAATGACCATAGGGGTAGATCCTGGGGGATCCCCCCCCCCCCCCCACCCAATATTTTGATAGGGGGATGGTCCATACAATCATCCCCCAATGTTGATGCCTGTATATGGCTTTCTAACCAAAATTAACCCCATATTTGGTCATTTTAAAATAAAAAGTGCCGATTTTTTTGCGCTTCGCGCAAATTCCAGTTTTGTACTATATTTCACCAGTTTAGCTTCAATATGGAAAAAACAATTTGCGCGCTTCGCGCGCATTTGTACCATAAACCTATTTTGTCGGCAAAAGGTGCTGCATTCACTGGACTTCAAGAAATTTAGTCCAACCCCAATGTCTAAAAGAAATCTATGCCACTGTTAATGATGTATATTTTTGGTTTCTTTTTTAGGACATGAAGGGGGGATAAAAAAAATTTTAATCTATAAAAAGGGGGAATAAAAAAATCCACCTTTTTAGGGGGAATCAAATTTTTGACGTCCGAGGTTCTAACTCCCCCCCACAAAGTATTTATGAACACATTAATAGAAAGACCCTTTTTGAGAGCCTGTTTTTGGTGTCTCGGCTCTCACCGAAAGACCCCTAGTTTCGAACTGCTGTCCGCACATCCCCGTCCGTCACTTCTAAAGTCGAGTGCACCCCAGGCTACGGAGAAGTCTAGGGAGATGGGGGATAAATCATTTTGATAAAGAGGGTCCATACAATCATCTCCCCAATGTTGACGCCTGCAAGTGAGTTTCTGACCAAATTAACCCCATATTTAGCCATCCCCAAAAGTGCCAATTTTGTCGCTTTTCGCGCGAATTTGTTCAACTCTCCACCGTTTTAGCTTCAATATATCACAAATTTTCGTGCGCTTCGCGCGCATTTTATCCCAAACTTATTTTGTTGCTAAAAGGTGTTTAGATGACCTATGATGCTATTATGAAAATATCTACGACACTGCATGGGTTAGCGGGTCGCTTTTGCAATTCTGCCTCCACGACAACGAGTTAGCTTCGAGATACCATTTTTAATGACTGGTTGTCATTGAACTCCCGGATTGAACCCCGGGAATTTTTTAAACTTTGTCACTTCCTCTTCCATAGACCAAGGTTTAGCTTAATAACCTTGCATAGACCTAGTGGCCGCGACCGTCGACGTTGCTCGAGCTCGACCAGATAAGACGGAATGGGGTGGGCGGCCTTTTTGCCAACTAATCAGGGAGGTAAATAACATGTTAACTGGGTGGGCATCCAGTAAATTATTTTGCCCACCCAGTAAATTCAACTTGCCCATTGCCCAAAAGTGCCCACCCAGTAAATTATTTTGCCCACAAAAACTGGGCACCATATAATAATTACCATCTAATTTTAAGTACTGCGTTTTTACGTATAGGAGTAATGGTGAGTGACAAATAGTATAAGATTTCTAAATACCCAAAGTGAAATATAATATGGTATATAATTTTTCTTGAAAGTTGCTACATGAATATGCTATGGCAATGTCCACTTCTTACATCAAATCCAAATTGTATGCAAACACAGGTCTACATTTCCGAAAATCCATACGCCTTGATGTCATTAATTATCACTGCCCACCCAGTAAATTATTTTCCATTATTTGAGGGCAAATATAAATTAAATTGCCCACCCAGTAAATTATCCTTATTTACCTCCCTGCAACTAATAATTGTGAATTGTTGACCCAAATTTGTTTTTTGCCCGGGGGCTCAAAACCCCTAAAAAGTATAACAATTTATACACAAATACTGTGATTTTCAGTGTTTTTGTTTTGACTAACTCCCCTTGAAGTAAAGTGAATCCCGCACCTTTGGCGACAGAATAAGTTTATTGTACAAATGCGCGAAAAATGTTGCCATGGGGGTGGGGGGGCTAAATTGATGAAATTTGATTCAAAGGTGGAATAAATGCGCGCAAAGCGCACAACAGTTTGCACGTTTGGGGCTAAAATGGCCAAATATAAGGTTAATTTGGTCAGAAACCCACATACAGGCGTCAACATTGGGGGGGGGGATGATTGTATGGACCACCCTGGCAAAATATTGGGGGAATTTATTGCATATAGCTAGGGGTTGTGGCGCCCGGGGCAAGGATACAGAATGGCGCCCAAACTTGTTGTAACAATATATCTTGCCGACTGAAATTGTTAGTTGTTGACCCCAATAAAAAAAAAATTAACGCACATTATTTTGTAGCAATATTAATCCTTTAATATGGCCAAATTGTGTTTCATTTTCATGCAAACTGACAAAATGGAAGAAGCAAATCGCACATTTTGGCAACACATTATATAGTATGTAGGCATACACACACAATTTTGAATTGTTGACCTAACCAGGTGGATTCGGCGCCCCCTGGGATGGAAATTAACCCCCCCCCCAAGACGGCATCGGACACGTACCCCCACCCCAGCTACGCCACTGTTCCTCCTCAAGCATGACAAAGTACCTACCTGCAATACAAGCGGGGTTTGACCTCCCATATGATTATCCTGCACTGGTCTTCCTGCATCTGTTAGAGTCCATGCCATCAAAACAAACCAGCCTATCCAGATGTGACTCATTTTTAGCTAGGACAGTATATTCCACATAGGTTTAAAACATAATTTGAACTGCAACTTTGCTTTCAAATATCAAACTCAAAACAGATAAAATATTGTTCGCATGCTCTTTTCTAAATAAATTAGCCTCATAAATGTTGTTTCTGTCATTTCAATTGAAGTCTGCATCCATTTTCAAGCTATTTTATAGCCTGAATAAACTCCAGTCTATTGGTGTAACTGCCATATTCTACTGCTAAAACGACTAAGATGAATGCATAATGCTACACAGATGCTCATTATATACGAATACGAAACCATTTGTAATTATTAACTTCTTTATTTGTTCTTTTATGATTTTCTACATATGGGGGAGAGCATTACCACATGCGAAGTTCATATATTGTTAATTTGTATAATGACAACAGAACTTTGATCTGTTCTGCAACCTTTGGTCCTATTTTGAATACAAAAAAACCGTATACAAATAAATAATACTGTTCATTTATAGTTTATGGAATACTATAATATGCACATTAATCATGCATATTCATAGTGTTGTGGATAAAAAAATAAATATTTTGGCAACTTGAAATCTCATTCAGACCTACTACGTAGGCCTACTGAGCTCTGGACATCTGGATTCTAAGGCCTACATAGGCCTAATTACATGAGGCCTACATAGGCTTAAAACAATTTTAGTTTTCACACTGCTGCGCAAGCGACGAAGTATAAAAAAAAATTAGAACTGTCAAATTAATTATCATGGTTCCGGGGAAAGGCCTTTCATCAGCGTTTGCAATACAGAGCGAGCAGTGTGGGCGTAACTAGGTTTGTGGCGCCCAGGGCTAACGGCACATAGTAAAGGCGCCCTCCCGATTTTTGAAACAAACGGAGTGCGCGAAAATTTGCACAAGTAGGGCCTACCACTTATTAATGTTGGTTAAATTGGATATCGGTCTCAATTCTTTCAAATGATTTTGGGCTGAAAAATTTTCATCGCTTGGACGGGCGCAGAATCGATGCTGAATTGGTAAATTCTACCTAAAGGGCAGCACCCAGGGCAGGTTCCCCCCTTGCCACTTGTTGCCCTGGCCCCTGAGAGAGCGAGCAATATCGACACCTCGGAGCTCCCGACTTCGACTGACCCTTATACGCTACCGTACATTCCATATACAGAGCTATTTTTAGGACACGGGGTAATGGGGATTCCCCTATGTAGGGTTGAGCAAATTGATGTAGACTTACACGCGTTACATACCACTGTTTTATTGACGTGGTATTGCACAGCACGAGCGTTGTGATAATCATAGTGCCCATACCTAATTGGCACTTGCTCAGTTGTGGAAAGTCCCTCATTGAAGAAATGCACGTTCGTCTCAGCGGTCTCAGGTTCGGCCCGCCCGTCCGGCCAAACTCCTAATTAGCCTTTGTATTAGAGCTTATTAGGGGGTCACGGTCTCAGAGGCCCAACTTGAGTTGCCGGATAATCATGCCGCGGATCATCCTGTCACGCTTTAACGGCCCCTGACTCCCCTACCGTGAACCAGGGGTAAGTACGCACCGCTTTCAATTTTTAAAATCACATTTAGAATATTTATTAGGTTAGGCATTGTATTGCTTGCAAATTCAATGTTTGAAAGTTTAAATTTAAATTAGTTTATTTTTTCGTGGATAGGCATAGGCCTGGCCTCCGGGGAGGGGCATGATACATTTTTATTGTGAATTTTGAGGGGTGGGTCTTTGAGAGGTGGGTCTTTGGGAGTTGGCAGTATACCGGTAAAAAGGGGTCTTTTGGAGTTGCGAACATTCAAAACTAAGGGTCTTTCGTATGAAGAATGACCTAATTAGTAGGCATGTCCACTAAAAATTGAAGTACTTTTAAATTGATTCAGACCTAACTTATTGGCTGGGAATTGATGAAAGAAACATTTTGGCGTTTAAATAATCTTAATCGGACGTTTCATTCCAGAGATATGGCCTTTCGAGTGTCACGGTTTTATATAGGGCTGCTAGATCATGTTAAAAAGTTAAAGTCCAAAAAGGAATACTAACAGAAAGTGCAACTTTATGGTACTTTTTCTTAATGTATTTATTAACTTGCATTATCTGGAACATTATATTTGCTTATAACAACATGAAAATAAGATCATCCTGAAAATTTAATCGATTTTGTTGACATACAACAAAAAATATAAGACCTCAAAACCCATGGTTTGTTTGGTGAAACCTCAAGCATGATCATACTCATTCATAGATGGCCGCCATGGAAAATATCTCCATAGAGGAGATGAACAATAAGTGCATTATTTCAAATGAATAGCGGTAGTCTTATATAATTACTACACCCTGCCCAATTTTGTGCCTATTTTTGCATTTTTCTCAAAATGATAGCGCATTAGGGACAAGTAAGATATTTATATTATAGGGCAAGGACTACAACTACTGTACTGAAAATTCAGCAACTCAAAGCAAGTAGTTATTGATTTATTGATCAAATATTGGTTTTCCCTCATTTTTGACTGTAACTCCACAACTGTTGTCTTTGCTGAAATAAAATTTCCAGTGCAGTAGTTGTAGTCCTTGCCCCTATAATATACATATCTTACTTGACCCCAATGCGCTATCATTTTTGAGAAAAATGCAAAAATACGCACAAAATTGGGCAGGTGTAGTACCCCCTTAAACATTGTTCAATCTTTTAAGGTCAGCACATTTTATCTTCAAAAATTATTATATTTCATCACCTTTGCTTTGGAAGGAGGTGGGACAGTTGTTCCTTGACAATTAAACTGCATATAGGGGTGGTAATTAGGTTGATTCTAGGCTTCTTTGTTTGATGATATCCAGGAGGGGGTTCTTTGTCAAATTTGTGGGTGGGGTGCATGGGGTCAGTGCTACCAATATAGTCATTACAACATGTTTTATAGTGTAGGCCTATTCTGCTCAAGTTCCAGCAATATAACTTTTCAGTCAAAAATTTTGTTATACTTTGTTGAAATGATGAAATAATATTAGTAACAGCTGTCTGGAAGGTTTTTTGTCCATTTTAAGCCCAAATTGATGAAGTAAAATAAAGAAAACCCACTTACTTGGCCACTTATCTGTGAAACTATATTTTCAATTTAATGGCATAATTATGACATCAATATTATTCAAAATTGCTATGATAGCATCCTACAAACACAACAAATGCAGCTGATTCCAACTAAAGTGTGTTGATTGAGACTTGTGTAAACAGTACAAATACTTATACCAAAAAGTCATATTTGACAAAAAATTGACCAAATTCATTGAAAAAGATCATGTATTAACAAAAATTGCACCAGGAAAGTTGAGAAAGATTGCTAGTATTATAAAAAGTGCATTGGTCTAATCAGGAAAGTTGAAAAAGAAGGAGGACGTTCACTTTGAATTGAATTGAACTGAATTCTCAATCTAATGCACTAGGCAAAAAAAAATGTTGAGTTACCCTCTGTGACCAACAGAAAAAGTTATCTAGGGCATTTTATATTTGTTATTCACTCATTTTATTTTAATTAAAAGCACATTTGATTAAAAACAAGAAGTATACTTCCATTTAAAATCACTCCAAAAATGCACAGTGTTTTACCGTATGTTCAACATTACTAGCCTTATCAAAATGTAGGAAGCGCCCCTCCCCCCAAAAAAACCTGCCAACCCTCAAAATTTTTGTCTTGGAAGTTGGAAGGACAACCAAACAATTTATTATTTTTTGCCTAATGTAGAGAAATGGCAGATAATCATTCAGGCATGATAACTGTAGATACCTGTCTACAGATAAGACCTTTACAATTCAAATGTATTGTTTGTATTGAAATATCAAAGGTCATGATCTGGCAACCAACTACAGGAAAAGTGGAAATTTTCGTGCTACATTTATTTTTGTGCTTTTCGCGTTCCAAGCTGCTACTGCAAAAATAACAACGCACGAATATATTCCTTTTTTGTTAGGTCAATATGTGGAAACTTAGGATTGTGAATTTAAAAACAAGGAAACAGTTCAAAATAGGCAAAGCGCGATTAATTAATTGTGTGAAAATTTCAACTTTTAAAGTTTTGTCTAGATGCATTTATTCAAAAATATACTTCTAGTGCCCGTTTCTATTCATCGTTATGTATTCTTCTCCCGTGCATTATTTTCATGAACTACTTGGCGTGCAGGTTTATATAAACCTGCACGCTAAACAATACATTATCTAAAACCCGCACGCTAAACAATAGATTTTAGATAATAATACGTGCATGCTCAAATACTAGAAATACTACTTTCACATTACTATATAACTTATATAACTATGTTCGATATATATACCACCAAAAAAATACGAATATACATTCTGTGGTGTTAAAATAATTATAGGGTATGGTATTTGTTCATGCGCACTTTGTAAATCATAGGTTACAAACTGTTCTATTTTGCAACTATCATTGCCATAAATTATGATTAATGAACTCAAATAAATCAAACATCAAATGAGAATAATCGAGCTTCTATTAATTAAAAGGGCTAAAAACAGGTGGACCATAATTATACAAGATGACACCATTACAAAATATTCAGCATTTTACAAATGAATTACATGTAGGCCTATATCTAAGATAACATAAACACGCCTGGGAAACACACACTAGCGTGTAATATCATGATCATGCTTTATAATACAGAACAAATTGAAAAATTCCACTGTCGTGTGTTTTAACAATATTAGTAGATTTTAAATTTAAATTGTAGAACTATAAAGTCCAGTTGATATTGATATATAAGTTTATTCTCTCATCTCCATTCACCGTAGTACTACATGTAGTTGGACGTCAAAATCAATTGTTTCCAGGTCAACTGCTTCAGTGCTCTCTGTGTTCGGAACCACGATATTAAATGATCACAACATAAAGTCAATTGGTTACAAACCAGGCGTGAATAAGTTACTAAAGTATGCCGTATGGCGCAATCGATACCATTGATAGCTAACTTATACAGTGATTGATTTTCTTGACCAGTTACTAGTAAATGCTACCTGGTCAATGACCTGACGGTGTTTTTAAAATTTAAGATATTTTACCTAATATTCAAACTAATATAATGAATGCAGCAATTAATATTGCCTATTGTTTTAATACACTCAAAGTATATGACGGATAATGTACTCGTGCAAATGCATTCGTCAAGATAATCGCACTTGGCATGGAGTTATTGCATTTAGCTCTCGAGCCTATCGGCTCTCGAGCTAAATGCAATAACTCCACGGCGCGTGCGATTATCTTGACTAATGCATTGCACTCAGTTCATTATCCTTATCTTAAAGGGTCAATTTTGGCTGTAATTATGAGCCCTGGTGGGAGGGTAAAATTGGGGGAGCAAGAAATTTTTGGCGAGCCAAGGGGGGGGGTGGCAAGCAATTTTTGCCAGCCGAGAGTGGGGGAGCAAGCATTTTTTGGAGGGGAGGCTCATAATTATTGCACAGCCCCTAATTCTCCCAGCAAACAAAATGTTTTCAAAAATTGTTATAAATGTTGTTATATTTTCTTAAAAACGTAACTCAAGAACCACAGCACCTATAAAAGTATATCTGTGATATTTTAATTATTCTACATGCTCGCTATTAATTGAGCAATGCAGTTTTTACCGAAGCTCACTACCATTCGTAAGATGCTGTGAACTACCAAATCACAACAGTTTAAAATAATTAATAACCTTAATACAATCTCCTTTCTCTATTTTACAGGTTTTTTGATTGGTTTTGATTAGCAACATCACCGTTAAATACAGGTAATATACCAAACCAAACATGGATGATGCATCAAAGAACTGGTACCGCATCACCATGATGCTCCCACTCATCTGCCAATACCTGGCCCCATTTGTGGACGAAAGAGTAAAATGGTTCCATAATAAACTGGTCAAAGAACACGGCAAAAAAACCTGTCAGAAGAACTGCCGACCATCTGGGAACTGGTGGAAGTGGAACCATTGTTGTACAATTTGTAGTAAATGGAAGACCTCCCTGGAGCAAAAGTATTATGACCTCAATCCTACAGGAAGGGCAAAACCAGCATGGAGTAATTCAGATCCAACATTGTGGCAGTCAGATCCATGGGAGGTGGCTAAGGTGTACATGAAACATGGACAGAGGGCTGGAAAGAAGATCAGAAGTGTAGATGAGTTGGACCCCTCATCCATGCTTAATCTGATGTTACACTGCAAGGTCTTTGGTTCCAACCATGAGTGGAAGAGCTTAGTATTTCAGGTAATTTTTTTATCCAGTGGCATAGCGACAGGGTGGGGTGGGGGTTAGAGGGGGGCACATGCCCTGGGCGCCACCCTTAGGGGGATTCAGCATCGCTTCTGCGCCCCTTCCTAGTAATAAAAGTCAAAAATTCTGTGCGTTTTGCGCACATTTCAGCACAAATCATTTGAACGATTTTTTTAAGACCAGGGTGAGGGTGCGGGCGGGGTGCAAAAGTATACAAAAAGTCCCAAAATTTAAGATTTTACGTTTTTTCTGTCAAAAAAGGTCCACATTTTTGGGGAAAAGTCCACTTTTCACAGAATTGCCCACCCCCCTTGGAAAATAAAGTCCACTTTTTCAAAAGCAGCAACCCCCCCAAAAAATCCTGCGTACGGGCCTGGTCATGATAGCCAATACTCTCTCACTGTGTTTCAGTGTCCAATCACATATATTGTGGGGAGGGGCATGAGGGGGAAAATGCCCCCAGTCAGAACCCTTGCCCCCCTGTCTCCCCAGTAAAAACCCAAAATGACAAAAATTTCACCTTTTTGTGGTAATTTTGCTCAAAATTGGTTGATTTCCCCCCTGAAATTCACTTTGCCCCTCAATGCCCCCCGGAAAAAAAATCCTGGCGCCGCTACTGCCTAAGCTGAATTTATACTCAATCCCTTTTGCATAAAAGCAAATTATGTGCATGCTCAGTGTGCAAAATTGGTGGCATTTATTACACATTGAGCATGCATGTAATTTGCTTGTCTGCAAAAGCAATAATTATTATAAATTCAGCTTTATGCCCTGCTAGGAAGAAGCATATAAAGTTTTTAAAATCTTGTTTTTATTGTTCTTGATATTTTGTAACAAAAAATGATAATGTTTGAGTATTATTTATGTTAAATTATGCCTGTGTTTAATTATTTTCAGGTCCTTGATATCCGCAACAAAGTTTTCCATGAACCCTCACAAAAGTTACCCAACGGCCAGTTTGATCAGATGCAGAAAACACTGATACGGTTTCTGGATGTTGGATACCATAATTTTGTGGACATGCCTGAGAAAGTTGACATCTGTCAGAAGATTCAGGAGGTAATGAACGACAATGTATTGCCCTTCTAGATGTAAACTTGCATGTTATAAACAGAATTTTTCAGTGGGGTAGGAGAGAAGGGGATGCACTGCAGGACTATCCAAATATAGACCTATATAACCGTACCGGATATAAAAATGGTTAAATTTGTTTTTGTATTTGCTGGGAAGATGGATTTGTTTTATTACAAACTCATTTTCATATCTGTGCATGTTTTCTTATTTGTAAAGCTAAAAACCACCACAATCATAGTATCTGATGACCAATGGCTGAAAGAGGACCAAAATTGGAAGCAGATGTTGGAGATTGTTGACAAAAAGCTCAAAGACCAGAAAGAAGAGCAGGACAAAATACTTCAAGATCATGAGAATAAATGGGAACAACATGAAGAAATGCTCCATGACATCAAAGTCACACAGCAAGGTCTTATTCATCAATTGAGTCTACAGCCACGTGATATACACATTCCAGGCAACCAACAACACTTCACCAGTACCAGCTATCATCCAATTCCATGTCAGCAAACATGGACTGATCGTACAGAAAGATATCCAAGATCCATGATTGCAAGGGGTACCTCAACTCAGTCTTCAACCACACAGCAACACGAGGAGAGCCACTTTGGAGATGGAGCTACTTCTGCTGAAGATGACCGCAGACCTGGGAGTCTACGGTCAGATGATCATGCTAACCTAAGAGGTAAGAGGTGACAACATGTTTAACAAAGACTTTTATTTAAAAGTGCCCCACTGACAAAAGTATGAAAGAGAGAAGTGTCCCTCTGACACAAAATGAAAGTCAGGAAGGTAAGGGAAAAGAAAAGGGGCAAGGAGCTTGTTTTCCATCGAAATTCACCCCAAACTAAGATCATGGGCCAAATAGTGTAAAATACCAATCTCCAAATAAACACCTTTTTTGAAGCTCGAAGACTTAAAATGTATTGTCTCTCTCTAAAAAGAAGGTATTTGTACACATATCACACCTATATAACAGGGTCAAAATGATGCAACCGGGAATTTGTTTTTCATCTTTGCGCCTGAAATTTTTATACCCCCTCCCCCTGGACCAAGAAAGCGGGCTACACCCCTGACTTGGTGTCATGCAGATAAATGATAGTCTAGTATAATAAGTGTCTATTATTTGTTGTTTTTGTCTTTCATTTTAGGTTATAGACACTACACCCCAGCTGCTCTCTTCCATGCACTTGAAAATGTGTATTCATCTCAAAATGAGGCAGAACAACATCTTACAGAAAACTGCCGCAGGGCTGGTTTTAAAATCCACGGCCATACCCCAAAAGATGGAAACTGCTGTTTCCACGCTGTTTCTGATCAGCTCACTCTTTTGGGACTTCCACATCAAACAGCAGCAGAGCTTAGAGATAAGGCGGTATCATACCTCAGAAGACATCCACAAATTCAGGTGAGCCTGAGGCTAATATCCTGTTTACACTTGTTAGCAATAAGCCACAATTGATACGACTCCTCTTTTACATCTACATCTACATAAACATGATAAATAAAGTTTGCATGAAAGCAATATCTAGTTGAGGTGATCAAAGGCGCCAGTTGAAAACAACATGGCTATACAAAAATGAGGAAAAAACAACCTGAAATTACATATTATTAATACAATTCTTGAAGCAGTCAGCTGATTTGGCAATATACACGGAAGGAGGTAGAGCGTTCCCGCCTATGATTGTCCGGGGAAGAAACTATATTTGTAGGTGTTTATGTGAGGTTTCATAACTCTAAACCTTTGGGGATGGTATTGATGAGCTTTAACTGTCTGTGTTTGAACATATTCAGGAATGGGTATTGCAATTTCACCATATTGAATTTTATACATTGTTGTTAATCTATGTTGTCTTCTTCGCTGCTCAAGGGAAGGCCACTCCAGATTTTGAAGGATATTAGTATCAGTACCAAGTATAGTGTAGACATGTACTTTAAGTTATTGGGTGAAGCGGAGTTATGTTATGAGAATCCAGGGGGGTACTCAATACAAATGACCATACGGAGACGTGCTGCAAACATGGGTAGCATTTTCGACCTTTTGGTATATCATAATGACCCCTTTTTCTAGGCCAATTTTGGTATATGGATGGGTCCTTTTTTTTTCAAAATGTTCTCAATTTTTTTTTGGAAAATAGCCTAGTTTTGCCTCGCTGTCACCAAAGTTTTTGAAATTTCCTCAAAATTTTGAATTTTGGTATATCAATGGGTCCATATTTCTTCAAAAATTGGTGTGTCCACTTTCAAATTCTCAGCAGCACACCCCTACCCAAACCAAATTTGAGAACCCCCAGATGGGAAACAATTTGGCAAAGTTTCATACCAGGTGAAACCAAAGGCTGAGCCTAGTATGGCACCGAGCTGAACCCAGGGTGTTTTCCATACCATATTAGGTCATAATAATTTTATTTTGTAAAGCGCAGTGTTAGTGCACTATGCACAGGCACAATGCCTAGATGTTAATCAACAAGCCTCGGCACACATTACAGGTTGTCGATGACCACTACAGCCCCATCATTCCACAAACCATTGAACATGCAATAACACAGGGACTTGCAGCTAGGAAGTGCACACCCTAGACATTCCACAATTGATCATCGCAGCCAGTATCAGCTCCCCAAGTTTCGTACGGGCTACAACGAGACAATTAGCAGTAAGTTCCGTGTCCAATGGAATTTCAAGATAACTCAATTGTTACATGAGAGCGTACTAACTACCGACTGCAAGGGTTTGAACCCACAACCTCTCGCACCATAGTCGAACGCCTTATTATAGATTGAGCTACCTTGACTGCTCATATTGACTCTCCATATCAACTTCAGCCTATACAAATTGTAAAGTAAGATCACTGTTTGTCACTTGCTATAGTTTCAGAATCAATGGTATTGCTATACAGCATGTGACACATTGATTTTGACGATATTGCTTATTATTACCTTGCAGGGTCCTGATGGTGTCATTGATTTCCGATCTTACGTTCCATCTGATTGGACAAGCTACCTTGTGTCTATGTCCAAGGATGGAAAATGGGCTGATGCTGTGATCCTCGTAGCAATGGCTCGTATGCTAGAAAGAGACATCATGGTAGTGACAAGCTCTCGTAGTAGCACAGATGATGAAGCTTATCTGCAGTGGATAGTTGGGGATGTGCAGTATAAGGGTGTAACTCCTATTAGACTTGGACATGTGTGTGAGGTGCACTATGTAAGCCTAGGTAGGTTTAGATTGGTATGGGCGTAAATCTCTGTTGTATAATCCCCAGTTCAAAATCCAGTCCATCCAAACCAGAGCAAGCACCCACCTTCAAAAAGTGGTAGAGTCACTGTGTTGTGCACACATTATATATATTTATTGCTTCAGGTTTGGATGAGGTCCCTGGTTTCAATCCCCACTGGTGGCAACTTGCTGGGGTATACTCTGCAGCTCATAATAGACGGAACTCATAACATCGTGGATTGATGTAATCCTTTGTACGCACAGTGGGTGAGCACCAGGGACAGACTTAGGTTTCAGTTTTCTACTGGTCCTCCGGGCCATTGAAATGGCAGATCTAGTGGCCCTGCAATAAATTTACTGGTCCAGCTTTTTCAATATGTTCTACTGCAAAAAAAAAAAAAAAAAAAACCTACTTTTTTCCTTGGTGTTTTTTGGGAGGGGGGGGTGGAAATCTATATATCAATTTTAATCATTTGCCATAAAATGTGTATTATATCACGAATTTAAAAAAATCAAAATTATATGATATCAGAAGGACATTCCTCGTTTTCAAAATGCAATTTGATATGTCTGATGTGCTCTCAGGTCCCACAAAAAATATGTGGAAACGTCGCTATCCAAGCCCTTAAAGTCAAGCAAACCTTAACATTTGTTTTGTACTGAATGTACTCAATGTAGAGAGTGTAGTACCGTATTCATTCCAATAAGTGCCCATGCCCCAATAAGCGCCCACCTAGGGTATTTTCAATTTGCTAAAGGATATACCATTAATGTTGAAGTGACAGAGAGACATCAATACAGTGAAATAGCTGGAGGGCTATATAATCCTGTGTAAACTTGCAATACATTTTCTGCATCAGAAAAGCTATTAAAACATCTCAGAGCCCTTTATAACATATATGTAAAATTGTTTCTAATAAAATAAACGCCCCTTACGAAAAAATTACGGAAACCAGGTATAAAATAAGCGCCCACCCAAAATGACTTTGTTAAGCGCCCTGGGCGCTTATTGGAATGAATACGGTAGTCACTAAGACGAGTTCAGTCAGTCCTGTCCAGTGGCGTAACTACATGTAGGGTTGGTAGTGCCTGGGGCAAGAAACAAAATTGGCTAAGGATACATAATGGGTAATGCTCCCCCATTCTTGAAACAATTGCACGCAAATTGGACAAATAAGGCCTATACACTATTTAATTTTGGTTACTACAGATGTTGAATATCGGTCTTAAAATGTTCCTTCAATTCATTTTGTGCTGAAATGTGCGTGAAGCGCACGAAAATTTTGACTTTCATCGCTTGGAGGGGTGCAGAATCGATGCTGAATTGGTCAATTTGGTGCCCCCCCCCCTAAGGGTGGCGCCCGGGGCATGTTGCCCCCCCCCCCCTGTCCCCGTAGATACGCCACTGGTCCTGCTTTTTTAGTTCCAAAAGTTCACAAAGGTTCAAATATGCGGTATTTGTGGTATCGCTATCATCATCAGAGAGAGCACGAAAGAGCTTGGAAGTAGTAGGCTACGTAGGCCTACTATCGCCGTAAAAAGCGGCCGTATATTTCCAACTTGCTAGCAATGCAAGAATAAGAATATAAATATACGACAAATAAAGATATAAATTACAGGTGACAGGCGGAGCAGAAACTGTGTAAATAATGTCCATGACGGATTATATCTTGTCTCATATATGTGTTGGCTCAAAATCTAGTGGCCCGCCGGGCCAGCGTTGTTGGAAGTTTACTGGCCCGATGCAAAATCCACTGGCCCCGGGCCACCGGGCCACTGCTTAAATCCGTCCCTGGTGAGCACCTATGTGAAGTGTGCTGCGTAATATGTGATTGACGCCCGCTTTTGTGAATTTACGCAGGCATAAGTTGGGACTTTATTGACTTGAGTCTTGCACAGTAATAAAAAACCAAATAATTCTCACCTATTACGAGCTGATCATAGTATAGGTTAAATTCAACCTTCCATTTATCTCCATGGTACAGGGAATGAACGGCGGCCAGGGATCGATGTAGAAAGTGATTTCTTCCTCAGCAACAAGATTTTTCTATTTCCTTCTTCTTCCTATCATTTCCTCCTGGGAGTGGTGCTCCGCCCCCCCTTTTTTTTGCATCCTTGAATGAACCATGAGAGAAGTCCATCCTTTGGAAGGGATATTAAGCCACTTCATCACCACTGTGTCACACTCTCCCACTGTGCTGTGTTTCAACTTAAAATATGTTGTAACCATACCGTGGAAACTTGGCATGTTGCCCAAGGGGGTCGACGCTAAGTCAGGTACCGCGTGAGCAAACTCAATAAAAGCGCAAATAGCGCAGGCGTACATAATAAAAGAAACTTCGCGATGTCGCCAGGTCTGAACGCTGTACCGGCGTCAGCTGAATTCGAGTACGCTTAGAGGGCATAGGCATGGAAAATTCCAATCTGTGTATTAATAATCTAAGGTTGTAACAACTGACAGCTTTTATATCCAGGGTATTAGACATCAATCAAGATATTTGAACCAAGATTGTATCCAAATATCCAATTTTTGCATCATAATTTGAATTTTGTTGTTTCATTGATTCCCATACAGAGCCTGTATCATGTAATTCACCAAGTGTAGTCGACAGTGAGCTGAAAATGCATAGCCAAAATCAAGATCATCGCAAATTTCAAGGTAAAAATTTCTCATAAATTTGGTCATAATTATCATATATTACGACAGGAGTAGCCATGTGACAAGTTTCATCTGATTCTCTGGACATAGCATTCATCACGATCATGAATGAAAGGAAGTTTGAAAATAAATGTGCATGACTGATTAAGTATTTTTACTGCATGTGGTCACCAAGTTTGTTTATACCATCTAAAGGAAATATATTTTGGGCCTAAAATTTAACTTTTGATTGGGTTATAAGAAAACTGAGAATAAGATTTGTGTAACCCAGGAATTATGAAAACTTTTGGGCCTCATTATTACTAATAAGATTGTTGGTCTAAAGTATTATATAAAAGTATATATAATTAGAAAAGCAAAAATGTGACAAATCCAACTGTGATGTCATATAATGTAAAAATGCTCAGTTTTGGAGAAAATTATAAACAGTATGATTTTGATCCATCTTTTTGGACAACATACATGACATAAGAAAACCACCAAAATTATTCGTAAAATTAGTATTCTTACTAATCTTCAAAAACTAGATATGAAGATCTAAGAAGCTAGGAATGCAAGTTGTATATTTTGTTTAATTTTGACCGTCTTCACCAAAAATGGTTGAAATGGACATTGGTATTTGGTCAAAATTATAAGAAAATAAAAAAAAATAAAAAAATACCAGACCTTTTTATGTCTATAGTAAAAAAAACCTCAAATTTTGGGTCAAAAGTCCTTAAAGTCCTTCTAAAGTCCTCCAAAATAGTTCTGAGTCTGGTCTTGATTCCTCCAGCCCTGCTGTTAGACCAACAATTTAGCAGATCACTGGATTAGGGTTCAGGTTAACACCCTGCACAAAAGAGTTAGACCGGGTCTAAAGTTAGATCTAAGTGGAATTTAGTCTCAGGAGAAAGGACATTTTCCTTTACATTTGCTTAAGTTATTTTGTATTAATTTTGAACTTTGCATTACAATCTTTAGAATTTGCTAGCAACTATTGGAAGGAAATAATAGTAAAGGACCATTCCTGATGGAACTAAATTCCACTTAGACCAGGTCTAACTTTAGACCCGGTCTAACTCTTTTGTGCATACGGACCAAGGTTCTGATTGGCTATTTGGTCCACTGGTAGTGACACTTCAACTTCAATAGTCTCTATAATCTACAGGGCTCTTGATTGGAGCATAACTGGGAGACAGGCTGTCCTTACTGAAAAAGTATTTTCAGGTGAAATTGGGTGGAAAACATATAATGTCTGTTTAATCAACCCTTTGTCTTTTACTAGCTTTTTACCTTTTAACAGGGACATAATTCTCCATTACCAGGCTTTTGCCCTCTTAGGATGACCATGCTGGTTATACTTAATTTTTGAAATCAACTTACCTATTGAACCAGTTGCTGCTGTTATGAGCCAGAAACATTTCAAGTGGTCCACTTTGGCCAAATTCCAATTTCTACAAAAATTGTACGACAAACACAAAACAATGGCATTAAACTTAATTTTCCCACAAGACACCCATGTTGCTGCACTTGCCGAATCAGAAACCAATGTATTATGTAACATTTTTTAACTCATTTTTGACTTGCCCTGTTTCCAGAACATTCAAGATTGCCATATAACAGTGAAGCTGGAAGATTAAGGAGTATTCCTTCACAAGCACTAAGTGGCTTAAGACAAAAGGGATCACATGATTCTATCAGGCCACTGTATACAGGAGGAGGCTACATGGGAGGCCAGAGTCAATTTCCAACAGGTAATTAATCCAAACTATAAATACTTTCCACCCTTTGTACGCAGGAAAAATTTGCTGCGATTCATTTTCAAGCTTGAATCGATATCCATAAATTTATTTGAGTCAGAGGGTGCTTCCAACAAATTTATGTCGTCTTCAGGGGTTTGATGATTATTAAGTGGACACTCATGAAAAACACAAATTAATTTGCCTAAGTCTGTTTATAGCAAAAGATGTAACTGATAGTGAAATTGAATTTGACTGCTTGGATATAGCGACTTAATCGTAATCGAATAGCGACTGTACCTGTTGACACTATGTGTCACACTGAATTTGATTGAACGAACTGAATTCGATTGCGAGTAAGTCAATTTCAAATTTTAACTTTTTGCGGCTAGCATAATCTGGGTCCTAGTTGTCACAATTTGGGCATTAATAATTGTTCAAGGCTAACACCAATTCTGAGAAATATGATCGATTGAGGATGTAATCTTCACAGATTTTAAAGAGATTTTGGGAATTTCTCAACTCTCTTTTTATGCCACTGTCCTTCAAATCAAGAGGTACAAGAAGTGAAAGTTAAAATCATTATTCATGAAAGTTCTACTTTTTGTACCAACAGGGCAAGATGAGACACCTGCTGAGTCCATACTGCTCCACAATACAATAACTGGCTATTGTGGTAAGTAAATATTACAAACAACCATGTAGGCCTTGGCCTATGTTTTCATTGTTTATGGTTTTGATTGGTTTTTTTTTTTGGGGGGGGGTAGAGCAAAATACAAGAAGATGAGTCTAATTCTGGAAACGACATGGGCCCAGGCATCGGTACATGTGTGTGACGATGTTTGTTTCAGCCCTCACAGACATGTTAGTTTTCTCTTGTGGAAATTACTTGAGGTAGCTTAAAATACATGTACAGGTTATAAAAAAAAAATTAAAAAAATACAATTTAGAAAAAAAGTATTAGGCAAACATGTCAATTATTGATTGTATTGAGTTTTACTTGGTCGCCAAGTAATTTGTTAAGCTACTACATAAGCTTTGTTTCAATAACATTGCTGGTCTACAAGTGAAGAACTGGAGTATGGCCAATTGTGTAAAGCAGTCCTAAAACAGCTTGGGCCACTTTTGTGTGTAGCAAAAGTGACTGAATTGAGATGAATTATGAATCATCTGGTTGGTGCTCTTAAGATGGGTAATTTTAAACAATGTGGCATTCATTTTTAAATTTGAAAGAAATGTCAATTATGTGAAAAAAATATTTCAAAAACCTTTGTTTTTGTTCTGAGATCTTTGACAATATGCAAGGGAGTTCATTTTACGCAGTACAGACTTGATATGTGGATAAAAGTGAGCACAGCAAAATTATTTTCATTATAATCATACTTTTGTAGCTTGACAGTTTTACATTATAAATCATTTTTCTTTCAGATCGAACACCAAAGTATAAAAAGAGGATACTACTTCTCTATCTGGATGATGATGATAAACATGTCAACACTGTGTACTGCCTACGCGAAGTCCTCAAGCAGAAATGTTGCTGCAATCCTGTCATCATGCTGGATGATCATCCTCCCCACATCCCTTTCTCCCCATGGTTTGAAAATGAGAAGAAACAAGCAGATAAGATAATCATCATATTCTCTAAAAAGGCACGGGTATATCCAGATGTCTTGTTAAAGAAAAGAGAGCATGCTCCTGTGGACAAATTTTGGCTTGCTTTTAAGTCATGTGCGGCTGATTTTGACAGGAATTCCACAGATAAATTCTTAATTGCATATTTTGATTATTCCTCCCGTGGGGATGTTATATCAACAATGGATCATGGAGCAGTGTATGAACTGCCTCGCCAGTTAGATAAGTTGATGTTTCAAATCCATGGCATTAATCCTAGTGGTCCAAGGCACAATTATAAAGCTCCCGAGTTGGATCTTGACCATCATGCTACAAATGATGCAAGCAGTATGAACCTGTCTTTAGCTATTAGAGAGTCCAGAAGTTTACTGAGGATGGAACGTGCAAATTCACAAGAATTTGATACGCAATTTACCACCTTGCAACATCAGCCTCATGACCCTGCAATGGCAACTGTTTTTGCTCAACCCTAAACTGGTTCATACTGATAATGGGCTAATCCAGTTGAAATCCACACTACCCCTGTGGAAGATTTAGCTAAAATCTGGAAGTAATAAACTGGTTAATTATGTTAGCCAAATCCAATAAATATTACTCACGGAACTGAGCTTTCGCCATCTTGGCTGATGGCTTGATCACAGATGAACTGGTCCACTGCTGTTTCCCGCGCAACTCGGTTGCTATAGGCGCATCCTCGTTACCGGAAGTGATGTTGATTTAAGCAGTGGGTCATATACATGATCTAGAAATGCGCACCCTTGTTCGGTTGAGTGAGTTCTTGCCCTTTTTCTGATTTGGATGGCCTCCTGACTCTTCTTGAGAAGGCGTTTGAGTCTCTATCCAGTAATTTGACCCCCTCCCAGTCGATGACGTGATTTTCTTGTGCACGTGGTCGGTTATTCTTGTGACTGTTCGTGGTAGAGAGCTTACTTAGCTGGACTTGTGTTGTTCAAGGTGAGTCAGAGGCCATCCTGCTAGCTCAAGAAAAAGGGCAAGAACTCACTCAACCGCGACGAGGGGTGCATTTTCTAGATCATGTATATGACCCACTGCTTAAATCAACATCACTTCCGGTAACCAGGATGCGCACTATAGCAACCAAGTTTTCAAGGAAAAGCAGTGGACCAGTTCATCTGTGATCGCCATCAGCCAAGATGGCGAAAAGCTCAGTTCCGTGAGTAATTTTTATTGATTTGGCTAACATAATTAACCAGCTTATGATCTCAACAATCCTACCAAATGAATCTCTTTGCTAAAATCTGGAAGATTTAGCTAAAATCTTCTACAGATGGAGTGTAAATTTTGAATAGAATAGACAATTGAGTAACTTCCATTTGAAATATTCACTCCAGTTGTGGAAGATATAAGTAAAGCCATAACACAGGGGGAGTACGAGTTTCAAAATGATTAACCCTGACCAATTACATCTGAAAAACATACTCCCCCTGTGAAAGATATTTCCAAAATCAAGGATAGTGTGGATTTCAACTGGAATAGTCCAATTCAAACCCCAGGGGATTACCGGGGGTGGTACTCAGTACAAATGACCATGTTTTATAGGGATGTGCTGCAAACATGGGTAGCATTTTCGACCTTTTGGTATATCAATGACCCCTTTTCGCCAGCCCATTCGGGCTGGTACCTGTTTCAGGTTTGGGGTCAGTTTACTCAAGAGATTATATTTTAGTGGTATTGGAATGATTTTTTTTTTACTTTTTGTGGTTAAATTTTTTTAAATATTTTAATTGATTTGTTAGGAAAAGTAAGTATGTTTTGCCGTTTCAACGAGCTAAAAACAGTGAGTATTACCAAAGTTATGTTTGAACTAATTAATTATGACTTTAAAAGTTTAAAGGCCTAAATGTAACAATAATAGTTAATATATATAGCATCATATGGTCAGCAGAAGAAAATCTGACATCACCTATGATGTCATATCAGTGTCCTTGACCGGGGTCCTTACTCCTTGACCACTGAACAGCGTGATATCATGTTGATAACAGATCTATAGAATCAAAATCTTCATCATATCCCGGATCATATCACAGATTCTCAACAATCTGTGATCATATGGACCATATTGATGTGAAAGTAGTTATCTATCATATCCTGTGTCGTTTTATGGATAAAAATGACTCAAAATGTTATTGATGAAATGGTTGCTATCATAAACATCAGTTTTGTCTTTTCAACGGAAAAATCCGATGCAAAATAAAGTTTTTAGGGCCTAGCTATAATATGGGCATAATTTATGCATATAGTATTGAACAATGTACCCATTTGACATGCACTTATAAATAAATAAATTGTCTTACTTTATTAATTTAATAACTTCTTTATTATAAATAAAATGACACATAACTATTTGATTCATAAAATTACATTCAACAAAATGATTGAAGAGAAAACACACAAGGCACTAGGCAGACTGTTATAGAATGGAGTATGTAAGATGCCATGTCCATAGCTTCATGAGGAGTTTCCGACTAGCAATCAACATGATCAGCACATTCAGAAAAACACAGTTTAAGAGTGAAGATTGTAGTGAGTAACCAGTCCTTTATAAATGTGCTGGCCACTATCTATTATAATATAGTAGGCTTAAACTATACATTGCGAATTAATTAAGTTATTTTAAAATAAAATGTACATGTAGGTTAACTCAAACCGGCAGTGTATATATCGAAAAGCAGTGAAATCGGACATTCCTAAGCGAAGATATTGAGTTCGTAAGTTCTGGTATTACAAAATTGGAAATTGAGATATCGTGGGTAAAAAGCTGAAAAGACAAAAAAACTAACGACAACAACAACAACAACAACAACAAAACAAACAGACCAGAACAATTTGGAGTACATGTAATGAATTAAAAGAGTTGACATGAGATTAGGAATTAATGTTTTCTGCTGTTTCAGTGTGCATGTTCTCATCGTTGATGGTTTGGTGGACTGTCATGTAGATGTAAGCGTGATCCTAAAAATGCCTTTCACATTGACCAAAACTAATTACAAGACCTCTTCTACATTGAGGCTGGCTTTCCCTTTTAAAGGGAATTTTTATCTAATCCAATTTTGGTATATGGATGGGTCCTTTTTTCAAAATGTTCTCAATATTTTCGGAAAATAGCCCAATATTGGCTTACTGTAACCAACATTTTTGAAATTTCCCAAAAATTTGTAAAAATTAAGACAATTTGTGTTAAACTTGGCCGACAATTTTGAATTTTGGTATATCGATGGGTCCAAATTTCTTGAAAATTTGGTATATTGATAGGTCCCCTTTCAAATTCTCAGTGGCACACCCCTACCCAAACCAAACTTGGATACACCCCTCCCCCCGGAGTACTCAAGTTTGGTTTGGGTAGATAGGTAGGTGCCTCTGAGAATAAGAATAAAATGGACTCATCACTACACCCATTTTTAAAGATAATTGGACCCATTGGTATACCAATAGCCCAGATATGACATTTAAAACAAAATGATTTGGACTATTTTTGTGCCAAAAAAATGAGAAACTAAAAAAGTGACCCATCGGTATACCAAAACTGACCATAAAAAGGGTAAATTGATATAAGCTATAATATACCTTGGTGCACCAAACTTTCATTTTGATAGCATTATGCAGTACTGGTTTTTGAAAGTAAGGGGGTCTAAAATACTACCCTCCCAAGTCCCAGAGGGTCAATATCATCTATGCAGAGAATGAGAGAGAGAGGGGGGGATAGACAGGTAGACTGAGAGGGATGGAGAGAGAGAGAGAGAGAGAGAATAAGAATTGTAAGTACTATACTTGTAAACATTTCATGAGGGATGTGCCTTTTATGTAAATATTTTATAAAATTGTTTAAACAATTTTTATGAAATTGATAAAACAATTAATATTGCCAACGTTTGATAAAACAATTAAAATTGCCAACGTTTTAACTCAAGTCTTGACAAACAATAGCAGTAGAGATGACCTTAATCTTCCACACAGGGAGTGTGAATTTCAAATGGGGTTATCTGAATGGGTGATTATATTTGAAATCTACACTCCCTGTGTGGAAGGTCATGTCTTCACAGGGGGTGTATGGATTACAACTGGAATAGCCCAATTTATTCATCTGACTTTGAATACTCGGCCGGCCGGGTGTATATTGAAACAAAACTTTAATGAGTACTGTATGTCATGAAGCAGCTGTTAATGTACTATACATGATTTTGTACAGATGGAGTTATATTTTAAACTGCATTTTGAATGTGTACATATTATATGCATTAGAATAGGTTAAAACAAAAGTACTCAATGTTTCATTTTATATTTTTATACTATTATGTGATGATCGCAAAATTAGTAAATGTTTCAAATCATGGTTTGCAAGATATGATTAGTAAAATTATGTCTTATTTCAAAACGAAACAGATGAAATGTGTCCCAGGATGGGAAAATGTGAAAATAATGTGCGAGCAGCAGCTCATTCACCATGATCTTTAACCCCCATGAGAACTACCTGCCGATTGGGCAAAAAGAAGTTTTCATTATCAATTGGACCAATCAGCAACATTGTTAGAATAATTTCACTAGATGCAAAATAATTGGGGTGAATTATTTGCAAAGCTCCATTCTGATTGGTAATTAAAGTGAAGATATCACATAATTGACCAATCTGAGGCAATGTTAGATTGGCAGGTTGTGCTCAGGGGGTTAAACTGATCAACATTCTCTTAAATGAAATAGATGGATGTTGTCTTTTCATAAAAGATATTTCCAATTTGCCTTACAGATAAGTAAGTTACAAATATTAGTAAACCTTTGAGGCATAACATAAGCAATTTTTTCAAAAGCAATTTTCTAGATTTAAACAAACTTGTTGAAGTTATTTGCCCAAATGACTAAATGTAATTGCCCTCTTGGACCCTGATTTTATCCATTTTTCTCAAATTCCACCAGTTTTCTCTGTTTAAAGAATGGATTTTTATTTTTCCAATTTCCCAGAGTGGCTGGGATTCATGAAGATACTTCATGTTGCTGACTCAGAAAGCACCCAACAGAATTTGAACATTATGCCATATCTTGAAATTACTTGTAGTGTAAACAACTCATTTTCTTTTACTGATCATGTCCCATATCTCCGGGGTTGGTCTACAATGCTTACACCATTTAGGGTCCATTTTTGAAGTGCTGGGATGAGCATGCATACCACTTTGGTATGCGAGTGACCCCCGGGAGTGACCCCATCCCCCCATTGTTGAAAACAAATCTACACCACTTCAAACACCCAAACACCAGACTAACCAAGATGGCATGTAGCATTTTGTATGGTGCAATTTTGAGAAGCCAACTTTGGGTATTATCTTTGATATTTATGGTCTATATAATTCACATAATTTTTGTAACCTGTAATATTTTTCATTGTACATTTTGTGTGTGTTTGGGTAGATGCTAACCATCAAACCCTAGCTTACCAATGTTAATTAAGCTGTCAATGATTGAGTTGGCAACAGCAGATTGTTGTTACATAATACGCATCATACATGTATAGCCCACAAAACCGACAAAAAATCCATAGTATGATTGATGTATGCACCAGTACATGCAATGATTCTTCGGAATAAAATGTTCGTCTTAACTTTTATTTCAATTATATTTTATTAATTTGTTTCCGTAAAACACATTTTCTATCTTTGCTTTGTATATTTTTGTATATAATTAATATAACCACAAAGCTGTGCCAGTTACTGAATGTTGTAACTGTATAAATAAAGCACAAGTAAGGCCTACATAATACCGGGGTAATAACCTATCTGATGAGCAACAATGGACTATTCCAGTTGAAATCAGTATACGACAGCATTCAAGCTTTAACTTACGTTTGGCGGACAAATGTGTGAAAAAAAAAATATTTAGGGACGAAAACAATCAAAATTCTTGGTTACTTATACGTTTTTAGGGGTAAAATGTCACATATTTTTAGATTTTGGCACTGAAAATCCCGTATTTTTTACTGATTTTGAGAAAAATTCATTTTTTGGTCCAATTTTGGCCGAAAATGGTCGTTTTGGGGTGACAAAAATTTTGATTTGCTAATTTCATGTGAGTGTATGAACATGAAAACTATCAAATAGTGCCTAATTGTCTATGCTAATTGTGTAACAATGGTACAATTGTGATATTAAAAGCATTGAATGGGATCCATATATTTCTTTATTTTCGTAGCAGGGGTAGAAACTCAAAGGTTCGGGTGACAATTGATTTGGAAAAAAGTGTAATATTTGCCTCATTTTCGATTTGAAAAGACCATATCTCCACAATGGTATGAGCTATAGGGATGTTTTAAGTGTCTTTTTGCTCAGTATTTTAATACCTAAATGGTGATATAACAAATAAGTAAGCTAGATTTACAGAAAAGAAAATAACTTGCAATATGCTACCCCCACCCCTAAGAATTTTGAGGATATGAAAAGAGTAATGGATTTTGTTTAAAAAAATAAGTCCTTAAAAACTGGGAGGTCTAAGGCTAAACAAAGAACATGTTGCTCTTACCAATACCTTTCTCTAGAGCAACATGTTTTTTGCTTAGCCCCAAGTATCTCCATTTTGAAGGACTTATTTTTTTAACAAATTTTTTCGCTCAAATTTGAGGATTTTGGGCAGAAATATGCCTGTACAGTGCTATGTGGAAATTTTCAAGTAGATAATTATGCATTTTTTATGTCAGATTCAGTTTCTACACAAAATTTCACCCAAGAAAATGTTCCTTTAAAGGCCCATTCAGTGATTTGCTCATCCGACGATCGTAAAAATCATCAAAATTCAGAGTTTGGTACCTTTGTCATTGTCATAGATGTGCTAACATAGCCTGCGAGTGGTTCCGCTGAAAGCTGTGTATTTAAGACAAAATAAGACATTTTACACAAATCTGTAATTTAGATACTGACAGTATCTAAATTAGATACATGTATTTGAATGGGGATTCAACTTCGTCAGTACTGCTGTTTTCTTCTTTTTTGCCAAATTTGTCATTGCAAAAATACCAAATGACAATTTGAATGACTTTTCCTTCACTTTTAAGCAATTTATAAACAATTTTTAATTTTTTTACACTTGCGCTGGGATCACTGAATGGGTCTTTAAGTAGGATATCTTTCACTTTAAGTTTCCATCAGAATTTCTGTCCGCCAAACGTAAGTCAAAGCTTGAACGCTGTCATACACCCTATGGAAACATTATATTAATCTTCTACATAGGGGGTGTGAATTTCAAATGGGGTTACCTAAATGGGCGATTCCATTTAAAATCTACACCCCCTGCATGGGAGATTAAGATCATGTCTTCCATATAGGGGGTGTATGGATTTTAACTGGAATTGCCCAATAAACTCTTCGATCTGGTCTTTCAGAGTAATATATACAAGCTGTATCAAAATGATTGGTACACGTTAGTTTCCATTGATTATGGATGGATGAGTCCGACACATCAAAATTCAACATACATGCAGGATTCAAAATAATTTCTGGATTAATTGGTCAACAAGACATAAACTATATATTCTGGACATTTCGAGGATGATTTCAAGAGTATCCAATGTTGCATTTGGAAGAGGCAGGCTTTCCAATTACCATCAACATTGGTGGGTACCAATCATGTTGATACAACCTGAGCCTGTATAAAAGCACTATACATAATATTATTGTACACTACCGAGGTGTGCCCATATTCCACAGAGCAAAGTACATATATCAATGTGATAGATAACAGGGGCCAAGATAAACAAAACATTCCTAGAAATCTATTAATACTTTGAGGTTAATGACTGCACATCAGTTTTGTTTTTTTGGTGTTGTGAAACATCTAAACACTTTTCTTTGGAACCTAGGAATAGACCTTATCGAATATGACATCAACTCATCCTCATTTAAATAAAATTCTGTCCACCAGGAGGTCTCCACAGGGCAGTTCACATGATAATACAATAAAACAGGTGATAGGTGTCATAAATGGTTGTGGAATCAAACTAGAGACATGTCCCTCTGTCATTTTAAACTGTCCATCAACATGGTTGCCATTTCAAACTGAATGGTTTATTCGATAGGGTTTTTATCATGAGGGGGCATGTATCATCTAATGTGCAATTTGATCGAGATGCACATCCGGTGCAATATGCGGGATGTTATGAATGTGTTAATATCGAAGTATAAAAACTGATTATATAATCTGTTGACTTTTTTTTTTTAATTCTCTGAAATGTAAATTTTGAAAGCTATGTACTCAATCTTCTGAAATAATGTTTTAACCTTTTAATTTGTACATAATTTCATACAGCTCATTGGTTGATTGATTGCTATTAAATATATTCACCATCAGCCATGGCATTGGAATAGTTACTTATGAGCATTTGATGGATTTTACTATCCCAACAGCACTTTTACCATGCAATATATCAGGACTCTTTTGTGCCTTATCCAAAAACAATATGCATGTTGTGAGGAAGAGACTTCTTTCAGCAATTTTGTGAGTGTCTTAGACTTGCGAATAAGTCTCTAATATAAGGTACTGCAGATGAAATATTTTTAAATCCTAGAAACTTCACTTACAAGAAAGAACTGACAACTTATTTAAGTATTGTGCAATGTTTGCTTTGTTGTTTATTATTTGCATATTTTATACATATTTTACTATTCATTGTGATTAAATTTATGATATGCCATACAATCAGTACTCAGAAAATACATTATTAATTCTATGTACAAATAAGACATATTTTACTGATATGCTAGTGTAGCTTATATTTTATACTCTGTCAGTGTGTCTTCTAACAATAAAAACTACCCATTAAGGACACTTGTAATTCGATGTATTATTATACCAGTGTGTTTTTAGGCTTCCTTTTAAGTTCACATAGTTATGATGACTTAAGTAGGTTCAGAGCTTTAAAAAATGCTTGGAATTATCAAAGGGGCCATGGAGACCCTACCCATCAAATATATTAAACTGTTGCGATTTGGTAGTTCAGAGCATCTTGTGAATGGTAGTGTGCTTTGGCAAAAATTACATTGATCAAAAGAATCCAAATATCACAGATATACTTTTGCAGGTCTTGTTGTTCTTGAGTTATGTTGTAAAATGAGCTGAAATAATAGCACTTTTGTAAAACTTACATAACTCATTATCAACAATAAATTAAGCAAGCTTTCAAAGTATATGATTTGTAGAATGAACTTTTGCAAAACATCAAAGTGTTATTTTAATATTGATTTAGATAATGAAAGTCACTTTTACTTTTTTTTTTGGCTGCTTCGACCAACAATACCGAGTCTACCCTTAAAGAGGGGTCTACTGTAACAGAGGTCATCTTTTGACCTCTCCCACTCTGCATTTGCTCTAACAGCAACACTTTTGATTACAAAAGTCACTGCTGAAATTTGAATACATTTGACTAAGCTAGACAAATCCATGGAAAATATAGTCAGGAATTAATAGCTTTTTCCACTTTGTCTGATGACACAGTCCATTGATATTCCTGTGATGATGAGTCATCATTGATGACCCACTGCTAAATTCCCACTGCTGAAACAATGATGCAACAATAGTGAAGTTAGCAGGAAAAGCAGTGGATCATATCATCTGTAATCAAACCATTCACACAAGATGGAAGATTTGTAAATAAATTCATTCCTTTAGTCTGTATCTACCTCGAGTCACCAGCACTAGCTTTGAAGTTCAGCGTGTACTGCGTTGGCTTAGCGTATTTTTTTCACCAAGTAAAGCTAAGCTAACGCAGAACACGCTGAACTTCAAAGCTAGTGCCGGTGACTCGGGGTAGATTCGAGGTAGACTATAGACCCCATATACACACAGAGAAGTCTACTTAAGGTTAAACAAAGTGTTGAGGGCTTTACCTCCAGAAAAAATATATTATTACCTTATACGTAAGAAAATATGTCTACTTATCATGTGAAATAAAAAAATCCGGAAAAAATTGTGTGAAAATGTGTTTTTAGCCTATTTTTTTAGCTGTTATCAAGCACTATTATTCGATTTGTTTACAAGCGCCAAGCAACTGTCGTCTGGGAGAGTGATTGACATCTTTATTATTAGAGAAGAATGGAATCTGTATAGTTCATGAATATTCATGTCATTATTTACACAACCTGTATCCCAGCCATTTTTGCCTAGTTATCGTAATCGTTCATATAAGACGCCCATATGATCCATGGTGTTAAACTGATATTCAACAACTTTATATCTCTCGATCTTTGCGATCCGAAATATTGAATTTCAACTTTAGGCACATCTCTAGCAAGATAATAAATACCTGTCACAAATAGAGGTCTTGAAATGTTACTTGCAACGTTAAAAATGTGAATAGAGAACAAATCGGGTTCAACATGCTTCAAAAATATGAAGGTAATTGTCAACGCCTACTACCAGAATAGCCGGAAGAGGGCAGACTTCATAAGGGAGTGTTCATATATTTTAGTGGGGGACAAAGAATTTGGAACTTATTTCGGGAAATTTCCTGGGTTTTTGGTTTTGTTTTTTATTTTATCTTCCTGTTCGGGTGTTTCGGTTGGCACATTTTCGGGGCATTTTCATGCACTTCACAGGAGTTTTTCGTGGTTTCTCTGTAGCTGCCGTGTGTACTTTTCCCCACGTACAGGGTATAAATCCCGGGTATAAATAAATAAATGAATAATAACATATAAAAAAAGAATCTGGAACTTCAACGTCAAAAACAAGACAAATTGTACCCTGCTAAAAATATCAACCCATATCCTCTCTGAGAATAAAAATAATAAGACTCCAACCTCACCTGCAAAAAAAATATTTTTTCGGGGATAATTTGGGATAAGTTCGGGCCTATTTTATTGCCACAATTTTCAAAATCTATAAGGTGAAATGTGTCGTGGGGATGTGCGGCAGATTTGGGGTGCATTTTCAGCCATTTAGTTTAGACTCTGTTGTATTTTTAGCCATGATTTTATTGACCCTCAGTGTCATGAAAATTAGGTTCAAGAAGGGTATTTTCAATAATTTTCTCGAAAAAGTAAAAATTTGCGAAAACTTTCAGTCCAAAAGTTGATACAATTTTGGGTCTGTTTTCTTCAAATTTGGTTTAAAAAATCGCACCGTAGTTTTTTCGGAGTCACAGCCTCACATCCTTACCCAAACCAGCTTGAGAAGGTTCCCCGGTGTGTGCAAATTTGTAATTTATAGGCCTACACTCGTTATTTAAGCCTAAAATCAAAGTGTTAATATCATTAACACTGCCATGGCACGTTTTGTCGTTATGACTGGCCTCTAAAATGTAGGCCTATTTTAAATTATAAATCTGGTCCCGCTTAGAGGTGTGTTTTTACCCATGGAGGTCTCTCCTCGGGTTCGTGGATGTGCCACAGTTTTGGGGTAGGCCTACCTTTTCAACGACTATGATGGGTGGGTTTACAGCGAAGACCAACTTTTGGGCGCATTTTGGCAAAAGTGCCCTTAAAAAGCGCCAAATTAGGCCAAATTTGGATGACTTTGATCCCCATGGTACAAATGTTTTGAAGAGACCCGCCGAGGTGTTTTTATTTTAAAAATGGTCGGGCCTGCTAAAAACCTCCGAATCAAGCATGGGTAGGCCTACCAAAATGCCTTGAGACCCCCCCAACCCAGCGCCGTGACCTACATGACATGATATTCTCCATGAGTCCACCAGAAAATATAAAAATACAACATTTTGATAGGCCTACTATATTTGTCTGTATAAAGAGCTAGGCGCACAGGATTTGCCGACTCCAATGTTCATTTTGAACCATTAATATTTGAGCCACGGGCGCCGGGAATGTGAAAAGGGGGGGTGGGGGGGGGGGGGGTAGGAGCAACAAATTATTCAGGACGATGCGTGAGATTTTACTCATTTTGCAGCTTTTTTTGCTTGAGATTTATTACCTAGGCGTGAGATTATACTACCTTGGCGTGAGACCGTGAGAAAGTGACCCAATGCGTGAGACTCACGGCCAATGCGTGACAGTTGACAGCCCTGCTTGTAGGCCTACCGCGGATGTCTACCGTGATGACAGTAGCGTAGCTGCCGGGGGGGGCAATTGGCAAAAAATTGCCTATTTGGGCCCCCGCCCCCTAGTGCAAGGAAAAAAAAAGAGGTAAAGGGGGGGGTGGAGAAAGAGGAAAAAGAGAGGAGAGGGTGAGAGGAGGGGCAGAGAGATGGGGAATTCAAACGATATGCAATACAGCTCAATAGGCCTACCATATATACGATTATGATAAGCCTGGCAAAATTGTCTATTTGGGCCCCGCCCCAGTGGGAAATTTGGTGGATAGTTGGGCCCCTCCCCATATGTCCTACAGTCTTGCCCCGCCTGGAAAAAATCCCAGCCACGCTGGCCGTGATGATGTTGCAAAGTTGCGGAAGTTCATTCATAAATTTCCCATTTCCACTCGACAACAACAGACCAGCACGCAGCCTGCAGTAGCTAATCCCGAGCTAATCAGAGACATGTGCGTTTCTCTTTCAACAGAAAATAATGTGACCATGTGACTGACACGATGTACGCTTCAAATAATTATGCTCTCGGCCAAAAGTATGATAATGGAAAATATTTATAATGAACACTCCCTTATTTCGCCACACCTTTCTCGTGTTGCCTGGTATATCAGCAAAATCCTACACTATCGCCTTCCCTTGGTAAAATCCCTGATAAAACTCGTGATATTGAAATTGAATTTCAGCGCCAGAACTTCCGTCATTCTAGCATCATGGATGAGCTTGGATGGATATGCAGTGGCGCCGCTTAGGGGGCAGTATTTCCCCCAATATTTGTTCTTTCTCATCCAGTTTTAGGCAAAATCCCCCACAATTATGTAATTTTCCACTTTTTGCGGCAATTTCAAGTGCAATAAGTGCCTCGTCTCAAATTCACTTCCCCGGCCCCATGCCCGAAAAAAAATTCTGGTTCCGCCACTACGGGTATGGCCATAGCTAGGGCGTCCCCCCGCTGCCCTTGGTTATGCTGGACGATGAGAAATTTAGAGCTTGTTCAATTCCGCCAAGTTAGAAATTTTAAAGGTAGGCCTATATACAGTGTAGGCATGTATAGCCTATAGAAAAACGGATCACAGTCAAATAAAATATAAAAATCGTAGGCCCAATAATTTTACTAATGGCATTTATTGAGCTGCTCACTTCTTGAAAATCCTATGGTTTAATATTGATATTATATAATTGAGCTCCTTGTCAAGCTCCTCAGTAGGCCTACACATAGGAGAGTGACTAACTGAGCTCCCGCTATTTTCAGAAATGAAGGCCTGGCCTATTAAATGAATAATTAGGATTGAGGCAGGCTTTTGTTTCATTTTACAGAACTTTTTAATCCCCAAAATTAGTGGGTTTTTTTAATGGGGAGTAGGCCTAGGCTTTTAAAACGAAATTCAAATTTGGCAATATTTTCCATTGCTTAATGAATTGATCTGCGTGAAAATGCCTAAACATGTGGCCAGAGCGGGATGACTGGTATAAAAATCTTAACTTGTGAGAAAGGACGAGGCCTATGGGGTTGTATGAGGCTGTGGATCACGAAATGCCCTTTAATGTGTGCTAGGTAAAGTCATTCTTCCTTTCGACCTGCCAAAATTTAATTTTATTCCTCCCCGCCCTGGCTTGCAATCAGTAGGCCTACCGGTATTAGCCTACTAATTATAAGCCAAACTTTCCAAGCGACTCGCTAAAAATCGCTTGCCTCCCGTCTCGCCAGCCGAAAATCGCTTATCCGCACCCCCTGGACTGCCAAATTTTTGTGGCCCCTCCCCTTGGCCTGCCAAAATGCCCCATCCCTTGCATATAGCCTATATATAGGCATATGCCAATTTTTGGGATCCCCAATTTCCATACCCATACCCATACCTTAAGTGGATTTCTAAATATCTACCTGTTGCAAGCGCAGCATTGGCGCTGGATTTTAAGCTAGAAAATACCTAAATATTTTAAAATCCAAACTCGGCAACACCACTTGCCCTCGCAACACCACTTGGCAAATACAGCCCGTCAGTAACAATGTGTAAACGTAAACAGCGTGTTTTAAAAAGAAATGAGAGTGTCACTTCTGTCGAATTTTGGCCTTGAGCAGCGACAATCAGAGGTAAGAAAAACACAGTATGACGCAGCTTGAAATATAGAATCACTATATCAATTTTGAAGTTTGTACTTCAAAGCACAAGCCGAAACGAGGTGAAATGGTTCGAAAAAAAAATTGATTTCGCTGTATCTTTTTATCGCGAAACTAGACAATTTGGCAGCAGCGAGTCGGAAAAATAGCAAATATCTCAATTTTCTGCTATCGAAATGAAAATTTAAATAGCACCTGCATGCAGAAGAGGGTTTATAGAAATAATGTAGGTCAGAATTTTGTCTATGAAATCTTGCACGGAATTATTATTACTGGTTACAAAACGACATACAAGTGGAGGCCATTTTACTTCAAATTCGGCCAACATTTTAAGCTTATATAAAAAATCGAGACAACCAATATCAAGAATGAATATGCACATTCTTTTATTGACTTGTTTGTAATGTGCGTCGAAGTTCCCAACAAAATCGCCACTTCCAATGAGAAATTATGGCGTGTTCCCAAAAATCTTGATGCTCGGATATTGAAAAAAAATTGAAATGTTTGAAAAGTACATTTCATTTTGAGCCAAGTGGAAAATTCAAGCATAATAATGACCCTTACACTTTCAGCTTTTAGACGTAGTTTGCGTTTTCTCTCTCCGATATTTATTTCCAGAAATAGATAAGTTTAAAGGGGGCTACGTGCATCCCATTTTGCTTCTGAAAATGGCAAAATTGTGTATAACCTTAATTGCGACATCGAATTCAGATTGCCACTAATGATTAGCATAAATTATTTGTTGACAGGGTGTTTACCACGTTTACACAGTAGTCGACTTCAAAACAAATTGTGAATTTGACTGTTATGTCATCACTTGCTCATGCTTCAAATAACTATTGCTCTGGTCATTATTAGAAGTCGAATACTGAAGCCGAGTTCAAAACGCAGTGACCCTGTTTAGTACACATAAATGAAGTCGAGTTCAAATTCGACTAAACTCGACTACAGGCTCTATGTTAACGGGGTTCTAGATTTGTGAAGCTTACTCAAATTTATTTACCACTTTTCCAATCCTACAAATTCATCTCTACGTAACTGAATCGAAAATGACATATGGCAAAAAAGGTAATTTTCGTACATATGGAATAGTTTGCGCTTTGCTCAGTGATTTTGAGTTACTGTGCATTTGTACAGCTGCAATGTGGTGCTCAATTAACTTAATCACAAAGTTTTCCTGTTTTATTGAAAACTATTTTTCAGAGATGTAAGTGGCCTGAAGTGACTATCAGGGAAATGTGTGTGAATATGGGGGCTATAGAGCCTCAAAATTGGGCTGAAAGTAAATAAAAGTGCAGACATTTGCTGAAAAACTGAGATAATTATAGGCAAAAAGTGAGGAAAAAACAGTAAAAAACATAAGACTAAACTTTGCAACACAAGTATTCCTGGGGATTCAACATCAGTAAGTTTTGTTACTGAGCAAGTTAGTATTGGTAGTAACTCAATTTTCAACATTTCCAACTTTGGCTTGAGTGGATCAAATCCAGTCACATTGTCCCACATTTGACAGTGAGCTACAACACCTTTCCATCATTTCCAGCTACCTATTTTAAACTAAAGGAACCGGTGCCAGATGGAGCTTATTTTGAGAATTGGTCAAATTGAACAAATTTAGCAGTGATATGAAAAGACTATCTTTCATGATATCTTGAAACATGATCACATTTTCAAATAAACAATTATAACTTTGTGTTTAGGTTAATTGCACACATAAACCAAAATATAAACTTGCATATTCACTGAATAACAATAAGTGCATAGATATCAATGTGATTAACCCTAACTGAACACAAGGTTTTTTGCTATCGGAAGGGATAGAAGAAACAAAAAGGAGAGAAGATTAGCAAAGAAGTCACTTGGTACCCCCGGAATTCAAACCTCGGACCCCTCGCATACTTTGAAATTTTATAACAAGTTTGCAACTATTGACAATTTTGCTGCAATTTGAGGGAAAAGGAAATTGACATTAAATAAAGAAGTCATTGGGTGGCAGATGATTGAAAACAAGAGTCATTGGGTGAAAAAAAAAATTAATAAATACGGGATTGTTTAGTGATAAGGTCCAAAAAAGGGATCATTGGGTGTGAGATTCATTTTGAAAAAGGAGGTCAGGTCAAGTGAAAGGTATACATACGCTGCTCAAAGTGAGATTCAAAAAACATCAAATTATTAACAACATATGGAAATACATTATGATTGAACAAACACCACACCATGTGCATGTGTCTACATAATTGTTTCAATATGGTTGTAGATTGATTTGTGTGAGGATGTGAGTTTAAATCACAGTTACTGTTACTGTGTACTCTAGCTCTCTCCATTCTACAGGAGTAATTAACTGCTTGTCTTAAATCCACAAACAATCCAGCCCCTAAAAGCTCAGGAGAGTGATATTTAACTCCTCAAGTTGACTATAGAAACATATGTGTGACACCACTTTGTTTAAAAACAAAGTTAACAAAATTATCTAGATTTTGAGGAAATGAAGCGGCCTATCAAGTCTCAAGATCTTCGCCGCCTTCAATCCCTTCAACACCAAGCATCTAAGCTAATTTTCTCCGTTCCTAGACGTACTGATCCAAAACCTCTCATGAACAATCTTCATTGGCTTCCGATAAGCAACCGCATCCAATTCAAACTCTGTCTTCTGATTTATAAGTGCCTTACTGACTCTGCTCCGCGATACCTCATCGATTCAATTAGTCTTAAGTCAACACCTTCCAGTGGCCCTGTTACAAGATCTGCCCTAGACAGAACTCTCCTAAACATTCCCATGTGCAAGTTAACCTGTGGTGATAAGTCATTTACAGCTGCTGGACCGTCCATCTGGAACAGCCTGCCATGGAACATACGGGAAGCTTCTTCTCTCACACAATTCAAAAAGCTGCTGAAAACTCACTTGTACAATTTTTAGTAATTTTCATTTTGTCTTTACATTGACTTTTCTTGTTTTCCACTGGCTGGTTATTGTTTGTTGTTGGTATTGTAGTTTTGTGCGTTTAGATCAATTTTTTGCATAAGCGCCTTAAATCACCTTTATGTATGTATGTATGTATCACTATGCTTCACCCTAGCAAGGCATCAGACAATGCAAGACACAATAAATTAATAAGTGAAGATCAGAACTTAAGTCTATCAATACTTTGTGAAAGTAGTGAAATGACAAAAAATAATATAAATAGCGTCAACTTTTTTGTTAAATAACATCAACCTTTTTGTTAACATTAGAATAAGCTTAAGAGGCTATGTACTATTTAAAGTGTGACCACATATCAGTGGCTAATATAATTATACATACACAAATATCATCACAATTTCATCTTATAAAGTGCTCAGTAGAGTATCACCAATTTTGTGCACACTGATTCCATAGCACTGTTCCGTAGGCCAATCAAGTCCCTAATATCACAAACCAACACTTGCTACAAGACCGCATGTGTCTAATTTCCTCCAAAACCAAAAATGCAAGAAGCTCTCAAGCTTTAGTGACAGCCACTGACTTAGTTGCGATAGAGTTGCCTGGTTTGGGTTGGTTTGCCTGGGTGCGGATATGCTCAGCCATTCCTGGGAGTCGGGAGAAGTAATTCCTCGCCAGTGTGTGCTTCGTTTTGATCTTGTGACAGAAAACACGTCCATAGCCCTGCAAAGAATGGATAAAAATGAAATGTCAGCATACAACGTGACAGGTGCAATTCAGTATTTTTATTCCATTTAAAATCCACACTACCCCTGTGGAAGATTAAACTGAAGTCTTCCACAGAGGGAGTATGAGTTTTGAATAGAATAGAAAAATTGGGTGACTTCCACTTGAAATACTCACTCCAGTTGTGGAAGATATAGCTTAGCCATAATACAGAAGGAGTATGGGTTTCAAAATGATCAACCCTGATCAATTACATTTGAAAAACATAAACCCCCTGTGGAAGATATTTCCAAAATCTTCCACAGGAGTGGTGTGGATTTTAAATAGAATACTGTAGAATTCCGCCTACAACCATACGCCTCTAAATGTGTGGGGTTTTTTTTGAAAGAGACAAAATGCAGACACCCTCCACAAAAACATTACAATAGATTGGTCTTACAATAATACATGTTTGTACAGCCGCCTGTATCAGTAATATAGTTGCTCAAATTCTTAATGATGTTTTTGAGTCTATCTTTTCTTCTCTTTTGTCAAAAAACACTCATTTATAATCTGTTGAAAGGTACATAGGCCCTTGTGGAAAATAATATGCACGGGACGGATAGCAGTACGCTTAATTTGTGAAAGAAAATCTGCAAAATATTATAGATGCATAAATGCCTGAAGACGTAATTCTACCGTATGTTGAGCTTTTTAAAGATTTTTTAAAGTCTGGGCTTGTTGAATTTAAATGTCATGTAATATCCATGTCGCAGTATGGATATGTTACAAAATCTATACCAAAATTGGTTTCTCTAACATTCCACTCTATATTTGTTTTGTGCAATGCAAATGCTCTAGATATCAACACATATCAATCCATTGACTTTGATGAACAAGTGTTACACCCACACACTTAAGTGTAACTGTTGATATTGATCCACCCTTGAGGTTTTAATGTCCACCTGCAAATACATTTTTGAGTTTTTTGCCTTACCATTAACTTTTTACTAACAAAGTCTGGACCTAACCCTACAACGGCAACTGCGGTCAATGGCTTTAATGTATTCTTATATCCCCAGTGTCCAAGGATCAGTAAGGGGGCACACCACTAAATCAATGCGCCATTTGTGTAACCCTAATGAGTTCCGGTAAAAAATTGAAACTTTTTGAGGTATTTTGAGCTGGTCTTCAGACTTATTAATCAGAAAGAGTGGCGAATTATAGCTTAAATTAAAGTGTAAAGCCTATACATAAATTTGAGTCGACAAAAAAGTCGAATTTTAATAATTATTGAGAAAATAGGTCCGCGTATTAAAAAATGGCAGAAGCGGGTTTGCAGTCTTGAGAGCATGTCAAAAACAGTGAGGGCTCTGTTCGTGGCCTCCTAGCGGGAAAACGAGATGGAAGAACCCCCATACATTGAAACATATGTTAAACTCTCATCGATTTGCAATCAACTGGTCATCATAAAAAATTTTTAAACGAGCCCAAAAGGCCTCAAAATGAGCAAAGAAACCCGGTGTTTTTACACGTGTTTCAATGGGAAGATTATTTAGTGGTGTGCGCCCGTAATAGCACAGATTTCTCATGCGAGTGCCCTCGTTTGCCGGTGACTACAAAGCACACATACACTACACTTACCTTTTAACATGGTTCATTGTGAACAATTCCAGTTACTCACATTTTTAGTGACGTTTCACCACTACACTAGTGGTTTCATCAGACTGACAACTCATCACATCCTACTGCTTCCTTTTATAAGCAATAGGAACCGTTGACTGTGTGATGAGTTTGTCAAAGATGTTGTTGAGTGAATAGGCCCACTCCGTCCTTGTTCAGAGTGTCTTTTCCTTTTCGGCGTATCCAGATGGCCTCTTTCAGCCATCTCGTGGTCTTGTCAGCTTACCTGTCAATAACTTTAGAGTCTTCCCAATTGATGGAATGATAAGAAGAGGCTACGTGGGCCTATTCAGTCAACAACATCTTTAACCACCTCATCACGCCCTCAACGATACATGTTGACTATAAAAGGATGCAGTCAGATTTGATGAGTTGCCGGTCTTATGAAACCACTAGTGTAGTGGTGAAACGTCATAAAAATATGAAAAGTCAACATCATTTTTCACTGGAATTGTTCACAACGAACCATGTCAACAGTTAAATCTAACATTCCAAATGAACTTGCTCAAACTTACCTTTTCAATGTCCTCAATACGGGCATGAGCCTGTGCCTCATCTTTCGTGAGTAAGATGCAATTCCAAGGAGACCATTCCTCATCCTTATCCCATCGTACCAGTACCAGATCATAAAGATCTGTCCATGCGCTGAGGGCACTCTGTGTCGCCCAGATATTCTCCACAAGATAACGCAGATCATCCTCCTGAAAGAGCAGAAGAAAAAGATACTTGTTAGAACTTATACATACTGTAACATGATCATCTAAACACAACTATGATGCCAGAGTATACATATTGGTTATTTGTAATGCGCTGTACTGAAACATACTCAGCACATTAAACTGTAATCATTCCAGGGCTTTACAGTTTTACTGTCAAGACTTAAATATTAAAACCCACTTTGAATGACTTTTCAAGGATACTGCATGCTGGTATTAATAGCCATTGCATAATCTGGCATGTGTACATTTTATTTCTGTTGCAACCAATATGCAACAGTTATTTTTCTAGAGTAATTACAGCAAACGTTAGCTGTGGCTCAGGGTTCAAATCCATATTTTTCTTAATTACAAGTGATATTTTGAACGGATACTAACAAAAATAACCATCATACTTATTGCCAAATATTTTTTTTCACAGTGGCTATTTTGTGCAATTTGGGAGCAAATTGCCCTTGTAGCTCAACAAGTATTTTGAACCCTAGGTCTAATTATTGTTTGATTTTGTTTTCTGTTGCAACAGTTAAAAGGTATACAGTTTTGACCCTTAAACATGGTAGTTAAACATGACTAACTTCCCATTGTTTTGTTTATGACAAATAGATATAACCATTTCTCCCTGTTGAAAGTCCATGATTTTCACACACCATGTAGACGATCAAACATGAGACTAACCTGTAACAAGAAGGCAATACGAGAGCCATCCTGCATGTTCTCTTCCGACTTCCGCAATGATCGCAGCATGAAGCGGAAATGGCTGAAATCCTGCCTGGTCCTGGCGTCGTTGTCCAACTTGGTGCAGCGTCTGCAACGTCCCACCAACTTGGAGTTTGATGACAGCTGAAATTCTGTAGATGGCAGGTAACTGTTGCAGCTCTGGCAGTAATGGATGTTCTTGCGCAGCGACGATGGATCTTGCGGCACCTAGGATAATAAAAAAACAATAGATACTAAGTATTTTGGACTTATTCAAATACAAGATACAATGGCTATTCCAGTTGAAATCCATACATCCCCATGGAAAGACATTACCGTAATCTTACACACAGGGAGTGTAGATTGCAAATGGGGCTACCTGAATGGGTGACTCCATTTGAAATCTACACCCCCTGTGTGGGAGATATTTTATTTATTTATTTATTTCACAATATTTCAACAGGGTATCCTGCTCAATAAAATTGATTTTCAGCAGGGCCCTGCTTAACGTATAAAACACAGTTTTACATGTTAAAAGAAAATAAATATTTACATAAACATATAATCCATCCATAAAACCATGACGTAAAAGTAGGGGTTTCAGTGTGACAACCTCGAACTGAAGACACACACACACACACAGAGCACTCACTTTCCTCCAAAAAATCACAGATTCAAACAAGTGTTTTTCCCTTTAAAAATGTTTTTTTCAGGCATGTAATACCTTTTTGTAATCCTTACAATGTCTACCATTGATTTCTGTAATCACTTTATAGAAACATTGCTGTATAAACAAGCCCAGCCTTATGAATGAAACCCAGTCAGTCCAGCCCACTTGGCAACTACTCACTAGAAAAAAGGCCTTATTTTTAATTATTATAGATAAAGGTCATGTCTTTCCATGGAGATGTATGGATTCCTTTTTAAGGTTATGTGTTCCATAGGGGTGTATGGATTTCAACTGGAATAGCCCAATATGTGCACACATGTACAATTTGTGATGCAATCTGATTCAATAACTAATCCACAAACGATCAAATTTGTAAGAAAATTGGAATTGTAAATGGCATAACTAAGTATGCTAGGGGGAAACACAAATTTCAGCGATTATGTATGCTTGATTACTAGGCAGGTTGATGATGACAAACAACTCAATTATGTATATGATATGATATATGATAATATGATGAAAAATCATCCTATCTATGTTAGTGCAGCAGAATTTCTACATATTTTCTTCAAATAATTAGGATCCAAGTCAAATGCAATAAATTAAGAGATTTGAATTTCCTCAATTACTGTAAGCTTATTTTCAAAACACCACATTGAAACATCAGGTGAATAGTGATTGTCCTCTACAAATTGAGTGAATTTGGGGAATCGTGTTAATGATGAATTTCACCCTCTAACTACCTTCTGAAATCAAATTACACACAAGTGTTCTCCTTAACTGCCCTAGTGGCCATTTCAAGAAATGCAATTTCTTAATGCCAGCAGAGAAAGCGTGACTGTACTCTTATCATAATGAAGTCAAATGACGATCTTATTCTCAAATAAAATGGTACATGAAAACTTCCTTGACTCCTCAATCATGAGCCGATTCCTCAACATCTCATTAGGAGTTACCTTACACAGCGAAGTACCAACATGTACAATGTACCTTGATTAATCTAGCTGCCTCAAAGAAGGTCCCAACACATTATCATAACTGTTCATATCATAAATTGACTTCATGACTGCTCATAAGGAGTCTAATTATACAGCGGAGTACCCAGAGGTATCTGGCTGTCTTGATGAAGGTCTAAACACATTCTCATGTATGTACCCCTTGATTTTTCATAAGGAGTCAAATTACACAGAGGAAAACCTACCTTGATTAATCTAGCTGCTTCAGCATTGAATGTAGGAGTTTTGACATACTGCAGGAATAGAGTTGAGATGCGTTTCCTTAAGCCCTCAAGATTTGACTCCTTGACTCCTCTCATGAGTAAATCAGCTTCCCTGTCAATCAACTCAATGATCTCTTGGGTCAGTTTGCAGTCATGCTCCTACAATCAAGAAAACAAAAACAACTTGGTTAAACAATATTGAAAACAAAATTTTTATATACCATCCCTTATTTTGTAATAAAGAAACAAACCCAAGAGCCGGATATATACAATCACTTTTCAGAAAAGCACTTGTCCTGCATGCATGCTCTTTGCGTACTTCCATTTCCAGAGCATTTAGCTGATCAGGCAGGACAATCAACAAGCAACATCACTTTGTGCTAGCTACATTCTTGACAGTTGATGCAACCGTGAAACATAGTGACAAGCAATTGGAATAAGTACAGAATATAGCTGCACCCTAATACTAACCCTAAACAAACTCTATACTTAACTTAAGCACTAACTCTCTAACACGGAGTGGCGTGTTCTCTCGCTATACTAAAAGTTTCATTTTATTATTCAGAGCACAGAATGCCCCACAATGACAAAACGAGTTAACTGCAATTTCACAGTTTTGAATTAGAGACCAAACTGTGAATTGCTCAAGCATTGTTCAATAATCAATAATAAGTGTTAAGTGTGTAAAACTCCATAGGCCTTGTCAGTTAACTTGTTTTGTCATGGTTTTATGAGGTAAATGATGCAGTTAACTCATTTCGATATGCTGATATCTAGCTCTTGGGAAGGTTTACAAAAAAAATTTTTAGTTCCACATATGTAACAAGTTGCCCAGAGTTCAAAAACATAAAAAAATCAATTTCGCAAAAATGTCAGTTAACTTGTTTTGTCGTGGTGGGGCATGTCCCGTTAGTGATTACAATTTTCACAAAATGATGCTTAAGTAATCTTCAGATTACTTTTGAGTTATTATGATAATATGAAATTTGTCTGCCATATTTAGGAGATTCTCTAAGTCGAAGTTGAGTTTCAAATTACCCCCAAGTTCTAACCAAGTTATTTCCCCTATACTTCTTATTATCTTGCTACTTACCTTTACAGTATGTTTAAGAGTCAACAACACATCCAATCTCTCATCCTGTGTCAGATACTTCATATTTAAGCTGTTATAGATGTCTCGTAGCTCTCTGGCACGTGTTGTGTAGGCAGTATCCATCTCAATATACTTGCCATCATAAGAGCGCCATCTCTTGGGTGACGCAGCCTGTGTGGTACGGAAATGAAACAACATAACATCATTAAACTCAAATAATCTATTCTGATATGCCAAATAAAATTGGCTATTCCAGTTGAAATCCATACACCTCCTATAGAACACACATGACCTTAATCTTCCACACTAGGGAGTGCAAATTTCAACAGGAGTCAGTCATTCAGGTAACCCCATTTGAAATTCACACTCTCTGTGTGGGAGATTAAGGTCATGTCTTCCATAGGGGGTGTATGGAACAGCCCAAAGCATTATCTGCTTTGTTAATTACAAGAAGGTACTTTTTCCAAAAGAGTACAGTCTGCTACTGGTGTATATTTGTATACGAGTCAAAACCATCCATATATCCTAGTGGGGGGTACTCAAGTTTGGTTTTGGTAGGGGTGTGCAGCTGAGAATTTGAAAGTGGACCTATCAATAGACCAATTTTTCAATAAATTTGGATTTGGTGTAAAGGATTAGGCAGCAACCTGTATTTCTATGCTTTTACCACAAAAATAGTGCAATTTAAAGTTCAAGTTCAAGTTCAAGTTTTATTTGTTTTCATCTCAATTCACAAAAAGTTATACAATTGGAAATGTAAGATAAGAAATACTTAATCATAATTACTTAAAGAAATACAATATAAGAACATAAGAAGTGAAGAGATGTGGATGCCGCAAAGAAGCAGAGCGTGAAGCTTGTGGCACCCAATCTGAACAAGATGGAAATTTAACTTACGCTACAATATTAATATGTACTACAATGATGATATCATGTGGCGAAATAAGAATAAATTTAATTTAATTGAGCGGAATCAATAAATCAGATAATCAAAAAATACAATAAAAAAAAAAATATATAATAAATCACATATTTTGAAACAAAGCTGAATGAAAGGAGAAGCATATGATTCCTTCACATAAAGATAATTTGGACAAGATCGGAATCAAATATATTGTGCCAAATAAATTAATGGAGTATGGACAGACTGAACAATACAAGACAGGACAGGACGGGACAGACCCAAGAGAGATGGAAAGTTTGAAAATACCCTTAATCAGTTGTGGTATAAGATTCGATTAAATAATCTTTAAGTCTATGTTTGAAAATAGCCAATGTTGGAGACTGTTTCAATTATTGGTCGAGGGAGTTCCAGAGCAGGGCACCCTGAATCCGAAGGATATTTTCAGCCAGCCTGGTATTGGTAAGGCTTACATGAAGGTCATTCGAAAAACGGGTGTCATGGGTGTGGATGTCTTTGTTGGTTATAAAATAGTCTGGGTCAGTAGTATGAGATGGTAGTTGGTCATGAAGGTAATTGAACATAAATTGAGCAGTTTGGAAAATGTAGAGGTCTTGGATTTTAAGCGTCCTGAGAGACTTGAATATGGGGTCGGTGTGGGCGAGCCAAACTGAATAGGTACATGTTCTGATAATTTTCTTCTGCATCAAAAAAAGTGTATGGAGATGGGAATTGTTTTTGTCTGCCCAGATCATGGCACAGTAATTAAGATAGAGAAAATATCACTTGTTCAATTAAAAGTAATTTAAGTTGTTTATAAAACTCAATTGCTTCCTTGTTTGAAAATCAAATCATTTACAAATTTTCTTTGAAAGGTTTTTATGCTGAGCACTACAAATTGCCAATTGTTACATCATAGCGTTAAAGTTTTAGGCAGCTTTATGTTGAACACATGCCTCTTGCCCCCTATCAATGCAATAGGTATAGTTATAATCCTGATTCCACTCAATTTCAACCTCTTCACATAATAGTTTAAATGTCTGCTGCACAATTTGGGGAATCAAGAAATGAATTAAACATGCATGAGATCATTGGTTTGGTGAATTGGTTCCCTGATTTTTTTTGATCTGAGATTGGTGCCAGGACTATAAATTTTGTTGAAAACTTGAAAAGGTTTCATTGCAACACATTGGGTATATTGTTCTTTTATGCTATTCAGCTTACCTTATCCAAGAATTTCTGGATAGCTCTCTGTTTATTCTCTGTGTCTGCTTCCAGTTTATGCCTACCAATGGATGCAATAAGTTGCGTCTCTTGGTCCAGAAGATGACAAAGGGCAGCCTTACGCTTGGGACCTGACAGAGAAGCGTTGATGGTTTCCAGCTCTTCTTGTCTCCACTCTGTGAACAAAACACCAAAAAAACTGTTACAATCCAATATGCACAAATAATCCAGAGCAATGCAGGTAATTATGTAGGACTTCAATTTGAAACTTTTGGATTTGGATCTTGATTGCTACATCCCAACACTCCTAATGGAGTACTGCTAAACCGATACTTGCTTCACATGAAAGGCAAGTTGTAATAATTATGTCATAATTTATCTAGATTTCTAGTTATTTTTGTGGACAAGCAGTTTCCACACAGATGACACGATAGAGGACAGTAAAAACAATAATTCTTAACATTTATTCTCATTCTTAGTTAGTTAAATATTATTTGGCAAAAACTCCTCGTATTCCAAAAATGAAATTAATTTGTTTACAACTTCTTTTGCTATTGTGTGTGTGTTTTATGCTCTGTCTAAGCATACTATGCACGCCTCAACAATTAAGCGTGTTCCCTGACAACATGACTACAGGTGTCTATCGCCTCAGAGATGACAGCCAGGAACCAATGAAAATTAGAGCTTACAAACTAAACTACACCAACTGACTAATAATATTCTTCAGCCTAGCCCAATGTTTTAAAAGACTAGAGAGCACCAAACACATTACTTACTCTCAAGAGCATGATACAACAGATCAAAGTCCTCTTTAGTTCTAGGATTCATCCTCCTTTCAAATTCCTTCTTGATTCTGTCCTCTTTCTCCTTAATCTTACGAATCTCCTCTTGCCTCTCCCACTCCATGCGCTTGGCCAGGTCCACCTTTAACTTGGCAACATGCCTCTTGGCTTGCCATCTACGAAAGTACGACTGCAGAATGATCACCTGATGATAGACGGGTAGAAACATTCAGAGTTACAAGGGTTACAATGAGTGAGTCAAAGCTGATCCACTTATTTTTTCTTTTCCATTATATTCTTTTGACTGTTTTAAGCATCTCAAGGGATTAAGCTATGGATTTTGATTCTATCTTTCTTTACAATTCCATATAATTATTGGTCTTATTTGGTTCCAAAAGCACATAAAAAACAAACAAATGTCTCTCTATTTTCAGTAGCAATATGCTTCGATAACTTTAAAACAAGGACTACCCACAAAAACCTCTCTCTGTTTTGGCAACAACCTTTGATAACTTCAAAACAAGGACTACCCACAAAAACCTCTCTCTGTTTTGGCAACAACCTTTGATAACTTCAAAACATAATGACTACCATAATGTAATCTTGATTAATAAGTCATGTGCCCACAAATTTGGAAGTCATATTACGATAGGAACCACTGGAAGAAGTAAAAAAAAGATCATAATCTATTGAAATTTGATCACACTTTGAGAAATCTGACCTTAGATAATATCATAGCATGATGTTCCGAAGCAGTGGTATACTTCCCAGGCACAACTAATCTGTCCGTCATATTGGCTACATAGCAACCAATTGTCGTCATCTGAGTTGAGGTTTCAATCTTAGTCTGCTGTCTTTGGTTCTTTGTGTTCACTGTCTGCGTATCACGACAGAACTTCTCAATGCCACTTTCTGCTCGCATCTTTGGCCTGGTTTGGGCTGCTGCATGGTGATACTCAACCGAAGTCAGCCTGTGTTTGTAACCACCTAAGAAAGGCTTGCGGCGATTTGATCTCTCAATTTCTACCACGATGCTCTCCATGGTGCCATTTTCTGATGAGAAAGATTTAAGCTTAGTATAAATTACGTTTATATGGATCATTGTACCAACTTTCATGTTCTGTTAAGAACAGCGAGGATTTGCAATAAATATTTGTGATTCGCAAGGAATGATCACAGTAAATTAAAATTTAAACTTCCATTGCTATGGTCTGAGAACACAGCAGATACTGGAACTAAACTGAGCTCAAAAAGAAACTTATAATTTTTCACAAGGTCATATCTTGAAATCCTGTCCATCAAATTGAACCAAAATTACACACAGGTTTACTTCAATGCTCTACTCTTAACACATGTCAGTAACCAAGCCGTTATCCAACTGACACAACAGCAAAATGCACTGACATGGGACAGCTTCCTGGACCACATTCACAGCCCAGCCCTGTTTCATGAAAAAAGTGTATGGAAAGCAGAACGCAGCACCGTTTTATCATCTGTGCAAGGATCTTGTGTGCATTCTCACAGATTTTTTGTGCTGTGTGTCAAATGTTGGGCTGTGAAAGTGGAGCAAGTCCAGGAAGCGATTTATTTGATTTCAATCGATTTTTTTGATTTTTTTTATTCCAAGAACTGCTATACCCCATGATAAAGTTAAAAGAGACCAGTGGAATGCTAGACATATGCGAATCCTATCAGGTATTTACAAAAAATCAAAACACATTTTTAGATGTGAAAATTTCAATGAAAATATTTGGTTAAATCATGGGAAAAAACCTGCTGAATTCTGCACCTTGAAAATGATTTTTTAGCAATAGAAAAAATTACATCATAAAGGTATTTAATTCTATCCAAAAGGTGTAGAAGCATTACAAATGAAGTAAAATAGTCAATTGAAGATAGAAATTAACTTAAATTTATCAAAAATGGTAAAAACTGACAAAGTTGATTTAAATCAGTGATTTGAAAAAAAAAATCATTTGATTTAAATCGTGATTTAAATCATGATTTAAATCAATTGATTTAAATCGCGCCAACCCTGATTTCTGCTGCCTTTATTATGAGCTCACGCTCATTACAGTCAAACAGATGAACGCTCACTCCACACTGTGTTCAATATCAAAGCAAATTTTTTCACTTTCAAAAAACTACTTTTTTAAAATTCAAATTGCCAGTAGTTGGGAAAATAAAATTAATATATTGTATCGTGGTGAATGAAGTATCAAAATATGCAGAACAAAATTCTCCATCTATCGATCACTTTATTTTGTAATTTAGTTTTAGTGCCTTATGGCTTATTTCAAATTGTACAGAAACTTTTTGTGCACAGTATAGTTTTGTATTGAATGTCTTTCCTTACCTCTTTCCACTCTGACAGTGATGACATCAGGCATGACATACTCTGGTTTAGGCTTGGGTGGTTTGATGGGGGCGCTGATAGGATCAGCTGAGGAGATCTCTAATTGGACGGCTCCATTGGGGCCAACCCCAAGATCCAACAATGACATATCATCCTTGATGCTTGAACCTGTCAAAGAAAACATTTATTATGGTATATTAAAATTATGTCTGAATTTTTGTTTTTGCCTGATTTGGTTAGAAGTCATTATTGTTTGCAAACATGGACAAACAAAAGAGCTTGCCTTTGTCTCACATGAGTCTACAACTTTTTGTTTTCTACCCAAACTATTTTTTTTTTTTTTTCTCGTTCAAACTTATAGCCCAAATTTTATTCATTTACACTTGCAGTACTGTGTTTCTTAAAGGGGCATTTCGTGATTTTAGCATCCTCTTTTTAGGGTATGTTTTTCAATAAATATCCACTAAAGCTAATTTCCAAAATATCAAATGATTCAGGATGCGGATCACCAAGTGCTCCTTTAAACCAAAAAATCTAAATCTTCAGAAATTGTGTTACGAAAGTTCAAAATGTAATATTTGTTCAAAGCTTTTCTTCAGTTAAAGACTTTTGAAGAAATAGTTGTGATACTTACCATCAAACATAAAGACGAGTTTATCAGCAGGCATCCTCAGTTCTCCTGCAAAGTGGTCCCTTAGGTTGTGCACGGTTTGACTGAGAGCACAGGCCATAGTGCTAACATGACCACTTGGCATCAACACAAACTTAACTGTTAATAGGGGAAAAAAAGACAGGTTGTTTAATAATGCGAGTATATATTGGTACCTCTATTGTATCAAATTATTTATGCAAGTTGACAATTTGAAATACTCATCGAAGAATTATTTTTAGAAATTTCACTTTAATTTTGAACATGAAATAATTTAGTTTATTATTAACACAACATTTTTTTTCAAATCATCATCCATTCTTACATCCAGTGTTCGAAATAAGCACTTATCCTCTTGTCCTCTTGTCCAAAAATCACTGGGGACAACCATATTGAGATATGTACTTATCCTCTGGACAACCACTATATTTTACCTCTTAAATATGACCCATTTTAGGGACAACCAAAATATTTTGAGGACAAGCAGAATTTATGCTTTAGTTGTTCTCGGGACAACCTCCATATTTTCCTTATTTCGGACACTGCTTACATCCAATGGATGCATGTGAATTGAAGTGTTCAATTTGTTTGACTAGCTAGGCTCCTTAGGGAACAAACCAATAGTATATAAAAGAAACTGCATTAGGAGGCTGACCAACTCCTCCCTCTCCGAAATGTAAGTGTGAAATAAAAAAAATTTCAACCTGAAAGATAAACTTTCACGAATATGTTAACTAGTTTTTAAAAAATATAATACATTTTTACCTCCTTCCCCCTCTTCTAACATTTACAGGACATCATAGAACTTTTGGTTTGTTCCCTTAAAGGGATGGCAACTCAAGCTGGCACAGGTAAATTAAGTACTTCTTGGTCAAACTGGAACATGCGCGTTGCGTCCATGTAGCGTACTAAGCTTGTACGCAATGTAAGGTGCGTGTATGGATGTTTCTTCTGTACCACACTATGTACGTGTGTGTTTATCACGGAACAACTAGTGTTCATAGTTTTCGATCTTGGCAAAGAAATACTTAATTTACCTGTAGGAGCAAGTATCTTCGGTCCTTGTGTTAAAATTAAAACTTGGATTTGACTGCTTACATCATATATTTTGCAAACATACACTTTGGGACACTTTTCATCGGAGGGATGTTCTATCAGGTCTTAAAACTTGTAGATTAAAATATCAAACCAAAAACCTGTCAACTCACCTGTAGCTGTAGCATTGGCAGGCAACACTGGTTGTGGTGAAGATGCATGCGGATCCACCTCATGTTTCTCACCAGTCTCATCGGTTACCATGGCATTTTCTGCTGTTGTCGTGACATTAGCTACCTCTCCATCTGTTACCATTGGTTCTTCTCCCTGGTTATCATCCGTGGCAGCCTTTGCTGCTGTTGCATCCGATTCATCCACCTCTTTCATCTCTTGATCTGGCTTGTCACCATTCTCCTCTTCGCCTACTTGCACATTGCCAATAATCTTCTCCTCATCCTTTGTTACCTCTTTTCCATCATCAACAGCTGCTGTATCTTGCACCTGTTCCTCCTCCATGGGTTTAGATGCTGATTCTTTACCTGTTTGCTGATCACCTTCAGCAGTCTGCTGTTCTGATTCAGGTGCTTTCTCAGCATCATTTGATGGACTTGCATCTTTTGTCTCTTGTTCAGTTCCCATTTCTTTGTTGTCACCACTTTCAGTGCCTGTACCAACTACCTCACCTTCGGGCCCTTCTTTACCTCCTCCTCCTTCAGCTGCAGTCCCATCTGTATTGGGTTCAGCTGCTGTCTCTGCAGACTGCTGATTTTCAGCTGCTGTTTCTGCAGATTGTTGATTTTCAGTCTCTGTTTGGAGTTGGTTTTTCTCTTCTTGGGGAGGGCTCTTAGCTTCCTCATCCGCCATGTTTTCTCTATTACTGTCTCAAGTCTGTAACTAATGTGAAAAAAAAACACAAAAAAAAACAGGATTCTATTATGCATGTATGACATGTTAAGGGTTGTAGCTAGCCCAAGTTGAGTGCTGGCTAATTTTACTATCCAATTGGAGCGCTGGCTTGGGGCACAATCATTTTAGCAAACGCGAGGTATCAGGGAATAGGCTACAGAGGTACCACTTTTAAAAAAATGTTATTTTTTGTTGGTGTTTTTATGATGAAAAAAATCATTTTGCTAAAATAACTAGAAACGTCACGGTTTTCGATGCAAGGCGTCGAATGGGGTGCCTCCACCATGGGGCGATTTAAATGTGTACAAATCCTTAGTAATTTGACCTCAGATGACCCTTGGGTGACCCTGGATGACCCCAAAATGACATGCCACAAATTTGGCTCTAAATGTTGACTGTACCCACCAAGTTTCATGCCCATACAACCAATTTTATTAATTTGACCTTAGATGACCCCTGGTTGACCCCGAAATGACCATCCAAAAATTTGGCTCTAAATGTTGACTGTACCTACCAAGTTTCATGCCCATATGACATCTACAACTTAGGGCCCATACATATGCCACATATGAGCCCTAGTGATCTTGTACTTTTAGAGCTAGGCTTGTCAATCTGTTGCACCATATTTTAACATTTGGGCCCCTGGGGCCCATAATATATAACATATGGGGCTCTTGTATATTTGTAAATATAGAGTACCCCTAGTGTGTGATCCAACTCAGGGCCCTGAGGCTGCTTTATTTGATGAGAAATGGAGTGATTTGTATTTTCACATTTGGGCCCCTGAGGCCCGTGACCTTTGACCTCTGGGGCCAAGATGGGCAAAAGGCACTTCTACGGGGTAGGGCCCATAAGTGTACCACATATGGGCCCCAGGGCCTTTGTAGTTTTAGCGCTAGCCTTGACAGAATGATGTGTTTGATGGAGAAGAAGGAGATGGAGAAGGAGAAGAAACCACAGGATGGGAAGATACCCTGCATGCTATTGCATGCGGGTATAAGAAACCACAGGATGGCAATATACCCGTCCATGCTTCGCATGCGGGTATAATATGTGATAGATGAAGAGGTAAACATTAGTTCATACATACTCACGATATAACGACGTTTCTGATTGGATTTGGGCCCTTTTTTGCTGGTCATAAATTCCGTTTATGACCAGTACGCAGGGCATAAACAAGCTGCGTCACGCAGCATTGGAACCCAATTAACACAATCCACGATTTGCTAGTGTTGCGTGACATCGCGCATGTCACCAGCGCCCATCTCACGCGGAGCGCAAAAGATAACGCGTTGACTCCCGGCCGTTGACCTCATGAACCGAGCTGCTTCCTGCAAGTAGGCCTACTCATTTTCTTCCAATTTATGAAGGAAAACGGTATGGAAATGTTATTTAAACTTGTAAACCCTTATTATTTTCATCTGTATTGAATTGCTAAGAATGTTGGGTATGTATGAACGGGGTTCATTCATTCATTTCGGGCATGATCGCTGTTTATGAATGAACCCCTAATTAATGGTTTGCATACAGGATAACAAACTGTAATTTTTTCATAATTTTTTTCTGATTTTTTTTTCCTTTTTTTCAAATTAACTGTGAATGATCCTGAAATGTCATAATAGGTCGAGTGGTTCTCCAAAGTCGCCGAAAACTTTGATTTTTTTTTTTTTTTAATAAATAAATAAATAAATTTTTTTTCAAATTTTTTTTCCTGCGACCTCAAGTACTTTCTGGGAACACTGTTCCCACAGTTTTTGGAGGCCTGGCCCATGCATGTTTTCAGTACATATCCACGAAAAAAGCATATTCCCAAAATTTCACTTCATTCCGATATTGCGTTTGCGAGTTATGCATATGTGTATTACACTGCTCCATGATAGACAATACGTTGTAATATGGGAATCAGAAACAACACATTGAAGTGGCTTGAGTCTTTCCTTACTTGTCGTCACCAGCAGGTGGTTTTGGAAGGAGTTTCGTCCACCAGAGCTAGTGTTACGTCGGGGTCCCCAAGGTACAGTCTTGGGACCCCTACTGTTTTTGGCATACATTAATGATTTGCCGTCAAAAGTTCACTCAAAGGTCAGATTTTTATGGACGATTGTATTCTCTACAACAGAATACAATCCACCGAGGATTCGAGAAACTCCAAGAAGATCTTGATGCTTTAGTCAAGTGGGAGAGAGACTGGCAGATGTCTTTTAATTCTTCCAAGTGCTTCAGTATGAGAGTCACTCACAAGAGGAATCCAGTTACCAAGAATTACAAGATGGGTCACCATATCCTCGAGGAGGTGAAACATCACCCGCATACCTCGGCGTTGAACTTAGCAATGATTTGAAATGGTCTACTCACATCAATCAAACTGTTACCAAGGCTAATAAAATGCTGGGCTTGCTGAAGAGAAACATATATTACTGCAACAACAGCACTAAGTCTATTGCCTACAAGTCCCTGATAAGACCCAAGTTAGAGTACTGCTCCGGGATCTGGGATCCACAGCACAAATCAGATGGGGATAAGTTAGAAAGAATCCAAAAAAGAGCTGCCAGGTTTACTGTTGGCGACTACAGCAGGGAGTCCAGTATCACTAAAATTCTTGCTGATTTAGAGTGGGAACCTCTTCAGGACCGTAGGACCAAATTACGCTTGACGACCATCTACAAAGAAACTCACGGGTACATACCAAGTAACATCAAATGTCATCTTCGTGATACAAATTCATCCAGTCAACCCAGGACCAGGCAATCGGGGCCTTATCTTACAACATAATCACCACAAACAAAGACTGTTATAGGCACTCGCTTTATCCAAAGACTATTCGCGAATGGAACCAACTCGACCAGAACCTACGCACCGCACCCGACGTCAAGACCTTCAAGACCAATCTAGAAACCATCGACATCAAGACGCTGACTTCAAAGGCCCACTTTAATATTTAACGCGACTTGCACATGACCCCCAACGTGTGCGACAACCAGAGATGGTGATTGTACGTGACAAGACAGATACAGATACAGATTTCGTTCTGGTGCACCAGAACGAAATTCAAATTTCACGATATCTTTGCTTTTGCTAAACGAATTAATCTGCAAGAAATATTTTGTACATAAACATGTAGCCAGAGGTTTCCAGTGATATAAAAATCTCAACTTTTTTTGAGAAAAGTGGGGGGATGAGGCTGTGGATCACGAAATGCCCTTTTAAGTTACCAGTGCAGTATTTAAATCACACACACACATGTACACCCCTACCCACATAACCCTGAAAATGGGGACATGGGTAGAGATGTAGGAAATTGGGGACAACCTATTGCATGACATTATGCTTGAAATTTTTATTGCTTATGTGTAGGTATACCCTACTTATCAACAATCTGTAGTGGGAATTACAAATGTCAAATTCCTTGTCCTAGTGATTTTTTACATTGGAACTGTGGACACACACCAATACACACTCAATGAGATTTTTAACATGAAATATGGGGATATAGAATATCCCCATTTTAAATGTAAAGTTCTGGAAGTGTGTATGGGTATTTAACATATTAACTGGGGACATTGGAACTGTGGACACACACCAATACACACCCAAATGAGTTTTTAACATGAAAGAGGGGAAAACGGAGTGCGTTCATATAAAATGTGAACAACCCCTCTCAAGTTCTGGAAGGGTGTGTATATAAATGTTTAAAGCCAATTTTAGCTACTTTAGGAACCCTGAAAGTACATTGTATGTTTTAATTCTCCCAGTCCTGGGGTTCTTTCAGATCTGGAAAAATTATTCTTGTGCAATATTTGCCACATTTCCCTTCAACATGGCAGGATTCCCACAGGAGTCAATTGGGGAAGTAGGGATATCTCCAATTCTCTTTTGATTACATGGGGTGTGGCAGAATGTTGCAATTGGTCGTATGCCATGAACTGGGTGCGCTAAAATGGGGGAGCCATTTTTTGTCAAGTTTCATTCAAGTTTATTCTTAAAGTACTTGACTGTGTTCAAAGTATTTGGTATCAATTTATTGCTAGAGGTCTGCTCTAAAAATAAAACCATTTCCAGCCCATTTGGACTAGTATTGCATTAGTGTTGCATTTGAACTACAGGGTGTCCCAAAACAAAGAGGCCCCACATTGCGCCCTCTTTTTCTCCTATTTCTGAAACGTTGATCAAATATATTTTGGTATGTAAAGAAACCCTAAATCGTTAGCTTTAATTAAACCAAAACAATTCTTTCAATCGGCTCACAATTTTTGAAGATATGCCCTCTTTAAGAAATGTACCTGTTTCTCACTCTGTCCACGGATGAGGTTTGGCTACATCAAAGATTTAAACGAAACGCACAGTTAATGACATGGATAGATAATAGCATTAGTCTTGGGAAAGCATTCACTATAAGCGAGGATCACCAGCTAGCTTCAAACATCTTCGCAACCCCAGATTACTGCTGCATTCGCAAGTATCCGGCGCACAAGGCCTTAAGGATGGTGCATAACGCAATTAATGCAATGAGAACTAGGGCTGAAACCTGTATTCATAACGGAGGCAACCAGGTAGAGGGCAGAGCAGCACAGTAAACTCACTTCAAAAGAACCAAAGACAAACTAAACAGCCCTTTTCAGGGGTACCTTTTATTCCAAAAAGAGAAATGACTTATGTTGTCAATAAAAAGAAAGCAAGAAACGAAAAACATAAGTAATTGCAAGTATAGCAAAAGAAGTCCCATCCCACATCAATTTCGCCCAAATTAATGACACTTAACAAAATCCATAACCCATAAGCCCACCGGTAAAGCCCATTCCCTTAAATAAAGTTGTTATCATCGAGGAATGGTTTATATTCATGCATGGTATATGCACTTTTCAATCTTTGAAGTAGCCAAACCTCCTCCGTGGACAGAGTGAAAAACGGATACATTTCTTTAAAAGGACATATCTGCAAAAGTTATGAGCCGATTGAAATAATTGTTTTGGTTTATTAAAGCTAACGATTGTAGGTTTCTTTACATACCAAAATATATTTGATCAACTTTTCAGAAATAGGAGAAAAAGAGGCGCAATGTGGGGCCTCTTTTTTGGGACACCCTGTACAAGTGTAGGGAATTGAAGGAAAGGATGTATACAAACAAGCTAAGCATGATTCAAATGTGGTTATTCCAACAGGTTGTGTTCTTTATGTTGGAATAGATATGATACATGAAAACAATAAATTTGTACTTTGGGTTCAAGACCATGAAGACAATATGTGCTCAATATCCGCCTAATAATATACCATATTTAAAGTCACCCTGTATAGTACCATTTTGCATAGAGATGACAAATAATATATGTACTTAACAGAATGTACAAAGGGCCATTTAATTACATAGAAGAAAATGAAGTTTGTATTCCATGACTACACTTACTACATTAAACCTGTTTAATTTTGATGAATTTCGTACTATTGTCTGTCCAAATAACTTAGACACCCGGTTTTTAGGATATATTTCGAAAAGTTTTCACTTTGGAAAAAAGTCATGAAAGAAAAGTTGCTAAACACGGTCAGACCTAACAGAAATTATTAGTAAAGCGGTGAAAAAATATTCTTCCTTGTCTACTTTTATTCAATTTTGACCGATTTACAGCAAGATATCTGGGTCCAGCCGAATATTCCTAATGACTTGAAACTTTTGATGGGATAATCTATTTACAGTAAGGGGTGTTTGAACATTGTAATCATGCATATTGATCAGTGATTCCACCCTTTTTCTTTGATCCTTTTACTAATTCACAATAATGGCGGTCTACTCAAATGCATTCAACAAAAGCATGTTTGCAATCTACCATGAGAGGTCGTCTCACACACATAACAAATACACTACGATCAAATAGGTTGATGACAATATTTGATTGAATGGACTGCACTGTGCCATGATTTCGGTGAAGGACACCGGTTCAAATCCTGTGTTTGGAGCCAATCAATAATTCCATGCACAACCTCTATAAAGCAGTATTCAGACTTTTTATTGTACGTACAATATTGTATGCAACATATCTACGTTGTTTAATCTATTGCCATTCTATTTCCAGTAATGTTTAAGTTCTAACGAATGTTTGATGACGTAAAATCGATAATATATTTCTACTAGATATTACATGTAACATATTATCGATTTTTCGTCATCAAACATTCGTTAGAACTTAAACATTACTGGAAATAGAATGGCAATAGATAAAATAACATAGATATGTTGCATACAATATTGTACGTACAATACTCGGAGTCTGTGGAGCGCTTAACTCAAAAGATGTCACAGTTGGTGCATTATAACAAATGATAGAGCAAGTTACTATGTGGCTGGAGTGTATTGTGAATTATACTCCTCACCAATAACATCAGAACATTTATAGTGCAATTGGTATTTTCTTAGAATTGGGCCAAGCCAAAAGCATGCACAGAAGAAGATTCAAATACCGCGCCGAATTGTTGTAATTGGTTGAGGGACAGCTGGGATCACTAATACACTAAGAATAAATATGCCAATTAGAAACACTGTCTGCATTTTATGAACTGAATTATATTCTTCATTTTTATAAAATGTTTTTGGTGAGAAGTATAATTAATTTACTATTCATCCATTCACTATCCAAAATCACCATACCTACAAATCTGTATAATGAGACCTTCCAAAATAATGGTACCCAACTTCTACCGGATTATTTTTAAAGTGTTGAGAAAAACCTTCCAATTTCAATAGAATTTCTGGTAAACTCTCACTCAATGCTTTGGAAACACAAAAATCCCGTTAGGTCTCAGCGAATGTTAAAACTTTTCTTTCATGACTTTCTTTAAAAGTTAATATTTTTTCAAATAAGTAACAAAAACTGGGTGTCTAAGTTAATTGGACAGACAATAATGAGTCAAACATAATCACCCTGTATAATATGTTGATCACCCTGTATACTTAATATTTGAGTATAACTATGGGCAGAAACTCACGACTCATGTATTTCTCTTTCTAATTTACATTTTCAGTGATGAAATATAGGACTGCTACTTAAATAAAGAAGTTAATTGATCTTCAAATTAATTTTTTGCATCAAAAATACAGTCGAATTTGACCACCCTGTATGATCAACACAGAACACCACCAGTCGTCCCGTTTATGATTTGTTTGTGGGCCATTGTCATATTTTTTTTAATCAACATCTGTTTTGACTTGTACATTTTGGGAGAAAAAGATGACTCAGGTATATCAAAATTTCAAAATATGTATTTTTTTTAATGTTACACCCTATAGGAATTTTACCCGCCCTGAATATTGGATCTCTTTTTGCCGTATCTAACATCCTTGTAATAAGTTTTCCAAAAATATATACGTCTGTGCACTTTAAAAATGTAAGGAATAAAAGTTATGCTTACTGCAGTACATATTGGTGACGTTTATGTCATTTTTATTTAATATTCATGACATACGACCAATTACAGACACTTATTTCATGCTGAAATTGGGGATACATACAAGGATTCTTACTAGTCAATTGGGGAAGAACCCATGAAATAAGGATATCTTCATATTTCTCTTTTGTTTACATGGGGATGTGGCAGAATATAACAATCAGACACTTATTTCATGCTGAAATTGGGGATACACACAAGGATTCTTACCAGTCAATTGGGGAATCGAATTGAACACAAAGGTGTGGCAGAGTGTCGCTCTCACAGACACTTATTTCATGCTGCAATTGGGGATACACACAAGGGTTCTTACCAGTCAATTGGGGAAGTACATGCTAAATGTGAATATATTCATTGGGCATTTAGGTGTGGCAGTGTCACAGTGGCAGGGTTCTTACCAGTCAATTGGGGAAGTACCGCGAAATGTGAATTGGGCATTAAGGTGTGGCAGTGTCGCTATCACAGACACTTATTTCATGCTGCAATTGGGGATACACACAAGGATTCTTCCCAGTCAATTGGGGAAGTACCGCGAAATGGGAATATATTCATTGAGCATTAAGGTGTGGCAGAGTGTCGCTCTCACAGACACTTATTTCATGCTGCCATTGGGGATACACACAAGGATTCTTACCAGTCAATTGGGGAATCGAATTGGACACAAAGGTGTGGCAGAGTGTCGCTCTCACCGCGAAATGGGAATATATTCATTGGGCATTAAGGTGTGGCAGAGTGTCGCTCTCACAGACACTTATTTCATGCTGCAATTGGGGATTCACACAAGGATTCTTACCAGTCAATTGCGGAAGTACTGCGAAATGGGAATATAAACATTGGGCACAAAGGTGTGGCAGTGTCGCTATCACAGGCACTTACTTCATGCTGAAAATGTGCTATTTCAGATTATCCACACCCCCCCCCCCATTTCCCACTCCTTTTCCTCTCAATATTGCATGGGAATTCCCATCACGAAAATGCCTAGATTGAATGGCTATAATGCCTATTGCTCGGAATTCCATTTATGTAAATACCTATTGTTTGGGAATTCCCATCAGAAAAATGCCTCTTGCATTGGAAATTCTCATCACAAAGTAAAGTACTCAAACAAAAATGTGCAATTGTATTACAAAAAATAACCAAAACATGAGATTAAAATTGGTCTGAAACTGGGGTAAGGGCTCTGGTATGAACGTTTGTCATTTGGACAGTATTTTTTGTGGGACATGAGAGCACATCATGCATCAGACATATCGAATTGAATTCTGAATACGAGGAATGTCCTGATGATATCAAATAATTTTGATTTTTTGAAATTTGTGATATAATTGGCAAGATTTTTTGGCAGGCCGAGAGGGGTTGGGAAGTGATTTTTGGCAGGCCCAGAGGGGGCAAATGAGTCCTCGAAGTAAACTTTCTAAATCTAATGATAAATCCAAGCAATCCAGGTAAATCATCCACATAGTAAATTGCTCAACCAGGCCATCCTACACTCATTGCATTATGTTCTGATGTTCTGATCTGATGAGCGTAGGTTGGCCTAGCCTGCTTGGCTTGCCTTCATGAAACAATGTTGTAAACAACAATGTTTAATCAACCACCAAGTTCATTTTAAATATAAATCTAATGATGTGTACTTAAAGTGTATGTAGCTGGGATGAAAAGCTGACAATCAAATGAAATGTTTGACCTTTCAGTATTGAAGATATGGATTTTTCCCAAAAACACCTAATTTTTATTTTTTGTGGTGTTTTTGGGAAAAAATCCATATCTTCAATAGCTACATACACTTTTTATCCCAGCTACATACACTTTAAGTACATATCATTAGATATGCCAAAAATCACTTCCCAACCCCTCTCGGCCTGCCAAAAATCTTGCCCCTCCCCCTCCCATGCTAAATTTTTGGGACCTAAATGTGTAAACCTTAAGGGATCTGGAATGAGCGTTTTGACAGTATTTTTTGTGGGACATGAGAGCACATCAGGATGATCAGACATATCCATAATAATAATGATATCAAATAATTTTAATTTTTTGAAATTCACGATATAATACAAATTTTATGACAAATTATTAAAATTTGATATTTTTCACATTTTGATATATAACAGTCCTCGAAGTAAATTTTATAAATCTAATGATATATTCTTAAAGTGTATGTAGCTGGGAGGAAAAGCCGACAATCAATTGAAAATTTTGACCTTTCATATTGAAGATATGGATTTTTTCCCCAAAAGACCTAACTGATCGTCGGCTTTTCATCCTACCTACATACACTTTAAGTACATAATTATCATCAGATTTATAAAGTTTACTTCGAGTACTGTTAAATATCAAAAATATCAATTTTTACTGCGAATTTCAAAAAATGATATCAGAAGGACATTCTTTGTATTCAGAATGCAATTCGATATGTCTGGTGTGCTCTAATGTCCCACAATAAATACTGTCCAAACATTCATACCCCATCCCTTAAATGGTCTATATTGTGAGTGCAACAAACAGGAAAATTTGCATATTTTAAGCATACTGCTTTTTAAGCATTTTATTTAAAAAGGGGCCCCATTAAGGAACCGGATAACAACGTTTGCACAGTATTTTTTGTGGGACCTGAGAGCACATCAGACATACCGAATAAGTATTCTTTGAAATTTGCGATATGATACAAATTTTATGGCAAATTATAAAATATTACTATTTTTTTCATTTTTGATATTAACAGTCCACGGAGTAAACTTTAAATCTAATGATATGTAAAGTGTATGTAGCTGGGATGAAAAGCCAATGATCATTTAAAAATTCTAACCTTTCATATTGAAGATATACATTTTTTTTTTTCCAAAAAGACGAAATGTAAAAATTTTCATATGATGAACGACTTTTCATCCCAGCTACTTACACTTTAAGTACAAAATTATCATTAGATTTATTCAATTTACTTTGATGACTGTTAAATTTCAAAAATATCAATTTTTAATCATTATATCGCAAATTTCAAAAAATCTACATTATTTGATATCAGAAGAACATTCCTTGTATTCAAAATGCAATTCAATATGTATGATGTGCTCTCAGGTCCCACAAAAAATATGTGAAAATGTCGCTATCCGAGCCCTTAATGTGTGCCAAAAATCACTTGCCCCCCTCTTGGCTTGCCAAAAATGGGTTGCACCCTTCCCCTCTCAGCTGGTCAAAATGTCTTCCTTCCAATTCCCAACCCCGCTCTTAATTATTGGTGAAGGGATGATTATGCAATCTAATGTTCAGTTATCAGTAGACCTATATTTTTAGAGAAAAGATTGGTATAGCTATATATTTTACCTTCATGCAAATTAATTGAAGTTTTAGGTAAAAAGAAGCTATGTTTTTGCATGCAAAACATGCATATAGAGATTGTAATATGGCTGGTTGTGAAGAAATTCCAACCAAAAGGCCATTTATTCCATGGGGAAAAAGACACTAAAGTTTCTCTATTTTTGAGGAACTATATAAAGTTATCGTAGAACGTGTTTCGATTAATGGTGATCAAGACTTAATTGATCTTTTTATTAATCTCATCAGCTACATTTTGCTCAGCTTAATTTAGGTATATTTGTTCACAGTAGAAACATAAATCTGCATAGCTATATAACTTGGGTCTAAAATGCCTTTTTGACATTGGCAATTTGGTCCATTTTAAGTGACGGAGTTTTGCTCTAAAAATGGCAAATGCAATGTCTATTATGGCATTGTGTAAGCCTATACTAACATATAGTGATGTTCTTCTATGAAAATTAAGCATGAGTGGTTTTGATTTCATTCAAATGGATATCTTTTCTTTATTAGAAAAGAGTAGACCTATTAGTAGGCTTACATATCATAATAATGAAAATCTAGTTGGGTACAATAGGTATATAGGTCGTATTTGTTTGGTATAAACTGAGGAGTAGGCCCTATTATACAAGTGCCTTCATAGTGGGTGACAACACCGGGTGGACTCCATAAGTGGGTTTATCCTCTGTGGTGGTTCTGAAAAGAATGTGTGATTGGAAGCATGTAGGTGATTTATTTTTTCATGCATACATTTTTGAGAAACATAAATGCTTTTAAGGGCATATTTTTAACCCTTTTTTCAAATAGGGAGCTTGCTACGGAATTGTTTAAATGTTTTAACCACTAATATGTATTTCTAAATAAAATGATGCAAATACACTTTCAGCTCTTCATTAAAGCATCAAATTATACATTATCTGAATAATAATAATAATAATAATAAAATATATTTTTGAGCGCCTCACAACAAAAGCAAGTTCACCAAGCGCTTTACAAAGCAAAATACATGAAAGCTAAATACACAAATTATTTGCAAGGTACAAGCCAGCTGTACAAGGTGGGACAAGTAATCTCCCATGTGACTAGTTATGTCTGGAGTGGGACATGGGAGCGCACAGTACATTTGGCGGGTCATTTGAGTAGGTCCAGCCATAGCATGGCAGATGCAGTATTATTCTGTTGAACAGAAAGTTAATTTTGTTCAGTTTTATTTCAAGAGACCAATCAGAAAATGGACAATATTCTTACAGTAATTTCAACTCAACAAAACCCAAACAAAGCCTAAATGCAAATTATTATTAATTTCATTATGTTGATGGCAGAAGAAATGCTTTCACCAAAAATTGGTGACTCCATATGTTACATTATAATATTTATAATATTTATAATATTATAATATAAAAATGGGTTCCACGCCGAGTTGAATCACATTAAACAGCGCACTATAATCCCGACTCTTAATTGTTTGCTAGATTCAAGCGAGGTCATCCGAAAATCTATCAAAGATAAATTTCTACTGATGCTGCTAAAAAGGTGCTTTTGGATGTTTATTCTGCACTTTACCAGTAGGCCTACTATAGTAATAAATTCACCAGATCTAATCCACCGTGCCAGGAAACTGAATTCCTGTACCATTGTGTACTCTGTAGTGTTTTTCATTGGCTTTCCCTACACCATGACATCTCATTTCATAAACTTATAAAACAGTTATAAGATACACACATTTGCTTGCATTTTCTTCATTAATGTTTATAATGCACCCATATTTATAAACAAAATTTCAGATTTTCAAGAATATGCCTATTTTTAAGCACATATTCTTACTAATTCCGACATGTCCATTATGAAACCGTGTGAAACTGACCCTCGAATCCAAAAAAATGGACCCTCAAATTCCAATAATTAAATTCCTTTTGCTGGAAAATACACTAGGCCTATTATTATGTCAAGGACTCACAACATGCCCTTAGGCTTCTCAACGATGTTCACTTCATTCAATCAGGGTCTACTCTCACATCCCTGATTCAATGCAAATCAATCACTACTATTCACTATGGATGTGAAGTCCTTGTACACCAGTATCCCACATGACGAAAGTGACTACGAGCTTTACGTCATTTCCTTGACAGACGAAGATCAAAGAACCATCAACTGACACTATTTGTCGACTTGCTGAACTTGTTCGAATCTCAATTGCTTTGAATTCAATGGACAGTTTTACCTTCAGACCCAGGGCGTAAAGATGGGTACCAGATTCGGACCAGTATATGCTTGTATCTTCATGGGTTTCATTGAACAACAGTTTCTACAACAGTATAAGGGTCCAAAACCTCATCACTTTCTCAGATACATTGATGACATAATCGCGAAGCTAACTGCAGAGAAGAAGATTTGTTACACTTCATGGAATTTGTCAATCAATTCCACCCGGCGCTTAGATATACCTGGGAAATCTCCAACGAACAGATCAGTTTCCTAGACATCATGATCACCATCGATGGCAATCATCTCTGCACTTCAGTACACTACAAGAGCACTGACTCCCATTCGTACTTGACCTACACATCATCACATCCCAAGTCATGTAAGAATTCCATACCGTTCTCACAACTTCTCCGCCTGAGACGACTATGTAGCAGTGAAGCCGACTTCAGCAAGCAATCCTTGGACATGATCCAGTTCTTCAAGTCTTGTGGTTACCTCGACAATGTAAACTCTGCGGCATTACAGCGGGTTCATACCATCACCAGAGAAGAGAGCCTTCGCACTGAAGAGCGTGCCGACAATCACCAATGTCCCCTGCTTGTACTCGCATATCATCCAGCCACTGTTGCAGTAAGTAATGTGATCATGCGCAACTGGAAGATAATTAGTGATCATCCTACAACCACTGATATCTTCAAAGAACAACCCATTGTGTCCTACCGTCGTTACAAGAACGTTAAAGATCACCTTGTTCGCTCTTCACTACCACAAACAGATGAAGAGACGGTAGCCAACCACGGCACGGTAACCTGCAAGCGACGCAGATGCAACACCTGCCGCCATCTGAGGAACAACAACAGCGTAGCGGGACCCAGAGGAGTGTATCACATCAAGAAAACATTCAGTTGCATTTCAACCCATGTGATTCATTGCATTAGTTGCAAACGCCATCCCACCTGTCTATATATCGAGGAGAGAGAGCGTAGGTTGGCCGACAGATTTACAGAGCACAGACGCGATATCCTTCAGTTCTGCGTGACATCTCCCGACCAGTTCGGAGCACTTCACTACCAGTGACCACACCTTGGATGATGTCGAAGTGACAGCACTTACTCAAGTTTCAGATAGATGGAACAACAAATCATTTTCCAACTTGGGACACTCAAACCCAAGTAACCCAACGGCATGAATCTACAATTTAATGTATTCAATATAAATAAATGTGACTCTTAATTTCATCCATCATGCCGCTCAGTAGTCCAGGAGTTGCGATCTGCGTATCTGTTTTCGCTTTTTGTGTATTTCCTGCATGTTTATGGTATATAGCGCTTTACGCCAAGACGCACAACACGCGGTCGCCACACGCACACGCTTCACGCAACAATCTTTTCTTTGGTTGTTTTCAAGTACGTGAATCGCAGCCCACACTTGATAAAGGCCAAGGGTCGAAATATTGTGAATAAATCTGTGGATTAAATTCCCAGAAAATTAAAACGATTTGTTCCAAAATTCTTATTTAATGGATCTACTTAACTCCTCAAAAAGTTTGGAAACTTTAAAAACGGTTGTATATCAGACAATTTTGAAATCTATCTCCATATTGTTTCATACCAGCGAAAACATTGTTCTTTCCTGTCAACAATGACACCTCATTTGTGACGATAATTTATTCCACGGCTGAGTAACTTTCTTTGAAAGACAGAGAGGTCTCAAAGAAAATGTGCGAAATAGACCATTATCTGCGCTCATCTTATTGCTCTGAATGAATGAACGAGTTGTTTAATGCATGAATAAAAGAATGTATGAAATGTTGTTTGCAGTACATCATGTTGAATGAAAAGTGCTAGGATGGGATTAGCAGTTCTAGTACATGTGGATTCAAACAGATCAACATAAGTCAACCTATCTTGCTGGTCACTTCTTCATAGTGGTCATTTGCAAGAAAGTTCTAATCAAACATGGTTCAATTACCAGACCTGGATAAAGCTCGCGCTATTGGTCAGCTTGAGGCTGGCATACCTCAGAATCATGTTACGGCGACTTTTGGATTTTCTTGCAGTATGATCTCCAAGCTAAAAGTCAAGTTTCGTCAGATCGGAGATGTTAAAGACAGACCCAGAAGTAGCCATACAAGAAAAAGAACGGCTTCAGAAGACCGGTAAGTGAGACTGGCAGTACTTTGAAACCGTTTTTAATGAAACAATGTGGCATTCCTTATTCATGTTTACTGATGCAAATGGCGCAGACAATGACAGATTTGGCACATTTTGTTTGAGACCTCCTTGTCTTTCAAAGACAGTTACTCAACAATGAAACAAGTTATGGTCACAAATTTGGTGTCATGTTTGACAGGAAAGAACAATGCTTGCATTGATATGAAATAATATGCAAATAGATTTCAAATTGTTCTGATATAAAGCCGTTCTGGTAAGTTTCCAAACTTTTTGACATATGGATATATGGACGAGAAATAAGATGCTGTATCGTGCATAAAGAATGGTCCGAGCCTATTTCATATGACACGGTGTATGGATTTCAAAAGACGGTGTTATAATAGATATCGGCAAGGGAATTATTACAGCATGACGCTTATGCGTGCCGCAATCCTCTTGACAATCAACCAATCAGAAAAGCACATTACAAAAATATTTTCGAGAGTTGAATTTATTTCAACTCAGAAATATATTTCAATTTTAATCTCGTTTCACGCTTAGCAGCACTTTGACTTGCGAAAAAGAAACAAAGGGGCAGTGATGATAAGTATACTCTGTGGAAAGCCATAGAGGCCTAATAATTAAATATATAGGCGTTAGTCTTTGCCAAATATTTATATTTTCTATGCGGAATTTCTTTTTGTATACATTACAATAAAAAAAGACGGGTCATACTTTTTAAACGGTCAACGCGGTTAGTAGTAGGACTATACTAATTGTAGTTCTATTAATTTTATTATGGTTGTTAATTATATGTATTAAAATTATTATTTTATTATAGTTTTATTAAAGTTGTATTAATTGTGGGATCATTAGTACCCATATAAGAGGCATTGCATATGATTAACATTATTCATGTTTTAATGTAGGCCTATTTTGGGATGATAAATAGAACATACTCCAACATTACATGTAATATCACCGATATCAACATGCACAAAGTGTTGCAAATTCATAACCCAGCGTGTTTATGTTGTAACCAGTTCTGCAACTCTTATTAATTTATTGTTTTACCCGTAAGTAGAGTGGTGTTGTGAAGTGTTTTGTGTCATCCGGCTTTTTTTTATATTCCAGCGTAGGCCTCTAAATACCGTACCAAACTATTCATGTTTATTGATAACATGAATAAAATCAAAGCAATTTTTATTACCGTATTATTATGTGGGATGTCTATAAAATTAATGTAGTAAATTATCCTCTTTTTTTGGTTTGTTTGTTTTAAAATTAGTAATTGAAGTATAAGCCTACTGTACAGTTACAATATTATGCAAGAAGACATCAAAAGGTGTTCATCATTGCGTGTAAGAACACTCACTAAATTTACCACTCTTAGAAATTGAGCAACTCCTTATGAATTAATTAAGCAACACCCAATATAACAAAATATATATTTTCCCTATACATACTGCTCATTCGACGTGTAATACTTTTTTGACGTCACGAAAAGTATTATACATAAAATATTATATGTAACATGTGGAGTCTGCAGACTGCCTTATAAGCGGTACCCTTGGACAATAGTATTACCCATATACGGATTCATTCAATAATTACCATATTATTCATTCATTAACATAATAGCAAAATTTGAACCTCTAAACTCAATATAGATATTGTTAAATCTATCATGTTACCTACGAATACCTGGGTTTCTTCACCTATCATTTAATAAAGTGTGAAGTGTATGCTTATAGTTCCTAAATGCTGCAATTGGGGATACACACAAGGATTCTTACCAGTCAATTGGGGAAATGCCGCAAAATAAGGATATACCCCCATTCCTCTTTTTTATAACATGAAGGTGTGGCAGAATGTTAAAATCACAGACACTTATTTCATTCAGGATAGATACAAGGATTCAATTGGGGAAGTACCGTGAAATAGGGATATCTTCATTTCTTTTTGTTACATGGGGATGTGCATGGCAATCAGACACTTATTTCATGCTGAAATTGGGGATACACAAAAGGTTTCTTACCAGTCAACTGGGGAAGTATCGCAAATTGGGCACAAAGGTGTGGCACAGTGTCGCTCTCACAGACACTTATTTCATGCTGCAATTGGGGATACACACAAGGATTCTTACCAGTCAATTGGGGAAAAATAATACCGCAAAAATAAGGATATCCCCATTCGATCTTCTTTTGATAACAGAATGTCACAATTGAAACCTGGGCCCAATTTTCAGCAGCTGTTCTCATAAAAGATTCTTCTCTACAGACTCCAGTACAAGGTATCAATTTGGAATTGGAGTGGCATAATTATAGTTTCTGTATTTTCTCATCTTCTCTGGTTTAATCAACAGTTCACACACCATGCAAAATGGAACAGGACATTGGTAAATGCCAGTTTAGGGATTGTGCAAAGGTCTTGATCGATGTGAATAAAGTGTTAAGTTTGTCACCCATTTTCCCTTGTGTGCTGTATGAGCATAAGAATTTATAAAGATGTTGTTTTAACAATAATAATTTTCCCTATCCAGTAATGATGTCCCGTGTTATATGAGATGATAGATATTGGCCTATACTGGTACAAAAAGAAATGTTAGTACCAAACTGGGGATGACGTACTACAATTACAAATCAGCAGGCCTAGGACCAGGCTAAGGTAGCCTAGGTCAACATAGTAGGCCTTATCCTGACAAAACCAAATCAACATCAAAGTTAAGGTCAACGGGAATATCCCCAATTAATATTTCCCCAATTGACTGGTACGGATCCTTGTGTGTATCCCCATTTACAGCATGAAACAAGTGTACATAAATTATGGGTATAATCAGAAATAATGGCACCAAAGTGTGACAAAGTGGTCAAAATTACAAAGAGTGTTCTTGCGACAAGTGAGTTTTGGAGCATTTAGTTTGCGCACCATGTAGTCTTTATATTTTCATAAGTAGACTATTAAGTGACTAATTTGAAAGAATGTGGTACTTAATAATAGCAAACATTTCAGAAAATGCCATGAAAACCCATGCAAAACTTTTTAACTTGTACATTTTTTACAGTGCATGTTTTAAATACAGTACCTCTTTTCACGCTAGCATGTAACACTCCTGACCATATGGAGAAGAAAATTGGGCATATTATTTTTACATGACAGCTATGACACCATATACAAAACACAGTTTTTGAAGGATGAATTTCCGTGCTGGTCTTTTTCATACAACAACCTCACGGTGCCATTATTTTTACTCTACCCATTATACATACCATTCTAGTTTTACTGTTTATAATACAGTGGCCATAAACCAGTAGAAGGGCCTATTAGATACCATTGTCAAATGAATAGAACTCACACCCTAGCATGTGATTTACTATGAGTATGAACATCACAAATTGAAAATCTAGGCCCCTATAAATAATATAAACCCGGAATATAAACTTGTTAATGAAGAAAACAGCATGAAATCAAAACAGTACTCTGATATCCACATTGCTGATATGAAATTCTGAATAGATATCAACAAGTAATCATGGTAATGATAAATTGGCTTCTGACAGAGTTACAACAATCCCCCAGAAATCAAGATTGGCAGCCAGAATGTTGACAAATTTCTGTAGGCTACATACTTGTCAATTTCAGCTTAGTTATAACCATGCAAAATTTAGTTCCGCAAACACAAAAGTTATATTTTGGCTTTTGGTTTAGGTAAAAACGTTTTAATAACATTAAAATTTCGGGTTATATAAAGGTCATGATAACGTTTTAAAACGTTTTGTATGAAAACACACTACAACAATATTTTTTAAATGTTTTCAAAAATGTTATTTTAAACTATTTTTGCAAACATTTTTGCCAAATATTTTGTCAATACTTAAATAACATTATGTTAAAATATTTGAACCCAGCAAACACAGAAATGTTCTTAAAATGATTTTTTTAAAACCTTTTAATAACATTTAAATGTCGGGTTATATAAAGGTCATGAAAACGTTTTTAAAACGTTATTGCAAATATTTTGGGCAAACATTTTTCGCATAAAATATTTTTTCAACCCCAAAATAACATTCTGTTTAGAATGTTTTGTATCAAGTTTTCAAGAATGTTTTTGAATGTTATTAAAACATTTTTATACCCTTAACCCGACATTTAACGTTTTCTGTAAAACATTTTTTGTTTGCTGAGCAGTAGATTATCAAAAATGTTTTTAAGGTTATGAAAACGTTTTATACTCTTAATATATCCTTATTACATTTAAACTTTTTCTGACAACCTTTTATATCCTTTTGCGAATGATGTCGAAAACGTTTTGTGTTTGCTGGGAAGTTACTTATGTTGAAGTTGAAAAATATGCGCAAGACAAATGAGCTGCTGGCCACATTAGGTTCACTTTTGTCCATGGAAACGGGGACATCAAATTGGGTTGGCTTATTATATTTTGTCAGTGGAAATGGGGAGATCACATCAGTTATTTTTTTCTGTGGAAATGGGGACACACTCAGCTTGATTTTTGACTGTGCAAACGGGGATGTCACAACAGTGTGGTTTTTGTCTGTTGATATGGGGATGTCACCTAAACTGTGTGTAAACTGCATTGTTAAAGCATCTTACACACATGTGTGTGGCAGATTGGGATAAAACCATGCAAACTGGGTATGTACCTCAAATCACCCCAGATTTTCAAAAATGCATTTTTACATCAAATTTTAACATATTATGACCATTAGAGAATTGGGGATATCCCCATTTCACCGTATGTCCCCAATTGATTGGTACGAATCCTTGTGTGTATCCCCAATTTCAGCATGAAACAAGTGCATTCATCACAGACATTTAGTGTCAGTGTCAGACAAGTGCACAGTTGTGACACTCTCTCCTAGACGTTCGCTTTTCGTATCTCTTTCCTTGTTGGAAAGGTATAACGTTCAGGAGATAGGAACATGTACCGTCATCCGGGATCTACTCTGCCATGTTTGGCTGAGTAACGTACATGAACACGGTCTTTTGTGCCTATGTAAATTAGTCATTGTGTAAAGCTGTGTTTATACCCATGGGTTGCTCATCATCAGACTGAATCCTTGACCGACAGAGGGTGTCAATATAGGCCTACGTGTCGCTTTTGAAAAACAGCGATTCATGCGCATGCTCAGCAGGCAAATACGACGGCGATTTAGTACACTGATCATGCGTGCGATTCAGATTTCTGCAAAAGCGATTGAGTATAACTATAAATGCGTCTTTAGAAATGACTGGCGATTGTGTGTTCTCAAGTGGGTTTTATCATGTTAATTAGTGACCTGACACACATTTGTATTGGTTCGATCAAGCATAGATTTTTTGTACTGGATCGTCCAAGCATCTCCAACAAATTTTTCAATGTAAGTGCCTCTGGCCCTAGTGGAAGTAAAAACGGATATAGTCTATGCCTGGCCAGAGTTCTAGGGCTACTCTCTCCCTCCAGTTAAACTTTCATCTGAGCATTTTGGAGAAATAGAAACCAAGTAGTATTTTCAAGTACTAAGTACTCATGCAATGATGCACTGATCGACTGACAGTGACACTCACTGCACTGTCACTGTGTCTGACACAGCATGTATTGTAAGCTTATAGTTATGTTGCAAGTGCATGCATGAAATTGAATTGACAATCATGACAATATTTATCACTCAAAAAAAATATTAACGTGCATTTATGTTAGGTAAAACACAACCTATATACCTTCAGCGAAACGGAAGCTGTCTTGACAATCTGTAGTTGAACTGGCGTCGACGACTTTGAAAGTAAATTGGTCTGGTAATTTGTTTGTGTAATTTTCGTTCCCTTATTTTTCTCCGACATGACCCTGCATTGAATAATGTTTTGGTGACGTAAAGTTGCTTAGCACCGCGACGCAGCAGACATGCGTTGTTAAACTATCCACCATTGGTCAAAACAGAACTTATGGGCTGGTAAAATTTACGTGTTTTTGTTATTATTTAGATAAAAATACGTTTTTATTTTAATAAAACAAAAGCAAATAAATAAAAATGCCATATGATATTCATAATGACATTTTTTTTTTTTTTTATCATAAAAAATGTTTTTATGTGAACAAAATAATGTTTTTCAAACAGCCAATCAAACCTTTTGTAAAGAACAGCCAAAAATACAGAATCACCTTTGACCTCAAAACTGTAACCCTAACGACGATCAGTTCGGCAAATCCGTCAAAACGAGCATATATACCAAAACGGGATGTACATCCCGAACGGGATGTATAAGCGGGAAGTACATCCCGAATGGGATGTATAAAACGCCATGCTTACAACCATGGAAGTAATACACATGGAAGCTGGTCAAATACTACATCAAAGTGAGTATCATACTTGCCGCGATACTGAACAAAAGCAGTACAGTTGAAAGTGGAACAATTGAGTCATCGGATGGTCAACGTGTACCATGTCTAAAATCAAAGTTCCCGCTTAAAAATCAATAGCAGTGCGAGGTCGTGTACTAAGTCCTGACAATGGGCTGTGTTATATTACCGCACAGAGGATGATTTAAGCACTTCCCAGCAAGTCTTGCGGTTAGCACAGCTGTGCGAGTGAACATGACACCACTGCCCGCCCACTGCATACACACGTGCATGGTGAAATTTGAATTTTGACAGATATATTTACAATAAAAACACCTTCTAAAGGTTGGTCGATTTCACATTTTATGTTATCTACAGTAGGTGTGAATTATCCTTCATGCATACATCACTTTAGATCTGAAATCGACCAAGTAATAATGACACACGGGCAATTCTAAAACAACATCTTTTGCACAGAGTTCAATGGGATTTGAAAAGTAAAGTGGCAGTTGAAACTCTAGTGATAACACTTTTACAGTGCATGATTTTTTTTTATCTTTCATGCCCCAAACGGGGCTTTTATTTCCCTGTGCTCAAAGAGGAAAACAAACAAACATACATATAATACAACAAAGACAAAACCATACATCACATGAAATTGTTTTACATTACATTGATCAAGTAAATATATTGATGAAATACAAAAAGGTATAGTTTACATTATACATGTTAACATATAATATGTACTATTCGGTACAAAAGGTTTCCAAGACACCCCACTTGTTTATAAAGTTTGACATGTTATTTTTACTCCTAGCAATCTGCTTTTCTAAATTATAATGAAATTTTATCAAGTTCTTAAAGGAGATTATAGAAGGAGTTTGGTTCCTGAATCTGCTGTCATAGATAACTTTTTTCATCAAAATGAGACATAAATTAATCAACCTGTCAGACTCTTTAAAACCAACACCAAACAGAATTTTGCTATAATCCAAATTTTCAACATTTTTTTGAAAATTTACCCCATACCATACTTTAAAATCATCCCACATCTTTACAGCATGGTTACAATTCCAAAAAAGATGCCTAGAAGTCTCAGGAAAATTTTTACAATGTGTACAAATTTCACTATCCACAATATTCATCTTAAACAATCTACTATTTGTCATCAAACAGTTTAAATTGATTTTATACTGAAACATTCTTGTTCTCACATCGTATGATGACTTAAAAGGCATGAGGTATATGTCCTTCCATTCATCGTCATTGACATCTAATTCATCCCTGAACCTTTTCTGCGATGTTGGGGTTTTGAATCCTTTGAATCAAAATACGGTAAATAATTTTAGATGTCATGTTCTTCATAGGAGTTTCAACACCATTATTCATTAGAAAAAAGCCTTTTGGATTACACATTTCTCTTTCGAAACCCTGCTTCAAAATTCGTTTCCAAGGAAGTGGAACTGCATCAACCAAACTCCTCCACTGCATAAAAACTTGCGTGGAATCCTCTCTCACACCAAATATCAAAGGATAATACTTCCATTGGTATAAAATAAATCACTAACTAATTTTAAACCACTGTTAAAGAAATGTTTATAATAACATGGCCTTTTATTAATACTGATGTGCTGATTATTCCAAATACATTGATGAAAGGGATTTACATTATCCGGATTAATAAAGCTAAAGTATGATTTTAGCATGTCTTTATAGAAGATGGGCACTTTTTTCCAACTTTGAATTTGTTTTGGAGTAATATTACAATAGAAAATCAAATTTCCACCAAAAGGAGAGATAAAATCATCAAAAAGAATCTTCCAACCTGATAGGGAAGTGTTATATTTATTTGCCCACTTGATTTTTTGTGCTCGAATAATTGATTTAACATCCACCATCTTCAATCCTCCTTCATCAATGTCACCAATAATAGCAGTTTTCTTAATAAAACCTTTACCACCATTCCAAAGGAAATTATAAATGACTTTATCAATCTGATTAATAACATAGTCCGGAATATGAATTACCGATGCTAAAAAAATGAACTTAGACAAAGCAAAAGTTTTTATTAAAAGAATTTTACCAGACAATGTAAGTCTTCTTGACTTCCAAATATTACAGTGCATGATGGGGCTTCCTTAAATCATCCTCTGATTACCGCAGTGCATGACTAGTTTTATGAACACAAACATATTTTATAAAATCCCTACGTAATGGTCAGAATGCTATCAGTTTAATTTATACAATTTTATTAAAAGTATGTAATTATGTGAAAACCTACCGATTAAATGTATGCTAGACTAGCAGTTTTAAAACAGAAAATGAAATGAAATACAATTTATTTTACGCAAAATGTAAAGATAATACCCGACTTTGGAACATTCTGGTCAACAGCAATTTCGGGCAGCCCCGGGCACACAAATAGATGCAGGATTCATTTTATAATGTAAAGCATGTGCCAAGTGCGCATATCAATTATTACCGCTAATTAGCGGTTTAGACGTAAATGCATGATTTCCAATATTTTGAAGTTTAAGAAAATCTGCAAGTATAGGGTAGAAATCGATATTTTGAATGGATTTCTGTAATTATGGATTACAAATCTAACATCCCTGTCACTTTTTTCCGAATAAAAACAACATACTGGATGCTGGAAATGTGGACTTTTTAATCATAATGCAAGGTCATGTCATTACAAATCAAAGATTCAGTGTAATGAATGTAAGGGATTTGGTCACAAAGAAAAATACTGTGACTTCAAGTATAGTGCATATTATGATTAATGTGTTGGCCAGGTAAAGTGCGCCGATAAAACAGAGCCAATGAAAAATGATCTTTTGTTGACTACTCCATATAGATATGTAAATGACAGTCTTCATGCCATTGATAGTAAGTCTGATATTCATATATGTGAAAAAGATCATGTTAATGAATGTTCTGAAAATGAGCTAAAAGTGTCTGATATTAATGGTCATGTAAATTACACTGATGGAATTTGTGGTCTTCCAGGTGACATTTGTCATTGTGAATTGCCAATAAAAAATGATGTTTTGTTGACTACTCCATATACATATGGTAGTTGTCATGCCATTGATAGTAAGTCTGATATTCATATATGTGAAAAAGATTATGTTATTAAATGTTCTGAAAATGATAATTCTATAATTAATGACCAGGCAAATGGCACAGATATAAATTGTGGTCTTCCAGGTGATGTTTGTAATTGTGAATTGTGTAAAGGTGGCATTAAAAATCAAAATCAAAATCAAATGTCTTGTTGTACATGTAATGTTGAAAAATGTTTTCATACAGTTATTAACTCGTGTAAAACAATTGATGCATTCTCAAATGATGTTTTTGATAAAAAAGGTTTTAGTTTTGCAAGTTTTAACATTGCCAGTCTACCAGGTAAGATTGATGAATTCAAGATTTTTATGAAGAATAATCCAGTTGATGTTATTGCTTTGAATGAAACTCAATTAGACAGTGCAATTCCTGATATGGAATATAATATTGATGGTTATGATTTTGTCAGAAATGATAGAAACAGAAATGGAGGGGTGTAGCAATGTATGTGAAGTGTAACTCTGGTTTTACTTACAAGGTTCGTAAAGACCTAATGCCTTGTGATTTAGAGATTGTTGTTACTGAAGTGAAAAAACCTAACACAAAACCTACTATTGGTATTGCATGGTATCGCCCACCAAACTCAGAGATGAAGCTTTTTTACCAAGTTGAATCCATTCTTGAGCAAGTTGAATATGAAGGCAAATATGTTTTATTAATTGGTGATGTAAATTGTGACCTTCTAGCTGCAGATCCACATTGTTATACGAAGAAGATGAAAGAAGTTGCTGAGAATTTTCATCTCAAACAGGTTATCACTAAACCTACTAGAGTCACAAAAATAGCAAAACCCTTGTTGATCACATGTATACCTCCTGTCCCAACAATGTCAGTGAATGTGGTGTAATTCTTACAAGCATGAGTGATCACTTCTGTGTGTATACAATTATGGGTAAAGAGAACAAGGTGAAAAGCCAAAATCATAAGTACAGTGTGAATAGAAAATATAAAAATTTTGATGAAAACAAGTTTCGACTGGATATAGCTAATACAAATTGGTGTAATATTACTAATCAATCAAATATTGATGATGCTGTTTCTAATTTTGAAAATGTTTTTCTTGAAATTGCCAATAAGCATGCACCGTTAAAGAAGAAACGTATACGGCAGAAAAATTCTTCCCCTTGGCTTACTGATGATATTTTGGCAGCCATGCGCGAACGTGACCAGATGAAGAAGCGCGCCAGCAAAGAAAATTGTTTGCTTCTTTGGGAAGATTTTCGCAAGCTGAGAAATAGAGTAAATTGCTTAATTAAAGAATCCAAAAGAATGTATCTTACAAATGCTCTTCAAACTAAAGATTCTAAGGAAATTTGGGCTAACATAAGGCATATTGTACCAGGTAAAAACAAGAAAATCGATGTTAGATGTATTAAAACTGAACATGGTGAATGTACAAATTCTAAAGATGTTGCTGATGTATTGAATGAATATTTTGCAAATGTTGGACCAAGTATAGCTGACAAGATTCCTGTTGTTAAAACTGAAAACCATCATGATGAAACAAATAATTTGTATAATGATATGCTTTTTATATTTAATAATGTTAATGAAGATTATGTTTTAAATCAACTATGTACACTCTCCGATAAGAAAGCTACTGGTGTTGATGATATTCCATCAAAGTTACTCAAGGTGTCAGCAATCGAAATTACTCCTATTGTGACATTTCTTGTTAATTTGTCCCTTAAATCAGGTACCTTTCCATGCAGATGGAAGAAAGCCCGAATTTGCCCAGTTTATAAAGGTGGTGATAATACAGATCCAGGTAATTACAGGCCAATATCAATTCTTCCCATTTTATCAAAAAATCATCGAGCGTGCTGTATTTGACCAAATTTACCCTTTTTTAAACTCAAATGATATGTTGCATGATAGCCAGTCAGGCTTTCGGCCAGGTTTTTCAACATCTTCTGCATTATTAAACATTACAGAGGATTGGTTAAAATCAATTGATGATGGTGAGTACATTGGTCTTGTAATGTTAGATCTAAGAAAGGCTTTCGACACAGTGAATCACAATATTTTAATTGATAAATTGCCAAATTTTGGTATGGATGATCATGTTGTCAACTGGTTCAGAAGTTACCTTAGTGATAGATCTCATATAACTGGTGTAAATGGTCAAAGTCTAATGACCAAAGAAGTTCTTGTGGAATTCCACAAGGCTCGATACTTGGGCCATTATTATTTATTTTATATGTTAATGAACTGCCTAAATATGTTAATGTGAAGGTGAGCATGTATGCTGACGATACAGCAATTTATTATTCTTCAAAAGATGTTAATGATATTGTTAGAATACTAAATAATGATTTAAATAATGTTGACAACTGGCTTGCAAGTAACAAATTAAGTCTTAATGTTGACAAAACCCATTTTATGTTAATTGGTACTCCACAAAAACTTGCAAATTTATGTAATGATGATCTTAATGTAAACATAAAAGGAACCCGTCTTCAAAGGGTTAATCATTGTAAACACCTTGGCATTGAAGTTGATGATAAACTGTTATGGAACAACCAGATTGACCAAGTGAGAAAGAAAGTTTTAACTGGTTTGTATTTTCTAAGGAGAGCCGCTAATTTTATCCCCAAACACCATCAGTGTCTACTTTATAAAAGCATTGTTGCCACTCACTTTGACTATTGCAATGTTGTTTGGGGAAGATGTAACAAAACCCTTAGTAATAAACTTCAAGTCTTACAAAACAGAGCAGCAAAAATTATTACAGGTGTAAGTAGATATGAGTCAAGTACAGAAGCTTTAAATGTTTTAAACTGGAAAAATCTTGAAGGAAAGTTATACATAAACGAAGCAGTTACAATGCATAAAATTGTAAACAATCAAGCACCAAAATATCTGTGCAATAGATTTGTTAAAAAAGAAACTTGTTATAACACCAGAAATAAAGATGTTTTTATCATGGATAAGCCAAATACTGAATATAAGAAGCGTAGCTTTAGTTATAGAGGTGCTCAACTGTGGAACTCGATTGATGACAATGCTAGAAGCATGTGCAATGTGAAACATTTTAAACAACTTATTTCTTAATATTTGTGAATAATTTATCATTTTGTATATTTTATATTGTTTAATATCTGTATTATTTATGTAATAGTGATCTTGATGATGTGTTTTAATAAGTTAAATTTAATTTGTATATAAATCGTATATGATGTATGGATCTTGGGTATGGATGATGCGTGTTGAGGGGATGAAAGGGTTTAACAATATGCTTGGTGAGTTGGGATGTGCGTGTATGTAAATGAGGGGTGAGTGGAGTGTATGTTGTTTCATGGTGGGAATATGTGTATGAAGATGAACGTAGGTGCTACTTTTATAGTATTTTATATTAATATGAAATTTCTGTATTTGTGCAATAGTGGGCCTGCAAATTATCACGATGTGTTTTAATAATTTATTTCCTAATAATATTTTTGAATAATTTATCATTTGTATGTTTTTGTGCAATAGTGGTTTTGATGATGTATTTTAATAATTTAAATATAACTTGTACATAAATCATATTATAACGTTTTATTGTGAAAGATGTATGGAGGATGTGTGTTGAGAGGGTGAGAGAGGAGTGCATGTGAGAGTGTGACTGTATGGAGAAGAATGTAGGGTTACTATTTTATTTATTATATATATTTTGTCTTTTAGTAAAAGATCGTATTAATTTTAGTTTTTAGTCTATGTACACTAATATATTATATTTTAAATTAACTTGTGTTTGTTAGTAATATATGTTTAATATCCACACGGACATGTGGAAGAACAATACTGTATTGAACATGTTTTTACCGTGTATAAATAAAGCTATTATTATTATTATTATTATTATTATTATACTTGAAACATAATCAAGAAAAACACGATTTTTGCTCAAAATAATAAACCTGTAAATAAACGAACTGGCAATAAAGGCGGCAAGTCTGATCCACATCAAAGACACGCTGACTACATTGTTATCACAATAGCTTGATACGTACCCTCTATAGAATGTTACGTAAATAATTCAATAGGTGTTGGATCGACCAGCTTCCATGTCTCTTAAGGCTGGTTCAAAGTGAATATTCGAAGGCGAATATTCGGCTTCGAATACGTTTTGGGCGTCAAAATATATGCGGCTTCGAATATAAAACTATGAACCGGAGAAAGATATATTTCTACAATTCACAGCGTTGCCCGACTGTTAACAAGTATTGCCCGTTGACCAAGGTAAGCAAAATTTAGAGAATTTCTTTAACGAAGTTAATAAAATCATAATAGGTAAACTCCATTGAACTATTGTCATGATTTAATGTCTGTATAAATGGGTCTAAATAGGAGCAGTGGCGTAACCAGTGGGGGCCGGGGTGCAAGCTGCCCCGGACACAAAAAAACCTGGAAGAAGAGTCAAAAATTGGGAAGGGGGAAAGAGAGAAAAAGAGGGAAGAAAAAAGAGGGAAGAGAAAGGGGAAAGAAGAGAAAAAAGGGGAAGGGAGAAGAGAAAAAAGGGAAAGAAAGAGGGAAGAGAAAGGGGAAAGAAGAAAAGAAAAAGAGGAAAAGAAAAGGGGAAGGGAGAAGAGAAAAGGGGAAGGGACTCAAGGGAGAAGAAAAGGGAAAGAAAGAGAGAAGATCTATAGGCCTACTACTTTCATTGTGAAATTTGTACTCTGAAATACTGATATTTTCTAATATGCCAAAAACCAGGAGCTTCATGGCGCTCAGCCCCCTTGACCCCGCCTGGGCTTTGCCCCTGGACCCCACCGACTCCACCTGTTTAACGCTTCGCGGCAAGCGAGCTTTCTCTCGAACATAAATACTAAAACCTTTGATCAGAAATTGGGAAATTTTTCAATCTTGCCCCCGAAGGTCAGGTCTGGTTACGCCCTGAGAGTCAAAAAAGATTTGCTTTTCGGGGCATTTACGACCTGCCTGTAACCAGCGCGGAGGTTGACCCATACCTTCTTGCAGGTTTCAACTGCAAAGCAAATCAAGAAATGAATGAGTCAATAGATAAATAAATAAATAAAAAATAAATAAATAAGTCAATAAATAAGTCGATAAATACATAATTAAATAAATAAATAAATAAATAAATAAATAAATAAATAAATAAATAAATAAATAAATAAATAAATAAATAAATAAATAAATAAATAAATAAATAAATAAATAAATAAATAAATAAATATCATAAGATATGATTTAAGCGACGACAAATATGACAGCCTCACAAGTGTTATATATGAGACCACCAACGGTGACCCACCAAATATATATCTGTCGAGTTCAACAAAATTCAACTCCCACAAATATATTTCCGGTGAATACTTTTTTCATTGGCTGATATCCACTTGAGATCGGTATCATCAAAGTAGTATTGCTCTCATTTCATGATTCATTGAGCAATCAATTTTGGCATTCGACCGAAATACGCGTCAAAAGATAAAAAGTCTTGTTCCGAACTTGTGTAGGCCTACATTGCTAGGGCCTAAGTGTGTTTTAACGCCTGATTCACAAATTATAGAAATAAACAAGATTTTTTTTTAAAAGAACACGCAATGATAGGGTACCAACGCTCGTGGTTTTGGTTGTTCTGCATAGTTTATGAAGATATTCATTGCAAAGCGCTATATATCCATTCCTACATGTTACTTATTTTGCCCTCTTATTTATTAATTATAATTATGAATTTGACTGAACGCATTACATCTTTATTCCGCCCAAAATAACATCGTTTATAGGTGCCCAAAACGTCAAGAATTCCGCTAGTGCGGAAAAGATGACAAAAATGGGTGAACCTCCGTGGCAAACGCATTTTTATATCAATAACCAATGATTTACCACCCCCAGACCCTCACACATCCTCTGCCAGGGGCAGATGCATATGGGGACCTAAAACCGGGGTGGAGGCATAAATCTGAATTTGGAGTTAAGATTTTTTTCCTGCATCAGTCGATTTAAATAGAGCTACGTTAATATGGAAACATTCACTTGTACATTTAGGTTATGTTTGTAAGCCTAAATATCATAATTTTGCATAAAACATTACTTTATACCATCACTACAGCATTGGAATGCTATTGCCTGCCAGGCATTTTCCTTTTCCTGGACGTCTTAATAGTCCCTTACTTTCAACATAATACTAATTTCGGGGCTTTTCGGGGTCCTCCAATGTAGTATAGCTGACACTCAGGGCTTGGAAGAGGCGAATGGGTTTCCAGATTATGGTACCGAAGTAAGCGTCACAGCTACAAAACAGAGTTGTGTCAAGTTGGATCTTGATAATTGAGAGACGACAAGGCCTATAGTAGTTTAATAGGTCAGGGCAGCTATATGGGTAACGGGTGTTGGGCAATTAGAGCTAGGCCTATTACGAGAACCGCACAACCCGAGAACCGCGAAATCTAGTAGGCCTATCATATAAAAATGGGTACGCTTGTACCGCACTAATAAGGGGGCACACCACTAAATCAATGCGCCATTTGTGTAACCCTAATGAGTTCCGGTAAAATACAGAAACTATTTGAGGTATTTTGGGCTGGTCTTTAGACTTATTAAAGGCCCTTTCAGTGATTTCACAGGAACATTAAAAAAAATGGAAATTTGTCAGAGTTGCTTAGAAATAAAGAATAAGTCTACAGAATTTCATTAAACCACTTTTCCCCTGAATACATCGACAAATTAGTCTGACAACAGAAGTTTTAGAAAGGATTTCTGCTGCAACTCAGACAGACTCGAGAAAATCGAGATTTTCGTACAGTGCGCCACCAATCGACTGGAAAAACTTCCTAGTCCAGTGTTTCTAACACGGGGAAGTAGAGTCTAAATTGATTTAAAACAGACGCTTAATTTTTGTAGTAGAAAACAAAATAAGCAATTAAAGGTCACCGAGGCAAACTAATGGTCAATTCAAATATAATGAAAAACAGTTAAAATTGTGTATTTTGTTTAAAATAGTAGCTACTGATGTAATAAGTAGTAGAAACAATACGCAACGCGTGTTGGTACGTGGAGAGTGAGCTTCTTTCGATCTCGAGTCGGACTTTTTGTACTGTCAGTATCAAAAGTCCAGAATCATGCAAATGCTTTATTTTGTCTAGAATACACGGCTTTCGACCGAACAACTAGCAGGCTATGTTAGCACATCTATGCCAATTACAAAGGTACCAAAATCTGAATTTTGATGATTTTTACGATCGTCCGGATGAGCAAATCACTGAATGGGCCTTTAATCAGAAAGAGTGGCGAATTATAGCTTTAAAAAAAGTGGAAAGCCTATACATAAGTTTGTCGCATTTTTACAAAAAAAAAAGTCGCATTTTTATAATTATTGAGAAAATAGGTCCGCGAATTAAAAAAATGGCAGAATCGGGTTTGCAGTCTTGAGAGCATGTCAAAATCATTGGGGATTTTTGAAATCATCGTTCGTCGAACGATATTCAGGTGACCTCGAGCCTTTCATATAAACCAATAGTATCTCGCTATCAGTTGAGCGAAATCCGATCCAACTCATATTTTATTCGTTGCCGTATATATTTTGACGTCACAAAAAGTATTCGAAGCCGAATATTCGCCTTCGAATATTCACTATGAACCGACCCTTACTTCCATGTTACAACCGAGCGCCTATGACAAGCTAAGCGGCTCATTTATTATAGCCGTTCTTGCAGCGCATGTTCTCAAACGCGATGGAAAGCAATTTATTTTAATTTTAAAGATTGTAATTAATATATTTGTATGCAATATAAGATTTAACCAGGGACTCAAACAGAAGATAGATCAGCCAAACATTGTTCTCTCTTAGAAAAAAAATGCAACGTAGAACCTTCTTTTTTCCCCGTTTTCAGCGCCCTATAAGCAATGATATAATATAAAGAACCTTAAAAAGTTACATAAAGCATAGACTCTACTTTCTAGAGTCCATGCATAAAGAACCTTAAAGATTTAAATAGGCCTAGTAGTACAGCGACTTTCAATCTAACTAATTAATTCAAGGACTCACATCGCAAAGTTAAGAAAAGTGAAAAGCAGTAGGCCCTATGTTTTTTTGTTTTTTTTTTGGATAAAACCATTTGCTTGGCTAAAGAAGATTTCTCTTTTTGATATAGAATCTTTGAAGGGTTCTTAATGTTCCATCTTTAGACAAGGATATTTTTTTGTAGAACCTGGAACCCTTCAAGGGTTCTATTTTTTTAGAACAGAAAAAAAAAGTTTTTAGGCGAAAAAAATATACATCATGATTGTAGAACCAAAGGGTTATCACTTCTTTTCACTTTGTGATTAGTCCCTGAAATATTTATTATTATAAACTCGAAATTTGACACTCGATACTCGAAATTCGAAATATGAGACTCGAAAATCGAATGAGAGACTCGAAACTCGAAAAATGTAACTCGAAACTCAAAATATGAGACTCGAAACTCGAAATATAAAACTCGAGATTCGAGACTCGAAAATTTGACTCGAGACTAGAAACTCGCAAGATAAGCAACACACACGAAGTAGCACTTTTTGAGTAGGCCTATTCTATACTGATTTTCATTCAATATGCAGAAGTCGGTTTTAGTGGTTTTGTAATTTCGTCCCAACCCTATAGGCCTAACCCTGACCCCAACATTTTATTATAAACTGTGCTATAGATCTAGCCATAACCATAAAACTGCTAAATAATAATAAAACGTAAAAAATTAAAATAAAAACCAAGAATTGTGAAGCGGATGCATGAAATTGCACTATAACATATGGGCATAGGCCTATCCTCGATATTGCTCAACATTTAAAGATCTTACCAATTTTAAAACGAGTAGCCTAAGTAACAAAAGGCTAGGCCAAAAATAGGCAGCCTAAAAATGTTATCTGCATTTTTGTCTAAATATCTAATGCATTTCAAATAAACCATGATGATAACGTAGTCAATGAAATAAAGTAAAATTTGACGAAAATGGGCAAATATAGGCTAAAAAGTACATGGGGATCTCAATTTGTAAATCTTAAATGGTCTAGATATATGTTGCGATCGCAGCGATTAGGAAAATTTGCATATTTAAGTGTTTCCGTACTGTTTTCCTAAGCCTTTTTGAGCGTTTTATCATAGATAGGCCTACTAAAATCTATGGTTTTATTCAAAAGGCGCGGGCCCCATGAATGTTTGCCAAAAACGCTTGCCCCCCTCCTCTCGGCGGCTTGCCAAAATTGCTTGCCCCCCCACCACCACCAATGCTTTCCAATGGACATTTTATAATTTGTGAAATGTCATTGTACAAGGAATACATTAAAACAAATTCCACATAGCCCCCGAATGAAAAGTATTTAATTATCTTTGTAATCGCTCAAAAAGCATTTTGTGTGAATTTTACATTCGAACTAAGTGCTATTAAATTTTTATGAGCCTTTTTAATTTACATGTTAAGTCTATGGGGGTGACGATTAGGAATGGACGGCAATATTGAAAAACCCTCATTTTGGGCCATTTTAGACACTAAAATGCGCATAAAAAAGAATAGCACTTTAGTTCAGATGTAAAATTCACACAAAATGCTACACCTGAGTGAGTACAAACATAATTAAAGACCCATTCAGTGATCCCAGCGCCAGTGCAAAAAAAATTAAAATTGTTTATAAATTGCTCAATAGTGAAGGGTATTAGTCATTCAAATTGTCATTTGGTATTTTTGAAATAACAAATTTGGCAAAAAACGAAGAAAACAGCAGTACCGACGAAGTTGAAGCCACGTTGAAATACATGTAGCTAATTTATAGATACTGAAAGTATCTAAATTACAGATTCGTGTAAAATGTCTTATTTTATTTTGTCTAATACACGGCTTTCGGCTGAACCAATCGCATGAGCACATCTATGACAATGACAAAGGTCAAAATCTGAATTTGGATGATTTTTACGATCGTCCGGATGAGCAAATCACTGAATGGGCCTTTAAAGGAGTATTTCGTGATCCTAGCATCCTCTTTTTATGACATTTTTCAGTAGATATCCACGAAAAAAGCTTATTTCCAAAATTTCAGTTGATTCCGATTTTGCGTTTGCGAGTTATGCATGATTATGTGTATTACATTGCTCCATAGACAATGTGTTGTAATTTCGTTCTGGTGCACCAGAACGAAATTCAAATTTAACGATATTTTTGCTAAACGAATTAATCTGCAAGAAATATTTGGTACATAAACATTATGTAGCCAGAGGTATCCAGTGGTGTAAAATCTCAACTTTTTTTGGGAAAAGTGGGGGGATGAGGCTGTGGATCACGAAATGCCCCTTTAAATACATTTCATTCGGGGGCTATAGCAAAAACTAAAAATGTCCTATACCTTAATGGTTATGGAACAAAGGTGCCCCCCCCCTTTCGGCTCGCCAAAATGGGCTTGCCCCCTCCCCCAATTTACCCTCCCCCATGGCTCATATTAATTATTACACAGCCCCTTAGTGTAGGCCTAACCAAGAAAATCATGCATTTATTTCAAATCGTGTTTCAAATCTATTAAAAACACACTTCATTGCATTGAAGATTCAAACATTTTGGCTCAAGATTGACATTAAAATTTGGCTTCCTATACCATTTTGGTGAGCCACACTGGGGTGCCTGGGGGGTCCCCACAGTCAGAAAATTTTGCAAAATAGGTCACAAACACCCATTTTCCCTCTATTTTATAAAAAAAAATTCAAAAACGTCACCTAGGAAATACCTTTCAGCGCCCGCACCAAAATTATTAATGGAGCTGAGCCCCCCCCCCCCTTCCTGAGCCTATGATTTAAGCATCAAAAAGATATTTAAAATATTACAATAATTCACCAGATGACGTCTCAACACATGCCCTGTGCTGTAGAGATTGGTATGTTGTACGGTATCAGAGAAGATCTTCTCTGGGTGTAATTTGTGTTCGAATTTCCGCGGAAAATCCGAGCAGCTCAACTACTTAAAAATTGCGGAGAATATATCATAAACTTGAAGGAAAATGGTGCCTTGAATGCATGATATTTTAACAATGAAAAAATGGAACCGAATTCATCTGTGCCTTTTAAAGAGGAAGCCCCACCCATCATGCCCATAGAGCAGTTCTTCTGGGGTGAACCAAATCTGCCTGGTTGTCAAATTTATCAGTGACAAGGTTATTTCTGAATTTGACAGGTGCTAGGTGATGCAATAACATTAAAACATCAATTAGCACCTGTCAAATTCAGAGATAACCTTTTCACTGATTAATTTGATAACCAGGCAGGTTTGGTTCACCCAGAAGAAATGCTTCGGCGGGACTAATTCCTCTTTAACGCATAAAAGAATATTTGGAACTTGATTACGGGTGAGATCCCTTAATTTAGGCCTACTGGGAGCTACTGGGTACGGTGGGCAAAATAATTTACTGGGTGGGCTAAATTAATGTCCTCGCAGTTTTAACGGAAGGGGCTATGCAATAATTTTCTGTGAGTTTGATACATTCCTAAATCTAGTGTTCGCTAGATATTCAATGCCAAAAAAAATCCCTCTCCCTGCTAAAAATTGATTGCCTCCTCGGCCTGCAAAAAATGACCTTTGCATACATTGACATTTTCTGATGTTCAGTTTCTAAATTCTTTTTATAGCTTAGGCATATAATAGGCCTAAAGCGTTTTAAAGTGTATCCGTAGTATATACCCCCCCCCCCCCTTTTGACTTGCACCCTTTCCATTTTCAACTTAAATGTTGATAAACATTTTGAATTTTTGTTCAAAACCAAGTGAATTTTTACTGACTACATAATTATAATGTGTTGTCCTACAAAAAATATTGTATAGTGAGTAAAAATTTACTTCGTTTTGTCAAAAAGCAATCCAAAAATGTGTAGGCAGAAGCCTACATTCTGAACAAACCTGCATGATGAATCTATTCAACGAACTTAAAAGTTGCTTGCCGTTGCCTTGCACAGCTGCACCCTACCAAAACCTTCCCTTGCTTAACAAAATCCCCCCAAACAAAAACAACAACGGCAACAAAACAACGAACAATGAAAAACAACAATAAACAAACAAACAAAAAATTGAATGAAGTAGGTCTGTGCGATCTGTGCGGTGCATCATTCAACCATTTTTACATCCGAGATCATATCTTCAAAACTGTTTTATCAAAATAATAAGCTCTGTTTTTTGCAAATGATAGATAAAAGTCGTGACTTTCATGAATGATTGTTGGAAACACATTTTATAATGTCGCCACATTCGTTTGGGCCTGCTTTTTCTGCGACAACCTAACTAGGGAAGCGCTGGGACCCTGAATTCTTACAAAATTAGGTTTTTTAACGTAAAATCCAACTTTGAGGCTCTATACCTTTTTTTTTGCAACGGTAAACCCCTTTTTCCCACGGATAACCTATGGGGGTAAAATTTTGTAAGGAATCGATTAAACATGTTTAAAATTTTCCGAAACCATGAACAAATTTCCGCCAGCGTGTTTGTCACACCCTACCCTGGTACGCGTTAGCGAATACGAACTGCCCACGTGTTTCATTTCCAAATGCGCCATATACATCCCGATTGGGATGTACATCCCGATCGGGGTATACATCCCGATTTGACGGATTTGCCGAACTGACGATGAACGCTTTACTATCCGAAATGATTGAAAAACAACGAAAATAATACTAAAATATTTACAAATGTGCGAATACAGATAAAGCAGTGAAGAACATTCTGGCTGATGACAAAATCAGCATTTTCCTAAGGTAAGGTTTTCGAGTTTTCTGCGCTAAATGTCCATCAAACTCAGGCCTACAAATCGGTAAGCTTAAGTTAACAATAACACTTTTGAAATTTAAAATATCTCCTTAAAATGCAACTAAATGAAAGATGACAATTTTCTTTAAAAAGTGATGGTTCAACCATGTCTGCAGGTTAAATAATTACAAAGTTATGACCAAAAGTATGTCGCCTTTTTATTGCCCAAATTTGCATATTGCATGAAATTGATGAAAAGCCATGATGATAAATGATTGGCAATTGCAATATTTTGGATCACAAAAAGTTTGTTCACCTTCTAATCATGCCCCAGAAACAACTGTACCTGAAGGGCTTAAGAAGTGCACAAGGTGTTCAGTTGCCAAGTATTGCAGTAGGGAGTGTCAGGCCGCGCACTGGAAAATTCACCGCACGGCTTGTGGCAAAATAATCTATAGAAAAATTATCAAATTTGTGTACATCGTGGAACATACTCTTTGTGTGGCTGTGGCTGTGCGTAGTAAGCAGTTGTACGCAGATAGCCTCGCTAATATGGACGGGTAGAGTAGCGTTGTACGCGCGTGTAGTTAGCATGATTAGTCGCGGAGTAACAAGCGTAGTTGAATGTTCCACGATGTACACAAATTTAATATTTTTTCTATATAGACTGCGTACCATTTCTCTTTGTTGAAGCTGAATGTGTGTTTGGTTTGACAGCTTCTTTTATATATTGTGCATTTATTGAATTTTGATGTGACAGTGTTTCTTCGCTGCATGTATGGTTGTTCTTAGTGAATTTGTTATCACTAGCGGGATACCCGCGCTTCGCGCGGGTCCCCGCTAGATGAGTAAATGGGAGATTCACTATAACTGGAAGAATTACTGAACAGGAAGAATCATTGAAAAGGTACATTTTATTTATCTAAATCTGTCTCTTCTTACATTTTCTTTTTTAGTTTCTTCTGCTTAGCTTTTGATTTTCCGTTTCCATGTTATTTATTTACCGGTATTTATTTATTTAACCCCGTTCCGATTATTTTCTAAATCTGTTCTTTCATGCATTTCCCTTTTATAGCTTCTTTTTTTATTTGCTGCTTGTGATTTCCCATTTCGATGTTTTTCCCGTTTCCATGTGATTTCCGGTTTCCAACTTTTTCCCGTATTTATTACGTCCTCTCATAGCGTGTCTGCGGACGTGTTCACCCGTTATCATAATCCTGTGACCCGTCCATGTACCTTTTTGTCCTTTATTTTTCCATCTTTCCGTATTATCATGTCCACTGGTCTCTGGCACGCAAGTCGCGTGGCTCTGCGCCGTTTACGTGCGCATTCGCGTAGTGCACATTGCTGATGCGCTGTCGGCCAGCTGCAGTGACGCGTAGACTGGCAACCGATTTTCATAACAAAAACCCTGTTTTTACCCATATTTTCACTGTTTTTGCAGTCAATTCTTGACCGTTTTCAACGAAATAAAGTGCATTACCGTCTCCGTATATTCATCGATATCCCGTATGAATTTGGCGACATTTGGATCGAAACTGACGGAGCCTTTTACACATACACAGATAGATACAACATTAGCCTATTTAGTATTTATAGTAAGATTGATTATCGCTGCAACATTGTACTTTTGTGAACATTTGGTGGTGATCTTGATGTTTGATGTTAATTGTACACATTTTATGCGATATTCTACACCTTCTTAGGTGGTGCGCCTGAAAGAAAAGGCGGAAAATCCTTTCCTGAACTGAACTGAACATGGCTTGCCATTTAGCATGATTTGACATTTTCCCATCGAAACCTGTGCTAATTTTTAACCATTTTAGCTCAAATGCGCTTTACTCTCATGATGTCCAGTTGCTTGTGTGTGGTTATTTTAGGGCTTAGGCATCTGTGAATACACCCTACCACTAGTACTATCATGACTTTACAACATGGGATTTATACCCGGGGATTTATAAAGGATAAAAATGAATGTTGAATTTCCTTCCATACGCTTACACAGTAAAGTACACTGCCAAATCCTGCTCACATGGCATGTCATGATAGCGGGAGGATGTGAGTTCATAAGGGCAATGTCGGGGACTAAGGTCACAGTCGATGCGAAGAGATGAGGTCCGACCAACAGCCACTGTAACAAATGGTTCATGTTCTAACTAATTCCAGCGGACGGTCTGTGGCTAGTAAGGAATCGTCTAACGCAGGGGCTATTTTAACGTGCCTCACTGTCACGATCGTGCAATGAGATAAAAGTGTTGATGAAGTAGAGTGCGTTTCAAAAATAAAAAAATTGACATTTTTACCTGAATGTGACCATAAGAAAGGCTATACCATTGTCTACTATTAAAGCATATCTACTCGGATTGTTAATTGTCACTGCACAAATATTTTATCTCGTCACGTACGTGACAGTGAGGCACGTTAAAATAGCCCCTGGTCTGAACGTCTTTGACCATGCGCAGATCTGGCTGGTCAGGAAGATATTTAATATCCTGAATTTATAATATGCCTGCCAGTTCGATCGTATAACCAATTTGCTAGAGAATATTTGTTACCATGTTTAATAAATTCGTATTTATCGTACCGGTATAATAAAATGTGGCCAAATGTATACCGTATTGTTTGTAATAAACGCCCCGGGGGCGTTGCATTTTTCCAAAAGGGGGGAGTTTATTAGAAGTGAATTGTCAGTGAAAAAAGCTTAAAAATCGTGTTCAATTTCCTGATGGTGCTCCTATTAAAAGGAGGGATTTACATTATACGTATGATGGCGGCGCCCACGGAAAATGATATTTTCGTGGGAAATACAACAAAATTACACCTGTAAGTGCATGAATTAGTAGTAAAATTCTACCATAATTAGGCAATGAAATGGATGGGAGTTGAGTCATAATAGGGTTTTGTCCATTCAATTTAGCGATCGTGACTGATGACTGATGCAAGTTTTAAGCTTACCTACACAGTGTGTCATGGAAATGTTCGCATTTTTGTCAATTTTTCACAGAAAAATTGGAGGGGGGGCGTTTATTACAAACAAGTATGTGTACATACATTTGTAGTGTGTGGATGACAAGAATAATACTCTTTGACAGACTTGGCTACTAAGCATGTCGGGAAGTATTTTGACCTATGTCAGTTATTTAAACTCCAGCTACATCACAATAGGCTATTGATGAACAGTGTAGTAGTAGCATGGCCGGGTTCACTCAAGCATATCGATATACCAGTCCCTTGCCTTTGTTGATAAACATTGAGGTCAACGCATCTATATGTATTTACACGATCAGTCAGCTAGTGCATTTAGGTGTTTGAAATATTGAGTAGTAAACATTTATTTGTTTCATATCTTTTGACAGATGTCAGCCAAAGTGAATGGACACATGCCTACAAGGAGGTCCCCTAATGGGGCTTCTCGACTCTCCAATGGCATCCCCCGTCTACCTCCAATCAACACACCAGCCAGTGTGTTGTCTGGCAGCAACTCCAGAGATTACAGTAAGAGTAAATTGATGACACACAAAAGAGCTAAACAGATGCAAACACTCATGACAGATGTGTTATATAAGAAAGCAAGTGATATAGAGGAACAGGTTGTGGAGAGTAATAAGAAGAGACCACCGACTCCACCGGATCCAGACTATCCACTATCGGTAAGTTAGCAACATTGTTTGTGTGTATGTGTAACATGCAGGGATGTAGCTACGGTTGGCGGTTGTGGGCGGCAAAGCCCGGCACTCGGATTTAGAGCCCACCACTACTACACAATTTACGCTCTACAATGTAGCACCCAGCACTCAAGTGTCAAAAATGGCAAAATCTCGTAGAATTTGGCCAAATTAAGTCAATTTCACACAAATGCCACCGCACTAAAAATTCTCTAGCTACAACCCTGGTAACATGTATGATGTTTGGCAGGGGTGTACCATGTATCATAACATTTTTTGACACTTTGCAATTGTGCAAAAAACCAATGAAACTTAATTACCAGTAGTCCAACAGGAAATTTTCGGCAAGAAATAAAGCTATTGGTGCACTGCTGGGAACAATAATCGTTCCATTGAAGATCCAGCAAGACAAAGGACTTGAAATGGTTTACATCTTGTCCATGCTGCAGGGTTTGATCTGATTTTGACCCCTTTTGACTTGCTTTGTTGCCAATTAAAACGTTATCATCCCCAGCTTTATCAGCACTAAATGGATTTCTTGCCTTAGCTGCCCAATTTACTGGACTCTTATTGAGCACTAAGCATGCTAAATTGCTGTTAGGCCAATGTCTCCGCAGTCTTGTAATTCTACTAGGCAAACAAAAAGTTAGCATCCATTAGTTGTTGTGCGGTGTGGTGTTTTAAATACATCCCTGATGTAGGATGTTTACATAGTCCAGATAAGATAGGTTTAGACAGATTGTGCAAGTAATGCCAATGTTTTTGCTATGGCAATTAGATTATTCAGTTTCATCTCTCCAGATTTAATTGTCATAAGCGTTGTGTGTCAATGCTTTGATAACAATTTGAATCATAATTATTTCTCTTTGACAACTTCAAAGGTGCAGAAGTATAGAGGTTGCAGTAAACGTGGGAAGTTTATGAGAATTCTTAGTTGAAATGGAGACATTGATGTGGAACTTCAGATACATTGTAATCTGAAAGAAAATATGGAATAATGAATGTTAAAGGTCACACATCATTTCATTTGCATAAATTTACCTATACTAAGTATACAGTTGTGTAAAATTTTCCAAAGCCTCAGGTTATTTAGTTTTTCAAAGTGTTTTATCCTTGTTTACAGTATGTTTTGTGTTATTTTTGTTTTCTCCCTGCTTTCTCTCAATGCCTTTCTGTTTCAAACTGTAACACACTATAAATTATTCATTTCAACTAAAAAAATCTGTTGTACTAAAACCCACCCCTTCTAAAACACAGATGATGAGCCATGACAGATTGACCAGAGTAAGTATTGAAGATTTATTATACATGATGTACATGATACAATTGTACATACTAACCAGCTCATCTCTAACTAGACATGAGGGTTGACAACAGGCCTCGAAATAACTTTTCTAACTTTGTCGCCATATTAAAACTGCACCTAACCTTTGGAATTGGTTTGAAAATTTATGGGAGTATATGAGGTGTTATAGAATACTTACTGTATAAAAGTTTTATCACAAAGTTTTGCACCCCACTTGTAAGTTGAAAGTTATATCACGGTCCAAAACACACATTTTGGGAATGAATATTGTAACAAGATATTTGAGGTCTGCTTGAAAGTGATTCTCTCTCCATTAACATATATCATGATTCACATGTTTGAAACATACTTGAAAATCATCTACCATACCAATTTCTCAAAGACTTGCAAGGCTCCTGGGTTGATACAAAAATGTTATTCTAGACCTATTTTACCTTTTCTTACATTTATTAAATAGCTCCCTAAACATCATGAATTTTAAGTCGCCTACTTGCACCATTTTAATCATCAATATCATGTCTATTTTATAAACTAAGCAAGTGTTATTTTCATCACTGTTAATCATCATGATTATGAATGATGCTATGTTTTTGTAAACACTACATTTCAATAACTCACCATTTCACATGTCTTGTCTTGCACTGCTTGTCTTTTCACTGCACAAGGGAGGGAAGTTTGTTCGAGTAAGTAATTACTGAAATTTATAATTATGCAGCAACCTAAAAGGTTTATATTTTGCAGCATCTCATCATATGTGAAGATTAAGTATGTGTGATATTTTGGGCAGAGGCGTAACCAGTTTTTCATAATCAATGAGCTGCAAAGAGGGCGAACACCATGTCATCATGATGCAAACCTGTAACGTCATATAATTTGGGACATCATGGTGCATGGGTCTAGACCGGAGGAGAGAAAATCCCCCTCTCCCCTCTGGTTATGCCACTGGTTGTGCGATTAGTGAGTGTGATCATGTATGATTTATAGCATTGCAAAGAGGGCAAACACCATGCTACCATGATGTGAAACCTGTATACACTGTCTGCTCATTTGGGGGCATCATCATGGTGCATGGGTCTTGACTGGAGGAGAGAAAATCCCCCTCCTCTGCCCCCTATATATGGTTATGCTACTGGTTGTGAGATTATTGAGTGTGATCATGTATGATTTATAGCATTGCCTTGATGCTGAGGTGTGATTTGACCACAGTCCGTATACTCTTGACAGCAACTTCAACAGCATGATGTTATTGCATATTGCCTGGAGTTTTTCAAACCAAATCCAGTGGCAGCACCAGATTTTTTGGGTAAAGGGGGGTATTATAGGGGAAGTAAATTTCAGGGGGGCAACAATCAACAACTTTTTCGCAAAATTGCCACAAAACTTGGAAATGTATGTAATTTTGGGTTTTTACTGGTACATGTAGTGTCTTGGGGGAAAGACTGGGGGAATTTGCCCCCCTTCCCCATCATGGTGCAGCCACTGAATAAATCCCTGTACAATGCCATAATCATGCAACATTATGTGACCCAAACTTATCCCATAAAACTTATTGCTTAATTTTGATGAAAATAAAGCATTGTAAATCCAGAACTAGTTTCTTCAGGACTGAAGACAATGTGTCAATATTTATGGACCAAAACAACGATGTGCATTGCTGTATTTAAGTTGCACCTAAATATTAATTCCAATTTTCTAACTCTGGTCATAATGTTTAAAATACTAACCCTACCCTTAACCCATTGATGCAAGTTTTCAACTCAAGCATTTGTTTTGTACCAGGTTATTTCTGTAAAATTCTTCCCTTTAGTATTTAAAACAAATGAATATGATTTGATGTGCCTCCTGTGCCTCAGTTTCCACTCTCATCCATGCTAACTTGATGCTTATTGTAACAAGACTTGAGCCATGATAGTCTTTATAGATAATGATTGCAATAAAGGCATTCTGAGATTTTCATTTTTTTTAATGTGTTTATCAATAGCAAAATGCATCTCCTTGATTCATGAATATAGCAAAAATATAAAATTTGTGGCCAAACATATCAGTAATGTTAGATGTCTTGTATTGTACAGGTTGTCTCAAAATAATCACCACCAGTATATGCCGCACCTTTTGTGAAAGGCATCACATTATAAGTAAAATGTTTACAATGAATGGATGGATGGTAATCATTTTGGGACACCCTGTATAATGACAAACACCATGGTCAACATTATCTTTCATAAACTCTGTCTTGTAAATCACAGATGACCGAAAAACACAATTTTTAGGACACCCTGTACAGTGGTGGCGCCAGGAATTTTTTTCAAGGGGGTCATGGGGGAAAAGTGAATTTCAGGGAGCAAAATCAACAAATCTTGTGCAAAATTACTGCAAAAAGTGGACATTTTCGTAATGATGGCTTTTTACTGGGAGAAGGGGGAGAGTTCTGATGCACCCTGGTGCTGCCACTGACCCTGTATAATGACAAACACCATAGTGAACATTAACACTCATTATACTCTTTTTTGTAAATCACAGAGGATTGAAAAACTTAATATTTTTTTATCATTTTTAGGACACCCTGTATAATGACACACACCATGGTGGACATTCTCTCTCATAAAATCTTAATAGTAAATCATAGATTCCTGAAAAACTTAATATTTTTAATCTTTATACAGGAGAACATGTGAATGTTATTTGTATTACCATTATTTGTTGCAGCAAAACTACCTGTTCATGCGCCAGTGTGTTGCTAGTGGACCAGTAGTGCCAATGAACGAGGAATGGTTCAAATCCATCTTGAAGATGATACCAATCCACCTACGCCAGGGACCAACGGTCAAAGACGTCATCGATGAAACATTTGAAGAAGTACAGAATGACTACCATAATAGCATGGAAAAATCTATGGGTAGGTCCAAGTCTTTGTGTTTTGTTGCCGGGAATTCTATGTTTATGACGATGTAGTATGGGTTTAAAATTTGCATTCTGATTCACATTAATTAATTACCCAAAAATTCACAAGTTTTGTCTTCTGTTTTTCAGTGCAACATGTGTTAATAAAACCAGATGTGAAAGGACTTGAGAAAGACACCACAGGGGAACCACCGCAAGAACCTCTGTAAGTTTGTCACAGTTGTCAAGTCATAAAGAATCTAGGAGTAAGATAAGTTTTAAAAATCTACATGATCAGTGAAAAAACATTTATAAAATAGCAGCATTAGTTCATAAATGCAGGGAAATTAATCTCATTGAAAATTAGCTGTAATAACCAATTTGCAAAGAGAATTTAATAACAATATGTAGACAAAATAATATTTTGGTAAATAAATAAAATATGTAATGTAGAACCTCAATTGCATATAATTATATGATAAGTAACAGAGATGCTATTAATTTTATTTGTACCATTATAGGACCTCTCGTATGGTGCTGTAGGTTTAGGGTTCTTGTTTAGTGGTAGGGTCAGGAGTAGGACTAATATTCTGTATACAAAGCATACATAATGATAACATCCAAATTGGTGATAACTTTTATTCTTGATTGTGTTGCAATGGCTGCTATTCCATTTATGATCCATACCCCCTTTGAAAGATCTCACTGCCACCTCAATGCCAACTGCACTTGTTTTTTTGCTAGTTTATGGAAGTTCTAGTTGAAAATTGTTGGCATTTAAAAGTCAAGTTGAAATATTGCACAATTTGACCTAAAATTAGACACTATTGTTTGGAATTCATAAATCAATATTGTTTGCTGATGAAAATGGCTGAATCTGGAATGGGTAAAATTATTAAATTTGGTTGGAATTCCAAGATGTTCCATGAGGGGAGTGTGGTTTTAAGCTGGAATAGTCCATTTCATTTATTCCTTAATAAAGAGAACTTGTTTCTGATTTCAATAAAATACACATCGTATTATATATCTCATTACTACTTATACTTGCAGTGGGTTGGACTATTCACAGCCATGGCACAATGACTTTGTGGCAGCCGTTGAGAGCATACAAGTCAATCTACACATCACACATCCATCAATGCAGAATGTCTTACGTATGTGTCAGAATAGCCTGGGACAGATGCTTATAGTAGATTTAGCAGGACAGAGAGCACAGGGTCCAGTGGAATGTGAACATCTCAAGGTATGTCTTATGCTTGTATCAAGACATCCATCAATGCAGAATGTCTTACGTATGTGTCAGAATAGCCTGGGACAGATGCTTATAGTAGATTTATCAGGACAGAGAGCACAGGGTCCTGTGGAATGTGAACATCTCAAGGTATGTCTTATGCTTGTATCAAGATATCCATCAATGTGTCAGAATAGCCTGGGACAGATGCTTATAGTAGATTTATCAGGACAGAGAGCACAGGGTCCTGTGGAGTGTGAACATCTCAAGGTATGTCTTATGCTTGTATCAAGATATCCATCAATGCAGAATGTCTTACGTATGTGTCAGAATAGCCTGGGACAAATGCTTATAGAGTGTATGCAATAAACCCAAGCGGAACGAGAGTTGCTAAGTAACCGCTACCCGAACCATAAACACATGCATGATCAGACAACAAGTGTTCAATTTCCCCATAGCTTCCCACGTTGTACACATGTCAGTCGAATTTGGCGGTGTTGGTTTGTTTGTCCTCCAAGTTATAGCATTGTTCACTTTGTGTTGAACATTGTACGTGAGCCTCACTGTAATAGCTCATGTAGCAAGATGTTCACTCTACAAAATCAAATTGATTGATTGAAAAATGTGTGCACCATGTTTATCGCATAGAAAGAATGGGGTCATGTCAGGATCATGCAATGCTATGTGGCTTGGTTAGCAAATGGGGTGTCCATGTGTTTCATAGTTTGTCATAATGTGATTCAATCAGCCAATCAGAACCCCACTTTACTGCTTACTCCATGTGCACACTAAAGTAGCGAAAAAGTCCCGTTCTTCTGTGCAAGCAATTGTAGTCAACTGCAAAAGCTGAAGATGTTCAACCCTACTAAACACTCAGCAGTTTAATACAACTTGATTATGTCTATCTAAATCATGGCACTAACTAACCAGTAAATTGGAAATTACATTATCAATATTGAATTGAGTTTTGGAACTTGAAAATATTTACAGTTAGTTAAATGGTCAGGAATATCAAATGATCAAAAGCTAAAAATTAATTTTGCTTGACTTATTCTGGTTTAAAAAAAATTGCAGCATGTTCTGGCATCTGATAATAAACAATTCATCATTGATAAGTGAGTTTGATGGATTCTCGGTTGGCCAATCAAATCCATTTTCAGATGCTAGAGTCATATCTCAAACCAGTTTTGTAATGATTAACTATTTCAATAATTATTAGAAATGTTCTATGGCGCTGATTTGAATGATGTGATCTTATTTTGCAGAACAATGTGATCTTGGAGTGTGAGAAGATGGATGAACGACTGATGCACAAATGGTGGCCTGAGGTTCTTAATGTGTTTGTGGATAGGAAACAATTCCACACCATTGCACAGGATAAGATGGAATCATTCTATAGGAGTGTATCAACTCTCATATCAAATCAAGTGAGTATTTAATGGGAAAAAATATTGATAACATACTAGTAGTTGTGAATTCTTTGTGTAGATATTAATTTAATTCATAAGAAGTGTTACATTTTGGGTGGAAGAGCATTCAATCAAGATCTATTCTTTAAAGACATTAACAGCCAAGCATTTTCTTGACAAGAAAAGCAAAGAATATTTACAAAAGTGGCTATTATATGTTGAAGTAAATCATGTGCTCCTTTTGATGCTGTGGATTGTGGAATAATTATGCATCCCCTTAAACTGTAAGGTCATCCAATGATTAGGTCTGCATTGCTGAAAAAAGTCATTATAATTGGGGAAATGACTACATTGTTGCATGCAGTTCCTGATTTTCATATCTATCTTTTCACCCTTGTTTCATTAACAGCTGAAAGACTTGATCACACGATCCATAGAAGCATGGGTGGCGCTCTTCAACCTGGACGACAAACTAAACCTCCCCATCTTCAAAATGGAGCTAACTTACGACAACGACAAAATGGAATTCTACCCATACTACTCAGATTTGGAAGAATGTTTAGTGTTTATAGTGACACAGCTGACCAATACCATGCAGAGTGTACCAACAGTACAGTCTTGGTTGTCTGGGACTAATGATCTGACTTGTATAGATGTGGCTGTGGCTGATCATGTCATAAAGAGATGCACTGCCACATTGAAAGAAGCATGTCAGGTGAATTTTGAAGGCCCACAGGAACATCTACAGTCATACAGTAAGTTGTGAGGCATATTAAATTGGGAAGAATGAGTCTTTATGTGTTTGTGGGGTTAATTAGAAATGACAGGCATGAGAGGCTGAGTAGGAAGTGCCGATAATAGCTGACAGAGAAGAACAGCTCTCTCTTCAACCGATCTATGTGTACACGTATCAATGGGTGTGCCCTAAAAAACTGCCTCAATAAGGATCATGCAATGCTACTGAGCTTAGCAATTTGACTTGTTTCTTGTTTTCAGGTAAATATTGGTCTAGATTTCTCTCACCAAAAAAGCTAATATGTTGTACCTTTTCAGTAAATCACAGCTCAAGTTAAAGACATCCATGAAGTATCCAAAAGACTTTTTATGAAACTTCATGTATATCTTCAATATGAAAGGTCAAAACTTTTATATGATGGTCGGCTTTTCATCCCAGCTACATACACATAAAGATTACTTCGAATACTGTTAAATGTCAAAAATTTCAATTTTTAATAATTTACCATAAAATTTGTATTATATCGCATATTAAAAAAAATTATTTGATATCATCAGGACATTCCTTGTAAATTATTTGATATCAGAAGGACATTCCTCATATTCAGAATGCAATTTGGTGTGTCTGATGTGCTCTCAGGTCCCACAAAAAATACTGTACAAAGGTGGGTGACTGAACCCTTAACCTCTTTAAATGGAAAAATTAACATGTGATAAATTATTCTCACATGTTTAAAAAGATAACTTGAGTGAATAAGTATTGCTGAAATAATTATAAACTACTTTTCTTGGTTTCAGTGGACAAGTATGAGTTTCTGTGCAATGGAGATGCTTTGAATAAAGTACAAGGATTCTTACAGGAGGAACACTCATTTGAAGAGTATTGTAAGGTAAGACATAGGCTAACCAAACAGTATTTGTTAAATTAAAATTGCAATCAAGATGTTTTAATTATTACAATGAATACTTACAAACATAATACAGTAACAAAGTATTAAAAAAAGTGCAGTGATTTATAATTTCTTAGTCAGTGGGAGTGGTCTATTAGTAGACACATAATCTGATTGGACAATCGCATGATTTTGGGTGTCGTCTATCAGGCGGTAGACGACACCACGTCATCATGAGTGTTGATAACGCGTAACAGGCTCATAGAGGTGCGCGTATGTATCGCGTTGTATGCGTGAAGCGCAGGTCGGAATACATACGCACGCGCTTAGCAGTACGCGCAACAAAAGATGTGAAGTTGTAAACAAGTTTCGTTCATTTTAGAAAAGGGGGAGTTTTTATGACGGTAACTTAACTTTTCCTTTAAAAAATATTTTACAGTTATTAAAATAATATTTAGCTAACTAAGAATGAGAATAAACGATAGGAATTTTTATTTTGCCTATCCTCTACCTATGATAGACGACAGGCAGGTCCAATAATTTTATCGTAGTGGATACCGGCTGCGCCGGCATAATAAAAATTCCTATCGTTTATTCTCTAAGTGCTACGCACAGGCACAACGCCTAGAAGTTGATCCACAAGCCTCAGCACACTTTACAGAAACAATGGGACTATGTGAAACCCTGATGAGGAAAATGAGGAAAGGGCAAATAATGTGTCCAAAAAACAAAACAAAAGCCGCAGATTTATATAGTGTAGATTCTAGCGACTAGCTGATTGAGCTAATGGGACTGCTTAAAGTTATTTTTTTTACTTATGTGGTCCAGGTACGCGCTAGTGATTGGCTATTGCGTAAAAGTGGTGTGGTCTTCTCCCCTTCTATGTGCTGACGAACTAATGGGTAAACTGTTTTCAAGACCGTTGATCAGCCAATCACCGTGAATGTTTATCTGTGTCTACGCTTGTGTACGCTCAGCGCACAGCACAGACCATGGAAGTAATAAAAATAAACTTAAGTTGCCGAATCTAAGAGGGAGATGAATATTTGCAGGCAGATAGATAAAAATAAAACAAAGTGACTAGGAAACTGACAAACACAAAGCATTTATAACTTGATCATTGAAAATATGTTGTAATATAATAACCCTTAAATTTCCACACTTTTAATTTCACTCATTACCTCTGCTTTGTTTCCAGTACATTGATGAGTTCCGTGGCATAGCCAAAGAAATCATGAGCCTGGACAGTATTGTACACTTTGACATGATACGTCTGGATTGTGAGGATCTGAAGCGAGGTCTAGCAGAGAAATCTAGGAGTTATGCTGACATGCTACTTGACAGAGTGGCATCTGATCACCGCACAGAGAATGAGAGGTAAGATATCGGTATTCCCAGGTAAAACACAGTATATGATTTGTTGGTTATCTGCTGGATCTGAAGCGAGGTCTGGCAGAGAAATCTAGGAGTTATGCTGACATGCTACTTGACAGAGTGGCATCTGATCACCGCACAGAGAATGAGAGGTAAGATATCGGTATTCCCAGGTAAAACACAGTATATGATTTGTTGGTTACCTGCTGATACTGCCTTATACTTTGAAAGTAGACTGACTTAAAAGAAGAGTGATTTTTCCATTCCCGCGGAATGTGGGCATGTAGCCTATCATGGAGATCGACTTTGAGTTAGGTATGCGTGAGCGAACTCAAAAATAGCGCAAATAGTGTGAGTGTACACAAAAGAAACTTTGCGCGTAAGATAAGAGATGTCGCCATGTCTGAACACTATACCGACATTTCACTTTGACCCATTATGAGAAAATCACCCTTTGGACTGTGAGTTTTAAAATACCAGTACAATGCAATACCAGGGTGGTAGGACTGAGTGAATTTAGGAAAGGTAAAGCAGATTCACTTGGCTTGCGATAGGGGAGAGAGTGAGTTTTTGAAATGTGGAATAGTTTACAATAGAGTCTGAAGTTTACCGCTTTCTAAAATCCATTTTCCGTGTTGTAAAATTTGTAAATCTGTGTCATGAATAAAGCTTAAAATGTATGAACAATGATATTATTGTTACAATAAAGTGTTAAATTGAAAGCAACCTGTGGAATCATCACTGATTTATTCGAAGAGCACGATATTGACATCTTTGCTTTGCAAGAAACTTGGCTAGCAGATGATGCATCTGATGATTTCATTGTTTCTCAGATTACCCCACCGGGATATGACATCTATAATATTCCTCGTGGTAGAGGCGATTCTCATGGAGGCGTTACAGTTGTTTTTAAAGAAGACCTGAAAGTTGCTTCAAAATTTGACAATCGTGATCGCCATATAAAGACCTTTGAGTACTGCGAGCTAGTGTTTACCAATGGGTCAAAGTGTTTCACTCTTGTTAACATTTATAGGCCCTACCCATCACGCGTAAACAAACTCACTACTGTGATGTTCCTTGAAGAAATTTCTCAGTTTCTTCAAGATTGCTCCATCTCCAAGGGTGATTTAGTGATTGTTGGGGATTTCAACCTTCACCTTGATATTTTAGATGACCCCGATACGCGGAAGTTTAATGGACTGATTGAAAGTCTTGGACTGATCCAGTCAGTAGTTGGACCTACTCATCGATGTGGTCATACATTGGATGTAATAATTTCTCGTGAAATGGACAGTCTTGTTGAATCGACTCGTGTGTTAGATCTCATTTCAGACCACGCATTGATTGCTTGTGATTTGAATGTAAGCAAACCGTCTGTTCCAAGAAAGACTATAACATCAAGGAAACTCCGATCAATTGATCCACAGAATTTCAAGAAGGACACTGAATCTTCAAACGTATGTTCTTCACTGGCATCTAATGTTACCAAAGCTGTCGAACAGTATAATGAATCACTCTCTTGCTTGTTGGACAGGCATGCTCCACTTCGCACACAGACTGTCATTCCTAAAGATCTGCAACCTTGGTTTTCAGATTAAGCTACATCAGATGAAAGCGAGATCGTCGGAAAGCAGAAAGGAAATGGATTTCAAGTGGTCTAACTGTTGACTTAGAGCATTTCAAGAACATTGAAATGAGTACAATGTTGCTTTGTACCACGCCAAATGTTCTTTCTTTAACAACAAGATCAATGAATGTGGCAATGATTTCAGATCAATGTTTTCTGTTATTAGCAATATTCTACACAGTAAGCAACCATCGAGACTACCTGATCATGATTCTGCCGGTGACCTGGCAGATCGGTTCGCGGATTACTTTATGACTAAGATAGAGAATATAAGATCTGCCCTTCCACCTGATGCTTCCACTTCGCAAGACTCACAGGGTACCAGTGTATGGAATGAATTTACTTCTATCTCTGAAGCTGATGTTATGGAGATTATAACCAAATCTCCTTCACCATCCTGTCTGTTAGATCCGCTTCCTTCATGGATGGTCAAGGAACACCTCGATGTGCTTATTTCAGCCATTACATCTATTGTTGATATGTCACTTGCTGAAGGTATCGTTCCAGAGCCTCTTAAGACTGCCATCATAATTCCATTGATAAAGAAGGCTAACCTTGACAGCAACATCCTCAAGAATTATCGTCCTGTGAGCAATCTCCCTTTCATTTCGAAAGTTCTTGAGAGAGTCGTAGCCAAGCAACTAACTGATCACATGTCGCAACTTCGACTTCATGAACCCTTTCAGTCTGCCTATAAACAATTCCACAGTACTGAAACGCGTTAATCAGAGTCCACAGCGATATCCTGTGGGCTATGGAGAAACAAGGTATCACCATTCTTGTACTGCTGGACCTTAGTAGCGCATTTGATACCATTGATCACCGTGTGCTGCTCTCAAGATTGCAAGACCTTATAGGTGTGAGTGACATTCCACTAAAGTGGTTCACATCTTATTTAGCTGGTAGATCACAGCGTGTATGCATCGATGGAAAATTCTCTTGTGCTCAGTTTCTACATTACGGTGTTCCACAAGGGTCAGTTTTAGGGCCCTTGTTATTTCTAGTCTACACTCTGCCACTTGGTAACATCATTCGCGACTATGGTTTAGCTCTGCATATTTACGCCGACGACACACAGATTTATGCATCTATCTGTCCAACTTCTGCTGATGGTGTAAATCTGGCTGTTGCTACTATTGAGAAATGTGTTAACGATATACAAACCTGGATGTCGCGAAACCTCTTGAAATTGAACGCAGAGAAAACTGAGGTTATTGTTTGTGGATTTCGGGCCCAGTTGAACAAATTTCATCTCTCCTCAGTTAACATCGCTGGTGTGAATGTCCCAGTGCAGGTGAACGCAGTTAGAAATCTTGGTGTGATGTTTGACTGCAATGTGAGCATGTCTGCTCAAGTGACCAAGATTGTAAAATCAGCAAATTTTCATCTCAGAAACATTGGTTGTGCTCGCAAGATGCTCACAACTGAATCGACCAAAATGGCTGTCCACTCTCTTGTAACATCGAGAATTGACTATTGTAATAGTTTGCTGGTTGGCATAAGTGCTTCGCTCCTGAAACGGCTAGTTAACATCCAACGTACCTCAGCACGTATTGTAACTAGGAAGCGAAAATATGACTCAATTTCCAAAGACCTCGTTGAGTTGCACTGGTTGCCAATTAAGCAGCGCGTTGACTTTAAGATACTTGTCATCGTCTACAAATGTCTTCATCAAACAGCACCGGAGTACCTTTCAGATTTGCTTCATGTTTCAACATCTCATCGTCGTCTTCGTTCAACTTCGACTGCCTCTTTCATACTCACTGAGCACAAGACCAAGAATTCAACCTTTGCAGACAGATCATTTTCATGTTATGGACCAAAACTATGGAATGCTTTACCAGAACATATCAAAACCGCCTCTTCAATTGACATTTTCAAGAAACTGCTTAAACAACATCTCTTCAATATTGCTTTCAATCAGTAACTGTATTCATTTTGCTTGATTTTGGACTTTATCTGATGTTATGTTTTATGTATTATATTATTCTTGTTTTCATCCATTGTTTATGTTTTCATGCGCCTTAGTGCAAATTGTTTTGGTTTTTGGCGCGGTATTAAATTTCAATTAGTAGTAGTAGTAGTAGTTCAATATCGAGATCAATATGCTCTGATTGGCATATTCTCACGATAATAGGCTGACTATTACGATGTTTGGAGGGATATAGGGGGTTCATGCCTTGGTAATTATACCTTTATTTTGGTATTATTAAACAGCATTTTTATCATAAAAATTGACATACACAACTCATGATTGTTTTTAACATTTATTTCTCTTATCTTTTAACAATTTTTGTCACATCATACAAAAATGTCATTTTCCGTGTTGTACCTCCTATTCCGTGATTTTTCTTCCGATTTCTGTAAAACGGAAAACTTTGGACTCTAGTTTACAATAAACCTTACCAGAAAAGACACTAAGGAGGGTACAGCTGGCCTGTGATACTAGGTTCTAAAGATACGCATATTGCATTGTGGGAAGGAATTTTGGCACAGATTGACTTCCGGTAGAGAAACCCTAAATCCGTGTATTGAAGTGTAGTTATACCATCATTATACGAAAAGTCATACCACCTATTTTCAGTTCTATTATTAATATTTCATGGATTTAATCCATTTTATTTCAGCATCTGCAAGGAGTTTGAAACCATCAAAGAGCGTGCCCTCAAAATACCAGAGGATTCTCAAGAGATGATGGAGATGGTTGCATACATCGAGAAAGCCCGCATCGGTGGTATCAAAGTGCTCAACGAACGAATCACAGAGAGCATGAGACGGATGAATTATCTCTTGGATGTGTACTTCTTCACTGAAGATCATATTGATTTGAATTGTACTACTCTATTGTGGCCGAGTGATATCAAACCCATATTTGATCAAAATGAAGAGGTATGTTATATTTTTTCATAGAAATTTAAGTTCATTGGATGCTTAGTCTCAATGCAGGACTCTTAAGAATACAATTATTGATAGCAATTGATAATAGTACCCAATGGGAGATTTACCACCAGAAATGGCAAGTTAAACACTGAATCTGTGTAAACAGCTAGGGTTGCGGCAAAGCTCATTTCCAGCTCCTTGACACTACTTGGTACGTAGTGCCTCCCTGTATTTTGATTGAATCCATCATTATTGTCAACATTTTTTGACCATGTTGATAGATTAATCTTGGTCATGCCCCAAGAATATCAGGGTTATTTCAGTCTATATATGGTTCTATATTTTAATCCAACAGAAGCAGTATTGTTAATTCATACCGGAATTCCACCTGAATGATTTATTGTCCGCTATGCCAAATCCTTGATGCTTTTGCACACTTTACGTAACTGAAATCTAATATACTAATGAAATCTTAATTCCGACTGGAAGATGAAAACTAATGAACTTGTAAACATAATTTACCAATCAAATTAATATACTTTGATTTGTTGTTACTACAGCTTGTGGAGAGCTCCAAGAGGAAAGGAGAGGCTGAACTACTAGAGAGACGTGAGAAGGTCATGATAGAATTGGACAAGATCCGTAAACGTGTGGCTGAGTTTGCAGAGTATGGTGAGCTGGATATGATGGTACAATATGTCAATGATGTGAGGGCGGTACAGAAACGACTTGTAGATGCACAGGAAAATATTAGCTTCATCAACAAGGTGAGATTCTAACACATTTAAGATTGTAAGATTTTGATTTGTTAACTTTTTTTTCACAAATTGATAAATGTGATGTAAGTGTTAACCACCTGGGGGACTTTACGTATTTTAAGGTGGAATATGATTATATTTCTGGAAATTAGGAAATGCTCTAAGCATGTTTTAATAGATTTATTGAGTACGGTAAAGTCCAATGATCAATATGCCTTTTGTTTGAAGCAAATTGGACATACGGTTTTCATAATATATCAATTTATATTTTCTTTGTATCGTATTGTTTGTATCAATAATCAATAAAGTTAATGAGTTAATGACTGGAGAGGCTCATTAATATACAATTTTTGCCAATATTTTGTTTAAAATCCATGCATAAATGTTCAAGGTACTATAATATTTATCGTTGCTCATTTCCTAATTTGAATCCATAAATAACTGCAAAGATTGTTTATGAAAATAAATATTTATATTTAATGGAACTTGTCAATATCAGTTTCCCATAGATATGTACTAATTTGTACTAAATTCATGAAAAATTTAATATTTTGGGTGTAGTTTTGATTCAGAATCACTTCAGAAAGCATAATTATGCTCAAAACACAAAAATTTGTTCAATCACAACAAATTTTCCAACTTGGTAATTTATTATGGTTCTGGGACCGTTTTTGTTGCATCTTGACAATTTCCATTAATGACGGGGAGAAATAATGCACACTGTGTCAGTTATTGATAGACTTCAATTTAGAGAATAAACGATAGGAATTTTTATTTTTACTATCCTCTACCATGTGATAGACGACAGGCAGGTCCAATATACTACGATAAAAATATTGGACCTGCCTGTCGTCTATCATAGGTAGAGGATAGTAAAAACAAAAATTCCTATCATTTATTCTCATTCTTAGTCAGTTAAATATTATTTTACTATAATATTGTAAACTATTTTTTTAAGCAAAAACTAATTACTGTACTACTAGCACAAGCGCGTATTCCGCACTAGTCTACGCATTCAATGCGATACATACGCGAACCTCTGCAAGCGTGTTACGCATTATCAACACTCATGATGACGTGGGGTCGTCTACGGCCTGATAGACGGCACCCAAAATCATGCGATTGTCCAATCAGATTATGTGTCTACAAATAGACCACTCCCACTGACTAAGAATATTTATTAGTTTCTTAATTAAAACCATTAATGTCAATTAATTATACCTTCACAGGAAGAGAAGCTCTACAAATGGGATGCTACATCATACCCAGAGATTGAAGAGATAACCACAGCTATTGAACCCTATCAGAAACTCTTTGGTTTGGTCGTCAAGTGGCAAAGAGCAGAGAAAAAGTAAGTCCAGCTGCAAAGTCACAATATTCTTTATCACACTGTGGCAAATTTGAAAGCAAGCGAGTCAGTTAAAAATCGGCAAATCGTGAAAAACTACACACATATGCAAAAATGACGACTTTCACAGTGGGCTATTCCAGTTGAAATCCACACATATGGAAGACATGACCTTAATCTCAAGGTTTTGTTTTCCATAGGGGTGATGGATTTCAGCTGGAATAGCTGAATATGCCAATGAAGCACATGAGTATGCAAATACTGTCATAGTGTCTGACTTACTTCATCTGGACATAATATTTTGCAAATACCTTTCACACTGGTCGACGCTTTTCCTGATCATCGCATAAACAGAAGGTCACTCCTTCGTCACACGATGCAGCTGCGCAGCTTGATTGCAAATGAGGTGCTAATATGATAATGACATGATTCAATTAGCCAATTGAACCCCCACTTTCTGTTTGTGCTGTAAACAGCACCCAATCAGGCAGGGGGAGGGGTCTTTGCATAATACTGTAGCATGTGTGTCTGCCATTTTTTACACCCTATTATAAAGCAAATGGACTGTTCTCTATGATTGAAATAAGTAGTAAGTAATTAAGCTTTTCTTTTCTCCAGATGGATGGATGGCGCTTTCCTTGAACTGGAATCAGAATCAACAGAAGGAGAAGCTGATGAATTCTGGCGTGAAATCTACAAGATCACCAAAGGCTTTGTCAACGCTAAGAAGAAAGCCGATGCAGAGAAGGAAATGAATGCACCAAAGAAGAAGAAGAAGATTGGTGACGAGGCACCAGCAGAGGAGGAAGGGAAGAAGGAGGAGGAAGAGACTGGATGGGCAGCTATCAAAGTCTGTAATACTGTACAGGAACAGATTAGAGAGTTTAAGGTAAGGATTGATTGTGACTTGTAGGAAGGAAGAAGGAGGAAGAAGAGACTGGATGGGCAGCTATCAAAGTCTGTAATACTGTACAGGAACAGATTAGGGAGTTTAAGGTAAGGATTGATTGTGACTTATAGGAAGGGAAGAAGGAGGAGAAAGAGACTGGTTGGGCAGCTATCAAAGTATGTAATACTGTACAGGAACAGATTAGGGAGTTTAAGGTGAGAATTGATTGTGACCATGGAGTAATCCATTGTACCCTGACCAATGCCAGCAGTGCTTGAAATAAGCCAACATCTTCAAGGGCTGTTTGGGCCCTTGGATTTGAAATCTATGGACTCTCATCCATTTTCACCGGCCGTACTCAAAGTGTAAAATTTTAATGTTACACTGGTTTACATTCTGATACTTTATAAGACTTCAGATTTGCAAATCAACAACAGGTAACGCCATGGATTGATGCCGAAGTCAGCATTAGGTCCATCTTACTGACTTTGGTGACATAATAATTTCATGTGGAAACATACCGGCAAACCTTCAGTGACTTGTAGCCCAAAGACCCACCTTATTCCAAACACTGGATGTATGCAATGGAGGGCTTCAAACAGCTTTGACCAGAAGTGTTCTTCTGTTGACTGCAATGATACTAAACCATTCCTACCTGCAAAAGAATTCCTCTTTATGCTCAGTAATTCATTAAAATTTTACTTGATATTTGATTTTTTTCAGGAATTCATCCCAACCATCGCCATCTTGTGTAATCCTGGCATCAGACAGAGACATTGGGAAAAGATGTCTGACCTAGCTGGATTTGACATGACCCCTGACTCGGGAAGTACATTGCAAGGTTCTCAAATTGAATCTGGGACCATACATGGAGCAGTTTGAGACTATCAGTGGTGCAGCCAGTAAGGTAAGCAAGTGCAGGATGTCATATTTTGGCATCTGCCAAATGCAATTGGCAGATGCTGTTTACTGCATAGGATATGCTGGTGCATGAGCAACATGGTTGCCAGATTGTTCTTCTAAAGTTATTCCATGAAGATCATCAAAAACATGACTTCAATTTTATTGCTCATTATTTCCTGCCTTTGAGGATCTACTTAGAAAACATAAAATTATATAATGAAGAAAATGAAACTGTCACTCAAACTGAAAATTTGCTCACCTCACCTGAGACCTTTGGAATTTAGCTTTATTCCTTGTTTACTCGGTTGATGGACTGCTGAATGTTGCTTGTTAGAGACTCAGACATGACATGCTCTGATGTAGTAAGGAGTTGTAAGCTTTGGAAAGTTTATGGCCACCTTGGTCCCTGTTCAAATCAGTTCTGCTTGTCCTGATGTGAATAGAATCCTTAACGCCCTTCCGGAACCACACTGGTTCTCGATTTTTAATTAATTGGTTTGACTAGGGAGCAACTATACAAATTATATAAAATTGTATATGTGGACACATTTAATCCAACCATTTTGATTCTATTTAACTGATATCTGTGAACTCTTTCAGGAATACTCTCTGGAGAAAGCCATGGCCAAGATGGGAGAGGAATGGGAAACCATTACCTTTGGCCTCACCACCTATCGAGATTCTGGGATGCAGATCCTGGCTTCTGTTGATGAGATCCAGACCATACTGGATGATCAGATTGTGAAGACACAGACTATGAGAGGATCACCATTTATTAAACCGTTTGAGAAAGAAATCAAGGTCAGTATGGTAACTGGTTTAGGTGAATAATGTATATGAGATTCAAGCCATGCTGGATGGATGATCCGCTTGTTTTGCCATAAACAATGTGCAAATGAGTGCCATCTTTACCACAGGTGATAGATCTCGGAAAGATATCTGTGGAATTATCATTTTCAGAATGACTGTCCTCCCAATCTTTGCTTAAAAAGTTACCTTTTTTAAAATCTTGGTTAAGCAGGAACATAGCTTGCAGCTCCACCACAGTGTCTTCATTCAGCGTAGTGTTAACAATCCTCCAGTCACATGACTACCCGATGGGTGGTCAAGTGTCAACAGATCATCGTAGATGATACAACCTGGTGGATATGACCTTCCCGCCATCTACGATGATCTGCTGACTTGTGACCAGAGAATTATAAACACTCCGCTGAATGAAGATGCAGTGATGGTTTCACAAGCTACGTCACTTCTAAACCAAGACTGAAAAAAGTAACTTTTTAAACAAATGTCAAAAATGACACAGTCCAATTTCAGCTTACATGCTGCTCTCCACTGTATTGAAAAAGAAAATGATAGGAAGTCCGAGCATACTTACAAAAACCATAGTTAGGAGGAGAGTGTTAACTGAATATAAGATTTCAGAGTTGATTCAAATCTTGTTTTCTTTCTTTGTTATTATAACCAGACATGGGAAGAAAGACTACTTCGTGTCCAGGAGACAATAGATGAATGGCTCAAGGTACAAGCCCAATGGTTGTACCTGGAACCAATCTTCAGCTCAGAAGACATCATGCAACAGATGCCTGAAGAGGGTCGTCTCTTTCAGACAGTGGACAAAGTTTGGAAGGAAGTCATGAGACATACCATCAAAGATCCTAAGGTATGTATACTTTTAAGATTGTTTTAAACTCTAAGAGTCTAGGACCTAATGGATGTGGCATAATGTTCTATGATTATTATTTATATGTGACATGATTTGGTCCATGGAGGCCAAAGGTGGCAAATTTGAAACTAAGATAAAGGCAAAAATATGGAGTAAACAGACAATGAAATATATAAGAAAATAGACAACACAAAATGTTGTAACTTTTGAACGAAGTATGCTAGACCTTTTGTGCTTTCAGTATATGATAGCCTGTTTGTATAAGGTAATAATTATAGTAACTCAAATTCTAAAATGCCACCATGGACCAGATCGTGTCACATATTATCTTTAATTACAACATTGTGTTGCAGGAAATTGCTCAGTTTGTCTCCTATGACATTTTAAGCAATAAGACGGGCGGACCTTTCAAGTAGGGTCGGTCTGGCTTTTTTGTTTGTTTTTGCAAATGACCCCCAAAATCATAAAAATCTGTAAATATTTTCCAATTTGAGAAAATACCAAAAACAAAAAAAATTTGTTTCTGATACTTTTGTTCCTGAAATTTGGGCTGGCATTCATTTGTACTGGAAAAATTTGTTTCCCAATTCTTGTAAAATCTGGGTCTGTCATGCCTGTAGAACAGGGTTTTCTTTTTTTGTTGCCTAAGCACCTTTTAGAAATAATGTACTCTGAACTCAATAATGTATCTGATGCAAGACATTTATCTAAAACCCCACAAATTACAGAGTTTGAAATTGTCAGAACATGTTGTGCTTGAAACATGTCATCTTTATTATAAGGAATTAATCAAAATGTTTCTATTTTTTCAGGTGTTAGCTGCCACCAATCTTGCTGGTATTCTAGAGAAGCTTCAAGACAGCAATGGTCTCCTAGATCGCATCTTGAAAGGTCTCAATGCATACTTGGAGAAGAAGAGATTGTTCTTCCCAAGGTTGGTGCAATTCATTTACTTGAGGTTGCAACTAAGATTGTCATTTTTCAGGAATTGTTAACCAAGATGGCTGTAAAGATTGGGGTAAAACATACAATAATTTTCCATGAAAAATAGAATCTGAATATTCAAGGGCTTTTTAATAGACAAGAATTGCGTAAGTGACTCAAATAAAACAACAGTTTGATTGTAATGCTTTTGAAATTTGAACATGAAAATTCTTTGACAATCAAAAATTTACAGGTTGACTAAATTTGCTGATAACTCCTCTTTTTTCAAAATCTAAATATAGACAACAATTACGTAAGTGACATGGTCATGACTTGGAAGGACAACAACAGTTTGATTGTTGTGCTTGTGAAATTTGAACGTAAAATTTGTTGACAAACAGAAAGTTTAATTAATTTCCTGATGACCTCTCTATTCAAAATCTAAATAGATCAAATTTGCTATATGTGACATGATCAAGGGAATGAGTCGGATGTCGCTAATATTGTTTTTGAGATATTGGCAAAAACAGTGTTCTTTTGTTTTATATTGTTTTTAGCCATTGATAAATTGCTCATAACTCAGCAACCAAATGTCCGATTTTGATGGGGTTTGCATCAAAATGTAACATTTGTAAACGGCCAGAAAATGATGCAAAAAACTTCAAATTGAAATTTGCCTACATGTGACTCATTCCCCTTGATTGTGTCACATATGATGATCCTCTATGTCTGCCATGTTAGCAGGTCACTCATGGAAGGCAAAATAAACTATCCCCAAACACACATTATTTTGTCTATTCCAGTTGAAATCCATACACCCCTATGGAAGACATGACCTTAATCTCCCATGACCTTAATCTACACACAGGGGGTGTAGATTGTAAATGGACCCACCCATTCAGCTAACCCCATTTGAAAGGCACACACCCTATGTGGAAGATTAAAGTCATGTCAGGTGGTATATGGATTTCAACTGGAATAGCGCATTCTTTGAGATGTCACAAATGTTAACAAGGTAACAATGATGGATCTGGTGATGAAAATATACATGTTTAACATATGCATGTTCTTGGCTAATCCAGTAACAGGCAATTAGATCACATAAGCATAAGAAACCTCTTAAACAATTGTGTATAATTATAGTGTACATGTACAACAAAGTTCATTGTTAACTTGGTATGACTTGTGATAAGGCGTGTGAAAGTCGATTCCGAGTTTATCGTCCCCCGCCCGCGTCACTTTTTGGACACCAAAAACACCCGCGTCAAATTTTCAAAAATGCCAAAATAATTCATTATTTTCAAAGTATCAGTGTTTTCACCAGTTTTAGCAATTGAAAACATATTTTTTTTTTGTAAAACATATAAATTTATAACTTGGAACCAAAACCAGGCTCTTTTCTAACTTTTCTAGTCCCTACCCATATAAAAACATGTTTATAAATAACATGTATGAGTGTGGCTTTAAATCAACACACACTTTAGGTCAATAATGAAATCTGATTAAATAAAAAAAAAAAAAAAATGAAAAAGTCACCTCATCAACCTGGGAAAAAAAAGGGATGATAAACTCGGAATTGACTTTCATGGGCCTAACCCAAAGAATAGCCCAACTCAATAAATGGTTTGTGAAAAACATCTCTATTCCAGGTTCTTCTTCTTATCCAATGATGAAATGTTGGAGATCCTATCCGAAACCAAAGATCCACTCCGTGTCCAGCCTCATCTGAAGAAATGCTTTGAAGGCATCGCTAAGCTGGAATTCCTGGAGAACCTGGACATTAAATCCATGCTGAGTAGTGAAGGAGAGAGAGTGGAAATGTCGTCGATTATATCGACGTCAGAAGCTCGTGGCGCGGTAGAGAAGTGGCTACTACAGGTACAGGATGTCATGTTGATAAGTGTCAGGGATGTCATCGAGAAATCTGTTGAGGTAATGAGAATAATTATATATTTTTGTAAAAGCTATTGAATATTGTTAACTTGATTTCTATAAATGTCTAGTAGGTCTAAATTAAAATAAGCATGAGAAGGAACTATGTTCAGCAAGGATGTCATTGAAATGCCTTTTTGAGTTCATGTGGAGCAGTTTCCTGTGTGAAACACTAAATGTTGGTATTAATTTGATTTTATGATATTCTAGCACATCTAATTTGAAAAATAGCCAGGAGATTATATATTTGGAACAACAGGACTGGCTTAATTGGTGGCAAATCTGCAAGGGCTATCAGATATAGTAGTTTAGAATATTTAGGCCCCATAGTTTACGATTCATCATAGATTTAGGTTTTGTGAATGATTTAGGTTTAGAGATAAATTTAAGGTTAGAATATAATTAGATATTGGGCTATTCCAGTTGAAATCCTTACACCCCTATGGAAGACATGACCTTAATCTCCCACACAGGGAGTGTGTATTTCAAATTGATTGTACCTGAATGAGTGACTCGTTTAAACTCTACACCCCTGTGTGGGAGATTAAGGTCATGTCTTCCATAGGGGTGTATAGATTTCAACTGAAACAGCCCATTCATGGAAAGCAGTGATAGAAATGATGAATTGGCTTTCTGAAAGGAATCCCTTATCTGTTTTGACCCATTTTGACAGTATATTGCATGCATGTTAGCATTGGACCCAAAGCTATTCTGTTGGGTGAAATAAGCTTATTGAAGCTACTTCTACCCATGTTATTGCCAAATAAGATAAAGTCAATTGCATTTTTCACTTAATCTGTATATAAATCAGGACAACCTGCAGGACAAATACTTAACTTATTGACATGTTTATCTTGTTTCCTTCTTCATGCTAATTTGCTGCTGTTTTGTTTTTCATGTGGATTGCCGTTGAATCATCTTCTAGGCTTATGCACAATTGGTATAAAATATTGTTATCAATGCATGCTTAAAATATATACAAAATAATAGCAATGCATCTCTCAAAACTGTTCAGCAATATTGACAAATATAATTACATTTACGGTACATAAAAGTGCATGACTGCAGGGAGCAAAGGGCATTTATAAGCTACAGTCTTTATTAGAAATCTTTGGCACTTCAGTACTAATATAGCACACATGTGCTGCTTAAGTACAGCAAGGAGGTTGTGATTATAAAGAGCTTACAATCAAGTGTCTTTCAGATGAGTAATTAACCAGTCTCCCTAAAATGTTAATCCCTGTTAAGGAATAGAAATTTAAGCAAGACACCTCTTGTTTCCAGTCTTGTGTGCACACCAATACATGCATATATTTGCACACTATTTGCTGAAGGGTTTTGTAAGTGCATTCAAAGTAATCAATTCACCCATGTTGCATAAATTAGAGTAGTCATTGCAAAGTATCATTATAATACAAGTAGTTGCAGCTCCCACCCCAACTAATAATACACTTGATTATATGAATCATTTGTATGCTTCAATCATGATAATAATATCTAAAACTCACTCAAGCCTATCCACCCCAAACTCAAGCAATATGGCAATATTCAGCTTAGCTTGAAGCAGATTTCCTTATACAAGGTGTACACCCTTGCAATCAATATTTTCCAACTGGACAGGGCTTTTAGAGATACCATCATTGATGGACAGGGTTTTTAAAATACCATTGTTGACTATTGGCAGATTGAATGAGCAGCCAATCAGCAACATTGGGCTATTCTAGTTAAAATCCATGCACCCCTTATGGAAGGCATGACCTTAATCTTGCACATAAGGAGTGTAGATTTCAAATGGTGTCACCCATTCGGGTAATCCCATTTGAAATCCACACTCCCTGTGTGGAAGATTTTGGTCATGTCTTCCATAAGGGTGTATGGATTTAAAATGGAATAACTCATTGTTTATTACACACTGCTGTAAGTATGCTAGTAAGGTATCAAAGGAATTCTGCTCTTTTATTTCAGTTACCATCTGTCACCCTTGCATAGCCACCCTTTTATTAGAAGTGGAAAGATTTTCCTGTTTCATACCCATGCTTCACCATTCTAATATATTATATTACAATCATGAAGATAGCATTACAATTCTTATTGGAATACATAATAGCATTTCCACATACACATTATATAGCCTTTTCATGTTTATATGGATGACCTTGTCACAGGTATTTATACATAGCATGTTACGGTATACACATATATACAATTTGAGACCTTCCATACCTTACTGGTAGCCATAGCTGGGGTGCTTCCCAAAGCAGTCTTTTCTCAATGTTTTTCAGTCATAAAGGTGTTCAATATTAACACAGGTATTTGTAAAATAAAAGATAAAAATGAAAAAGTTTAACAAACTCCCCTAAACATTTGTTCTTGTCCGAGCAACTCATTAATAGGCACATATGCTTATTATCAAATTTTTACATGATGTAAAATATGACAATACAGGCGTGGGTACACCCAATTATGGCTACCATCATTTGACCATTGATTAGGGGCATGGTCAGATTAGTATACAGCATTTTCATTGGTGTATAAAGCATTTTTATAGGTGTATAAATAGCATTTTCAAACAGGTGTATAGAGCATTTTGCATGGGCATATAAACATTTTCATATAGCATTTTACACCGTAGCTTCTTGTATTTCAGTTGATGCAAGTCATAAATCTTTGAGTATATGATCACACACAAATTGGCTGTTCCAGTTGAAATCCATACTCCCCTATGGAAGACATGACCTTAATTTTTCAAACAGGGAGTGTGAATTTCAATATGGGTTACCTGAATGGTGATTCCATTTGAAATCTATACCCCCCATGTGGAAGATTAAGGTCATGTCTTCCACAAGGGGTGTATGAATTTCAACTGGAATAGCCCAAGAATATCATATGCAAGTCATAAATCTTTGGGTATTTGATCACACAGTTGAAGCATTGCAGAAAAAGCATAGTAGTCATGACATTATTGTACTTGAAAGTGTGGACTGCTTTTTGATATTGGGTGAAATTTTGAGGCTTTTGTTGTTTCATCTACAAAAATAAACAAATTTCATGCAATACATATCCAATTTGTTCAAAGTTTTGGCTGAAAATTGAAGAGTTACATATCTTTCTAATGCCAATCTTAATCTAACAGATATTGATTTTAATCTTGCAATAAGGCTTGTCTATATGGTACGATATATGTACATGTACGTATCAAAGTGTTATCATTGCCTGTTTGATATCCTTAGACCTATGACTCAGTTTATGTATCAAAATATATATTACCTATCTGATATCCTTAGATTTATGACTATACCATTTTTCACCCTGATGTGGCAGTGATCTCAATGCATGGAGGCAGGTGTTTTGCACACATATCTATGTGCTAGCGACTTGAAGCTGTGCTTAATAAAATATGCACTGATGTCACTGCCACATCAGGGTGAAAAGTGGTATAGTTTACATGTTAAGATTTTGATAAGTTTTCAATTATCATCTTTCCAGGCCTATGCTATTGAAGCTCGTGAAGACTGGGTCCAAGAATGGCCAGGGCAAGTCGTTCTTTGCGTCTCTCAGATTTACTGGACAACCGAGGTCCACGAGGCCATCCGAGGTGGCCCGCAAGGTCTCAGGGAATATTACGACAAACTGCAGGCACAACTGTCTGACATTGTGAAACTTGTCAGAGGAAAGCTATCTAAACAGACACGTATCACATTGGGGGCGCTTGTCACTATTGATGTGCATGCTCGTGATGTGGTCACGGATATGGCTGATAATGGTAAGTTAATGGAGTAATTATTATGAAGGTGTGACAGAGGGACAGGTGCAGAGGGATTAGATTAGAGAGCCCAGACTATGGCTGTTGTAAATCTGCCTCTTTGGTTATACCCAATGATGTAGTTAAAACCAAAGAGTACCGACTCCGCCATGCTTGAGTGTCGCTCATGGAGGGCAAACAAGTGTACCTCTGGATTATTTCACTATGCGTCTGGCAAACTTTGATTTAAAGTGTGGTGTTGTTTGTTGGACCAATATTGTGCGCTAAGCGCTGCATGTGCAAACCGTTTGTAACGTTCAAGCTTTAGATGCCAGTCATCGTTCCATTTCAGGCACATCACTTATTTTGAAAAAAAAATAGGGTTATCTAAACACCGACGATATGACCTGCGTATGTGGAACTGAACCATAAACAATGGGCCACCTATTGCAATGTCCTCTATTGAAGCAAGAATGCAAAGCTGAGAACAATGTGTTGTGTCCAGCTTTGACTAAAATACAATACCTAGCATGTGTGGACACAAGAAGAAGAAGAAAAAAAATTGTTTTAACAATATAACTGATGCAAAGTTATTTATCAAATTCATAACCAATTCATTTGAACTCCTCCCAAATCTTAAGATTTTATTCTCTGATATTTGTTGAAATAAACAAGTTTAATCACAACTTGTATTTTGCTCTTCAAAAAATAGACCAGCTAACTGATAGTTGTTGAAATAAACAATTTTAATCACAACTTGCATGTAGCACTTCAAAAAATAGAACAGACTAAGATGGACTTCCCAATTATAGAAGTGCGAAATCCTATCATGTGCAAATACGATAGTAGAAGGTTATGAATCTGCCTCATAGTTGGGTCTAGAATTTGAGTAAGAGTCCCAAAGTATTAAAAAAGACTTGGTGCAAGCTAGATTATTGAAAGATGTTGTTTTATTTTTCTAACAGGTGTCAGTTCGGAGAATGATTTCAACTGGTTGTCTCAGCTGAGATACTATTGGGAAAACAAGAATGTTACCGTCAAGATCACCAATGCTGTGGTCAAGTACGCTTATGAGTATCTGGGAAACTCATTCAGGTGAGTGCTAGGTCTGAGTGCATTTCAATCAACTAATTACCCCTGTGGAAGATTTTGGAAATATCTTCCACAGTGAGAGTATTAATTTCAAATGGAATGAACACATCGGCAGCTCCATTTAAAACACTCTCTCTCAGTGGAAGATTCAGGTTGAATCTTTCTCAGAGGGTGTATAAAAAAAATGGGGCTGTTAATGTGTTCATTCCATTTGAAATCCATATTTCCACTGTGGAAGATATACCAGAAATCTTCCACAGGGGTAGCGTAGATTTTAAATGGAATGGCCCATTGTTTAAATCAGTGTATATAAACTTGAATATTATTTGTTAAGTCTGCTTGCTGATGTGATGTGATTAATCAGTATGTGATTGACTTCTGTAGTTAAAGATGGAATCCTAATGGGCTATTCCAGTTGAGATCTATACAACTCCTGTGGAAGGCATGACCTTAATCTCCCACATAAGGGGGGTGTAGATTTCAAATAGAGTCACCAATTCAGGTAACCCTATTTGAAATTGACTTGATCGGCAAAACTCCACAGTACATGCCTATGGAGATTTTGAGTAGTTTTGGCCTCGATCCCAGACAGATCTTTGACACTGATGCAACCTGGTTTTGTTGAATATAACAAAGCTCTCTGGGACCAAGAGTAATTCAAAGTGGGCCATCAAATGTCAATGATCTTGTTGTCATATTTATGTACCATCGATCATACCACAGTGGTATCATTTTTACAAGTTAAACAAGCGATATACTTCTCACAAATTTAAAATGGGAACAATATTTGCTGTTTTGTTAGACTGATGTTACATTGCATATGACTTGTGGCCAATCAAATTTGCATATGGGATCACAATATATTGGCGCAGTGGTGCCCGATGTATGCAGGCATGTTTTTCTCTCTCTCTCTCTAGGGACTGGTGTGTAAGCTTTTATATTCAGTAATCCTAGTTTCATCAGCACAAAGAATAGTATAATAGTAATATAAAATGAACTTCATCCAAAATATTGAATCTATTAAAATACATTTATTAATTTTGTACATTCACTCTTCAGGTTGGTGATCACACCTTTGACTGATAGATGCTATCGTACCCTAGTCGGTGCATACCATCTTCATTTAGGGGGTGCCCCTGAAGGGCCAGCTGGTACTGGCAAAACAGAGACCACCAAAGATTTAGCCAAAGCCCTAGCCGTACAGTGTGTCGTGTTCAATTGCTCAGATGGTCTGGATTACCTAGCTATGGGCAAGTTCTTCAAAGGGTTGGCATCATCAGGTGCTTGGGCCTGCTTTGATGAGTTCAACAGAATTGAGCTGGAGGTGCTGTCTGTGGTTGCACAACAGGTGAGTAATAGACAAGAATACCAGAGGTCCTGGGTTCAATTATGTTGTCATGATCTTCATTTGTTGGACATTGTGACATAATCTGATCCCAAGGCATTGTGAAATTGAAATGACCTAGAGATTAACTGTCCATGCCCTTATATGTGCCCATGCCCTTATAAGCACCCATGCCCTGATAAGCGCCAATGCCCTTATAAGCACCCACCCAATGAATTTTCATGTTGCAAATAAGAAATTATTAAAACTTTCCGCAAAGTATTGGGATACGCTAACTAAATTATAAGCACCCACTAAAAATTATTTAAGTACCCTGTGCAGTTAATGGAATGAAGTTGGTAAATGGAGAGCATAAATCAGTAAAATATACTGGATAATGCTCATAACTTGGCAACCAAATACGATGGGATGTATGAAATTCACCAACTTAATATTCAAAATGGCCTCCTTTGGCCTACTTGAATCATATCATGATACATATTTTTATGGGTAGAATATGAGACAATATTCTTCACTGATGATATGCATTGGGTTATTATTCAACAGTTTGTTCTTTGACATGGTTGAATCTATGGAAATAGTATGAGACACACTTTCTGTAGTAAAAACATCTATTTCGTTACAAGCATCAAACATATTTTAATCATTAACTACATCCTATTTTTTCTCACATAGATCCTGTGCATTCAGAGGGCTGTGATAGTTAAGGCAGAAACATTTATGTTTGAAGGGACAGAATTGACTCTGAAACCAACATGTTTTGTGGCCATTACTATGAACCCTGGTTATGCTGGACGCTCAGAACTACCAGACAATCTCAAGGTACGTTGAAAAGTACAAGAAATGGGCTATTCCAGTTGAAATCCATACACCCCCTATGGAAGACATGACCTTAATTTCCCACACAGAGTGTGTAGATTTCAAATGGAGTCGCCTATTCTGGTAAGTCTATTTAAAAGCTGCACCCCCTTTATGTAAGATTAAGGTCAAGTCTTCCATACAATATGTCATAAACCATTAGAAGCCAGATAATCTCAAAGAGTTTAAAATGGAAGAAGGTACACTGCACCATGTTTCTTAATTAGGAGAAGGTGGTGTAGTGTACCATTACATTGTTTACAATACAAGACAATAATGACACATAAATATTGTAATAAACAATGATTCTAAGCACTTAAAAGTACATTTAGGTAAACAAAAGAGAACAAGAAGTTTGTAATATTAATGCAAACTTAAAAGTACAACAATCTAATCAAAAAGATGTGTTCTCCATTTAGATTAAAAACATTCAATGCTTGAGAAGTGCAGATGTCTTGAGGCAATTCATTCCAAAGTTTTGGTGCTGTTATAGAAAAAGATTTGTCCCCAGAGAATTTTTAACAGGTCCTAGGAACCAGATTTTGATCTGAAGAACGGAGTTGAATACTAGTTGTTTCACCATATAACCAACACATTTTGTGTTTGATGCATGCTTGTTTCTTTTTGCATATTATTATAACAAACATGGAAACAAATTGCATTGTTTACATTATATGTGATGTGATCAAGCAACATCAGTCAAAAATTGGGAATACTGATTTTCAGATATAGCCAACCAAAGGATATGATTCTTTAGTTGCCTATCATTTTGAAACACTTCAGCTGTTCAAGTCTTCGGAACTAATGTTCAATTTCAATGGGTTTTCTGCAAAATGTAGCTTTGCAAATGCTTTATACAAACTGGAAATTGAATAAGCCCAATTTCAGACTGATTTTGCTTGATCAAACCACTATTTGTTTTGGTGACAATGTTTTTTTGCATATTTTCATATACAGGTGTTGTTCAGAACAGTAGCTATGATGGTGCCAGATTATGCACTGATTGGTGAGATCGTGCTCTACTCTTTCGGCTTTATCGATGCTCGTAATCTGTCCGTCAAGATTGTCACAACGTATCGTCTGTGCTCTGAGCAGCTGTCTTCTCAGTTCCATTATGATTATGGTATGAGAGCAGTCAAGGCTGTGTTAGCTGCAGCTGGTAACTTGAAGCTGAAATTCCCTGATGATGACGAAAATATTCTGGTAAGTATCAGGGTCAAGATTAAAAATTCAGCCATTTCTTAAATGTTCTTGAAAGGCTTTTATGGCAGGTGCTCCTGCTCATAATTAACAAGTTGACAGTTTAAATAGGATTTCAATAAGAATTAAGATTGTCAAATTTGGTAAAATTCATATTTCTAATTCAGGAATTCATTTGATTTTTTTTTACATATTAATTAATGGTCACTGAAGATCTTGACCAATACACCTTTGTGCATTCTCCATAAATAGAAATGTGTACAGTATGCAAAGGTTTCACCACTGATTAATTGCAGTAACGATTAGAGAACAGGGTTTTATATCGCATATGTGGTGACATTCATTCACTGGCATTTGATCTGTCGTGCTGGTCTGTATTTGAATGCAAGTGAAGGGAATTGAGAAGGCATTTTGGTACAAAGTTTACAGGTAAAGTATATTACATTGCAGAAATAATAGTAAAAACAGGACAGGTGTTTTATAAGTTCATTGCTATCTCTGCTTGGTTTGTGATCTGATGTTATTGACAGCTCATCTTTGAAAATATATAATGCAACAAATCTTGATTCCTTGCAGCTGCTGCGTTCCATCATGGATGTCAACTTGCCTAAGTTCTTATCACATGACATCCCTCTGTTTGAGGGTATCATCTCTGATCTCTTCCCCGGTGTCAAACTCCCTGAAGCTGATTACAAAGTGTTCCTAGAAGCTGTGGAAGAGATTTGCCAGAGGAAGAATCTTCAAAATGTTGATATATTCAAGGAGAAGATCATCCAGACTTATGAGATGATGATAGTCAGACACGGGTAAGTTTATAGATAGCGTATAACGAGACCGTTTGCCACCATTGTAAGGGTATGGTGGATACGGTAGGCCACTGGTATTAATAATGTTCTGTTCAGACTTCACTTGGTAGTAGTTTATTATCTTCATACAATGTTAAAATACATAGACATCAAAATCATAGAGCAAACCCTTGTTGTGTTCATTCAGTGATAGCGTGAGTCAGAGAGAGTATGATCTCAGCACGCTACGGCTTTTATTACTGTCTGCCCATTCATACCCAAATTACTTTTGTCGATCAGAATCGATCGGAATGATTTGGCAATAGCTCTTTGTGAAAGGGATCGGAATTCAAAATCGTGAATTCAGAATTAATCGTAATTCTGCATGTATCTGAATTTCTTAAACAAGAATATCCTGAAAAAGGTTTGGATCCCCCATCAACATTCCGCACTGTTACAAGCGTGGCAATCTCTTCATATGAAGAAGTTGGCCAGAAGAAGCCCCAAATTTGAATTATAAACTAGTAGCAATTAACAGAATAAATTGCAAATGTACATAGCTATGAGGTACAGTCTCACAAATTGGGCTACTCTATTTAAAATTCATACACTCCTAAATAATGACAACCAATCAGAGCAAACGTTAGTAAATTATTAGCCGTGCATAAATATTGTATAATTGATGCGGGTGCGCACTCCACGTAATGCGTGCAGTGCTTTCGGACGAATTCATTTTTCTTATGGGTTGATGCATTTATATCTGCTTGTATTTCCCAACATTTTTAGTGACTATTTTGTTATAAATTAGGAAAAATCACAGGATTTTTTAGTTGTGTATGAAATATGTCAATTAATGCGTATCACTTTTTGCTCGAGAAATTGTACAAAATAATGCACTTGTACTGAGATGTTGATGTGTCTAATGCACTCCCCCCATTAGACGCATCAACATCTCAGTATGTGTGCATTATTTTGTACATTATTTCACTCTCAACTAGTGATACGCATTTATCCTATAATCTATGCACCCCTATGGAAGACAGGACCTTAATCTTTCACAATATGGGTGTAAACTTCAAATGGAGTCACCCATTCAGGTAATTCGATGTGAAATTCACACTCCCTGTGTGAAAGATTATGGTCAAGTCTCCTATAAGAGGTGTATGGATTTCTGATGGAATAGCCCATGATGACAAGTGATCTAAAAGTGACCATAAGGTAAACTTACACACGAATCCGCCTTGACACATTCCCACACCTCACTGGCGGTCATGGCCTATTCGTCTATACTGAAACATGCAGTTTATTATGACAATATGCTAGCTTTCAATTTATGCATATTTACATTATGCAAATCCTGGAAGGATATTAATGATTTGTTTCTGGTATAAATGGAAAAAACATCTGGAAAAGCCAAGATTATCTGAAAAAGATATAACAAGCAAGAATGGATATTTATCCAAGCAAGATTGGCTATGTATGCAAGCAAGATTGGCTATATATGCATACTTTTATACCTTCCTCGAGTCAGTAAAGTAAAATCAAATTTTGCAATTTTCTCGAAAACTGTTCATTTTTGCAGGAATTTGTTATGCTAGTTGCATTCCTTGCATCATTTCCTTTCTAAAAATGTAAACTTTTATATACTTTTCATCATTACATTTAGAGAAACAATAAAAAACAATATCTAAACTACTGACTCGAGAAAGGTATACAGGCTATATAGTCAAGTATTTCTAAAGAGATAAAAATCTGATGAATTGGAATACAGCTTACTATATGGCAGTGTAAATTGCAATTGTATAGTATGTACAGAGTGCCCCCCCTGACAAAAAATGAAAGAAAAAAGTGCCTCTCTGACAAAAAATGAAAGAGAAAATCAGGAGGGCAAAGGAAAAGAAAAAGGGCACGGAGCCCCTTTTCTAGCCAAATTCAGGGCCAAAATAGTATAAAAGACAAAAATTGTCCGCGCTACGCGCGCACATTGTAACCTTGAAGTTCCTTTTAGCCGGATAAAAGGCCAAAATAGTGTAAAATACCATTTTTTTTCGCGATACGCGCGCACATCATCCAATTACGGCCTTTTCGGAAGCTCGTAGATATACAGTCTCTATGTATTGTATGATACAACTGCAATTTTTTTCTGTTCCCCCGAAATTTTATTTTGCCCCCCTGACCCAGAAAGCTGGCTACGCCCCTGTATGTAATATTGTATGTTCATGTATTAAAGGTCCCCTGAAGATGAAATCATTCTGTCTATAAAACTTGTCCAAATATTAAGTTTTTTCTTAATATCTCAAAAACAGTTTTGATGGAGTTGGGCCCTTCTTCCACTCAGGTATTCAATTGTCAATAGGTTTTTGCAATTTACTTCTTTCAAAGTGACAATATGCCGTTTAAATCATATAATTTTCCTTTAGATTCATGTTGGTGGGAGAGCCCTTTGCAGGCAAGACAGAAGTACTACACACATTGGCTGACACACTAACCCTACTCAATGAGAAAGGCTTGAATGAAGAAGAGAAAGTCATGTACAGGACGGTCAACCCCAAGGCGGTCACTATGGGTCAGCTGTTTGGACAATTTGACCCTGTCTCACATGAGGTACGAAAAATCAATCTACAGCATTGTCGACAACATTGTGAAACACAAGTTTTTTGTTAACTGATCACATATTGTAATCTTGTTTTTGTCAGTGTGGGAAGTTAAACAATATGCATCAGTCATTCAGAATGAAGTGTTTGATTGGTCAGGTGCCACTGTGACAGCCATAAATATGGTATATGACTGCCCTGGCTAATCAGCGTGCAGATTGCAAGTTGGAAATCAACCAAGTTAATGAACAACAAGCACCAAAATCTATTATTATATGAATGTTTGCTTCAATCATTAATAAGGATTCATGCTCTTAATTTTATCAATTAAACCCCAGATAAACTTGTCAAGGTTCCCACGGAGTGTGGAAAAGTTGTGGAATTTTAAGATTGAAAATCTGGGGAAGCGTGGTTATATGATATTACTGTACTTTGGGGATCCATTACTAGTTACTGACACACACTATAGATTCATACACTGTTTGTCATTGTCTTCTCTGTCATTTCTTGTGACATAACAGCCAGGCCCATCTCAAAATGTAAGTCTTGTCAGCTTCCATCATCATAATGTTGTAAATTTTCGTATTTAATATTTCATGTTTTACTGCCGTCTTCCCAAATGTAGTTAGATTAAGCTTCCTTGTTTCCTGCTTATCTGTTTGTATAATTTCCCATATGATCAATTGTGAAATGCTTGTAGGTAATATAATCAGTTTTCTTTACAGCAGAAATTATTTGTTTGTTTTGTTTAGTTTCTACTTTTGCAATTAATGTATTACCCTCAATTGCCTTCCCCATAGTTAAAAGCAAGAAACTGTGTGAAATATATTTTTACAAGAAAATCATGATATACTCCTCTCTCCATCACCCCACCCTAATAAGAACAAGCTGTAATCGTTCAATATTTTTGAAATTGTGTCTCATTCGCATACATACTGTATAAATTCCGTGAAAGTCTATCACAATGTGTCTATCACAATGTGTGACATAAATTTAAGAGAAGAACAGGCTCTTGCTCTGATCGACGTATGTGCCCGGTTAATGACTGACATAGGTGGGGCTTTGTGTTCCCTTTATGAGTGTCAAACGAAGCTTTGACACATAATCTGTCAATCAGATTAACAGTCTTTTGTTATCATTGTAAGATGATTGAATTAGCCAATCAGGACATCACTTCTGTGTTTACGCTGTATACACTAAAAGAGCAAACAAGTACTGTTTTTCTCGGCAGACAAGTGTAGCTGATCCACTCAGGCCAAATTTTATTGACATATCGTTATGAATTCGGCAGACGGCCGAATCCGGATTCGTCTTTTGGTAAATTCATTTTAAGCATGCATTACTTTTGAATTTGAGAACAAGGGATCAATGCTGTACATAATAGAGGGCAGCATATCAATTTTGTAACGGAGATCATATGATAACAGCATAGTAAGTATTCAAAAGAGGGCGGTATACATGGTTAGCTAACGGTGCATCGCAGTACGGTCAACGACGATAACCGTTAAAAAGTCGATATGCTGCCCTCTATAGGCAAAGTATTGATCCCTTGTTCTCAAATTCAAAAGTAATGCATGCATAAAATGAATTTACCAAAAGCCGAATCCGGATTCGGCCATCTGCCGAATTCATAACGATATGTAAGAAGCAAAATTGCAAAAACAAATAAACAACAATTACAGACATAGAACATCAGATAAAGAGCATTTTAAAATATCAGCACTTCATAACCTATGTTTGGTAGATGTATTGGTTTTTCAACATTTAAAGCTTTAACAATTATATAATGATAACTTTGGATTCACAATTTCTAACTTTGGCTGAGTATGATCAGATTATGTTGTTTTTGCGTAAACCATAAACATTGCCTCTAGAACTTGTTATTCATAACTATCATATACGTAACTATTTCCCCGAACAGTGGACCGATGGTATAGTCGCCAACACATTCCGTGAGTTTGCCTCAACGGACACACCAGACCGTAAGTGGGTGCTATTTGATGGCCCCATTGATACACTGTGGATTGAGAGCATGAACACAGTATTAGATGACAACAAGAAACTATGTCTGATGAGTGGCGAGATTATTCAGATGTCTAACACCATGAGTCTTATCTTTGAGGCTATGGATTTGTCACAGGCATCGGTAAGTTAGTGAAAGTTTGTTCGGCTTATTATACTCATAACACCGTGTATTGATATAGAATGGCATACACTTAAGTTTATCCGAGCGTGAGTTGATACTTTTTTGATGTGTGCAGTAACAAAAGCTGAATAATTTCCACCTTATATAAGCCTTGTAAATATTATATTCATAGAATACCACATACTTTTTATGTAAAATCTAGATACTCATAACACTAACCCGAACAATGAGCCTAAACCCCAACTATAAACCGTAATTTTAACTATAACCTATCCTTAAGAATTAACTTTTCAGTTGCAGAGGGTTGTCATTTTGATACCATTAAACTGGTTCTCAAAAGTATAACCAAATTATCAGGTTTGCAAAATGTTCATTTTTCACTTAATGGTCATTGATTACAACTTTTCAATAAATGGATCATAGGTTTCTCTACCCGAAGTCAGGTTGACCAAAATTGCTTCCCACAAGGCAATAGGCATATTGCATAACAACAGCTCTGAGGTTAATCCATCTCCTTTGTTATGCAATATGCCTATTACTTTGTGCAAACAAATTTCAGTCAAACTGAATCCAGTAGAGAAATCTAGGATCCACATATTCCCCCATATCAGTTATCCATCAGACAATCGACTTTTGGCCCAAGTGGTCCCCAGCAATTTTTTAACATTTCAACTATCTCTTTTCAGCCTGCTACCGTGAGTCGATGTGGTATGATCTATCTGGAACCAGCTAACCTAGGCTGGCGTCCCGTCTTCAAATCCTGGCTCAATACATTATCAGAGACACTGCAGAAAGAGATTCCACTCTTTACAGCATTATTTGATTGGCTGCTTGTTCCCGTCATGGACTATGTACGCAGGAATTTAAAGGTAAGAAATAATTTACATGTAAGTTAATGCTAATCAGTAACTCAGTTATAAAAGATTTTTTTTTAATTCAAAATTTATGTGAACAGATTGAAAAGTAACCCAGGGTTCATATTGTAGAGACTCTCCAAATATAATTGCAGCCATTCCCAGTAAATGGATTTTTGTATGGTATCACAACGCATTGAAGAGTTTTACTGTGTAGTGTGGACAAGCTGTACTCATAATATGCAGACATGACATTTCAACAGGAATAGTCCAAAGATGCCATGGATTGCAACTGCTCAAAGACAGTACATGGCTGCTCAAAGATGACCCTACGCACATAAACAAAAAAAATAAAACAACAGTGAGCAAGCTGACTGGATAAGACATAACTATTGTTGACTCATTCTTGCCAACAGGAATATGTAGTAACTAGTGAGAACAACATGGCTCGTTCCTTGATGTACTTCGTCAAGATGTTCTTGGATGATAACATGAAAGATGATATGGACACTAAACACCTGAAAACGTGGATTGTGGTAAGTAGTATTGGTTGATATCTTCAATGCCATAAAATATGTGATTAGAAAATGTTTTATGCAAGATCAGGTGCTAGAGATTTCAGTTGTGTCAAAGTTTGTCCTGTGTGAACACAAGTCAGGGTGTGTTTGGGGTAGGTGTGGGAGGAGGGGTATGAGGGAGTGGTATGGGGGAGTAGCATGTGTGTATATTAAAAGTATCAAAACAGCAACATACACCAGATTTTCTCTGTGCAAACTAGGACATACTTGCAATGAGGCACTGTCCAGACATACCTGGAATCCATAAAAAGACATTTGACACTATGTCCTGACATCCACACTTGATAGCAGGAACATGAAGATGGGGGCATGATGGGGGTATGATTGGTGTGGGTGAGGGTGTGTATATGTATACATTTGTGTGTATGTGAGGAGAATGAGTGACAGCTAGCAACCAGTGGCATAACTAGGGTTGGTAGCGCCCGGGGCAAGAAACAAAATTGGTGCCCCTACCCCCACCCAAGAATATCTTAGACGTGGGCAGTGGCGTAGCTAGGGGTTGTGGCGCCCAGGGCTAAGGATACATAATGCCCCCCCCCCCAATTCTTGAAACAATTACGTGGAAAATTTTGACTTTCATCGCTTGGAGGGGCGCATAATCGATGCTGAATCGATCAATTTGGCGCCCCCTAAGGGTGGCGCCCAGGGCACGTTCCCCACTTAGTTACGCCACTGCTATCAACAAATCAATAAATAAAAACAATGAAGGAGAAAGTAAAACAGACGAAGTGACTGAAAAAAGGAAAGTGAATGAGGTGGTAGAGAGCTGAAGAGACAGAATGACTGAGAGAGAAAAATGAAGATAAGTATGTTTAAATCACTTAAGTTCACTAGTCATTATCACTCTGTTTTCTTGCAGTGTACTTTCCTGTTCTCTTTGGTGTGGTCAGTCGGTGGCACCACTGATACAGATGGCCGTGCCAAATTCGACACCTACATGCGAGACGTTATGTCAGGCAAGAATGAAGACCATCCTATGCCTGCGGATGTGGGGGGAAAGATTGAAGTACCAATTCCTGATAATGGCTTGGTCTATGATTTTGTCTATGATGTAAGTAATATTGGCTCCCATGGGGGTCACCCAGTGTTCTATACACTGCTTAATCAATAAAATAAGTAGTGATTTTTCAAACTTATTTTGGGTATAGAAAGCCCGAAAAGCGTACACATTTTGGCCAAATAACTTAGTAGTCAAACTGTTGTTGTGTGTTCGTTGTTAGGTGTTTTTTTGTAGCTGGTAAGGTGAAACTTGTTTAGTGGATCTCATGAAAAGATTTGGTCGATGTGTACACTATCATATTGTCCTAGGGCATTTGGGTGCATTTCATTTACTTGGCAAATGCCGAAATGTTGGTATTTTTTTGCGTGTATCAAGTCCACACCATTTCCTGGCATCCCAACCCCTTCACCCTTCCCTCAGCATTGGTGTTTGGTACTGCTAAACATGCAGAAGCAGTATTGCAGAATTCAATCTGTATTGGGGGATTGCAGCTTACATACATTAGTCCATTCAAAGTGTCCCAACACTTTTGTGTGGCTAAACATTAAGAATTGTTAGGCAAAATTTAATGGATTTGTAAAATTAGCTTGGTGTAAAGTAGTATTTTTCATCTTAAACTGTCATTCTGTTTTAGTGTTTGTCCATGACAAAGTTAACCTCTGTCAGCTGAGAACTTGTTTACTTGATATTTTAATTAAAGTGTAATGGTACTTGATATGAATAATATCAGATACATATGAATCAATGTGTGCATGGGTTCTAAATTTGATGAATTCTTTTATTTGTTAACAGTTCAAAGCAAGAGGCAAGTGGATTCATTGGAATGACACAATCAAGAACATTGAGATACCACCTGGCAAGAAAAACCAAGAGATTATTGTACCTACTATGGACACAGCTAGATATACATATCTTATGGATATAGCTATAAGGCATGACAGGTGAGTAATGCATAGGGGTATAGGATAGGTCACAGCTAATTGGGAATCTTACAAATGTACCAGCTGATCTTATTTTTGCAAAACTTGATCTGCTCTGATCCATATTACGGTTGGAAAGGAGACCAGGGTTGACATAGCTGCAATTTTGTAGCCCACTTAGGCGAATTTTAAGATGATTTTTGGATCAAATTCACAGAAAAGAATACAATTTTAGACCAATTTTGTCGCAAAATGGCTTCTTAAAATTTATATTTTGGGTAGATTTGTGTAAATTTGTGCAACATTTCAAGTTTTGTGCCTACAAAATGGACTGAACATTTGTGTCAACCCTGAATGAGAGTTAACACACCAGGCCAGTTGTAATGCAGCTGTTACATGACAGCGAGTCTAGTTATAAATGTAGGCTTTGTAAGTCACATCTAAAAGCACTCATGAAACACAACTTAATTGGTCATGCACTTAGCAAAATATATAATCTGAAATATCAGCACAACTTGAAATGGTGGTTAGGAAATTGTGAACCTTAGCAACAGGTCCACTCTATGATAATGGATAAGTCAATCAAAAAGTTCAGCATGAGCCTTGCTTCCTAGGGATGTTACACACCTGAGCATGAATCCTAGCCACATAACAACAAAGTTATGGCTCTGACCAGCATCTAAGCAAAGATAAGTGGGATTACTTTCATTCTGTGTCTGAATAGAGCAGGACTTATAGTGTATAACTCACATTCCAGAGTATCCCCATTCAATATGCACTGTAGCAAAAGTGTTCTTTCAGCACATTATATCTGATGTATTATTTTTTGTTAAACTTAATGGTTATTTAATTGAGATTTATATCAAAGCAAATTCAGATAGCAGTCCCCTCCTGTACCACACTAATCTCTTAATCCCAACCCCAAAAGTTAATCCTGATAATCCTTGGTTTGGCAGCAGATTATTCTAAAATCTTGCCTTTCTATGTATTGATTACAGAGCTATCATGTTTGTTGGTCCAACTGGTACTGGTAAGAGTGCATATGTCAAGGAGAAACTGATGAATAACTTATCCAAGGATAAATATGTGCCACTCTTTATTAACTTCTCAGCACAGACTAGCGCTAATCAAACACAGGTAAGTCAATGGTGTGGTGTGTTTCTGAAATTTTCACACAATACATGCAAGGATCAGTATTTCATACACTCCTATATCAAAGCAGCCAATATGAAAAGCGGATAGAAAAATACAAAACATGCATTGATTGTGTATATTGTGCACTCCGCGTACTATGCACAGTGTTCCGTGCGCATTTGCATCGCGTAGGATTGATTCATTTTTCGGGCGGGTTGATGCATTTATATTTGCTCCTATTTTTCAACATTATTAATGATAATACGTTATAAAAACAGAAAAAAATAATGGTTTTTTTTCTTCTTCTCGTGTATGAAATAGGTTGATAAATGCGTATTACTTGTTGAGAAATTAGACAAAATAATGCACTTGCGCTGATGTTGATGCGTCTAATGCACTCCCCCCTTTGGGGCTTGTGCATTAGACGCATTAATATCAGCGTGCGTGCATTATTTTGTCTAATTTCTCTCCCAACAAGTAATACACGTTCATTAACCTATAATTGGATAACAATATCTGAATTCTGTGTGTATTTGGCTGGGGGGCTATACTCAAATATAAGGTATAAGGGGATGTACCACTCTAAGGCTGCGATCACATAGAAGTATACTGTATACAGTATTCGCTATTATAATATACGCTCATTCGATCAGGCCGAGTTCACATAGGATTATACTATGTGAACTCAGCCTGATCGAATGAGCGATATCGTATAGCTTAATACCATATACCATATACTTCTATATGATCGCAGCCTAATGGGTCGCTTTTTTGCACACAAATAAATACTAAACATGGGTCTCGATTTGAGTCAGCCATTTTTTTAAGGTAAAGATATCCCTAAACATGGGTAGGGGTTTTATAGTTCCAGCGGCACAACCCTGTCAAAATGTAATATGAGTACCCCCATGCCCCCACCCCCTTGGGTATTTGGCAGTTTCTTACCATTGAAATTGGCCCAGTGAATGAATGCTCGTTGTTGCCAGTTTCTCAATATCTGACATGATCAAGGGGAATGAGTCACATGTCTTCCCTGGTCGAAAATGACATTAACATTTGTTTCTAAAGAGGACATTTAGAGCTTTCAGAAACTGAAAACCCCATGTTGATACGGTTTTTCTTTGCAAAGTTACATCAATTTACCAATCGCTGAAAACAATATAAAACAAAAGAATTTTAACACTTTCTTTGCCAATATCTCAAAATCAATATTAGCGACATCCGACTCATTTCCCTTGATCGTGTCACATATAATCAACCAATTTGGGCAGCAGATACACTGACTTTTAAATCCCTTGGGCATATAATCACAGTTTTTAGAAATATGAGAGGTAGATTCAAGGTTTGATTGCAGAAATAAAAACATTTTTGCCTCTTTACCTCTGCCATTGATACAAAAGTTTGAAATCTTGATATCCTGTAAGCTACAGTCACTGATGAGAATGGCATTTTAAATGTAGTTTCTCAAAAATATTTAAACCATCAGGTTTAATCCTGTACTAACAAAGTGTTGCCCTTTGACCATAAGAAAGCTATGTACTGATACAATACTGATATGTGTTTTTCTTCTTAGCAGGGTTTGATCATGTCCAAGTTAGACAAGAGACGTAAGGGTATCTTTGGTCCACCCATGGGTAAGCGTTCCGTCATATTTGTTGATGATCTCAACATGCCTGCTAGGGAGGTGTATGGAGCTCAACCACCTATTGAACTGCTAAGACAGTACTTTGATCATAAGAACTGGTAAGTGACATTTAAACAAAAATTCGTTTAATTTTCCAAGATTTTCGCCACTGAAAGAGATGTGAAAGATATTTCAAACACACATAATGATGTTTGCATTTGAAGATCTTAATTCTGCCAAATCATTGGAAATGATTACAGAAGATCACATAAACTAAGTTATTGTACTTTATACTTTTCAAAACTGAAAAAAGTAAAGCCTCATTTATATTTGGTAATAAGTTAAATTGATTAACATTTTTGGAAGTATTGCTTGATTTGCCATATTCAACCAAACTTTTATTTTTTGTGTTCACCTATTCCTCCTCCAAAGGTTTTATATTCCATCATTTTTGGAACAAGTCAATTTACCATTTTATGACAGCCTCTATTTTCTTTATTTAAGATTGGTCCATTTTGACCTAAACACCATATATGTGGTCATTAATTTGTTGAAATTTTTGATATTCAACCTCATTTTCAATGAACTCATGATGAGTCAAATCTCTCCCACATTGTAGGTATGACCTGAAGGACACTTCCAAGCTTGGTTTAATTGATGTGCAATTCTTGACTGCCATGGGCCCACCAGGTGGTGGACGTAATCCTATAACACCGCGTTTCCTTAGACATTTTAACGTGATCGGTGTGACACCGTTCAACGACGAGACAATGCAGAGGATATTCTCAACAATCGTCAGCTATTATTTGAAGGTAAGTGTGTTTTAGCTGTTGTTGATAATATTGATTTTATGTAATGGTTACAGGCATTACAAGTAAGTTACAAAAATGTATGCATTTATATGGCACCTGATTAAACAGATATCAAAGCACCTTACATTTAGCCCACTGCTAGGCAGGGTTGCCAAATCCGTGATTTGGTAGCCCAATTGGGCGACTTTTGAAAATTTTTCCCGCAACTTTTGACAATTTCCTTTTTAAGAAAAAATTTGGCCGACTTTTCAACATTGGCTCTCGCGACTTGCGATAGTTTCCTGCCCCATAGAAACCAATGGTAAAGAGAAAAATTGGGTGACTTTGCGATAATTTGACCCGCGATTCGGCTGAAATCATTTGGCAACCCTGCCAGGTGAAATCCATACACCCCTATGGAAGACATAACCTTAATCTTTGACACAGGGATAGTGAATTTCAAATGGAGTTACCTGAATGGCGACACCCCCTGTGTGGGAGATTAAGTTTGTGTCTTCCATAGGGGGTGTATGAATATCATTTCTTTTGTTGACACCTTCTTTTATCAGCATGATAAGATATAAGGCAATATGTGACAATTTGGTCCATGGGGGCTAAGGAGGCATTTTTGAAATTTGAGTTACTGTAATTATTACATTATACATACAATAGGCTATCATTTACTGAAATCACCAAAGGTCTAGCATACTTGGTTTTAAAGTTTTTTGGTGTCTATTTTCTTATGTATGTTATTGTTTTTTTATTCCATATTTTTTCCTAAATCTCAGTTTCAAATTTGCCACCTTTGGCCCCCATGGACCATATCGTGTCACATATTTGAAGTCTTACCTTATTGTCAGTTGTGCACAGTGTTACTTAAAACTTGTTTTTCTTTTTATCAGGCTAATGACTTCTCCACCGAATACTTCACTGCTGGTACCATGATAGTAGCAGCTACCATGGAAGTATACAAACAAGCTATGGCCAACTTGCTACCAACACCAGCCAAATCCCACTATACTTTCAACTTGAGAGACTTCTCTCGTGTCATCAATGGAGTGCTCCTCATCAAGAAGAATTCCGTTGATAACAAGAGGGTGTTTACCAGGCTATGGGTACATGAGGTGTTCAGAGTCTTCTATGATCGTCTCATTGATGATTCAGACAGGGCCTGGTTGTTTAAGTGAGTAGTTATACGAGGGGGTATCAAAAAGTTTTAGAAATCGCCCAGAAGTGAAAGAGCTATATCAATGAAATTTTGTCAGTGCAATCACTGGTCCTTATGTACACTATGATGCAAAAATGGTCTCATAAGAATGTTTACTTTTTTTACAGGCGCTACATGTCAGTACCTGCCTATGTAACCGCATAACCAGCAAAATGGAGAAAATTGAGGCATGTAGCATGATTAAGTTCCATTTTAAGGGTTACAGAGCCCAAAAAATCTGTGATGAAATAAAAATTCATTTTCCAAAAAGCAACAGTGACAATATCACAATCACCACCGAAGATAACTTTCATTTCATCATCGATTTTCTAGGCACTGCAACCCTTCAAATGCAGGATCTTAATAACACTGCTTGCCTCAATTTTCTCAATCTTGCAGTTTATGCGCAGTAACTGGGGCAGCAGGTTATTAGCATCTAGCGTCGCCTGTAAAAAAAAGTAAACATACTTATGAGACCATTTTTGCACCATAGTGTACATAAGGACCAGTGATTGCACTGACAAAATTTCATTGATATAGCTCTTTCACTTCTGGGCGATTTCTAAAACTTTTTGATACCCCCTCGTATATTTGTTACAGACAACTGGGACAATTTTCATTGAAATTTGGTTGTCACATGGATGACTTATTGGGCTATTCCAATTGAAATCCATACACCCCTATGGAAGATATGTGATGCGATCAAGCGGAATGAGTCGGATGTTGGCAATTTTTAATTTGGCATTTTTGATGTCACTTTCTGGCAGCTTACAAATGCTAAATTTTAATGCAAACCCCAGCAAAAATTGCACATCTGGTTACCGAGTTATGAGCAATTTATCAATGGCTGAAAACAATATGAAACAAAAGAATTTGAACACTGTTTTTGCCGATACCTAAAAAACAATTTTAGCAACGTCCGACTCATTCCGCTTGATCGAGTCACATATGACTTTAATCTCCCACACAGGGTTGTTCATTTCAAATGGAGTCACACATTCATGTAGCTCCATTTGGAAGATTAAGGTCATTCTTCTATAGGGGTATAAGTATTTCAACTGGAAAAGCGCATTACAGGTCCAAACCTGTTGTGTACAGTTTCTTGTTGTGTAAATAGTTCTGTGAATAAAATGGTCCAGTATTTTCACATTTTATAAGCCACAAACATTCATGTTTTCAAACATACTTGTAGGCACACATGAAAATTCTACAAGAACAGTTAAAACAACATGCAAACAAAAACCCATGAAAAATTACAGTGCATTCAGTGTGTGATGTGATTTTGCTGGAGATGCATATAAAATAAGTTTCATTTGCACAAACCCTTGTAATGCCCATAAAATTGTTTAGCCAGCCTTACTTCAAAATGCTGGTTGTATGGTATATGTACATTGTTTTGGTCCCCAATATGACAATCCAGTATTGCAGCCAAAATTGAGTACACAGTGTCATTTTCATCCTTTTAAAATGTTTGTTTATTACACTGTTTGCTTGTCTTGGTTTCATGTGCCACATGATCTCTTTCACTAACCTGCTCCAATATATTGTTCCTTTAATTTCTTCAGCATGTCTAAGGATCTAGTCAAAGACATATTCAAAGACAGCTTTGATGGCGTGTTTGAACACCTCAACAAGGGAGGAGGCGTAAAGGAAGATGGCATGCGTAGTCTCATGTTCGGGGATTACATGAACCCTGATGCAGAGCCGGAAGAGAGACTCTACGAAGAAGTGCAATCTATCGATGAGTTCTACACTGTGGCAGAGCTGGGACTTGACGAGTATAACCAGACACACAAGAATAGGATGGATCTAGTTATATTTAGGTAAGATAAATACCAAAGCATGATGAACTAAAAAAAACCAAAAAAACAGTCAATAGCTGCTTGCTAAACTGATCAAATTGAAAACTGCTTTCTGAAAGAAAAGATCACATTGTTTCTCATGTTCCTCATTTGCTAATGTTTGGCCACACTTAAAAGCAGTCAATATTTTCCTCAGGACAGATGTAAGTGAATGCTTTTTGAGTGATTAATATATTTAGGGGATGAGAGTTCAGCTTTTAAGCTGATTTCAGCATTTTTTATTGCTAAAATTTACGTGTTTTCTTTTATTTTCATCCCATATTTGGCATTTTTTAAACCTGATTTTAAGCTGTTTTTCAGCTTTTTTTAGTAATTTTTGTCTTTTTTTTGTCTGAGGCCTCTCACACCCCTGTATATTGTGGCTACTTATTCCATAATCAAAAAAAAATTGTATCTTGGAGGTGTTGATGCAGGATTAAGCAAGATGTGAAAAAAGTACTCTTTAGTTAGGTAGTACCCATTTTATGATTATGATTAGTGTGCTTAAGGTATTAATGTACTTGGTTTTTATATAAAATGGTAAACAAGTTCAATTTATACAGCATTACCTAGACAAAGATGAAGCCTTCGATTATTCATATGTATTGCTAGGATTATACTAATATTTATGTTCATAATTTCACAAATAAAATTACTGAAATTAAAAAGAACATGTGGAATAATGAGCAAAATTTGATGGTAATGTGATGAATTCCATGGTATAATGTTTTGCAGATTTCCTTTTACAAATTAAGCATACTGCTAACTGTCCAGCGTGTATTATTTTGCACAATATCCTATGCACATGCTTGATGTCACAAGGGTTAACGCTTAAAAAGGACCTTGCTAAAGATTATATTATCGATTAATTGCATGTTATGAAATGCCATCAACACTTCTCTCTTTTCTTACTTTCTCAGATATGTGTTAGAGCATTTATCCCGCATCAGTCGTATCTTGAAGCAGCCTGGTGGTAATGCTCTATTGGTTGGTGTCGGTGGTAGCGGTAGGCAGTCATTGACTAGACTAGCTGCATCGATGTCTGGATGTCTGCTCTTTCAACCAGAGATCTCTAAAAGCTATGGTCATAATGAATGGAGGGAAGATCTGAAGGTAGGTTCTAAATAATGTCAGACTTTTACGCTTTTAATACAGTTCAACCTCTGTTAGCCATGTAACTAAGCAATGGTTGAAATATCTGGATAAGGAAACAAGAAAAAAAACTTGTTGAATACATGAGAGATATTCACCAGTGTCATTGTGTTTTTTCTATTGTCTACCAGAATGTGTTAAAGAATGCAGGTGCCGGTGGTAAGCCAACAGTATTCCTGATCACAGATACACAGATCAAAGAAGAGTCATTCCTAGAAGATATAGATAACTTGTTGAATACAGGGGAAGTGCCTAACCTCTATGCTGTAGACGAGAAGCAGGAACTATTAGAAGTAAGTAAAATTTGGTGCAAGTTGTCTTGTCTGATATTACTATGAATGTTATAGAGATAAAACTGTGTGGATGGTTATTAATTCAAAATATTTCCATAAAAAGAGGATTTGCTTACTTTAACCAAAAAATGCAGCCAATCAGTTCCTGTGTTAGCTATCCTTTATTAGCCTATTAAATACTTTAAAAAGAGTATCATACTAGAATTGCTTTTATATAGGGCAATTAATTACATGAGATCATTGCACTTTACAGGAATTCTGAATTGAATTGAATTGAATTGAATTGAAGCCCTTGATCTGGGGCGGACATTTTAAAAATGAATTTAGAAGAGCAGCAACGACACCACTTGCATTACATTCCAGATGTTAAGTCTACATCATATGCAAAATTTGAGGAAAATGAACGAGACCATTTTATTTTAGGGGCATTTGTCTATAACTTGTCTTTACATGTAGCCCTATGGAGAGAGTGCCTGTTAAGGGCACTATAACCCCCATTTTAGGAACAAAAATGTGATTTAAAAAAAACGGCCTTGTGCGAATTTTCTAAAATTTTCAGAGTATGTAGTATGAACATGTAGAAATATAATCAAGCAGTTACCCTACCTGCTCTTCTCCGAAAAAAATAAAAAGTCCTATACCTCAATGATAAGGCCCTTCGCACTTGATTATTAGTTTCCTGTTAAAGATTTTGAAAAAGGGACGAGGTGACTTTTAATTATTAATTATTAATTATCTTTTATTTTCTTTATTTAGTTTGAACTATTACAAGCAAGTATTGATTTCATTTTGACTAGAGCGGGCATTTAATTATTTCACAACAATATTTGATTTTATAAATAAGTGAAGGTGGAGTTGTACTCCTTGTTTATTCATCATTATTGTTGATGTTATTAAAGTCAGAAAATGGCAAGTAGAAGTAGTTGAAAGTTATTTTAAAGCAGAAAATTAGAAATAAAAATAAAATAATTAATTATTTTGAGATTTTCAATTTTGGATGCGGGCGATAAACAGGAAACTAATAATCAAGTGCGAAGGGCCTAATGAAACCTAGTTACACTTTAGCCCAAGACACTAACCATTTAGCACCCTGCAGGAATGCATCTCTATATAGGCACCGGACCTTAGTCAACCTATAATAACCATCGCAGCCAGGACCAGCTTGTAAAGTTTCATACAAGTAGACTGGGACAGTAAGTTCCTTGCCCCAGGAATTTCAAGCTAGCTCAATATTTCCACAAGAAAGAATAGACACTGCTAGGGCTTGAACTTGTACTGTCATGTATAGTAGTCAAGCACTTTACCAATTGAGCTAATTTGACTGACCAAAGAATATTGTCTGTATTTTCCTTTTCAGGCTGTAAGACCAGTCGCACAGCAACAGGCTGGGGACAAGAATGCAGAATTCAGTCCATTAGCTCTCTTTGCTTTCTTTGTCAACCGTTGTCGTGAGAACCTCCATGTCATCGTAGCTTTCTCGCCCATCGGTGATGCTTTCCGTAATCGTTTGCGACAGTTCCCATCACTTATTAACTGCTGCACCATAGATTGGTTTCAGGTATGTATTGTTTTCTAATAACCAAGCTTTTCTTAAGATTTGTTGGCTGATTGGCTAAATGCTTTGAACATTTTCCCTGAGATGCCAAAATACTTGAAGTAAATCAAGCAAGATACTATATATTGTATCTTGTTATTTATAAACTATTTAGTGTTTGTATACAGAAATAATTCTTCTTCCATGATATCCAGGACAGGGTGTAAGAGTAGCTAGCTAGCATCAGAACTGGCTGTGAAGGATGTTGTCAACCACGTCTGCTGAAATATTTATATGGAAGTAGTAGAGAAAGCAGATAGTTTTGTTAATTGACTTTTTTCTAAAGCAGATTTGGTAAAAAGGAACCATGCTGCTAATTTTACATACAACTTTGTATTTTGTAAAACATGCTATTTAATTTCTTAATGTAACATTGTATGTTGTACTTGCAGGCATGGCCAGAAGATGCATTGGAGAGAGTTGCTCTTAAATTCTTAGAGAATGTTGAGATGGAAGATGATGAGAGGAAGGAAGTGGTGTCACTCTGTAAAGGATTCCATACTGGGGCAAGGAATCTATCTACAAAGTAAGTATATCATGGTAACAATGGATAATTAAAATCCCAACCCACAGTCCACCTCGAAATTCTCTTTGACCTGTCTAAAAGGGCGAGTTTGAAAATACAGGGTAATTAATGGTTTTGTGGAGCAAAACAATGACCATTGCATGACCTATGAGCTGTATTTGTCTTTTGACCTCAAAATTGACGATCCTGTTTATATGTATTTCAATAACCAATAAAGAAGAGCTAGAATAGGATAGGGGCAGTAGACCATTATATTTTCCCAAAAATTGTATAAAATTTTGATTTCTTCCTTGTGTCACAATGAAACTATGATAATACCACAGTTCCATGGGCTATAATCATGTTAACTTGATCAGTCCCTCCACTGATAGCTGTTAACAATATACTTCACAAAAATATTCCATTATTATGTGAATGTATTTATACAAACTAATGAAGATTTCCACAGTTGGACACCAAAGTTTGATCAAAAATTCAGAAAGTTTTTGAAAGCAAAATGGTAGCTGTATATCTTTATATCTTTCAGATTCTTAGACGAATTAGGCCGGCACAACTATGTTACGCCAACCTCCTATTTAGAGTTAATCTCGGCCTTCAAGACATTGCTAGGCAAGAAACGAGACGAGATCATGAAGGCCAAGCGTCGTTACGTGGTGGGTCTAGAGAAGCTGGCGTTTGCTGAGGCTCAGGTCAGCACGATGCAGGTTGAACTGGTTGAGCTTCAGCCGCAGCTTGTTGTTGCTGCTGCAGAGAATGACAAGATGATGGTGGTAAGTAGGGGTACATTTTTGGTGATGGGTGGGTGAGTTGTGATTGAGTAGGGGTCCCTATAAACTCGTTATAACATTTATAACTATCCGTACGTATACATGCATCAATCTTATTAAATTGTAGTTTTATGCCTGTAAGTATGCAGTTGTTCTAATTGAATCAATTTCTATGGTGTATCTTGCGTATTGAAAGTCTGAAGTGAGGTATTGATGTATCTTTCCACATGACCAATGTTCATTGCCTACAGGCCTATCTAGTGAGTCATTGAAAAGAAATATATATATTTTTCCGGCCCACCCCAAAAATCCCACTGGAGAGCAAGCAAGCAATTTTTTTTCTTGATCTTATTGAAACACTTTACTTGATGTCATTTTTCACAGGTGATTGAGAAAGAATCTAAAGAGGTAGCTGCAACAAGCGAGACGGTGCGTAAAGACGAGGCAGCAGCCAATGAGCAGGCAGCAGAGGCACAGGCTTTGAAGGATGAGTGTGAGAGTGACTTAGCAGAGGCCATCCCAGCTTTAGAAGCTGCTTTAGCTGCTCTTAACACCCTCAAGGTATGCAAGGGTGCAGAATTCTATGCACGTCATCAAATATGTGATGTGATCAAGCAAAATCAGTCGGAAATCGGAAATTTTGATTTTAAGATATAGCCAAACAAAGGCAAACAAAAGAAATATTTCCTTTTGTTTCCTATTGATTTGGAAACTCTTTTTGAACTGGTTGTTCAATTTCAATGGGGTTTTCTGCAAAATGCAGCTTTTTACTATCTTATTAGAAACTGAAAATTGAATATGACCAACTCCAGACTGATTTTGCTAGATCACACCACTTATAACAAGAAATTTGACAAACAAGTTTGGATTTTGTCAAAGTTCATATGAATCTAGAATGTAGACACTTGGTTGTTCAGCTACTCATGATTTTGACCAATCAATTTTTAAATCTGCAGATAGGGATGATGCAATACCGCATCCAAAATCCAGCACTCATCACAGAGGCAGAGTGTAAATTCTATTTCATACACTCTAAGATTGCAAGAACCAATCAGAGGGCAGTATTTTGGGACACATTCATTTTTCTTGTGTGTCAATGCATTTATGTTTACTCGTATTTCAAACATTTACAATTTTATCATAAAAATAGCACAAATCTTAAATTCTAACATGCTCTTCTCTGATTTGACAATATATATTTGTGATTTGATGCACATGTTACCATACGTTTTGACTCTGAAATTTGAATGAAAAAAAATGCATTTCACACTTTTTTTTTAGTTTTTTAGTCTACCTACGGGAAACAAAAACTTTACTTTTAGCCTAAGCCCTCAATGTTTTCATCAATATGTTAACTTAAATATTCCATTCCGAGGATACAGTGGTGAGGGCTCGTTGGCCCAGCAGTACGGGCTCTACCTCGCAGTTCGAGCCCGGCGGTGTCATCATGTTGTGCACTTGGGTAAGGTGCTTAATCTCATTTACCTCTCTCTACCCGGTGGTGAAATGGGGAGCTGTTATGAATAGTGTCCATTGCCCACTGCCCAAAGGTACAAGCATGCTTGAGTATTGTATGGTAGATGATACATTCTAATGATAGTGGAATAAATGTAAAACACTTCGTTACCTGTGAAAGGCACTGTATTAATGTCAACGTTTATTTATTTTATTTTCCCAGCCTGCTGACATTGCTGTAGTGAAGACCATGAAGAATCCACCAGGTGGTGTGAAGATAGTGATGGCAGCCATCTGCATCATGAAAGACATCAAACCAGAGAAAATAGCCGATCCAGCAGGAACAGGAGGAAAGGTCTTGGATTACTGGGGACCTTCAAAAAAACTACTGGGTGACATGAGCTTCTTGCAGAGTCTGAGGACGTATGATAAGGATAATATTCCGGTAGGTCAAAGTTGTCATTTTTTATTGAATTGTTTGTGTGTTTGTCCACAGCTGACTAGCCCTGAGCATGAAAATCGGGACAAAAGTTTTTCTGTTAAAAAGAATACCAAATAGTGGAGGTGTTAGTTCAATATGTTAGGAAAATATTTTACCTCATGATCCCTTGTTGACATTGGCTACCATGATTCATGTAGCATTTCATGTCCACCATTTTGATCCCTTAGCTTATTGAATAAATACCGCTTATTACATGTGGTTTTCCAAACTTTTCGGATCTTGATTTGAAATGGTCTATAACATTACCCTCACTGTTGGGCACAATACAAAGTAAAGAGATTTATTTCAAATTTTATGCAAACTATACAATATATTAATTATTATACAGAACATGCAATTATATTAGTAAAGTCTAAAAGTCATTTTTTTCCTTTATTCACCAGGTTGCCTCCATGAAGAAGATCCGAGGTGAATACATCAGTAATCCAGAGTTTGACCCGCCCAAAGTTGCCAAGGCCTCGTCCGCTGCAGAGGGTCTGTGTAAATGGGTCATGGCTATGGAGGTGTATGACAGGGTGGCTAAAGTTGTGGCTCCTAAGAAGGAAAAATTGAAAGAAGCTGAGGAACAGCTGGCACAGACAATGGGCATTCTAAATGGTGAGTGGTAGACAAATGATTGATTGGGTTAATCCAATTGAAGTTACCATTTTGGTAATATCTTTTAACCTTTTTAACCTACTTTCAAACTCACCCTCCCTATGTGGAAAATGGAAGATTTCGGGTAAAGCTGACAAAAATATCGGACAAAAGCCCTTGATATTTTTATCACACGTCACTAGTGCAATGAATATTTGCACTGACAACACTGCTTCATTTCTAAAGCGAGTTTTGCCGGCTTCCGATACTTACCGTATTACATATGTGACATGATCAAGGGGAATGAGTCACATGTCGATCCTGGTCGAAAATGAGTTTTACATAGGTTTCTAAAGAGGACGTTTAGAGCTTTCTGAAACTGAAAACCCCATGTTGATACGACTTTTCTTTGCAAAGTTACATCAATTTATCAATCGCTGAAAACAATATAAAACAAAAGAACACTTTCTTTGCCAATATCTCAAAATCAATATTAGCGACATCCGACTCATTTCCCTTGATCGTGTCACATATATTGAATATAGGCACATCCAAGTGCAAGGAACCAGATCACGATGGGCTGTCATGACCATCGTGTGTCACCAAATTTCATATTTGAGGGGGTGAAATTGAACAAATCTGGCTGAAAAATGGTTTTAAAGAACGTAAAAATAAACGGAACTGGTGTAATTGGAGGAACAGATTTTGTTTTCCGAGTATGTGACGAAGCGTCACTGACCAAACAGGACTTGTATGAAACCACACAAAAATGATGTTTTGTCATAATATTAATAAAGTTCTGGTTTTCACCAGTGGTATTTCTAATAATAACACAAGTATTATTTATCTCTTCCTAACTGTTCAATAAAACTATTCCGTAGTATGGAATCAATGAGCTATTCCAGTTGAAATCTATACACCCTCTATGGAAGACATGACTTTAATCTCCCACACAGGGGGTATAAATTTAGGTCATGTCTTCCGGGGAATGGATTTCAACTGGGATAGCCCATCATTGTAATTTGTATGTAAACTTCAATCATTGGCATAGACATATCTTTTGATGATCAAACATCTTCCTAATTTCAGCCAAACGAGCTGAGTTGCGAGCTGTAGAGGAGCGACTAGCAGCTCTCAAGCAGCAGTTCAAGGACATGACAGATAAGAAAGACCAGCTGGAGAAGCAGGTGAATCTGTGTGCCAAGAAATTGGAGAGAGCAGAGAAACTTATTGGAGGTCTGGGTGGTGAGAAAGACAGGTGAGGAATTGTAATTGAGATATAACACCTATGTAGTTTACTCATGCACTCAGTGGGTCAACATTCTTGGTTGAGGACTGAGGAAATTATGTGTAAATTTTGTGTTGAATTTTACCTCCCCCCCCAAAAAAAAAAAAAAATCTTGAGAACTGATTCTGAGCAATTGTGTTCATGTTAACATTTTGAGCTGCATCTGAAAATTGAAACACATTGAAAAATTCACTGTGCAATCATGTCATAACAGCAGGCAAAGACATAGGCTCAAAATAAGTTAACAATTGGAAGGGAAACAATAAATGACTTTCCCCCGTTAAATTTTAAATATTCATGATGGAGGAGGTGCAACAAAAGACAAGAGCATGAAATTGCACTGTATGGGTTTCAAAATAGCCATTTCCATTTAAATACATACTCCATCTGTGTAAAATATACCTTTATTCTTCCACAGGATAATGTCAAATTTCAAATGGAATAGCCCATGTTTTGTCAACACTTCTATAACTGGTCACGCTCTATTATTTTTCAGATGGACGCAAGCAGCAGCCATGTTGCAAGACACATATGATAATTTGATAGGTGATGTATTGATATCATCTGGTGTGATTGCATACCTAGGAGCCTTCACTTCACTCTACAGGAATATCTGTACCACAGACTGGAGCAAAAGTTGTGCGGTAGGTGTTGTTGCTAGTTTATAATCTTTTGATTATCCCACTCTAGTATTATAAGTTTTAATAAAGCCATTTTGTAACATTTGATCAATAGAAGGCCCTAATTCTAAAAATTCTGATCTTCACACAATTCGTCGGGTTGCAACACATAGTGGCATAGAGTAATTTTTCTGAATTTTCCGTTTCACATAGTGAAGTATAAGTTTAGAGTTAGTTACATGTATATCCTATAATAGTTATTCCTTTTTTACTATAAAAGATAGCTTGAACCATAAACTTCCAATTTCAAATGGAATCGGGCCACTGAGAGATTATAGTGGAGGAGTATCTACTCTATTATTAGTAACATATCCTTCAAACACGTTTTTCTCCTAAACATATTTTGTCCTTCACGTACACCACTATGTTGCGACTGAAGATTATTGTAATGTACTTTGATGAACCATAATATTATGTGGAAAACAATGACCAAGATGCTTTTTAAAAGGCCCACAAAAACGTTTGTCTCTGAAATCATCACACACTTTACTGCAAACATTTGTTTCTTCCAAAATAGCCTGAGAAAATTCATTCTATTCAATGTTTATATTTTTGCATTTCCAGGCTAAGAACATCCCATGTTCCCAGAGCTTTTCTCTGAGTGAAACGCTAGGAGAACCAATCAAGATCAGAGCATGGAATATTGCCGGGCTGCCTACTGATAACTTCTCAGTTGATAATGGAGTCATTGTGGACAACTCAAGAAGATGGTGAGCTACTAGGAAATAGCTTTTGTATATTTGTTTTAAATTAATTTCTGTCTCCTGGGGTTGGCACTGTTACATCTTGCATCAAAACCCTCAAATTAGAGGTATTTGCCGCTGAAATGTGTAGGGTTTTTTTTGCGAAAAACCCTTAGACGTGTGTCTATGTTTTGAAAGAAAAGACTCTTAGACACAGGTCTCTTTGAAAAGATATTTCCGTGTACGCACAAACAAATTTACTAACATTTAAATAAATAAATAAATTTCGGTGTTTTATACAGCGCCTTTTCCGGATCTAAGAGGGATCAAAGCGCTGTAATTTCGCTGCTATGGTGGATCATCACAATCAGATCACATCAACTAGGCTGGTTGCAGCCGAACTTGGCGCAAACCTATCCGCACTTAGATTGTAACATCCACCAATTATCTATGCAGCTCCCCAAATTCCAATGGGTGAAGGAAGTTTTTGATAGACAAACAACTAATCACAGATTTTTTTAAATCCCATTTTCTTGTGAAACTTAAATTCTACAAATATCAAAACACTTTATTCATAGTACCATATTTTATACATGTTTTCTTTCCCATACAAGGCCTTTAATGATTGACCCACAAGGTCAAGCCAACAAGTGGGTGAAGAATTCCTGGAAGGACCACAAGCTATCAGTGATTAAGCTTACTGATAACGACTATATGAGAACGCTGGAGAACTGTATCAATTTTGGCACGCCACTGCTGTTGGAGAATGTAGCAGAAGAGTTAGACCCATCGTTGGAGCCTCTTTTGTTAAAACAGACATTTAAACAAGGTATGTACATAAGCCAATTTCTGTTACAACAATAAGTGATCACTTTTTTTTTGTCTTCTGGGCAATGTATATGAAAAACTGAAAATTATAAAATTTCTGGATATATTTTGATTCTTTACTACTGTTGAAATTTGCAACCTGGCAACTTTGAATCCAAATCTCAAGATCCACACATCAAACTGTGATTAAAATACCAGCCTACTTCATAGGCCTTTTTTTGTTATTCATTAGTTTTAGAATATTCGCTACAGAATGCACCGTCAACATTCCATTTTTTCCCGTGGCTATAGGTGCTCAAGGGACTAATTTTTGGATTGTGGTTAATTAGGCCTAAAAAATTGTTTGATTGGGTCAACCCGATCAATCCAAAAAAATAGGTCCGACCCTGAATTTAAAAAAAAAATAATAATTTAAGAAAAGAAAAGAAGTTCCAAGGCCTGTATCAAATGCAATTTACCGCTTTAAAAGTTAGAAAAAAAATCCATACCTACCTACCTACAAAAAATTCTTTTTTATGTTATGCCAATCAAACAAATTTTTAGGCCTTATCTTAATGCTGTTGACTGTGGAAACAACAAGGTGGTTTGCTTCATAATTATTTCTGCCGTATGGACATGTAAACCAGTTCCAAAACATTTCATTTCTATACATTATAATATTTACACAATTTCTTCTTGTATACACAGCTGGTGTAGAATGTATCCGCCTTGGTGAGAATGTAATAGAGTACTCTCAGGACTTCCGTTTCTACATCACCACCAAACTGCGTAACCCTCACTATCTGCCAGAGATTGCCACCAAAGTGTCACTGCTTAACTTTATGATCACAATCGATGGGTTGGAAGATCAGTTGCTAGGAATCGTGGTAGAAAAGAGAGGTAAGTTTTGTTTTTCAAATGTGTAGAGACATACCTCATAGAAAAAAAAACTTCATTTGCCCTCCTTGATATTTTACTTGCCCTGCACTTTGCATCTATTTATTCACCGTAAACCTTATGATGTAATGATACAATTGTAACCACTGGACGGACATGTCAATTATTTTGGTTGCCCGACATCCAATAATGTTTGTCCTAGGCTGCCAGATGGGCTGAGAGCTACTGGGCTATTCCAGTTGAAATCCATACACCCTAAGGAATACATGACTTTAATCTTGCACACAGGGAGTGTGAATTTAAAATAGGGTTATCTGTGGATGGCTCCATTTGAAATCTACACCCCCTATGTAGAAGATTAAGTTCCTGTCTTCCATAGGGGGTGTATTGATTTCAACTGGAATAGCCCCTTTGGCAGCCATGGCAGTTCCTTGCTACCTAACTGGAGGCCTTTGCCATAGTCATTTGCCAATAAGAGATACTAAACAAATCATTGAGACCAAAAATGCAACAGCACTCGCTTATTATGCTGTCTTACATGCAGCTGGAATGTTTTAAGCTATGGTTGTTCTGGTTTTGGTTGCTGCCATTCACAACTTCAAAAAATTTTTTAATTAAATTACTTGCACTTATTATTGAATAACCTTTTGATTTCTTGCATCAACAGGCCAGAGTTGGAGGAAGAAAGACAAGCGTTGATTCTGCAAAGTGCCGCTAATAAGAAACAACTGAAAGAAATTGAAGACAAAATTCTAGAAACACTATCATCATCAGAGGGCAACATCTTAGAGGATGAAACAGCCATCCAGGTCCTAGACTCCTCCAAAGTCCTGTCAGATGAGATCTCCAAGAAGCAGAAGGTTGCAGAAGAGACTGAGAAGAAGTTGAACGAATCGAGGGCTGGGTACAGACCTATTGCAAAGCATTCTAGTGTGCTGTTTTTCTCCATCACTGATTTACCTAATATAGATCCTATGTATCAGTATTCTCTGACATGGTTTGTCAATCTGTATATCAACTCCATTCATGACAGGTAAGCACACACTAGACTTATTCCACCAGCCGTCTACACTGCGCATGTACTGTGTTATGCTTCGTAGTGACGACTGATTAACTTACAGTACATATTGTGTCAGACTTCTGAAAATATTCAATGTGACTTTGGTTGTGCTCTATAGCGCGACTGACTAACAGTGCCCGTGTATCGCGCTCGGAAGTTCTAAAAACAACAATCTCGGTCAAAAGGTCAATTTGGACACAACTGCACATGCTTTATGCCACAGAAATTATGTTGCAAAATTCATCACTTTTTTCCACATAGTTTTGTCAGTCATCAATCCAGAAGGTTGCTGAATGAGGGCAGCAGTGTAAGCACACACATGGTTCACGGACGCTCACAAACACACTAAATATTAGATGGCTGCTGTTTAATTTTTAGACTATGCTAGAAGTAAAGGAGGAAAAGAAAGTATTATAAAAGGATTCCTCCCTAAGTTCAACCTCCATTTTTAGACCAGGTCTAAGAGACCTGGTGTAACTTGTTTTGTGCATACATACAAAAATGTTTAACTTCAAAATGTGACATGATCTGATCCATTCAGGCAAAAATCAAAAATATTTCAAAGTAATGGACAAATAAGGAGAAGACAGGCAATATAATTATAAGAAACAGCATTTTGAAATATCATAATTATTCGCAACGCAACTAAGCGTACTAGATGTGATTTTAGTATTTGCAAAGATTACTTTATGGGAAATAATATTATGATTTTTCAGTGCCCCCAAGTAAAGAGTGAATTGGGTTGCATCGCAAATGTTGGCACCATAACCACATTGAAAGCTTAATACTTGTTTATCTCAGTTATAATTCAATACATTTCTATCTGTTTCCATAGCAACAAGTCCAAGATCCTAGAGAAGAGGCTTCGCTACCTGTCTGATCATTTCACATACAATCTATACTGCAATGTGTGTAGGTCTCTATTTGAGAAGGATAAGCTGCTGTTTTCTTTCATTCTATGTGCAAATATTCTTATGTAAGTACACAATTATGTAAATCGACTAAAACTTTTAATTCCCACAAAGTTTCGAATAGCGTAACACTGAACTGAGTTAGAGCTCAATTTATAAGTGTATTTTAACATAGCATCACAACGGATTCTAAAATTTGTTGTTGGATTGAGTTTTTTCACTAGCTACAACAAAATATATGAGCTCATTATGACAAGAGAAAAACAATTATTGTGAGAAGAAGATTTATGACTAAATTTTAATTTCATTGTAAATGTCATTCTTTGGTAAAAGACACTAGATTTATGGTCTTTGAGTGTACGTGAGGTAATCCATGGTCTGGAAAATTACAGTCAACCAAACTTTTTTAAAATTCTTGGTTTCAGTATTTGGAACTTTGTGGGAGGTAACATTTTGTTAGTAGATATCTGTCAGACCATATACATGGTGCTTCATATCTGCAAGAATTTAATGTAATGAATTATATATTTAAGAGTTGTGTCGTGTATGTCATCAATATAGAGGTTTATTCAACAATGCATGAACTAGCATCAAAAAGACACATAACATAACATGTGAAAGGATTCTTTAGCAAACGCTATACATATATATTACATCTGCCATAGGAGCAATATCAGACTGTTCATCAGTTTACCCAAGGTGTAAGAAAACTGTCCAATTACCAAGCAATATGGAGAGGGGGATTTTCTCTGTGCATGTCATTTGCTAAAGCATGTTAAATGCAAATTAATGTTGTAAACCAGTTTTCTTGCATGGAAAGCAAGCTTGCATGAATCATGCTCATAATGAGGTATTCTAGTTGAAATCCATAACAACCCCTATGGAATTAACGCCACACAGGAAGTGTGAATTTCAAATGGCATTACCTGAATGGGCGGCTCCATTTGAGATATACACCCCGTATGTGGGAGATTAAGGCTATGTCTTTCATAAAGGGTGTGTATGGATTTCAATTGGAATAGCCCAATGCATGTATATTAAACATGAAATTGCAACCACTGTATGTATCATTCCAACCATTTTATTATGCATGAGTACTGTCAGAGATGCAAATAAAGCTAAATATCTAAGGGTAAAATGAGCTGTGTTGTACGTCTGTAGGCCTGTGCTCAACTGATGGTGCTTATTACAGTTTGGCATCATTTTGGCATACTGATGCTTTGTTTTAGTGCAAAAGTTATGCAAAAAAATTTGGTTGCACAAGAAGGTATCCATGTTCTTGATCAGCCATTATTTTCAAGGCAAATTGTTTTAGGTTTGTATTTTGATCGCAAAGTAGCCTTAACACCTAGAAAGCATCTTCAATACAATGTGATTAGATTGTGCAACACACATACCCCCACCCCCATATTGAACAGAGATTTATGTGATACAGGGGATGTGTTTCAAAGCAATTAATGAATATGTGGATCGCCTGTACAAAATTTTGAATCTTGTATGTTTTTTGGTCCTTGTCTCACATTTACATAATTATTTGTTCATCATTATGTTCTCATTATATTCATAATGATGCTCTATGAAAGTTAGCAAGTTTCAGATATTAGGTCCGCATTGTACAGTCCACATTATTTGCATCTCTGTTCATCATTATGTTATCATTATGTATATATTCATATTGTTCACATCACCATAGGGCATCTAAAGCCGTAGCAACCAACTGTACAATGTAAGTTACCATCATCATAAAAATCATTGAAAACCATTGTTGAATCGTTCTATTTTATATCGTTCATAAATTTCATATTGTTTTGTTTTTTTCTCTCAATATTTTGCTTTCATTCATGCATTCATATAGATCATCTGATTACTCAGGGTATGTTGCTAGCATGGCTTGCTTTAATTTTTTATAAATTTTGTGTGCATATTAATAATGCTTTGCACTAATTGCTACTAACTCTGTAAGTTACAAAGTAAAATTGAAATCATATTTGGTTAATGGCCTGAGCTTTCGATCCAAGCAGGATCTTTATCAAAGGCAAAGTTTCAAAATTGAAATGCTCAATTATTGTAAGACTCAGTCTATATAATAACAACAAAGCATTTTGTAGTCAGCAGAGCATCAGATCAGTAAATTTAATGTGACAGTTGCAGGTTTAGATTTTCAGACAGTTTTTCCAAAGCTTGCTCAGTCCATCTACCAGCAGCATACTACATGTTGGTGGCAGACATGTCCTTCATTTACTCTTGCTTAAGGATGCAAGCAGGATTGTGCTTGGCAGAAAATGTGTCAACTACATTTTAAAAATGCATCTTACAAAGTGATATTGCATATTTTTGGAAGGAAATACAGGATGTAGCTCTAACTTCGGAATTTTTTTTAGAAAACCGTACAAAATTGAGTTTTCTCCCCAAATTTGTTTTAAGTTAACCATAACAAGTTTTCTGTCCACCTCAAATTTATAATAAACCTACCTTGTTAATCTAGAGACAAATTCTAATTACTACTCTCTCATTATAAATTTTAAAATCCCTACCAAATGCAATCCTGCATGCGTTCTTAAACAATCAAGAAGAGATGTGTGTGATTTTTTTAAGTGGTACGTTCCACAATTTGATGAAAAAATATTCACTTTTGTTAAAATATCGATTTGTATGAAAGTAATAAGTTATTGAGCAACTTTTGAAAAAACATGCTTCATTTGACAGATTACTTTATTGCAATTTATAAATATTTATGAGCTAATCATGCCAATTCATTGGTCAATCACAAACATCTATTTCAACAACACTATCCCTATAAGTAATTAAAGTATGTGTTATGTAATGAAACAAATAGTACATGGTTTATATCGGGAAAATAGGGCAACTATTTTTCCTCTAAAACGAAGGTTACTTGCTCTATAGCCAGTACCTTGTATGGGAAAAACATGGTTTGCCCTATTTCCCCCGATATAAACCATGTAGTATTTGTATTATATTTGTTCAACTTGTAGTAGGCAAAAACTATTTGGTGTTTGTTACTGTGTCTGTTCGCGTCAGTGAAGTCCCAACTTATACTTGCATACACTCCTAAAAGCACAAGTAAGACACGCAATATGCAAAGTGTACTTTGCGTACGTGCTACACACAACTGTGTGTACGCCATTCTATATCAATCCAAGATGTTATGAGTCTTGCTTATTGCAAATTGAACAAAGTATATTTGGTGAAAGAACTTAACATATAAAACTGTGGTAATTTTTGTTGTGAACTTCATGAATCTATTTGTATTTTCCAATGCTTTATTTGTATGTGATTGACATTCCAAGATTGACAGTGAAATGAAATTCTTCCTGTAACATAATCCTGTGTGACAAATCTGTGTGTGGATTTCTACTACCCTTTCACTTTTGAATACAACAAATTGAGGACAAAACAAACAACAGGAATGTTACCTATATTGGTATCAATATTTTTCATAAACTTACTCTATGTTCACCGATACTAACTGTACTAATCATGGATCCCTGTTTGGATAAAGACAACTTTAATTTTATGTGAAAGTCAATCTTTTGATTATTTCTTTATTGCACCAATGAAACTAACTGCTCAGTACTATAATTAACTGCAATGAACTGATGTGTGGCAACGTTAGCTTAACCCCATGAGAACTACCTGCTGATTGGCCAAAAAGAAGTTTTCATTATCAATTGGCCCAATCAGCAACATTGTTAGTATAATTTCACCACACAAAAAAATTGGGGTTAATTGTTTGCAAAGCTCCATTCTGATTGGTGATTAAAGTGAAGATATCATGTAATTGACCAATCAGAGGCAATGTTAGATCAGCAGGTAGTGCTCAGGGGGTTAAAAATGTATTAAACCTGTTTTAAACTGACTCTGAAATGACCACTTGTAAATCCAACAGGGACAAGAAGGAGCTGGACATGGAAGGGTTTATGTTCTTCTTGACCGGTGGAGTTGGTCTTGAGAACAAACTTGAGAATCCTGATTCATCCTGGGTATCTGATAGGAGCTGGGATGAGTTATGCAGGATGTGCGATCTCCCAGGATTCAATGGATTAAGGTAAAAATTTACTTCTTTTTATCCTTTATGTCCTAAAATCTCCTCTACCTTTGAAATAGTAGCAAGAGTGGTAACCCTGCTGTAAGGTGTATACAAAGTTAAAATTTTGTGAGGGCTAAGAAAAGAAAGTATTAGATCTGATCAAGTAGTACAATTATTTATGTCATGGAAAAATATATCACAGACAGTTTAAGTTAAGATCCCTGCCCTGGACGCAATGTGAATACTGTGACTTCAAACGATCTGACTTGGCTCATCAATAAAAAGAAATTCACTTCTTGTAGTGGTTTCAATTTGTGTCAGCAAGTTGTGTATTCAATCATTAAGGGTCCATTGGATTTTTAAAATGCTTTTTTTTAGTTGAACTATTATACTTTTCCCGGTTTGTCATACAATGATAGCATGACTTGTAGCATCTTCAAACAATGGCAAAGAGAAAAACAGAACTAAACAGAGCTCAGGTGCTGCTTCTTGATGTGAATCTAGCAAATATACATTTGAATGATTTTTCAATAACAAATGCCTACAAGGTTAAAAGGATAAAAAATGACCAACTATGGCAGAATTTCATGCATTCTGACAATGTTGTGTAAATATTTCATTCAATTTATTCATTATGTGACACCCAGACATTTTCATTAACATTTACATCCACCCCCTTGTTGTTATGGTTACAGAGACCATTTCCAAGACAACTTAGAAGATTGGCGTGAAATCTATGAGAGCAAAGAACCACACAAGGAGACATTACCATCACCATTTTCAGAATCATTGACAGACTTCCAGAAAGCCACTGTGGTTAGATGCCTTAGACCTGATAAGGTAAGAAGGATGCTATGATGTCACTAATCAACAATATTGGACATAATAATATATGAGTCTGAATACAATTGTTTGGTCTGGCTAACATCTCACAAAGCGGGAAAACTTTGAAAACCAGTCTTACTGGGTTCCCCCTTTGCCAAGCTGGTTGCTATTCACACACTTGATTGCATACAAGACATGTCTGGATGTCTTACCGCTAGAATGCTGATACTCGTGATCAGTTTGATGAAATCCTGTGACCATGTGTAGTAGCCATTGTATGTGATAAATGTGACGTGTCATGTCAAAAGGAGACACTTTTGGGCAGGTTATCAATTTTGAGGTTTTTACATATCTTAAATATAGAGATATTTTGCTCCACAACACCGTTTTCCCTAATGAAATCGGACATTCCTAAGCGAAGATATTGAGTTCGTAAGTTATGGTATTTTAAAATTGGAAATTGAGATATCGGCCTTTAAAAATATTATTGACAATGTTGAGAGTAGGAATTTACCTTGAAAAATGTCTCAAAAATTACAAGATGCCAGTTATATTCCGGTCTGAAACTATCAGGCAACATTTCTAACATGAATAACATCACACCTGGCAGATTTTTGGCTATTTCTCCATTTACGATCCTGCCCAAAAGTGTCTCCTTTTGACATGACACGTCACAAATATCAAAATGAATTAGCTTTCAAATACCATTTTGGTAATTATCAGTGGAAACTGTTGGGTACCAATCATTTTGATACATTCTGTATATTGTGTGGGCTTTCTTAAAAGTTTGATCTCGACAAAAGTGTCACCTTTGTCATTTTTTGTGAAGTGGGATGGGAGGAGAGATTGGAAAGTTCAGCAACAGGAATAAAACCTTTTGGAGGATTTTCTAATCACCAAAGTCAACAATGAAAATTTACTTTTTGTATTTTTCTTTTCTTCCTTATAGGTGACTGAGCTGGTGACAGACTTTGTAATCAGCAAGCTAGGCAAGAAGTTTGTGGAGCCACCACCATTTGATCTAGCCAAGAGTTACTTAGACTCCCACGCATGTGCCCCACTCATCTTTGTCTTATCGCCTGGTGCAGATCCAATGGCTGCACTCCTCAAATTTGCTGATGACAAAGGCTTCAGCGGAGAAAAATTCAATGCTATATCACTTGGACAGGGACAGGTCAGTAAACTTGAAGTTGTTGTTTATTATTGTTATTGTTGTTGCTATTGTTTAGGCTATTGTTGTGATTTCAGTAGGTTGGTCTTTGAAGTTCAATTCTAATTTGAATATGGGTGACTGTTTTATGCTTTGCAAAAGCCTTCTGGCATGTTTCTAGAAAAACGCAAGAAACAAAATGCACTTTTTGCACATAGGTTTGCACGGAGAACCTTGTTTTGGTAACAAGATGGTGGATCCAATTTTAACTAAATGTTGAATTGACTCTTTATATGCCAGGGTCCAGTAGCAGCCAGACTGATTACAGAAGCCACTGGAAATGGAAGCTGGGTGGTGCTACAGAATTGCCATCTGGCCGTCTCCTGGATGTCAGCTTTGGAGAAGATCTGTGAAGACTTCAACCCAGAGACAGTCAACCCAGAGTTTAGGCTTTGGTTGACTAGCTATCCGTCAGATAAGGTAAGTGGATTACATGGACGAAAAAGATAACAGACCGCGTAGAACCAGTCAAAGTCTTAGCATCACCTGATAATGAGGGCAGATTGTTCCATGAAATGTGACAGGCAAAACTGCTACACACTTACTGTGTATTTATATGGTCTATCGCGTAATCGTGAAGGCACACAACATTCTATCACGTATACACAAAGGCACGCAACGCTGGCGTGATTTTTAGACACAGCACAAGCAAACAATCAGCCCTCATGAATATGCGAGAATTCACAGCATACAATGCACAGGGACATTGACTGTTGATACATGGTCTGTAGTACTAGTAGTATGTGGTGCATTAAATGATAAAGGTCAAGGTTCGTAGGCAGATCTCATTGAATCTATGGGGCCAAATAACTTTTCAATATTATATTATATAGTGACAGTCCTCCACAAATGGGCTGTAATGTCGACATTTTCACTTTGTGATATATTGGACAGACAACTTTCCCTCAAAAGAAGCTCTACATTGATATATTACATGTCCATGTTTTTTTTTTTTGTAAGGTAGTAAAAATCAGTAAAAGAGTTGGGAATCTGTTGTTTTCCGTTGTTTTTTGAGAGGTTCAATAGACCATATCTCAAAACAAGCTCTGTCAACCTTATAGGCTCACTCAAGGTGGATAGTCACATATGCTTTGGTATATAGCTTCCCAGCATATATGTGACCATCCACAACAAATCCAGTGTAAAGGCACTAGTGCTTATTCAGTGATATGGACCAATGAACCATATATGCAGAAATCAATATAAAACAAAGGAATTGGCTTTTTAAGCACTTCCCAATCCATTATGACAAGTGACATATCATTTTAAGGCTTGTTATATGAAAGATTTGCACTGTCTACAAATATAAAACACATCTAATCTCATTTTACAACTAGTTCTTGGAGCCCCGTTTTTGTTCTTGTGTGATAGGCTTAATATACTCTGTTTGTTTGTTGTTGTATTAATTTAGTTCTGTAAGGGATGGTCAATGCTGGCCTTATTGGCCTTTCGATCATCTCCTCCATAATTGTCTTGTTTTATTTTTATGATGTTGAATTTCTTTGTATTTTGTTGTTTTTTATTATGGAAATAAAGATTCATTCATTCATTCATAATCTAAGTAACTCAAAATTGCGATGTTACACTTGGTTTGTCATGGATAATCACATATGTTGGTGTCCATTTATACACCTGGGTGGAGAGTGGCAAGTGCCTAGAGCCTTGCCAAAGTGCACAACACACTGACACTGAAGGGTTTCAAATCCACAATCTAGTAAATAAAAAATGAATTGAAATTATTGTTTTTCCTGGATTTCAATTAGCAATTGTTGCACAAAATGTTTGGAATGAGGTTAAGATGTGTAAAATTTGAATCATTTTGTGCTTCATTTTGTCATGTGAGGTCACGGTGGGTCAGTGGTTACGGCCTTGGACTCGTAATCTGAGAGCTTGCTCGACGTGCGTGGGTTCGATTCCCCGTCCCACCACCGTGTTGCGCCCTTGGGCAAGGCGCTTTGCCTCGCTTGCCTCACCCCACCCAGGTGCAATGGGACGCTGTTAGGGGTAGTCACAGTCATTGTACTGATGGACCCTGCGCCACTTGTAGGCTGCAAACGTGGTTCCGACATATTCTAATGACGGCGGAATAAATGTAAAGCGCTTAGAGGCTGTTTACTGCATAAAGCACTATATAAATGTCTTTTTATTTTATGTGCTACAGTTCCCTGTGACAGTGTTACAGAATGGTGTGAAGATGACCAATGAACCACCGACAGGATTACGTATGAATCTGCTGCAGTCTTATCTCAATGATCCACTCAGTGACCAGACTTTCTTTGAAGGATGTCCAGGCAAGGAAGAGGTAAGTTTGCATTTTTATTATTATTTTTTTTTGTTTGACATTTTTAGGAGGAATGCTGGTTAAAGGTGGGTGGTCAGATTTGTCATTGAGGCCTGATACCCAACTATATAAACTCATAAAAGTAATAATAAAGAGCGATTTAAGAGGCAGATAGCCTCTTGGCACTTTACAAGACAAATTAAATGGTACATGTAGTTAGATCAAATATTTACATGTTAAATGAAGTTATTAGATAAGTCAAGTCATTAAACACAATATTAACATGTTATATACTGCAGGGTTTGTTATGACCATTGATGTATAAGATAGTTATATTGATTGACCTGAACTTTTAGAATAATATGGTTATTTTTGTCCTCTCTCATCTACCTTGTCTCTCATTCTCTTTCCTCCCCATTCCCTCTTCAACTCTTCTCTCTTCCTCCTGTTGCCCCTCTCAATCTCACTTGCTATATCTCACTCACCCTATCATCTCTGTCCACTCTTTTTTTCAAACAGCACTGGGAGAAGCTGCTATTTGGTTTGTGTTTCTTCCATGCCCTTGTGCAAGAACGACGTAAGTTTGGTCCTCTCGGCTGGAACATCCCGTATGGTTTCAATGAGTCTGATTTGAGGATTAGTATTAGACAACTACAGGTAAGGCTTAATCATTAATAAGGTTAAGTTTTATATTCTGAAAATTGTTGTTTTGCATAAAAAGATGAATGATTGTTTTGCTGGGTGTGTGTGTGGGGGGGGGTGCTTAAAAAAGTTTCAAAAATGTTTCAAAAGAAATACTATTTTTCCCCATACTCTCGTTTAATTAGTCTATGTTATATTTAACATGATCTTAGTTCTTTTATATTTCCTATGGTAACTTCTTTAAGCTATACTTAAAGTCCCTAGTACGTAGAAGGTGAAAGTACTAGAGATGATGCACATGATTTTGTAGCTAAGCTACCAGAGAAGATGTCTATGTTATGTGCCTATTAACCATGAAGAAGATGCTTAGTTACTTAATTTATTGAATTTGAAATTGTCATCATATATGCTACCTTGCCCCACAGATTTTCATCAATGACTATGATGACGTCCAATACGATGCTGTTGCTTACATGACCGGTGAGTGTAACTACGGTGGTCGTGTGACAGATGACCGAGACAGACGCTGTCTTCTGACCATCCTGGCTGATTACTATACACCTGCTATCATAGAGAATCCCAAGTATAAGTTCTCACCCAGTGGCACTTATTTTGCACCACCTAAGGGCACCTATGAGGAATATATTGAGTTCATTAAGGTAAGCAGTAGCAACTTAAGGTGATTATTATTTTGTTAACTGTACCAGTCTTTGTCAAAAGATTCAATGATTTGTAAAAATATTGTATAAAATAATAAAGCACCTTCTCAAGTAAGTGTATAGCATCACTGGGCAAGAAAAACTTGTTACGTAAATTTTTACTGTTACTCATTTGGCAAAACATCATGTCTTTTGAAAGTATTTCCATTTTACAAGGAACATCAAGCACACTTACCTTTTAAAAACAACATGTTTTAACATTTAGGCATTTTTTTTTCCCTTACAAAATGAAAATACCTTCATATTTGACAATTTGTACAGTTTCCTGTTTTGCTAAATGAGTAATAGTTAAAATTTACATAGAAGGTTTTTCCTGCCCAGCGACGATAGCCAGTTGCAAATATTGATCTTTGAGTTTTGGTGAAAAGTTTGAGGGTAATGTATGGGCCTTTACCATTTTTTGAAATAAGGAACAAAATGAACATAATTATGAGTATTGCTGATCACTTTCTAGTGGCACAATAAAATACTACACATTGTATGGAGTTAATGAGCTCCATATGTGATAACAACACCTATATACAAATATACAGGTTACCCAAATGCATGTATAGTTATAAGTAGTCATGAATTAACCATGAATTGTGTTTGCCTTTGACAGAATCTACCCCTGATCCAGGATCCTGAGATCTTCGGCATGCATGACAATGTCAACATCTCCAAGTCTCTACAGGAGACCAAACAGTTATTTGACAGTGTACTTCTGACTCAGGGTGGGGCAGGAGGAGGAGGCGGTGGCAAGAAAACTGATGATGTCCTCTCAGAAATTGCACAGGATATATTGTCCAAGGTAGGTGCTAGCCACTGTGTGGGAAACTTACAAAATTCACATTGCACATAAAGCATGCCTGTCAGGCGAGAATGTTCTTAATAAAGATAGTTTACCTTCCAATTTGTGTCAAAAAATGCACATGGTTTAATCTTTCAAACTTCAGTTTTTTACTTTAAACTTACACAAGACAACCAGAGTCCTCTTTGCGATGGATGCAAACCTTTTTTGGCCAACTAGATCTGAAGGAGATTGGCCAAATTCAAAATGTCCAATGTTACTTATTCAAACCAAAGTTAAGACTACACACACTATATATGAGGGTTCTGTGTTGATTGCCGTGAGTTGAGTTACAGCTTGCTTTGTAGTGAAATTTGTGTAGTTTAAACTATAATCTATCACTGTAAATGTTCATACGCACTGGTAGATGAACAAACTAAATAGGTTTAGACCGACATTCCAATACAAGTATACTGCAATATTTACCTTAATATTATGATGTATAGACACACATCCTCCTCAGGAGGACTCCAATGATGAACTGATGGAAAAATCTTTCTGCCTTTATTATTTACTTTTGATTAAATATAAGTTTGCTTGTTTGTATTTTATAGTTGCCAAAGGACTATGATTTAGAGGCTGGTTTAGCCAAGTATCCTGTGACCTATTCTGAGAGTATGAATACACTCCTTGTACAAGAGATGGAGAGATTTAACAAGTAAGTCGACCTAAAAGCATGTACGATCTTATAAAATGAAATTTTTTTTTTTTAATCTGATTTTTTTGGCATGTTTGTAATGTTTACACATATCTCAACTTCAAATGGATATTTTTATAGGTACAAAATCTCGACTTCTTTGCCAAGGAATTGGATGGATTATCAGAAGCACGATTGTAGGAAATAAATAATATCCATTCATTTTTTAGGCATGATATGACACTCTTCTGTTTGGCAAAAACACAATTTCAAAAGTTTTGTATGCGAAAAATATAACTACCTACCTACCTTGACCTAAGGCGTTGGCACGGATGCTAGTGCACTCTGCCTTGCCATCTGATCCATGGTGATTCCATGCCATGCCACTCTGTCTTTGGCCAGTCTATCTGCTGCTGCTATGGAGGTGATATTTCGAGTTAAGCAGTCTGTTTTGCTAGTGTCCATCCATCTTTTGGGAGGTCTTCCATGTGGTCTTTTCCCATGTACATTGCCCTCTATCACAATTTTGGGGTATCTGTCATTTCGCATTCGCTGTACATGGCCAAAGAACTGGATCTTTTTTTGGGTGATTTTACAGGCTGTATCAAAATTAAATGTTTGGTATCTATTTATAGTTTGTATTCTAGAATGAAACACCTGCTTTTTCCAAATTCAACATACGATCATCTTAAAATGACAATTTATAGTTTTATGACCTTTTATGAAATAAATTTACAAATAAGGTGGATGTTATGCTGCATTTTGTTGGTCAGTCTTGTCCATACTCACTATTGATGGGTATCAATCTTTTTGATATACCCTGTAATATATACTGTGATGTGTGCATCATTTGAAAATGATTCCTAGTTTTTATGTTTTCATTTCATGTTCTTCACAGCTTGTTGAAAACCATCCGTTCAAGTCTAGTCAACTTACAGAAAGCCATCAAGGGTTTGGTTGTCATGAATGCTGAGTTAGAAGCAGTAGCTTCTAATCTACTTATCGGAAAGGTAAGTAAAAAATAAACATGTACTTTATTCAATATTTTACACTTGTATATATTTGAATTACAATTTGTTTAAGCTATACTGCTTAAGACAAGTTAGCCGAATTGGCAAGGTAATTCACAGACTTATCTACAGGACTATTGCAGTTGAAATCCATTATACACCCCCTATGAACGACATAACGTTAAATCTCTTATACAGGTGGTGAGACTCATTAGGTATCCCATTTGAAATTCACACTCCCTGTGTGGCAGATTAAGGTCATGTCTTTTATAGGGGTGTATGGTTTTCAAATGAAATACTGAATCTTTTTCCCTTAAAATGTAGGCATCAAACTGCTTTCTTGATTTGTTATGTCTGAACATTATTACAATTGTTACAGTATTGTTATTATTTTTACTCACTTGACCATTGTTTTCACTTTATTTATCTTTCCAGGTACCTGACATGTGGGCCAAGCGTTCTTACCCCAGTCTGAAACCTCTAGGTAGTTACATCAATGACTTCCTGGCTAGACTCAAGTTCCTACAGGACTGGTATGATGATGGCAAACCACACATCTTCTGGGTATCTGGGTTTTACTTCACGCAAGCTTTCTTGACAGGTGCCATGCAAAATTACGCTAGGAAGTATACCATACCTATTGATAAGTGTGGATTCAAGTTTGAGGTAGGTTAGCAGATCAGAATTGGGCTATTCCATTTAATATTTTCACTACCCCTGTGGAAGATTTAGCTGAAGTCTTCCACAGAGGGAGTATAAGTTTTGAATAGAATAGACAATCGGGTAACTTCCATTTGAAATTCTCATTCCAGTTGTGGAAGATATATAGGTAAAGCCATAATACAGGGGGAGTATGGGTTTCAAAATAACCAATTACATTTGAAAAACATGCTCCTGTGGAAGACATATCCAGAATCTTCTACAGGGGTAGTGGGATTTCATCTGGAATAGCCCATTACATGTATTTTACAAAGAGGGACTGACTCATGTCATGGTCAACAAGGGGGGTTAATCTAATATAGAACAGGCCAATCAGGTTTTTTTTTTCTGGCTGGACCATATGGTGGAACAGAGGAATACTTAAATTTCCCTCTGAATACATGGACCCAGGTAAAAGAGAAATAAAGTAACAAAAATCTCTGCAAAATGAAACTTGTGTACACATATATGAAGAGCTTTGTTGCAAAACCCCTTACATTCACATGAGCAAATTTGGGAACACATCCAAAAATCATTGATATAAGGGGGTTTTCAATAAAAGCAGTTTTTGGCGAGATGCTCATCCTACCCCAGCATCGCGCCAAACTGCTTTTGTTGCAAACCCCCATATACATGTATCACATCACATTTGTTACCTGGAGAGATTTGATCATTTTGATATATTTTGTGTTGATTTTATTTAACCATGCAGGTTTTGCCAAGTGAGACAGCAGACAAACCACCAGAGGATGGTGTGTACATCAATGGTCTTTTCTTGGATGGTGCTAGATGGGATAGAAAGAGGTCAGTGGGCTCTAAGAACTATCTTGATTGGTTACAAAGACAGTTATATTATGCTTTGAGCCAATCACAGATATGATAAGATGGTCGGTGGGCTGAAGAGGATTGTGCTTAAAATTGCTGTGAGATCTAAAAACTCTACTTTGATTGGTTACTCAAATGATTTTATTATATCAATCATGTAATTATCCAATCAGGGAGTCTATGGGGTTAATTTATAAGAGAAGACAGCCTAAATGCTTTGCCCTAGCAGGGCATGAAACCAGTTGTACGTTTCACAAAAACTTGAGATCAATCTATTTATTTGATAGGAGTTTATCAATTGTAAGATTGATGGCATTCTGATTGGGCAAAAGCCCAGTCATTGCGACTTTTGTCATGGTTATAGGAGAAAGAACATCCAAACAGGTATGATCATCACAGAAATGTTCATTTTTTTTCCAGCTTTCCCTGAACATAAATGTAAAATTATTAAAGAAGACAGCGCTGGTATGATTCACCATAGGTTCTTATTTTTGGCTCTTTTAGGATTTTTGGTTTATTTTTTCCCATAACTTCATCAGGTTTTTTAAAAGATCAGGATTTCCAAATATTTCTGGGAAAGTGGCATCTCAAATTTCATGTCTTCATCATTTTTTGCTTGTTATTTTTTTCTTCTAGGGGAATGCTTGCCGAATCCCAAGCCAAGGTGCTGTTTGATCCTGTACCCATTATTTGGGTTAAACCTGGTGAGTAAATTTAAAATTTGGTGTAATTATTTTTAGAATGTTAGTAGTTTGTGATGAGGCTTTATTGCCTTAATGAGCATTGGCGGGTAAACCAATATTTGTAAAGGTGATTGCATGAACTTATTTAGAAACAAAATCTGGGGTGAATTTCACTAGCAATTGCAATATATCTAGAGCCCTTTGACCTGTTGTAAGTCCTAACCTGCCGTAACTCCAACATATAATTCCTATATGGGAGTTAACAATGGGTTTGGGACTGCCTTGTGTATACGCTGGCGAAGTGATGTAATAATCGGATTAACTACAATAACAAGAGGTGAAAACAATTTTTGAATACATCGCACTACACTACAAGCAGGTTACACTCATCACCTGGGTATGTCTGCACCCGTAGATTGAATACAATACCAGCCTTTTTCGAAGATTGTAATCTTACAGGTGTGAGTGATCAGCATGATATGGTTCAAGCAGAGGTACCGTGTGATCGTACCAGTGCAGCGCGGTATATTCAAAAATTGTTTTCACCTATTGCTATGGTAATCCAATTATTACGTAACTTCGCCATCGTATAAGACTTATGACACGTTGGGCTATTCCAGTTGAAATGCATACACCCCTATGGAAGATATCAAATGAAGTAACCCATTGAGGTAATCCCATTTGAAATTCACACTCCCTGTGTGGGAGATTAAGGTAATGTCTTCCATAGGGTGTATGGATTTCAACAGGAATAGCCCAATGCCAAAAATGTTGTATGTGGTATATGCAGTGGTTAAAAACCCATTCTTACATGGAAAAATGTAGGGCACATGTTGCAAAAGATAATGAAAAATGAATAAATGTATTTTTTGTGTTGATTGAATTCCACAGGTAAAAAGTCAGACTTCAAGCCGTCAACAGATTATGTATGTCCAACATATAAGACCAGTGAAAGACGTGGTACTCTGTCTACTACAGGTCACTCCACCAACTTTGTCTTAATGATTGACCTCCCTACTGACCAACCTGTTCAGCACTGGATTAAGAGAGGGGTTGCCTTGCTTACACAGCTGGACGACTAGGGTTAAACAGGGTTAACTTGGTTTAAGAGAGAATTAGTACGCTGGGTTATGCAGCTGAGTAAATGTACTGCTATGTGTACTAGGCAGCCAGGGTTATGATATTTGTTAGGGTCAATGATATTGCCCTTTACTTTGGTCTGAAACTGATCAGCAGAATCCTTTCATACATCTGTGTTGGGCAGCCCAGTTAGGACTTCATTAGATGATGAATAGGCGTAGCTAGGGTCTACAATACATGAACAGAGATATTTTAAGGGCCAATATTTGGGAAAATGTGGGATACTTAATAGATTAAGTTGAATATAGAGTAATAATTACATTGCTATATTTAAATGATATTTGAATAATACTTAAATTATATTTAAATGAATAAAGGCATTCCATAATACTTTTTCATCAATATGTATGTATGTATAATTGTATATAACATAATTGTAAAAAAGGAAATGTGAAAATTATATGTACATAACCTATTTAACAAACATGTGTGTGGAGTGAGCATTTTAGGAATATATGTATTATATTTTCAACAATCCAGAAGTTAAGTAATAATTGCAATGGGATATTATATTTATTGATACCAATAAAAATGTTAGGGGACTGAAGGAGAATTGAAATATATTGAATGATTTGATAGAATTGGTTACATTGATATGCCAAAGTATTGCATAAAATGAATCAGGGCCTGTAATTGCACAGGAGCAAGCTTTTCTTAGCAGTGGCGGCACCAGGAATGTTTTTTGGAGGGGGGGCAAAGTGAATTTCAGAGGGGGGGTTCAAAATCAACAAAATTACCGCAAAAAGTGGAAATTTATTTAATTTTTTGGGTTTTGGCTCAAAAAAGTGGGGAGGGGCAAGAAAAATATTGCCCCCCTGTAGCGCCACCACTGATTCTTAGAAAGTTCAAATAAATAGAAATATTATGTCTACTTAGTACCAGTAGGTAGAGAAAAGAGTTAGAAAACAGGGTCCTAGTTTTGCTTATAATGTTTTTATATAAAACATAACTAAGCATAGAATGATTATAATTCTTCTGTAGCACAAAGTGTCCAGTAAGTTGTACAGTAATTGACCAACACTAACTGGAAATCCGTCCATTGAGAGATGCCGTCCAAATATATTGACAAAATCCATCCAACAAGCAGTGCCTTGTTAAATATTTGTATGCCTTATGATATTGTATATAATATAGACAAGTGATAGACAAAATGTACTATACATACATGTATGCACTAATTTAAAGCAATTCATCTAAAAGCTTTAGTAATTTGCTACAGGGTAAAGGGTGGGTGGTCCAATTTTTTTCATAATTATGTTGCTTTCTATCTTGCACATAGGCCTGTCATTAAAACAATCTTGATTTCAAGTGCCCGAGTGGTTTTATCACAATAGCCCATGTAACTGACATATGGGTAGTATTGCATACTTTCTGAAGAAAACCATACCATACTTTCTAAAGAAAACATTATTTGGGCCTGGGTTATGAAAAGAAAATAATGAGCTTTTTTCAGCTACCAAACTCAATTTTGATGGGTAAATGGGATAAGTCAATGGAGTCATCCACATAAAAGGTGTATTAAGTCCATCCTACCACACATTTTGTAACTAAATGAATATTACCAACAAAGCTTCATGTAACTTTTAAAGTTGCTTTTAAGTCCGTCCACTTACAAGAAGATATTCCAGGTTTTACAACACCGTCCAAAGATATATATATAGCAAGCTATTTTTATGCATAAGTTTTGTATATTAAAAAAAGCGTGCCTTGATTGACTATCAATAATTGGTGGTCAGTATAATGTTGATGTTATGATGTAATATTGTGTATTATTATGTAAATACTGTGTAACATTCCCTATTCTATGTATGCAGATGTACTACACACCCTGTTTATTGTGTAAACTAGTGAGGGACAACCAAAGAGTACCGACTCCACCATGTTTGCATGTCACTCATGGGAAGGCAAATATTGTACCTCCAGATTATTTCAACATGTACCCCGAAATTTCAATTTGAAGTGTATGCTTGTTTGCGCTAATGCACCAAAATGTGTGCGCAAACCTTTTTATACAGTCCAAGCTCTTTTATCCGGATGGGACAAGCATTGGCAGGATAAGTGAAAAATCCAGATAAATGTATAATTCTCCATTGAATTACCAACTCCCATTGAATAACACTGAAAGATTGTATTTGAATGACATATATGCCACATGTCATTCTGAATGCTTCAGAGCATGGAATTGTTGTGTTTAAGCATTAAAAACAGGTTTTCTTGTTAATTCACACATCCTGACATGATAACGGAGACATCCGTACAAAAGAGGTGCGGATAAGGGAGGTTGGACTATACTACAAGCATCATTCAATTTCGGGCTTTAGCTGATAAATGGTGAAGGTAAACCATTTGCCCTCCATGAGCGACAAACCAAAATGGCCGATGTTCCATAGCATTACACATGGGGTAATTCTGAGTTAACACTCTTTGGGTCTAATTTTGTTGGCGTAAACAGATCAGGTTCAGGTCTTCCTTGTCTTGAAAAGCTAACTATACCAGTGGGTAACAACACTAAAAAATTCCATCCATTGGAAAATATTCATGATATTCCATCCAAGTTAGTTAAACACATATGTGAATAAATTTATAAATAGTACTAAATTGTATTTCCACCTTATACTCGTGAGATTATTTAAAAATATATTTTGTTGTCTATGCATTGAGAAATACATTTTGGGAAAACTATACATTGTACTGAATGAATTTGTACTGAATGAATTTGCTTTAAATGAATGAAATAAAATAGTTGTACAATACACATACAAACTTATTTTTGTTTTTGTTTCCTTTGCTTGTTCTGTAGTTCTGTTTGTTGCTGTTAAATCAGCTTCCTAAAACTGAGTGCCACAAGATGGGCTTTTTGTTGCTATGGGAAATTCTGTTGCTTCATTTAAGCAACAAGTTTTGGAGTTTTACCAGTCCAAATTTGCTCGCACCTTTGATGCAACTTCAGTTTGCACTTGGACCTCTTTTTGAAATTGCAGGCAAATGTAACTTAACCTGCATTTTCCCCCTCTAATTTATATTTCCCTTCCCTTCTTTTTTGGTTTTGTGGGGCGGTCTTTAGAGGTGCCTGGCACCTGTTTGCTCCAGCCATTCACTGGACTTTTTAAAACAAATATTGTTCCTTTCATTATATTGTGTAATTTTTGAACTTATGTGCAATATTTTTTTTTTGTAATTCTGTACCAGTGATAAAGTGTAATAAATAGAATAAAATAAATAAATAAGGTCCATTACAAACAACACAATGAAATAGTTAAATGGTCTCAAAATAAAAGTAAATAGATAAATTTCAAAAAATAAATAAAAACCCTGCTATTTTCCGCTTCCAACAAAATGCATACACCTTCATCAGTTCTGAAGTGGTTTGATCACTTTGATGAGACTGGTGCCCTGTTTCAATTCTTATCCAAGCAAAGCAGTAATGATTCTAGATTATAAATGCATTCATACCCACAAGCCATGATCCATTGTGACACCTGGCTGAAAAATAATATAACAAGTACTTTTTTGCGGGGAGGGGGGGGGGAGTACCTTTCCAAGTGGGCTTGAATGGCAGTTCACACCGGAACACTAAACAATTATGAATCTGGCTTTTTATGTCTGGTTTTTAATTCACATGCACGCACACACCCCTGTTTGGCTTCAAATGCCTGAAAACCCAAAGAAAGGGAAGGCAGGATGCCAGAGTATGGGAAACTATCTAAGGAAGGCAGTGACTAAGGAAGGTAGTGTCAACTTCGCTTTCTCTAACACACCACAAGCTGTTGGGGGATACAAACAGTAATGATTGGCTGGTGAAATTGGACCTATTTTTCCAGGGAGAGGGCAATTTTGATTTAAAATTGGGTCGATTTGAGCCCATATTTATTGGTCGAGCTATGAGTTTTAAAATATTGGACGAGACGTAGTCGACTCCAATATTTTAAAACTCATAGCAAGACCAATAAATATTGGGCGTAAAGCATCCAATTTTATCATTATTATGTTTTGGATCCAATATTTTTACACACTTGGATTCATCAGAACATAATAATGTGAAAAGTAGACCTTCCCAAAATTGAACTTCTTTTGATCAAAAAATAAGCATATAACCTTGGACTGTTTGCAAATGGAGGGGGTGGCTGCACCTCCGCACTCCCCCTGCATAAAAGGATGAACAGGTGTAACTATTCCTGAGCAAATATTCCTGAAATAATCAAACACTAGCACTCATTTCAATTAAGAATACACAAACTAATTAACATTGGATATTCACAGTTGCACAATTTATTCACAGTGGAATGTATACATTATACATTCCCCATTGGTCCTAAATATATCATTATTCCACATAAAAATTTACTTTTCATGGTTATTTAAATAAACACCTCCCAAATGTTGTGATGTTGTACAGGTAGAATATTCAATCAACATGTTATTTGATTAGTAACTGAAGTGTGCTGTTGTGACCATCACTTTGACTAATAACACAGAGAATTAAATGTTGCTTGACAGACTCAAGGGCAGATACAATCCTCAAAGAGTCTACCATAAGAATGTGCTCATCAGTGTTGGGCCAAGGCAGATCATTATTATGCTCTGTTAGATTCATAATCACACCACCCTCAGGGCAATTTTGTGAGTGTGAGCAGTTTTCTAATCTCAGGGATGTAAGTAGCTGTTGAAAAAACACCCTGAAGCAGTGTAAGCGAAGCGAAGCACCATCTTTTTTTTTAACTCCCTGTAATGTGATTTTGGCTTGTTTTTTCGAACATTTTAACTCCATCACAACATCACTAAAAGAAACCTAGATTGTTTAGTCACCTTATGTTGTTAGTTGAAGTCTCATCTTGTCAGTTGAAATTAGTTTTGAACTTTATTTAACTTGAATTTACACTAATTAATTGACAAATCTTGAGATATACAATTCTCTAGATATTCCCCTTACACAAAGAGTACACAATTGGAATGTAATAGAGTATACACAAAGCATTTCTATTTCAAGTAACAAATAGTATTATAGTAGGGGGTGAAATTATCAATGTAATTCTGCTTGACAATTCAGTAATACAAAATAAATCCATTTTGTTTGGTGTATTTTCATTTTTAGCATGTTAAAAGTTCTCTTAAATAATGAGTTGCATATTTTGTCACTACTCTCAAGATTTTAAAGAAAATCTGCACAAATAAAGATTATAAGGGAGGGATGTACATATATCTAAATATTGGCATGCTGCCACGAAAAAATTGAATTGAATGGTTTATTTTGTACATAAACATAGTTAGGTTAGAAAATTACATCAACAATTATCTTCATTATTCTGCCCCTCCCAAGGAAAAATGCAGTATTATTCAAAAATAGCACTTAACACATGCAACCTTTCACATGGGGAAAGCTATTTTTCAATCAACAATTGTCACAATTTTTGAGCTCAACACAGCTACCCTAAATTTTGTAATGGGTTAAGAAACCTCAAAATCACATATGTGTACATCCATATCAAAACGATGCACTTGTCGGCTGCTACATGTGTCTCATTTCACATTATAGCTACGAATAAACACCAGACTCATCTCCGAAGTGGAAGACACTTCAAATCATCCCAAAGTCACATACGGTATTTAAGGAATGTTCTCTGTATTTCTAAACCATGTGACTTTGGGATGATTTGAAGTGACCTAAACTTTGGAGATGAGTCTAGTATTTATTCCTAGCTATAATGTGAAACGAGATACATGTAGCAGCCGACAAGTGCATCGTTTTGATATGGATGTACACACATTAAAACACAAGCAAATTAGTTCAAAATTCATCAAACTTGAATAATTTATGCGCAGATATTATCACTTTTATAGTAGCAGATACAGTATTTTTGGGCAGATACTTTTGAATTACTCTATTCCCAAAGACTGACATAATATCGGCTAACTTACTTATGTTGATAATGCATCTTCACTTGGGACAACAGAATTAAGGGTTTGATTCTAATCAGAAAGGATGAATGAGGCGGATTATTCTGAACTATAAAATCTACTATGAACTCCGGTACTCACCAAGTACTGCTTTGTATATTTTTAACACAATTGACACAACTAGATCATACAAATATATTTTATAATATACATGAAATATTACATTTACTATTGCATCTTTGGTTCACAATTAGATAAAATCTATTTAAGGGAAGGGGTATGAACGTTTGGACAGTATTTATTGTGGGACATAGAGCACATCAGACATATCGAATTGCATTCTGAATGTGAAGAATGTCTTTCTGATATCAAATAATTTTGATTTTTTGAAATTCGCAATGTAATACACATTTTATGGCAAATGATTTAAAATTGATATTTAACAGTACTCGAAGTAAACTTTATAAATCTGATGATATGTACCTAAAGTGTATGTAGGTGGGATGAAAAGCCGACGATCAATTGAAAATTTTGACCTTTCATATTTTAGATATGGATTTTTTCCCAAACCACCAAAAAAATTAGGTCTTTTGGGAAAAAAAATCCATATCTTCAATAGAAAGGTCAACATTTTCAATTGATCGTCAGCTTTTCCTCCCAGCTACATACACTTTAAGAATATATCATTAGATTTATAAAATTTCCTTCGAGGACTGTTATATATCAAAAATGTGAATAATATCAAATTTTAATAATTTGTCATAAAATTTGTATTATATCATGAATTTCAACAACTGAAAATTCCTATTCAGAATGCAATTCGATATGTCTGATGTGCTCTCATGTCCCACAAAAAAATACTGTCGAAACGCTCATTCCAGATCCTTTAATATAATTTTACAAAGAAATCATTTTTCTATACATACCATCATAAGATATCACTTATATACCAAATTACAGATCTTTATGTGTTTGGAATTTAGGCTTCAACATAAACCTTTTGAACACAAGAAACAGCACTTGTTGAAAAAACAAAAAAACTCTCCAAATACTGATAAACTTCCAAAGAAACTGTCATCTCTGCGAAGCTTTCTCCCTTCTATCGAACCTGTTTATTGTTTATAATTTGGTTCACCTCAAGTTCGGTAGTGATGTCAATGCTTTTTCACAGTTGCGCCGCAAGCGTGCTGACAACCCCCCTATACGTGTGTGTGTACACTCAGTGCGTTAACTTAACATCCACGATCTGATACTGCAGCGAGTGAAATTCACAGGTACATCACTACCGAACTTGAGGTGAACCAAATTATAGTAAAGACATGACTCGTCGTTGGGCAGGAAAAACCTGTGTTTTTGGAACATGTTTAAAGCAAAACATCCTATAGGTTACATAGGAGGTTTTGCTTTAAACATGTTCAGGTGCCAAAAACACATAGGAGGTTTTTGCTTGAAACCATGTTCATGAGAGTCATGCTCAAGTTCAAAGATCTATTGAATAAAAACAGAATGTTAATTTGCTCCACGGCTTAACAAAGTCATGTTACAGATTGGTTAGCATTATGCAAAACAAACTGACATTGAATTCCATTGTTTGGCAAGATTGTAATACAAAGCGATGGTATTTGGTTCAATGGAGGGAAACTCTTGTGGTTTGATGTATCTGAGCCTTGTTATAATTCATCATTCCATTACACATACCATAATATACTATGTGACACCAATATATATAAATGTTATTATATTACACAAGAGATCATGTACAACATGAACAGTAATATGTTCTAAATAATGTCTTGAACTTACACTTAATAATAAAACTAGGGTGATTGTTGCCATCCACAGACACCTAAACACTTGGTCTAGACCGTAGCGAAGTCGAAATGGAGTGAAACAGAATTTGATATTGTTCATTCATACACTCTTATGCATCAATATCTCAGTATGCGTGCATTATTTTGTACAATTTCACTCTCAACAAGTGATACGCATTTATTAACCTATAAATCTTTCTTTACAAATGCATGTCTGTGGTATGCAACAAGCAAAGATATTAGACTCAAAGAGGACCGACTCCGCCATGTAAGTGTGCTGCTCATGGAGGGACAAATAGTGCACCACCAGATTATTTTGCCAAGTGCCTGGCAAACTTTGATTGTTTGAATTCTGCATCTAATACCTTATGCCAATAATGTGCACTTACTTAGTGCTATGACCTTAATTGTAACACTCCAACTTAAGATGTAAATTATCATTCCATATCGGGCTTTTTCGATAAATGCTGGAGGTACACTTCTTTGGCATCCATATGTCACGAATCAATAGGGCGGATTTACCATAGCATTATGCATGATACAATTTAGAGTCGGTACTCTTTGGGTTTAATGTCTTTGGTCCCAGTAAGTATATTTTGAGACTCAGAGCAACAAGGAGAATGTTAATTTGTAAAATGTGGTATAACCAATGAATGCAATGGGAGAATGTTTTGGCCTTTGTAAGATGCATTTAATCCAATATGGCATATGTCCCATAGTGCACCTGCAGGTCTATATGAAAATCAAGAGTGTACCAGGACCACAGCAAAACAATGCTTATAGTGAAAGCCCCACTTTAGGTTCAAGTTCCTTGGGGAATTAGTCAAGGTTAAATTCTGTTCTGTCTGTCATCAAAGTAACAGGTGTATTATCAGTTCTTCTGTGGAGAACTGGCCAGACGGGGGCTTTCTGTTTAAGTAAACATGGCAAAGTCTACGTTCTCCCATTAAATTCCTTTGCTTGCATTACATTTGCACATGAACTTCTATCCACACAAATTTTTTTTTTTAAATGTATAATGCTGTTATTTTCACACGGTTTTATTTGTGCGAGTTTTGCCTATGGGCTTATCATCCACGGCCTAGATTCCACCAAGCAACTCCAACACTTTGTGAAAAAACATCACATACAGTACTCTATAATATAGCCAAAATAGCAACTTGGATCAAGAAAAAAAGTAACAATAATCAGAAATGCACTAACTCATAATTATACTCACTGATGGGGATTTTTTTCATGAAATATTGCTCCCTAAACATGATACTGTAATGACGTGATACTGCTCTAGATCTAAAACATAGAATATACAGAACTACAGTAGTTGGTTTGTAATTTAAACTGCTATATGAATTATTGCATGATCTAGATAGCCCAGTGCTCAGCAGCACAAAGATGTATGTCCATTAGCTGCAATACATAACTCCATACATGCAACTACCATGGATTTATGTCTGTTTGCCAATGAGTCATCAGAACATTCACTGCTTATAAGCATGATAAAGCTGTAGGAAGTAGGACCTCTGATTATTTGATGAACTGAAAGCCTTGATTTCTAAATTCACATAAAACCTGAGCCATCACTTTGTATTATTATTATTATGTACTGTACCTCCCGAAAATAATGAACTATACCTCAACACAGTATGAAAAATTTCTTTTGAACAAAACCAAAACTAAACCTCACTATTGACAGTTTCACCTATCATGATCAATAGGCATCATCAGAATGATGGTTGCTGAGCGATCCTTACTTCCAGTAAGCGAAACCGTCAATAGTGAGTAAAACTTTTGGTTTTGTTCTAAAGACTTTTTTTTACTGTATATCAACAAACCTGATGAATCTAATTAGTGTATACATCAATACTATTATAATTCTGTATATTCTAACTCTTCTGTTTAATCTGATACATTGACTGTAATTGTTTTCCCCTTAGGATCATCAAACTTATCCATGACTTTCAGATCAGCCAGCATGGCCATACCAGAACCCAATATAAGTACAAGAATAATGGTAACTATGAGGCCCATCCATATGCCCGCTGAGAAGTAGCCCACACAATCATTGGCTTGGGAAAACTTTTCACCATTGATTCCAAACGGTTGAACCTGGAAAGAAAACAAGAGCATCGGGAAAGAGATTAAATATGGCAGAAGGCTGAATCATTTAGGAGGCAAGAACACTGGGAAAGAGACTAAACATGGCAGAAGGCTGAATCATTTAGGAGGCAAGAGCACTGTGAAATAAATTAAACATGGCAGAAAGCTGAATCGTTAAGGAGAAAAGAGCACTGAGAAAGAGATTAAAGTGCACCTAAACTCGTGGAAACAACCAATTAGTCTGAAAGGTTATTGATCCGAAAACGGTTATAGTTAGGGTTCAGGGCATTTTAGGTTAGGATCAGGGATAAGGTGAGGGAAGGGACAGGTAACTAACCCCCCTTAAAAAGTAACTAACCCCCCTTAAATAATGACCATTATTCAAAAACGGGCGATTGTATTACAAATCTGTAAAATGCGCTGGAAGCTGAATTTATTTCTGCACATTTTGACACCTCATTTGTTGCAATTGACTAAATATTGACATCACAGCGTACATTTGAATCAATGTAACCCAAGATTTGAAAGTTGCAGTAAATTGTATTGATTTTGTATTCAGTGTAATGGAAGGAAATCTGTGTAATGATATCTGAGTGTTTTTGTATTTTAAAAATTTGTATGTAAGTACAACTTTCAAATCTGGACCTTACTAAATTAAATTGACAGGTGTTTTATTGTTTTCTGGGCTATCGTATCAAATGAGGTGTCAAAATGCGCAGAAATAAATTCTGCTTTCAACGCATTTTACAGATTTGTAATACAATAGCCCCTTTTTGAATACTGGCCATTATTTAAGGGGGGTTAGTTACTTTTTTTGAGATGTTTATAATAATTGCACCACACTCACCTGGAATTCCTTAACATCCAATCTCACTTTATCTTCCAGCGAACCTCTCGTCGAATTTTCTTGGATAGTCAGATCACTGCAGTGGTAAGACAAGCCCACAGGAGTAGACAAACTATTCGGAACAAAGTCGGTGGTATCCATGGGAAAATTAAATTCGTCATTCAATGTGATCTCTACTGATTCAGTTACCCAATATTTGTACTGCCCCAGTGTCTGGTTAAACACCATTCTGAAAGAGATACATAAATAATGCATACATTATTGGTGGGTTGTCCAGATTTTTTTAATTTTGTGTTTTTCATATCTTACATCGAGGCCTATCATTACAACAATTTGTCTCAAAATTTCAAATTATATTGCTCCAGCAGTTTTGATATATGAGACTAAAGAGGGTTCGAACCCTGGCGGTGCCTAGTACGCTCTTGTGGAAAAATTGAGTTAGCTTGAAATTCCCCTGGACAAGGAACTTACTGCTAATTTGTCTCGTTGTAACCCGTACAAAACTCGGGGAGCTGATCCTGGTTGCGAAGGTTATTTGTGGTATGTCTAGGGTGTGCGCTCTTGAAGCTGCAAAGTCCCTGAATTGTTGTTTAATGGTTTGTGGAATGATGTGGGCCCGTAGTGGGCAGCGACAACCTGTAAAGTGTGCTGAGGCTTGTGGATCAACATCTAGGCATTGTGCCTGTGCGTAGCGCACTAAAAATCATTGCGCTTTTTTTTCTCTTCTTTTTTTTAAAGCTCAGTCTTCATGAGAAAAAATAGGGGATGAGGCTGTTGATCTGGTCACACCCCTTTCAAGGAGGATGGTTCCAATTTATTACATTTACAAATGTCAATGTCCAATATCTTTTCAAAATGTTGCAAAATCGTACATCTCACATATGAAATAGATTGCCAAAGTTATCCGTCACTATGGATTTCACAATTTTTGTGAAATCTTATTCTTAACATCCATCTCTATGGATTTTACCGTTCAGATCCGTCAGTATGTAATACACCTGATGATTTCACAGATGAATGAGGCAGACTTTCCACAGATATAAAAATCTTCATCTTGATGGGGAAAAAATTGGGGAGGCGGTTATTGTTTGGACCATCCTCCTTTAACTACAACAACAACAAAATGCGCAATTCCAGTTGAAATCCATACACCCCCTATGGAAGACATGACCTTAATTTTCCACACACTAAGTGTAAATTTCACTTGGGGCTACCTGAAAAGATAACTCCATTTCAAATCTACATCCCCTGTGTGAGATATTCAGGTTAAGTCTTCTATAGAGACATGTATTCAAACTGGAACAGCCCATTTTATGCTAGTGAAAAGTGTACTATTTCACAATATAGCTTGTTGAAAAATCCTTGAATTGAAGTAGATACTAAACCATGCAATACTAGAGTGTTGTGTTTAACAACATTGACAATAAAGAATACTTACGTCAACTTGAAGGTCTTGATCTCATTGCCACCAATATCATTATGGGACATGACAAACCTAAGTCAAGAAAAAAAAACAGAAAGAAGATTGTTGTCAGCGTGAGATCTGAATGTTCATTTCACTTGATGATCATTCCACTTGGAAGCGGACTGATCTAAATGATCATTCCACTTGGAAGCGGGATGATCTAAATGATCATTCCACTTGGAAGCGGAATGATCTAAATGATCATTCCACTTGGAAGCGGGATGATCTAAATGATCATTCTACTTGGAAGCGGAATGACCTAAATAATCATTCCACTTGGAAGCAGAATGATCTGAATAATCATTCCACTTGGCAGCAGAATGATCTAAATAATCATTCCATTTGGAAGCGGAATTATCTAAATGATCATTCCACTTGGATGCGGAATGATCTAAATGATCATTCCACTTGGAAGCGGGATGATCTAAATGATCATTCCACTCTAAAGCGGGATGATCTAAATGATCATTCCACTTGGAAGCGGAATGACCTAAATAATCATTCCACTTGGAAGCGGGATGATCTAAATGATCATTCCACTTGGAAGCAGAATGATCTAAATGATCATTCCACTTGGAGTGGAATAATCTGAATAATGATCATTCTATTTAGAAGCCAAATGATGTGAATGATCATTCCAATTGGGAAGGCAGAGTGATGTGAATGATCAATCCACTTCGAAGTATGAATGCATTCCACTTCAAACTCATTATTTACTGTACATGACTCTATTATTTAAAATATGGATAATGATGATGTTGTTTCTTGATTTAACCCTAACCGAACCAAGTCTCACTAAAGCTCACTATTAAAACCACTGTGTGTGCATGTATTCCATGTGACTTGATGACGCAATCAGTTAAGGGGGTACTACACCCTTTGATAAATTTGTGTCTATTTTTGCATTTTTCTCAAAAACTAATAACACAGTGGTAACAAAAGTTTTGATATTATAGGGCAAGGAATTCAATTACTACACTGGAATTTCAGTGACCCAAGACAAGCAGTTTGTTATTTATGACCAGAAATAAGGTACCGCTAGGATGTACCTCGTTTCCTATCATATATACTGATATATTGTCTTGAGTCACTGAAATTTCAGTGTAGTAATTGGATTCCTTGCCCCAATAATCTTACTATAAATAGGGAAATGTTGTATGTATCTATCTATCTATGTATGTATCTATGTATCATGGAAAGGCTCCGTCAGTTTCGATCCAAATGTCGCCAAATTCATACGGGAGATCGAGGAATATACGGAACGTGTTTAAACTTTATTTGGTTGAAAACGGTCAAGAATTGGCCTCAAAATCAGTGAAAATGTGGTACGTTGCTATGCTGGGTAAACAAAAAGGGAGTCAGTTGTCAAGCTAGCCCGTGCGCGTCGTGACGGGCGTATCTAATGCCAAGCCGCTCGCAGAAGCGCAGCGATAGCGCTGGTAACGCAGCACTACGCCATGTCGCAAGCGAAACGCACGAGAGTCGCAAGCAATGAATGATAATATGGGTGAACGACCGATCGTAGGCGTAATAAATACGGGGAAAAGATGTGTGTTAAAAAGTACAAACAACATGAAGAGGTAGGCCTACTGTAATTAAAAAAGAAAACAAAATGAGGACAAACAGGTAGGCCTACGAGTATAGTAAGATGGTAACGGAAATTTGCAAGCTTAGCAGCAAAATGTTTTTAAAAAATGGAACAAAATTGGCCCATAGAAGAAACTAAAAAGAAAGAAAGAAGCTAAAATGGAAACTTAGGCTTAACGAGGGTCAGACTCAGATAAATGAAATTTACCTTTTCAATGATTCTACCTGTTCAGTAATTCCTCCCGTTTTAGTGAACGCTCCCATTTACTCACCTAGCGGGGACCCGCGCGTAGCGCGGGTGTCCCGCTAGTATACATAACTTTTGTTACCAGTGTGTAATTATTTTTTGAGAAAAATGCAAAAATAGTCACAAATTTACCACATGGGTGTAGTACCTCCTTAAAGTCATATATACCCAGGGAATTGCTGCCAGGGGCAGTGTAACCACCGTGGCTACAGGTCGGTGATCTTCTCCATGGCATGCGAGGGGTCCGAGGTTCGTATCCCGGGGGTACCAAGTGACTTCTTTGTTCACCTTCTCTCCTTTTTCATTTCTTTTTTCCCATCCAATATCAAAAAACCACGGGTTCGGTTAGGGTTAAAGAAAATTATTTGATACGGTTAAAACTTTAGTTCTGCTTTCAAAGGACAAATTAAACTTGTGCATAACATCTTATTTCTCTTTTATATTCTCCAATCTTCATACTCATTTCTTCTGTACCACATCAATTGAATCCATGTTTATGGATATTATGTTTGAATTGATTTGGCACATTATCTGTAAACATCTTAATTAGAGAATAAATAATAGGAAGTTACCGTCATAAAAACTCCCCTTATTATAAAATGAACAAAACTTGTTTACAACTTCACATATTCTGTTGCGGGTACTGTTAGCATGTGTGCGTACTCCACTAGTTCACGCATACAACGCGATACATACGCAAGCACCTCTACAAGCATGTTATGCGTTATCAACACTCATGATGACGTGGGGTAGTCTACGGCCTGATAGATGGCACCCAAAATCATGCGATTGTCCTATCAGATTATGTGTCTACGAACTAGACCTCTCCTACTGACTAAGAATTCTATATAAAAGATACTTGGAAAGCAGTACTTTTCACTGAAGGCGCTTAATAGCCCCATGGGAACTACCGGCTGAATTATGGGTTAAGCTGAATTTATACTCAATCGCCGAGCGATTACGATTAAACGCTTTTGAAAAGCGATGGGCAATCGTCGAATTTTTGCGATGCATCGCTCATCGCTTTTGCATTTATACTTATCACGGCGATAGCGATTGCAGACGACAATTAAAATATTCTAAATGCCACAAAATACATTTTTAAAACATCAGTTGCTGTCAATAATTATTGCTTTGAATTAATTCATCACCAAAAATTAATAATCGAGAAAAGCAAATTAATTAGCAAAATAATAGATCCAGATGGTTGTATATGATTGGTTGACGCATTCACGTGTCAAGCGATATCGCAGAGAAGTTGAGATTTCTTCAACTTGCAAAAGCGATGTCGTTTTTGCCTCAGCGATTTGAATCGATTGATTGGCTTGACGCTCTGGAAATGTAATTAAACATCGCGTAAAAAATGTGTGAAAATCGCTTTTCTGCAAAAGCGATCGAGTATAAATTCAGCTTTATGATGGAAGGAATCAATAATCAAGAATTATGTGGGGATGTAAAAGCAGGCCCCTGACAGTAATTCGCTGATCCCCATGTTCTTTTCCATCCCAGCTCGATCTAACCAGCGATTCCCGCTGCTGTTCTGGTTCCACACCAGCACCCCGGTACACGCATGGAGGCCGCCATCTTGGAAAAAAGGGGTGCTGGCGACCGTCGACGCCGCCAGCACCGCCAACGCGCACCAGCACCATGACTACGCCGTAACAATACGCGCTCCCGACTGTCAATCATCGGGGTCAATCACCTCGAGCTTGACAACGATATCTGAATAGACTATCGGCAAGTCTTACGAGTAGGCGCGAAATTAAGGTTAATTTTCGTGATTGAAACAGTATTTTTCTTGTATAAATATTGGCCTGGATAACGGGATTGTTGGTCGATTTGATGTATTGAACAAATTAAGTTCATGGATGCGCTAACAGCTGTTCAACATTTGATAAAAAATACACTGTAGCAGGCTTAGAAAAGTCTAACCTTGGATGCAGCAAGCCGTGATTTTTAGGGGGAAATTTATTACTTGAACGCGGAGCATAGGCGCGATGCAGCCGGTAGAAGTCGCGGTAGTGTTCCAGGCCTACGCGATGGCAGGGCAATGGCGGCTTCCATAGTTTTATTACTTTTATCAAAGAGTGACACTTCCCAATCTGTTCTTCCCTGGTAAAAGTGCCCTGTCCCCATAACAACGTTGATTACCCTTCCCATCTTACTTGATAGTTGTGTTCTTGCACTCTGATCCGTCAGTCACCCAACCGTCGTAAGGCAAAGAGACATTTGTTGTTCCCAAACGACTAACATTCACAACATCTAACTTCATCCCTGTTGCATAGAAGTACACCTGCATGAAAGCAATACAAAACATTGCCTCTGATTGGTTAATTATATGATATCTTCACTTTAATCACCAATCAGAATGGAGCTTTGCAAATAATTCACCCCAATTTTTTTGCGTGGTGAAATTATTCTAATGAGGTTGCTGATTGGGCCAATTGATAATGAAAACTTCTTTTTGGCCAATCGGCAGGTAGTTCTCATGGGGTTATAGCAATAGCAATGAAGATTCTGATTTATACACAATAATTACACTTTGATAAACTAACATACCTTGTAAAAAATCAAGGCTTTAGGTCCTGTATGTTAGGTGCTGCGCGACGTATTGCTGCGCTATGCCCACAGCATTAGCAAGGCCCAATTCATAGGCATGCATTTGCTCTAAAACACAGACAAAACTGGTGTTTTTTTTTTCATTTTTGAAACCATTTCTTGACCAATTTCAACCAAATATAGATATGTGACTCCCAGTATTCTATAAGCTTTCTCATGTATGTTTCCTTATGTAACGATCAAAATAGCCTCTTACACACACACAACATTTCACTTATTATAGTAAGATTCTATTGCTGTAACTGACCTTGCAAGCGCCCTCAGTGTAGTTGACGTAAGTATAATTAGAATCTGCACCAGGTGCAGCAGTTTGTAATAGATGTCGACCAATGTTAACCGACTCTGGCTTCGCCTTCTCCTTTACAGCCTGCAAGAAAAGATAAAAACAGGTGTTTTAAAATTACACAGAGGTTCCTAACCTTCTTTGAGACTAGCCAGTGAGCCTATAAGCTAGGTAATTTAACTAGGAGGTCACAATATGTATCACCAGAATTTTGCTGTACTGTAAATATGATGTGTGGCAGATGCACTGGCTAATAGCAGTCAAGTTAGCTCAATCGTTAAGGCGTTCGACCATGGTGCGAAAGGTTGCGGGTTCGAACCCTGGCGGTGCCCAGTACGCTATCGTGAAAATTGAGTTAGCGTGAAATTCCCCTGGACAAGGAACTCACTGCTAATTTGTCTCGTTGTAACCCGTACGAAACTCGGGGAGCTGATCCTGGTTGCGATGGTTATTTGTGGATTGTCTAGGGTGTGCGCTCTTGAAGCAGCAATTTCCCTGAACGGTTGTTTAATGGTTTATGGAATGATGTGGGGCCATAGTGGTCAGCGACAACCTGTAAAGTGTGCTGAGGCTTGTGGATCAACGTCTAGGCGTTGTGCCTGTGCGTAGCGCACTATAAATCACTGCGCTTTTTTTTTTTTTTTTTTTTTAATACTTTTGTAAGGCTGCATAAAATTATATTTTGGTTTTCTTCCGGAGGATTTTCATGAATTGCAGAAGACGGGAGGTTTTTTTCCAAATGCGAACTACAGGTAAATTAAATAATTCTTGGCCAATCTCGCACATTATGAACGCTAGTGGCTCTGCGATAAACACACATGCAGATAACATGGTACAAAAGAAAACAATTTTTGAATATGTTGCCGACACTAGACGTACGTTGTAACTCTGCATCGCACCACTGATTATCAAAGAATAGGCATAAAGACCTGGATTGTAATTCTATGGAAATGTCACATTATGCACAATCCATGTATGTGTCACTCGCACATGTATGATTAGTGTCTTCGAAAAGTGGGGTATTTTGTATTCAATCTATGATTGCACACATACACAGACATGACATGTGATGAGTGCAGCCGACTTTATATAGTGCAGGGCAATACATTCAAAAATTGTATTCACCTACTGCTATGGTAATTAATTACATTACTACTTCTAAGGCCAGCGAATTAATTACGTCTTACTTACCCTGGATGGTTGCTGAGCAGTCAATACAACTGTATAGGGAGAAAACTTGCCTGGAATCTGACCAAGTATCTGCAGCAATGCTTGGTCAAGGGAAGACATAGCAGCCTGACGAGACTCACTGTAAAATAATAATGCCAATGTGAGTACCGATGTTTAGAGAATTAAAGTATTGTTTTGGGATAGATAGTATTATTTCAAGTGGAACAATGAGGTGGTCTTTTTTACAACCATAATTAATGGAAAAATTATATATATTTTGTGATTTTCAGCCCAATTGTTAAGCTTTTTTCATTGAAAATTTGCCTAGAAAAATGAACATGGTTGTAAAATTTCACACTTTTGTCATTTTTGATACTTCTTAAAGTTAGATAAGGCCAAACAAAATAATAGTTTAGTCTCATGTCCCATGAGAATTTCAAATCTAATGAGGTACTGGGGTACGAGGTTTTTTACTTTATTATTTATGAATTGAACAACACCACTTAGGTGCATTTTTTAATATCAAAATGATTATATGTAAACACAGGCTACATCTAGCATTAGAATTTCTGAGTTGTGGTGCGAACAGAAACAAAAGTGAAATTGAACATTTTTGGCCAAATTTGGTTAGAATGTAAAAAAAACATATATAAAATAAAAATCAACTTCTGCAATTTTGCTTGAGCAAACGTTCAGTATAAATGAAATGGGCGTGGGGAACATGAGGCAGAACTATTTTTTTTTGCCCAAAACTAAAAGTTATTGGTTATATTAATATGACTTGACAAATTAAGGAAATTATGGAAACTTTTGGGCCTCATAGCTGCTAAATTGTTGGTTTAATAAGAATATAAATTTTAAAAGTATACATTTTTAGAATGGCAAAGACTTGATGAATTCATCTGCGAGGTCAAATTTGGGCCAAAATGCTGATTTTTAGAGAAGGCCATGCGTTTTTAGGGTTCATCTTTTTAATTTTCTCAGTTAATATACAGCCTATGTAGTTAAATTTGGTGTCAAATTAAAGCTTGTGATGAGACCAATACAGTAAACCTTAAAAAAGTTGTAAAACGTTATTAACATTTGAATAATTTGCATCTAATTAGCATAATGTGCGGGGTGGAGGAGGATCAGGAGGAGGAGGATCAGGAGGAGCAAATTTAATAAAAGTGACCCCAAGGGGTCATATGATGCAAGAGGTCCATTTTTTTTCACATTTTTACAATTCACTTTAAACTGCATACTATAACACCATACAATCATATTCCAGGTAATTTAATTTGCTTTGAGAAGCAATTTTGCATATTTTATTTTCCGTTCGGGTTACACATTGAAGTCAATGGGAAAATATGCCTTGAAAGAGGCTGGCGCAAAATCATTTTAATTTTATTGAACCCTATGATGTTATGTATTTAAAGCTCTGACTGAGAGGAATTCCAATATGGAACTTTTAAATATGTGGGGTGAAGCTAACTTTTTTTTTAATTTGTCAAATTTTACATTTTTCCCCTAAAATATTTGGTATTTTCAGTTTCATAACTCCTTAGTGTTACACCCTGTGTCATTTTAAAGTGCATTTCTGGATTCCTTGGTTCATTTGCAGCCAGAAAATGCATACTTTTATATATGTTGGGTATAATATGTGAAAGATATTCATATCTAAACAAAAAACATGCAATTTTCATCTCATGAAAACATGTAACATTACATCGCCCAACTCAAAACGCATGGCCAGAAAAAAAAAAAACACTTTTTTTTTCCTTGGGCCAATTTTTTTTTTTATTATTATTAATTTTTAAAAACTAGATAAACCTCATTTCCTACCAACTCACCTGGGAGAAGAATCCAACCTTATTATAATCAAATTTGACTTTGTACTATCCAACTTGAGATCTTTCAGTGATGGACTTGCAAGCTCAACAACCTGACCACTGACCCTTGACCTTAGGTCATCCTCAAGGTCAATGGTTTCTGCAGCTGGAAGTACCAGTTGTGAGGCTGAAGATTGCATAGCATTCTGAAAATACAGTAATAAAAGTTCACACAGAAAATAAGACATAATTTACAGCAAGAAACAATAATATTGGATTTGGTAAATGCACAAAGCAAGATGACATAAAGGCTATATGTGGGTCATTCCATACCAACTCAACCAATCACTCAACTCAACTCAATCACTCCATGCTTGTCGACAATCGGGAAAATTGCTTTGTCGACAATATTGCCAACAACAGCCCTACAAATGTAATAGTCCAATGAAGATACATACCTTGAGATGTGTAAGTGTTCCACCATCTGGGTTGCTGCTGTGTGCATTGCTGTACCTTGTTATGTCATCAATGCTTAACTACAGAAATAAAAACAAATAAATCAGAATCATGTTTAAAATCTGTGAACAATTTGAACCTAAATTGTAGATTTTCAAATTTACACCATAAGCTAAATTATCATGTATATTGCAAGAAAGTTGTAGGTTCTGGCCAATGAGGTAGAATCAAAGAGTACCAACTCCATCATGTTTGTTTGTCGCTCATGTAGGCCACTTACTGAACTTTTTTTGCTTTGAACCCCGGCAAAATTTGAATCAAAGTGCGTTCTGTGTGTGACTGAATGCAATGTGTGACGCTATAAATGGATCTAGGTGTGTATAACAAACAAGGCTACAATACAAAGTATTGATTTTGATTGATTTCAAAAAGCATTAGGGGAAGTTGTGGATCCAATATTTCTCCAGTATTTTACATGTAGTAACTGCCTGTCCACCCGTGGCAATTCCAACCTGGGATTCAAGCTGGCAGTAATACACCATCACATGGAAAATTATTTTAGAACTGTTCAGATTTTGTAAATATCAAAATGGCGACCGTTAAGTTACACCTTCAGACTGTAATAATCCATCAGAAATTGCCTTCTTATTGACACAAAGGCTTTAGTTTTGGTTTTTATTAAAAAATATTTAAAGAAAATTGTGGAATTATTTGATCTCATCAGAGATTTTTTATTAAAAGGTTTAAGTACAGGCTAATGCGTTTTTTTAATTGCTTGCCCAAAAGTACAAAGCTCATCCAAATGTCTGGTGGAAACTGGTTAAACCTTTCAATACCTTATCCATGACAATGAGGAATAGATTGTGAGGTTGGTCCATAGGCAATACATCCAGGTAATCTTGCTGAAGTGACTGTTGGTTTACAATGTGACCAGCATCTATCCGAGGAATGGATTGAAGAGAACTGAAAAGATAACAACACAAAAAGTTATAATGTAAGAAAATCTTATGCTGGTTTCAGACTTTCTGGCGTGACGTTTCATCATGCCACTTGCACTTATCTGCAAGCGGAGCGGCACACCGCTGAGCAGCAGCGGTATGACTCTAAAAGCCGCTAAGTACCGCTACAATATCATATTTTGTTCTCATATGTCAGAGCGGCACCGCTGAGTTGACTTGAATTGAAAGTCACAGCCTTACACTCAAATTACTTTTTCCACAACCTGCAACTGTGTCTGTGTATTTCAAATTTATTATCTGTGATTGGACTAAACACATCGCAGCTATTCTTGAGGTAAAATGAGGTTTTGAATTATTTTCAATGTATTGAACATAAGGCTGGCATTTTCGGTGGGTTTATGGTACCGCCCAAGACTTAGATTACCACACTTTCGGCAGTCCACGCTTTTTAATGCGTGCGGTTCGAAATTCTGAAAATTGGTGAAAGCGTGGGGTTTAAACTTTTGGGTAAAAAGCGTGGAATGATATAAAGCGTGGGATTAAAATAAAAAGTGTGGGGCTTCTTCCAACTTACAGTATATTTTTATTGAATGATAAAATAATCATAGTTCCAAGAAAAATCGCCAAAACTCGCACACCATGTCGCAAGATAAAATTCCATTTGATGCAGGCTAGCGCTTGTCGAGTGTCCATCGTAATGTACACAATATCCTCCCGGAAGCCCTGCCAAAACACATACGTCATATGCAAATGTCAGATTTTCCATGACATGTTATTTTTCTTTAAACTGATCGTATATGAGTGACGTCATAATCATGCATAATTGATTGAACGAAGCAGCACAGAAGAAGTAGGATATAGTCGCTGTCAACACAGCGCACGTCAAGTTTCATGAGAAGAAAAACATTTGAACGCCATAAAAGTACAGCTATTCATTAAAATGCTTATTGTATTATACAGTACAGTAGTAGTTTTTCACATATAATTTGCATTGTTCACGTAATGTATCAACTTAATGGAGAGAAAAACATCAGACTCGCACGTGTGAAATAGGTGCAGAATTCGGCATACTTGATTTAACCAACTTGCGTGTGACTTTGTCAATGTTTACAAATAGCGGAAAAAGCAAAAAGTGGTGGGGTCATGAATTTTCAGTATAAAGGGTGCCTCAGTAAAAAGGGTGCCTCAGTAAAAAGCGTGGGGGTCAGGAATTTTCAGTATAAAGGGTGCCTCAATAAAAGGGGGGGGTAAAATAAAAGGGTGGGAGTCAAACCCCACTGCCGAGTATGATTACATTACCCGGGCAGGAAATACCCTGCCCGGGTGCCCGAAATTTTAAAAAAAAACCTATACTTGATTCATTTTACCTTGACAGTCACGGGGGTCCTTTCGAACGTTCCAATGAGTCAAATAGGGCCCAAACTTAGGCTAGAGTGAACATGATAATGCGATTGATATTCTTACACGTAAAAATATGGCCAATTCAGAGAGAAAATCATGTTCCTACTATAGGGCCTACTTCAGACAATTCCTTTTTGTTGGCCGGCCACTGAGCTACATCTTTTCACTAATTAGATACTTCATAACGTGTTCCCATGTTGAAAGTTGACAAGCTATTTCTACTTGCTTTACAGAGAGCACAATTGAATGAAGATGATTTATTTGTGCTAGGATTTCATAACTATAACTATTTTTTCATTCTCGATCATTTCACATGCATGCTGTTTGCCTCAATGCCTTCTAGGCAATCTCGGGCCATAACCGTAGAACGATCTGTTGTTGGTCAGCATAGATATTGAATAAAATTGAATCCCATCACATCAATTCAAAGCTACACCCTTTTTTGAAATACTGGTTACCAGCGACCTAAAAAAAAAAATTTTGCACGATGTTTTGTTTTTTGAAAATTGAGTACTTTGTTTTCATGTCATACTCTAAAATGGTATCAAAATGCATTCAAATTCAATGCTAAAAGTGGGTTTTCTTATTTCTATAGATTGGTTGCGCATTCATCATGTCATGAGATGCTAATTTCTATTGTATTAATTTCTATTGTATTAATTTCTATTGTATTAATTTCTATTGTATTAATTTCTATTGTATTAATTTCTATTGTATTAATTTCTATTGTATTAATTTCTATTGTATTAATTTCTATTGTATTAATTTCTATTGTATTAATCTCTGTTGTGATGAACACGCATTTATTCAATTCTTTCTCAGTCTCACTTCAATGGACATGGACATGGTGAATAAAAATGATGGCCATCAGGCATCGAGAGCGGACAGGCCCGGGCCGGGGGACAGGCCGGGCGGACAGGTCGCATCACTGAAGTCATGAAAAGATTTAATACGTATTTGTATTGTCCTCAGAAAAAAAAACAGGTTATCTACCTATGACACTATAGTGGGAATTCCAATTGAATGAACGCAGCTTTCAATAGCGTGACGAATTTTTGCGTACACTGCGCGATGTACGCCAGCGTGTGCGCCGGGACAGGCATAAAAATTTCAAATTAATTCTATTAACATGAATTGTTATTTATTGCAAGAGAGAACTTCTCAGAAACAATTTGACACCAAAACCAATCTTCTACTGTATTGCTAAGTGAAGTTATGACGAAATTACTGTCGGAACATTGGGCCATTTTCTCTGATAAGACTTGCCATAGGAGTGCATGGGGGACTTGATAATTTTGTGCCCCCTGTCAATTTTTTTTTTGTTTTCACTGTAATTTAATCTAATTTTTGTTGAATATTATGTATGTTATCATTTTCAACACATCTGTGAAATTTTGTATGAAAATTCAAATTTTAAGGTGGTAAAAACATGATTTTTGTGCTAATTTTGGTCAAATTTTGCCATTTTTCGGCCATTTTGGGCCCATTTTAGGCAAAAACAATGATTTTTCCCAAGCGATAACAAAAAAGTGCTTTCTCCCAGCAAATAAGTGAACTGGAATTGTTATGTGAAAAGGATGAAAGTTTTTGTCAAACCATGTTTCCCTTTTGTCAGAAGATGAATTTTGGGTCAAAATAGAATTTTTTCCCAAAAATGCCCCTTTTCGACCCCTTTTTTGACCAAAACGGTGATTTTCACCAAGGCATATCTCACAGAAAAAAATATTCAAAAGTGAAGTCAATGTTGCATTCTGCTTCCTAAAGCATTGAATCTGTTGTCAATGCAAACTAGAGCATCTGAAACAGATTAATTTTGGTTTTATTCATCATTTTCTCCAAAAATGGTGTTTTCAGTGGCACAAAATGGCACAGATTTACATAGGGCTTTATAATCAAGTAAAATAAATAGCGCCCTCGCTCAGATGTGCCTGTCCCTACCCTGGTGTGCGGCTGTGCGTGAGTAACGCGGAAGTGAATCCAACCATGCCAACGCACTCGTGATTGGTTAGCATTGTATCCAAGGTCGTGCGTTCGCGTTGTAGTTTGAAATACGCAATATAATGATCGCGGTTGGATCGAGTGCAGCTGTTCAAAGCTGCGTTCATTCAATTGGAATTTTACTATAGCTGAAATACAGCAAGATAATGTAAGATAAAGTTTTTTTTTTTTTAACTTTTGTGGTCGTGCCTGTGCGTATCGCGTACACGAGCATAAATGCAAAAGCAATAAACAATCACGCTGCTTGGCTGATCAATGCACTTAACAAGCTTGCTGACCCATTTTGGTCTTTGCACTTTGGCGGGCGCGTAGTAGGCTTACCTTGTCACTTCTACGCGATCGCAATTCACCAGCGCGTACCCGAAACACAGAAATTAAAAAAAAAAAACTTTAGTGAAATGTAAACCTGTATTTTAGAGCTCTCTCTAAAATATATCTGAATAAATATCATGCATGCATGCAATGCATGCACGGATATTAATTAAAACATCACACTGATTTTTACATTGGTTTTTATTATGATCAATGATAATCATTTATGATGATGATTCATTAGCTTACTTTGTGCTAGACCAAGCAATAAAAGGGACTTGGTCACTTGCAAATCCTAGGCAGGGCAGTAAAATCACCAAGAAGAGGCACAAACTGTACGATTTCCGCATCTCCATCTTTAGTTTTCATGTAATTTTCGCAACCAAAACAGGACTGGTTTCCGACGTATGGAGTCAGGTGCAGTGCAGGTCAATCAATTAGCGCAGTTTTGCCAAATAAAACGCCCAAATCGTCACAAAAGGGCTGCCACTGCCAGGCCTGTAAAAATCCCTTTAAAAGGGATTGCCGACTTGATGGCTGTGCAATCCCGGTTTTCAATAATTATGACCCCCCGGGGAAGGGGGTATATTGTTTAAATGGCGTGCCAAAATTGATTTTCCCCCTCAGTCTGTCAAAAATCGCTTGCCACCCTCTCGGTCTGCCAAAAAATCTTTGTGCCACTTTTTTTTGGTTCCCAACCCAAAGCCTTTTTAAGGGGCATTTCGTGATCCACAGCCTCATCCCCCACTTTTCTCAAAAAAGTTGAGATTTTTATATCACTGGAAACCTCTGGCTACATAATGTTTATGTACAAAATATTTCTTGCAGATTAATTCGTTTAGCAAAGATATCGTGAAATTTGAATTTCGTTCTGGTGCACCAGAACGAAATTACAACGCATTGTCTATGGAGCAGTGTAATACACATAATCATGCATAACTCGCGAACGCAAAATCTGAATCAACTGAAATTTTGGGAATAGGTTTTTTTTTTTTTTATCTAATGAAAAATGACATAAATAGAGGATGCTAGGATCACGAAATACTCCTTTAAAGCGTGTTATTCAAAAGGTGTCCCGGTGCCACGGCTTGCCCCCACTTCTTGGACCACTCCAAAAACGTGCTTGCTCCCGCCCCCTCGACAAAAAAAATCTTTCCCCCAATTTTACCATATCCGGGCTCAAAATTATTCACACAGCCCTTAAATTATTGCAAAGATGTGAGCCCTATAAGAGCAATTTTTTTCATCGGACCGCCTATCTTGAACTACGGGCTATATTCCCCCCCCCCAGCTATTTCGGGTTGGAAATTTTATGACCCCCTGACCTTCTAATAGTTCTGCCGTCAGACTCTTATAAAAAGTCAAATTTTGATTGGTACTGGTGAGTGTAAAGAAATTGTGCAGACCGTGTGAAAATTTTCATCATAAAGAATGCACGCAGAACACACAAACATTTTAAATTATACAGGTTGTAATAAAAAAAAATTTAGACAATTTAGACAATAGTAGGCCCTAATTTACTAATTTGATTTGCTTTGTTCGGGTTTTGACAACCCTGGATAACCCAAGAAAGCCTCTCTTATTTCCATTGGGGTCCATATTTGAACACAGGGACAGGTTGGGAACAGTCAGGGGTTAACACCCTATACTCTTTTCGAAACTGGCTGTGAGATACATGTACAGGTAGGCCTAGGCTCAAATATTTTGGCAAGCTTTTTGGCAGGTCAAAGGGGGTGAAGTGAATTTTGACATGAATTTTTGTGTACATCTTCTTTTTTTTTGAATAACGTATTCAGTTTTGTACCCGATAGGCCCCTGGCTTCGCGCCGCCGCACCGCCCAGGTAGGCCGCACATACCCGTCACTAAAGTTGAGTGCCCCCCCCCCCCGGGCTCTCTACCTTAAAGTTTAGTAACTATTTTAAAATGTTGCCATTTTGTAGTTCACAGCATCTTGCGAACGTTAGTGAGCTTTGGCAAAAATTGCATTGATCGTTTCATAGCGAGCGTGTAGAAGATTTCACAGATATACTTTTGTAGGTCCTGTGGTTCTTGAGTTTTGTAAAACGTACATAACTCATTAACAACAATAAATCAAGCAAGTTTTCAAAGTATATGTTTGCAAAACATCAAGGTGTTGTTTTTCAATGATATATATTGATTTAGATCAAGGCCAAAAAAAATAATGGTTTGTCTCAAAGCTCACGAGTGGTTTGAAAACAAATGCGAAATGCGATTTTTTTTCCCCGACTTTTTTCATGGTATTTGGAGAAAAAAATCTGATTTTCGCCGAATTTTTCTGGAAAAACTATAAAAAAACTTTTTTATTTTTTTTTGAAATAAAAAAATTCTTTTTTTTTCCAAATCTCACGATTTTACAAATGCGCGCGCAAGCTTTGAGACAAACCTTTAATGAAATTTTTTTTGGCCGCTTCAACCAACATATAGCCCTGCCCAGAGAAAAGGCATTTTCTCATGGATAGAAGCTGTTGATTCAGAACAGGATTGGTGGGTTTTCCATGGTCAGAGGGATTATAGTCTTATGATAAATTTAAATTGTCTACTATAGTAGGCTACCATTAATCCCGGGGGCACTCAACTGAAATTTTGGTAGGGATGTGCGGCGCGCCGAACTTTGGGAACTAAGAACTGATTTTCGGAAAAATAGGGGCTTGATGAACTGAAATTTTATCATTTTTGGTAGGTCTTGTGAACTAAAATTGGGCCAAATTATAGGCTTTGGAGCTAAGAAATTCCAAAATTGTCAACATTTTGGCTAAAGAGCTACAATTGCCAGAGTTTGAGGCGCAAAGAACTGGAGCATGATCCAAATGTGGGTCTTAACTTAACTGCCGGGGAGCCTGAAAAAGGGACCCTTGACCGCCGCACATACCCATACCCCATTTACATGGGAGTACCCCCTCCGGGCCATTAATACTAGCAATACATCGTGTACCCTTGTATGATTTGGGCGACAAGCCAACAACCAAAACGTCAAACTGCGTCCAATCACGTGAAGAAAGGTCAACATGTTTTTATTTCGACAGCAGGAGGCGCACTTCTCGCAAGGATTTCTGGGAACAGTCTTTTCGATTCCTCAATCAGAGCAAGATGGGTAAGACGAAACACGTGGCCTAAAATTGGCCCATATTACACCCTTTTAAAAACAAATATATGAAATAGAAATAATGTAAAAGGAAAATCTAATATTTTAGTATCACAATGATAAATCTAGCAGTGTCTGATGGTACTGTTAAACCGATAATGGGATGACCAAAAAAGTATGTCGGCATTGATTGAGTTTGCCACACTCAACTCATATGCACTGCGGCACTGGCCCTGCCAGTCATGATTACCATGGCCATGCCACCACACATTTATCTGCTGACTGCATGTACATAATGAATACATGATGTTTTATGTGCGTTGTTCATGTGTTGTGTTTAATAGGACTGTGTACGTACATCGGTTTTGGGGCAATGTTTAAATTTATTTTTTGGGTGATTCCCAAGTTTCCTGCCTCACGGCCACGCCATCCGCCAGTTCTGAGTTTACCAAATCAACAACAAAAACTAGACACTTCACTTCAATAAGCCCTTTCGCAATTCCAGATCATGGGTAATATTTGCCGATAAAATCGGAGATAAACACGATGAGGCCAAAAAAGAAAAGTTGTTTGCTTACCTCGTCCGACCAACCGTCTCGGCAGTCCCGACCGTAGAACTTTTTTTTTTGAAATAAAGTTTTTTTTTTGCGATTTTCCCAAAAATGGCATGTATTTTTCGTCTGAAAACCGATGATTTAAAAGAAACGTTGTAAAATACCATATCCTGCATGTTTACGTGTCCGGCTGTACCTGTCTGTCGTGTTCCGAAATTACGTCTCGGCCTAGCAACTTATCGCCTAAGCTCTAATACAATTTGCTATCCACCTGCACATTTCGGACGGCGCATCTAGGGATGAGTTTATTTACAGGCAAAATATAACCGTGCATATCGTGCAAGAATAGATACAATATAGCAGATGTTAAAATATGGTAAAAGTAGATAAAATTTGAAAACAGTTGTACCAGATATTCATTTCTTGTTTATAAATATTTAGATTCATGATATTTGTTCGTATCGACTAGGAAGTAACATTGCACTATTTTTTTCAACATGTTTGTTGAGGCTACTTTTATTAAGAGCACAAATCGCTTGGTATAAATATGATTTCACTTTAAACATGGCGGACACAACACGAGTAGCGCTTAGCTGTACAGGTGAAACAAGGGACCGAACACGCTGATTAATATGATAGTTTTGAAAAGCAGAAAACACTACATGTAGGAGAATTGTACACTTCATTAAACGTAGGCCTACATGTAGAAGAGCTACAATTGTTTAAGGTGCAAGTGGCGAGCACAGATGCTGGACCATGGCGTGATGTTGCTGCTACGGAAATGCTTGAACCATTAATTGCATTCGCCGATTCGGTATTCGTCATGTCTGTTTCTGGGAAACGGGGAAAAAAACAAAAAACTTTTCCCGACCGACCGACCCAATTTTTAAAATCCATTCGAGGGCAAGCAAACAATTTTTTTTTTTTTGGCCTGAGGCTACTGTTACATTTCCAGTTAGGTGAACTTTGATGTTTGCATAAAAACGTTGCGAACGGTACTGGAATTTCGCTGACAGTTTGGTCTTCATTCCTTCACAAAATCACAATATTTGTATTTCACAGAAAATATTAACATTAAAATGTAGAAATGAATAAAATATGTTGTACGAAAATATGTTTTTGAAGGAAGTGCAAAGTTCGCCACCATTGGCATTGCAAACGCACTGCAGCCTCCTTGTGTTTATCTCTCGTTGAAGAACTGTGTGACGATGTCTGAGCATGCGCAGTTGCAATTTTCCGAAATTGCGAAAGGGCTTTAGATATCGGGTTTTTTTTGTGTGTGTGTCCACAATATAATTGAGCTTACGGTTGTGTGCCAGCCCATGAATTGGGGGCTAAATTATGCGTTACATACTAAAAAATGGAACAATTTGCATGGTTTTGTACTTTTAAAACTGATCTAATTCATAAACTGTTCATCAAAACCCTGTAAAATTATATATCACTGTAAAGCTTAGAGTATGGTACCAGGAATACACGTACACAAAAAAATGGAAAATTTGACAAATTAAAAAAAAATTACGTGTACCCCACATATTTTAAAAGTTCCATTTGAATTCCTCAGTCAGAGCTTTTTATACATACACTCAGCGGTGTTCCATGGCCACTTCTCGCCTGGGGGCTGAAATTTTGCAGCCCCTTTCATCAACAACCAATTTTTTTCTCGATTATAGGTGCTATAGCAACCTAAAGCAACAAGAAATTTGATGTATAGTCCCATTGACATTGTTTAAACCTTTTTCATAATTCTTCCGCCCTTTTATCTTTAATAAATTTTCTTTTTGCCACCTCTTCTTCCACTGCCCTTTCTTCTCAGCAAATTAAATTACCTGGAATATGATTGTATGGTGTTATAGTATGCAGTTTAAAGTGAGTTGTAAAATATGAAAAAAAAATGGACCTCTTGCATCATGACCCCTGCCCTGGGGGTCACTTTTATTAAATTTGCTCCTCCTGATCCTCCACCCCACACATTAGGCCCTTCGCACTTGATTATTAGTTTCCTGTTACAGATTTTGAAAAAGGGACGAGGTGACTTAATTATTAATTATTAATTATCTTTTATTTTCTTTATTTAGTTTTAACTATTACAAGCAACTATTGACTCGTTTTGACTAGAGCGGGCATTTAATTATTTCACAACAATATTTGATTTTATAAATAAGTGAAGGTGGAGTTGTACTCTTTGTTCATTCATCATTATTGTTGATGTTATTAAAGTCAGAAAATGGCAAGTAGAAGTAGTTGAAAGTTATTTTAAAGGAGAAAATTAGAAATAAAAATAAAATAATTAATTATTTTGAGATTGTCAATTTTGGACGCGGGCGGTAAACAAGAAACTAATAATCAAGTGCGAAGGGCCTTATACTAATTAGATGCTAATTATGCAAATGTTAATAACCTTTTACTGTTTTACAACATTTATGTTTACTGTATTGGTTTCATCACAAGCTTTAATTTGAGACCAAATATAACTACAAAAATTATGATGTCGCCTGTGTTATATGAGACAATAGATGCACGACAGGGTCTAAAAACAATACTGTACCTTTTCTCGCATTCTTTGATAATAGCAGTCCCCACAGTGCCCCACATTCCCCAAAATAGGAATTAGGGGAAGTACTTGTATGCAGCAATACTTACTCGAGAAGTCTAACCAAGAATTTGCTCACCGATAGCTTCACATTCTAGGCTTGAGACCATTGCATTCAAAATCTAGTCGGATTCACTGAAGCATAACACGTGTAAAGCAATGGAAGTTCAGAAGTAAACACAGCCGATCACGACAGGCGACTGCATCAAAAATGTTGCTAAAATTACACTTCAGCAAAATTTTAGACTATCCAAAATAGGCAAATATTGCTCAAAAGATACAGTTCAAGACTCATCGAAATAACTTTCATCCAAATTTCAACATTAACAGAATAAATAACCTCCGGTGCAAAAAATTGCAACGCTGTCAGACCGAAAAAACAATAAGCAAGACTCTAGCATCGAATGCATAACTATCGTGTGCAAATTCGAAGCTAGAGTTCTAGAGCAAAGCAATACCTGGCAAAGGTCGATCACAGACTCCATCGAAAAGAGTAGGGGATCATCATCCTAGGTCTATTATCAGCACACCCCTGACCCTAAAGGAGGTCCAGAGGACTTGCAGTGTAGCCTCAATAGGCTGCGATATTAAGTACAAGCACGAAAGTCAACTAATCTATCATGTACCGTACCCTCTTATTTGTTGTGTAGGTAAGCCAAGAGGACTCCGTACAGCCCGTAAGATGCGCAACCACCGTCGTGACCAGAGGTGGCATGACAAGCAGTACAAGAAAGCTCATTTGGGAACTGCGCTAAAGGCTAACCCCTTTGGAGGTGCTTCTCACGCTAAGGGAATTGTGCTGGAAAAGATGTGAGTAATTTGACGAGAATGAAAAGTTTTTTCCATCCAAGTTAGATCTAGTGATTGTTGTGATTTGATTTTTAAAAAATTGTACAGTATGTTTAAGGTGGTACTACACCCCTGATAAATTTTGTGACTAATTTTGCATTTTTCTCCAAAAATAACTACACACTACACTGGTAACAAAAGTTATGTACCTGGGGGAAAGGAATCCAAATTCAAGACAAGTGGTTCATTATAATGTTAAGAAATGACGTACATTCTATTTTTCTGAGAAAAATGCAAAAATATTCACAAATTTATCAGGGGTGTAGTACCACCTTAGTAATTTGATTCTTGTAAATCAACTTTAGTGTAAATTGTGTAAAAGATATTTGTTTTAATTAACATTGAATAATGAATGAAAAATGTGTTTTTGATGGATAATCTGTCTTGCAAACAAGGCAAGTTATTCATTTAAAGTATGAGCTCAAACATTTTTGTTAAGTTGTAAAATGATAGATTAATTTGTGGATTGTGACTATTATTTTCCCAGTGGTGTGGAGGCCAAACAGCCCAACTCTGCTATCAGGAAGTGTGTTAGGGTACAGCTGATCAAGAACGGCAAGAAAATCACAGCCTTCAGACCAGAGATGGTTGCCTCAACTATATAGAGGTGAGTCTGCAAGAGGAAGTGTAGCAGAACATGTTGTGTGCACAGACAAGCAATAGTTGCCATTAGCAATATTACAGTTGAACCAACTTCCTGTTAATTGATTAAAGGAATACAATAAATTATGCTGGTTTCATACTTGCTGCCACTTGCCGTGTGACATTTCATCATGCTGCTTGTACTTTTCTGCAAGTGGAGCAGTACGTCACTGAGCGGCAGTGGCATGACTCTGAAAGCCAATGTTGCCGCTCTGCACCGCTCCAAAATCGTACGTCAGAGCGGCACCACTCCGAATTGATATGAATTCAACTCCTAGTCCTAGCGATGCTGCCCCTTGGGCAAAGCGGTGGAGTGATCGATATATCGGCTTGCTGCTGGTCACCGGTAGCGTTTTTGGTCGATTGCGCAGTGGAGCAAAATCATTGTCAAAGCGACAGGAAAGTATGAAACCAGCAATTTATACAGGAAGTTGACTCGTAGGAATATTGCAAATGGCAGCTATTGTCTGTGCACATACACATCAATAGGTTAGTGCAATGCTGCCTACTGATCATTTTAGTAGCTTAGTGGGTAACCCGATTGGCACCTCAAGCATTGGAAACCCCAAGCAAGTATTTAATTATGGCTTGCTTGGTGCAATACCGATGCAAGAGAAATTATTGTGGATCATCCAATGCACCTGGACTGTTTCAGTGTCCTGCCAGTGCAATTTCACCCCACAGACACATGCTAGACTCACCACATCAAAACAACAGTTGTTGGGAATTCCCTTGCATTGCAAGTTGTAATAACAATTAATATTATATGCATGAAGAAAATTATAAAAATTTGCAGGAGTACTGCAGACACAGTCCTTTAAAATGTGATGAAGAGATGTAAAGTGCCTTTCTGGTCTCAAGAAAAGCTTTAGAGGAGATGTTTTGGACCAGGAGCCATTTCAGTTAAGATTTGGCAAGTTATCAAGAGGAGCTACAAACTACTCCTTGACAACCATTTAGGAGCTATAGAGGAGCAATTGCTTTTGAGCCTATCAAAAAACAGTGTCTGAGTAAGTGAAATTCTGTTTGCTTGTGTGGAAAGTGAAAAGACAACCGCCTTGTTTTGATGTGATGAGTCGTAAAATTAAATATTTATAGCACTTGGAAACTGGTTCTTTCGGTCACATCCCAAAATAAAAATGACAAATTATGTATATATTTGCTGGTTGGATAAATGTATTATTCGTTTCTTCAAATTATTTTCTGCCTAATCTACTGATTTCAGCCAAGAACCAAAAACTGCCTATTCACAGACCAGATGGCTGTTTCAACCTGGGATTTAAGCAGCCAGTGAATATGCCACCAATTTTGCCCATTCATATATCTCAATATCAGTGATGATGCATCGGAAATCGCCTTTGATTTTTTTTTTTGGGGGTGGATGAGAGTTTTTTCCCATAACTTAGTAGCCACATACTTGAAACTCTTTTGCCTGGTATTTTTAGGACAGGCTGCTGGCTAAGCCCTTGACTGAAAGGTAGGTGTATGAATCCGAGATTGTAGCAGATCAGTTGATTTTATTTGCTCTACATTTAACACATACTTGTGCTCACACATCAATGTGAGGCTGTGGTTACTGATTGTTACCTAAGCATTGGAAACCCCAAGCATGTATTTCATAATGGCTTGCTTGGTGCAATACCGATGCAAGAGAAAATTAATGTGGATCATCCAATGCACCTGGACTGTTTCAGTGTCCTGCCAGTGCAATTTCACCCCACAAACAAATATTTTGGATCATCAATTTAAAGTACTGCAAATTTTATTAGTAGGGCTACAGTTTGTGTGTGCAGCATTCAAGTTGTGTGGGACAAAGGGATTATTATCATGTCAACTATAATACAGTCCAGCTATGATGACACCCCCCGACTCCACACTGGGCAAATTCCATTCACTGTCAGAGGAGGTTTTTGAGTGTGAATGCAATGGAGCAAGTTAATCACAGCATTGATTTGCTAATTGAACAGGGTACCCGTCTCATCAATGACTCTAATGCCTCTTTGAAAGTGACGGAGGTGTCATCAAAGTTGGAACAGTTGTAATCAATGTAGCAGTTCTCCCTATAATATAGCTATATGCTGCATTTATCACATAACCAGGACAAACCAGCCTCTCAAAGAAATTAATTTCTTACAGGGCTATTTTATCAATTTTCTTTAGGTAAGTCTCCCCCGTCCATTGAGTCTTACACATTTTACAGCCTGGGGCTATTATAGAAAAGAGCAGGGGAAAACCTCCCCATTGACCTATATAATCTTTGAGCCCTGCATACAACAGGAAAATGTTCACAAAACATTGGAGCAAGAGCTTTAATTAAAAGGTTAGAAAGCACTGTATTTAGAACATTACTGTACGTCATACTTCAAATATATAACAATGTATGTTTTGTTTTGTGTCTTTGTACAGGAAAATGACGTAAGTACTGGTGTCTGGATTCGGTAGGAAAGGTCACGCTGTTGGTGATATTCCAGGAGTCAGATTCAAGGTCGTCAAAGTCGCCAACGTGTCCCTCCTGGCTCTCTTCAAGGAGAAGAAGGAAAGACCAAGATCATAGAACACTTTTCCATGGGTGTGGGTTGGGTTAATACAGAAAGAAGGTCTGTGAAATATGGCTTAAGTTGGTGAATAAATAACTGACTTGAGAAAAAAATTATTTTGGCCTCTGTGTCATGTATTTTTGTGAATGTTGAAGTCGCAACTTTTGGTGAATGGGGTTCAAATTTGAGCAAAAGCAATGCTTAAGGTTATACTGAGGTATTGTTGGTGAAGCAGCCAAAAAATTAATTTTCATTATCTGATCAATTATTGAAAAATAACACTTTGGTGTTTTGCAAAAGTAAATTCTACAAATCATACTTTGAAAACCTGCTTAATTTATTGTTGTTAATGAGTTATGTACGTTTTACAAAAGTGTTGTTGTTTCAGCCCAAAAGTGTTGTTGTTTCAGCCCTAATTTTTGCTAAAGCTCAATACCATTCGCAAGATGCTGTGAACGACATTTTTTTGTTGCTGCTTCGACCAACAATACATCATATTACCTTTAAAACCAAATAAAAAGGTTATTCTCAGACTCTAAAACATTTGGCAAAAAAAGGTATATTTTGTGATTTAACCTGATTTTGTAGCCACTTGCTTACATTATTTACTAAACAAAAAAAAAGCCTTAAAAAAGCCCTGGGCATAAGACTGCTAGGCCTTGGGGATACTTAGTACAAATGCCCACACATGGATGTGCCGCAAACTTTGGTGGCATTTTCGGCCTTTTGATATATCAATTACCCGTTTTTCTAAGCCAATTTTGATATATAATGGATGGGTCATTTGTCCAAAATGTTCTCTCTTTTCAGAAAATTGCCAAATTTTGCCTCTCTGCCGTGGTCAAAAATGTCCAATAATTTGGGGGAAAGTTATTAGATTTGGCTGAAAATTTGACTTTTGGTGTATAGAGGGGTCCAAATATCTTTTCATGGGTCCTTTTCATATCGCAAAATATCACAAAAGTTTGCCCCCCCCCTTTAGTGTACACTAAGGCTAGTCAAAAATCCCAAGTGGTGGAACAGTGCCTAATTTGCATAAATCCAAAATGGCCTCTTATGCTGGGGTGAAATATGTAATTTGGTCAAATCTTGCTGAAAAATAGTTTCACATATCTGGTAAATTTCTTGAGTTATAGGGAAAAGGTCAAATTTCAAAATTTGGAACTCCACAGGGGACAAAAAATAAAAGATTTTGATTTTGATAAAATAAGTCTCATATTGTTCCGCTTGCCAAAGCAAAGGTCAAATCCCATTGAGCTGTGTTGACCTAGACCTATTTTGTGCTGTTACCTATGTAACAAAACAATGCAACTTTTATCATTTCGATTTATTTTTGCCAAAGGAACAATTTGAAACCAGTTGGATTAAAATTGGACCATATTTCAATTGTAAATGGCCGGTGGTTCCAAAATTTGACCTTTGACCTTCTTGCTTATTCAGAACTATAATGTTGGGGACTGGTCAAACTATACCTTTTCTGAATCCTTCTGAGGAGAGCAATACATTGGTATGGTTCTTAACAAGATTTGACTAACTTTGAAATTTCACCCCTGCATTTTAAGTGGATTTATGCAAATTAGGCACTGTTCCACTAGGAGTTTTTGGGACTTTTGATGTGTTATAATTAAATATGCTTTTCTGAAATGAATGGTGATTAAATGGCAATTTAATGCAATTAGTGATGGGTTAACCCCTTATTTTTATTCATTTTACTGTCTAGCATACCTGTGAAACTTGAGAGGCCCCTGGGCTTTTGTTAGACAAAATCCTCCAGGGCTTTAACATCTACGCACAGTCATCGGGCAGAGGATGTTTAAAGACATTCCCACAACCCAATGGGGTTTCTGACCTTGTATGTCTGGCTTTTGTACAAATGTGGTACAGTTGATCATACCTTGCATTAGGATTGTGTGCAAATATCTGGTGTTTTCATCCTATTATTTAACATTCAAAACATCGAGACTTAGGAATAAAATTAATGCAGTGGGACAATATGAATGTTTCCTGTAAGAAAATCAAATATCAGTCATAAGTCTCAACTATTAGCTCATTGGCTGCAGTTTTAAAATTACCATTTTGTGTGTGTGGCAATGGGGACTTTGCCTTTAAAATTAGGTTATATTGATCAAATTTCCCAATCATAGTGCATTGTAGGAATGCCTTTAAGCCTCCTCTGGTCATCGGGTTGTGCTGATGGTCACGTGAAGGATTGTGGGTAAAAAAGACACCGCTATTTAGAGGCCTGAAGGATTCAGGCTAGGGCAGAGATGCCACTTATCAGGTTTTAGCCTGAATTCAGGTTTTTTATAAGTCCGAATTTCTGTGTTTTTATTTGTTTTCAGCCTGTTTTGGGGCTTCTTTGCCTTCATTCACATGCTTTTTCAGGTCTTTCTCACCAGTTTCAGGTTTTTTGAGTGAAACTGATGGCTAGGGCTTTTTGCCCATAACTGTACCAGAATAGTCCACTGCAGATCCGTTGGATAACGCTTTTTCAATGAAAATGAACTTTCTGCTTGGATGATGTCACAATGAGGTTAGCATTTATTCCGTATTGAAAAGCGTGTTCTGACGGATCTGCACTCGACCGGCTTCGTACGTCATATAGTGGTCAAAGTATAGAACTCTTATTTTTGGTATATGAAGTAATCTAGCACAGAATAGGGAAAGCATTAGGAGCGGTCCAAAGACTTCACAGTATATGGAATGCCAAGGACATTCAATGGGCCACCAGGATCGAGCTATACAGGGTCCTAGTACTTTCCATCCTAATGTATGGAGCTGAGACCTGGACCATTAAGAAAGAAGATGAAAATCGCCTCCTAGTCTTTGAAATGATGTGCTTGAGGAAGATCACGGGTGTATCACGTCTGGACAAAATACGTAACACCATAATACGGGACACACTTGGGCTGAAGCACACAGTCATCGATAAAATCACACAAAAAAGGATCCGATTCTTTGGCCACGTACAGCGAATGGTCAACGACAGATACCCCAGAATTTTGCTAGAGGGCAATGTACATGGAAAAAGACCACGAGGAAGACCTCCCAAAAGATGGATGGACACTATTAAATCAGACTGCCTAGCTCGAAACATCACCTCCGTAGCAGCAGCAGGAAGGCTGGCCAAAGACCGAGTGGCATGGCATGGATTCACCATGGATCAGATGGCAAGGCAGAGTGCATCAGCATCCGTGCCGACGCCTTAGGTCAAGGTAGGTCAAGGAAGTAATCTAGGTATATATTCACTTGATAATTGTTAAAGAAATGTATCCATCAACAGATAACCGGGCAGATAACATGGATATATAGTGATCGTCTTTGAGTTTCATCAAAATTATTACAGGACACGAAAATGTATGAAAATCATGAGATAGAGCACATACAGGTAGAAATAAGAAATAAATGTTTGCGATTTCACAACTGCGAACTCCATTTTTAATAATCAGTAGTTACCCATGGATATAGAAATGTCTTGCATCCCTGCGTTACTTAATCGAGCCAAGTAACATTTGTTAAATTGGCGTTGATTAGTATTACCATCTCAATTATAGCCTACTCAAAATTGCACATACAGGGTGTCCCTGAAAGAACTGTATCGTCGGAAACTGAATTTCTTTGGTATTTTAACGTAGTCATAAACCAAACTTAAGCGATGTGGTTGAGGAATATATCAGCTATCACTATTTGAATTTCGCTGTCGAAGTGATGTAATAATCGGATTAACTACCATAGCAATAGCTTCAAACAATTTTTGAATATATCACGCTGCACTACAAGCAGGTTGCACTCATCACCTGTGTATGTCTGCAATCATAGATTGAATACAATAATGATCTTACAGGTGGGAGTGATCAGCATGATATGAATTATGCTATATGAAGCTGGTGCAGCGCAATATATTCAAAAATCGTTTTAACATATTGCTATGGTAGTTAATCCGATTATTACGTCAATCGACAGCGAATTGACCTCTCCGTATTCGAATTTTATGAAACTACCTCATTTTCAATCCGTTCGGACGAGTCAAATATCTATCAGTGACAATAGACGCCTCATGCGCAGTGATTTATCACTCCGAATACAGATCATTGATTGATATTTGAAACCGTGGACATGGTGGAAAGGTTTGACAATAATGAGGGAGTTGCGTAAATTTTTTTAATTTCAAGAACGGTGTGGTCAATTGTCAAAATTCAAAAAGTATGTGATAGTTGATTTCCCGAGTTGATTTATTCCTCAACCACATCAGTTATTTAGTTATGTTTAGTTATGGTGTTAAAATGCCCAAGCATTCACGATACAGTTCTTTCAGGGACACCCTGTATTCAACATGATCCTGGGCACCCCCCGCCCACCTTGCCGTGAAGTGGAGGAGGTGTTAGGCCTGGTATGATAGTACATATAACATATGTCATAAAACAAACAAATTCTATGAACGATTTTTTATGACCGAGATAAAGTAACATTTCGATTTTTTTTTTTTTTTAGCCCATGAAGCCTGTGATAAAATTTGCAGAAAACAATTTTTGGAATCTGACAGATTTATATTTCTGATTTTGTCATCAGCACATATGAAAATACAAATATCAAAATATCAACAAATTCTATGACGCTTTTAATTATAATTTGCTTCTTGTTTCAAAGATATACAGATTTGACATCTAGCAATTTTGCGTCACATTGAATGGAATGATTTGTTGTTTTCTAATTATCACTTTCAGGGCCGGATTTACCTTTTTGGGGACCCATGGGCCACGCCAAAATTTGGAAACCCCCAAACTCACCCTGAGGAAGGCGCATGCATGCACTCAAGTGGCCAAGTTTTGGTTTAGGTATAAGATCGACGGGCGGCGGGATGAGCAAATTACAATTGAGAGAGAGACGAGCATATAGATTTTGCTTGGAGATTTTACTGCATTTGGGCGCGAAGTGTACGAAAAAATAAATTTCAGACTATTTTAGCCCTAAATGAAGGTGAATTTTGCTGGGTGCTATCCGGGGGTGCTATACATTGTATCACGGGCCAATGCGCGCATATTGTGCAATTTTACCATATTTTGGCCCAAAACATGGTTTCGGGCCTAAAAAGGAAGATACACAGGGTACTTTTTTGGGCAATTTGAGGGCCATGGGCCCGTCATGCGACCCAATGGTAAATCGGGCCCTGTGAACCAGTGGCGTAGATTTCTTTTTGACATTGGGGGGGAGGGGGATGGAGTTGGAAAAAAAATTGAAGTATAGTCAATCGAGCACCTTTTTGCGACAGAATATTTGTATGGTACAATTGTGCGCGAAAAATTTTGGTATTTTGAAGCTAACTGACGGGAGTAACTACAGAATACCCCTCTCGGGGGTATAGTTGTATAAAGTTGTAACATGTTTGTATGTATTGGAATAGGGTGTTTTGTGCTTGAGTGGGGTATTCTGTTTTAATGATTTGTGTATGGTCCGGGTGTATGGTAATGTTGTGAGTGTGTTATTCTGGAGACTAAGTATAGGTCTTGGTTTTTTTGTGGGCGCAGTTGGCGCAGACGTAGTCGAAAAACCGACAGAGTTGGCGTTTGACGTGGACGCAGTTTAAATTGGCGGGTTGATCAATGCAGCGTAGATGCGTTATTTAAGTTGCAGATGAAACAAAGGAAGTATGTTTGCTGGTACTACTCGGGAGTAGGCCTATAGGCCCTAGGTGTCGGTTTTTAACAAGGCGCAGTCGGCGCAGACGTAGTTGAAAATTGACAGGTTTTTAAAAATGGGGCGTGGACGTAGTATTGCGGGGGGATTTGTCCCCGTTATACCGTTGAAGGAGTTCAAGATGTGGTATTTTTTTGTGTGATTGTATTTGAATTAGTTGTTGGTACATGTATAGGCCTACTAGGACAAATTCTATGTCTAGTTTTTATGTCGGCGTAGTCGGCGCAGACGTAGCTGAAAATTAACAGGTTTGGGCTTTGGGCTTGGACGTGGATAAAATTGGTGATTTTATGAATGGGACATAGTGTTTGGGGATTTGTGCCCATGATGTTGAATTAGTATAATATGTTAAATTGTGTGTGAATGTGGTGGCAGACTGGCAGTACATGAACAGTATGTTGGACATAGGTCTTGGTTTTTAAGTCGGCGCAGTCGGCGCAGCCGTAGTTGAAAATGGCAGATTTTGCGTTTGGGCGTGGACGTAGTTAAAAGTGGTGATTTTAAAAATGGAGCGTGGACGCAGTATTGCGGGGGGATTTGTCCCCCAATGGCGTTGAAGGAGTAGGCCTACAAGATGTTGTTTTGTGTTTGATAGTGTTTGAATTTGTTGTTGGTACATGTAAATTGGACAAAGTATAGGTCCTGGTTTAATGTCGGCGCAGACGTAGTCGAAATTTAGCATGTTTGGGCTTTGGGTGTGGTCGTAATTAAAATGGGTGATTTTATAAATGGGGCATGGACGCAGTGTTGGAGGGGATTTGTCCCCGTTGAAGTTGAATTGGGATGGTATGTTGTTTTGTGTTTGATACCAGAAGTGTTTGAGTGTTTTGCTGCTACATGCAGTGTTTGGACCGTAGGTCTTGGTTTTATGTCGGCGCAGACGTAGTTCAAAAATAGCAGGTTTTGCGTTTAGGCGTGGACGTAGTTAAATTATGTTAACTGTATCAAATAAATACCCTTATCTGGAATGAACTTTTGTTTTGGTTTTTAATACTGGAACATTTACGAAAATATTGCAGGCTATTCTTTATTTTTTGCTTCAGGACTAATGTTGCTAATGTTTTTACAGCCCCCCCTCTAAGTGCACAAAAACTTTTTAACCTCCCTCTTCATACACCCAAAACTTTTGAATCCCCCTATATTCAGAACTCCAAAATTTTATAACCCCCCCCCCCCTACATATTTTTCAGCCCCCCCCCTAATAATTGAAGATTCAGTATGTTTTGAAAGTGATATTAGTTCTTTAAGGAAGACTTTGGTTATAGGGGAAAGTGGGGTAATGCCGGACTGTGGGGAATCCCGGACACGTCGATTGCAGCTAAACGGAGAAGGGTGGCACTATTATACTACCTTAGGGTATTAGCTACCTCAAAGTGTATCTCACGTGTACTACTACCAGCGCTTTGGGTCTCGCCTTTCTTTGTGAAAATTACGAAAAACAGAAATTGTCATTTTGACTTTTTATCTGAAAAGTGATTTATTAGCTGGGTGACAGTTAATGCGACAAGAGACACAGATAAAGTATGGATGAAAATTATGTTTGATACTTGATTGTTAGCTGGATGTATGAATTTTGGTATCTTAAAAATGGATAAGTAGAACAAGCACTGAACAAATAAATCGGGACCGTGAGGGGTAATCCCGGACACACATGCGTCTCTATACAGATGGGGTAATGCCGGACACTTGCTATTTCGAAAAATATATACAACAACAACAGCCTCCATAGTTGTATGCTTGAGGTAACAGAAGTACCTAATACATTCAGGGGATTATCATCCTACTCCACTTTCCCTCTTAGCAACAATCATGTGTCCGGGATTACCCCGTGTCCGGCATTACCCCAAGTTTTTTTCCATTTTGTTTTTAATTATAACTTATTAACTAGAGATATTGAGTTATTAAAAACTGGTTGCTAGTTAGAACATTACTCCTACTTTGCATTGATGTGATTTTCACTGATGAACTTTATTTAATCTTGAACCTGTGTAGCCTTAACGAAAGGTGCCCGGGGTTACCCCACTTTCCCCTAGGGGTGGGCTTTGGCACGATTTTATGGCACATGATTATTTTGTTCATTGCAATTTTTTCGCGCGCATTTGTCCTGGTAATTAATGTTTTTTAGTTGAACGATGCGATGTGGAAATTTTGGCCCCTGGCTCCGGTATCCACCTGCGCATTTTAGCATTGATAGCAAATTTTCACGGGAAAAGAGATTTTTGGGACAGCTTGGAAAAGTTAGGTTACAGATCTGAAGGGCCAAAGCTGAATCATGTTGCCTTGCACAGGGCACCCCCCCCCCCGAGAAAATGGTCTCTGGCAGGAGTGATGATGAGTTCACTGACCTTTTAACAAGTTCAACCATGGTTCAACAAAAGTCAATACGATTACGTAATTGTTCATGTGATGACACACATAGAGGGAAAGTCAATATTTACATTTCTTGGTCATAAACCTCACCTCCATGCAGTAGCCTTTATTATACGCATTATAGCTGATCTGGTATAAAACAAATCTACCCATCGTGGCTTAGGGTTTTAATAACATGCTTAATTTCCGGGATTGATTGAATTTAAATAATGGATACACATTTTAAGTTTAGCATCAGTTTTTGTTATTTAGTTAAGTTGGGTTGAGAATTAAAAAAAAATATTTTGCTTAAATCATTAGAAAATATGTACCATATTGGCTGAAATTTTTAGGTTGAAAAGTCGGGTATGAGAAGTTAGGGTCACAAATTGTACCAACCCGAAATTTTTATAACTTTGTAATATTTTCATTTGGTATGTTTCTTATTAATATTTTGTGATGACAAAAGTGAGGATTTTTTCATCACTTTGTAATTTTTTCATTTGTTATGTTTCTTATTTATAGTTTGTGAGGAAAAGTGATAGTTTTTCATCACTTTTGCACATTTTGAATTTTTATGTCTTTTAATATTTTGTGAGGAAAAAAGTGAGAATTTTGTCATAACTTTGCAAATTTTTATTTATTATGTTTCTTATATTTTTCTGGTGAAAAAAGTGAGGATTTTTACTACTTTTATATTTTTGATTTTTAATGTTTTCTATCATTTTGTGATGACAAAAGTGAGGATTTTTTCATCACTTCGCAAATTTTTCATTTGTTACGTTTCACAATATTTTGTATGGAAAAAAGATTTTGAAATTACTTCGGATTTTTTTTAAATTTTCTGTATAATGTACAATGTTGCTTTAAGCCCATGGATTGAGAAATTTAATATTATTATTCCATGCCTTGATATTGTTTGATTGCATTTTGTAATATTGTTTTCAAAGTGATGAAAAAAGTGATGAATTATTATGATGTCCAAAAATAGGTGCCAAAATTTCTCCCCAAATCGTGCCATATCTAATTATATTTCGAATGTGATAGAAATCCTCACGTATCTCATCACAAAATAATTTAAAAAAATGAATGAAAAATTGGCGTCGTAATGAACAACTTTTTTCATCACAAAATAATAAGAAATATAACAAATGAAAACATTCCAAAGTGATAAAAAATCCTCACTTTTTCCTCACAAAATAATAAGAAACGTTAAACATAACAAATGAGAAGTTGGCGAAATGATGAAAATAATTCTCACTGTTGTCATCACAAAACATGATGATAACAAGTGAAAAATTTCCAAAGTAATACAAAAATTCCTTACTTTTCCTCACAAAGTAATAAGAAACATAACAAACGAGAAATTTCTAAAGTGTTAAAATATCCTTACTTTTATCATCACAAAATAATAAGAAACATAAAAACTGCAAAGTGAGGATTCTTTCTCATTTTAACTTTCCTTAAGGGGTACTACACCCCTGGCCAATTTTGTGCCTATTTTTGCATTTTTCTCCAAAATTATAGCGCATTGGTGACAAGTAAGATATGTAAAAACACCTTCCAACCCAAAAATCACATTAATTTTGACCAAAAGTCACATTTTTGATTTTTGACCAACAAAAAAATCAAATTATTGATCAAAAAGCACATTTTAGACCAAAAACTAATTTTTGATCAAAATCACATTTTAAACCAAAATATCACAATGTAAACCAAAAATCACATTATAAACCAAACATCACATGAATTGAGTAAAATTACCCGGTGTTGAGTAAGGGGAAAGATTTTACTCTGCTGTTTAGTAAAATTTTGCACAATAGGCCTACCGTACCTGGGCAAATGATAGCATTTTTTGCAAATCATTTATTAGACGAGTGGATTCTATAGCCATTTTGGCTGCTGAAACCGAATCCGGAAAGCTTTTTTGCCGGGTTTTTTGCATAAAATGTATCTACATTGGTTCAGTGGACTTTTTCAAAATGGCCGGCAGTAGGCCTATATTGTGGTAGGGTTAGGGTTAGGGTTAACCGGCCAATATTAAAAGTACATGACCTAAAATTACAGCTATAGGTTAGATGTTCAGAAATTTGGTACTTTGGTAAAATAGTGAGTGAGGGCAAGGCATAGCTAGCCAACTCCCGTGTTAATTGAATGGAGATTTGACCGAAAATTTTGGTAAACGGCATACTGCAGTTACTGTCCGTTTTCCTATACACAATACACAGTGCTCTCACCATTGACGCGTGACCCCTACAAATGATGTATGTTGGGAGAATGGACACTTGCCTAGTTAACATCACTGTGTGAAAAATAACCAGCCAATATTTTATTTATTCTCCAAAACTTCTAGCAAATATATTTCTCTAACATGACCTAAAATTACAGCTAGGTTAGATGTTCAGAAATGGTCGTACTTTTGTAAAATATGAGTGAGGGCAAGGCATAGCTAGCCAACTCCCCGTGTTATTTGAATGGAGATTTGACCGAAAATATTGGTATCGGACCGCTCACTTCTGAAGGATGCCACAAAAAAAACCGGTAAAAGCTACATTTAAATTATTCTAAATAGGTTCTAGAAAATAAAGTTTTGTAACATGTCCTAAATTTTTAGCTAATTTAGGTGTTTGGAGAGGGTCGTACTTTTGTGTTTTAGGAAGGACATGTAAACGACAGATAACACCAAAAATATGAAGAAATTATTTCTAAACCGTGTTAAGTCAAAAATCATTATGTTGCTCATTTTCAAGAATGCTGGTTTACAAAAAGCACGACATTGTCTGATTTCGTGAACAAAGCCACACATAACATTGTTTCCTTTCGTTTCCTTTGTAATCGGTTACCCAACTGAAGCTATGAATACCAGCTTTATTGTGATATCGCACATGAAAACAGTCACTTGTGCACAACCAGAGAAGATCCGATTTAATCAGTTGAGCTGTTTCAATGAGTGTTATCTTGGTTTAATAGCTTTTAATGGGGTTAAGTCCTGCAAAGGTCGAGATGAATTCTACTGTAGACATGACTGCATCATGGACCGCTCACTTCTGAAGAATGCCACACGAAAACGGTACAAGCTACATTTAAAGTACTCTCTGTTCGATCATCATGATGAGTTTCTTATATAGTATGCCGAAATGGGGTACTGAAGGTGATTGACAAAGGGTCGTACTTCGCTGATGAGTAAGTGACAGTGAACATGAAAATCAGCGCCCATAACCCAAGTTAGTAGCTAGTTAGCGGAGACCGTCGCGGGACTGATTATTGATTATTGAAGTGCCTTATTTGATAGATATACGCACGATTTAGGGCAAGAAAAAAAACCCGGAACACTTTTGGAGACATTATCATCATCATCATCATCATCATCATCATCATCATCATCATCATCATCATCATCATCATCATCATCATCATCATCATCACTTTCTACATTTTTTCTAAACAACATACTGTTTTAATAAGATTTTTTTCTTAAAATGCATGTAACTATAATTATTGTTTAGAGCGTGATGAAATAAAACATCACGATTTTCATCACAAAACAAATATAATGCATAAGAAATCGTTTGTTTTAGAGCGTGATGATGAAATAAAACATCACGGTTTTCATCACGAAACAAAGTAATACATAAGAAATCAATTTTTGGTGAGTGATGAAATAAAACATCACGATTTTCATCACGAAACAAAGTAATACATAAGAAATCGTTTGTTTTAGAGCGTGATGAAATGAAAATTGAAAGTGTTATACAACTCCCGGATACATCTTAAAAAACAAATTTCCATCTCATGATTGAATAGGAAGTTTGGTCAAACAGAGTATAATAATAAATTCATAGTCTTAGGAAGCAAAAACATTTAAAATTTCAACCATTTACTAGAAACATTTTACCTTCATTTGTAAATATTTATAAAAACGAAATATTGGGAGCAAACATGAGTAGAAATTGACAGATCTGAAACATACTTATGAGACCTACCTAGAAACAAAAATTCAGCTTTGGTATACTCAACTCCATCATAGTTAGATGGCTCTTGAAAATAGGGAGAAAAACCTGTTATTTCTTGTTTAAGGGTGTTGAATTCGGCAACCATGGCAACAAAATATGCAAAATTTTACTTAGTATATGTGCATATTTTTGGGTCGTACATTACAGACCACTCTAGATGTGTTTATTAGGCTCTAAAACACACCCAGAACAAATTTCATATGACACTTGTGAAAAAACTTGGTCAAATTTTGCTGATTTTGTTGTCATGGTTGCTGAATTCAACACCCTTAGACAAGAAATAGTAGGTTTTCCATCCTATTTTCAAGCTGCCATCTAACTATGATGGAGTTGAGTACCAAAGCTGATTTTTTGTTTCTAGGTAGGTCTCATAAGTATGTTTCAGGGCTGTAAATTTCAATTCATGTTTCAACTGTCAACATGGTCAACCATTGGTCTGAAAGAGGGGGGGTCTCCAGCAAATTTTCACCCGAACCCAACTTCGTATACCGCCCATTCGTCCATTAATGGTTTGATTTGCTCAAACTTGCTTGTGGGCTTAGATATGTACCTATAGACAATGTATCTATGACATTTGAGTCATATGACCACATATTTTTGACACCAGGGGACCCCCAAAATGACAAAATCACACTTGCGGTTGAATAAATGACCAACTTTGGGTGCTCATAAATTAAAAAGGAAAGCAGATATCAGAAATTTAGAGCCAGATTCTGAAAATATGACATAAGGTTAGCTAGAATCCAAGATTGCAGCTTTATATCTGTTCAGAACAAGAAGTTATGAGCCACCAAAGTTGGTAAAATCACCAATGACACTCGCGAGTGCCAAAAAGGGGGGGGTCCGGGCCAAAATTCAAAGGGCCATTTCTCAAAAACGACATGGCCTATGAAGCCAAATTTTGTATGGGTTCATTGTGGCCACAAAAGAATATTCTGATGGAATTTCATCAAAATCTGAGAGGGTCACCTGGGAACTTTTCAGAAATTGGTTGATTTGATATGGACTGACCCTGTTTAAAATTTCAACCATTTACTAGAAACATTTTACCTTCATTTGTAAATATTTATAAAAACGAAATATTTGGAGCAAACATCGTTTTCAAAATATTTTTCAACTCCAAAATAACATTATGTTTAGAATGATTTGTACAAAGTTTTCAAAAATGTTTTTGGAATGTTATAAGAACGTAAAACATTTTAATAACATTTCAATGTCGCATTATATAAAGGTCGTGAAAACATTTTAAAAACGTGATTGTAAATACTTCGACAAACATTTTTTTTTCAAAATATTTTTTCAACTCCAAAATAACATTCTGTTTAGAATGATTTGTACCAAGTTTTCAAAAATGTTTTTGGAATGTTATAAAAACGTAAAACATTTTAATAACATTTAAATGTCGCGTTATATAAAGGTCGTGAAAACATTTTAAAAACGTGATTGTAAATACTTGGACAAACATGTTTTTCAAAATATATTTGCAACTCCAAAATAACATTCTGTTTAGAATAATTTGTACCAAGTTTTCAAAAATGTTTTAGGAATGTTACAAAAACGTTTTTACATTGTTGAGCAACGATAATGCTGTAGGATGTAAAACATATAGCCCTTAAGTTAGGCCAAATAAACAAAATTAACATGTTTCACGTCTTCTTTGTTTCCTTTGTTGAGGTTTCTTCAATTAAATTTGTATTTTGTGAAAGTCAGTTATTTTAACAAAACAAATATTCTTCCTATAGCCTTGCTAATAAACTAGAAACACTTTAGGAATGTTTTGAGATAAATAAGGGGGTCCTATATGTCAGTATAACAAATAAAAAGATTTCTCCTCTTTTGTGCAGACATAGTGTATGCTAGAATAACTATAATTATGGGTATTCACGATTCTGCTCTAAAAAATAAAATGCCCTTTCCTCCACCTTGTTTTGAATAAGTCGGATGTAAAACATGTTGTTTATTATTGAACTTGGCCTTCACTATATAATACATTAAAACATATTAGAAACACTTTGACCAAGTTTCAGGGCAAATTTATGCAAAATAAAAGTACCCCGAACATTTATGCATGGATTTTTAGCAAAATATTGGCAAAAATTATATGTTAATGAGCTTCTCCAGTCATTTTAGCTTATTGACTTGATTGATTATTGATAAAGACAATACGATACAAAGAAAATATAAATTGATGTATTTTGAAAACCGTAGGCCTATGTCCGATTGATTCCAACGAAAAGGCATATTGATCAGTGTACTTTGGTCTACTCAATTAATCTGTTTAGAGCACTTTTATAATGCCTGCATAACCACCTTAAACAGCTCAAGACACAAAATGTTAGGCAGTAGTCCAGTTTAAATATTATTTTCTTCATGTATTAATTTGTAAGTATTTAGTGGTGGAGGGTTTTATGTAATGTTATTCTTCTATTTTGTACAGAGCGCAGTAAACATACGAACACATTGTTCACCCAATTGTAATTAGGTAATGTAAAACAAAGCTTTAACATAGAACTTATTATGTGTTACAATCAACAATATCATTCGGAATCCGGCAATCGTACTTTCGTTTAATATAAGACATCAAGAATGTAGCAATGGAAACAGGCCTTCCTGTTGAATTGTCAAAATGACAATGGGCTGAGATTGAACGTACCAGCCCAGAGGATGATTTAAGGAAGCCCCATCATGCACTGTAAAAGTGTTATCACTAGAGTTTCAACCAGAGGATGATTTAAGGAAGCCCCATGATGCATTGTAAAAGTGTTATCACTAGAGTTTCAACTGCCACTTTACTTTTCAAATCCCATTGAACTCTGTGCAAAAGATGTTGTTTTAGAATTGCCCGTGTGTCATTATTACTTGGTCGATTTCAGATCTAAAGTGATATATGCATGAAGGATAATTCACACCTTCTGTATTACTTGGTCGATTTCAGATGTAAAGTGATGTATGCACGAAGGATAAATCACACCTTCTGTAGATAAGATAAAATAAAATGTGAAATCGGCCAACTTTTTGAAGGTGTTTTTATTGTAAATATATCTGTCCAAATTCAAATTTAACCATGCACGTGTACGTGTGCATGCAGTGGGCGGGCAGTGGTGTCATGTTCACCCCCACAGCTATGCTAACCGCAAGACTTGCTGGGAAGTGCTTAAATCATCCTCTGGTATACCAGCCGTGGGACGTGCAATTATACAGCCTCCCCGTTTTGGGCCCGTGCTCCATAGCCAAAATTATCAAAAAAGTATCATTATCACCTTCAAAACATGCGGAATCTTCAATTACATGCTTATGAAGCTTGCATATTTTCAAAAGAATGACACATAGCCATGATTACCATTATCAACTCTATTGTACACCTTTCTGTATTTCTTAATAAGGCAAACAAATTCGTGTACATTCTAATCTTGTTATAACTGTATGACTACAATCATCACTTATATTTGCATCCAATTTTGTAAGTATATTTGTGACTCCTCGCCACAACTGAGCCCGGATGTCGCCAGTGCCACTATTGAGATATGCTCCATCGAACTTAACAATAAACAATAGGAAATAAAGGATTTATTGACTGTTTTATTGATTTTTCACTACTTAAATGTCAAGTACTACAGACATGATATACATCATTTTAAAGCTAATTTCAAGCAGAATATTTTGGTTGAATATCTCAAAAATGATGATTGGCGACATCCGGGCTCAGTTGTGGCGAGGAGTCACATTTTGTTATTACTATCAATAAACCATCAAGAATTAAACAATAATTGTGTATATGGTATATCTCTGTCTTTGAGTCACATTTGTATCCAACTTGAACCTCGGGGGGGGGGGGGGGGGGCACTCAATTTTGGAAGTGACGGGTATGTGCCTACCGGAGTCGCGAAGTAGGGGCATATCGGGTACAAAGCGTTATTTTTAAAACTACGGGGGGTCATTGGGTACAAACAAAATAAAAAAGGGGGTCATCGAGTATATGATTTAAAGAAAGGGTCATCGGGTAGAAAATTGTGACAAAATGTAGCAAAATTTTGAAACTTTCGGCATAATTGTGAAAAAATGAAGCAAAATTGGACAGTTTCTGCATTGTTTAGTTGCATTTAGATGATGCTATTATAGAAAAAAGGGGGTTATGGGTAGCTGCAACCAAAGAAAGGGGTTCATTGGGTAGCCGCAACTAAAAAAAAAAAAAAGGGGGGTCATCGGGTATGGATTGTAAAGTCCATTTTATCACGTTAAAATTGGGAAAATTCTCCCGCGAATTGATGGCTGAACTACATTCTAAAAAATAATAGAATCCAAATTATATGACTTTGGTCTTGTTGCGATGCATTGCACTTACTATTACATATTTTCTTATACCAACAAACAGCAAAATACATAAAAATTAATGAGACTGATTGAGACTCTTTTTTATGGTTTTTACAACTCAAGTAAAAATTTGATACGATTGATTCTAAATATACTACAAAAAATAAGGTCTCTCGTCCCAACGCGCAGTCGGGCTTTCTTGTTAGAACGAGGCATTCCCTCATACATTATGTTTAGTCGTGCATTGTGTTTACGCAAGTGTGTCTATGTCCTGTTAAGAAGCATGCTGTTTTCAAAGCCCCATATCGAATTCAGAACTACGTCTACGCCGACTGCGCCAACATAAAACCAAGACCTATAACTTGAGCCCTCTATCGAATTGAGAACTACGTCTGCGCCGACTGCGCCAACATAAAACCAAGACCTACACGCAAGTGTATCTATGTCCTGTTAAGAAGCATGCTGTTTTCAAAGCCCCATATCGAATTCAGAACTACGTCTACGCCGACTGCGCCAACATAAAACCAAGACCTATAAGCCCTCTATCGAATTCAGAACTACGTCTGCGCCGACTGCGCCAACATAAAACCAAGAATTGCGTGCATATCCTATTTGGACATGGACGCACTTGGTTAATGGCCCATGGTGTGGAACCTTGGACGTACTCAAATAATGAGTTTTCAACTGAGTCTACGCCGACCAACACCGTCGGGCTGTTTTCAACCAACACGCCCTCTCTGTCTGAAATTATTTGTCCAAATACCAGAATCCAAAAAGCCATGTCGTGACTGTAGGGGGATTATTTGTCCAACTACTAGATAGATGGCGCTTCGTTGAAGACACTACGTCTACGCCGACCAACACCGTCGGGCTGTTTTCAACCAACACACCCTCTCTGTCTGAAATTATTTGTCCAAATACCAAAATCCCAAAAGCCATGTCGTGACTGTAGGGGGATTATTTGTCCAACTACTAGATAGATGGCGCTTCGTTGAAGACATTTGTCCAAGAACCAAAATGTAAAAGAAATTATGATGTGACTATAGGGGATTATTTGTCAAAATACAAGAAAATATCAAATTGAGGGGGCTATTCCCTTTGAAGCAGCTCAGGGCTGTGCCCATGGTGTGGTGGGTATTGTGTAGTTATGCCAACTGACGAAATACCCGGTATGGTGTAAAAGTAGAATAAATGCGCGCGAAAAAATTGCACTTTTGGGGCTAAAATGGGCTAAATTATCAGGCATCAACATTGGGGGATGATTGTATGGACCACTCCCTGGCAAAATATTGGGGGGATAAATCCCCCCGGGATCTACGCCTATGCTGTGAACTTTATAAATCAAGAGTTCAGTGTTCGTTTAAATGTCAACGCGAGACGGATATACATGTAGGCCTACTTTTAGTTTCGTGAATAACATAATGCTTTTATAACGTGACTGATGTCACGTGTCACCACTATGAGGTAAGCTCTATATCACACCATGGACTGTAGAAATTATTTCTACAGTCCATGATCACACTAACCATAAGCTACTGACTCTACCCAATACCCATCTTGCTTCTCAGGATCTAGGAAATCTACATAACTTGCCAATTGCTGTTCAATCTTCGCTCGTCAGGTAAGTTCAACTGCAAACCTCTGTTGGCGCGTTCCTCCCATTGCCGAGACGGGAAATAATAATTCTTAAAATTGAAAACGCGGGCGGTTCCCATCATCGGAAATTAAAAATTTGTCCAAGTAATATTTTTTTTAAATTTAAAACACTTTAAGCTGCTAATTTCCCGGGCTAATATTTTGAATTTGGAACTGTATATTTTGTCAATACAAACCCAGGATGAAGGTAGACAAAACAGCGGAGAGGGAATTCACAGCTGTTCGAGTGCAGATCCGTCGGAACACGCTTTTCTATACGGAATAAATGCTTACCTCATCGTGACTTTACTTACTTGGTTAAAGCCATATTATAACATTTGCTGAGGAGGACGCCCTCACTAAATTTGTTTAATTCTTTTTTTACAAGATTAAATTGTACTTTATTAAACTAATATACCCTGCAAAAATCAAGACTCTAGGTGCTGTAGTTTTGTCAAAATCTGAGATTTTGAATAAAACGGCGGAACCGGCGCTTTATTATTACGATGGAATTATTAGTCGAACGCATACACATGTTCATAACACACAGTACGTACACGGCGTGCGGGACGGTGATATACACAACAAAGGGTCGTGCCATAACATGACCGAAGGAGTGGTACATATTGGCGACATGTGCGCACGTAGCAGCACGTATCTTAGTCTTGGCTGTCTTAACGGACTTAAAGTTAGTCCACAGCGGTTTATGCAGTTGGTTTGATTTGATCATCTTATGGGGAACATAATTATTTCTCCACACAATAAGAGTACTTATCATTGAAGATTTCCCACATTTGGTTAACAGTCTTTTTCAAATACAACATTCCAATCAGTTTCTCTGATGTCATTGGAGAAACCTTCATAGTCTCCTTTAGAATAGAGATACGCCTTCCTGGGAGCAGAGTTACTCTGGGTACTGGTATAGACAAGGTTACATGACACATCTTATCACTGGTGACAAATTTACGGCCAACTTCCTCTTTCTGCACAATGTCTATATTGCCGGTCAACATAACATCCAACAAATTCCTACTCACGAGTCGGTTCTGTAACCAATTGAGTCAACATATTGTCCTCAATACAATCCACGAATTTCTGAGATAAATCAGTATTAGTAGACTATTAGTCTCTAAGGTGTCCCAATCAATTTCACGAAAATTGAAATCCTCCATGAGGATGAGGTTATCAGTATTCACAGCACAAATTGCAAAACTTCTCAAGGTTTGGTGCTCCTCCTGCTTCAGATCGGTATGCGACTCCAACAACCATAGAAGTCTTTGGATTTGGATGAACTTCCACCCAGATACATGTAACTTCAGCGTCAACACGGGCGTCAACATCTCCCTATAGGATTCAGGTTTGACTTAACTAATAACAAAACACCACCGCGGTCTTCTTTCTTGTAACAGCCTTCGTGGTAAAAATGCAACTTCCTGTCCTTGAGCTTCCTTGTGAAAACAAACATAACCATCTGGAGTGAATTCTGCATCTTGCACGGTTTCATCCAACCAAGTTTCTGATACAGCACAAATGTCAATATCTGAATCGTATATAACAAGTCTCTGAGTTCAACATATTTGTTCTTCAAACTACAAGCGTTAAAGTGTACAACCTTATAGTGTACAAACAATATTCTTTTCCTTTCTTTATGTGTGTGGTGCGCATATTTACATGTGGTGTGGTGCAATCATCATTATCATTATGTCCTATGTCTCTTCTTCCTGACTTGTCGTCAGGGCCCCTTCTTTGGCGGCATCTTGACTTGTTGTCAGGACCCCTTCTTCGGCGGCGTTTGTGGGATTATCTTAACTAACCTTCCTTCCTGATCTTCCAGTTCAGATCTTGTTCTCTTCTGATGCGCAGTGATTCTCGTAACTTCAGATCTTCCTGTCGCTGGAGCAACGTCTGATCTGGTACTATGAATAAGTTTTTTTGAATCAAAGCACACATCTCCAGAATCAACCGTACGTACTTTCAGACGGAGAAATAAAGCTTAATCAATGTGGTAAATTATTTATTTATTTATTTTATTTATTTATTACACTTTATCACTGGCACAGAATTACAAGAAATATATAATATTGCACATAAGTTACATCAAAAATTACACAATATTATGAAAGGAACATTTGTTTTAAAAAGTCCAGTGAATGGCTGGAGCGAACAGGTGCCAGGCACCTCTAAGACCGCCCCACCAAAACCAAAAAAAGAAGGGAAGGGAAAAATAAATTAGAGGGGGAAAATGCAGGTAAGTTACATTTGCCTGCAATTTGGACAATTACAAAAAGAGGTCCAAGTGCAAACAGAAGTTGCATCAAAGGTGCGAGCAAATTTGGACTGGTAAAACTCCAAAACTTGGTGCTTAAATGAAGCAACAGAATTTGTAGATCTGATAATACTAGGGAGCTGGTTCCAAATGGGCACCATACGCTGAAAAAGCCCATCTTGTGGCACTCAGTTTTAGAAAGCTGATTTACCAGCAACAAAGGATCAGAGGAAAATCTGGTGGTGGGACGGTCTTTGTTAATACCATTAAAAACTACATAATCATCTAGATTGATGTCATATAATCCCAGATTGCACTTGAAAAATATATTGAGATCAACATATTCTCTTCTAAAACTTAATGGGAGAAGAGTTAGCGATCCAAGAAGGTGTCGAATTCGGCACCAACATCGGGTCTTTTGACAATGGATAACAGTAGTGCAGTGAGCGTTGGGAGTGATTCTAGTGATGCTTCTGCTACAGCTGCAGGAATGAAAGTACGTACGAGCAAGGTTTTTAAGTCAAGTCAACACATACATAATGACAGCCAGTGAAAAAATTTCACTGACTATCCAGGATTTGAACCTAGGACCTTCGGATCACCGGACCGATGCTCTACCAACTGAGCTAATAAGTCAGATGGAGAAGAGCAGTGATGTTATTATCTATAGGCCTTCAGTTCAATACCCGCCCTCTATCATATTCTCATCCAAGAAGCTTTAAGAAAGAAGTTTGGAAATCATTCCGAAATCATATTCGAGACGGAGAAATAAAGTTTATTGTTTTACAATCAGGGTACACAGATTGTCTCACTGGGGGTGAAAAATGAAGTGTCTAGTTTTTCCTCAATTTATTTGTTTTTGTGTTGTAGATGGGTCAAATAGGAAATCTGTAAAATTTTTAGGCGTCAAGTGTTCAGAGTTTCAAGTTATGCCAGAAACATGTTTTTGATGTACATGTTTCTGTATACCCAATTTTTCGGAGAGGACACATTTTTTTGACGGAAACCTGACGTCCAACTTTCAAACATGTGATACATGCAAACTAAGTGTAAGTGGACTAAGTGTTTATTATGAGTTTGTAGGATATATATAAGTGTTTTTCAAGAAAATATAATTTTAGTCTTGGGTCAATTTTAACTATGGATTACGAGCTTGTATTCGGAGAGGACATTTTTTGATGGAATTTTCAACATAAATTTGAAGAAATGGTACAATTAATGAAACAGTCGCAATCTTACGTGGTTCTCAATTTTGAACAACCATGTTTCAAACATTACTTCTGAACTGTCAAAATATGTTTTTATGTTATTGCTGGCAGTGATATATCATTTGCAAAGTTCACAAATTTCAAATGAGACGGCTATTTTGTCCCAAAATCATACAGAAATGTATATTTTCATAATTTGCTAAGCATTTCAAACAGTTTCTTTGTGGCTGTAGGTGGAACTAATAGGGGCCAATAATTAGGCATGGCAACTTTTAATCATAAGTTAATCTAATATTTGAAACAGGGCACAATATGGTGCTCAGCCCAAATGTACCCTGATTGTAAAGGTATTGAACTGAAGGCCTATAGATAATAACATCACTGCTCTTCTCCATCTGACTTATTAGCTCAGTTGGTAGAGCATCGGTCTGGTGATCCGAAGGTCCCAGGTTCAAATCCTGGATAGTCAGTGAAATTTTTTCACTGGCTGTCATTTATGTATGTGTTGACTTGACTTAAAAACCTTGCTCATATTTGATGATAGTGAAATCCCTTGCAGTGGATATGATATTTATCGCAAGGATAGAGATGACCCTGAGAAAGAACGTGGCGGGGGTCTCCTCTTTGCAGTTAAAAGCTCTATCTTCTCACTACGTCGTTCTGATGTTGAGCCTGTTGACGAGATAATGGTAATTGAAATAAGACCAAATAAAAGTGAAAAAATGGCTCTTGTGTTATGCTACAGAGCACCTGATGGCAACGTCGAAACATTGTTAATAATTTTGACTCTACAATTGAAAAACTCCACAATGACTTTAACCAGATTCATGTAATTGGTGATTTTAATCTTCCTGATGTAAAAGGTTGTCTTGACAATACTATATATCACAATGTTACAGATTCTGAACAAGCTTTTTGTGATTCTGTGGATTCTTTTTCCTGAAGCAAATGAATGATATCCCATCTAGAAAAAATTGTGATAATATTTTAGATCTTATTTTCACAACTGTCCCTGACAGGCTCAATGGTGTTACCATATCACATGAAACATTCTTAACAGATCACAAGCTGCTTCAATTTACTGTGAGTACAAGGGTTGAGCGTCTCAAACAAAGACCTCGATTTGTATACAATTTTAAAGCAGCTAATTTTAATGATATACGTTGTGAGCTGCAAAACACTGATTTTAGTCAAGTATATTGTGCAATAGATGTTAATTCATCATGGAATTTATTTTCAGAAATATTCACCAAGGTTTTAGACGATTACATACCAAAAATTAAGATCAAAGACTCTTCGGCCCCAGCATGGATTGACGCAGAAGTTAGGCATCTCCAAAACAAAAAGGAAACTGCGTGGAGGCGTGCTAAAAAATCAAATCTCTCTAGCCACTGGGCCAATTTTCGGAAGTTACGTAATCGTTTGAAAAATTTGCTCTCTGCCAAGTTTAATGAGTATATTGATAGTCTTGGTGAAAGTGTTGTTGATAACACCAAGAGATTCTGGTCATTTTTTAGATCAAAAACAAAATCCAAATCTCTTCCAAAAGTTATCAGCTGGGATAACATCACAGCTACAACAGCTAGAGAAAAAGCTTCTCTTTTAACAACTATTTTTATTCTGTTTTACTCAGCCAACTTCCAACACACAGTTGCCAAAGATACATGGGTTTCAACATCCTTCACTGGGTAATATTCAGATCAACGAATGTGATGTCCTCAAGATCTTGTGCAATTTAAATGTTTCCAAAGCTATTGGTCCTGATGGGATATCTCCCAGGGTCTTGAAAGAATGCGCTCATGAAATTGTTTTTCCTTTGTGCCACATTTTTAACTTATCTTTGAGTTCTGGTATTATGCCTGAGACCTGGTTAAAAGCCAATGTTGTTCCTGTTTTTAAAAAGTCTGACAGGCAACGTGCTGAAAATTATAGACCTGTGTCACTATTGTGTATATGTGGAAAAGTGATGGAGAGAGCTATTTTTGATCAAGTGTTCCCCGCAATTAAAGACCAATTATACCATCTGCAACATGGTTTTATCAAAGGTCGCTCCACTGTGACACAGCTTTTATCCGTTTTTCATGAAGTCAGTTCTACTCTGGACAACGCTGGGCAAGTTGATATGATCTATCTTGATTTCTCGAAAGCTTTTGACAGTGTTTGTCGCGCTTATTTAACAGGGAGGAGGCAGAGGGTTGTTATTGATGGGGTAAATTCCGACTGGCTTCCAGTTGTTTCAGGGGTACCCCAAGGTTCAATATTGGGGCCTATGCTTTTTCTTTTGTACATAAATGACATGCCCAGTGTTGCCCAGAATTCTTCTTTAGCTTTGTTTGCAGATGACTCTAAATGTTATAAAAACATCTCTGATGTCTCTGATTGTCACATGCTCCAAAGTGATATTGATGCATTATTTAATTGGAGCAAAACTTGGGATCTCCATTTTCATCCCTCTAAATGCCAGATCATATCAATCACCAGACGTAGGAATGCAATTCGTCATGATTATAAAATGAATGGTGCCATTCTAGACCGTGTTAGTTCCATTAAAGATCTTGGTCTTGATATTTCCTCGTCTTTCACTTGGGATGATCACATTAACAGGGCTGTCAACCCCATCATCCAAGCAGCAAAGTTCATTTCCCATTGAAAAAGCGTTATCCGACGGATCTGCAGTCGACCATTCTGCTGTACGTGCGGGAAGGTCAGCACATCAAAAGGACCGAACTGAGTCACAATCATTTAGAGTTACTCGCATTGGCGACATTATGCGCTGATATTAGGGCCTAAATAGCGATTTTCTCAGATATAGATGAAGAGAAAAAAACATTCTTCAAAAAACTACCTAGCCCCCTTTGATATCTATAATGGTGCATCCCTTAAACACTTTTCTTGATCTTTTTGATTACCCTGATAGCTGTCGTCATGAACACCATAAGGCTACTCGCATGTGTCTTAGCCATTTGGACCCTGCAAGTTTGCGATGGTCGTGAAGTCATCCTGAACGAGGACATGTTACTGGATTATTCGTGCATTGGGACGTGCGAAAAAGTTCCGTACTTCATGACCAACTCGGCTGCATCACGATTAGCGAGTGTCGAATTAGTTCAAAAGGGTGGCATCGAGGCCTCGTAAGATGCGATTACTGCTCATGCAATTGTGAAAAAAATATGGCTATGAGAGAGATATTGGTCGAAGACAAATTGATAGACATTACTGAGGACGATCTTCTTGGTACTTGCACCGACACTTGCGATAACGCAGGCCTTATACGGACCGATTTTCGGTAAGTTATACTGGTCACAGTTTACATGATTCCGCTTTTGTAATAGGGAGCAAATACACTACAGAGTACAAGAAGCAATATGAATGGGTATCGGGGACGCTCCATTTGACTTCGGGAGGGCTGGAAGGTTTTGGGAAAAAAACCTTCCCACACTACTATAAAATTAGATTCTTTAAACTATTGAATTGGACTCACGGTTTTGAGAGGCAACGGTTTCACACCTTTATCCTAGGTCATCTTCAGGCCGTCTGTTGGTCTGTCAGCAATTGGTCACTGCCAAGTGGCGAGATGGTGTTGCCAGAGGCCGTAGATTTAGAGCCAAACTTCTTTGGAATGTTCTTAATAACGGAATGTATACTCTGGCAACACCATCTTGCCACTGATCAGTGACCAATTGCCGACAGACCAACAGACGGCCTGAAGATGCACCTAGGATAAGGTGTGAAACCGTTGCCTCGCAAAACTGTGAGGCCAGTTGAATAGTTTAAAGAATCAAATTTTATATTTGATTATACCTGGATGAATGACAACCTTCACAAACTTCCTACATTACATGAGCAAAAAAAAAAGAAATAAATAAAACACCTTCCCACTATCAATAGGCTTAATAACAAACTTTCCCCACCAACACTAAAAAAGTGAAAATAAAAATATATCACCTGGGCAATACCTACATAGTGAAACAAAAACACACCTCGACGCCTTGGGCGGCGAAAACCATTTGCACCGACCTCAACTACCAAAGCTTACCAACCACCCCTTGGAAATCAATATGCGTCCCTTAAACCAAGACGGGTGAACTCCGGGTGAATTCTCAATTCCGCATCTCATCTGACAGGGGCCGATGCAGGTTTTTAAAGGCCGGAGGGTATAGGCCGCTTATTAACAATTTTTGCTTCGCTTGTCCCAATTTTATGGCAAAGATGCAGGCCATCTGGGAGTCAGAAAATTGGGGTCTAATCGCTAGAAATCGGGATCCGCCCCTCGGTGTAGCCTATAAGTTGCCCGTATGAACATAACGTATAGTTTTAAGTAGTTTTATTGATTGTTTGCAATATATGCCTCATAGTATTTTCACGCGATTTTCTGTGTTCTAATGCCGATTATTTTGTTTTACTTTTACCGCGATAGGGGTTGTCAAGAAGTAAGGGACTGCTACAAACAACGTAACGGATGGATACTTGGAGTTGTCAGGTGCGATTACTGCACGTGTCATTGCATTAACCGCAAACTCGCCAGTCAATATACGTTGACGAACGTTGAATACGACTTGAGCGAGGCCGCTACGTTAGAAGGTGGTCCGGTAGCTCTGGCCGAAACCGTCGTTGAGGTAGGTATAGGGCCTAGGCCCAGACATTATCGGCTGGGGCTCAACTGTGCGTTATGCTATAGGGGCCCTAACCGGGTGTAAAAAACGGTGAGACCGTTGGCAGTATCCCGGGGCAGTAAACTGAGGGCCGGATATACCTTTCTTGGTGCCCTGTGTGAGGTCCCCAAACTCACCGTGAGGAAGGAATGTGCACTCAAGCATTTGTCAAGTGGACAAGTTTTGGTTTAAGTATAAGATGGACGGTGCCTGCGGGAGCATTACATAGATTTTAAAAGTTTATATAACTCATTTTGCCCAAAAATCGTCATACGACACTATGCCAAAACAGCGACGAATTAAGAGAGAGGTGATCATAGATTTTACCAGGACATTTGCGCGTGAAGCGCTTGAAAAAATTCAATTTTCTCTATTTAAGCCCAAAAACTCTAGTTCTGCCACTGACAATATTTTATTAAACCCAATTTTGTTTTGTCAGAACAAAGGCGATACAGAGCAAACGACTGAACGAGAGCTGATCTTTACCACTACCCAAACTACAACTATGTCAACGAGCCTCTCATTGGAGATCGGCCTTGAGGTGACAGTCGAAGGAGCCGGTAATATATTAGATTATGCGACCGTGGGTGGCTCGTTCAGTACCTCAATAACTGCAGGTTTCGAGTATACGGCCGGCAGCAGCGAGGAGGAAACTATATCTGACAGTATAGAGGCGAAAACCACGGTCCCGCCCCATTCATCGGTAACAGCCCTTGTTATCGGCCACCTCTTGAAGATCGATGTTCCTTACTCGGCCGACTTAGTGATCACTTACGAAGACGGAACTACACAAACCGAGCCTAATATAACAGGAGTCTACGTTGGCGTCGAGACGACCCGTTTTCAAGTCCAGTATAAGGACGGCCCAGAGGCGGACCCAGAGGAGGACGGCCCAATCAACAGGTTCAGCAACGGTCAGCTGAACGGTGGCGTGGCAGGAGTCAGTTGTCAGTGGTGTGCGTTATTTTCCCCTGGTATGCTCGCCTGCTTATTAGCCCAGTCATATTATGAAATGACCCACCACTAGTAACTGCAACCGATTTCACATGCATCCATTTCCCAAAAGCTTACACACAAAACATATCAAAAGTACCAAAAAAACCCAAGTATAGTGGAACATTGCATTGCGGGATTGCCTAATTTGCATAAATCCAAAATGGTCGCTTATAATGCAGGGATGAAATTTCAAAGTTAGTCAAATCTTATTAAGAACCATACCAATGTGTTCCTCTTGTCACAAGGATTCAGAAAAAGTATAGTTGGACCTATCTCCGATGCAGGGGAATGGTCAAATGTCAACATTTAGGTTCCAGAGGACAAAAATCGAACAATATTATTATTCTCTGATTTTGATGAAAAAGGTCTCAGATAATTCGCTTGCAAAAACATGTTAAACAAAGAATAGTTTGCAATATCCTAGGTGGTTTGTTTCCTTGGTATGGCAAACAAGATCAAAGTTCATTGAGCGCTGTTGACCTTGACCTATTTTGTGATATTTATTCCTACTCTCTAAGTGTAAAAGAGCGAATTTCCACTCTTTCAAGAAGTTGAACGAACATGACGAAGGACAACCCGTTTTTGAGTGCATGGAAAACACTCTAAAATTAAAGAAAGTACATTTTCTTTTGGCAATATTCACTCTTTTGACAGTATACAGACTACTATTTCAATCCTTTTAGAGTAAAATATTTCCACTCAAAGCTGGGTTGTCCTCCATTTCACTCTCTCACTCTCTTTTCCACTCTTACCACTCGGTTTACATTTCGAGAGTATGTAACAAAACATCCAAAACAATGCAACTTTTCTCATTTTGATTTATTTTTGCCAAAGAAACAATTTTGAGACCAGTTTGATTGAAATCGGAGCATTTTTCAATTATAGATGCATGTGGCATGCGGGCCCCAAAATTTGACCTTTGACCTTTTTACCTATACTTTTTCTGAATCCTTGTGGTGGTAAGAGGAATGGTATGGATTTGAACCAGAGGTGACCAAATTTGAAATTTCATACCTGCATAAGCAGCCATTTTGGATTCATGCGAATTAGGCTTACACGAATTGGATTTTCAGGGACTTTTGATATGTTATTTTATGGTTTTTTGAAATGAATGTTGATTAAATAGATTCTGTTGCGTTGCAATTAGTAGTGGGTTAACGATTAACCCCTTACCGTATTTTCTTAAATGAGCAATATACGTATAACGGACAATTCGTCTATAAAATCTACCAGCTGACATGTCTGACCTGCTGCAAAAAGGATTTTACACTATTTGGCCCATAATGAATTTTGTTATTAATTGGGCCAAACGGAAGATGCACCGAAAGGACCTATTCATATAGAATTTTTACCCAAAAGACCTAAACTATTTTCAAGTTTTTTGGGAAATAATATATATCTTCAATAAGGTCAAAATTTTCAATTGATATTCGGCTATTCATCCCAGCTACATAGGCCTACACTTAAAAGTACATATCATTAGATTGATTGATACAATTAACTTCGAGGACTGTCCAAAATATCAATCAAGTTTTTAATCAGTTGACATAAAATGTGTATTATATCGCAAATTTCAAAACAAATCAAAATTATTTGATATCAGAAGGACATTCCTCGTTCTGAAAATGCAATTCGATATGTCTGATGTGCTCTTGTCCCTCGAAAATTACGTGAAAACGTTCTATCCGAGCGAGCCCTCTTCCACAGGGTTAGTGGGCTATTCAAACTCGCATGCTACGAGCGTATGTCCTGTGCATATGATATAAGGGTTCAAATGGAAACATAGTTCACTCCGTAGACAAATATGTTTCCATATGCATAATGTTGTCTTATTTTTATACGGTGCTTTGTTCAGAGGTTTTAAAGTCGAATACTTCAAATGTTCTTTTTTATACCCAGATGTCAAAGTTTAAAAATGGTCCGATATCATAACCTGGTCTCAAATTGATCTCAGATACATGTAGGGCCTACCCAATTTACAATGTTGGTGCAATTTTATTGTGTTGTCGCCCATCGCAATTAATGCACCCAAAGGAATACGTAAGCCCCCTTTTTTAAATTTAACATTGCTTCGCTCACTATTCGAGGTACATCGCGGTTTGCGAACGGGGCTACTGAATTCTAAATGTTTTTGATTGAAATGTGCGATTGATTACTTAAACTACACCCTTGATAAATTTGTGACTATTTTTGCATTTTTCTCAGGGGTGGTGCAATAATTATGTGTACCCCGGGGGTGAATTATAGGGGGGCAAAGATTTTTGGCAGGCCAAAAGGGGGGCAAGCATTTTTGGCAGGTCGAAAGGGGGGTCAAGCGATTTTGGCAGGTCGAAGGGGGGGGCAAGCAATTTTTGGCACAGATATTTTGGGCACTGTTTCTATATTACGCCCTAAAAGGCGTAGGAAAACGTTACGAACACGTTCACATATGCAAAATTTACTGCTAGCTGCGCTCGCATTATATGTTAAGACAATTTAAGGTTTTAAATTCGGGTTCCCCAAAATCTTGCATGTGTAAGGGGGGCAAAGATTTTTGGCACGTCAAAGGGGGGCAAAGGTTTTTGGCACGTCGAAAGGGGGGGGCAAAGGTTTTTTGGCACGGCCAAAGGGGGGGGCAAGCGATTTTTGGCAGACCATTTTGAGAATTCGCCCCCCGGGGGTCCACATAATTATTGCACCACCCCTCAAGAAACTAGAGCGGTTACCGCACCATAGCTGAACCATGGGGCTTTGGCAGTATATTGTGGTACATGCATATATATCACCCCTTTATGACCCCTTAATGACCTTAAATGAATATTAAATTATTTTAAACATGTTTAGAATGTCATAAGGATCATTGCATTTAAATTTAAGCTCAATTGGAGCATTTTGAAAACTTGACCTTTGACCCCTTTATGACCCCTTAAGGTTATACTAAACTTTGTAATGATCGATCCAGAATGAGACTGCATGTAGCCCCCTTTAAAATTATCTATTTCTGGAAATAAATATCGTAGAGAGAAAACGCAAACTACGTCTAAAAGCTGAAAGTGTAAGGGTTATTATTATGCTTGAATTTTCCACTTGGCTCAAAAAGAAATGTACTTTTCAAACATTTCAATTTTTTTTCAATATCCGGAGCATCAAGATTTTTGGGAACACGGCCATAATTTCTCAGTGGAAGTGGCGATTTTGTTGGGAACTACGACGCACATTACAAACAAGTCAATAAAAGAATGTGCATATTCATTCTTGATATTGCTTGTCTCGATTTGTTTTAGTAAGCTTACATGTTTGCCGAATTTGAAGTAAAATGGCCTCCACTTGTATGTCGTTTTGTAACCAGTAATAACAATTCCGTGCACGATTTCATAGACAAAATTCTGACCTACATTATTTCTATAAACCCTCTTCTATATGCAGGTGCTATTTAAATTTTTATTTCGATAGCAGAAAATTGAGATATTTGCTATTTTTCCGACTCGCTGCTGTCAAATTGTCTAGTTTCGCGATAAAAGATACAGCGAAATCAATTTTTTTTAGAACCATTTCACCTCGTTTCGGCTTGTGCTTTGAAGTACAAACTTCAAAATTGATATAGTGATTCTATATTTCAAGCTGCGTCATACTGTGTTTTTCTTACCTCTGATTGTCGCTGCTCAAGGCCAAAATTCGAAATTTTTGGACAAAAGTGACACTCTCATTTTTTTTTTTTAAACACGCTGTTTACGTATACGACGGGCTCTATTTGCCCGATAAAGTGGTGTTGCCGAGTTTGGATTTTAAAATATTTAGGTATTTTCTAGCTTAAAATCTAGCGCCAATGAACCTGGTGCATGGGAGGGGAAAATGTGTGTGTGTGTGTGTGGGGGGGGGGGGAGTTAGGGCGCGAAAAAAATGTGCACATTTTCATGCTTGCTGCGCTTGCAACAGGTAGATATATTTAGATATCCATTTAAGGTATGGGTATGGAAATTGGGGATCCCAAAAAATTGGCATATAGGTCTAGGCCTATGCAAAGGAGGTGGGGCATTTTTGGCAGGCCAAGGGGGAGGGGCCACAAAAATTTGGCAGTCCAGGGGGGTGCGGACAAGCGATTTTTGGCTGGCCGAGACGGGAAGCAAGCGATTTTTAGCGAGTCGCTTGGAAATTTTGGCTTATAATTAGTAGGCTAATAGGGCCTACCGGTACTGATTGCACAGCCTTTCGAGAAAGCAATTTTTGGCGGGCCGGGGAGGGAATAAATTTTGGCATGTCGAAAGGGAGGAAGAATGACTTTACCTAGCACACATTAAAGGGGCATTTCGTGATCCACAACCTCATACAACCCCATAGGCCTACGTCCTTTCTCACAAGTTAAGATTTTTATACCACTCATCCCGCTCTGGCCACATGTTTAGGCATTTTCACGCAGATCAATTCGTTAAGCAATGGAAAATATTGCCAAATTTGAATTTCGTTTTAAAAGCCTACTCCCCAAAAAAAAAAAAACCCACTAATTTTGGGGATTAAAAAAAGTTCTGTAAAATGAAACAAAAGGCTGCCTCAATCCTAATTATTCATTTAAGGCCAGGCCTTCATTTCTGAATATAGCGGGAGCTCAGTTAGTCACTGTACTCAGGAGCTTGACAAGGAGCTCAATTATATAATATCAATATTAACCATAGGAGCAGCTCAATAAATGCCATTGGTAAAATTATTAGGCCTACGATATTTTATTTGACTGTGATCCGTTTTAATAGGCTATATACACTAGCTGTATATACCTTTAAAATTTCTAAAATTGGTGGAATTGAACAAGCTCTAAATTTCTCATACGTCCAGCATAACCAAGGGCAACGGGGGGTGGGTGGGAAAGCCCCCTAGCTATGGCCATACCCGTAGTGGCGGAACTAGAATTTTTTTTCGCGGGGCATGGGGGGAAGTGAATTTGAGACGGGGGCACTTGGAAATCATTGCACTAAATTGCCGCAAAAAGTGGAAAATTACATAATTGTGGGGATTTTGCCTAAAAACTGGGTGGGAAAGAAAAATATTGGGGAAATACTGCCCCCCTAGCGGCGCCACTGCATAATATGAGTCGAGTCATCGAGTCACCAAAACTCGAGTCGAGTCGAGTCATTTCGAGTCGAGTCACTACAAGTCTGCTACATATCCATCCATGATGCTAGAATGACGGAAGTTCTGGCGCTGAAATTCAATTTCAATATCACGAGTTTTTATCAGGGATTTTACCAAGGGAAGGCGATAGGTGTAGGATTTTGCTGATATACCAGGCAACCCGCGAAAGGAACTGAGGTGTGGCTAAATAAGGGAGTGTTCATTATAAATATTTTCCATTATCATACTTTCGACGCCGAGAGCATAATTATTTGAAGCGTACATCGTGTCACTCACATGGTCACATATTTTCTGTTGAAAGAGAAACGCACATGTCTTTGATTAGCTCGGGGATTAGCTACTGCGCGCTGCGTGCTGGCCTGTTGTTGTCCCGGGTTGTTGTCGAGTGGAAATGGGAAATTTATGAATGAACTTCCGCAACTGAGTTTGCAACATCATCACGCAGCGGCGTAGCTGGGATTTTTCCAGGAGGGGCAAGAATGTAGGCCCTATGGGGCGGGGCCCAAATCCACCAAATTTCCCACTGGGGGCGGGGGCCCAAATAGACAATTTTTGCCAGGCTTATTGATAATAATCGTATATGGTAGGCCTATTGAGCTGTATTGCATATCGTTTGGATTCCCCATCTCTCTGCCCCTCCTCTCACCCTCTCTTTTTTCCTCTTCCCCCCCCTCTTTCCCTCTTTTTTTTCCTTGCACTAGGGGGGGGGCCCAAATAGGCAATTTTGCAATTGCCCCCCGGCAGCTACGCTACTGTCATCACGGTAGACATACGCGGTAGCCTACAACTATGAGGTTTACAGACAAATATAGGTCTAGTAGGCCTATCAAAATGTTATATTTTTATATTTTCTGGTGGACTCGCGGAGAATATCATGTCATGGAGGTCCCGGCGCTGGGTTGGGGGGGGGGGGGTCTCTCAAGGCATTTTGGTATGCCTACCCATGCTTGATTCCGGGAGGTTTTTAGCAGGCCCGACCATTTTTTTATAAAAACACCTCAGGCGGGTCTCTTCAAAACATTTGTACCGCGGGGATCAAAGTCACCCACATTTGGCCTAATTTGACGCTTTTTAAGGGCACTTTTGCCAAAATGCGCCCAAAAGTTGGTCTTCGCTGTAAACCCACCTATCATAGTCGTTGAAAAGGTAGGCCTACCCCAAAACTGTGGCACATCCACGAACCCGAGGGAGAGACCTCCGCGGGTAAAAACACACCTCTAGCGGGACCAGATTTATAATTTAAAATAGTCATCACGACAAAACGGGCCATGGTAGTGTTAATGGTATTAACACTTTGATTTTAGGCTTAAATGATGAGTGTAGGCCTATAAATTGCAAATTTGCACACACACCGGGGGAACCTTCTCAAGTTGGTTTGGGTAAGGATGTGAGGCTGTGACTCCGAAAAACTACGGTACGATTTTAAACCAAATTTGAATAAAACAGACCCAAAATTGTATCAACTTTTGGACTGAAAGTTTTCGCAAATTTTTACTTTTTCGAGAATGGCTAAAAATACAACAGAGTCTAAACTAAATGGCTGAAAATGCACCCCAAATCTGCCGCACATCCCCACGACACCGTATTTCACCTTATAGATTTTGAAAATTGTCGCAATAAAATAGGCCCGAACTTATCCCAAATTATCCCCCGAAAAAATTTTTTTTGCAGGTGAGGTTGGAGTCTTATTATTTTTATTCTCAGAGAGGATATGGGGTTGATATTTTTAGCAGGGTACAGTTTGTCTTGTTTTTGTTTTGTTTTTTGACGTTGAAGTTCCAGATTCTTTTTTTCATATATTATTATTCATTTATTATTTATACCCTGTAGGCCTACGTGGGGAAAAAGACACACGACAGCTACAGAGAAGCCACGAAAAAACTCCTGTGAAGTGCATGAAAATGCCCCGAAAATGTGCCAACCGAAACACCCGAACAGGAAGATAAAATAAAAAAACAAAACCAAAAACCCAGGTGTAGGGTCTAATTTTGACTCGTTCTTGAGTCTATCGCTGATCTTTTAGCGGCCCTGGTTCTTTTCATAATATCACATCGATTTGGTCTGACAAGACTCGGAATGACCCATTTCCCCATCACACGCAAGATTTGCAGATGATAATGACAGGAGTATAAACAACATTGAAGCGATACTTATCGTTCTTGTCCTTTGGCTTTATTTCCTTTCTCCTATCTTCAAACATATATTATCTATCCACTAGACAGAATCTTTACGCTATCTTTCCGCAATCTTTGCGGTAGAAAAAGATGTAACTTCCGAGCATTCAAACAACCGGCATGATAACATTCAAGATATTTGCTGATCTCTGCCTGAAGTTATGGTCCAAAATAGAGGGCGCCAGTCAGGTATATTTCCAAGTCATAAGGTGGTGGCTACATACCGGCCCCTTAATTGCCATGTGTCAAACATGCAATTACTAAGCACTTCTTTTAATAACAAACAATAAATTTTGATCCAAAAATGGCAAACTAAATTTGGGCCAAAACAATGCCGAAATTTAACAATAATCTTTTATCTCCAACTTTACTGATCCTGTTGATAGCTGAATATAACACTTATTGATTCAACAATGGCGCTTTATGGAGATTATATACTGTCTATAATGATTTCTCCACTAATATAACTAAGTATAATGTAAGAGTTCACACTGTAGCAGCGCTATAGTCACATTTCACAGTCATAATATAGTTCAAATGATGCTTTATAGTTCTTTGACTGTGGTATCAAACAATTTAGCGAATTTCACTAAAAATCACTGGTTCCATGGATTATCTTAAATCCTAATCAAAAGTTTTCGTGTCCTAATCACAAATGTCCATTGTCCAAATAACATAATCCACATCGGTTCGGCACTCCAGATGAAACATTGGAAGAAGATCATGCGCTGCTGGCTTACTGCTCCAACGCTGCTCCTTACTGCGGGGTTCCCTGGAATCCGACGGTCCATGATGAACTTGATGAATTACAAACTCGCTGGATCCATTGATCAGCAATTCCGAAGCTCATGCTCCAACATGAGTGGTACAAACGTTTGCTGATCCTAAATTATGGTCGGTAGTTCCGAAGCAAATGGCTCCATACAGCCATAGGTGGCACAAACGATTACCGACGCAATTACTATACTCAAAATTATTTTTATATTTTTTGATTTCTTTTTTATTCAATCTTTCTTTCATACAATAATATTTGTTTTTTGTTGGTGTTTATGGGTGTTTCGTGTCAGTATGATTTTTTCTTCTTTTCTTGAATCAAACCGAACAACGACGTGGCAACTCAAAAACAACATGGTTGCCAATTACAAGTACAAGTACAAACACAAGGAATGCTCTATTTCCATGTTAGGCAATCAAATGTTCACGGATGACTTCCATCAAAGAATCAAACCTTTGAATCATAAATTTCCATTACAAAACATATCCTCTCTTATCAATCCAATGCCTTTCAAAACATTCCACAAACAAATTGCACAACAATTGTCCATGTCCTGGCCAGAATACACAGACAAGGTTGTGCACCAAATTCTTAATAATCTTACTCCGATAAACCCATTTGATCTGTGTTACCGTGTTCGCATCTGCGCGAGTGCTGCATCGCGTACCTACGCACTGCGCAAGTGTCTCCCTAATGTATAAATTTGTATTGCCTGCGCAGATGTCTTTTGTATACGAAGACCTACGCACTGCGCAAGTGTCACCTAGTGAAGTCTACTGTTATCAATAGGCCATGATTTTGATGATTTTTAACAACAAGACACCTGAGACATTCCCTACCGGATACATCAAGACAAGACAAAGTCAATCTAACAAACATAAAAGACATAGGCTCTGGACTTCAAGTCTCCAGAAACCATGGAAACAGACAGCTTATTCTTCTGCCTCCAACAACAGGCACAACTTGCTGATGGGCCTCCGTAGGGTGGATGACTTGGTTCGCACATCAACCTGTCGCACTCGACCATTCTTGTCTGGCAGAGTTGTGACGATCTTTCCCATCAACCAGGAATTCCTAGGAGCTGACTCATCTACTATGAGAACAACGTCTCCTGTCTTCAGATTCCTCTGTGGCTGCAGCCAGCGCTGTCTGCGCTGAAGTTCAGGTAAATATTCCTTCAGCCACCTTTGCCAAAACAAATCTGCCAGGTATTGGATCTGACGCCAACGTCTACGAGCGTAGATGTCCTTCTCGACAAAGCACCCAGGTGGCATGTCCGCCCTCGGTCTCAGCAACAAGAGGTCCCGGGGCGCGATGACATCCAAGTCATCCGGATCATCCGACACTCTTGTGAGTGGCCTGCTGTTCAACGTCGATTCTATCTCACACATGAAGGTATGAAGTTGCTCATCCGACGTGCATGTCTTCAGGTGTTGTTCATTGAGGATGGCACACATTAACTTCCTTACAGTACGAATTTGCCTTTCCCATACTCCACCGTGGTGGGAGGCTGCTGGTGGATTGTATCGCCATTCAAATGTGTGGGATGTTGAGAAGTTGTGGATTTTGTCTTGGTCTAGTTCTTGCAGAGCGCTCCGTAACTCATTGTCCGCACCGACCAAGTTGGTTCCGTTGTCAGAGTGAATTACTTTGACTGGTCCACGCCTTGCTATAAATCGCCTAATCCCATCAATACAGGAACTAGTGTCCAGGGTGTGAGCGACTTCAATGTGGACTGCTCTGCTATTCATGCACGTGAACAGCATACCGTATCTCTTCCTTGTTACTCTGCCCTGCTTTATATGGAAGGGTCCGAAGTAATCTAATCCAGTGACTGTAAAGGCTGGATCATCACTCTTTACTCGGTAGGCGGGAAGATCAGCCATCTTCTGTTTGCTAACTGGCATTCGGTGTTTTCTGCAGATTATGCACTTCCCTAAGACTGACTTCACCTTAGCTCGGGCCTTCACAATCCAGTATTTCTGTCGTAATTCGGCGAGAACGTGGTTACTACCCTGGTGATGAATCTCTCCATGAATATGACGGACTATGAGAGTCGCTATGTGATGATCTTTCGGAATGATAAGTTGATGCTTCGCATTCTGCGGTATCTTGGCGTTTTTCAGTCTACCGCCTACTCTTACCATCCCATCCATCACCTGTGGGTCCAAATTGGTAAGCTTTGAGTCTAGTTGCAGAGATTTCTGTGCATGTTTTATGATTGCACACTCTGCCTCTTCCAACTCCTGCACAGTAAGTGCGTCTGTGAAGTTGTGACTCTGTCTCTGTTTGGTTCTAAGAATCTTCTTAAGTCTCAGCCACCAGGCCGCTGCTCTTCTGAGCCTTGTCCAGCTGGAGTAGTGCTCTATCAGCTGGTCTATAGCATTATCTTGGCTCTGGTCTTCAGCTGTAACAGCGTGGACTTCCACGTCTGTGGACTCTGGAGATTCTTCTGATACTGCCGGTTCTACACCCGGCCACTCTTCCTCTGGTTCTAACAAGAACGCCGGCCCCTTTATCCAGTCTGGTCTTTCTACCAGCTGCTTGACTGACAGGCCTCTGGATGCATGGTCAGCGGGATTGCATGCACTGGGCACGTACCTCCACTGCTTTGGGCTAGACCCGTCTCTGATTACAGCAATCCTATTAGCCACAAAGACTGGAAATCGGGCTGTCTCGTTCTTGATATATTTAAGTACCGTCTGGCTATCTGACCAGAAAATGGTGGTAGCTTGAATGCCCAACTCTCTCTTTATCATATTGTCCACTTTCACAGCCAATGTTGCTGCAGATAACTCCATGCGGGGAATGGACACCTGCTTTATTGGAGCCACACGAGCCTTACTGAGGATGAGGTTGCATTCTACGTCACCAGCTTCATTCAAAAGTCTCAGGTATGAAGCTGTTCCGTATCCACGGTCACTTGCATCTGCAAAGTGATGTACTTGGACTTCAGCATTCTCAAATCCATCTGGCCTCCAACATCTTTGGATCTTGAAGTGTTCTAACTCTGGAATGCTTATCCACCACTTGTGCCACTTTCTCTTCATTTCATCAGGCACCTCATCGTCCCAACCATATTTCAACCGACACAACTCTTGCAGCATCTGTTTGGCTGGCAGAATCACTGGACTTGCAAATCCAAGAGGGTCGTAGAGCGAGCATAGTGTCGACATCATGCCGCGTCTTGTCATAGGGTTGGACTTCTGCTCAATCTTGAAACCAAACTGGTCGGACTCCACGTGCCACCACATGCCCAAAGTTTTGTGGCTCATCTTCTGGCTTTCAAGGTCTAAGTTCTTTGTGGTGGGCGACCTTTCTTCTTCTGGGATAGCATCCATGACATTCTGATGGTTGCTAGCCCACTTAGTAAGGTGAAATCCACCCTTACTGCAGATTGTGCTAAGGTCTTGGCTCAACTTCACAGCTTTTTCTTCTGTGGGTACTGATGTCAGTAAGTCATCTACATAAAAGTTGTGACATACTGTATCTGTTACTAACTCATCAAACTGATTTCTGTTGTCCTTGGCGGTCTGCTTTAAGGCAAAGCTGGCACAGGCGGGTGACGACGTGGCCCCAAACAAATGTACCACCATCCGATACTCTCTAAGTGGTAGTTCCACGTTGCCTCCTGGCCACCAAAGAAAGCGCAGGTAGTTGCGGTCATGTACAGGTACCTTAACCTGACAGAACATCGCCTCAATGTCTGCTACCAAGGCAACTTGTGCCTGACGAAATCTCAACAGCACGCCGACCAGGGTATTGGTTAAATCCGGCCCTTGTAGGAGCTCCTTGTTCAGACACCTGCCTTGGCATGTAATGGCGCAGTCAAAGACTACCCTCAATTTCTGTTTCTCAGCATTGTACACTCCATGGTGGGGTATGTACCAGGTGGAACCATCTGTCTGGTTGATCTCATCATCTGGCACTGGCTCTGCGTAGCCCTTGGCTATAGTTTGTTCCATGGCCTTTGTGTACTCTGTTTTGAATTGTTCATTCTTTATGAATTTCCTCTTAAGGAAGTGTGTTCTACTCTCTACCACTGCTCTGTTGTCTGGCATCTGTGGGTTTCCATCTCTAAACGGCAGTCCAATCTCATAATGCCCATCAACAGTTTTTACACTACCAGTCACCATATTCAGGAAACGTTGGTCTTCTGCTGACATCGCCAACCGACCATCACTCATACGTTCGTTGAACTCATGGTTCACATACGACTGGAACTGGGTCTCCAAATTTTCCAGGCTATCTTCTATTACACTGCAGAAGTAGGTTTGAACTTGCTTGTTAAACCTTCCTGGAATACCGTACACTGCCCATCCCAGGGGTGTGAGTACAGCGTATGGCTCACCAATTGCTCCTGTGGCCAATTCCAGCGGCATGGTGGCTGCCGGAGTGTTGCTTCCAATCATCATTGTTACCTCTGGAATACATGGGTACTCGCTTGGTATTACTGGCAACTGTATATCGCAAAGGTGTGCCCATCTTCTCAGATCTTCTTGAGTCGGTGCGTCCTTTGCGGAAACTGGAATCTTGTCTTCGATATACACCTGAGGTAACGGGATGAAATTCTTCTGATTTAAATCACCCACTAGCAACTTATCCAACACCACCTTTGAGTTCACGGTTTTCTTCGAAGTCAAAGTTCCTATTAGCAGTTTTCTTTTTTGAGTCCTCAGGTTCATTCGCTGTTGTAGTAGCGAAGAGGCAAAAACCGCATCACAACCGTTGTCCAAGAAAGCATATGTGGCTATGAAACTATCGCTAGCTTCATGCTTCATCAATACTGGTATTATGGTCATTAATGGTGAGGTATCACTACTTGTAGCTGCTGAAGCTAGAGTCTTGGTGCAACCAGTCACTACATTACTGCCACTAGCAGTTACCTCTTCTTGTGACTTATTTCGTTTAGGTGGTTGAGATTCTTGCTCTCGTTTGTCTCTATGCATCGCAGTTGGATGCGTTTTCTGACATTTACTGCACTTCAACAGATCCTTACACTGCTTCTTGGGATGTCCTGCTTCCAAACAACCAAAGCACAATTTTTTGTCAAAACAGAAGGCTGATTTCTCCTTAGGTTGCAACTTGGAGAATTTTCTGCATTCCATGATCTTGTGCTTGGTGCCATCTCCACAGTAGGTGCATGACTTGTTTGAAGCTTTCTTCTCTGTGAACTCTAGAGCAGTTGTAGTGAAGGCTTTCTTCTTGTTGCTACTGAAGGATTCTGAGTTCCCTATTCTACCAAACACTGGATTCGCAATTATTCTCGCCTGTCTGTCGACAAACTGAACAAGATCGCTGAACTTTACTGTGTTTCCTTGTTCTTCTTCAATAGCATACACTTTATTTCTCCATAGATTCCTGTGTCGGTATGGCAGTTTCGCAACAAGAATCTTCAGGGTGTTAGAATGATCTAACTCACTTAACGCATCCACTGTCTGCATCATGTTCTTACACTCGGTAAGAAATAGCGAAAAGGCATTTAAGCTTTTATCTTCATCTTTAACTTCTTGCCAGGATTTGGCCTTTTTCAGCATTGCTTGTGCAATTTTATGGCCACTTCCAAACTTCTTGGCTAAAGTTTCTTTAGCTTTCTCAAAGCCTTCCTTTGGATCCTCATAATGAAGATAGCTCTCTACATATTTCTTGGCATCTCCATCTGTATGCTGACACAAGAACTCCAGTCTTTCTTTCTCATCATCTGTCTTGTCCTCGACACCAAATGCGAAGGCTCTCATAAATGATGTATACTTTAACGGATCTCCATCGAAAGTCTGGATCTTCGTCTCTGGCAATAAAGCGCGCAACTGCTGTTTTATCAGCAATCGGGTCAATTCACTAAGCTGTTCAGCTTGGTCTGCAGAATGATCTGCCTGTCTTTGCTGTTGAGGCTCTGTTGGTACACTAGCTGTTGGAACATGTGGGGGCCAACAGGCTGTGTGGGTACACTAGTTATTGGAACATGTGGGGGTCAACAGGCTGTGTGGGTACACTAACTGTTGGATAATATGGTGGGCCAAAATATGGCTGTTGCTGTGGTCTATAGTCCATGTAATATGGCATAAACTGATCATACTGATCTGCAGGTGCTGGTCCCTGCATGTGTCTATATGGTTTCATAGGAGGTGCATCGTCATGCACATGTCTTGGTCGGAATGTATATTCCTCTGGATAACTATTGTAATCAAGCCGTGGCCGGTTCACATCACGTTCAGATCTGTGGTCTTCCAACTTTGGCTGTCTAACTTTCAGCCTGACTACTGGGTCTATATTTCTAGGTTTCAATGAAGCAGGAAGTCTATTTGGTGGCACTGGTACTTTCAGGTTCACCTGTACTTTCTGTGCTGACTCCTGATGATGAGGTACTATATTCCTATCATCACCCTGCTTTATATTAGAAGCCAATTCAACATGTACAGTTTCTACCTGTGGTTCAGGAAGTATGTCTTGTCCAGCTGCCATAACCCTGTCTACATGAACATCTAATGTAGGCCTTTGCTTTCTTACATCAGATTTTTGTACGACTGGTTCCTGAATTTCAACTTTTCCAGGACTATCATCTTGGTTATCAAGCCAACTTTGTACAGTTTTTCTGCTGTCTATAGTAGATGGTAGATTCAAACTTTCTTGACTACCTTCTGTTGTACTGAAATTTTCATAAATTTCTAATTTGGTATTTTCTAATTCCAATTCTGCATCTATCTCTAAAGACTCCTTTTGCTGTTGCAATTCAAGCTCTTTTTTCTCAATTGCTTGTCTTTTTTGAACTATTGTTTGTTTACTCATTAACTCTGCTTTACGCAGAGCAGCCTTGGCAATAGCACTGCTAATACTACTCTTTGATCTTCTGCTAACTTTGCTTTTTAGCAATACTAGCATTTTCAATCTGTTCAATATCACCTGGATATTTTGCAGCCATATTGAGTCTATTTTACAATAAACTGGCTTGTTTACTATCTCACTAAATCTGAGATGGTCCCTGAATTAAATTCAGAAACTTATTTCAACTTTTGTCAAGGGCAAGGATGAAATCCAGTCAAAACAATGATTAGACTTATCTAAGTCCAAAACCATGCAAGTTAGACCTAGCCTATTTAGGTCCACTATCAGCATGAACGCAAGTCTTGATCAAGTCTAGCGCCAGCGTGTTTCAAGTGAGCTGATTTTCTCACAGCGCTGTGACTGAGCAGATTGCAATCTACACACCGGGCTATACACTGTCACTGTACGTGTGTATACCAATGCACTGATAATGCAAATGTACATGCACAATAAACTTTTTGTGAACTTTCTCGAAGCCACTGGCTTTATGTCTTGTGTATAAATCGAGATAACGATCATATACATCCTTTTTCTACTAATGTAGGGTCTAATTTTGACTCGTTCTTGAGTCTATCGCTGATCTTTTAGCGGCCCTGGTTCTTTTCATAATATCACATCGATTTGGTCTGACAAGACTCGGAATGACCCATTTCCCCATCACACGCAAGATTTGCAGATGATAATGACAGGAGTATAAACAACATTGAAGCGATACTTATCGTTCTTGTCCTTTGGCTTTATTTCCTTTCTCCTATCTTCAAACATATATTATCTATCCACTAGACAGAATCTTTACGCTATCTTTCCGCAATCTTTGCGGTAGAAAAAGATGTAACTTCCGAGCATTCAAACAACCGGCATGATAACATTCAAGATATTTGCTGATCTCTGCCTGAAGTTATGGTCCAAAATAGAGGGCGCCAGTCAGGTATATTTCCAAGTCATAAGGTGGTGGCTACACCAGGAAATTTCCCGAAATAAGTTCAAATTCTTTGTCCCCCACTAAAATATATTATGAACACTCCCTTATGAAGTCTGCCCTCTTCCGGCTATTCTGGTAGTAGGCGTTGACAATTACCTTAATATTTTTGAAGCATGTTTGAACCCGATTTGTTCTCTATTCACATTTTTAACGTTGCAAGTAACATTTCAAGACCTCTATTTGTGACAGGTATTTAATTATCTTGCTAGAGATGTGCCTAAAGTTGAAATTCAATATTTCGGATCGCAAAGATCGAGAGATATAAAGTTGCTGAATATCAGTTTAACACCATGGATCATATGGGCGTCTTATATGAACGATTATGATAGCTAAGCAAAATGGCTGGGATACAGGTTGTATAAATACTACATGAATATTCATGAACTATACAGATTCCATTCTTCTCTAATAATAAAGATGTCAATCACTCTCCTAGACGACAGTTGCTTGGCGCTTGTAAACAAATCGAATAATAGTGCTTGACAAGAGCTAAAAAAATAGGCTAAAACACATTTTCACACATTTTTTTCCGGATTTTTTTATTTCACATGATAAGTAGACATATTTTCTTACGTATAAGGTAATAATATATTTTTTCTGGAGGTAAAGCCCTTCAACACTTTGTTTAACCTTAATGACCTTAAATGAACATTAAATTATTTTAAACATGTTTAGAATGTCATAAGGATCATTGCATTTAAATTTCAGCTCAATTGAACCATTTTGAAAACTTGACCTTTGACCCCTTTATTGACCCCTTAATGACCTTAAATGAATTTTAAAATATTTTAAACATGTTTAGAATGTCTTAAAGATCATTGCATTTAAATATCAGCTCAATTGGAGCATTTTTGGAAACTTGACCTTTGACCCCTTTATGACCCCTTAATGACCTTAAATGAATATTAAAATATTTTAAACATGTTTAGTAATGTCATAAGGATCATTGCATATAAATTTCAGCTGAATTAGAGCATTTTTGGTTAAAATGACCTTTTTTGACCCCTGTGACCCCTTGCATGACCTCTGATGTCAGGAAATATTTTTATCATATTCTTTACTTCTTTCTTTCATTTGACACCACTTGGGGTTCACACCTTCGTGGCATTTAAAGATATGTCCATTTTAGACCAAATGGTTGGCTGATACCATTTCATGGTTCAGCAATAATAACACACTGGTATAGTACGTTTAAGGGACCCTTGGACCAAGTTTGCCGGAAGAGAGGTAGAAGGTTGGTTTGAGGTGCATGTGCTTGGTTAGAATGTTAAATGAAAGTTTATACTTGGTGTAGCACCTACGGACATGTGCAGACGTGTGACGATGTTAACCTTGCGTGCATGCTTTATACCTAATTCATTTATGTACACATGCCACACAAGAAGCATATTCGAAAGGTTAGCTTCAGGCGACATCGCAGTAGATGCTGGTAGATGCAAGTATGAATACAACATCGTCCAAGTGTATAATCTCTTATGATCTTTAGGTCCGAGAAGTACTAAAGTTTGTTAATGATGTTCTATATACGTCAGTGGAGAATTATGCTATGTCACCGCATCCGCAGTAGGCATTATGGTACAATGTCATTAGATACTAGGACGAGTATCCAGAATCAAAGGTCTTTTGACAGCAACGGTTGAGTACACATTCTCTAAACCCGGGATAAATAGACGGATTTGCACTAGGGACCTTTAGTTCAGGCCATGCACACAGAATATTTTGTTTACTCACCAACAAGCATTACAAATGCAGGCATGTATTAAACATGTTTAACGCCAATTGGAAAAATCACAAAAGTACTAACCAATACTTTGTAATTCAGAATAATATACTACATGTACATTAAATTCAACTTGTTTTCACAAAGTATTCTTCACACAATTGATATATCTCCCATGCCATTTTAGTTAATTGTCCATGTAGTTGATATCAGAACCTTCATCAACCATCACATAGGTATTACGTATCTTTAAACATGGCCGCAAAAATATCCGTGACATTATTTCCAGCTTGAATACTTTGTTTGAAAAAGAAAACGTGGAGGGAAATTCCATTTTGTTTTAGACTATATTTTCACTAATACAAGTTTAGGCCTAAGATATTAAAAGAAAAGAAATAGGTATAATATTAATCAAATCAAGAAGAATATCAAAGAAATCATCCTATATACCCGCACATTACACTCGAGGCAGGCCTGTATTATGATTAGGCCTACGGTAAAAATACTTATAAGATAATATGCTAGTTACGTTAAACAAGAAACATTTCGTGCTTGGCTGATCCTCACTTGATGAAGGTCATATTGATTTATCGTCTACAAAGAGGCCTCCTCTCCCGGCCAATGGTACGTTCAAATCGATCGGTTGGACGTCCAAAGGTCCCATAAACGTATTATAACTTATGATAAGAAAACAGGTACCGCTAGAATGTACCTCATTTTTTATTTAACATAAATTAACCACTTGTCTTGAATCACTGACATTTCAGTGAAATAATTGGATCCCTTTCCCCTATAATATACATAACTTTTGTTACCAGTGGCAGTGTGTAGTTATTTTTTGAGAAAAATGCAAAATTAGTCACAAAATTGATCAGGGGGTGTAGTACCAACTTAAATAAAATTTCGAGGTAACATAGAATCAATACATACACGATAATAGCAAGCTTCCTCTATAATAAGGAAATTTGTGTTGTAAATCGTTGGTTACATGTGGGCAAATGAAACCAAATCGAAACAACAATCACATGTCATGATTTCACAACTTTCCTTGTCTGCTCACTGATTGTCTGATCCCGCATGAAACAAAATCACATGATATTTGGCAAGTTTCCTTCTCTGCTTACTAATCATGTTGATTATCTTTCTTCCTTGTTGTTGTAGATATCAAAAGTAGAAAAAGTTTTGTGAAGTCATAATATAGCCCCGTCATTTTCTAATACAATCCGCTATTTCCAAAGACACTATAATCGAGGAAAATGCCCGTATGGGCGTGACGTTGCGTACTAATGTACAGCCTGTCTATAAAAAAAATTGTGCAAGTGAAAAGCGCCCTCTTTGGCAATTAGAAAATACCGCTGTGACATAATGCTTACATCAACGTCAAGGCTGTAATCTTAGCTCTGAAATACCATTTGTTCTGTTCAATTTGCTTGTTTTAATCTCGCGATAATGTCTAGTTAACAACGAAAGGGTAAAATCACAATTGTGCCACTTTTACTATGGAAGACTGTACATGTAAATCAATGATAGTTGATGTTGATGCGTCTAATGCACTCCCCCTTCGGGGCTCGTGCATGCATTGTATGCATTAACATCAGCGCACGTGCATTATTTTGACTAATTTCTTTCCCAACAAGTAATACATACGCGTTCATTAACCTATAAGTATGCAATATTTGTTTGTCTTTTAACATGTCTTGTTTGACAAAGAAAACAGTATTAACCATGATAAAATCATTGACATGCACATGTATTTTAATTTTACAGCAGAATGTGAAATATGTATTTATCTTTTAATCTGTTTTAAGTGGGAAAAGAGAATCCTTATACCTGTATCATGATAAAACAGTAAAAACAGTAAAAACAATTTTGTATTGTTGTGTAATTGATGCATTCTTTGGATTTCACGAAGAAACACTTGATAAACTTGATGCTATCATTGATTTATATGTACAGTCCTCTTTTTTTTTAAAGTGGCACAATTGTGATTTTACCCTTTCGTTGTTAACTAAATATATCTCGAGATTAAAACAAACGGTATTTGAGAGCTAAGAAGACTATGCCCTTGACATGGATATAAGCATCATGTCACAACGGTATTTTCTAATTGCCAAAGAGGGCGCTTTTCACTTGCACAATACTTTTTGAGACAGGCTGTATGTTTGTTACTTAATAACAACCATGCGTATTATGTAGATTCAAAATCGGGCGCCAAGACAACCTTGGGCAAATTGAGGTGAGATAATTTAATCAAGTTATGAAAGTAAATAAGAGTAAATAAGTCAATGGTCATATATCTCTGAATGCCTAAATACCCGGGTGGAGGGGGCACCCACTTTTTGTTTGGCAGGGTGTGCCACCGCCAGTTCCAAACTTGGGAGTCCAGGGAACTGATCGGTCGGACAAAAAAAGAGCAGCTAAAAGAGGTATTGGGAACTGATCAGCCAGACTGCCTACAGAATCTCTGCGGTTGGAAACTGACGGATTGGCATTTAAAAAAAAAAAAAATACGTTCCATGTAGGAGCTCATGTTTCGATCTCTAGAAGTTCTTTGTTGAGAGATGCAGCAGCTGCTTCCTTGTCTGTCCTCTCTGGACTCGATAAAGATCATCAAGGTAACAGCATCAGCATACAAGATGGGAGTATTTGTCAGCCTCCGAGAGATGTCATCAATGAATATTATATACAGGAGGGACCAAGGATGGATCCTTGTGGGACACCAGCATTGATCTACTTCAGACTGGACGATTTGCCATTTATTATAACATTCATGGAGCGGTTCGAGAGGTAGTCAGCTAACCATGCTACCAGTTTTCCAGAGAAGCTAAGAGCAGAGAATTTCTCCAGGAATCCGGGTGCCAAACTCGGTCGAGTGCTTTGCTAATGTCCAGGCAGACAACACGAGCTTCGTCTCTGCTGTTGATGGTGTTGGTGAAACGCTGGGAAACATATTAAGTGAGGGTATCCGACGTAGAGCAGCCAGCTCAGCAGCTCTGAAGCCAAACTGCTGTTTGGAGATTAGCTTCTGATCGTTCTGATTCCACATAGCCTTGTTGACATTATTCAGGGAACAGGTAGGAGAGAGATGGGCTGGTAGTTACTTGGAGAGTGTTTGCCCCTTTCTTTAAACATGGAACCACGTCAGTCCACGGTTGTTTGATGTGATCATTTATTAATTTTTCTAACAAAACCTTATAATATTCAATTCTAGACCTGAATAATAATACCAACAGCTAAAAAACTGTATGTTAGCATTTATATTTGTAGCAATTTTTAACATAGATTTTCGTTTTTCGTTTCTACATCAAATTGTTCATCTTTTTATGAATTTTCAATTTTAATTCTGTAAACTGAACGTTTGTGTGAAAATTGAGGGCGCTATTTAAAGATTTCAAATTTAAATTAGCTAAATATGAGTTATACCTTACATTGCACGATAAAAAGTCTTTTTTTGAAAATTCACTTGTCATTTGTTAGTCTGTTTGCTTGCCTATGTGCTAATACAATTTTACAAGAGTCTACCCCTGTAAAGATGCAAACAATATCACAAGATTTTAGATAAACAGCGCCATCATTGGTCAACTTTTCTTAGAAATTCCATCAAACAACCGTGAGTCACTTTCCATTGGGCTCCACTGTTGAAACAGAGCTGGAAGAGCCGTGCAAGAGGAGTGGCCAGTTCAAATCGCGGTGCATGGCGTCGGTGATTGTGTTGGTGATGATATTACTGCAAGTCCTTTCAGCATGTTCAGGATCATGATCATCTCTGGTGATAAGGCGGTCCCAGCCTAGGCGCACCGGCCAACTCATTTCTCAAGGCTTTCTTGTAGACTTAGCTTTCTTGTAGAGCCAGACACGTTGTGGAGAAGGATTTTCAGAGGGAGAAGCTTTAAACATGGTCTGAACGAGGTAGTTGTCTGATGAGCCATTATCCTTGTCGATGGTGATTGGAAAAAACATGTTAACAGAACGAACATGACGAAATAGGTATATGTTCAACCTGGTCTCTCTAATATTCAGTCTATATAGCACTGCACCTTCTGAGCGTAAGCTCAAAGACAATATTGCTCAAAGCAATATTGTTCAAGGTTGTGTCGCAGAAGGAACAATGTAACTCCATAAACAATAGCGAACTGGCTTCAACTGTTGATTAGCCCTGGATAGAGGGCGGGCCAGAAGAATGAGGTAAATTATGGGGGAAAAGAGTTAAAAGTATGAAATGGGTGATAGGCTGTCTCTAAGTATAACGAAATATCATTTACATTATCGACAGCCCGTCACCTTTGAGGTTACTCTTAGTTTCTTGCCATGCGGGGCCCTTATATGGGGATCCCACTTGAGTGTTTAGTTGTCGTATAGGAGTCTCCGGCCACGGGCCTGCCGGCCCTGTGGCCTCAGGGCCCCAGCGTCAACAAAAAACATCAAGGCGCCCGGGCAAGGCGCAGAGCCGGCAAAAACATTAAGGTCGCAGGGTTGGTAGGCCCGAGGCCGGGGACTCCCCATCCAACAACCAAACACTCTAAGGATAAGAAAGCAAGAGTAACCTTAATGTAACATTGCCCAACAGCAACCTTATTCTAAAACAGAGGACGCTATTTACTGCCGTATATTCAGTCTCATATTATAAATATGGGTTCAGTGCCATACAGATTGAATGTTGGAGAGACCAGGTTTGCTTGGTAGCAGAGTGGTGCGTAAAGCAAAAAATTTGTATTTTGTCACTATATTTCTTCGTTCTGGCATGTGTCTATTACCTTTAAAAAATCCGACTATATGTAACCGACCTCTTTTTTAAAGCATTGAAAGAGCACGCATACCTTTTTTCTTCGCCACATGGCGAAAAATTGATGTTTTGGTCCCGTCCCCTCGCTCCTCAATTTCTGGGATTTGTCAGATTTTTCAGAGAATTACCAGCGCACTATTTGAATTGCTTGACGGATTCCTTCTGTTCATATTTATTTTGTCTGTAAAAGCTTTTCTTTCCTTTTCACATGTTTCAAAATGTCCACACTCCCAACATTTTACGTGCATTTTAGCTTTGAAAAACATTGTGACCCCATTGTGACGTTCTCGGCTGCAACTTTCCGGCGAAAATTCTGAGATGGGATTTGTGCACACTAAAGATTAGCTAAGATTATAGCCTTCTTCTATTGGTATGAATTATTTTTTTTACTTCTTGTGGTGGTCCGGATTCTTTTTCTTACGATAAAGAGGGAAAGTAACAGGCGAGAGCGAAAAACTGCAAAGGGGAAAACGCAGGCAAAACATCGGGATAATAGTGTCGAAACTTACATGAATGAATGAATTAACTGGGTTAATGAATCAAATCGTGCATAGCACATACACGTGTATCGATCCCGGGTATTGATTTTAGTTTCACTGCTGTACATTGTACAGTGCACGGTACAATGCAATTATTTACCAGGCGATGTCGATGTACAGGCAACCAATGAAAGGATCGAAGAATTGGAATTATTCGTGCTTCGTAGTCAATGTAACACTCCAACGGTTTTACATTATAACAATATATTCATTAACATGCTTATTTGTTTGATGATGTTGTGAGCGTTTCCCGGGGAGGCACTCCCTATCTGAAATGGCAGGGATGTGCCTCGGCCATGTTAAAAGTAGGGGGCATTCAGGTCAAATGTACAATTACAAAAATATGGGGTCATTCAGTACACAACCTATGATGGGGTCATTCGGTATGAAACTTTGAAAAAAGGATGGTCATTGGGGCAACAAAAAGTAAAATGGGAGTCATTGAGTACAGGATTGCCAAAAGAGTATCATTAAGTACACATAAATAAGTGCCAAACTGCGTAAAAACAACCTTGGACATGTGAAAAATCTCAATATTTCTGGAGGAGAACACAAATACCACCTAAATTTGGGAATTAAAAGGGGGATCATTGGGTATAGCAGGAAATAGAAAAAGGGGGTCATTGAGTACATGATTTTTTTTAAAGGGGGTCATTGGGCAGTGGCGTACCGTGGCCGCCGCAACCCCGGGGGGCTGAAGAAAATTAAATTTTGCCGCCCCTTCCTCAACAGGCCGAAAAGGTTGACCCAATTTTTTTCTCGGTCGTTTGAAAAAGTGAAGAGCAAAAAAAAAAAAAAAATAAGGGTTTCAGGCGCAAGCGCCCTAAAAGCACCACATTTTGATGTATAGTACCATTTTTTTCATAATTTCCGCCCTTTTTTATTTACTCATTCTTTTTGCCGCCCCTTCGTTTTGCCGCCCCTGTTTTTGCCGCCCCTTCTTCTTCCGCCGCCCCTTCATTTTGGCCGCCCCTGCTTTTACCCCGGGGGCTGGCGCCCCAAAGCCCCCCAAAAAAAAAAAATACGCGCATTTTGGGTAATAGGTAGGAGCATAAACACAAAAAGGGGGTCATTGGGTACAAGCCGGTTTGAAAAAGGGGTCTATCCTGAGGCACATGATGCATATCTGTCATGGAAGTGCCATCAATTTGAAATGGATATAGGTGTAGGGCTGGCGCTTTCGCACTAAGGGGCATTCGGTGAGAGCAAGATGTAAAAATATGGGGTCATTGGATGAGAGCATGATTTTGGCATTCGATGAGAGCAAAATGTAAAAAATATGGGGTCATTGGGTGAGAACATGACCTTTTTTTAAATGGAATCTTTGGGTGAGAACCAAAACAGCGCCACAAAAACCTCGAAAATCGAATTTCTAGTTCTAAATGGCTTCAAATTTCTTGATTTTTTCAAAATAAGTAACAAAATCAGTGATAAATGAAAGTTGCTGTTCAAATTGAACTTGTAAGGGTCTTTGGGTGACAGATCAAATGGAAAAATAGGGGGTCTTCGGGTGACAGAGCGCGGAGCGAGCATGTGTTCGTAAAAAAATATGGGGTCATGGTGACAGCGATGCTGAAAAAGGGGGTCTTAACAGCCCTACATACGCGTCACCTCCAAAGTTGGAGTGCCCCCCCCCCCGGGGAGCGTTTAAAAATTTCAAAATGATCCCATTCAATTACACGTCCGACAAGGAAAATCCCCGAATTTAGTCAATTTCGAAGTCCGTAGTTGGTGGCTCACTTCCATGTCACCGGTAGCACCAGGTGCGGCGGTCAATAGCATGAAAAAACAGAGACGGCAAACCTGCTTAGTTGTGTGGCACGTATTTTGCGCAAAGAGAAGTGCACATAGTTTATTCGGTAAAGAACCTGTGTCTTGAAGAAAAGAAAAAACCGATTTCTGAAACAAAAACCTCTTTTAACAAGTTCATTACGATTGTTGATTTAAACTGTGAATTTTGTTCATTTTGAACAATTCCAACTAAAATTAACGATGGTGATTTACTCACGTGACGTTTCACCACTACACTAGTGGTTTCATCAGACTGAAAAACTTAGCTTAACAGAAAGCTATTTCCACAGCCCCGCACACCGACATCGCCTGGCTAATAATTATTTGGTGTAGCAGAGACATTAAAATGAATACACGGGATCGATACACGTGAATTGCTATGCACGATTTTGATATCAGACGAAAATCTTCGGATACTGGGTTAGAAAATGATGAATATCTCCCGCCATGATTTTTTTCTCAAGAAACCAGATTTGGTCTCATACACTTGAAAATACGTGTTGAACAGATATGATAGTCGTTAGCGTGCGCTTTGAAAATTGGCCGTGCGTTTTGAACTCAAAATTTGACCAAAACTCTAATTTTATATTGCGTTGGTCCTGTATGGACTACAGCGTGCAGCAGGCTATAGCGGCACTCACTCAAGTGGAGACAGTATAACCATTGACCGCAATGTCGTATACAAGCATACTCACACAGCGAGAAATCAAATACCCCGTCTATTGACAGTAGCCTGAGTCAGGTCACTTCGCTAATTATGCATGTCATAAGGTCCGAATAAAATGGCCATGGGTGGCTGTGGATTCAACCTACCATGGCGATTTCTACCATGAAGATATCGGGGCGATGTCACTGTGCCCCGGTAGCCTGCCACCCGCGTCTCTGGAAAAGATTATGTAGATGACGTGTTGGAAATAGTACGGAAAGAGGAAGTAGACAACCTAACAGAACACTTACACTCCATCGACCCTACCAACAGCGTCAAGTTTACCTACGAGCAAGAACAAGATGGTTCGATTCCCTTTCTCGACACCCTAATCACCAGAAAACCGGATGGATCAGTGAAACTCTGCATCTACCAAAAGAAAATGAACACTGACCAATATCTTCAGTTTTCCTCCCACCACCCCTTACATCAAATGCTGGGTGTTGTTAGAACGCTGCTAGACTAGACAGGAGTGACGCGTTAGTAACCGAGGAAGCGGACATACAAAAGAGGAGGTAACATCCGCGAAGCGTTGACCACGTCGCGGTTACCCGGACTGGTCAATCAAGAAAGTGAAAAAAAGACAGATCCACTCCTCTCCTAAGACAAAACTTTCCTCAAAACGAAAACATGCCAGCGAAAAAACCAAAGGCATGGTTGTGGTTCCCTATATAGAGGGCATATCCGAGCGAGTCTCCCGGGTGTTTAAAAAACACGGGTTTTCCACAGCCCTGAAGCCTCACCGTACCATCCGCAGTATGCTCGTTCACCCGAAGAATAAACTTCTCCCTCAACAAAAAGCGGCAGCCATTTATGAGATCCGCTGTGGTGACTGGCCCAGTTCCTACATTGGTAAAACGGGCCGCCCCTTTGGTATCCGACTCAAAGAGCACCAGAAAGAGGTGGAAAACTTGAATCAAAACCATTTACGTGAGCAAATCGTAAATCTTCTGTCACGGACATTCACAAATCTACTATCACTGATCACATGACAAATCACTACATCAATTGGGAGGACTCTAAAGTTATTGATCGTGAAGCCGACAAGAACGCCATGGCTGAAGCCATTTAGATCCGCCGAAAAAGACACGACACTCTAAACAAGGACGAGGGGGCCTACTCACTCATTTTTGACCAACTCATCACTCCCTCTACGGCGCATTATGTTGCCTATAAAAGGAAGCAGTCAGATGTGATGAGTTCCCAGTCGGATGAAACCACTAGTGTAGTGGTAAAACGTCACTAAAATCACCATCGTTTTTAGTTGGAATTGTTCAAAATGAACAAAATTCACAGTTAAAAACCTCGTTTGTCGATCAAGGATTGGAACCAGATTTTTCAATGAGCGCTCGTTGAACTGAGAGTTGATTTCGCAGCTGCCGCGAGGCGTCGTTCAATTTGTACACTGAGTGTCGGGGGAACATCAACGGCGTATCCGTGGCGAATCGTGGATCATCACATGGGGGGGCGACCATGATTGGGGAGGGCACCGGATCTGATTGGGGGCACAAGCCGTTTATCGGCAATTTTCCTCTGCGATTTTAAAATTTCAGATCGATTGGGGGCACGTGCTGCCCCTATGACGCTACGCTACTGGATACGACCCCTTTGTTTTTAAAACCAGATTGTACACAATTGACCCCGTTAGCCTTGTGCTACTTGCATACAACGACGGCGGAACATTTTGAAAGTCAGGAGCAGGGAGGTAAATAACATGTTACTGGCTGGGTATTTGACCGCACAGTTTATTATTTTGCCCACCCTGTAAATTCAACTTGCCCATTGCCCAAAAGTGAGTGCACACCAGTAAATTATTTCGCCCACAAATAATTGGCACCATATAGCCTAATAATTATAGTAAAACTAGTACGTAGGCCTACCAGTAATAGACTTGAAACATTATTTATATACATTGCTCATTTCAAGTCTTTGAGCATGTTCAAATAGGTAATAGTATTATAATTATAATTATCTAGTATACGCGTTATTTTTTGTTCATTACTTTTTACACCTTTCATGTATTTACTCTATAAGAATTGCAGAATAAACAATTTTTTAGTCGGGAAATAGGTCAATATAATTCAGGGTTGGCCATATATTGTCAAATTCTAGTTAATCCGGGTTGGGTGGAAAATACCGGGGATTACCAACATATACCACAGAGAGATGCCACTTAAGGCCACTCAAAAACCCCGAAAGTTTGTGAGAAAAAAAACCGTATGAAATAATGTGTTAATTTGGATAAAAAGTTCCGAAATGGGTTGAAGATAATTGAATGTTACAGGGAAATACTGTGGGAAATACTTGTAAACATTGAAATTCCTAGTAAATACCTTGTCAAATACTCGTTTGTCAATACTTTACATTTTAGAAATATAGTTTTGTTCGTAGTTTGTAACAGATTTTCACAATTGCGTATCAAACAATTTCAATACATTAAGAAAATGCCACTCATCCAATGATAATTAAATATATATTTCTTTAATCATTTTCGGAATTGATTTGTCTTAAAATTCTGACAGATTTGTAATTTCAGCACATATTAAAATACAAATACCAAAATATTATGAACGAATTCTATCACGCTTTAATTCCCTTAATTTGTTTGTTTGTTGTTGTTGTTGTTTCAAAGTAGGGAACCCGTTAGAAGCACTTCACTTGACAAAGAAGAAGAAGATGCGAGAAGTGATGGACATTTAAGCACTGCCAACTGACTTTCCATACAACATGTACTTATTCAAAAGTCCGCAATCACACAAACCGACACAAACAACAAAACACAAAAGAAACTTGAAAAACGACTCATTCACTCAAACAAACAAGCTAACCATGCTAACTGGTTAACATAATAAAAGTTACTTCAAAAAGCAACAATCAAATTGTACCAATGTCAAATTTTTTAAAAGCAATCACTCGCACCTGTAAGATTAGTTTAAAAGAATTTAGCGGTATTGTATTCAATCTATGATTGCAGACATACACAGGCGATAAGTACAACCTACTTGTAGTGCAGCGCGATACATTAAAAATGTTTTACCCTATTGCTATGGTAGTTAATCCGATTATTACGTCACTTCGACAGCGAATTAGGATGATTGTAGAACCAGTCAAGAAGAGCTAAGAAGGATACCATTCATAACTTAAGGGAATTACGCATTCTCTTATGTTTGGTGGGGATATTAAGCTCGATCACTAGATCATCGAATGTCTTAACAAATTTATAGCCCCGATCCAGATCAGCAACCGTATAAATACCCTTATTGTTGTTTCAAAGATACAGATTTGACATTTAGCAATTTTGCATCACATTGAATAGAATGATTTGTTGTTTTCTAGTTATCGCTGATTATGGTACATTAACTTTGTGAACTTAAAAAATCAAGAGTTCAGTGTTCCTTTTATTAATGTCAACGACACCGGATATATACTTATAGCCGGGACTTGTAGATCCGCGAATAACGGATAAGACTGGTGGCTGTCACGTGTCACCACTGAGCCAATCTCATTGCGTCTCAATGAAGTAACTATGAAACTGACACTACCTGTCCTGCTTTTCATGTACGTATAGAGTAGGCGTCGCAGTAAAACTTCGGTAAGAAATCTACAAAATTTGTCAAATTGCTGCTCAATCTTTGCGCATCAGATAAGTGCAATTCGGTGCAGATCTCTGTTGGCGCATCCCACTTCTTGACGTACAATTAACGAAGTCTATCTTCGTCACACCTTGGTGAGTCAGGTAAGTTAAGGCTCGGATAGCGACGTTTTAACGTATATAGTGGGACCGACCCCGGGAGTGGGATCCGAGAGCACATCAAGCTACATCAGAACACCAAATTGCATTTTGAATACGAGGAATGTCCTTCTGATATCAAATGATTTTGAAATTCACGATATAATAAAAGATTGTATGGCAAAGTATTTTAAAACAATTTACATATTTGACATTTAAAAGTTTAAAAAAGTAAATTGTATCCATCTATAATGATATCTTACTGCAAAAACATCTGATTGGACATGTACCCAGTCCGAAGCATCACCTCCAATCACAACCCTCTGCGTTTTCGCGCCAAGAAGTGTGAAATCCACGTATGGGTCACGTGAATGATCAGTGCTGTTACCAAGAAAGCCAACTCAACAAAAGCTTTCCTCAGCCGTAACTTCAGTCGCTGCCAACGTAGCATCAAAGCATCCAGCTACAAGACCTACATATACGACCTGCGGTTGAATATGCACCAGTAGCTAGTCTGGGAGCCACACACCCAAAACAGAGAAGCAGTGCACGTTATGTGACGTGACTGGCAACTACAAACGCACCTGCAGTTACAGCTATGCTAAGCGACTTGCGATGTTCCTCCACAGCCGACTTGCGATGCTCTACAAGATCAGATTTAACCTCGTGGATGTTAACTGGGATGATTCTGATTCTGGGAGTAGTTTTTCTATCAGTGAAAAACATGCTTTTTTATTCAACCAAAAACTGCTTTACAACGATTCTGGTATAACCTGTCGGCAACACCGATAGTTAGTTGATCCTCTTCTCATCCCCTTTTTGGGAAGGGAAGCCTTGGAATGAGAACAGAGGCATACCGACCGGGTGCAGGGAGTCCATGTTGGCCTCTGACTCGAGATCCATCTTGTCCAAGTCGTAATGTGCAATATATGCGGCGGAAGCGGGGCGGGGGACACGTTCTCCCTAAATTTATCCATAAGGGGGGGGGGGGGGTCCCCCTAAAATTCCTGATAGAAGACAAATTCAAGTTGTCCTGTGCATATTCCTTTTTAGCCCGAAAAACACGGTGTTTTGTGGCCAAAATTGAAAATGTTGCGCGCCCTGCACCTTTGTTTCCAATGGACATTTTATTTGTGAAATGTCATTGTACAAGGAATACATAAAAAAAAATTCCACATAGCCCCCGAATGAAAAGTATTTAATTATCTTTGTAATCACTCAAAAAGCATTTGGTGTGAATTTTACATCCGAACTAGAGGCTATTAATTTTTTTACGAGCCTTTTTATTTTACATGTAGAGCCTATGGGGTGACGATTAGAAATGGACGGCAATATTGAAAACCCTCATTTTGGGCCATTTTAGACACTAAAATGCCCATAAAAAAGAATAGCCTCTAGTTCGGATGTAAAATTCACACACAATGCTACCTGAGTGAGTACAAACATAATTAAATACATTTCATTCGGGGGCTATATCAAAAACAAAAAATGTCCTATACCCTAATGGTTATGAAACAAAGGTGCCTGGTCCAAAATACCAAACTTCACCTTCATTTTGGGCTAAAATATTCTGAAATAAAAAGAATCACGCGAAAATGTCCCGGTTTAAGCGACACTTATAGTACTGCCTTGCCACCGTGTATTGTGCAGTTCCTTTTTTAAACCTAAATAGCCCCTGTGCAGAAGTCAGCACTACAAGGAAGGAAGATATAGATGCATATGAGTCCATTTTGTATAGATGTGAATAATCAGTGAGAAAATTACTGAAGTAGGAGTTGTTGAAGCCCATAGTCAGTTAGGTTTTGTCTTATATACTAAGCAAACTCGCCCACTTCAATAGATATGCTTTTATTTCTTAATCTTTCTTTGCTTACTATGCTAATTTTACAATTGCTTTAAAATAGAAAAATTTATGGTTACAATTCAGCACATCACATCAAAGCTTCCATTGGGCGCTCCATTACTTTTTTAAAGGAATTTGTATCTTGATCTTCTTTTATTCAGGCCTGTTTTATTTTCCTTACAGCTGTCGTCATGAGCTCTGTCAATACTGTCATGCATACTGTAAGTGCTGTTCTACTCGCATGTGTCTTTGCCATTGGGACCCTGCAAGTCTGCGATGGGCGTGAAATCATTCTGAACGAGGACACGTTATTAAACACGTGCACTGATTCGTGCGGAGAAGTTCCCGTACTTAATGACCAACACGGCTGCATCACGATCAGCGGGTGTCGAACTAGTTCAAAAGGGTGGAATCGTGGCTTCGTAAGATGCGATTACTGCCAATGCACTTGCAAAGAAAATACAGCTATGAAAGATATACTGGTCGAAGACCAATTGATAGACATCACTGAGCCCGATCTTCTTGGTACTTGCACCAACACTTGCAATAGAGCAGGCCTGATACGGTCCGACTTTCGGTAAGTTATATGCCTATCGTTTATCCGTTTTTGTAAGAGGGGCGAACACTAAAGAAGACGAGAATGCAGATCCCGCATGCCGTCCGACTTTTTTAAAGGTCGGAGGCTGGGATTCTGTACAGTCGAAAAATTGGAGATCACAATCACTAAAAAGTCGCGAACTTGCGGCAATTGCCGAATTTTCACATACACGAGACCATAAACATGATAAACATGATAAATGCATGCAATTAACAGTGAGCGATGCTACATTTTGGCATCTAAATTGTTTTGAGTTCCATTAATGCAGTTTTATTGATTATTTGCACAATGTTTGTATAATTTTCAGGATAATTTTCTGTGTTCTTACTTACTTATGTCGACTTGTCTAGTCGGACTCCGCTGATGGCTCTCCACACAAATCTGCTCTGCATGCAGTTCCTAATGTCTTGTCTCTCTAGTCCAGTATCCTCGATTAGTTGCTTAATGTATAGTCCTTCCGTGGTTGTCCTCTTGATCTTTTACAATGCGTAGGCTGCCGCAGCAAAACTCTGGAAGCTCCCTTTATTTCACTTCTGACACAGTGTCCAGCAAATCTCAGCCTTTTTGTTTTCAGCCTTTCAGAGATTGGGGAGAGATTGCCGTATAGCTCCTTTTTGGTGGTGTGTGACTGCCAGGTAACATTAAGTGCTTTTTTTCGGTAGTCTTGTGTAACAACCATCAAGCGCCTACCTAAACTTTCAGGTAATTGTCCAGGTTTCTGTACCATACATCAGAACTGATTCGACTGTGGTGGTGAAAAGCTTGGTTTTAAGATTTCTAGGCAGGCTGCTCTTCCATATCTTGTTCATGCTGTTGCAGGCCCTCCATGACTGGGCTTTCCTGATGTTAAAATGCTTTTCACTGCTGCCAATCAAAACCCCAAGGTATTTGAAATCGTCAACTACTACAAGTATTCCGATTGGGGATGCAGCCATATTGCAAACCAATGCCTTGATTTTCTTGGCGTTCATGCTGAGACCGACTGTTAGTGCTGCAGTCTCAACAAGATGGAGTAGCTCTTCGGCATCACTGAGCATGCTGAGACTGTCGGCCAATAGTGCTATGTCGTCAGCGAAGTAGAGGTCTGTAATTGTTTGCGGCCCTATCCTCTCGTTTCCTCTTTTCTTGTTTTTAGTGTGAGCCCTAGGCGATCTTCATTCCCATGTAGTGCTTTCCTGAGAGCACAGTCGAGGACTGTTACAAATAGAAATGGTGCAAGTGTGTCCCCTGCAGTACTCCAGCCTGAATTATGAAGTCGTAGGTGATTCCATCTGGTGTGGTAACACGGGCAGCAGTGTTCTCATATGTGTTTCCAATAGCCACGAGTTTCTCTGGTACTCCATATGCTCTTAGAATGTCTAGCATTTTCCTTCGATGGAGGTGTCAAATGCCTTTTTAAAATCGATGAAGACCAGTGCTGCTTGCAGATTGTTTTTGTTAATCTCTTCAATAATTCTTCTCAAGGCCAGTATTTGTGACACTGTCGACCTTCCAGGCGGAAGCCATTTTGGTTCATTCGTAGTACATGATCCAGGATGGGACGAATTCTGTTGAGTAGTAGTCTGTTGTAGGTCTTTGCCACTATGGATGATAAACAAATGCCTCTGTAATTCCTTCCCTCTCTGAGATCACCGCTTTTTGGAATTGGGATGAGATTGAGGATTGACCACTGCTCGGGTTTCCTACCATGCAGTAATGCCTCATTACAGAAATAGAGTATGATGTCATCAAGCATTGCCAAGGTTGCATCACTTCAAAACTTTTGGTGTGATTTCATCATCACCTGCACATTTTTCTTCATTGATGACCTTCTTTGCTGCCTCGTACTCTTCCTGATCGAAAGCACCTGTTCGCATGTCAAATTCCCAATGCACCTGCTCTATCGGCTCATCCTCCTTGGTGATGACTGGTGGATTCCCAAGTAGCTGCTGTAAATGGGAAAACCAAGAATGCAGTCTCTCACTCTCCGTGTCCCCTTTGATCTGACTTTGTTGGCAGTTCTCCTTCCACTGATCTCATTTATCAGATCCCATGTGTTCTAATTCTGATTATTTTGTCTTACTTTTTCCCGATATTCCAACTATAGGGGTTGTCAAGAAGTGAGGGACTGCCACAAGCAACGTAACGGATGGACAAAGGGCTTTTTCAGGTGCGATCACTGCACGTGTCATTGCATTAACCGCAAACTCGCCAGTCAATATACCTTGACGAACGTTGAATACGACTTGAGCGAGGCCGCTACGTTAGAAGGTGCACCGTTAGCTCTCGCCGAAACCATCGTTGAGGTAGGTAGGCCCTGACATTATAGACTGGGGGATCAACCATGCGTTAGGCCTATTGAAAGCATGCGAGTTCAAGAAAACGGCGAAATGGGTTGGATTTTGAGCATAAGACGTGGTGACACCGTTTTGGCGAAAAGTATAGGTTTGTAATTGTGTGGTTAAAAGCACAGTTTTACTGTGTCAGGCCCTTGGCGGTCCTTGGCGGTACAGGTCTTATGCATTTGGAAGAAGCGAGCTTTTTAATAAACATCAAACTGATCAGTTTGATACTAGACTGCATTATCGTAGTGAATAAAATAATTATTGCATGCGAAGCCGTGATGGTGGTATAACGTTAAGGCCGAGTTTTAGGCCTTCGAATCAGTGAAATTAATTAGTGCCAACATTGTAAATGGGCCCTGATATTTTATCAAAACCAATTATATTTTGACAGAACGATGCCAACATAGAGCAAACGACTACAAGAGTGTTGACCTTCACTACTACCCAAACTACAACTATGTCATCGAGCTACTCATTGGAGATGGGCCTTATGGTGACAGTCGAAGGAACCGCTGGAGTACCCGGTGTAGCGAGCGTCAGTACTTCGGTTAGTGCCTCAATAACTACAGGCTTCGAGTATACGGCCGGCAGCAGCGAGAAGAAAAGCATATCTGACAGTTTGGAGGCGAGTATCAAAGTTCCGCCTTATTCGTCGGTAATAGCCCTTGCTACCGGCCGCATCTTGAAGATCGATGTTCCTTACTCGGCCGACCTAGTGACCACATACGAAGACGGATCTACACAAACCAAGCAAGTAACAGGAGTCTACACTGGCGTTGAGACTACCCGTTTTCGAATCCAGTACAAAGACCCAATAGCCATGAACGGCACAATAGCCCGTGTGTAAACAGTAACGGTGGCGTAACAGTTGTCAGTTATCACTGGTGTGCATTATTTTGGCCCGGTATGATCGCTGGCGTATACGTATACTGGGCAATTGGTCTGTAAAATTTTCCCGCTGACATGGCTGGCCTGCTGCAAAAAAGGGGCCTTGTGATTTACATTATTTGGCCCTCAGAGGGAGGGTGGCAGACATGCCCGGTTGCCATCGACCGCCCTGGGGGCTCACTCTCACACAAAAGTGCTACCCACCCGCGTCCGACCACCTCTGAAATGCACCCTTAATGGCGAATTTGCACATAACCAAATTGCACCCCTTAATGGCGTAACACATGCAAAATCCTACCCTAAATGGCGTAGCACATGCAAAAACTATACCCTAAATGGCACGCAACTGAGAAATATCTAATTTATAGTGGTGTAAACATGAAAATGGGCTAATTTGATACCCCAGGTGTTTTTTGTTGTTGCAGACCTAGAAAACATGCACAAAGGTAACAAGAATCAATTAAAAAGTGGTAATTTTTATCAAATTAGTGCAAACTCACTCGGACAATAACATTACTAACCTAAACGTGTAAGGATTTGGCTGAAAAAGGACCCCTTAATGGCGATGCCTTCTGAAAAAGTACTCCTTTTTCAAAAAGACGTCGACGACGGCGCTGTATGGTAAAAAACATACCCTTTTAGACGCTTTTCTTGGACACGGGTGCGTAGCAAGTCAAGTAGTGAGTGACCCCCTGGGATCGACCGATTCAACGCCCTCCAAACGGTGAAAGATCACATTTTCTCGCGCTTCAATTGAGCAAATTCCTGATTGAAAATAAACTCCTTTATGAATTCCAATCTGGATTCAGAGGATCATATCCAGACTGGACTATTCAAATGCTATGATGTATGGCATCACATCCAAAGATCTGAAGAAACTTCAATCACTGCAAAATAGAGCGGCACGGATTTAGATAGGTGACTCTAGGTCAACTCCATTGGCTGCCTCTTGAATCCCGGATAGTTTCAAACTCATGTTGCTCGCGTATAAAAGTATCCATGGACTACTGCCGTCTTATCTCACTGAGCAGTGGCGTAGATTTCTTTTTGACATTGGGGGGGATGGTGTTGAAAAAAATTCTTGAAGAATAGTGAATCCAGCACCTTTTTGCGACAGAATAAGTTGATGTTTTTAATGCGCGTGAAGCGCGGGAAATATTTTGCTATTTTGAAGCTAAACTGATGAAATATGGTGCAAAAGTTGAATAAATGCGCGCAAAGCGCGCGAAAATTTGCACTTTGGGGGCTAAAATGGGCAAATGTGAGATAAATTTGGTCAGAAACCTATATTCAGGCGTCAACATTGGGGGATGATTGTATGGGGCATCCCCTGGCAAAATATTGGGGGATAAATCCCCATCCCCCCCCGGGATCTACGCCTATGTCACTGAGTATCTCATTCATTATGTTCCATCAAAAGAGAATTTGAGATCTGGTGACGACAAGTTAGGCCTACGTCTTGCCATACCGCGCACAAAACGAACACTTGGTGACAAAGCCTTCACGGCAGCTCAGCTGCTCCGCGCCTTTGGAACTCTTTGCCCATTCACATCCGCCAAAGCCCTTCCATCTATGCAGTTTTAAGTGGAAAAGGGGGGGTTTGAGCGATTTCTTAAAAGAAATCTCTCAAAACCCACCTTTTTTCCAGTAAGTTTTAATTTTCTTCTCGCCTCATGATAGTGAGCTTGTCACCTGTTTATTTATGTTTTTATCATGTGTAGATTTAATTTGTAGCTTAAAAGTGCGCGCATTTTTTTACCATGTGCAATGCAAGTTGTAAAGCTTCATAAAATGCTGTCTAATTATAATAATACTCAACTGACTTGCCTCATTCACCTTCTAGATCATATAAGGAAGGAAACTGCTGCTGGCTTCTATACTGGGATGGCTTTATTAGATATCCAGAAGGCATTTGACAGTGTTGACCATATAAAACTCTTGTATACCAAATTGTCTGCCGTGGGTGTTAAACCCACAGCCTGGTTTGGGTCTTATATTTTTGATCGTAAACAAATCGTTCAATTTGATGGGGGGTTGAGTCCTGATCCTCTTGCCATAACATGCGGAGTACCCCAAGGTAGTATTTTAGGACCTCTATTATTCCTATGCTATGTTAATGACATGACCAATTCTGTTAATTGCATTATGTCACAGTATGCTGATAATAGTGCTTTGATATTCCGACGAAACTCCAGAGAGAATCAGTCGTGTTCTTCGTGATAATTTGGAGAGCTGCAATAAATAGCTTATACAAAATAATCTCTCTACACACAGGCAATACAGAACTGATTCTCTTTGGATCGAAGCGCAAAGTCAATAATGTTTCTGATATCCTTAGCAATGGTCAAATAATTGTTTATCTCGGTCTAGAACATAATCAGTTTCTTTATGGTGAGGGAATTGCAACCAAAATTGTGAAACAAGTTAACTCTCATTTGAAATTCCTCTGCAGACAAGCAATTTTTTTTAAAATCTATATTCTCCTGGTATTGCGCCATTTCTAAACATCAATAGATCAGATTGCAGCGTGCTCGGAACAAAGTTATCGGATTTAGTCTAGGCAACGATTACCATGATTACATGTCATTAACAAAGCTGACTTTCAGAGTTTAGGCATTTCAAATATTAGGACAAGGGCTGAGCAGCTCCATTTGAATTACGTTTTTAATATTTTTTATGATGTTTGCCCAAGCTTTATGAACGAAACCTTTGTCAAATTAACTTTAAAGTCCCCAAAAATTGAAGCAGCAAATTCTGCTTTTATCGATGCAAAAATAATGGGAACAAACTTCCTGATGATGTAAAATTGTGTACTACAAAATCAATGTTTAAAAAAGATGTCAAAACCTCAGGTTTACGAGACCTGTGACTTAAGGGTGTTTTGGAATGGCAGGTGAGTCAGGGGTCAAAAACAAAATTGTTACCTTTTTGACCTCAGCACATGTGTATGTATGATGTTAACAAAACAATACGTTAAAGTATCATTTTTTAATGTTTTTTGCCATAAACAGTATCTTTTACAAGCTGCCACTATTTGTACCGGGGGCGTGTCTGTTGTCATGTCGTTAACAGACGGCCAGACCTTGACTAATATATATTTTGGCTTTACATTACGCATTGCTTAAAGCAATTATAGTAGCCTTGGCCCAAGGCTTTGGGTCTATAAGTCACAGGAAAGCACACAATATAGGCCTATTGCTTTATATGCCCCCCCACGTTGTGTTGTCTCATAACTCTGGTCAAATCCAGCTTGCAATAAATATAGGTCTAAATGTGCTGATATTACCTCATGGAGGTTTCTTTAGTGTTTACATGTCAATGGTTAGCATTGCACATGGCACCACTTTCCATACTGTTAGATTACATACATGTAGGACCAAAAATAGTGTACTCACAAGTTTTAGGAAACTGACCAAATCATAGATCCAAACTCAATATCCTACAATTGGTCTTAGATTACATGCATGCAGCTGTGGCACCAAAATAGTGCCCTCGTAAGTTATACCTTTTATATCTTGTTTGGAAGATTTTGAACTTAATAATTTTGGTATATAGGCCTACATGAATTTTCATTTTTGATGATTCATTGACACTACTTCATAAAGTAGGCCTACTATGTTAACTGTAGAGCCTATGTTAAATACAAAATAATAGGCCTATGATATCTTGATAATGATAATGTCGCACATCCATTTTAACTTTAGTAATTTAGGCATAGGCCTATTATAATACAGTCTACATGAATTTTCACTGAAAATTAATTTTACTGTTCTAACCATGTCAAAAGACTTGGTCAAGTCTAAAGCAATAGAGGGTATACAATACAATGTCACTCATGGCACAGTCAATCTCAGCATATTCATTGAAATAAAATTTTGACAGTCGTATAAGGTACCACGGGCCAATCGCATGATAATACAGATAAAACAGGTGATGAGTATGAATGGTTTTGGAATCGAACTACACACCTGTTCTCTGTCACCTTAAAACTATTCCATGTCTATCCCTGAATGAACCAACCGTAACGGTATAACAATTGCTGAGTTCAGGCCCAAAGAAATTGATACATTTGGACACGCCTCAGTGATCCGAATACATTAATGTCCAATTTTGTGGAATATAGTATTGGTGAGTTGTGATTTACTTGCAGAGTTTTTAAACTACGTTTTAAAAATAAAATACGGCGGTATTATGTGTGTGGTAGCATGTACATATAGGCCCTAGTGTGGCGTAGGGCCTATAAATGGTGATGGGTGGGTGCGGGTTTGTATGGGCGCGGGTGCTTGTTTTAGGGCGCCTCTGTATGATGTACCCTTTGTGAAATAGCACAGGGTCTGTGCGAAGTGGATGCCTTACATTTTTGTTTCTTGTTATTTTTAAGTTAAGATTTAGGCCATATTGGTAAAATACAGAGTGTATAACAAAGACGTATAGCAGAAGCAGTTTTACCTTCATTTATTTCCACATGATAATTATGCATATTGACATTTAACGTCATAATGTAAAATTCCTTTCAAATTTTAATATTGACCATAAATTACCAAAAATGATGAAATAATATACGTAATAACTATCACGAAAGGTTTCTGTCCATTTTAAGTCAAAATAATGAGGTATTAAAAAATGTCATCTGGCTGCTGAGACATGTGTAAGAATAATACAATGTCCAAAAATTTAATTAGGTTGGGAAATATTGTACAAATATCACGTTAAAACGTCATCTATTATGCCTTCCGAATAATGTACATTTTCTTAATTTTTGCCTTTGCCTTGTGGCATCACTTTCGTGGAGTGATTGAGGTTAACTGTTTGAGTGAATGAAACATTCATGAAGATTCAAGACAGTGGCAGTAAGTTATGGATGAATAATTTGTCTTGAGTCTTTGTAGGTGGAAGGGGGGTCACAAAAATGTCGACCCAAGATGGGGGGGGGGGGGAGTCGTAAAAAACGTTTGCCCGCGATATATAGGGGGTGTCATAAAATATTGACTCCGCTCACCGACATATTTGGGACCCCCCTTCCGAAGAAAATGCCAATCCCCTAAAACACACACACGTGTACCTCACATACCCCGCAGCACCCACATCAACAAATCCACAGTCCATCGACAAACACACTCCTATCCCCAAATACCCAACTCTGCTCTAACTCTACTAATACGGTAACTCGTCACTAAAAACTCGCAAAATAATTATACATGATGAAATACGGAATTTTACTGTCGTTTCAAACTAGCATCTCTGTCCTTCTCACTCACTGATTTAGATCGGGCGGTTTATACTTGAATAGATCTTCAAAGCGATACACGCTTTCCCATTGTTCCTTGGCACATATCACAATAACTGTATAGAAAACGACGGTCCCGCGCGATTAGTCGCTGTGTCAGTCGCAATGCTATAAGCAAATATTTCTAATCTTTTTTTTTAGTATCACCACCAGATACTAAGTTCAGTAACATTAAGCGTACATCGACAACCTACAATGAGAACCCTTGAAATGATGAAATTGAGATTGAATAACATGTTATACTGACAGTTGGTGCCATTTACGAAGTATTGCGAGGAGCGTCTGCCAGCAAAATATGGAATATATCTAACAGAAGATACCAATCAAAAAATATTATTGTAACCACAGTGCAAGGCTTGTGTTGGGCTTCTTACGTGTCCAATTTTGTGAGAAGTTGAAAAGGTAAGTGTTTAATGAATGAATTCATGCCCCAAATTTGCGTTACGCGAATTCTGTAGATATGACATATATCAGCAGAACTCGCCACTTAATTGAAAGATTTGAGCATGAAGTAGGTTATGAATGCACGCAAATTTGATCTTCCTCGCTGTGACCATTACCAGAGACGTCTTTTTCGATTTAAAAGTGGGGAAATTCGCGAATTTTGATTGACAAAATAGCATGTAGACATTATCGTTTCTGACCCTGCAAAATCACATGACATTGTCTGCCTAAACAAAATATATTAAGGCATATGTTGAGGTCCGAAGACCCAAATAAGTATCATAATTCTTTCTAGGGAGTGTCCAACATATTCTAGCCAAATGATACGGAGATCGGCCCGAGTGAAGGTTATGAAATCTCGACTGAGTGAAAAAAGTGCGTGAGCCGATGTGGAACATTATATATACAGGCCTATTTACATAATTTCCTAAGACCTTACACAAGTGATCAGGCTCAAATATAAAACTAGAGAGTTTGGTCATTGATATGCACCATCAATTTTGAACCTGTGATCAATATTGCTAGGCAAAAATTCACAGCAAACATGGCAAATTTCTCTCGTTTCTGGACAATTTTTTAAAACATTTACACACCCCTTAACCACTCGGCTACGGGAGCTTCATCAAACAACCTAATCATGAAACTCCCGTGGCCGAGTGATTAAGACACAGGTCTCGTAAACCTGAGGTCCTGGCTTCAATCCCCAGTCGGGATCACTTCTTCTACTTGTCTCCTTTATCATTTGTGACGACGAACCTGGTGAAAAATTATGTTTATTTGCACCATTGTGTAATGTGTACACGTTCTCTGTCAATCTATTTAACCTTTTGCGAATAATGTGAAAAACGTTTTTGTATTTACTATACTCGTAGCTGGACCATTGAATTTGTGTGTGTGTGGGTTTTTTTCTTAATCCATTTAATTTTTTCCATGAATATTAATATGCTTTACAGTGTCTTCTTTGTACACAAAAAGTGAAGACCAGACCTCCCTGGCGTGCTTTGCATCTTGGATTCGAACCCACAATCTTCCAATAGTTTCACTGCAGCCTCTATCCCCCAATTTGCACCAAGACCTAAACTACCCTCGTAATTAAGCGACAATGGAAGACAATACATAAGACTTGAGACATAGCGTACTAAAAGCTTGTCAGCCTGGGCCTGATTTTTAGACAATTTAGTATGGGAATATGTATCAATAATGGACAGTTGTCCGTCAGCGTTCATAACCCGGTGAATTTCCTCAAGAACTTTATCAGCATATGCAAAATCGTGCAAAGAATCGCTGATAAAAACGTAGTGAAATTGGTTGCTCCATGCGGCATCTAATTGAGCTGCATCGCAACAGGTGTAAAAGGCGTTTTTAAGACCTTTTTGTTGTGCTGATTTCTCGCCTGCGTTGATATAATCTTGAGAGATATCCACTCCATATATCCGGCTGTTTGGAAAGGTTTGTGCAAGGATATTAACGAAGACGCCATTTTCACAGCCCAAGTCCAGCACATTTATACCAGATTCTGCATTTAAAAAATATAATTAATATAAATAAATGTATTAAACGATTGAGAGAAAATTATAATATAAGTGATTTTTTTTTCTGCAATGATTTGTTTTTTGTCTTGTAATGGCGCTATTTATCATGTTTTCATCTTTACAGGGGATAAGCACTGGTATAACCATTATTCATGAAATGTAAGGAATAACTTATAATATTTGACTAAATTAAATTAAAAATATATGCAGGCATAATTTACCTAACTGTTCTTGAAGACCAACTACAGTAGGTATAAACTCTTGAATGAGGTAATCGTCTAGCCAACGCCTGCGTACCTCGGCCAATGACGCTTCGTAGTCACTGTAGCGATGGAATGCGATTCCTGAAGAACACAGAATGAAAAGGTAATGAGTCATTAAGGTTATTACTTATATTAAACTGTTGCGATTTGGTCATTCACAGCATCTTGCGAATGGTATTGAGCTTTGGCAAAAACTGCATTGCTCATTTCATAGCGAACGTGTAAAAGAATTCAAATATCACAGATATATTTGGTAGGTCCTGTGGTTCTTGAGTTATGTTGTTAAGAGGGCTGAAACAACAACACTTTTGTAAAACGTACATAACTTATTAACAACAATAAATTAAGCAAGTTTTCAAAGTATGGGATTTGTAGAATGATGTTTTGCAAAACATCAAGGTGTTATTTTTCAATAATATATGGATCTAGATAATGAAAATTGATTTTTTTAGTTGCTTCGACCAACAATACCTCGTCTACCCTTAAGTGGTTTAATCACTAGTGGCGTACCAGAATTTTTTACGGAAACGTCTTTTGACCGTGCCAGTCCTTTAATTATAAAAAAAAAACCTTTAAAAGGGTTAAGCAGCGCCAAGGGTTTCTTTCAATTTTTCATGTTCCTCTTATCATTAGAGTTTTGTGTATGAGCCAATATCGAATGCAAAACAGATTCATTGTGACGACAATAGGCAGTACGTTTAAGGTTGGTCTTAACCCTGGAACTATGGAAACTCGGGCCTCATAACTGCTAAATTGTTGGTCCAAAATTAAAAAGTATATAAAAGTGTGCATATTTAGAATGGCCAAGACTTGAAAAATTCATCTGTGAGAGTTAAATTTGGGCCAAAATGCTCATTTTTGGCCCCAAATCCCCCAAACCGGTTTTTTAGGCCCACTTCTTTTTCGTTAAACGTAACAAAAAATTCTTGGGCCAATTTTTTTTTCATTAATTTTAAAAAAAAAAAAAAAAATATCTAGGAGCCATTTTTTAATTGTTTTGAATTTTAACCAACTTTAAAATTTTCAAATATTTTCGGTGAAGTTGGTCAAATAGTGTGTTAAGAAGGCCCTATAATGGCTACCTTTCGGACAGTTGTTGGATAAAAGAGCCCATAAATTCAAATCAAGAACAGCAAGATCCGCAATAGGTATTTACTTTACAAATAGAAACACTTTCCAGAAACATGTCAATTTTCCCGGCAATTGCGCCAAACTAGTTATATGGAATTCGAGGCCATCTGAAATCAAAATTCCTTTAAAAAAGGAATGGGGCGCCCAATGTTAAAAAAAAAAAAAAGCGCAATGATTTATAGTGCGCTACGCACAGGCACAACGCCACAAGCCTCAGCACACTTTACAGGTTGTCGCTGACCACTATGGCCCCCACATCATTCCATAAACCATTAAACAACCGTTCAGGGAATTTGCTGCTTCAAGAGCGCACACCCTAGACAATCCACAAATAACCATCGCAACCAGGATCAGCTCCCCGAGTTTCGTACGGGTTACAACGAGACAAATTAGCAGTGAGTTCCTTGTCCAGGGGAATTTCACGCTAACTCAATTTTCACGATAGCGTACTGGGCACCGCCAGGGTTCGAACCCGCAACCTTTCGCACCATGGTCGAACGCCTTAACGATTGAGCTAACTTGACTGCTCTATGTGAGCTTGTGAGGATGTGATATGGTGAATTCCATGGTGTTTAGATTTGGTATTATAACGATTTTTTTCTAGGGAAGAGTAGAAGATGATCGAATGCAAGAGAAATGTGTTTGATTGGGGAAGGTGTATGACAGGACCGTTTTGGATGAAATAAATTGAATTGGAATGAAGCTTTGTGTCCATGATTAGCGATTGTGTGAGGTTGGGAGTTCTGCATATGGATAACTTTGGTGCATCTGCTCATGATCCTACATACCATTAGGCCCGTCCTTCTTGAAACGCTCCACCACATCTTTGGAGACACCACTTAGTGTTGAAACAGTTTTGGCATACAGGGTCACAGTTTTACCCCTTCTTGGATGCAATACAGGAATACGATGTTCTGGTATATAATAAGTCTCAGGCTGGTCCTCTTTGATGTTCACTATTTTGGCCATCACCATAGTACCAAGCCATTCACGGACATACCTGTATGAATTTATTAAACAAATTCTTGGTTTTAATGCAGGTAGGCTATACGACGTTTTCAGGCCTTATATTAAGTATGCCTGGACCAGGAGCTAAATGAGCTCCTGGTCCCAAAACTGGCCAACCATGGGGTAAAAGAGTCTGGGTGCCTGCTTAGTATAAGCCTTGGACGTTTTGGGATTATGTTCATATTATCCATGTTATCCCGATTGTGTTGTTCACTGTTCGTTATATACCGTAGCACCAAGTCCCTCTCTACATAATATCTATATTAAGTATTTAGGGCAGCAGCCGCCGAGGCCACCAGACTGGGGAGGGGGCAACATTTCCAACATTTCCATCGTCCGGCTGACCGTCTACTAAAATGACTTTACCGGGACAAATACCCATGAAAATTGCCATTTTAATGCTAAAATGAGCCATAATGAGGACAATAAATGGCTTACTCTCTTAGAAAAAAGATCCAACTTAAATTTTTTTTTTTATCCCGTATACAGCACCCTAAGCAATGATAAGGCTAGATTCTATAAAGAACCTCAAAAAGTTTTTTAAGAACCTTAAAGAAATTTCAAATTATTCAGAGATTCATCACAAAGTTAAGTACAAGTGAAAGGTAAAACCCTTTTGATACTAAAAAATCATTTTCTTGGCCAAAGAACCCCTTTTCTGTTCCACTTAAAACCCTTTGAGCGTTCATTCTTAATCCAGGGTCCTTAATAAGGGGTACTACACCCATTGATTTTTTTTTGCATTTTTTGCATTTTGTGAAGAAATTACAAAACAAAATTGGACAAAGTGGTATGCAAAATGAAGGGGCAAATCTTCTCGTTTTATTGGTGGCATCGGTATCAACGTAGCTTACATGCTTTTAAAAGTAGGAGCCAAAAGGTGGTACATCACTGATGATTTAAATTCACTTCATTTTGGAAAGCTTACTATCAACGGATTTCGTTAAAATTTTGGATATGTGTTGCTAACACGTGAGGAAAATAAAGTTGATATGTAAAATGGGAATAAGTGGTTCCTGATTTCTTTTATGACTTCATGAACTTGGTGCTCCACAACTATCAAAAAAGGAACTGGTTAAAATGCTTCTATTTTCAATGTTGAGCTATATTTTGTATTTTTAACTTGCGACATTATTTCACTGAAACTTAATTAAGCCACAGGTAACAGGTTACCACAACCATACTACAGCAATGTTGAAAAAAAATTGTATTTCTTGTCACCTATACCACCATATTGGGTAGTTTTCCGTAAGCTTAACGTTTGTGATTTTGGTAACTATTTTATATTTATTTGTGAAATCCATCTCAACTAGGCATTCTAAATTGTACTCACCATTTACATCCCAAGGTATATTAGTATATCCACCTTGCACTTCTCGATATATATCCAGTTAAAGACAGAAAATCAAAATTATTCCTCATTATGATATCACAAACTCTCACATGTGTATTCAAAATTGATGCTTAAATTTGACCTGAACCAATTGACCTATAACCTGACATACGGTGACCTAATAGCCTTTTCTTCTCCTAACAGCACATTATAATATTATTGACTAATGACTATACATCCATTGTGTAAGTGTTTATATATTTTGCATGCACCACTAGATTTTCTATAGAGAGTATAACAAAGGATTTAATGTATTCTATTCATGTACCCTACTTGAACATGCTGAATAGAATAAATCATGGTTTGTTATGAAACACGCATCTGAGTAACTAGGATACAGTAAACAAAATATATATAGGGCTAAAATGACTTACTACAATTGTTTAAAAGCACTTTTTTTCTTCTTTTTTTCATATTTTTTTATATTTCACATGATCCGTGCATATATCGCCTAGCTATAAATGAAAAAATATTTATTTAGACCAATCAAACCAATATATGGGTGTAGTACGCCCTTAAAGGTTCTACAAAGAATCATTTTCTTGCCTAAAGAACATGTTTTTTGTTCTACAAAGAACCCGTGGAAATTTGCTTCAATTCTAAATTTCATTATTCTTAACTTCGTTATGAGAATCAGAAAACTCCTATAGGCCTATTTAAATCTGTAAGGTTCTTTGTAGAATTTTTCAAGGTTCTTTATAGAACTTTTCAAGGTTCTTTATAGAAGAACTTAAACATTGCTTAGGGTGCTGTATACGGGACAAAAAAAAGGTTCTAAGTGCACCTTTTATTTCATAAGAATGTATAACCCGGTAAAGGGAATTCATGACAAATATTGGTCAATATCTAAATACGGTATTATTTCGAGCTCGAGCCAGGGGGGCACCTTGTCCACCCTGCCTCCGGCGCAGTGGCGTAGCTGGGGGGGCAATTGCCTATTTGGGCCCCCGGCCCCTAGTGCAAGGGGAAAAAGGAGGGAGAGGAGGGGCAGAGAGATGGGAAATCCATACGGTATGCAATACCATACGATTATTATCAATAAGCCTGGCAAAATTGTCTATTCCTCCCCCCCAGTGGGAAATTAATGGTGGATTTGGGCCCCTGCTCCATACAGTCTTGCCCCTCCTGGAAATTAATTCCTGCTCCGGCTACTTGAGTGAAATAAACAAAATTGTGGCAAGGCAAGGTTCGTATAGAAGAATCTAACGAGCCAAGTCATGGTCAGGATTTGGTGGGCCATATTTGGGTACCCGCATGCACCAAACAGGTGTTGTGAGTACCCAATTGGGTGGATTAAACCCGCTTAAAATTCGATGTTAGATTCTTGTGTGTTGTAAACTGTCATCATTCTTTTGTCTACGTGTAACACGGGTGATAGAATGCAGTTTGAAATACCCTTCAAGGTCGCATCATTTCACATTTTAGGTGAGATAGCTGGGTCCCCGTCGCGGCTATGGCTGCCATTGAGGAGCAGGAATGCGTGAAATTGGATTCGTCTATAGTATCAAGTCAGTATTGTCAGATCACAAACTCATGAGACTATAATCAGCGACGTTCAGTTCCAGGTCAATGGTTAGAGGCCCATTCAGTGATCCCATCACAGCAGTAAAAATTAAAATTGTGTGTACAAACATTGCTTAAAGGTGAAGGATATATGTCTTAGTCATTTAAATTGTCAATAGGTATTTTTGCAATGAAAAATTAGGCAAAAAAAAACTGGGAAAACAGCAGTATTGGCAAAACTGATTTCAAATTCATGCAGCTCATTTCTCCAATTTCATGTAAACTGTCACAACCTGCACATCTATGCTGCTAACAAATGTGCAAAAAAATGAATTTTGATGATTTTTACGAATGATATTTTCTGAATGAGCAAATGGTTGATTATGCCTTTAAGGGCTGGGGTATGAACGTTTGGACAGTATTTATTGTGGGACATTAGAGCACATCAGACATATCGAATTGCATTCTGAATACGAAGAATGTCATTCTGATATCAAATAATTTTGATTTTTGAAATTCGAAATTTAATACACATTTTATGGCAAATCATTAAAAATTGATATTTTTGATATTTAACAGTACTTGAAGTAAACTTTACAAATCTGATGATTTGTACTTAAAAAGTATGTAGGTGGGATGAAAAGCCGACGATCAATTGAAAATTTTGACCTTTCGTATTGAAGATATGGATTTCTTTTCCCAAAACACCAAAAAAAATTAGGTCTTTTGGGAAAAAATCCATATCTTCAATATGAAAGGTCAAAATTTTCAATTGACCGTCGGCTTTTCCTCCCTGCTACATACACTTTAAGAATATGTCATTAGATTTATATAATTTACTTCGAGGACTGTTATATATCAAAAATTTGAAAAATATCAAATTTTTATAATTTGTCATAAAATTTGTATTATATTGTGATTTTCAAAAAATGAAAAATATTTGATATCAGAAAGACATGCTTCGTATTCAGAATGCAATTCGATAGGTCTGAGGCTCTCATGTCCCACAAAAAATACTGTCGAAACGCAATAAACGCTCATTTTAGATCCCTTAACGTATAATTATTATGTGAAATAATCAATTGAAACTTATACTTTATAGTCCTTTTGAGAAATAAGGATAGCTTACTAGTATGATAGGCCTAATTACATCTTCTCTGCTATAGGCCTACCTGGGCCGATCAGTGTAAAACAATACAAACCTTTCCTTCAGACCAGCGCGATCCGCTATTTCTCGTGCCGTTTTAGGGCGTCCATCCAAATCACATAACACCTGCCAAAGCCCTGTATCCAGTCCGATACCAATCGCCATGCAAACATACCCACCATGTACAGCATTCTGCAAATAGGCTTCAAAATCCTCCGAGGACTCTTTGGTCGCTTCCTTGTTCTTACTTTCCATTTAAATATGAGGGTGATTCTTATAAAATGATAAGTAGGCCTATGCGTTTTGTTGAAGAAAATGATACAGCAACACACCTGCCTAAACGTGTACCCGAGTATAGTAGTGAATCAGTGCAATTTTCAGCCTTGCGTGAATAATTTTCATTTCAAATGTATGCTTCATTTCACAATGCGTTCAGATCAGCTCAGAGCGTTGACCCTTTGAGTTCAATAGTATTAGCACGGTATTAGTAATAAGTAGTTACATGTATGTGATGAATCAGTTAGGTGCATAAGCTTTCATTGCATGCTATCTACTGAAGATATCACCGATCTTTTCATTAATGCTATCTACTGAGGGCGGTCAAAAAGTTCGTAGAACAATGTATGCTACTTTGTCGCACGGTAATCATGGTAATGAATTACTGACGATAACACTGATCCTATCGGGCAAAGGTTAATGACATTTGATTCTATCTACTGAAGATAGCACTTATAGTATCAAACAAAGGTTAAGATGCTATCTACTGACCATACCAAACAAAGTTTAATAACATTTGATGTTATCTACTGAAGATATCACTGATCGTATCAAGCAAAGGTCAATGGCACTAGATGCTATTTAATGAAGATAGCGCTGACCCTATCAAGCAAAGGTTAATGACGTTTGATGTTATCTACTGAAGATATCACTGATCGTATCAAGCAAAGGTCAATGGCACTAGATGCTATTTAATGAAGATAGCGCTGACCCTATCAAGCAAAGGTTAATGACGTTTGATGTTATCTACCGAAGATAGCACTGATCATATCAGCCAAAGATTAATAACATTTGACGCTATCTACTGAAGATAGCACTGATCATATCAGCCAAAGATTAATAGCATTTGATGCTATCTACTGAAGATAGCACTGATCATATCAGCCAAAGATTAATAGCATTTGATGCTATCTACTGAAGATAGCACTGATCATATCAGCCAAAGATTAATAGCATTTGATGCTATCTACTGAAGATAGCACTGATCATATCAGCCAAAGATTAATAACATTTGATGCTATCTACTGAAGATAGCACTGATCATATCAGCCAATGATTAATAACATTTGATGCTATCTACCGAAGATAGCACTGATCATATCAGCCAAAGATTAATAACATTTGATGCTATCTACTGAAGATAGCACTGATCATATCAGCCAAAGATTAATAACATTTGATGCTATCTACCGAAGATAGCACTGATCATATCAGCCAAAGATTAATAACATTTGATGCTATCTACTGAAGATAGCACTGATCATATCAGCCAAAGATTAATAATATTTGATGCTATCTACTGTAGATAGCACTGATCATATCAGCCAAAGATTAATAACATTTGATGCTATCTACTGAAGATAGCACTGATCATATCAGCCAAAGATTAATAGCATTTGATGCTATCTACTGAAGATAGCACTGATCATATCAGCCAAAGATTAATAACATTTGATGCTATCTACTGAAGATAGCACTGATCATATCAGCCAATGATTAATAACATTTGATGCTATCTACCGAAGATAGCACTGATCATATCAGCCAAAGATTAATAACATTTGATGCTATCTACTGAAGATAGCACTGATCATATCAGCCAAAGATTAATAACATTTGATGCTATCTACCGAAGATAGCACTGATCATATCAGCCAAAGATTAATAACATTTGATGCTATCTACTGAAGATAGCACTGATCATATCAGCCAAAGATTAATAACATTTGATGCTATCTACTGTAGATAGCACTGATCATATCAGCCAAAGATTAATAACATTTGATGCTATCTACTGAAGATAGCACTGATCATATCAGCCAAAGATGAATAACATTTGATGCTATCTACTGAAGATAGCACTGATCATATCAGCCAAAGATGAATAACATTTGATGCTATCTACTGAAGATAGCACTGATTATATCAACCAAAGATTAATAACATTTGATGCTATCTACTGAAGATAGCACTGATTATATTAGCCAAAGATTAATAACATTTGATGCTATCTACCGAAGATAGCACTGATCATATCATCAGCCAAATATTAATAACATTTGATGCTATCTACTGAAGATAGCACTGATCATATCAGCCAAAGATTAATAGTATTTGATGCTATCTACTGAAGATAGCACTGATCATATCAGCCAAAGATGAATAACATTTGATGCTATCTACTGAAGATAGCACTGATTATATCAACCAAAGATTAATAACATTTGATGCTATCTACTGAAGATAGCACTGATTATATTAGCCAAAGATTAATAACATTTGATGCTATCTACCGAAGATAGCACTGATCATATCATCAGCCAAATATTAATAACATTTGATGCTATCTACTGAAGATAGCACTGATCATATCAGCCAAAGATTAATAGTATTTGATGCTATCTACTGAAGATAGCACTGATCATATCAGCCAAAGATTAATAACATTTGATGCTATCTACTGAAGATAGCACTGATCATAACTGCCAAAGATTAATAACATTTGATGCTATCTACTGAAGATAGCACTGATCATATCAGCCAAAGATTAATAACATTTGATGCTATCTACTGAAGATAGCACTGATCATATCAGCCAAAGATTAATAACATTTGATGCTATCTACTGAAGATAGCACTGATCATATCAGCCAAAGATGAATAACATTTGATGCTATCTACTGAAGATAGCACTGATCATATCAGCCAATGATTAATAACATTTGATGCTATCTACCGAAGATAGCACTTATCATATCAGCCAAAGATTAATAACATTTGATGCTATCTACTGAAGATAGCACTGATCATATCAGCCAAAGATTAATAACATTTGATGCTATCTACTGAAGATAGCACTGATTATATTAGCCAAAGATTAATAACATTTGATGCTATCTACTGAAGATAGCACTGATCATATCATCAGCCAAAGATTAATAACATTTGATGCTATCTACTGAAGATAGCACTGATCATATCAGCCAAAGATGAATAACATTTGATGCTATCTACTGAAGATAGCACTGATCATATCAGATTAATAACATTTGATGCTATCTACTGAAGATAGCACTGATCATATCAGCCAAAGATTAATAACATTTGATGCTATCTACTGAAGATAGCACTGATTATATTAGCCAAAGATTAATAACATTTGATGCTATCTACTGAAGATAGCACTGATCATATCATCAGCCAAAGATTAATAACATTTGATGCTATCCACTGAAGATAGCACTGATCATATCAGCCAAAGATGAATAACATTTGATGCTATCTACTGAAGATAGCACTGATCATATCAGCCAATGATTAATAACATTTGATGCTATCTACCGAAGATAGCACTGATCATATCAGCCAAAGATTAATAACATTTGATGCTATCTACCGAAGATAGCACTGATCATATCATCAGCCAAATATTAATAACATTTGATGCTATCTACTGAAGATAGCACTGATCATATCAGCCAAAGATTAATAGTATTTGATGCTATCTACTGAAGATAGCACTGATCATATCAGCCAAAGATTAATAACATTTGATGCTATCTACTGAAGATAGCACTGATCATATCAGCCAATGATTAATAACATTTGATGCTATCTACCGAAGATAGCACTGATTATATCAGCCAAAGATGAATAACATTTGATGCTATCTACTGAAGATAGCACTGATCATATCAGCCAAAGATTAATAGTATTTGATGCTATCTACTGAAGATAGCACTGATTATATCAGCCAAAGATGAATAACATTTGATGCTATCTACTGAAGATAGCACTGATCATATCAGCCAATGATTAATAACATTTGATGCTATCTACCGAAGATAGCACTGATCATATCAGCCAAAGATTAATAACATTTGATGCTATCTACCGAAGATAGCACTGATCATATCATCAGCCAAATATTAATAACATTTGATGCTATCTACTGAAGATAGCACTGATCATATCAGCCAAAGATTAATAGTATTTGATGCTATCTACTGAAGATAGCACTGATCATATCAGCCAAAGATTAATAACATTTGATGCTATCTACTGAAGATAGCACTGATCATAACTGCCAAAGATTAATAACATTTGATGCTATCTACTGAAGATAGCACTGATCATATCAGCCAAAGATTAATAACATTTGATGCTATCTACTGAAGATAGCACTGATCATATCAGCCAAAGATTCATAACATTTGATGCTATCTACTGAAGATAGCACTGATTATATCAGCCAAAGATTAATAACATTTGATGCTATCTACTGAAGATAGTACTGAATATATCAGCCAAAGATTAATAACATTTGATGCTATCTACTGAAGATAGCACTGATCATATCAGCCAAAGATGAATAACATTTGATGCTATCTACTGAAGATAGCACTGATTATATCAGCCAAAGATGAATAACATTTGATGCTATCTACTGAAGATAGCACTGATTATATCAACCAAAGATTAATAACATTTGATGCTATCTACTGAAGATAGCACTGATCATATCAGCCAAAGATGAATAACATTTGATGCTATCTACATAGCACTGATCATATCAGCCAAAGATTAATAACATTTGATGCTATCTACTGTAGATAGCACTGATCATATCAGCCAAAGATTAATAACATTTGATGCTATCTACTGAAGATAGCACTGATTATATCAGCCAAATATGAATAACATTTGATGCTATCTACTGAAGATAGCACTGATCATATCAGCCAAAGATTAATAACATTTGATGCTGTTGAAGATATCACTGATCATATCAAGCAAAGCTAAGGTTAATAACATTTAATGCTATCTACTGAAGATGGCACTGATCATACCAGCCAAAGATTAATAACATTTGATGCTATCTACTGTAGACAGCACTGATTATATCAGCAAAAGATTAATAACATTTGATGCTATCTACTGAAGATAGCACTGATCATATCAGCCAAAGATGAATAACATTTGATGCCATCTACTGAAGATAGCACTGATCATATCATCAGCCAAAGATTAATAACATTTGATGCTATCTACTGAAGATAGCACTGATTATATCAAGCAAAGCTAAGGTTAATGACATTTGATGCTGTCTACTGAAGAGGGCACTGGCCACCAGGCAAAGGTTAACATAATATAACATGATACTATGTAGGCCTACTTTAGATAGCACTAATTCTAAGATCAAGCTTTAAGTCTTCATTGGAAGCCAAATTACTAAGATAAACCTTTCCTATGTATGCCTTTAATTAATTAATTGAATTGATTAATTCTTAATGATTGAATGATTGATTAATTGATTGAATCAAATAAAATCCATCATTGATTTTTTGATTTTGTCTGATCATGTTATCATGATAGACTTTATTCTGATGAAAAACAGTTTTCAATTTTTTGGCAAAAAGTTGACATCCTGTCATAGTAAGCTAATACTAATAGGGAGTGTCAAGTTCACCTATTTAACTAGGTATGTAAATTCTGCCTTTGAGCAACCATGGAAATAGTAGATGTCTACTATTTCCATGGAGCATCAGCAACATACAGCTATGATTTTAATAGCTTAGATGACTGTGTAGTTTTGTTTTAGCGATGTCAATAAACTGAACCAGTCTGAAACTGAACTCAGGCCACTGAACTGAACTATGGGCAGTCTAGCGCCATCTATCACACAATATGAGAAACTTAACTTCAATGACTTTCAGAAATTCCCTGATTTTCTGTGACCTGTGCCGTGGCGTGGTATGGGGTATGGGCCTGTTCAATGGCATGCAGGCTCAGTACGTGTTCACGAAATTACAACCAAAGTTGATCTGAATGAATTTAACGGTACTACAGACAAATTTAAGCCGAGTAGGGGATCAAACGTCGAAGTTATAACAACCATGATCATTCTGTAGTACTATGCAGTTCAAGTTGAGTACAGGATGACTTTCCCGTACAAGCAGTGCAAGTTCAAGTTGGAAGCAGGTATGGCTAGCCAAGCTGTCAACAGTGTACATGTACAGCAAATATAATTGGTTTGGGGTCAGAAGGTTTTCATTTCATAGCATTATATTTCAGTTTTTGTACACTGTACTATTTGGGATGGGAGTTAGTATACCCGGTTAGTATAATGTATGGTCTTGTAGTTGTAGGCAGCACTATATTATTATGTACCGGTAGCTATAGAATTGCATGCATGTGAATGTGATTGTGAATGTAGCTTGAATATTAATGTTTAGGGATCGGATAGCAAAGTTTGCACAGTTTGTGCGACATTCTCTTTGATTAAAAAAAAAACATTTTTGAAAATGTTGGTTGTAACTGTTTGGATAATATAATATTTTTTTCCAAAACATTTTACCATTGAAAAATTATTTAGTCATCACTTAGGCCCTTTACAATTGATTCTTAGTTTCCTGTTTCCCGCCCGCGTCCAAAGTAGAGAATTGCAAAATATTTAATTATTTTATTTATATTTTGGATTTTCTTTTAAAATAACTTTTAATAACTCCCATTTGCTACTTTCTGACTTTGATTATATCAACTATAATGATGAATAAACAAAGAACATAACTGTACCATTACTTATGTATAAAATCAAACATAGTTGTAAAATAATTAAATGCACGCTCCTTGTCAAAACGAGTTGATGTAGGTTGCGACCACTTTTTTAAAATAAAGAAAATAATAGATAATTAATAATTAATAATTAAAAGTCGCCTCATCCCTTGTTTTCAACCATGAAACAGGAAACTAAGAATTAATTGTGAAGGGCCTTATGTTTTATGGGGCATTTTGTGATCCACAGCTCTTGATCCGGCCAGCATTCCGCCCTACTTTTCACCAAAACATGTTTATGTACCAAAAAATTCTTGCAGATTGAAGTTAAAACCATAAATGCATGATCTTATTATACTGTCGGTCCGTGTCACGTCACTTCCGGTTGATGATGTTCGAGTGAAAACAAGTCCCTGATTCGATTTTTGTTGATGATTTCTGTCATTGGTGTTATTTAAATTTCGATCGCAAATAGTCAGTGGGATCAAACAACCGTTTCTTAGTCTTAAGAGTGAAAGAAACTTACTTGATTTACCGTTTATATACTGACAAACTTAAAATTATATTCCATGGTCGAGTGTCGTTTTTTCCGAAATTGAATGCCACTCCGCTATGTAGCCTCCTTCACAGCCGGTTTCTGTTGTTCACAACAAACCGCGCCCACATGCAGTTTGGGCCGAGACTAGAGATAGCCGGATGTTCAACCGACAGAATAATATGATTTATGAAGTTGGTTAATTTTTTCACACCGGATTTTTTGGCATATTTGTAATGTTCAGGCCTGTACATTTTATTTTCTTAAAATGTTTTGTACCCTTCTAAACCCGAAGGTGGCATTATCTTTCCTGCTGTTTTGTGTTTGCTGGGATATATAGTCCTGAATTTGGAAATGAGGTCAGTGGCGTAGCGTGAGAATGTGAGTCATCATATTGGGGTGGGGGGGGGGGGGGGGGGGTACAAGGCATTTTTTGGCAATTTTCCAATGGGATTTTCTAAATTGTGCAATCGATTTGGGGCACATGCCGTTGCCCCCTACCCCTATGATGCTACGCCACTGAAGAGGGTGTTCTGTCACTTGGAGGCTAAAATTATCTGTTACCGTACCGATATATATTTAATATCCCAAATCGGGTTGCATCTATTTCAATATGACAGTGCCCGCCTGGGGAGTTTGGGTAGAACCAAAGTCAGGAGTGTAGCCATCTTTCTTGGGGGGGTAAATTGGGCAAAGAAAAAACATTGCTGGTTGCATCATTTTGATCCACAGATTGGTGGGATATATGTATACATATGGGTTTTTTTTAGAGACTGTACATGTTGAGCCCCGCTAGCGCTGGCTACGCTACTGACCAAAGTCAAAAGGGAGGGAGAGGGCCCCAGTTCCCCCCCCCCCACTCTCAAGGCAGAAACCACAAAATTACACAAATTTCCCCTTTTTGCTGCAATTTTGGGCAAAATTTAATGAGATGCACAAACTTTACGAAGGGGTGAGCGAGTATGAAAAAGTGCTTGTTGATCAACTTGGAATGAATTGCATTGATGTGCACATCATGTAATCGCTTATTTCTTCGCAACCAAAATACAAATTGCATTGATTTTAATTAATAATTTTCATTGCATTGATGCTGTTTTTTTAAATTATTTGATTCTGATGCCAATTTCTGGACTTATGTCCAAATTTATACATTCATTTCTGGGACACCCTGTACAGTTAATTAAGTCCCATACACTTTGCAGTTCCATATCAAAGTGAGCGGGCCCTCTACTCCCATTCATGTTTTGTAGACTTTACATGCCGGTTGTTTACAGCTCTCATCATATGATGCACACACGCCAGAAGTGCAAAGTTGAACTTCAGCCTGTACACTAGGTGTTAGCCACTCATTTTCATTCACACTAGTATTCAGACTATTGTCTGACACCGGGGAATAGCAGTGGACTATTGTGTTTTACATACTATGCAAGTTAATGCAACGCTAGTGAACACTTCACTTAGCTAACTCTTGGTGCGTAACTACTATTTGTATTCATTTGATTTAACACAGGAACTCTATTTTACCTTTAATTTTCAGTTCCACTGGAAAGGATTAGTTTAAAGCATGCAGGTGAGTGGTTGCAATAATATAGCAAGATTGGGCTATTCCAGTTGAAATCCACACTACCCCTGTGGAAGATTTTGGAAATATCTTCCACAGGGGGAGTATGTTTTTCAAATTTTGGTCAAGGTTATTCATTTTGAAATCTATACTCCCCCTGTATCATGCCTTTACCTGTATCTTCCACAACTGGAGTGAGTATTTCAAATAGAAGTTACCCAACTGTCTATTCTATTCGAAACGCATACTCCCTTTGTGGAAGACTTTAAATAAAATCTTCCACAGGGGTAGTGTGGATTTTAAGTGAAATAGCCCATTGACTCCCTGCTCTGAGTGCTCTCATCTGACAGGTGTGTGAGTGGACTCAGTGGATGCAGAGATCAGGGGCAGAACATGTCATCAAACAAACAAACAAACCAGAAAAAAACTACCTGAAAACCTAAAATGCCTTCACCAACTTTGTTTTAATGCAAACTTTTTTTTTATAGAGTGTGATATTTAGAGTGGGGTTAGGTGGAATGCATTGATTTCCAAGCTTACTGAAAACTAAAACTAAAACTTGACATCATAAATAGATTGGGATATTTCAGTACACACCAAATAAGTATGTTGAATGTAGGATTTTTAAGTTAAACCTTATAAGTAGTTTAAATGGAAATGATCCCTTCTGATTTCCAAGTGATCATAGCATTCTTGTGAACAAGGTTTATATTTTAAGCAGGAGCCAGGCTTTTGTTACCCATGGTTGCCAAGTTTTGGTTCCTGGTGTGTCCAATATTTTACACTACAAACTATAGGACCAGGGCTCCAGGAGCCATCTTTGGGACCAGGAGCTCATTTTAGCTCCTGGCCCAGGCCCCTGGGCCCAGGCCAGGCCTATAGCCAGGATTTTTTGTGGGGGTGCTGATTTGGAAAAAGTGGACTTTTTTTCCAAGGGGGAGGGGCAAGTTTGTGAAAAGTGGACATTCTTTCCCAAATTTGAACATTTTTTGACCAAAAAAACTTAATAAATCAATTTTTTTTGGCTTGCTACCCTCGCAAATCCTTAAATTTGGGGACTTTTTGTACACTTTTGCAAATTTGAGGGGGGGGGGTGCATTGCACCCTGCACCCCCCTGGTGACGGCTCTGGCCCAGGCATACTTAATATAAGGCTAGCTTGGGAACAGTTTCTGGATGTGTGGTTTACACCTTTTTATTTAATGAATGTGTAAAATCTATTTAATGTAGTATAACATGTATGTATAAGGGAAGCATGATTCAGCTAAAATTCAATTTTTAATGTACTTTTGTATTTTTAACCCAAGTTCTGATATCGTCTTTCAAATGCTATCAACTATTTGAACTAAGGAATAAAGCTTAAACACTCTTCATAGCTGATAACCTCTTGATATGTAATTAACTTATCTCTGTGATTTGTTGTTGGACCTTGTCCTCATACCCAGGTCAAAGACAAGTGATATGTTCATACTGTATGTCTTAAATACACACAACTTTAGGTTTTGCTGAAAACATTGAAACGTTGGGTTATACATGTAGAGGGTAAAGGGGGTAAAACATTTAAATAACATTCAAAAACATTTTTGGAAACTTGCTGAAAAAATATTCTAACATTTTATTATTTTTAAATAACACTTTTAAAAAACACTTAAAAGTGTTTTGCAAAAATGTTTGCCAAAATATTTTACAATAACATTTTGACAACATTTTTGAACTTTATATAACCAGACATTATTATAGCACCACTGAGAAAGAAAAAGTGTGATTTGCAAAGTCATCTTTCTGTTTTTTTTCCATAGGTGTGATTGCTTCTGGAAGCTTTGTGGCTGTCTCAACAAATACAAAATGTGTGGTGTAAGCTTAAGAACTAACCAATATTCTACAGTTGGTATACTCAACTTAATATAGCAGTAGATCATCACCTGGTATTTTAACATCACCAGAATCAGTAGATAGCTATTTATTATCTGCTGCTTACAGCAAGTACTACCTACAAGCAGTATCAGCAGCAGCAGCTGTAAACAGCATCAACAGCAGCTGTAAAGATGACGGTGACTTATCGGCAACTCCGGATAGCTAAAAGTTGTGCAAAGATTCTCTTTTGTGTCCTGCTGTTTGGATCTTACTGGTATATGAAAAGGGGAACAAATTTTGGACAAGCAGATGTTGAAAAAAGAACTGATTTTAGGGAAAATGGAGAACGGTGGATGGACCCAGCTGATGAACTTGGTGGTGAGAAGGCTGGTGAGTACTTTTGTTTCTTGTTTAAAATTATTATTTGAGGGTTTTAATATTAATGACCACATATTTGTGTTATTGCTTTATAAAAATATGCTGAACATAATGATGCGTCTGGGTTATAATCTTGTTCCCAGGCAGCCACTCAAGGAACACAAATATATATTTTTAAATATTTTGAAAACATCATGCAGAAAATTATAAACCCTTTAGAAATGTTATTGAACTAGAACTATTCCCATTCCTGGACCGTGATGCAAGCTGATTCAGTGCAGCTATAGTTGGTCATCTCGGAATGTACGGTTATGTATCCCCCTATCGGATGGTGCTGAGCTGGGGCCTGGTGCTACACCAAACTTTAGATGAACCAAAGTAGAGACAACCTGTCTGAAATTAAAATATTTATCTTTGTCAATTTGGTCCAGAATGTATGACACTTTTGTTGACTCCTATCACATGGCAATGATGGCATTCCCATGTTCCCAGGTATTGCTTGTAATCCTGCTTGACATACATGTCATGTAGGATCAGAGGCCAGTAGTAATTCCTTTATTTTTAAATACTGAGGGGGTGCATCCTCCCTCGGACACCCTCCACCGCTTCTGTTTTGGCCATCCGTACACTTTTTGTTTTTTCAATAATAACAACTATAGTGTCAAAATGGTCCACAAAATGGCTAATTTTGAATTTTTTCCAAATAATGAGGGGAGCACATCCCCCACAGACACCCCCTGCATATGGATGAAGAAGTGTCCATTTGGCTTCTTTTTATGACACATGTACACTTTGTTTTTTGAGCAATGATAACGACAAAAGTGGTCTCCGAAATTGCTTTAGTTAGGCCTTTATTTCAACTAAGAAACCCCATTCTAAGGGGCACATAAATTCCCCCCTCATGCATCCCGCGATGTGATGGCACTCCTACTCCTAGCCATTCAAACCCCCCTCCAAATTCCTAGATCCGCCACTTCATGCGAAAGGCAGTTTTGTTTTTCATGCTTTTCTTGTTGCATTTACGCCATATGCACAAGAATGTTTTCACATGGCATAGTCAGTAGGCCTACAGGGTAAAACAAACACACATTGCAAGTTAACCTTGTTTTGAGATGACAGCACGTACAAAGGGTTACTACTATTGCGTCTGTCAGCTTTTGTGGAATTTAACTTTAAAAAAAATAATACAAGCAAAGAAAATTTGTAAACTCAACTGCATATTTTGATTGATTTTAATTCACTACTAAGTATTTCGCTCCTGTTCAATATGTTCATCATTTATAAGGGAAAAAAACCTTGCGAGACACAGACACGCCATAACACAGATTCACCATTTTTGGATATTTGGCAGACCCAAATCGGTAAGATGGCTGGGTCATTCTTCGGTAAGGTGCACGATTGCAGTCCCTCCACTTTCAGGAGTCATAACTAAAATACTGAAACATGATTTCAATTTTATTTTTTGCAGTTGTTTAGTATTGACGTTCCTTTTATATCTCAAAACATCAAAATATTAAAAGAAGTTCTTATTTTTGAGAAAATTGCTTATACAGGGTGTCACAACCCCCAAAACCCCATGTCCCGATTGGGGTCATCAAAATTTTTGATGCTGATATCTTTTAGTGGTTAACTTCAGCATCGTAAAAAACACCGGGAATGACAAGTTATTTATGGTATATTGTAGAAAAAGTTATTGTAACACATCTTTCATAGCCAGGAGTAAAAATAATTTCACCCTATGTCTAAAATGTCCTGTCCCTATGTCTGCGTCATCTACCGTCACAAAAATTTAGAAGCGCCTGGAGAAAAATACTAATTTTGTAAGGTCATTTATTTGACCTAGAGAGCACAAGTCAATATGCAGTAAATTCATTTAGACATTTTTTCCTCATGTTGGCACAATAAATTCATCAAAACTATAACCATTTCTTCACTAACATGGGTGGGTACCTTTATTAATCATCATCTCCGAACGCTTCTGATACCTAAAATGTTTGCATTATTTATTTTACTTTTTTCAAAATTACAACAGTTGTACATTTATTTCTATTCACCTCCTTTATTGACCATGTGTATGTTATAGTTGTACCACTAGGGTCGTAAGTTTGTTAATTTCGTAATATACCATCACGTCATATCCGTCACAATTTTGTGACGGATATGACGTTGGGGTGATTTTCACCATGAGAGAATCATTTCCAAATCACGTGACGGAGATGATACAGCAGAATTTCCATTCCTTGACATCATCTCCGTCACTCTACAGATAATGCCCTGCTTTGACCTTAAAACTGGTCAAATGGAAATGTAATGATATGTTGCATAATCTTGGTTATACTGCCTTCCTCTATAGGTAAAAAACAAATGTTCAATGTGTGACACATTTTTGGTATCAGTTGAACTTCGTTGCAATTGTGACGGAGATGACGACCGTGATGGAGATGACATTAGCTGCAGAAAAAGCCAAAAAATTACACCAAGCTGCTAATAAAGATTGAGCCAAACACTTTTTTACTACACTGGAGACATGTCTCTTTGTTAATCTGTAAAAAATTAACAGAAAAATCATTTTGAAATGTCTATTTTCGAAACCTTCAAAAGTGCACCTTACCGAAGAATGACCCGGCTATGAAAACCAACTTTTAGTAGGTACTCCAAAATACTCCAAACATATAAGTATATTTTGCCATTTTCTGATATTTTTAAGGGTATTTTGTGACTTTTTTTTTGGATTACCTTTTCAGTTATGATTCACACGCTATTAAAAAGAATACTGATATTAATACAGGAAGTTCCATTCAGTATTGCAATTTGTTACTTTGTGTCAAATTTAATTATTACAGTATGAAATAAAGTCAGAATGTTTGTGGACATAAAACAAAACTGCAGACAATTAAGGTTTGCACAACCAAGTTGATGTCCAATAAATTATTATTCATGGGTTTACATATATTTTTATTACTATTAGTGGAAAAAATAAAGGAGCATATAAATAAAAATAACTTTGACATAGGCAACAAATGCAAAGTTTAATAGGTGATTATTTTAAGGTTTCAAGGTTCACTGACTTTGTGTTTGTACTTGACTAGCAGTGAACTTTGATAGAGTTCAAATAAACCTGAGCGTGGCATTGAATTGACAAAGTCAAACTTATGTGCATGTTCCACATGTAAGCCAAGCAGTAAGGTAAACACTGTAAACACCAAACAAGTTCTTTGGGTTTAAATACAATTTTCATTTACAGCAATTTGACAAATATTACAGGCTTATAAATACCACCTCTTTTGCAAAATCACAGTCTAAGTACATTTGATCTTTCATATCGATATATATTTTTTACACCTAAACAGTTTAGGTCTATTTGGGAAAAAAATGTATATCTTCAATACGAAAGGTCCAAATTTTCATAATTTTATGATGGATGGCTTTTCTTCCCAGCTACATACACGTATAAAGTACCGTACATGTCATTGTCATTGGACTCAAAAACAAGTATGGGAGACAACACAATTTTGTGGTGGTCATGTTCTATACCAACCGAGAGATCATTTGGTTTATTTATATATAAAGAATATCCTCTATGGGATTTCTTAAGTATCTCATACCAAAGGAAAATGCCTCGACACCAGACATGACCATAATCTGCGCGTATTTGAAGGCACATTATTTCTTATGACGTTATTAATTTAACAACTTCTAGATTCCATGGGAAAGTGACCCTTGACCCGGACAAGACCATAATCCGCAGCCATTTCAGGGCACATATTATTCCCTATGGTAAATGCCCCAAAGCCAAACATGACCATAATTTGCACTAATTAAGGGCACAAGTTACCATTGTTCACCATAAATATTCGCCAATTGGCACACTTCTAGATTCCATGGGAAAGTGACCCTTGACCCTTGACCCGGACAAGACCATAATCCGCAGCCATTTCAGGGCACATATTATTCCCTATGGTAAATGCCCCAAAGCCAAACATGACCATAATTTGCACTAATTAAGGGCACAAGTTACCAAAGCCTCAAAGTGTATTTTATAACACCCAATTCCAACTTTACGCAGATTTCAAATAATGATCATGTCATTTGCCATGATTTGTCATAAATGCATATAATTAATGCATAATATCAGTGAAAGCCGAAAAATAACTGCACATATGCGTCTTCTTTTATAGACATGAAAAGTTTTGCTTCACTTATTTCACATATTTATTTCCCATCTTTGGCACAGTTAATTGCAAGTATTTACCACCCTGCCTAGGAAACTGGTGACATACAGTCACATACTTGGCTTGTGTCTTTAACGCCAACGTGGTCAACAACCATTTTTGGTTGTTTTGGTTTTTATTTATTTATTTTTTTGATTATGTGGTAAAGTGTTTCTTCTTCTACTTTTTGATTTTATGATAAAGTGCCTCCTTGATGCCGACAGAAACATTCTTTTTGTGGAATTATTTAGCATACAAATTCTCAGACTTCAGAATTTGCTATGAATTCAACGTCATATCACACTTATTTTGAATTTGTTGACTCTTGTTATCTTATTTCTATACAGCTAGTTCTCTATTTGCATTGTGAACCATTTTTCTCCAGTGTTTTGCGCTTGGAGACATTCATAGTTTAACACGACCGCTATATGCAGTGTTTAAGGCTCAAGTATATAGAAGTGGAAGCTTTAAGACTTGAACTTGAATTCAAAATTATAATAACTTGCTGACTTGCGAGTTATTATCTTATCCGTGTCCCCACTTATTATGATAAACATGTTCTATTAAACATGTTAAGGCATTAACTTAATTTCCACTAAGCCTGCACGGCTTGTTAATATTTACTTCAATTCTTATATTGTTATGCATGACTTGAATTTAACTCATTTTGTGAATATTTGACATTTCTTAAGGTATTTTTGTTTCAAATGATTAACTTTGAAACGTTTAACGCTCTGATAAAACATTTAATGCTTGTGAAAATTTAAGCCGCATAAATTAGCATTAAACATGTTTTCACAGTTACGTCAAACTTATGACCAATTGATTATTCTTACTAATTTAATGCTTGTGTAAATTTAAGCCGCATAATTTAGCATTAAACATGTTTTGACAGTTGTGTAAAACTTATGACCAATTGATTATTCTTACTAATTTTCCGCTAAAACATGTTAACTTATACGTGACTCGCTGTTACTTTACTTGCACTTAATACATGTACATTTATTGGGTGTGGAGGGTGGGTTTTTCAATAGAAGTTGATCTCTCGATGATAAAACATGATATGAGTCAAAAACCCATTTGCATTTGACCAGCTACAATTATGCCAATTGATTGGTTGCATCATAGCAACAACAAAAACATTTAACAAAACCATTATGATTGCATTATAACCATGCACCTGTTTTAACATGGGTGAACGCATATCTGAAATCACTGGTGTGCATAACTCTAAGTGGATCAACGGCTTAACCCATATTATACACAAGGGGGAAAAAACTCCCATCTTTACACCTGGCCAAAAATTTCTCCCCATTGACAATTTAGTTTTAATTCGACTTCGCTTAATTAAAAGCCATTGTCATTGGACTCAAAAACAAGTATGGGAGACAACACAATTTTGTGGTGGTCATGTTCTATACCAACCGAGAGATCATTTGGTTTATTTATATATAAAGAATATCCTCTATGGGATTTCTTAAGTATCTCATACCAAAGAAAAATGCCTCGACACCAGACATGACCATAATCTGCGCGTATTTGAAGGCACATTATTTCTTATGCGTTATTAATTTAACAACTTCTAGATTCCATGGGAAAGTGACCCTTGACCCGGACAAGACCATAATCCGCAGCCATTTCAGGGCACATATTATTCCCTATGGTAAATGCCCCAAAGCCAAACATGACCATAATTTGCACTAATTAAGGGCACAAGTTACCATTGTTCACCATAAATATTCGCCAATTGGCACACTTCTAGATTCCATGGGAAAGTGACCCTTGACCCTTGACCGGACAAGACCATAATCCGCAGCCATTTCAGGGCACATATTATTCCCTATGGTAAATGCCCCAAAGCCAAACATGACCATAATTTGCACTAATTAAGGGCACAAGTTACCAAAGCCTCAAAGTGTATTTTATAACACCCAATTCCAACTTTACGAGATTTCAAATAATGATCATGTCATTTGCCATGATTTGTCATAAATGCATATAATTAATGCATAATATCATTGAAAGCGAAAAATAACTGCCAAACAAGTTCCTTCATTTCAGAAGGAAGTTGCTTAACCCCGCCCTTTTTTTTCAATTTCAATGATTCAATATTCCAGGATGCCATGTGAAACATGCAGCCTGAAGTTAACTGGCACTATCCAGTTTAATATAGGATGATACTTTTTTTTTTCAACTTGTGGAGCATAAGTTGATGATTGTGACTTTAGACTGCCACAAGTTTGCCCAACATAATACCCAAATTACTTGTGGGTTAAGCGGTTAGCACCTCGAGAACTGATTTTGAGCATTGGAGTGGCTAAATGCTTTACTGTATATTTTATCTTTCTTAACGGCTTTTCAAATAATTGTTGACTAAATTAAACCCATACTTTGAATTCATACAATTACAAATTCCCATACCAATCCGTTGGATTTAATACTGTCACTGATACCGAATAGATGTAATTGGAACGTAGAAAAACCTAATCAAAAGCTTCGTGGAATAAAAGCAGGAAAACCTTCCAATTGCAGCGTGTATCGTTTCAATATTTACCAAGGATTTCCATACAGGATCTATATACAATTTTTCTTTCATGAACTTGGTTTATCATTTCGCCTTTGCCAACTGTCAAGTTCATAGTAAGAGTGTTATGTTACCTACTGGCTTTATGCATTTGACAAATTAAGTTTCAATTTGTATCCCCAGGGAAAACAATTAAATGTATCTTAAGACTGCTTAACCCTGTAGTGTACTTGCAGTTCATTGTACTTTTGTGGACATTGTTTAACTCTGGTGATGATCATGCCATTTCCAGAATAAAGTTTGCTTGATTTTGTTTTGTGACTACAAACTACTTGCATTGGTTCAAGTTTTGTTATCTGAGTTTTCATCAAATGCCAATTCCATGCTGACACACCCCTGACAATTATGTTGATGATGCGGCGTTGATGCGGCTATTAATATTATACATTTATCGACTGTCCTTCGATTTTAACGGTTTACAACATCACTTAAGCACGTATAATTGCTGCACATTTGAGACACATTCGCACCTCCGGCCGTTCCGATTTGGTAGTTCACAGCATCTTGCAACTGGTGGATGGGCTTTTGCAAAAATAGCATTCATCATTTCATAGCGAGTGTGTAGAAGAATTTAATTATCACAGATATAGGGCCTACTTTAGTAGGTCATGTGCACTTCTTGAGTTATGTTGTAAAGATTGCTGAAACAACAACACTTTTGTAAAACGTACCCAACTCCTTAACAACGATACAATAATCCGGCACGTTTTCACGGTATATGATTTGTAGAATGTACTTTTGCAAAACATCAACGTGTTATTTTTCCATGATGTATTGATTTAGATAACAAAATCAATATTTTGGCTGCTTCGACCCCAATACCGCGTCTGTCCTTAAGCCCATATTGTAGTAGTAGTATGAGCTGTACATTGTAGGCCTTAATGCCTGTTTGATCCAAGTGTTCATGCATGAAATTGTTTTTAATTTCGATGAGCTTAGGAACTTCGTTTTGCCATACCTTGTTCATCATTATTCATGTTCGTATTATAATCTTCAGTGGTATGTTATTCAAGAACTTCGGTATTATTAACTTCTTGTAGGCCTTAGACTTGAATGCTGATATCCTCCGCAGTTTGATCCAAGCGTTCATGCGTTATGCGTGAAATTGTTTTAATTTCCCTGAGTTCAGGAGCTCTGCCTTGTGAGGTACCGCCCATTGTCGCTTGTTATAGACTGAACTGTATACCATGCATGATGTCCACTACACATTTTGCCATATCCCACCAAGTACGCTAATTCCACAACTTCAGCACTATGAATTTCTGAAATGAAACAAAAATACACAGCAAGAGACGACTGATGCTATACACTGTATGTCTTATACTACTGTTTTATGATTTATGGAGATATGATTTGTCTGTTGGTGTCTGTTCAGCCATGTTTCTTTGATATACATCTAGCTGCACCTATAATTGTAAATATAGGCCTACTCTTTGTTTTTATTTTTGAAACGCCTATTTGTTATCAATTTGTTTAACATTGTATGCATATATATGAACTTCATAAACGTAACCTTCGCCCTTTCTACTTGTTTTGTTCTCTTACTGCATTAGTTGTTTAACTATCATGTAAAGGGGGGGTCAACATCAGAACGCACTATGCAATTTATGGCTTCCTCATCTACTGCTCCTCCTATTTTGTTCTATTTTAAAATCAACCTGTTTCTCATCTACTTTATACAATCATGTATTCCTTGCTCGTGCCTACATTTATATACCTTTGCATATTTGATGTGTCAGCATATTTTATAGGCCTAATACCACATATAAATGAATGCCTAACTACATAAGTTCACATTTTTTAGTATAGGCCTATACTCAAATTTATATTTCTTGCCTATGATACGAATATATTCCAATATTGCTAACCTGGTCATGTGATCTGCCTATGTTCCATATTTTAGCCAGTACATAAGGTATCTGCTAACACTGTAAATAAGCTTAAAGGTTCTCATATTTTACCATTGTACAAGACAGTTTTGTTCATTCTTTTTAACTAGGCCTCTCGCTACCCTATACTTGCACTCCAAACGTCCTAAACCATCGATGGAGTTGTGTGAATGCACAAACTCAATATAACTGGTATTAATTGACAACCACCCAAAAGAATCTCTTTAAACGCATGTAAACTATAAATTTTTGATATTAGGCCTAAACCTAATAATTATACTCACTTCCATTTATTTAATTACTTTTTTTTTCATTATATTACCTGTATGTATTATTTGATATTGTTATATTAAATTGTATAATGCAGATCCACTAATTTTGATCGGTCATTTCTACCTTGTTACTAATCTATGTATACGTATTTGAAGGACTATTTATATATTTTACTGCATATCTATATTATATCTATAATTACCTATACAAATGTGTTTTATTTCAATCCACTAAATACACGTAGATGCTATTACTGTATCTGGTATGCTTATTATTTTTTATATTTATTTTAGGCCTATTCTTTATTTCCTAAGCAACCATCCCAATTTGTTTACCTCCAGAAAATAAGATTTTTTTTTTTTTTCTTGTTGTGCCTTCTTTACTTCCCGTTTGTACAGCAATTGTTCACATCTATTGTTAATCTGGCTAGTTTCTTATATTTTTGTCAGTTTTTTTTTTTTTTGTTTTTTTTTTTTTTTTTTTTTTGTTTTTTGTTTTTTTTTTCATTTACTTGATAAGATCTCGACTCTGCCATTATATAGAGCTGGTCTATCTCCCTTGATAAACAATAGTTTTCCTTTTTCGTTATTCTGTTTTGCATTAGTAATAGAAGCATGAATTTAGTATAACCTCCTTGACCCTACCATTTGTTGCTTAATTAAATTTGTTCCCCGCTAGTTATCCTTGTACTTATTGCCTACCATAATTAATATAACTTTTATATCCTGAAATATTCGTGTTTAGGCCTATTATTTTTTGACGAAACCATGTCAGTCTGAAGCGACATTAATTCGAACTTGTGTGATACTAATTCGGGTTTTTACGTACTCTATCAACTCGCAATAACTCGAAGATGAATCTGACCGTGCATTTGTATATAATTTGATCCCCAATACAGAAGGTACCATAGGTCCTACTACTTGCCCTCCGTCTTACACATACCATGTGCTCGCGTGTATTTTGAGCATGTTTGAAATTAATCTATTTAACCACATAATAATATTAATTCATATTATTCATAATTATTCGATCAACTGAAATGCCAGCGCTGGCACTATTTAATGTTTTAATTAACTCGCCTCCTATCTTATGCCTTTCGCGCTCATTTCTTGGCACTGCTTAGATGTTATCTGGCGTATAGATGTTATTCGTGTAGGCTTACATTTAATAAAATTTTCAAACGATACGAGATAAGTATAATAGTTGCTTAATCTTTTGCTACATGTATGTTACCCGTATAACTTAATCGCTGTCCTTCGTGGTGATCCTCCTTATTGCCATTTCTGTTATTTATTATTATCATTATTATTTCATAGTATAATTAACAGATTAATCATAACTTGCCTACTCAAGTCCTCTGTCTCTTCAATACCGCCGAAAGACAAAGATTCCACCATGATGACGCCTGGCCGTCCTGCTTTACAATCACAATCTATGTAACATTCTACTTGCACTCGATACCCTGATCACTCTGCTGATTGTTTTACTGTTGCCATTTTGTTAATATCCTGTTGGGAGATTCATATACATTGCCATAGAGCGAATGCAAGCATTAAACATGCCACTGTTTTATATTGACATGTAGCTATTTAGCCATAGATGCTTTAACCATTTTTCAATAGAAGTTGATCTCTCGATGATAAAACATGATATGAGTCAAAAACCCATTTGCATTTGACCAGCTACAATTATGCCAATTGATTGGTTGCATCATAGCAACAACAAAAACATTTAACAAAACCATTATGATTGCATTATAACCATGCACCTGTTTTAACATGGGTGAACGCATATCTGAAATCACTGGTGTGCATAACTCTAAGTGGATCAACGGCTTAACCTATATTATACACAAGGGGGAAAAAACTCCCATCTTTACACCTGGCCAAAAATTTCTCCCCATTGACAATTTAGTTTTAATTCGACTTCGCTTAATTAAAAGCCATTCATGTCATTAGATTTATAAAGTTTAATTTGAAGACTTTTAAATGTCTAAAATATCATTTTGTAAAATTTGTATTATATCATGAATTTCAAAAACTCAAAATTATTTGCTATCAGAAGGATATTTGGTATCATATTCCTCATATTCAGAATGCAATTTGATGTGTCTGATGTGCTCTTAGGTCCCACGAAAATACCGTGCAAACGTTGCTATCTGAGCCCTTAAGGCCTAGCTTACAGTGCTTTCTGAAAATAAACAGGCTAGGACAAATATGCATTTCCAGAGTATATATAAGAGTGTTTTAAAACGGGTAGTGGTAGACTTTAGTAAAGTGTTGATAGAAGTTTTTACAATGTTTAAAAAGTATTTGTAAAATTGTTCACATGACCCATTCCATGTCAACTCCAGGGATGTGCACGCAGCACCTCTTCAATTTTTTCTTTTTCTGTGTGGTGGTAGATATTGATGAGAAAGTAAAATCCTGAAAATTTGAGCTTCATACTCCATTTCGTTTTCCCGTGGCATCAATTTGAAATTTAGGGGGTCAGCGTAAAAAATGTGTTGCAACGCGAAAGACAACGTTTGGAGGTCCATAAATGTATAAAGGGAACCCTTTACAACTTTGAAAAGTATGTATCCTGGGGTACTTATTTGTGTAGAATTCAAATCTGGCATCAGAAAACATGTACCTCCTTTACTTTACAAGATATATGGCCCTCAAAATGCAACTCCGTCCATCCAGTACCAACTTTGGGGGGTCAGAACTCCAAAAGTAAAAATAATTTTATTGTCCATTTTTTGCCAGTCAGAGCCCTTTGGTAGGACATTACTCTTATCCAATATTGAGCCTATTAGAATACTTTTAGCTGAGATATTACCCATGCAAAACCCCAATTGTACATTTTTTGTACATTTTGACCCCCCTGAAAACCAATGTCAGACATTTTGCCCCACCATCAACTTCAGGTATGTTGAAGATATGTCCTTGGACAACATTTCTGAGAGATATTGGCTTGGGGTCTTGATGGCTTCAACACATCACTTAGGTTTGCCTACTCCATGATGCCAGGGATTTGAATTCTACACAAAACAAGAGTTGTAACAGGGTTCGCATGTTATACATTATATGACTTTATGTACCTCTATGGAGAATGCAAACCAACTAATGTGTTGAAGCCTATGCCAATATCTCAGTGAAATCCAGGATTTTCAACATTTTTATGCTGAACCCCTTGGTTTTTTCAAATTGATGCCACGGGAAAACGTAAATGGAGTATGAAGCTCAAATTTTCGGGATTTTACTTTCTCATCAATATCTACCACCACACAGAAAAAGAAAAAATTGAAGATGTGCTGCGGTGCACATCCCTGGAGTTGACATACCACACACAGGAATGGGTCACATGTTAAAAAGTTGCTTTAAAAAGTAATTAAAGTCAAAACATAACTATTAACAGCTTAGAATTTATGATCTGTATTATTGTGAACTGACAGTGATTTGCACATCCGGTTAGGGGTGTCTACGTTTTCGGACCGACCGTAAAATGCACTATGCATATAAATCACTAACCGTTTAAACGTTAAAAAAATTCAAAAACTGGATAAAGTTGTACATTTTAATTACTTTTGCTTCTATTGAACAGCTAGCAATGCATTATGTCCCAGGCTGTTCAATAGAAGCAACAGTAATTAAAATGTACAACTTCAGAATTTTTTGTTAATTTTTTTTAAATAGCAGTTTTTCTCTGTTTCCACCCTTGAATAACAAGAAATTTAGGGTCTATAACTAAATTAATTTTTTTATTTTGGGAATAAGTTTTTTTCATGGATATCTACTGAAAAAAGAGGATGCTGAGATCATGAAATGCTTTTTTAAGTAAAGAAATTAGCTACATGTACAGGCCGATTTGAATGGGGCTTCAACTTTGTCAATATTGCTGTTTTCCTTGTTTTGTTTTTCATGGCAATTTTAATGATTTATCCTTCACTTTAAGGCAATTTATACTTTATTTTATTAATTTTTCACTTGGCTGGGATCAATGAATGGGCCTTAAGTCAAACAAAACAAGCAAACAAACCAAAAATGTTATATTTAAAAAAAATCAAGATATCTTGTTATATTTAAAAAAATATTTAAATAAAGATATTTAGATAAAAACACAATAAACAAAGCTGTGAAAAATGGGTCTTTTGCTCTTTGGGTAAAATATGTGAAGTACTAGTAGTCTAGTATTCACATTTAGGTAGCGCAGTGTATAATTTGCCAGACGGTGTACAATCTGTTGCATACATGTACCAGTACCAATAATGTAATTTTCACACCTTTTAATCATGGACTATATTAATTTTACTACAGTAAATGTTTTAATGATACAAATAAAAAAATAATTGATCAAATTGAATTCAAGGTGGATGGATGTCAGTACAAATGACTACACAGGGACATGCCGCAAACATGAGTAACTTTTTCAGCCTTTTTGTATATCAGTGACCCCTTTTCGCCAGTCCATACGCGGGGCTGGTATCTATTTCTGAGATTGGGTTTGTATGCTCAAGAGATTAACTTTATTGGTATTGGTAAGAATTATTTTATTTTACTTTTTGAGGTGGAATGTTTTAAAATGATTGTTATTCGATTTGTAAGGAAAAGTAAGTATGTTTTGCCGTTTCAACGAATGAAAACGAGTGAGTATTACCAAAGTTATGTTTGAACTACTTATGACTTTAAAAGTTCTTGGTATAATTGTAACAATAATAGTTAATATACAGCATCATGTGGTCAGCAGAAGAAAATTACATCACCTATGATGTCATATCAGTGTCCTTGACCGGGGTCCTTACTCCTTGACCACTGAACAGTGTGATATCATGTTGATAACAGATCTATAGAATCAAAATCTTCATCATATCACAGATTCTCAACAATCTGTGATCATTATGGACCATATTGATGTGAAAGTAGTTATCTATCATATCCTGTGTCGCTTTTATGGATAAAATGACTCAAAATGTTATTGATGAAATGGTTGCTATCATAAACATCAGTTTTGTCTTTTCAACGTGAAAAATCTGATGCAAAATAAAGTTTTTAAGATGCCATGTCCATAGCTTCGCAGGAGTTTCCGACTAGCAATCAACATGATCAGCACATTCAGAAAACACAGTTTAAGAGTGAAGATTGTAGTGAGTAATCAGTCCTTTATAAATGTGCTGACCACTATCTATATATTTTAATATAGTAGGCTTAAACTATACACTGCGAATTAATATAAGTAATTTTAAAATAAAATGTACATGTAAGTTAACTCAAACCGGCAGTGTATTTGTGACGTGGTATATCGAAAGCACGAAAGCAGTGAAATCGGACATTCCTAAGCGAAGATATTGAGTTCGTAAGTTCTGATATTACAAAATTGGAAATTGAGATATCGTGGGTAAAAAGCTGATAAGACAAAAAAACAAAAAAAAACACAACAACAAAAACAAACAGACCAGAACAATTTGGAGTAATGAATTAAAGAGTTGACATGAGATTAGGAATTAATGTTTTCTGCTGTTTCAGTGTACATGTTCTCATCGTTGATGGTTTGGTGGACTGTCATGTAACATGGATGTATTAAGCGTGATCCTAAAAATGCCTTTCACATTGACCAAAACTAATTACAAGACCTTTTCTACATTGAGGCTGGCTTTCCCTTTTAAAGGGAATTTTTATTCTAAGACAATTTTGGTAAATTTATGGATCCTTTTTTCAAAATGTTCTCAATATTTTCCGGAAAATAGCCCAATATTGTAGTCAATCTAGCCAACATTTTTGAAACTTTCCCAAAATTTTGGAGAAAATGTGTAGATTTCAGCGAAAATTCTGACTTTTGGTATATCGCTGGTACAAATTTCTTGAGAAATTGGTATATTGATGGGTCCACTTTCAAATTGTCAGTGGCACACCCCACCAAAACCAAACTTGAGTACCCCTAGAGAGGACCAGGGATATGAGATCCATGAGGACTAACCTCTGAATATCCTTTTGGCTTGCTATGTTATTAGTCTGTGTTAAGATATTAATCGAACAACCAAACTTTTCATTTTTCGCACTTGAGGACAACACAACATTTTTTTTTTGGCCTTATAGCATATTAGTATTCGATTGTTTCCTGACTTGTTTTCCTAAGCATTTGTAGATCTAGGTGTTATTTGTAGTAACCTATTTTGCAGATTGTTTTATTTGTAGTGGGTGCATCATGCGTGGTTCAGGAAGCTCTGACTGCATGACACACAACTTGGGAAAGTTTGCTCATTCAGCTTCCTTATTGTACAGAACGTACTTCAAAATAATGCATGAAATAACAATGGAACAATTTTCCCTCTGGTTTAATATTACCAAAAACAAAACATTGCAAAACAAGTATATGTCATTTTAAAGGTACTTATTATTTTATCCTGAATGGCCGGCAATGTGGATATTTCTCATTCAATTCAAAATAAGATAATAAATGTTGCAACCAATTGCCTTGTTTGTTTTCTATGATTATGAGTTTTGACCCAATTTTTTATGTAAAAACATTAACGCTAACACTGGGTGGTATGGCTGGGTCCCAGTTCCGGCACACCACGTATCCGCAGGTACTCATGCTAGCCGGAAATTTCACGAAATTAGGGGGTATTTTCAGATATAGAAACGTGATTCGCAAAACACAAAAAAGGGGTCGTTCTTCTTACCACTTGTTCGCAAAATTGAAAAAAAAGGGTACTTCATTTAAAGGAATCACATGTACAAATCATTGTACTTTCATTATTCTTCATTTCTGAATCCCATGCACAAATTGCCTGTTTCATTGTTCCGTTTGGCACACATGACATCACATGACATCAATTAATAGATGTATACAACCACGGGTGCTGTGCATTATACTTATCCTACGCATTTCTATCAGCCTGGAAAGGGGTATATTAGAAATATTGTTCATAATAAACTTCACGAAATGCAAAAGGATGTGTTTTCAAAGTTTGTCAACGAGCGCGAGTACCTGTGGGTACACAGAGTGCTAGAACTAGGGGCTGGGTATGCCATGTGTGTTGCCCGGTCCTGCCCTGTCCCAGAGGAGACACACAGTTTGTGAGTTTGGGTTGGTTTAGGGTTAACCCTAACCACACAGGGGTGGCCTGTGTTACTCTGTCCTGCCCTGTCCCAGGAAAAGCACCCAGTTTGTGAGATTTGGGTTGGTTTAGGGTTAACCCTAACCCCACAGGGGTGGCCTGTGTTACTCTGTCCTGCCCTGTCCCAGGAAAAGCACCCAGTTTGTGAGATTGGGTTGGTTTAGGGTTAACCCTAACCCCACAGGGGTGGCTTGTGTTACTCTGTCCTGCCCTGGCCCAGGACATCCAGTTTGTGAGATTGGGTTGGTTTAGGGTTAACCCTAACCCCACAGGGGTGGCTTGTGTTACTCTGTCCTGCCCTGGCCCAGGACACCCAGTTTGTGAGATTGGGTTGGTTTAGGGTTAATCCTAACCCGGCAGTGGTGGCTTGTGTTACTCGGTCCTGCCCTGTCCCAGGAAAAGCACCCAGTTTGTGAGATTGGGTTGGTTTAGGGTTACCCCTAACCCCACAGGGGTGGCTTGTGTTACTCGGTCCTGCCCTGTTCCAGAGGAGGAACCCAGTTTGTGAGATTGGGTTGGATTAGGGTTAACCCTAACTCCACAGGGTTGGTATGGCTGGGTATGCCATGTGTGTTATCCATTCCAGCCCTGTCCCAGGGGAGGCACTCTGTGTGTTGGTTTAAGATCTTAAATAAAGGATCTTTAGTTTATCCATGAGGACTAACCTCTGAATATCCTTTTGGCTTGCTATGTTATAGTCTGTGTTAAGATATTAATCGAACAACCAAACTTTTCATTTTTCGCACTTGAGGACAACACAACATTTTTTTTTGCCTTATAGCATATTAGTATTCGATTGTTTCCTGACTTGTTTTCCTAAGCATTTGTAGATCTAGGTGTTATTTGTAGTAACCTATTTTGCAGATTGTTTTATTTGTAGTGGGTGCATCATGCGTGGTTCAGGAAGCTCTGACTGCATGACACACAACTTGGGAAAGTTTGCTCATTCAGCTTCCTTATTGTACAGAACGTACTTCAAAATAATGCATGAAATAACAATGGAACAATTTTCCCTCTGGTTTAATATTACCAAAAACAAAACATTGCAAAACAAGTATATGTCATTTTAAAGGGTTGGTATGGCTGGGTATGCCATGTGTGTTATCCATTCCAGCCCTGTCCCAGGGGAGGCACTCTGTGTGTTGGTTTAAGATCTTAAATAAAGGATCTTTAGTTTATCCATGAGGACTAACCTCTGAATATCCTTTTGGCTTGCTATGTTATTAGTCTGTGTTAAGATATTAATCGAACAACCAAACTTTTCATTTTTCGCACTTGAGGACAACACAACATTTTTTTTGGCCTTATAGCATATTAGTATTCGATTGTTTCCTGACTTGTTTTCCTAAGCATTTGTAGATCTAGGTGTTATTTGTAGTAACCTATTTTGCAGATTGTTTTATTTGTAGTGGGTGCATCATGCGTGGTTCAGGAAGCTCTGACTGCATGACACACAACTTGGGAAAGTTTGCTCATTCAGCTTCCTTATTGTACAGAACGTACTTCAAAATAATGCATGAAATAACAATGGAACATGTGTGTTATCCATTCCAGCCCTGTCCCAGGGGAGGCACTCTGTGTGTTGGTTTAAGATCTTAAATAAAGGATCTTTAGTTTAAGGTTAACCCTATCTCCACAGGGTCGGTATGGCTGAGTGTCTGTTATTTTACCTCATCCCATTCACCAATAAGCAGTACAAACTATTTGTGCATTCTTTCAGAAATATATCCGGATACCTTCATGGTTCGTCATCTTCTGGAGACCAATGGCAATGACACCAACACTACCTGTACCAAACGAGGCATCAGTAGCTTCCCAACAGTATTTACCAATGCACAGCGCAAAAAAGGTGCTATTCTGATCAACTTCTTGGTGTCTTTCTACATGTGTGGAATGATTGGATATTGCTGCGCAGCTTATTTTGTACCAGCTTTAGAGATCATCTGTACAGGTAAAGTATGTTTGAATTGGTATTAACCCTGCAATTATGGGAATCGTTTTGGCCTTTTGCTGCTGAATTATTGGTCTAAAGTACATAAAAGTATAAATATCTAGAATGGCAAAAAGTTGATGAATCCAACTGTGACATCAGATTTGTGTAAAAGTGTTCAATTTTGGAGAAAATTATAAAAGAAACCAGCCCTGTAGCAAGGTTGAAAAATGTGGGAAATGAATCAGGCCAAAAAATTGGATTTGCCGTATAGCCGTATGCGATCGCCTTTATTTTAAGTTGTCAAAAGAAAAATTCAACAATTTGACTGTGAAGCAGCAAAAATATTGAGTCTACTCAGGCCTGTTGGGGTTTTTTTCCGTTGCCAATAGCCTACTTTGTAGAGAGCTCTGCCCAGAGAAAAGGTTTTTTCCTGGGGTATCACAGTTTTTGGATGGGAGCGGTTGAATGCAATGTCAGAGTTGATGCAAGAATTTTTCTCTGGGCAGAGCTCTCTACAAAGTAGGCTAAGGCAATGGAAAATAACCAACATGTCTGAGTGGCCCAGATTTTGCATTTTTGTTGCTTTTTGTTTTTTAAATCCTAAAATTTGTGCAAATTTTATATATCATTTTCAAGCTTTCAAGCTTAAAAAAGTTTTACTTAAAAAGATCTACTCGTAGAACATGTTTGTGTTTTTTCATTGCGCAATGTTCAGTTGAAGGATGACAAATTTTAATTGGATTTATAATTGACTATGTTCACAAATTATTTCAGCATTGTGCAGCATAGTCAGCTGCTACATGTAGGTGTACTGATTTCAATGGAATATATTCATTATCGTTCTCGAAAATTGCTTCCCAAATTATTTCTGCAACATAAATATTCATGGTGCCAGGTTGAAATCAGCATCAGGCAATATCATTAGGCAAAAAAAAAAAAGGTTTGTCTCAAAGCTCACGAGAAATTTAAAACAAATGCTAAATGCGATTTTTTATTTTTTTTATTCCCGACTTTTTTCATGGTATTTTGAGAAAAAAGTATGATTTTCGCCGATTTTTTCTGGAAAGAAATACTAATCTATTTTTATAGAAATGTTACAATATATATGGCTTTAAGAGGAATGATGAAAAAAAATCAAAAATCACATATTGACCCTTTAAAATGAGCATTTGATAAAGGTTAAATTTTATCTGTTATATTCATTGAAGTAACTTGGTAAAATGCCATCAAAATCAGTTTTCTGTTAAAAATCGTGTTTTTAGGTGATTCCAAGTAATTTTACAGCTGTTATAATGGCCTTTCAATAATAGTTTTCACCCAGCAGTGAGTTTTATTGGAAACGTTTATGGTTGAGAGGTTATCTACTTTTATAATGTGCAAACTAACAGCTATATTTCCAGGATCTGTGATTATATGCAGCAGAATTACGCTTGTCGAAACTGCTAGAATAATAATGATAAATGTTTGATTAAATTTGAGATTGAAACCTTAGTTGGGGGAGGGTGCTCTTGGGCAACTCTTATTCTTGTGATGCATATCAATGTGAGGCAGATGGCATTGTGCCATGAGGAAGCTTCGAGAAATTTGCACCAAAAATTGTCAAAAAATGCTTACTTTTCAAAAAAATAATAAAATAAACCCAGATTTTTGCTCAAATTTTAAATATTCTTGGTGAAGTTGGTCAAAATTCAAAAAATTTATAAAAAAAATAGCTCCCAGATATTTTTATCTAGTTTTTAAAAGTTATAAAAAAAATTTTGGCCCCAGAATTTTTTTGTTACGTTGAACGTAAAAAGTTGGGCAAAAAATGAGCATTTTGGCCCACAGAGGAATATATCAAGTGCGCACCATTCTAAATATGTATACTTTTATATTCTTTAGACCAGGGATATGAGACAACAATTTAGCAGCTAATTCTGCTGTTATCCTTGTTTTTTTGCAAAATTTTTCATTTAAAAAATACCTTTAAGATGGTACTACACCCTCTGATAAATTTTGTGACTAATTTTGCATTTTTCTCAAAAAATAACTATATACTTCTAACTAAAGTTATGTATATTATAGGGGCAAGGAATCCAATTCAGCAAAATTCAGTGAAATTTCAGTGATTCAAGACAAGTGGTTCATTATATTACATGTTAAATGAGGTACATTCTAGCGGCACCTCTTTTCTTATCATAAATAATGTACCGTTTGTCTTGAGTCACTGAAATTCCAGTGTAGTAACTGGATTCCTTGCCCCTATAATAACTTTTTGTTCATTGTTACCAGTGTGTTATTATTTTTGAGAAAAATGCAAAAATAGTCACAAATTTATCAAGGGGTGTAGTACCACCTTAATGACAATTTGGTGTTGTTTTCAACTCTTCCTTATCGTTCACTTCACATGTTGATAATATCTGTAAAAAGGTTTCTCGTCTAACTGGTTTTGTCATCAGAACTTCTCGCCATATGCACTTCAGTGCTCTTCTGCATCTATTTAAAGCATTGATACTCCCTCATCTTACATACTGTACTGTAATTTGGAATCCTTGTCAGACTGGCCTGCTTGATAGGTTAGATAAGAGTCAGAGAAAGATTTCTAAAGTCTTGATGTATAGGAAGAGGTGTCCTTCTGATCTTTCATATGAGTCTAGATTAGATGAATTTGGATTACTTAAAACATGTGACTTATTTGATTTGTTAAGGTTGATCTTCTGCTTTAAATTGATTAATGGAATTGGTCCTTCTTCTTCCTTTTGCCAATTTTTCAAGCCTTCTAAGGTTAAAGAGCTTAGATATCTCCACTGTAGTTCTCATACCAATGCCTATTTCAACTCTGTTTTTGTTTCCTTTCCACGTTTGTGGAATGAACTTCCCACTGATGTCCGCTCTGCGCCCTCCCTTACCTTGTTTAAGGCAATGTGTAAAGAACATTTTATGATGTAATTATGTTTTTCATATGCATGTATACTTATCTAAAAATGTTTTGGAAACTTCCAAGTTCCAATAGTTGTATAATTTGAGTTAGGCCCACTCTAAGGTAATAACTTTGTTCACATGTGTATTACGGTAATTTATTTTGCTGCTGCGGCCTATCTTGTACTGTTGATACATCCTGTGTGCATAAGTTGTGTCTTAAGAGTGTTTCACTCTTTTTACTTAAAATGTTTTTTTTTTGTGTACATGTATCTTGTATTTATTATTATTTTTATATGTACTTATAATCAGGAAAGAAGAACACGTTGTGTTTGGACTGTTTAGTCTATTTCTTCTTTCCTGGATTGTCATTTAAATTGCTTTTAGTGGTTTTTTTTTTTTTTCATGTTTGTAATTTATGACAATTGAAATAAATATTATTATTATAATGACTTATCATTCACTTTCAGGCAATTTAGAAACAATTTAATTTTGTTGCACAAAATCTGGTCTTCTAGCTGGTCATATAAAATATGACTTTTATAAGGCGTTATATGGTAACAGAATGTACTATAAAAATTATAAACCATAATATTTGATATTTCACATCAATCATAAAATGCACAGTGACAGTATAAAACAATTGATGCATAACACAGCAACTATAATAAAATGTACAATGCTAATTGGTGTATAAACGGGTTCTGTATTTCATTAGAATAAAAATGATTAATTTCAAAAATAGATACTATGTTTTTTAAGAAATAAAGGACAATGTCATATTCATAGCAACTAAATAATGTGTCAAAGGCTGTCAAAATGTAAATAATGGTTGAGGTGGTCGAACCTATTATTTAAACGTTTTGGAAGAACCCTTATTTCTATTCTTTTACCACAAACATAGTGCGATTTCAAGAAAAAATATCGCTTTTTTGCCTAAGATGTTTACATCACATAAAGGTAAATCACGATATGTGGTGTGATCAAGCAAAATCAGACTGAAGTCGGGCATATTTAATATTCAGTTTTATTATGATTTCATCAATCATTTGTAAAGCTATATTTTGCAGAAAACATCATTGAAATTGAACATTTAGTTCCAAAGATATGAACAGTTGAACTGTTTCCAAAACAGTAGACAACAAAAGAAATTATTTCCTTTGTTTGACTATATCTGAATCATTACAATTGCTTGATCACATCACATAGTGCATCAACAGTACAAGTGACAGCGCTTCTTACAGATAACTTGTATGCATAACTTCTACCCATCAGAACCTTTAAATAAAAAGTACCCCATCGTGTTCCAAGAATGTGCCGAAAAATTATTACAACTGCTAGCAATTCAAATTTTGCTTTGAAAAACAAACTAAAAATCTTCTGCACTGCCCTAGTCAATTCATAAAAATCCTTCGGATGTAATTGATGGGCTATTTCATTTAAAGAATCCACACTACCCCTGTGCAAGATTTTGGGAATATCTTCCATAGTGGGAGTATGAATTTCAAATGGAATTGACATTAGCAGCTCCATTTGAAATTCACTCTCCCTCAGTGGACGATTCAGGTTGAATCTTCATTATAATGAAATTCAAATGGGCTGCCGAAGGTGTTCCTTCCATTTGAAATTCATACTCCCCTTATGGCAGATATTTCCAAAATCTTGCACAGGGGTAGTGTGGATTTTAAATGGAATAGCCCAATTTTGCATGGCTTAAAGGATAAATTATTTATTGAACATCTGCATTGCTGAAATAATAAGCTAACACAGATTTGTACTAGCAGGTTTAAAAGAAATTAAATACAGACATATCATCTAGAGGCTATACTCATCAATTCATATAGGAGACAACAGCTGGAAAGGCAAAATTTATTAGAAAAAAAAGTGCTTTTGCTTATTACATAAACAATACAATAGTTTACTTTAATTTGAAATTTTTTGATTTAGTAATAAAAAATATATAATGTGGAAATTTGCTATTAATAATTGATATATAAAAAATATTAAATTTGACGTGAAAACTTGGCAATACTTTATGCCAGATTTATTCATGAGAACCAGGCACTACCAATACTTTCAGCTTATGTAACTGTTAATGAGGATTTTTCCACTCTTTTGTTCTGTTACAGCGAATGGGATGGCAGGAACCATATTTTAAAGCAATTCACTAAACAACTGCAGTGTATACTCTTACAATTAATACATTGATCTTATGCAGTGTACTTCTTACAATTAATACATTGATCTTATTTCCATAGGTCTTGCGGTTCTTGAGTTGAAGCCAATAATATATTGAAAAACAAGTTTTGGGCATTTTCCCCCTCTGGAGAAAAATCATGCATATGATGAGACAGAAATGACACCACTTAATGTACGAGTCTTGGGATCTCTTTTGCAGAACCCATACCATTCCTATTGTTTGTCAGCTTATTTGTGCCAATATTTGAGTTTTAATTTTTTACAGTAAAAATAATAAAAAAAACATGTAACAAATTTATCCTAAAATCTGGGTCACTTGGGCCCGTAGATCAGAATTTTTTATCGCCTAAAAGTATTGTTTTAGCGTCTGTTGTCCATCTACCATCTCATATGACATAATTATTGCCATTATATTTTATACATTGGACATTATTCTCTTGTTATTATTTTTGCTGTAATAAAACTGTCATAAAATACTGATATCTAGACAGAAATAACTATTGGATGATAGACTGTCCATAATAGCCATCTGCATCATCAAATATTAATTACCAATAATTATATTCAGATATTTATTGATTTCCTAAAGTAGACATTTGTTTAGTATTAGTGTCATCAATATTGATTCTACTAACAGTGTGCAAACAAGATTTTTGTGAAATTAACATTTGTTGAACTCAAAGTAGAGCAATTATCAGTGATTTTAACAAAAATAATCTATTTAGGCATGTTAGGCAAAAAAAACCACATTTTTTTCACAAAATCATTTTTGAAGGGGTATTAGTAGATAAAGTGACAGTGGGCGGATGGACTTTTCAAGTAAGGTTGGTCAGTCGCGATTTTTGTTGTTGCTAAATGACCTTAAAAAAACCACAAAGCTTGAAAATTCTGCACAAATTTTGCACACATATTTTGAAGTGAATTTAAAACAAATACCGTCAAAATGAATCCACTTTGGCCCAAAACAATATCTGATAGTAAAAACTAACAATATTTGGGAAAAAGCAAATCACACATTATTGCTTTAAAAATAACTCACATAGCTAGTTTATTATACAGCGATATTAACAATGAAAATCTTAATTTAGAAAATATTGCAAATATTGTTTTGTCACTCACAAAATCGCATATTTATAGGTCCAGGAAAATGGTCCCGCTTTTATGCTTTCCCATTCAAAAGTACAGGAAGCAGTGCAGTGCTGACATCAAAGAATAATGTTTTATACACATTAAGGGAAGGGGTATGAACGTTTGGACAGTATTTATTGTGGGACATTAGAGCACATCAGACATATCGAATTGCATTCTGAATACGAAGAATGTCCATCTGATATCAAATAATTTTGATTTTTGAAATTGCAATGTAATACATTTTATGACAAATCATTAAAATTGATATTTTTGATATTTAACAGTACTTGAAGTAAACTTTATAAATCTGATGATTTATACTTGAAGTGTATGTAGGTGGGATGAAAAGCCGACGATCAATTGAAAATTTTGACCTTCGTATTGAAGATATGGATTTTTTTTCCCAAAAACCAAAAAAATTTTTTTTGGTAAAAAAAAAAAAAAATCCATATCTTCAATATAAAAGGTCAAAATGTTCAATTGATCGTCGGCTTTTCCTCCCAGCTACATACACTTTAAGAATATATCATTAGATTTATAAAATTTATTTCGAGGACTGTTATATATCAAAAATTTGAAAAATATCAAACTTTAATAATTTGTCATAAAATTTGTATTATATCGTGAATTTCAAAAAAGAAAATTATTTGATATCAGAAAGACATGCTTGGTATTCAGAATGCAATTCGATACGTCTGAGGTGCTCTCATGTCCCACAAAAAATACTGTTGAAATGCCATAAACGCTCATTCTAGATCCCTCCCTTAATAGATTTGAAATGCCGACTGGTAATCATGTTGAACTTTGTGTGTTGAATCTTAGATTTGAATCTGTCTCCTGATGTTGCTGGGGCTACATTCATGGCTGCTGGCAGTTCGGCACCTGAGTTTTTCTCTGCTGTTATAGGTAAGTACCAAATAAACTTATTCCCTAATGCCCAAAGTGCTTTTTGGCAACTGGAAGGGAAAGAAAGCAGGAATAAAGAGAGAAAACAAAGAAAGAAGTTGTTTGTTTTGGTCAGGATTCAAACCCGAGACCCCTCACATGCAAAAGTTGCATTCCCCTTGTAGGCCTAACATATCAAGTAGTATTTTGTAGTAAGGCTGGCATTTTCGGTCGGGTAAACGGGTACCGCCGAGATTACATTACCCGGTAGGAAATACCCTCCCGGTACCGAAATTTAAAAAAAAAAAGAAAAAAGTTTTATATTTCTCGGTTTTGTAGTGTCCTGGACCTAGACCTAAATGCTAGGATCATTCATGGTTGACCTAAGAAAAAAAAAAAAAAAAATTCAAGATATTTTGTTATTTTTTAATATGAAAATTGATAATTTGTATTCATGTCATAGTCTATTAATGATTTCAAAATGCATTCAAATTCAATACATTTTGAAATCATTAATAGACTATGACATGAATACAAATTATCAATTTTCATATAAAAAAATAACAAAATATCTTGAATTTTTTTTTTTTTTTTGCAAAAATTTTCAAATTTTTTTGTTTTTCTTTAGTAGAATTTTTTATGTAGTATATATTAACAACTTAAAAAAATAATTTTTTTTTTTTTTTTTTTTCAATTTGGTACCAGTTACCCGCCCGAAAATTGCGGCGGGTACCCGGGTACAAAATTACCCGAAAATGCCAGGCCTATTTTGTAGTACCTGGGGTTGTATCAATAGTGAGTGGTTAACTAACCAAGTGCTTTTTGGCGACTGGAAGGGAAATTAGGTAGAAATAAAGAGAGAAAAGAAAGAAACAAGTTGTTTGTTTTGGTTGAGATTCGAACCTGATTCGTACCACATGCAATTGGGTCGTTTATTGCAGACAATATGGTATATGTACACTATCATTAGAATTAAGATGGCACTATGATATACACTGTAATCATAGCAATGGAATTTACCGTATAATTCATGGTAAAAGGTTGAAAACCCAGGTGCCAGTCATTTTCATGGTACAATGAAGCCATTATCCAGCTGTCATAATTTTAATGTAAAATTGAAGTGATAGGCCTACTGGGATGTGATAAGTTTATTACTTTACTAAAGTCGTGTTCACACAGTCGGACTTAAAGCACTTATTACCGGTCTTAAATTACGTCGGTAATAGTATCGGATATAAGTGGCAGTGTGAATGAGCATCGGATATAAAACAAATTACTATATCTGACGTAATGTGCTTTAAATCCGACAATTTAAAACCGAAGATGACCAGGGTTAAGAGCTGTTAAGACCGATCAAAATGTTACATCCGGTAATAGTAATTACGTGTGGACATGCAGCTGTCGGATATAACTGTGAGTATATCACTCGCGCAAAATTTTAAGCAGAGTCATAGGCGAGATCCGGGGGATGGGGGGATAAACCCCAATATTTTGCCAGGGGGATGGTCCATACAATCATCCCCCATGTTGACGCTCTGATAATGGGTTTCAAAAGTGCAAATTTTTGTGGGCTTTGCGCACATTTATTCTACTTTTACACCATTATTTCATCAGTTTAGCTTCAAAATAGCAACATTTTTCACGCGCTTCGCGCACAATTGAACCAACAACTTATTCTGTCGCCAAAAGGTGCTGGATTGACTATACTTGAAATTTTTTTCAAACTCCATCCCCCCAATGTCAAAAAGAAATCTACGCCACTGAGCAGAGTAATTTACTGCGTGATGTCATCATGGCTGCAGCTGCAAATATTAATATAAATAAACGCAATAGAGGGGTCAATTGGAATGACAAGGAAACATTGGCTATCCTCAAAATTTGGAGAGACACGGAAAGTATTTCTGGGATAAAAAAAAGCTTTGGGAGGAGATAGCCACGCTATTGAACATGGCAAGGGGGATTCCCCATACGGTCGGGGAGCAGATACATGCTAAGATAAAGGCACTGAAAACTCTCCATCGCACCCTCCATGATCGGGTGAAAAGTTCAGGCGCAGGAGCAATTGACCATCCTTATTGGGATGACCTACACGGGTTTCTAGGGGGGTAGCAAATGTAAACCCTCCAGCGGGCTCAGTGGGGGGGGCAGTATGGCCCTGGATGTAGATGGAGATGACATTTATTAAGCCATAAGCATGATAACAGAAAGGCATGCAATTGGATTTTATAAGATGATTAGGGGGGTCCCAAATATACGGAAAGAAAAATAAGGGGTGTCATAAAATATTTTTGATGACCAAAATGTAGGGAGTCACAACACAACATGACTACAGATAGTGTGTTTATTTTATTCCAAAAGACTGATGCCTGTTTGGGAGGGGGGTGCAAACAGTGGGGGGTCATAAAATCTTTGCTGACGAAATAGGGGAGGTCACAATTTTATTGAAGCCAACTTTTTGTAAATTTGGGACCCCCCCAAGAAAAAAATAGCATGATGATGGGAGTCATTGTTATTTTTTTATTTTTTTCATTTTTCAAAGATGTCCACCATGTAGGGCCTACATGTATAAAATGCGATATAGAGCTAACTCTACTGTAAAATGGGACTACTTTGTCAAACTAAAATAATAATAATAATAACAATAATAATAATAATAACAATAATAATAATAATAGAACCTACATAAATACAAAATTGGTCTGAATTTTGGAACTTTTGAATTTGCATTTTTCTTACATGACATACCTACCGCATTGTCTGTAATTTTATTCTAAAGAGGGGCGTTTATTGAAAGTGAATTTTCAGTGAACAAATTTAAAATCGGGTTAAATTTTCTGATGATGCTCATGTAGAAAGGAGGGATTTATGACCGGTAATAGGCTTATCGGACATAACACGTCGGACATACGCTGGCGAAGTTACGCAATTTATCAGATTAATTACCATAGCAATAGGTGAAAACAATTTTGAACATATAGATTGAATACAATACTGGTCTTTTCAAAGATACTAATCTTACAGGTGCAAGTAATCAGCATGATTCACCTATTGCTATGGTAGTTAATCCGAATATTACGTAACTTTGACAGCGTATAGCGCTATTGCCGACAAATGTGGACGGCTAAGGGATTAGCGGAAATATTTAATTCGATCGGACATAAGCCTAGATAAAATATTACCGGTAATAAATAAGTGCATGTGTGAACACAGCTTTATATAAATTTTCAGTAATAGTTGTATTAGCTGTAGATCAAATTGTGGGATAGGCTTTTACGACGGGAATTCATAGCAGTTAGTGGTCTTTTAGCGGGTTCGCCGTCGGACAAGTTTAGATCTAAACTTGTCCGACGGCGAACCCGCTAAAAACCCACTCTAAACTTGTCCGACGGCGAACCCGCTAAAAACCCACTAATTGTTAGCTGTAGATCATGGTGGGTCTATTTTTAAAGGTCCTTGACCCAATCAACAGCCTCATTCCCCATTTTTCTTCATCACAATTGAGATATTTGTATCTGAAGAAAGCTCATATTTTTCTCATTACTCCAGTAAACTTAATGCCCGAGATGTGTTTCATTTAGATGGTGTGAACGTAAACGTGGTGAATTGTGGTAACCACACCTGAAGTATATGTACTATCCTATGGGCAGGGACAAGTGATTTGCACGGAACTTTTTTTCCGTGCAATCTCTGCGCAATTGGCTATTTTTTTCCTATGGGCAGAGATACATGATTTGCACTGAAAAAAGGTTCCGCACAATCTCCGCGCAATTAGCTATTTTTTGCAGGCAAATCACTTGTCCCTGCCTATTGGGCATTGTTATACACATGCTTGCTTCTCATATCAAAACCGCTGGAGCAATTTAAATCAAAATTTGAAAACATATTCAGTCAGCTACCTGCACAACCGATTCTTTTTGTTCTGCAAGGCTCACTCAGTCATTTAATGAGGCAATACAAACGATCGAAATTGGTGTTGAAATGAGCAAAATTTTGAGTTACACCTTTTCAGTGTAAAAATTTTTTTCTCAGCCAAATGAAAAGCAATAATTTTCATTTTTTCAGTAAATGGCTGGAAAAACTATAATGCTTGATACTGATTTTTTTTTAATCCTGGTGTTAAACTTAGGCCTGAAATTCAGTCATTTATTGTAAGATATTCGATTTTTATAGGCTTCAGCTCGGCCCATGAGCTTTTTCTTGGATCAACCTTTTAGCTTTTCAAAGTAATATAGTTCGCTAATGAAGGATTTTCCCCAACTTTCTAAAGCACATCACCGTGAGCTATATATCATAGTTTTGTCAGAATTTCCGTTTTGATTTCACCATCTTTCACTGTCATTTGAAAAAATTTCTAAATCAACACGTGAAATCTAAAGGCTAGTACTAGCATTGTGGATCGATATCCCTGGGTTTAATAGGAATACCGGCATGGCTATAGTGTTGCCAGAACTTCAATATAGCAAAGAAATTCCCAGACCTATAGCGCTCCTACTGATCATGTTTAACCAGAACACCCAATTGGGGATTTAATCGCTGGTCGGGCAATTTGCTTTCAATGAAAAATTGACCTGGATAACAACAAAGGAAATATCGACTATTTCTGCTGGTTGCTCTCGAGATAAAAGTACTCACCATTGCCTACTTTTACTTAGTTTGACATTTTCTGAGCATGAATGGAAAAAGGGTAAAACAAAAATGGAAATTCTGACAAAACTATAACATATAGACCCACACGATGTGCTTTACAGAGGTGGGAAATATCTTTCTTTAGCAAACTATGTTAGTTTGAGACGCTAAAACATGAATTCCGTAAAAAGCTCGAAGGCGAATTCAAGGCCTATAAAAAACAAAAATATCACACTAAAAGACACAATTTGATGCTTAATTTTAACACCAGGATTTTAAAAAAAATGTATATCCAAGCACCAAGTTTTTAACTGACATTACTGAAGAAGAAAAAAATATTGCTTTATATTTGACAGAGAAAATTAATTTCATAGCAAAAAGGTGTATCTCTGAATTGTGCTGATTTTTACATGTATCGATCGACTTTTAGCGCGACTAAGCATTTCTAAAGAATTGGTTGTCCAGGCGGCAGACTGTATTGTTTCGATAGCAGAACTTAATGTAAGTAAGAAAACAGAACATGGTAAATTTGGACCACGCCTCTTTGGTGAGGGTCTATTATGTTTAGATTTAATGAGGGTCTCATGTTGAGGGTCTATGTTTAGATGAGGTTCTATGTCTATGTTAAGATTTCTCGCCTCCCTATACGTTGATCACCTCGTAATGGGCGGGAATTATTAGGCTTTTACCACTACGCCGAAAAGTAGACCCATGTTAAGCGTTAAGAGTGATATAGTTGATCTGTCTGGTCTGTGTGTTAAAGAAAGTAGGAGGAGTATAGGACTTCAATTAATAATTTGTAATACTTCTGGCAAATTGTCACAAGACAATTCTCCAAATGAACTATATATATTGATATGGATCTGCAATGTTATAAGGCTTGTTGATTACGAGCTGATCAAACTATATATAAGTTGTCACCGTGGAGTGGACCATTTTGCCGAACATCTGTAATTCTTGTGTTTTTTACAAAGTAATTATCACGCTTTTTGCAAGGTAATTCTTAAGCTTTTTACAATTGAAGAAGATAATAGTTTGCGAATCAACTGCACTCCCAAAATTCGAGAAATTTTTATACATACAAACATTGGGCTATTCCATTTAAGATCCACACTACCTCTGTGGAAGATTTAGCTGAAGTCTTCCACAGAGGGAGCATGAGTTTTGAATACAATATACAATTGGGTAACTTCTATTTGAAATACATACTCTAGTTGTGTAGGTAAAGTCAAAACACAGGGAGAGGTTTCAAAATAATTAACCCTTACATTTGAAAAACATACTGCCCTCTATGGAAGACATTTCCAAAATCTTCCATAGGAGGAGTGTGGATTTCAACTGGTACAGCCCGTTTCGTGCTTTAGAGTATATATCTGTAACTTCCATCACCATGATCACATTATCTAAATACCTTCTAATGATGACATCATTGCTATATTTTCTTTGTTCCCAGGAACCTTTATATCTGAAGATGACACCGGTATCAGTGCAATTGTAGGATCAGCTGCTTTTAACGTCTTCATTATTATAGCATTTTGTTGTTTTTTAGCAGAACAGGTTAGGAACATAATCTTTATCCATCTTTTGTTTTGATACTAGTGTGGCTACTATACTCGGGGGGGGGGGCAGGGGCAGGATGTCAGCTCTGTTCTGTGAACTGTGCTTTTAAGCTTGAGCGTCTGCACCTGCAGCGTTAAGCAACACATGGTACATGCAGAATGTAAACATCAACATGATCAAACTTCAAATCGAAGTTTGCTAGGGGCATGGCAAAATAACCCTGAGGTCACCATTTTACCCTCCATGAGTGACACATAAACATGGTGAACTACGTACACTTTGATTCTACCTCATTCAAAATTTCACAATTTGTCTAAAAAACATGCAAATTTTTTTGCTAGGCCCATGGAATGGAATGAAGGCTAATTGTGACTATTTATACAACTGCTTTTTATTGTTATTATTATTTATGTAACTGTTTTTATTTATTTATTTCTTTTCCCCTCTTTTTTTTCAGGATGTAAAGCTAACATGGTGGCCATTATTCAGAGATTGTGTAATATATGTACTAAGTGTTTTACTGCTAGTTTTCTTCATGTACAATGGTGTAGTAGAATGGTAAGTTTGGCAGCTTGGCATTAGTTTAGTTCTGTGAGACCAACTGGCTAATTATGATTACCAGAATAGTCGATTGCAGATCCGTCGGATAACGCTTTTTCAACGGCAAATGAACTTTACTGCTTGAATGATGTCACGATGAGGTTAGCATTTATTCCGTATTGAAAAGCATGTTCCAACGGATCTGCACTCGACCAGCCTCTTACAGTGCTTGGGATCAAATTGCGAAAAATGTATCATGACATACAGAGTTTCTATAAAGGTTAAAAGTTCTGACCTCACGGGCTTTGAAAGACAAAAAAAAAGTTCTGACCTTTTGAATTTTTAATGATATTTCCCAGTTATTATGAAAGGTTTTATGGTTAAGAAAATGAATTATTTATTTCTAAAGAGGGTAATAATGCAATTGATTAGGGTATGAAATGGCACTTGTCATACTTGTTTAGGGGGGGGGGGTCTCCCCATCAGTCTGAAACACTGTCAGTCCAAAAATTCAGGATTAGGGTTAGTGTTAGGGTTAGGGTAGGGAAACCTTAACCCTGACCCTAAATTTTCCGACTGATGGGGGTTCGGATTGACGGTGTTTTGGACTGTCAGATTTCAATCGGCAGGTAATATTTGAATTAACCCCAGACAGAGACAAGGAAACACACGGAATGCAATATCTTAGGACCACTTATTGACCATCGGGATAGACAATAAATTTATTTCATGCACTTTAAGATTCCAGCCATTAAGCATAAAAGCACAGGGTTTATGCACAACCCAGAAAAAAACAGACAAAAAGGGAGATTCAAAAGTAAGAGCGAAAAGGCTCGACCCAATTTCTATTCTTCAGCGACCACCCGACTGAGGAATGTGAATCCCAATCCCATAACAATCAAAATGGAGGATTCCAGAGCGCAAGTGAGAATACTGGACCCAATTTAATTTCTACAGCATGCAGCCGACTGTAAAACGCGGAATCCAAAGAGTGAAAATGATATTCACTACAACCCAAAAAAGGGAATTTTTATAATGGCTGGAAACTTTCACTATCAAATTTTTCATTCTATGATTTAGTGCATACAATCAGTTGCTCCGAGGGCTACGGCCTGGGATGAATCCTCGAGGTGATGGACCTGGAAGATACAACGACTGAAAGAATAAATGTGATATAATATTAGTATGAAATATATGGATATACATGTGCATATAACGTGAAGATGTAAGCTAAAAGAGACAAACATCTCCTAATTATTACTTTTTTTTCTATTGGTTGACATTATATGCTTTTCTCTTAAGATTCACTTCCTTACTGTTGGTAGAATTTTGAAGATGAATTTATTAAAGAATGATTAACCTAACCTTTATAAATGAAATTGCTATCTGTCGCACTATGTTGAATTTCCGTGCATTCATTATTTTAACTGACCTAACATGTCAGTTTTTTAATTTATTATTTAATTTTTTCGAATATTTCTTGAATACTTCTTTAACTATGTCAAACAAAGAGGCATGCCTATGGCATGCCATCCAACATTATGAGTTTTTAGGTCAAATCACTTTTCCGATTTCTTTTCCACATGTTTTAAAGCACAACGGTATAAAGCATGCATAAAGCATGCTGTCAACAAGCAATAATCAATTTAGCTTGAATCAATTTTCCGGTTCCAATCAAATGTGTTAAACACAACAGCAACACTTGCTTTTATAAATTTTTTAACAAAATTTTTATAAATCACTGCTTGACTAAATGATCTTGCATTTAGTAGCACTACACTTCCCCTTTAAATGGGAGAGGTGGGTGGGAAATAAATTTTTTACGTCCTCCCGGTTGCTGGTCAACAAATGCAATGATCAAAATCTGCGATCTCCGTGGCCAAACCCATATGAAAGCTGCGCTCTCATTGGTTGAAACGACGATGCTAAAATCGCAACCATGGAAACTCCCGGGGAATTCTGGTCTGACAAAATACGACCTGGTAGGATCTCTGCTTGGGCCAACTGTTTCACGAGTTAGAAAACTTTATTTCATTCACTCCTAGATAGTGAGAACCAATCAGAGCCTCCGTTAGTAAATTACTAGCCGTGTATAAATGTTGTACAATTGCACGGGCGCGTAGTACGCGCAGCGCTTTCGGACACGTTCATTTTACTTGCGGGTTGTTGCATTTATATTTGCTTGCATTTTCCAACATTTTTTGTGATAATTTTGTTATAAAAATAGCAAAAATCACGGGATTTTTATGTTGTGTATGAAATAGATTAATAAATGCATACATCCCTGTACTTGTACTGAGATGTTGATGCGTCTAATGCACTCCCCCCTTTGGGGCTCGTGCATTAGACGCATCAACATCTCAGTACGTGTGCATTATTTTGTACAATTTTACTCCCAACAAGTGATACACCTGTATTAACCTATAAATGTTACTCTTTCATACACTCTTTGACAGCGAGAACCAATCAGAGCAAGCGTTAAAAAAATACGAAACATGCATTGATTGTGTATATTGTGCACTCCGCGTACTACGCGCAGTGTTTCGCGCGCGTTCGCGTCGCGTGGGATTAAGTCATTTTTCGGGCGGGTTGATGCATTTAAATTTGGTTCTATTTTCCAACATTTTCAGTGATAATTTGTTATATAAAAAAGTAAAAATCACATGTTTTTTTCTTCTCGTGTATGAAATAAACTGAGCTCAAAAAGAAACTTATAATTTTTCACAAGGTCATATCTTGAAATCCTGTCCATCAAATTGAACCAAAATTACACACAGATTTACTTCAATACTGTACTCTTAACACATGTCAGTAACGAAGCAGTTATCCAACTGACACAACAGCAAAATGCACTGACATGGGACAGCTTCCTGGACCACATTCACAGCCCAGCCCTGTTTCATGAAAAAAGTGTATGAAAAGCAGAAAGCAGCACCGTTTTATCATCTGTGCAAGGATCTTGTGTGCATTCTCACAGATTTTTTTTCCTGGGTGCCAAATGTTGGGCTGTGAAAGTGAAGGAAGTCCAGGAAGCTGTCCCATGATAGTGCATTTTGCTGTTGTGTCAGTTGGACAACTGCTTGGTTACTGACATGTGTTTTGAGTAGAGTATTAAGGTAATCCTGTGTGTAATTTTGGTTCATTTTGATTGACAGTATTTTAAGATATGACCTTGTGATTCACAAGTTGTAAAAATTATAAGTTTCTTTTTGAGCTCAGTTTAGATTAATAAACTTAGTATTACTTATTGCTCGAAATTAGACAAAATAATGCACTTTAGCTGATGTTGATCGTCTAATGCACTCCCCCTTGGGGCTCGTGCATTAGACGATCAACATCAGCCGTGGCATTATTTTGTCTAATTCTCTCCCAATAAGTAATACGCGTTCATTAACCTATAAGTATTTGTATGTTCTCCATTGGTAGGTGGGAAGGTCTGATACTATCCATAGGCTACATATTCTACATAATTCTCATGTATTTTAACCCAATACTGTCTGCCAAAGCCATCGCATGGAAAAATCACCATGCAGAAGAAACCGATACTACCTCACTTATAAAAGAGGTACACCAAAAACAGGACTCATATGGAAGCTCTTCAAAATACCAAGAGAGTGATTTTTCAGAAGCCGATGAGAGGCACGCTAATGGCACAATTGAGAAAAGTACAGAAGAAAGCCAGAGAACCAGAGAAAGAAGCTATACAAGAGATGCTGAATCAAGTAAGTATGATTGATGTAAGGACAAGACAATTTAAGAAGCTGATAAGGAAGCAAAACATTTTTACAAAGATCAGTTTACATGATCTCAAACCTTTCTCAACCATTAAAAGTGAAATAATTCCAGTCTAAGTATGATGCTGACTCAAATTAATGCAGCGTGTGCATGGCTATCTATGTGCTATCTACTGAAGATAGCAGCATTAAGATATGATAATCAGGCAAGGCCTAATTTGTTGCTTCTCAGATGTTTTTAATTTAGTCACATGACACATAAAGTTGAAACAGAATAATGTTAATATATCCAGATCTATTGTCAAGTAGGCAACCTCATGTACAAGTGCAGCCTGAACTCCAACATCCCTTTTTAAAAGCTTTTCTTGTTTGAGTTTTTGTTGATTAATCTTACTTCATACACTCTTAGAACCACATAGCCAATCAGAAAGCCGTTTCAAAAATACGCTTAGTGCATTAATATTGTATAATTGCACGGGTGCGCAGTCCGTGTACTACACACGATTTTTCGCAGTGGTGCATCGAACATGAGGTAAACCATACCAAACTATACAGCTCAGCGCCTCTATGTTGTGACATCAGTTGGCCCATGGAACCAAAAAACCTTCATAAAATTTCAGAAAATAATTTTGTAGTATTTTTCATCTTTTTATGCTCAGATGATTAGAAAAACATCCACAGAGCACAACTATCACCAAAAAATTGGCATATCAGCCTTCATTTCAAACTTTTTTTCCCCATTTTAATGTACCTGGTATGGTCAGCAAATTAAACACTGGTTCTTATTTCTTCAGTCAGATAGGGTTGAACCTGATTTAGTGGTGTGATCTCTCCAGGGTGTGGTTAATCTGGATGTAGGTGGCTGACTATGACTGCTGTTTAAAGAGTTGCATATGGTTTTTAGGCGTCGGTGTGGCCAATGTGGTCAGAAACGTTCTGTAAAGTAGAGATCTTCTGTTCCCTATTTTTAAATTCTACAAAGCTAGTCCCGTGGATCACAATGTGTAAAAACAAACAATCAAAAAAACAAAAAACTTGAAATTCTGTTTTCTAAAGAAAAAAACCAAATATGATTAGGCTTGAGATATTGTGTAAATGGTAGAACATAATTATTTCTATTTTTGTATAAATTGAATTATTTCTTTTCTTTACTTGAATACATCTCCCTTCTAGGGCAGAATAATAGTATTAATGTCTATGATCAAAATAAAGGTAGGGTTAACTACAGTATGCATGATGTAGTCCATCTTAAGATCAATTCAAACATTTCAAGTTTGTTGGTTCTGGGTTCAAATCCATGCACAGGCATGTACATCTAGGAGTTGGTGCTTCATGGTATTGGGCTATTACTGTTGAAATCCAAACACCCCTATGGTAGACATGAACGTGTGTAGATTTCAAAATGGAGTCATCCATTCAGGTTTATTTTAAGATTTTAAGGTGACGTCTTCCATAGGGATACAGTATATAGATTTCAACTGGAATAGCCCATTTTTTCAGGTGTATCTGCCTATGCATGTTTTGTTGTTTACAGTAAAATATATGTTACCAAATGTTTTATTGTATGTTGTGTGATTCCATATATTTATTTGGGATTCCTGGCATTGGTGCTGGGAAATTACCATGGCAACAGGTGGTTGTTTTATTTCATTCATATTTTTTATACTTTTATTTGTTTTCTCCTTGTTTGTGTGCAGGTTCTTAATTACAATTTCATATATTTGTGCATTATTATTATGAAAAGTCCAACAATGATTTAATTTGATTTGACTACTTTAGCACATGCGACCCAATGGAAGTGTACTGAAATTACCTCAGCACAAACCAATCAGAATCATTCACCTGTGTACATGGTTACTGAAAGAGCGCCATCACATCATCCTGTGGCAATCATGGTCATTCTAGTAGTTTACATTTTGTGATTGTTTACTAGCATTTTCCATTGAATTTCTAGAACATTCCATGTACAAACCAATATAGATAAATATCAGAACCAGCAAAAACTAATGTCTGATGACAAAATATAGTCTGTATGCCTATCTCCAGTCCATCTACCTCCAGTCAGCAGCACTAGCTTTAAAGTTCAGCGTGTGCTGCATTGGCTTAATGCTCTGCGTGCTAGCCATGCGCTTCAATGGAAAAGATTCAAGTTTTGAAACATTTTCTCAAAATATCAAGAGCTATCTTAAGAACTACTGAATCAATACTAGGCTTGTTTGTACTCATTTTAATGGATTTTTCATGCTGATCCCAAATATGGTCATGAAGATTTACATTTCTGAAATTTTTGAATTAAAAAAAATAAATTTGAAACTTGTCGTCTGCAGTCTACATCCGCGTGAAGAGAGTTAATAGCACTGTTTCTTGTGTGTACATATGTGCCACTTTGATCTAAGCTAAGCTAACATAGAACATCCTGAACATCAAAGTTAGTGCCGCTGGTGCCGCTGACTGGAGGTAGATATATAGACTATAGCATGTTTGGTTTTTTGAAGGGCACAATATAAGGTGTGATTGGGTTTTTTTTAATTTCAAAGAATAAAATCTTGTAATTTTGTAAAGTGGGGATTTGGATGTAACCCTAACTCTATAAAATATTACAAAGAAAACCACTGCACATGCATGCATTGCATATGATGCCATGATGCAATCAGCCCAAGTCATATCTACGCAGGGAATCGCCAGCCGGGCCATATCAGCAAAACCCTGTGGCTACAAGCCTGTGATCTTGGGCGGGGCACCCAAGGGGTCCAAGGGAGCCAAGTAACGTCTTTGTTAATCTTCTCTCCTTTTTTGTTCCCTCTTTCATTTTTCTTAAAATGGTCAAAATGAATATAAGGTCTTGTGTTATGCATGATGGCCCTCAAACTGTATAAAATGCTCCAAATGGCTTTTCTACAAACACACCTGGAACATTTATTACGATCAGAAAGTGTGTTTGTTACAAACATTCATAAAGTTTATTTGTTTTGTCTTCTCTTCATTCAGTACCATATCCATTTAGACCACCAAAAAACACATTTTTAAGAGCCAGCTGGATTCTGGGTCTGCCTACCATAGTGGCCATGTACATATCAATACCAGATTGCAGGTTGCCAAGGTGGAGGAAGTATTACATGTTGACATTTATTTGTGCAGTCATTTGGCTCATGGGAACATCATATATACTTTATTGGATGATCACTGTAATAGGTAAGAATAAAGGCCAGAAATAAGCCCAGAAAAACAAAGTTTGATTGTCTGTACACCTCTTCCAAGGGATAGGGTTGGTCATTTTTTTAAACTAAAAAAAAAAATTGGCCCCCACACATATATGGGGCTTATGTTATCATCCAGATGGTTGCCTGCCTGCCTCTTTGCCTGGTTGTTTGTTTGGCTGTCCAGGCGGAAGCAAATTCATTAATCCACTATGCAGCTCCAACGCAGTAACCGATCAACTTCATTATTATGTTTTCAGGGTTATTAGTAGTTAAGAAAGCCTAATAATGATAATATTGGATGGCTTATTTCGCATGATACCATAACATATCGGATTTGTCATACAAATATCGAACTCGCCGTTGGCTCGTCCGATATTTTTACAACTCATCCGATATGTTATGGTATCATGCTCAGCCATCCAATATTATATCAAACTTGGTAAGGGGATAGGATGTGGTAGCCTGACGTGGTGTATAATTTAGTATCATGTTATTTGCGTATTTATGAATATTAATGAGCTTATTTGCATATGTTGCCTACATTTTCATTAATCCACTCTGCAGCTTAAACACAATAACAGATCAATTTCTAACTTGGTATTGGGTCACTCCATATGAAATCAAGGAGGCTCCCCACCTGACCCCCTCAGATTTGCTTTATATTTTAGTCATAGGTTATACCTGTAAAAATATTAAAAACCTGCAAATTTGAGGTCTGTAGCTCTCACGGATTTTCTGTGGTAGCCATTTAAAGTTGGAGTAAGGGGGTCTAAATTTGGACCCAAAAGTTGCCCTTTAAATAAATTTCATCTTTGGGAGTCTGTGCCTTCTTTATAAAAAGGGAGAGAGGTCTGAAACCTTGTATACACATTAACTGTATGCCCAATTTGTCAAAAAGTAAAAAAAAAAAAATCTGTAATTGCGTGTTGTGTCACGGGGTCATTAAATATGCAAGAAAAATGTAATGTATTTTAAACTTTCAAGTTTAGCCTCTCTAAATTCACATTTTTTGTCAAATTAATTATTTTTTGTTGTCACTGATGCTATATGTAGGATAAATACAATGCATATCCAAAAAATTGAGGTCATAACTCATTTACATTTCGAACAGCGCCCTCACGAAAATGAAATTTATTGCAAATTCAACATTTTCGGGGGGCCCAAAGTCGATGTGGTCCACCTTCAAAATTTATAAAACATCACTTTTATATGACTACTAGTCTTAAATTACAACTTTGTTAAGTCCCAGTAATTGTCTAGGTTGACTTCATATAAAACGACAAGCCCAAAGTTAACCATTTTTTTGTCTCGCCTGAATGTTCAGGGAGAGACTTAGTAATCACTATGGTGTGTGTGTGTCCGTGTGTGGGGGGTGTGTGGGGGTGCGTGTGTGCGTGTGTGCGTTCGGAAAAAGCTTGTGAACGCGTTATCTTGAGAACCGTAAGTGCTATGATGATGAAACTTTATAGGGGGTAGCATGACCAGAGGGTGTCGACCTGATTAGATTTTGAGCGCAAAATATGGTAATTAAGTACCTAATTTGCATAATTTATGCGTAATAAGCAAAATACCTTGTGAACAGATTATCTGGAGATCCGTATGGGGTACAGTGACGTAACTTGGTGGGGAGTAAGCGTGGCCAGATGTTCTCGACCTGATTAGATTTTCAGCGCAAAATATGCTAATTAAGTACCTAATTTGCATAATTTATGCGTATTTGATGCGTATCAAGCAAAAACCCTTGTGAACAGCTTATCTGGAGATCCGTATGGGGTACAGTGGACGTAACTTGGTGAGGAGTAGCGGGGCCAGAGGTTCTCGACCTGATTAGATTTTGAGCGTAAAATATGGTAATTAAGTACCTAATTTGCATAATATATGCGTAATAAGCAAAATACCTTGTGAACAGATTATCTGGAGATCCGTATGGGGTACAGTGACGTAACTTGGTGGGGAGTTGCGTGGCCAGAGGTACTCGACCTGATTAGATTTTCATGAGGTCAAAGGTCACATACAAGGTCAACGGTCATCTGAGGTCACCAACTCTTTTAATAATTAATTTTCAACTGTGCATCACATATCCCAATAACAGCTTGATCGGTCATGTAATTAAGGAAATATGACGACTTTAAGATAGTCGCTTTCTTTGTAAAGTATAGCAAAGTAGCACTTTCAATGAGTGATAACTCGTAAAGGAAGCATCTTTCTGTTTTGATTTATTTGATGAAATAGTTCTTTGGTATTGCCAAATTTGATTTTTCAGGGCAACATACTTTTTCCAATTTCGTGAGGTCAAAGGTCACATACAAGGTCAAAGGTCAACTGAGGTCACCAAATCTTTTAATAATTAATTTTCAACTGTGCATCACATATCCCAATAACAGCTTGATCGGTCATGTAATTAAGGAAATATGACGACTTTAAGATAGTCGCTTTCCATGTAAAGTATAGCAAAGTCCCGAGCAAAGTAGCACTTTCAATGAGTGATAACTCGTAAAGGAAGCATCTTTCTGTTTTGATTTATTACTTTGATGAAATAGTTCTTTGGTTTTGCCAAATTTTGGAAGGTCATTACGGGTCATCCGAGGTCACTCAGGGGTCATCTGAGGTCAAGTTATTAAAAACTCGTATGGGCATGAAACTTGGTGGGTACAGTCATCATTTAAAGCCAAATTTTTGGAAGGTCATTTTGGGGTCACCAGGGGTCATCTGAGGTCAAATTAGTAAAAACTGTCGTATGGACATGAAACTTGGTGGGTACAGTCAACATTTAAAGCCAAATTTTTGGAAGGTCATTTGGGGTCACCAGGGGTCATCTGAGGTCAAATTAGTAAAAACTGTCGTATGGACATGAAACTTGGTGGGTACAGTCAACATTTCAAGCCAAATTTTTGGAAGGTCATTTTGGGTCACCAGGGGTCATCTGAGGTCAAATTAGTAAAAACTGTTGTATGGGCATGGAACTTGGTGGGTACAGTCAACATTTAAAGCCAAATATTTGGAAGATAATTTCGGAGTCACCAGGGGTCATCTGAGGACAAATTAGTAAAAACTCGTATGGGCATGAAACTTGATGGGTACAGTCAACATTTAAAGCCAAATTTTTGGAAGGTCATTTCGAGGCCACCAGGGTCATCTGAGGTCAAATTAGTAAAACTGTCGTATGGGCATGAAACTTAGCACGAGGGGTACAGTCAACATTTAGAGCCAAAATTTTAGAAGGTCATTTCAGGGCCACCAGGGGTCATCTGAGGTCATATTAGTAAAAACTGTTGCATGGGCATGAAACTTGGTGGGTACAGTTACCATCGGCCAGATAATCCTGCCCAGCCGATAACCGCCAAATTCATTTACCTCTCTACCAACAGTTATCACAAAAGCAGGCGGTCACAAAAGCAGGCGAGACTCGTGGTTCGAGAACCGCCTTGTCTATAATATTGCATGTACTGCAAATGTGCCGAATTCGGAAGGCTTAAAAGTCAAATTGGCCCCAATATTGGAAATAAAATGGAAATAAAAGTAAAATAGGGCCAATAACTACACATCTAGTCATTTATTTTCAATATTGTGGCCATTTTGACTTCTAAGCCTTCTGAATTCGGCATATTTGGAGTACATGCAATCATAAGAAAATGGTTAATTTTGGGCTTGTCGTTTTATAAGAAGTCAACCTATAAAATTACTGGGATTCAGCAAAGTTGTAATTGAAGACTAGTAGTCATATAAAAGTGATGTTTTATAAATTTTGAAGGTTGACCACATCGACTTTGGGCCCCCTGAAAATGTTGAATTTGCAATAAATTTCATTTTCGTGAGGGCGCTGTTCGAAATGTAAATAAATTGTGACCTCAATTTTTTGGATATGCATTGTATTTGTCCTATATATAGCATTAGTGACAACAAAAAAAACAATTAATCTGACAAAAATGTGAATTTAGGGGCTAAACTTGCCAGTTTACAAAACATTACATTTTTTCTTGCATATTTAATGACCCCGTGACACAACACGCAATTACAGAAATTATTTTTTTTTTACTTTTTGACCAATTGGTCATGCAATTAGTGCGTATACAAGGTTTCAGACCCTCTCTCTCTCTTTATTAGGAAGGGACAGGCTCCCAAAGATGAAATTTATCAAAGGGCAACTTTTGGGTCCAAATTTAGATTCCCCTACTCAAACTTTTAAAATGGCTGCCATAGAAAATTTGTATATTGAAAATAAAATGGAAATAAAAGTAAATAGGGCCAATAACTACTCATCTAATCATTTATTTAATTCAATATTGTGGCCAATTTGACTTTTAAGCCTTCCAAATTCGGCACATTTGCAGTACATGCAATCATAAGAAAATGGTCAACTTTGGGCTTGTCGTTTTATATGAAGTCAACCTAGACAATTACTAGGACTTAGCAAAGTTGTAGTTTAAGACTAGTAGCCATATAAAAGTGATGTTTTATAAATTTTGAAGGTGGACCACATCGACTTTGGGCCCCCCGAAAATGTTGAATTTGCAATAAATTTCATCTTCGTGAGGGCGCTGTTCGAAATGTAAATGAGTTGTGACCTCAATTTTTTGGATATGCATTGTATTTATCCTACATATAGCATCAGTCACAACAAAAAATAATTAATTTGACAAAAATGTGAATTTAGGGGGCTAAACTTGCCAGTTTACAAAACATTACATTTTTTCTTGCATATTTAATGACCCCGTGACACAACACGCAATTACAGAAATTTATTTTTTTATACTTTTTGACAAATTGGGCATACAGTTAGTGTGTATACAAGGTTTCAGACATCTCTCTCTTTTTATAAAGAAGGCACAGACTCTCAAAGATGAAATTTATTTAAAGGGGGTAACCCTATTGGTTTTGGATATGGATTGTCTTTAAAATTACATAATAATATCAAATATCTCCCCTTTATGCTGCTTTGTGAAAAAACGAGAGCATTTTCAGCGTAAATGTGAATAAATAGCCAAATTTGCAATCCAATACCTTGTATACGTGAATTGCATTCTGGGGAGGCATGCAACAACAACAATTCCCGCTCAGATGATGGCGAATGCTGACATGCTGCAATGCCGGCCCGTATTGAACGGAAAATATTTGTTTTTTTTGTTTTTTGTTTTTTTCAGACTGCGTTTCAGAAAAAAGGAAACAAAATATATTTCCCCTTGCAATATGTACATTTCAAATGAATATAAAAAGTTTGGGTTAAAATGAGAGGAAAAACCTTCCGACACCGGGTTTTGAACCGGTACCTCTCGGTAAAACAACGGCGGCTTAGCCAATTGAGCTATTTCACCAACTGAAATAATCAAGGAATTGTTTAAATTATATACGGCGGACCGTCTCCTCAGCACTTAGCGTAGTTCGCTTTTTTCTCTTCCCATGATCCGAAGTAATTTTTATTGTTTACAAACTGGTATACCTGTAAAAACCGCTGTGATTCATGATTTCTCCAGAAATACATCGACTTGGAGCGTCAAATTTCAGGATAGTAATGAGAAAAATAGTATCTATTATGTGATACCAAAACCTCATCAACAATGAAAAACTGGGGGATGATGCTGTCGATCGGGTTACGGACCTTTAAAGGGCAACTTTTTAGTCCAAATTTAGACCCCCCTTACTCCAACTTTAAATGGCTGCCACAGAAAATCCGTAAGAGCTACAGACCTCAAATTTGCAGGGTTTTAATTTTTTTACAGGTGCAACATATGACTAAAATATAAAGCAAATCTGAGGGGGTCAGGTGGGGAGACTCCTTGATTTCATATGGAGTGACCCTATTGTGATAGTATATAGTGGCCTAATGGGCTGTATAGTTTTGTGGCATGTTATTTGCATATTTATGAATATTAATGAGTATATTGCATATTATTTTTATTAACAAACCTTTATTATTTATACACCTTTGTGTGGGGGCCACCTTATATTACAAACCGCGTAATTCTAGTTTTTAAGGTCATAGCCAAAACATATTTGCCTAACAAAATAGCCCAAGCAGGTGTGAATTGATTTCTCTACTGTATACCAATTTATTCATGTTTTTAAAGAAACTAAAGTGTGAAGAAACTGCATCCTAAAAAAACTTTTTAGGATGCACAGTAAAACCAACAAAAAAAAGAAAAAGATTTTCCACATTAGGGTAGGTCGGATGAGGACAATCAAACAACTTTTTTTTTGCCAATTTATCAAAAATCTGAGACAAAGTCAGCAGAAAAATATCATGTTTATTTATATAGGGCCACTGTATTTGATCTAATTAGTGCCCAGGCACTTAAATCTGTCACTGGAGGGAGGGGGGTTATTAAAATTATTGTTTACACCCACATTTATTCAATAAAAATATCTGCCAACTTTGACAGTCTTTCCACTACACTGCTGTTGGGCTATTCCAGTTGAAACCCCTTCACCCCACTATGGACAATAATCGAAAACATAGCCTTAATCTCCCCCAGAGGGGGGTGTAGCCAGGGGGGGCACTCCAACTTTGGAGGTGACGCGTATGTAGGGCTCTTAAGACCCCCTTTTTCCGCGTCGCTATCACCCAAAGACCCCATATTTTTTACGAACACATGCGTCACCCGAAGACCCCCTATTTTTCCATTTGATCTGTCACCCAAAGACCCTTACAAGTTTAATTTTAACAGCAACTTTCATTTATCACTGATTTTGTCACTTATTTTGAAAAAACAAAGAAATCTGAAGCCATTTAGAACTAGAAATTTGATTTTCGATGTTTCTGTGGCGCTGTTTCGGCTCTCACCCAAAGATTCCATTTAAAAAAAAGGTCATGTTCTCACTCAATGACCCCATATTTTTTACATTTTGCTCTCACCGAATGCCAAAAATCATGCTCTCACCCAATGACCCCATATTTTTTACATTTTGCTCTCTCGAATGCCCCTTAGTGCGAAAGTGCCAGCCCTACACCTCTATCCATTTCAAATTGAAGTGCCCCCCGGGGGTGTAGATTTCACAGAAAGTCACCCATTCAGATAGCCCCATTTGAAATCTACACCCCCAGATTTCAACTGGAATAGCCCCGATATGTTAGTTAATTTCCATTACATTGTGTTACAAAATTGCATCAGAATTCCATTTATAATTCTGTTTGGTTTTGCTTATTTCCCATGTAGGTTATACGTTAGATATTCCTGACACAGTAATGGGTATCAGCCTACTAGCAGGTGGGACTAGTGTGCCGGATCTTATAGCCAGCGTTCTTGTTGTTAGACATGGTAAGTTTTGTATACTAGTGAGTAGAGTGCTTCATTCCTACACTCTATTTACAGGTATGCAAGGTAGTCATCAAAATTTGGAACACCCCTTTAACTACATCTCATTTAGCAACTCTTTGTGCTGAAAAACATTTTCAACTTTTTTTAAATGTTTACCTGACAACAATACCCTTTTTTCTGCAAATCACCAACAATGTTTCGGTTATGATGATGGTGGTGTAGCAAATAGCGCACAAAGTGCACTTGCTGATTTGTTTCTATCATTGTGTATGGTCACTCCATGTGGAGACACACTTGGTGATGTGCCCAGATTCAAACGAAATGCTCAAGCCAGGCTAAAAAGCCTATATATGCATGTTGGCCTAGGTGTGGAAAGAAAAGTGAGAAACAGATTTGAAGATAGAGATCAAGTAAAAGAAGGCAGGTCCCAAGAAATCAAATGAACAATTTACTGTCAGCCTCTGGGTCAAGAGAAAGGAAACCATTTCAACTGCCACTGAGACATATAAGCTCTTTATTTCTCAAAATCAGCTTTTCATAATTCCATGGCATTCTTTATCTCAATCAATCAATCAATCAATCAATCAAATTTATTTCCATCAAAATTAAAACATACAAAAAAACAAAACATGATAAAAAATGATGGAGGAGCCACAACTAGAAGTAGAAGCCTGTAAAATGTTGTGCCCCCTGAAACACTCAAATAGTAGGGCCTAAATATAAATACAGATACACAAAATGAAAAGATACAATACACCAAACATGTAGGGGAAAAGAAAATACACTTGACTGCTCACCTCACACTCACCCCCCCCCACACACAGCACCACAAAAATGTCATAGGCATGTAATAAAAGGTATATACATGTATAATAAATTTATTTGTATCAAATTCAGTTGTATTAACCAAAATTTTGCCATATCAATAAATAAACATAATTCTACTTGTAAATATCAAAAACAGATTTCAAGTTTGACTTAAAATGAACTAAGGTTGCTGACATTTTAACATTTTTTGGCAATGCATTCCACAACCGTTAAAATACTGTTCATTTTGTGGATAGGCATTTTATAACCATTCTTATTCTGTTTATTATAGTTATGATTTTTTTTATATCTCCTGAGATCAATGATGTAATTAGACTGAAAGGGAGAGTAATAAGACATTCCACCCATGAAATACCAAGATTGGAATGCCCTATAAAGCATGAAGCATTGCAGATTTGGCTTTAAGACTTACCTTATGTACAGAGGTCATGCATGCAAAATGTCCAGATTTCCCTGAGAGCTTCTGACCCAGTGGTTATGCCCTATAAAGCATGAAGCATTGCAGATTTGGCTTTAAAGACTTACCTTTTGTACAGAGGTCATGCATGCAAAATGTCCAGATTTCCCTGAGAACTTCTGACCCAGTGGACTATTCTATTTGAAATCCATACACCCCAGAAGACCTTAATCTCCCACAAAGGTGGTGTAGATTTCTAATAGAGTCACCCATTCAGGTAACCTGTGTGGAAGATTAAAAGTCATGTCTTCCATAGGGGGTGTAAGGATTTCAAATGGAATAGCCCAATCAGATTAATAAGTTTCCACCCCCAATTAAAAAAGTTTCTTCAAGAGCAGACTATAAATAAAATTTAAATAAATATCATACATGCAGCTTCTATTGCATTACTTTTCATTGGGCAAATTTGATACTTTAGTATCAATTGTTACATCTACTGTAAGGTAATATTAAAAGTTGTTCAGTGTCCACGCCTTACTGTATTTTATTTCAGATAGTAATATCTTGTGTTACATGTAAGCATATGTTTTTTAATTATTAGTTGTAATGCAATATTTAGCACTCACTATGATACCTAATATTAAATTGCAAATAATATAATGAATGCTTTTATATGATATAACAATTTGCAATATTTGCCATTCAAAACATTACTTTTGTGGAATTTTTAATATACACTTTGAATATACAATTTTGAAATATAGGTGAAAATAACTGATCAAGAATAACCAGAATTTATTTGGGGGTTCAGAGTGCTAAAAAGTAGACCTTTTGTGAATTTTTCGTTAAAAATAGGGCTACTATTTCAACATTTTTCTTTAAAAATGTGAACCTTTTGTAAATTTTTCCTTCAAAAAAGGGCAGATTTTCAATGTTTTCTACAGCAAAGCATGGACCTTTTTTCTGGATACATGGGGGGGGGGGGCACTGCATCCCTGCACCCCTTGGCTACAGCTTTGTAACTGATTTGTTTTGAACCTGTTGAATCTTTATATTTGGGGGCAACTTTTTAAACTCCCTAAAAATTAGTGCTGTATTTTTCTGAAATCAGAAGTATAAAGTATTACATTACATTTGATAATTATTATTACATTTGATGTAAAAATGCAGATACCTAAAATCTACAGGGCAGTGTTTGCTACTTATAGAAATATGTATTTAGATATTTATAATTGGATCAGAAATGTGATATAAAATTGCTTAGGGGAATTTGATGGTGTAATTAAATAGTAGAAAGTTAAACACAATACCATAATAAAATATCAAATGGCATATTTACTATGGATGATTGCAAATGGGAAAAATGGAGTATTCCAGTTGAGATTCATACACCCCATATTCGATTTTTTAAACTCGCCATTGTTAGACAGCAGTGACATGCCATAATAGAGATAGTTTTTTTCAGAATGTTGTTTAGAGTTATTATTAGGAAGACCAAAAAAAAAGGGAAAAAAAACCTGTTCTCTAGGTGGACAGACTTGCCAAGGACTATAGGCCAGTCAGCTGAGATTGTTTCCTCCCAGGAAGAGGCTAATTGCCTAAATGACACTAAAAAATCCCCCAAAGCATGAAAAATGTGGAAAACCTCATTTTTTCACCAATTTTTTTGCCAATAATCTATTAAGCAGTGAAGCCAAAAAACAAGAAGTTATTTTTAATTTCATATAGATTTTTTTTTAAATGCCCAAAATACACAATTGTTGCCTTATGGTGATATGCTAGCTGTGTGCAAAGGGGTGGGGAACACTGTTGGCAGGGCACCCTTTTAAAGGGTGCCACTTGAAATTTGGAAAATCCTTAAAAGGGTGGGGTTTAAACTTTGTTGGTAAAAAGGGTGGATTAATATAAAGGGTGGGAGTAAAATAAAAAGGTGGGAGTGCCAGCTTACAATATATTTTCATTGAATGATAAAATCATCCTAGAATAAGTGCCAAGCCACAAGAATAAGTGCCAAACCACTGCCAGCAAACCATATCGCAAGATAAAATTCCATTTGATGCATGTTTACATCCACTAGGCTATTGTGTGATGATAGGTACCGAATTCGGCGTACTTGATTTACTTCGAACCAAACTGCCTGTGACTTCATCAATGTATACAAATAGGGGGAAAAAGTAAAAAGTGGTGGGGTCAGGAATTTTCAGTATAAAGGGTGCCTCAGCAAAAAGCATAGGGGTCAGGAATTTTCAATATAAAGGGTGCCTCAATAAAAAGGGTGGGGTAAAATAAAAAGGGTGGGGGTCAAACCCCACTGCCAAGTATGGGAAGCAATTTTTGGCAGGCTGAGAGGGGAGGCAAGCAATTTTGGCAGGCCAAGAGAGCAAGCATTTTTCTGGCACACTGTTTGGAAATTTTACCCACCTCTGGGGGCCTCATAATTATTTTCACAGCAACTAAAGGGTTTATAAGGCATGTCTTGGTCTACAATGGTCAGTTCTTGCAAAGTGTGCTCATTTCTGCCTGTGCATAGTGCACTATAGACTACTTGACATCGTTTATCAACAAAGGCGAGGGACTGGTCTATCGACATGCTTGAATGAACCGCTACACTGTTCAATGGCTTTCTTGTACAATATGAAATGTAATGGGCGATTTAAAATACACATGCCCTGAGCAAACTATGATGCGTATGCACACTGCAGGGCAAAGAACAATGGAAATTGCCATAATTTGTGCGCACATTGTCGGGCAATGATGTCACATGTCAAGTGCTCTATAAAATGTACATTTTTTAAAATTCATATGCAAGGATATTAATATATTGTTTGGTTTTCTTCCAGGTTATGGTGATATGGCCATATCAAACATCATCGGAAGCAACATCTTTGAAGTTTTTGTCTGCCTCGGTCTCCTCTGGTTTATAAAAGCAGCTTTTATCTCCGATGTAATCATCAGTAGCGAAGGACTGACTTTCACTTCAGTAGTTCTGCTATTAACTGTGGCTTTCATCGTGCTTGGAATTCATATCAATGGTTGGAAGTTAAATGTTGGATTAGGAGTAGTGTGCACAGGAGTGTATGTTGTGTTTATCACGTTTGCTATCTTAAGGGAACTTGGTATCATCGGAGGCGGTGAACTTCCTACATACTGCCCTGGACCTATATAGCAAAAGTGCAATATAGGGTACCTGCAGGTAATATGGGACCATTAAGGACGTTTAGCTTATTTGCATAAAAACTAAAGAAGATATGCCCACAAGAGATTGATATGATGAACAACCTGTCCTTTAAGATTAATAAAACAGGCAATGTTACCTTGTTTTTATATTTGTTTGGACGCTATGACGTCAAAATAGCGTCATCGTAAGTGTCCCATATTACCTGCATGTGCAGGTAATATGGGACACTGTGTTATCTCTATGGTGAAAATCAAAAAGTTCAGAAAATCACTCTTTTGTTCTAAAAACATTTTTGTTACATGATTTTGAATGTTAAATGCAAATTTCTACAAGAAAACTCAATTTTCTAAATAGTTTTGCTTTTCGCATTGACAATGCACACAATTTCCTATGTGTCCCATATTACCTGCACCCATTCAGTTGAAAATCAGAGAAAATAATCATTTATAAAGGAAAGTGCCACTTGTCAGTGGAATTTTACCTGCTGATAAGCTTAACCCATCACCTAAAGATCATAAAAAATGACAAATGCCCCCTCAGTACCAGAGTTTTTGGATACACAATCATAAAATGTGACGTCATTGATTTTATATCAGGCCAAAAAAACGACGTAATTTTTTGGGCAATTTCACTCTTTTGGGCATTGATTTCCAAGAGTTTGATACACAGACTCCAAAACTGCATTTCTAGAAGCACAATTGATGTCTCTAAACACTTAACAAATCAACTTAAAGTGTTTACCTTCTCTAAGCTACTTTTTGTTAAAATGAAAACAGGTGTCCCATATTACCTGCTGTCCCATATTACCTGCACCTACCCTAAGTGTGTTATTTTTGTCTATGAATTTGAGGAAATAAAGAGCTGCACTTCCTGCCTAGTCTTATATACTATGGGATATCCCTACAGAAAGGCATGTGGTCAATGCGTAAAGATGCTGTAGACAGCAGTGGGCCTCAAGACACGACTTCAGAAGCTGTTGACATCATTAATTATTGTTGCTCTACATAGCCGGCGATGAGGGTTGATATTGTTGTGAAGTACAGGTGTACACCCAGGGGGTTTTGGTACCCCCCCTGTTCTGGTTATTGTTCAGTGGCTTAGTGACAGGGGCAAATGCCCTGGGCACCACCCTGGGGGGCGCCAAATTGACCAATTCAGCATCGATTTTATGCCCCTTCCAAGCGGCGATGAAAGGGAGGGGGCGCCATTATGTATCCTAAGCCCTGGGCGCCACAACCCCTAGCTACGCCACTGTTATTGTTGCTATGTTTTGTCCCCTATATCCAATGTGTTGCATCAAAATGTGTGAATTAGCTTCTGTTATACAGTTGTATTTTTATTATGTGTTTAACAAACTGCTATTACTGTGTGTTATATGAAACTGCCAATTATTAAGTTATTGTGTGTTTACCGTTGAGCATATTTGACGATGCTTTTTAATTCACTAATTATTGGTTACTTTTGGACACTTTAGGTCTTTTATTTTGCAAAATAACTGATTTAGACCATTTTTTTTGTCCATGCACTCATTTTAGGGGTAAAAGGTACAACTTAGAACTTTACCGTAGGAAACACACTCAGGAATCAAGTGTTCTTTTTGTGTTCAAGAACCCAAAAAGTTCTTATTGAACTAAACCCTTTGGATAATCTTCAGTTGTTGTTTGAAAAACTTTTTAAAGGTTTCTTCTGGAGGACAGTTGTGGAACCATTTAAGACCCTACTACGAGTGTGAGGCTGCATGAATGGAGTACATTTTTAATAATTGTCCATGGGCTGCATGAATGTAGACCATGTTGGTGCTGCATGCATAGGGATGGGATGTCTAGTGTAAATATCTGTATATAGATAGGCTGAAAACCTGTTGGGCATGTGTGTGTTAAACTAAGTTATGTCAGTGGAGACCTGCAGCCCACATCAGGCCCCATGTAGCCTTCGACAATGCAGCCAGCAAAGCCTTTTCTTACAAAAAATAACATTCCGAATATATAACACAATTGTGCTACTTGCCCATCAAAATATCTCGACTTCATATTGTGGCTCAGGTTGGGGCTCAGGTCTAAAAAGGTTGATGAATCCTAACTTCTATACTAACCATGTGATAAGTATATATAGCTCATAAACCAAATAAAAGGTACAAAGTCAATCTCAGGTTGAAATACACACAAGTAGGACTGGTAGCTTGTGATTGTCACTATTGATACAACTTGCCATATTTAATCTCACAATACATCAGCGGAAAAAATATACATCATAATGTGATCCCTTACCAAACACAACTGCCTAATAGACAGTTAATAGGCAGTTCATAGGCAGTTGAAGACAAATGACTGCCTAATCAAACTATCAACAAGAACGTTGCTGGAAAATTAGGCAGTTGAAGGCCTGTGACTTAGGCAGTCAAAGAGCTTGACAGATATGAAGGTCTATAATAGGCAGTCACTATATGAAGCTCTAATACTTTGATTTTTTTATGTAATCAAAATGAAGCTCTAATACTTATGATTTTTTCATCATGAAAATGAAGCTCTAAATGAAGCTCTAATAGGCAGTCAGACCTAATAGACAGTCATAAGCTAATTTGCATAAGTCATGACCCGGTCACATGATCACCAACTGCCATTTCAAATTTGCTGTTGGGATTCAACAAGCTATGCTTTAGATGGTGGTGTTTTAATGGTCTCTTCACACAAATCATTCATTCTTTATGGGGAATTTTATACTACAGATGACTATATACACCTGTTGATGCACAGGTAAATTAAAGGTTTGCAGGGTTGTATTGCAAGCAGTATAAATATTGTAAGCTTATCAACTGCATGTACAGATAATGTGTGCACAGGCTGCTGAATTTTGCAGTATGCACTTGCATGTATCCAAAATTAGTTTTCTGTGATAACCTTGCTTTCTAGCAACTGCAAATTGGATTCATATCATTGGCAATAACTGATACATCTAAAAGGTTGGGGATCGGAGGTATATAGTGGTACAATATGCCGCAAAGTATAGCATGTGGTGTACTGATGGGCCCGGGTTGGCACCTAGGAATCGGGCTAGGAATCTGAAACTTTAATTGTTAAACAAAATTGTTCGGGCCTTGGATTTTAGATTTGCATTTTACTTTGTGTTATCATGTCATTATATGGTGTTCAATTTATGCTTGGGACTCAAAATCATTTAGTGTTTAAAATCAGGAACAGCTAGGGCTGTCAACTCTCACACCTATACTCATCATAGCGCAGTCTAAACGAGGAGACAGATAAGTCCCGGGGGGGCCACTGTAGAGGTGAAGGGGGGTATCAGGCGCGTCCGTAAATTCACGTAAAAAGGGTATTTTTTCAGACTGGGGCACGTTACGTGCGTAACGTGAATAGGGTATCAAATTCATGTAAAATTCGTGTAAAAGGGTATGTTTTGGAGCTCTTACGTACTTAGGGTAGTTTTGCCAAGTTTGGGATTTTGTGCTTTCTCCTTCTCTCTTGAAAAGTGAAAGAAAAATCTGCGGTCTTTTCTCCCAACTTCAATGCTACACCCCAAAAGCCAGCCTTCAGCTGTCCGCGATGACAGATCCCTACTGGCCAAGCTAGCATACTAAACACGAGGTCCCCGGACAAGGTCACAACCTGGCCAGAACATACAACCAATCAGCATGCGTTATGCCTTTTTCTTAACTGTGGAGTCAATATGAGGAAAAATATAAGAGACTTTCCAATTGGCTGAACCTCTTTAAACTCATCAATATTCATGATAGTCTTGATAAGCTTCCTGCCCAATGCAACCACGAACTTTGTAAACAAGCTGTGTGAACGAACTTTTGACATGTGTTACATTTTACCGGGGTATTTACAAACACGCCGAACTATTTGCTGGCTTTCCTTTAATATAAACCAATGACTTTCTGGATTGGTTGGATTTACCACAAAATCCAGCATGATAATTAATGCTCTAGGATGTTTTAAATGGAGACGAAATTAGGAAATAGACCAAGCGAGACTGGCCATGTTTGTCTTCCAAATTCATAATGTATGGTTTGCAATCGCCATGGTCGTCATTTGCGTTGGACTTGCAGTTCAAAATTCTTGGAAATGTGGAGAATTGGGTACATCCCAATCCCAAAAAATAAATTCTAATATTTCAATCCAAAGGGTTGGACCTGTGATCTAAAAAGGGAAATTATTGGCACAAAAATCTTGAGAATATTGGACATACTGCATGACCTGTGAGGTAAGCTTTAACATCTCTGGCTATGCAGAGCCGCCGGCACATCGACAAAAAGCTCCTGAAGGCAGCAACTTCTTATTTAGGATTAAAAGTACCTGTTTCTGTGTGTTTACTTGTTTAGGGGTAATAATTGCATAAATTACTTGTTTAGGGTTGGGTGAAAGACAACTACTTGTTTAGGGTGCAAATTGTGTTACTTATACTTGTTTAGGGGTGAAAATTTCAGTCTCAGAAATACTTGTTTAGGGTGCTTTTTGAGAGTCCACGGACGCGCCTGATACCCCCCCCTTCACCACTACAGTGGCCCCCCCGGGAGATAAGTATATAGTGTGTGAAGTGTATTAAACTGCATGTGCACACTTTACATACAAAACGAGGAGTTTTCACAGGAATGTGAGGAGAACTTAGCACAAATACAATTATGGATCTCCTCGAATTGAAGGAAATGCCGGAAAAGACGTCCTAACCCCCCTAGGGTTCTCCACTTTCAGAAGATCCTTGAATTACTGCTTTTGGGTCTAACCTCCTCGAATTCCTGTGTTTGTAACCACTCAACTCCTGGTTTCAAGCACGCTGGTGCACACTGCTGCGTTGGCCGCATGAAGTCTCACGCATTGGGTCACTTTCTCACGGTCTCACGCCAGGGTAGTATAATCTCTCTCCTAGGTAGTAAATCTCTCGCAAAACGCTGGAAAATGAGTAAAATCTCATTTCTCTTTACAGTTTGTGTTAACAAGTAAATTTCCATGTACTGTATTGGGCTCAGGGGACTGATCGAGATCTGCTGGCCCTACCGGCAAAAAATACAGACTGAGCTAAAGGCATGCCACGGGATGCTCATATGCTTTGTTGGATGCCAGTTGATCAAGTTAAGAGCAATGGCTCCAGAACCGGGGGTCTGAAATAATAAACACATGATTGTATGATGCTTGTATTACTTTGAGTAACACAGATTGAAGTGTACACTGTCAAAATATGGTGAAAAGCTGTCATGTTGACCAAGAAAAGACTGCAAATTGCTTTAATTGTTGGCTGCCTGCTGAGATTTGAGGCTTCATTGAAAGAAATTATGGCATGATTGATTGTCAGTTGAGGGCATGCTACAATCAAACATTCCCCAATAATTAATAACTAAAATGGAAAGTATAAGTACTTCGATTCATGAAAACAAGTTTCCACAGCAAATCGGGAGACGTCCAGCGATCTTCCTTAACATTTAAGCTTCCATTTTATTTGAGGCAGTTGACGACTGCAAGGACTGTCTTTTTGGAATTGCAGGAGAACGTTTTAGGTCTGATGGAGCCTTCAAGGAGAGCTGTTTTATAGTACATTTAATGTAAGGAGAAAATGGTAAACTAAGGAGAGCTAAAAATCACTCTCCTATATCGGATTTAAGGAGAGCAGCTAGAGTGATTGCTCTCACTCTCCTCAAAAGGCATGTCCCTGCAACTGCTTGGATTAGAGCTTCATCTGAGGCAGTCAACTGCCTAATTTAGAGCTTCATTTGACTGCCTAAATTAGAGCTTCATTAGAGACTGTCGACTGCCTAAATTAGAGCTTCATTTTAGGCAGTCAACTGCCTAAATTAGTGCTTCTTTTGAGGTCGACGACTGCCTAAATTAGAGCTTCATTTGAGGTGAACTGCCTAAATTAGGGCTGAAGGTGAAGGTCTAAGAACTGCCTATAGTGCTTCATTTTGCCCATTTTACAGGTCTAGGTACTGCCTATGTGCTTTCAGGTCTATATAGAGCTTCATATATCAACAGCTTCAAGTGACTGCCTGTATTAACTGCTTAACAGACTGCCTAATAACTGCCTAATGAAGGCTTTCATTTCGGTAAGGGATTACACTAGGTTCAGTGGTACACACCATCATCATCCCTATATCTTCGTGTTAAAAATTGCTGTGGTAGTACGATAAATCCTCACGTTTTTCAACAACTACGCATGGTGATTTTATTCGAGATAGGCCGAGCGACTTAGGCTAAGCATACAATTTGAGATTTTGAGAGCCTGCCACACTGTTTCTATTCTATGTTTTACGATTTTCGCATGATCAGTATATGGCTGGTCGTAACCGCCTAACGTGGAGCTGCTACGCGTAGCTTACTTTTTCGCTTCGGAGCTAAATTGACCAATCATGTTAGATCTTTTCATTACGCGGAGCCAGTTGATGCATCATCGCTCCAGAGAGAGAAAACTCTTGCCAAAATTAATGTTTACTATGTGGATTTTAAATGAATCGAATGTAAATAAACCACAAACAGTTGTACAGGATCAATACCATTGTTTGATTAGTGTATAGTCAATGTTACCTTGCATGCATGTGCCATGTGTGTGGCGTGTTTGTTTGTTTGTCTACTGTGTCAGGCCAGGATCACTGACACCCACGGTACTGATACTGTCATACTATCACGGTGATCATATTGTTGAATGTTGTTGACTTTAAAATAATCATGATGCAGTCATGTCTACAGTAGAATTCACCACGACCTTTGAAGGACTTAAACCCCATTAAAAGCTATTAAACCAAGATAACACTCAATGAAAACAGCTCAACTATGTTACATCAGATCTTCTCTGGTTAAATACACACTGCACTTGTGTCTGTTTTACCTGTGCAATGAACAATGAGCTGGTATTATAGTTTCAGTTGGGTGAATGATTATAAAGCTTAACGCAAGGTAACAATACTGTCTGGGCTTTTGTTTACTTAAATGAGACAATAGTCTGCTTATTGTTAACCAGCGTTCTTGAAAATGAGAAGCATAATGGTTTGCAGACTTAACACGGTTTAGAAATAATTTGTTCATATTTTTGGTGTTATCTGTCGTTTACATATCCTTCCTAAAACACAAAAGTACCAATATTTCCAAACACCTAAATTAGCTAAAATTTAGGAAATGTTACAAAACTATATTTTCTAGAATTTCAGAGAATACTTTAAATATTGACTGGTTATTTTTTACACAGTGACGCCATATAGGCAATGGCATAATACTTCTAACATACACTAGGTCACGCACAATGGTGAGCGCACTGAGTATTGTGTATAGGAAAACGGGCAGTACCGTAACTACAGTATGTATGGCCTACTACTAGTATATAAAGTAAATCCGAACTGGTTTGCTGAAGGTCGAATTCGCAGGCCACGCCGCGCAAGATGTACAAATCAGCTCCCGGCGATACACTGCAGATCGCAGAATTGTGTGCATGGTTTACCATCACTCTGCCTAGCTATATAGTTGTGTACAATACTGTATGAGTTTCCTGTGAGTGCGTGTCCATCTTAATAATAAGTCGGTTCGTACTTTTCATAAATTACTTTTGAATCATAACTATCGTGGACCGAGGATATCTTGCAACCACGTGAAGCTCGCCTGGCAAATTCTTAATGACTAAATTCGCTTCACGTAATGAGTAAGTCGACTTGATTGGTCAGTTTTACCTCCGAGTAATGAAAACTCTAACATGATTGGTCAATTTGGCTCCACGGAACAAAAAGTCAGCTACGCGTAGCAGCTCCACGTTGTGGCGGTTGCGGCCTACCATATCAGTATCCCATATGATATTTCTATTGTAAGAAAATTTTATTTGTTGTCACGTAAATCACAGGTTTCGTTTAAATGTACTAACTGGAAATTAAATGTACTAATTAGTGAGGACCGGTATTTTGTTGTGGATATGTTTAACTGCAATTTTGATGTAAAACATTTGAAATCCGCTGTAAAAATTTTGATAATATTCAACTCTTTGAGAAAATTATTTTATAAAGGAATGCTGGTAAAACCAGGTGCAATACAATGTACATTATTGACACACTATCACGCTCTTTATCTTCGTCAATAATAGAATAATCGATTTCAATCGAATTGAATGCATGAGTTTGTAGTTGACTACTGAGCGACCTAAGCGATCGATTGCTAGCCAATCAGATAGAACTCCTTTTTTATGCTTCAGTGAAATACCACTCGCCTGTCGCCACTACCACTCGCCGTCGCTCACCAACGGAGTATTAAATTTATATTTATCGATAGGACGTCGATACTGTGTGGTATGTTAGTTACTCCCAATTTCAGAGAAACACAGAACTAAACTTTTTTTTTTGTTTTTCCAATTTTATTACCCTGTACCTGAATCTGCTGGTGGAAAAAAAACGTACAGAACACGGAACTAAACTTGTTTAGTGTAAAATGTAATATTCTTGTTTGTCAGATCATGAAAGTAAGCATGCAGTAAAAGACATACTTCCAGAAAGCCGTAACTCATAAAGGGCAGCGTTCGAAATAGGGCTGGTCAGCCGGCCATTGGCCTGTAACTTTTTGGCCTGGCCGGTAACTTTTCTGACTGGCATCTAGTTGCCGGCCCGGCTGGCCGGTAACTTTTTAAGGTCAAGCCCGGCTGGCCTGTAACTTTTTGAGGCATATTTCGAACACTGATAAAGGGTTACTTCTGCTATTAGGTGCCATTACCAAGGAGTGGGATTTCTGTTAGCACAACTATGCAACATGAGCAAAGGAAATGTTAATTCAAATTTGTTTACCCTAGAACAAAATGCACTGTATAACAGGTATTTTTGTGAAGGCATTTTTTGTGTGATTTGAATAGTTTTGTGGTTCCTCTTCATGGTCTGAAACAGTTACAAATTAAAACCTGTAGGTTAAAAAATATTTTCGGGAGTTTTAAACCCGGGGGTACTCAGTACAAATGACCACACGGGGACGTGCCGCAAATATGGGTAGCATTTTCAGCCTTTTGGTATATCAATGACCCCTTTTTCAAAGCCTATTTTCAAAATTTTCTCAATTTTTTCGGAAAATAGCCCAATTTTCCCCTAATCTAGCCAAAATTTTCAAAATTTTCCCAAAATTTTGGGAAAATTTGTAAAAACTAAGACAATTTGGGTTAAATTCGACCGAAAATTTTGACTTTTGGTATATCAACGGGTCCAAATTTCTTGAAAAATTGGTATATTTATGGGTCCACTTTCAAATTCTCAGTGGCACGTCCCTACCAAAACCAAACTTGAGTACCCCCCCTGGGTTTTAAATTTCTAGTTGCCTGTTTAAACGTGAAAATTACCATGAAACCTTGGGTAATAAAAATTCCTTTAAAAGGAATAGGGTGGGCAAATGAAAAATTGTCAAGAGAAATGAAAGAATGAGTACATGTAAGTCAAGTTCACAATTAAAGACAGGGAAGATATGACACAACATCGATTTCCAATAGGGGAATAACACAAAACGTATAAACAAAGTTAAGAGTTTTTAACTTTATACGCTTGTTATTCCCCATTGGAGGTTGTCATATTTTCCCTGATTTTTATCTGATCTATTGCTTATCCTTTGTTCTCTGCTGGTCAGTTGGAACAGATTTTCCCTGTTTTTATATTAACCTAAAGCCAAGAATTTTCTGCTTTACAAATGCTAAATTCCGCTTTTCTCCGCTTTGTAATTTTAGCACATTTCTGACATAGTAAAATTTCACAAGAATCTTGTGACGATCATTGCGATTTGCAAAGTTGGGATGGGTAATTGGGTATCATGGCTGCAATGGGGCGTTGTACGGTAAATCTATGACGGATTTTACTTTATTTTGATGAATTTTGAAGACCCATTTCATTTAGTATTTTATTTATTTCTTTTCAATTGTATTTTTTTCCTTTTTCCAGGTCATTTTTGCTTTTTTTTTTTTTTCTCAGAATTATGCTTTTCCGCTTTATCTCCTAATTCGCATGATTTTCATGGAATTTCCGTAACGCGGAAAATTCTTGGCTTTATATTAACCCTTCACATCATAACACAAGGCGTTTTATGTTAACATTTTATATAAAACATGGTTATAAAACTTTTGTAGATAATAGTTATTTAAAACATTTTTGTAATCATACCTAGAGTTTTTTTGTTATCATCAGATAGAAAGACTTCTGCTCATCTTCTCTGGTGAGACAACAGGGCTGGGGTATCTTTCCATATCAAAGTTTAAAAATCTGTCATATCCATTTCCTCAATATGTTGTATTGCAACTTATGAGGGGAAATGTTTGATTTTACAATATTTCGATATTATTTTTTAACTTTGTAACTTTATTATGATTAACATAACTGTATTTCAAAGCGCCAAACTATATCATTATTTTGTCCCAACAAAAATAATCCAGGGAATAAAATATTCATTCATATGTTTATTTATTTTATTCAACCTGGGCCATTTCTACTGGTGCACATGCATTCTAATAATTTGTCTATAATACCTTATACAAGCATCACCAAGCACTATATGTACACACTGAACACAATGCACATACAAGCTGTATTTAAGTACATGCCAAAGCTGTCAGTATAAAATGATATATATGACCTTCACGATGCTATTAATTTAGCCCAAAGATTAGGAAAACTAGCAAAACTGGTGAACTGGTACTGTTCAAATAAAAACATCTGCAAATCTTGCTGCAATTTCCAAATAGTATTTCTATTACTTAAATAATTATTTTTGTTATTTCTTTTAATACAAACACATGACTGCCTATGACGACTTTATCGTATTCATTACATATCAAAATCAAGTAATAATTACAAAACTCGCCAGTAAACTATCACCTCTGTGGGTGTTTGGGATATAACCGCACGTAATATTTTCTCAACACTGCGGCATGTGAAAAAGTAGGTCAATAGTCAGAGAATATAGGGTGGAAAGTGCACGCCGCACTCCACCCAAAAATGTCCCATTATACTGTACCCTATCCTAGCTGCCATTGGCCTTGACAATTTCCTTCTATAAGCTCTATTTGTAACTGAAAATCATTTGACCCAAACAAGGAAACTATTAATATTGTATGCAGTGTTGCCAGTCTTCAGGAAATTTCCTGATTTCAGGAAATTTTACTCCGATGATCCTCGATCTACAAATGTATAGACAAAGTACATTTTTCAGGAAATTTCTTGCCATTTCAGGATTTTTTGACAACACTGACTGGCAACTCTGTGTATGGTAAGTTCACCTGATACTGGTATTGGTGAATTCTAGTAGACAGACGATATAGGTTACCATTGTATTAGGGGCTGTGCAATTATGAGTTGGGGGAGGGGAGTAAAAACTCCAAATGGCATGTCAAAATTGCTTGACCCCTCTTGGCCTGCCCAAATCTATGTCCCCCCTTTGCACATGCTCCCGATTTGCAAACCTTAAATGGTCTACACGTAAGGCGAACGTAGGGGCAGGGAAATTTGCATAAGCATTTCATTATATTTTTCTAAGCCTTTTTGGAGGGTTTTATTTAAAAGGTGCCCCATGAATATGTGCCAAAAATCGCTTGCTCCCCCCTCCCCCTTTGGCTTGTCAAATATTGCTTGCCTCCCCTTTTGGCTCATCAAAAAATCTTGCCCCCCAATTTTACCCTCCCCATTAGGGCTTGTAATTATTGCACAACCCTTAAATCAGCAAGTTAAACTTGTAAAAAATTTAATTTGAATGAACACAGCTGCCAACAGCATGACAATTGCATGTGTACACACTGTGTGATGAATGCCCTTGTGCGTGTAATATGTATAACATGGAAGTGAAACCATTGCACTCGTGATTGGTTAGTATTTTCATTAAGGTAGCAAGATTGTACGTGTGTTCATGTTGTATTTTGAAATATAATCGTGGTCAGGTTGCACAGTGTGTTCATTCAAATGAAATTGTCCCTATAAAAAAATAACACCAACACTTGCCCCTGCAGGGTTAAAAAGTGATTGTGGTAGTGTATTCCATAATGTATGATGATATAGTCAAGAAAAAATAGATGTTTAGATTAAAGCAAATCATTGAAGAGTTTAAACTCAACACTACACTATTATACACTCACCTGGAATGTTTCACTAGCTCGACTAGCGTCTTTAACCAGGCCCGTAGCCAGGGGGGGTGCGGGTGGTGCAACGCACCCCCCCCCCCCAAAATGCCAATGACCCAAAAAGTCCACTTTTTAGAGGTTTTTTGTGCCTTTTTGGTCCAAAAATGTTCAAATCCGCCCCACCAGTCCCAACAAGGTCCAAATTTTGAAAAAAGGTCCACTTTTTTCAAAATCAGCACCCCCCCAAAATAAATCCTGGCTACGGGCCGGTCTTTAACAGTCATATCATATGACATCATCAGTGAGGGATACCCTGATTGTAGAAGATATCATCACAGCATCACCATCTGAAGACGCTAGTCGAGCTAGTGGAAACATTCCAGGTGAGCTAAAAAAAGTGAAATGGTTCAAAATCGGCGAAACGGGAAGAATTACACACACAAATAACCATTTTTACCGATTATGCTGTATGTAGTACTGTGAAATTTAAGGGAAAACATAGTAAACTTCAACAAACCAAGGACTATGTTGCCTGCTGAACTGAAATTAACATAAATTGTGTATTCCTGCTGAAATACTACAATCACATGATCAGAGAAGATATAAGATGTGACATGATGAGGCTGTAAATATAAAATTCAAACTGAAATACTGCCACTCACAATGCAACTATCCATCATTGCCTCAAAGGCTACTTTATAATTTAATTTTACTCTGTAGTTTCATTTTGTTTCGCTGTTGTTTTGAAGGGGCATTTCATAATTTTAGTATCTTCTTTTTAGGATACGGTTTGGTTCACTAGATATTTACAAACAAGAACTTATTTCCATAATTTCAGTTACGACATAATTGCATGTATTACAAAAGTGTGGCTTCTGTGTTTTAATTTCTGTCTGTCTACAGACTGAAATTCAAATTGGATGATGTCTTTGTCAAACAACCATATATCTATAAGGAAGGTGATGCACATATACATTTAGGGATTAGATGTTTCACTGTTGTTCATCAGCGATTAACAACGAATGCAAGGTTGTCATTGCCACTCAACCTTACAAGATCTGTGATTTCTCTCTTGATATCAGAAACAAAAGTAATTAAGAATATGTTTAGCTGCTACTTCCAACACATTGAGCGTTTATGCGTAAGCTCCAGTCATGACAGATTTTACGCGCTCTCACGTAAACATGTATAGGTATACTTGCATTCGCGTATACTGGACTGTGGACTCATCATGGTTAAAACAACGCTTGGCTCCTGTACAAAGGTATAGGAAGAGTTGTTATGTAATCTTAGGGTTCTGGTATAAAAATCTCAACTATTTTTTTTGGAGAAAGTTTGAGATGAGAATGTGAATCACAAAGTGCCCCTTTAAGTCGTACATATTAAAGCCGTCTTAATTTATGATTTTCATCCAATTTTATACTCAAAATGCTGAAATAGTATTAGTTATAACTGTCGGGAAAGGTTTCTGTCAATTTTAAGCAGAAATAACAAGGTTAACTGAAAGAAACCCCACTTGCTATTTGGCTTTACTCAAAATGCTGAAATAATATTAGTAGCAACTGTCGGGAAAGGTTTCTGTTTATTTTAAGGAGAAATATATAACAAGGTTAACTTGCTATTTGGCTGTTTAATGTGGCATTCTATATGGGTGGATTAATGTGTGAATTATGTCAAAATTGCGCTGTTGACCTAAAACAACAAATTTGGGTGATTTCATTTAGGTGCAAGTCGCGGGACATGTGTAAACATTACAAATATGCCAAAAATCAGGTTTGAAAAAAAAATTACCAGATTTCATAAGATTGTTCCTGAGACTAGTCTCAGGATTGTTCATTATGGTTTTAAGTTATAGAGTCAAATGTGCATAAAAGCTAGTAGCAAATAACTAATAATGGTAGTGGTGCTATGTCTGAAAATTAAATTTACAAAAATGTAATCGTGCAATTTTTGTTAATATATAAAGAACTGTTGTAGTTGAATGAGACTTGAGGAGTGAGTGTTTATTCGCTGTCATAGTGCACGTTAGTAACCATTGGTTACTGCTCCAAGCCTGGGTTCATACACCTGTTCCGAATTTTGACATGCTATAGGCTTTGTGTTGTGATCATTTCGATCATTGGTTCGTAACAAAGAAAATGTGATCCAGTTGACCTAGCCATGGTCATATTCTAGTGTGCACTACGACAGCGAATAACATTTCTTTTATTGCCTTGAAGGTTTTTGTTTTTGTGTACCATTGGCATCACCTTCATCTTTATCCTCTAGTTTGAGCCAAAATAGGGGTATATATTTTTACAGAAGGGCTTATTTTTTCTGTACCTTAATTTTCAAGAGAAGTTTATTTCCCACGACTTGACATGTTTTTAATGGTTAAAAGGGCTCTTTTTAAATTTTCTGCCATATAACATCCAAAATGGACTTTTCCCCCATTCCAACTTTGTAGGTAATTTTCAAGTTTATATACCTCTGAGCCAAAGTTGTCCAGATTTGATCAACTTTCATTGTAAAGTTTTAACTTTTGAGAACATTTGCAAAAATGTTCAGAATGGGTCAGCATTGCCCAATGTGTGTGTGTGATATAGCTTACTGCATACATACGAGGGGCAGTCAGTATGTTTTAAGAGTTGTCTCGTGACGTCATTTATGGATTGTTTTCATGGCATTTCTCAATGATTACATAAACACTGTACCTTTGTCTTTCATACAACACATGTAAAAATTATATCATACACATGATTACGTAACAGCATTAGCATAAAATCAATAGTCTAGGGACACTGCCAAATCACGCAAAAAGGCGGGCCTTTTAAATTACAGAAAATACACGTGTTTACAATGTCTGAGAACAGCAAAAGTACAAGGTGCATATGGCTAGTTTTGGGTAGGAATAAACAGTAGGTCCTCAGTTTGCATTTGGTAAAATATGAGACTTGTCATTAAACTTTGGTGGAAATGGGACGCCTGGAAACTTCAACAACTTTAGGGCTTGAATGGAAGCTTAAATTATTCTGCAAAATGGCGAAAATGAAAAAACAGTTATTACAAATGACATCAATTATCTCCAAAATTAAACATACTAAAATATAATGACTGGTCACGTGTGAGAGCTGGTACTCAGTGCGATGATAACTGGTGCAAATCAAACAACAATCTGCGCATGCGTAGGTGGAATGACCGATACAACATGGTGGAAATGCACGAAAATTGCAAAATTCCATGTAAATAGGGCCTAAAATATTACAAAATGCTATGAAAATTGTAATTTAAATATTCATATGAATTTTTATGGATGATCTCAACCTGAAATGAACAGAAAAGTTTAAAAAATTAATTTCTCATTCAAACGATGGTCTCTCTCTTTGTACCACTACTTTTTGTATAAATGTAACAATGGTAGAATAACAGTTATATTGTAATCACGGATTCAAATATTTTCTAGGGAGACTCCCGTTTAAATGTTTAGAGATTAGTCAACAGAACTGGTAAAAAAATTTAAATTTCCACGTTAGCTATTTTTGGCAATATCAAGAATTTTAAAGAAAGAAAAGCCTTTTTTTTTTGTCAAAAATAAGACATATTTGACCACGCATTTTAAATAAACTAAAACCTTTCCAGCCCAACAAACATGGTTTAATGAACTGGTAGTTGTGTTCTATTACTGTTCCAAACGGCAGCATTCTCCATTCTTTAATTCCCGAGAAAATATAGAAAATACAACAATACCTCATTTCGGCCTCTTATTTCCCTTAACAAAAACGACTCAATTTCACCAGGTGACTCTAGACCATTGATTTTATGCTAATGCTGTTACGTAATCATGTGTGTGATATAATTTTTACATGTGCTGTTTGAAAGACAAAGGTACAGTGTTTATGTAATCATTGAGAAATGCCATGAAAACGATCCACAAATGACGTCACGAGTCAACTCTTAAAACATACTGACTGCCCCTCGTATTAAATACAAATATTTACTGCTCTTGAGGGATCTGGTGGAATCTATTGGTCCCTGAGGTGAACTGGATACCGTGGGCCTACCATTTTCCCCGAGACAGCAGGTTTGTTATTTTATATCCTTTATTAATATATTCTTTGTTCATTGATTGGTTAAATATTAGAAACGCAAGGCCTTTATCATAGACATAGGCCTATGCATACATGTAGGCTAGGCTTAGTCAAGGCTAGGCTGGCCTTGCTTTGTTTTGTTTGAATGATACTGATTTAACTAATTAATGAACAAGAATATATTAATGAAGGATATAAATCACTTTTTTTCTGTAGTCCTTGTTTCATAGGACAGTACAGATAACAGGTTACCTTTAGCTTAAAGTGGGCATAAAAATTGACCGGCGAAACCCGACTGACCATAACAAAACGCTGACTCCCATCTTTCTATTACAAAAAAAAAAAAAAAAAAAAAAAACCCAATGGACTATTTTTCCAACCAAACCAAGATATTCTTATTTTAGTATTAGTATTTTTAGTATTATTTTAGTATAATTAGTATTATTTTGAAACTCCCAATACTGATATTATGCATATTGTGTATATTTCTTTGTATGTTTATGTTGTATGTATTTTTTGGCATCTTTTGATGCCATAGAATAGTAGTGTGCCCAAAAAGAGCAACAAAAAAAAGAAGGATTATAGGCGCTAGCGACCAAAATCGTTCAGCTCAGTTGGGTTCACAATTTTCAAAACCTGCCAGATTCCGGAAGCTCATGGATTTTATGTGTTTTTCCCCGAATGACATTTTCCCCAACTGATAGGCTTTGTGCACGCCACTGATTTCTACTGTATGATATATCCCAAATGCGCAAATGCAATAAAACATTGATGTCACTACTAAACTTAAGGTAAACCAAAGTTTAGTATCAAGTCTGCCATGATAAATTTATGAATATTGAATCTGTATGAAACAAAAACACTGTCAAATTACTGTGTTGTAATTTGTCTGTTGGAAGACAAAAATTACAAATGTGACATGTCATAATATCAAAAGGTACCTTACTATAGATGAGTTGACTTCTGACGTCAATGCCTGGCAGTATCATCACAATTGCCATTGATTTTGCCTGGCAGTATGAGCGCGCATCATATTTTGTTCAGGGCTTGTGTTTTTAAAACTCCTGCTACATCACAATAATTGGGCTATTGAACAGTGTAGTGGTTACATGGGGTTCACTCAAGCATACCAATATACCAGTCCCTTGCCTTTGTTGATAAACATTGAGGTCAACTCATCTATAGGTCCCTTTAAAAGTATTGAGATTTTAACTTTACTTGAAAGAATAAAGGCCAAGCTTTAAAATGATACCTTGGTTTTTAAATTTGAGGTGATACTTTTGAAAACATAGTGAAAAGTGTTTTTGATCTTATTATTTTGTTTTTATTTTTCAAATTTATTTTACCCATATCTTAATACAAGCTAATGTTACCTTTTGATGCATCACAAATATTGGACATGTCTTTGTCAAATGTATTCCTAGGATTCTGATCGTATAAAAACTGTTTTGGAGGAAGTTGGAAATTAGTTTTGTTTCTTCTTTTGCCTAGGTTACCCAATCAATGGATGTTTTGGGATATCCACTGTTCTTCCATGAGGCTCTGGGGTGAGGCTGTGAATCATGCAGTGCCCATTTAAGTGCAATTATCAACGACAAATAATCAATCAGCTTGCTACAGTTTTTCCTCCATTAAAAACCTTGCACATAAAATGTCCTCTCAATTCCTGGGTCTAGAACCAGTTCACCCATGCCACCTGTCAAGGCATTGGGCTATTCCTGTTGAAATCCATCCACACCCTATGGAAGACATTGCCTTAATCTTTTACACACAGGGAGTATGAATTTCAAATGAAGTTACCTTAATGGGTGACTCCATTAGAAATTTATACCCCTATGTGGGAGATAAGGCTATGCCTTCCATAGGGGGTATAGATTTCAACTGGAATAGCCCATTTTGACTTTTGTCATGCAGCCTTTGGATCATTGACCACCTGTGTTGTACAAAGTAAATAAATTGATGTATGAATAATTAATAGTCTTTGTATAATGCTGCTGTGTAAATGTAAATTGCGTATGAAAATATTCATAAAATATATATTCTATGATAATGATGTAAACTATTCTGAAAAAACACAATAACTGAAATATTAAATAATAAACATCAAAATATGGATATGTGAGTGGCTTTGATTTCTTTGTAGTTGCTTGTCGCTTCAGTAATTTTAAATGATTTGGAACACTTCCTAAAATTTACGATACTATTTTTTGCAGAGGGTTGAAGGTTGAAATTTCCGCTTGGGGTTGTTTTAGGGGGGGGTAAAGTTTCTTGGGGTCAAATTAGCAAACCAACTCATTGGGGTTCAACTCCCGCCCCCCCCCCCCTTGCAAAGACCACACTGGAATGGGGATCAGTATGGTTATCTTGCCTGCAGTTTTCAAATCTTAAGCTGTGTGCATGTATGGTACTCATAATATATACCAAAGCATACTAGTATTTAAAGGTCCTTGAAACAATAGACAGCCTCATCCCCCATTTTTCTTTATCAAAACTGAGATTTTAGTCAGAAAGCTCATTCTCATTACCTCAGTGAAATTTAAAGCTGGAGACAATTTTCATTTAAATCGTGTGCAGAAGAACGTAGTGATTTGTGGTAAGCACACCGGAAGTGTATGCAGTATCCCATGGGCATTGTTATACACATTTTTGCTTCTCATACAGTGGTGTAGGGGGGGGGGCAAGGGGCACATGCCCTGGGCGCCACCTGGGGGGGTATTGAACTGACAATTCAGCATCGATTCTGTGCCCATTCCATTCCAAGCGATGAAAGTCAAAATTTTAGCTCACTTCGCACACATTTTAACACAAAATCATTTGAAAGATCAATCGAAGACCGATATTCAACTTCATAACCAAAATTAATATTTAGTGGTAGGCCCTATTTGTGCAAATTGTGTGCAATTGTTTCATGAATTGAGGTTTACCATTATGCATTGGGGTGCCATGTATCCTTAGCCCTGGGCACAGCAACCCATAGCTACGCCACTGTTCTCATCAAAATAGCCCAAAATCACTAGCAATAATTTGGAAACATTGTTTTAATGGTAGGCCTTAAGCTTATAATCTTCGAAAACAGAATGTGAAAAATCAGACCATTCAAGAAAAAAGAATCATTATACATTACTTGCTGAATTCAGTGGTGTGTACGAAGAAAGTATACAGACTGTATCAAAATGATTGGTACTCATCAGTTTCAGTTTAAGTGTTTACTGAATAGCCTGCTTCTTCCAAATGCAACATTGGATCCACTTGAAATGCCCAGGATTTATAGTATTTTTTTAAAGTATCTAATTCCAGTCAGCGGCACTAGCTTTGAAGTTCAGTGTGTTCTGCATTAGCTTAGTGTTTAGGTGCGCGATCAAAGTGGTGCATACATACACGGGAAGCAAGAAACAACGCTAAACCAACGTAGCACATGCTGATCTTCGAAGTTAGTGCCGCTGACTGGAGGTAGTGATATAAACTATATATATTTCATCTACAAATAAGGTAGATCCAATGTTTCATTTTGATATGGTAGTCTTTTCTATAATCACTGATAACTGATGGGTATCAATCATTTTGATACACTCTGTAGCTTCAAAAGTATACTAGATACATGGTACAAAATTTGATGTTAATTTAAAGCTTGCATGCTAATCTATATAGCAAAGTGTTTTTTACTGGTTTTGTGGGAATGGATCACATATTGAAGAACGTCTTGTTTAAATTGGTTATGAAATTTATGGGACACCCTGTATTTTAGTAATTATTGCAATACATTTTGACAGACACAAAACTACAATCATAAAAATAACCTTTCTGTGATAGTTTAATATAGAAATAAACTCATTTAATTTTGTTTATTTTAAGTTGTTTTTGTTTCCTATTGATTACACATTGATATAACCATCAGCCTGTTACACAGGTGTTGTATATTCCAAAGAAACAGCCATATAAAATTGCCATCAAAAAACCGATGTCACCTAATGCATACACCATCATTAGGACATCATAAAGGTAAAACTTGGATTTGCTTATAGTTGTATTCTGTGATTACTGAAACCAAAATAACCATACAATTCCTCCCATGTCTATTTGGACAGTTCATTTATGGAGCACTGGTTTATGTATATACCTACATTTGGACAATCCAACCAAGCAATCTAAGAAAGGGCATTTTACTTAAAGTCTCAGAAATATTGAAAACATTTATTAAGTAGTAGCCCATTTTGTTTTCAAGTTCTATGTAGATTACTTCATGTTAGCATACACTATATTAAGGGGTACAATACACCCCTGGCCAATTTTGTGCCTATTTTTGCATTAAAAAAAAAAAATTATAGCACATTGGTGACAAGTAAGATATGCATATTATACTGTACTGAACATTCAGCAACTCAAAGCACTCATTTATTCTCATTTTAACTCATTTATTGATCAAATATTGGTTTTCCCTCATTTTTGACTGTAACTCCACAACTGTTGTCTGTGCTGAAATAAAATTTTCAGTGCAGTAGTTGTAGTCCTTGCCCCTATAATATACATATCTTACTTGTCCCCAATGCACTATAATGTTTGAGAAAAATGCAAAAATAGGCACAAAATTGGGCAGGGGTGTAATACCCCTTAAGCTGTTGTATAGTACCGTACTGACGCGAGTATAGTCCCACCCCGTTTTTGGGTGAACATTTTTCAAAATTGGGGTGGGATTATACTGAATTTCAAAAAAAAAAAAAAAAAAAAATTTAATTTTAATTTTTTCGGTTTTGAGTGTCCATGGACCTAGACCTAAATGTTAGGATCATTCATGGTTGACCTAAAAAAAAAAAAAAAAAAAATTTCAAGATGTTTTGTTATTTTAATATGAAAATTGATAATTTGTATTCATGTCATACTCTATTAATGATTTCAAAATGCATTGAATTTGAATGCATCTTGACATCATTAATAGAGTATGACATGAATACAAATTATCAATTTTCATATTAAAAATAACAAAACATCTTGAATTTTTTTTTTTTTTTAGGTCAACCATGAATGATCCTAGCATTTAGGTCTAGGTCCTGGGACACCCAAAGCCGAAAAATAATAACTTAAAAAAAAAAAAAAATTTAAATTTTTTTTTTTTTTTTTTTTTTTAATTTCTGAAATTTTCCGAAAGTTTGGGGGGTGGGACTTTACTCGAAGGTGGGACTATACTCGCGTCAGTACGGTACATGTATTTAGCAAGGTATATCCTTCTTTAGTGTCTGACTGCTCTTTCTGATTATTGCGTAAAAAGAACTAGGTCACGCAAAACTACACAGCTTGATTGGCTTCTGAGGTGCTGATGTGATGATGACGTGATTAGCTAATCAGAACCTCACTTCTGTGTTTACGCTATAAACAACGCCAAATCGACAGACTGCTGAAGAACCATGTCAAAAACTATATAGTTTGATCAGCTCGTAATAGGCGGGAAATATTAGGCTTTTACCACTACGCTGAAAAGTAGACCATCATTAAGAGTGCTATTAGTTGACCTGTCTGGTCTATATTTTGTGTGTTGAAAAAAGTAGGCAAAGTATATAACTTGAATTAATAATTCATGAAGCTTCTGGCGAGATGTCACAAGAACATCCTCAAAATAAAATATTTTGATATCGGCACGCCGATTACGAACTGAACAAAGATCACTCCATTCACTTTCACTTCATGATAGAGATTCTCCTTGCATTATGCTCTCATCTTGTGATGGCAATTTGAACTGGGGTCCATTTCACTAAACTTTTAACCCTTCGTAACTCAAGTACCCGTTCACAAAGTGATGAATACCCAAAACTAGACGTAACTTTATGAAGGGTCTCTGTAGTAAATACCTATTACTTACGAAGGGTACCATTCGTAAGTTTAGTGAAATGGACCCCAGGTTTCTTTTGGACCTGTACAATTTAAACAAAGTAAATGTGTACAATGCAATATTAGTTGCTAAACCTTGCTCAACTAGTAATATGCTATAGGCTATGCAAAACATTATGGATTGATATAGAATGGCTTGGTTGGGTGCTACATGTGTCATGTGTGTTTTGTTACAGACACAATGCTAACTTGGGAATTTATTAACACAAACATTGTCAAAAAGTGAACAATATTTGCCCATTACTAGTTGAACAGAGCATAAACTTGATGGTGCTCAGTCATACAATTCACACAAAGTTCTAAATTATTCAGAGCGTCAGTTACATGGCAGTTTGGCTTGACCCACAAGGCATTAAGGCTGTATTCAAATGCTTGTTTTTCACAGGTTCTCCATCCATTTTTAGTGGTTTTGAAACACCTGTCTCTTCCAAACCCTCCACTGGGTCCATTTGAAATGACCAGACTTGGAATAATGAAGTCTGGTCAAGTGGATCCAATGGTGCTTTTGGATGAGGCAGGCTTTTTCAGAGGCACTAAAAATGGATGGCGAATAAGCATTTGAATACAGCCTGTATGCCTAATAAGTTACTTGTCAAAAAGACAAATAGATTGGCTTGACCGATGGAAATTAAAAAATCTATTCAGGCCAAAGTTGGACATATATATAAAATATAGGCAGAAATAGGCAGCAAATATCAACAGAAACATTGTCTTACAACGTCACAGCCAAGTATGCTGGAGATATATAGGTCTTTAGCATTACCCCACTGGGAATAATATTCACTGATAACTCAAGTTGCTAAGACAGCTGTAGCCAGGGGGTCCGATGTACCCATTCCAACAAAAGGTCCATGTTTTATGTTAAAATGTGTCTTCTGAAAAAGGTCAAAATTTGGAAGAATATTTCACACAGGTCCACTATTATAATGAACGTGATCAATAAAGGACCCCAAAAGTCCAATTTTGAGGTTTAAAGTCCACTTTCCAATTTTTTTTTTTTTTTTTATGAAACAGGTCCACTTTTGGAAATCCTGTATTTCCCCCAAAAAAAATAATAAATAAATCTTGGCTATGAACCAGTGTTGCCAACTTTGGCCTGCATGGATCAGCTTGTATCACAAATGCCAAACCACATGTAGCATCATTCACCACAAGACCACTGACAACTACACATATATTTTGGTCAGTTGATAAGGCACACTTGAACAACTTGTACAATATTTTACATCATAATTAATGAGTGTAGCTTGATTACAATCAGAATCCAACATTTACTTCAACACAATCCCCTAAGGTATATTGATCGTTTTTGGAATATATAAATGTTCTAATTAAGATAATATATTCTAGGATCACAAGCCAATTACTTGGCAACATATATTCTAAAAGTATAAATATTGCTCAACATTTTAGCAATTATAATAAGAGTTGTGGAAATAAATACATAATGGGACACTACACCATATACAAAGAAAATAGAAGTCCACAGCAGGTAGCTTCTAAAGCAAATTATACACAAGTACACTAACATACACACTATATGTCATAATTATCCAGCCATTAAAATGAGCTCAATTTGTCATTCTGACTGCATGTTTTAAACAGAGAAATACACTCTAACATGCCTGTATTGGGCTATTCTAGTTATAATCCTATACCCCCTATGGAAGACATGACCTTCATCTCCCAAACAGGGAGTGTAGATTTCAAATGGAGTCACCCTAATTGATATTCATACTCTCTGTGTGAGTCTCACAGTCTCACACCAAGATAGCATAATCTCATGCCAAGGTAGTAAATCTCACGCCAAGAGCTTCAAAATTAGTAAAATCTCACGCATTGTAAAAATAAATAGTTGTCCCTACTCCCACACTTCTTAGATTCTTGAGCGCTGTGGCTCAAATAATCATGAGTCAAAGTGAACATTGTAGTCGGCAAACAATAATTTCATCCCGGTACGCCTCTGTTCGACAGTGTCTCATGCCAAGCAATCCAAAAAGTTGACAGCCCTGATTTGGGGTGTATCGATTTTAACTGGAATAGCCCATGAGCATTCAGGTCAGAATGTAGTTAGACATTTTGTTTGCACTTCGCAGTTGTCCAGCTGATGATTTGTGTGAAGAAAATTAATCACAGCTGAGAACCAAAAATAAAACAGAACCAAAAATGGTATCATATTATAAGATTGTACATTGTGGCTTTTAAGCAGTAATTTTTGGTCAAAATTATTTGAATACATTTAAATATATATAACAAAAATGTCCATCTTCCATCAATCAATGTGAGATTGAATTTTGCTTCTACCCTGAAAGTATTGATGTCAAAGGGAGATGTTCACATGTGGAGACATATATAGTTTCCCATAGCACATGATAGCAAATATATAAAACAGTGCATTTTGTGACCAAAACTTGTACAACATTTGCTCATATATCCTGATTTTTTTGCTACTTCCTTTGTAATATGCTATCTACACAGGTGTTGGCCCTGATCATTTATTCGTATATCCGCCATTTTGGATTTTTGCCATTTTGTGCATTTTGAAACCAAAGACCAATTTTTTCTTCATTTTTTAAAGTTCGGCAGAGTGCAACACTATCGTAAGTGCAGTAGAATGCAATAGCTGCCATTTGCAATGTACATACTTTTAACTAATTACACTAGAAAAAACACCCAACTACATGTAAAGGTGATATCTTGGGGTTAGCTTAGTGGCCATCAGAAAAGTATACAGAACATCAACACTTTTCAATGAGCATGATGAGGGGATTGTGCTGCAAACAATAGGTATTTTACAAAAGGCAGCTATTTCATTCTACAGCACTTATGATAGTGTTGCACTCTGCCGACGACATGCCTCAGAAATAAGGTGTGTCAGGGGAACCCCAGAGATGTTGGCTTATTTCGAGGCCTGGTGACACTTGAGTGAAGTGCACTCACAATGTAGTCGGAGTTCTCCCCTACAATTTCATTGCCTACCATTAAGTGCACTCACAATGTAGTCAGAGTTCTCCCCTACAATTTCATTGCCTACCATTAATACCACCACAGTTTATATAGCCCCTATCTTATAATATTCACATAATAGTAGTCGTAATACTACATTACTTATAACTCTGTACATTATTAAATAACAAGCAAAATATATTGGTCGTCCATCTCTTTTCTGATTTGAAAAAGACTTTGAACAGTTAAAATGCCCTTCTACAATCCCGGTCAAAATTGGTGGAATATCAATTACAATTGAACACATGGTTTAAACAGCTTTACACAAGTGTTCCAACTACTTTTGATCACAATTGTAGTTATTCTCTATAACTTGATAGTTTAATAATGTTGTGATTTATACAGTGCCTTTCAAATCTGTCAAAGTGCTTTAAATTTAATCCGCTGTAGTTAGAAAATATCAGCTGCCATACAATGCCCAAGGCATGCTCATACCTTTGGGAGGTGTTCAATGGACAATACTCATAACAGCTGCCCATTTCACCCTGGGTAGAGAGTGGCAAATGAGGTAAAGCGCTTTGCCCAAGTGCACAAAACCACGGCATCCTCCAATTGTGAGCCCTGTACCACTGTGCCCTATAGAGGCTGTCAGCCTTTTCCACGGGAGCCGCCATCTTGTGGGTACTGCCGTTCTGCATGTCATGCGTTAGACATTACGCCCCAATTACGCGGAAGTCGCAGCGGGTGATGCACCTCTTCAGTCAAGTGTCAATGCGGTGATCTTAGCAACAACGCACTCCGTACCCACAAGATGGCGGTGTTTACGCCACGATGACTACCTCAATACAGTTTGTCCACTCAGAAGTACAAAGTGATAACGTGTGCGTACACAGCGCGTAAACAGTGCGCAGTGCTGTATCTCTGCTGCAGGTATGCATGCCTTCAAAGTTGACACAATGTGTGCGTCCGCATCGGTACTTTGTACTTCAGACTAGACAGACTGTAGTTTAAAGAATAGGCTGTTTACCTGCTCCTTGTAATGCATCACATAATACTGATTTGAAACTGTCATATTTCTCAGTGTTCCCAATTTCGAGAGATTTATGTCTCAAAAGACAACATCTCAGGTCTAATCACACAGAATTATGAGATTAACTGAAAATGTCAATTTCCGTGGACTATATACCAGTGGCGTGCGCAGCACATTGAAAGTGGTGGGGCCAGGTTGTTCAGTTCCCCCGAATGGAGTCTGATTAGGAGCAAATTTGGATGTTTTTAACGTTTTATCGCCGAATCCCCCGAATAACCAACAAGAGTGGGGCCATGGCCCCCCTGCCCCCCCCCCCTTTGCGCACGCCACTGCTATATACACCACATATCAAGAAAGAGATGGATGATCCCTAGAATATCATAACATTTCTATCATCTACAAGGCCTGTACTCCTGTCGGTAATCTATTCTTATACATGCCAGCCAATGATAACGCAGCACTGTAGATCATTTGTCTTCTAGAAACACCTGTAAAAGCTAAATGCCAGTCCGAGCGATGGACACCGGGGGTGCCCCTCTCAATGACCTCACCACAGGTCACAGCAAGTCCTGACCACCTCAAGTTGTAGTCAGGTGGTGTTTGTTCTTGCGCTTGCATGATGAATTCACTTGGTATAGGTGTGGCTTGGGTGAAGACTTCAAGGGATACGTTGTTGGAAGGATCTTGGAGAACAATGCAGCCTATGTCAAACCACCTGTGAGAATAATAGGAAAGATATTGTCTTTTGTGTACATTTTGTAACTACTTGTATTCATTTTTAAGAGTTAAAACTCTTGCATATTGTTTGAAACTTAATTGATGATCAAGGACTTAGTACACATTACAAAATTGGGATAAGCACAATTAAGGTCCTTAATTTGTATCATAAAATGATTGATTGGTTCATATTACAGATCTAATGCCCTGAAACTACACTAGGATCCACAACATGCTCATCTATAAGGGGCACAGTTCTTTAACCCCAACATATGTGTACATTCATTGAATGACCTTTGAAATTTTGGGTACTAAAACTCATACTCTGCAACTTGACATTGTGATGAGGCCATTGTGGTCCATTATAGTGCTACCTCAAAATAAGTTGGTTAAGTGACTTTGTGCATGAAAGAGGCAATATGTTAGTATTCACATGTCAATTGGAATTGTTTAAGACAGCTGTGCACTCTCAAACATGCATATAATAAAAGTGCCATAACTTGAAGAGCACAATACACACTTTATAATCTGGATAAATCTGGATTTTCTTTGCTAAGTATTTATAAAAAACATTACAAAGTTCATACATATCAAAAAAGCTCAAATTCTCGAAAGAATCAATGTTTAGAGTACACAGCCATGTTAAAGAGACTCAAAATAGTGCCCAAACCATTCAGCTCATATTAAGACTCTCTATTGTGTAAATGATAACAAACCATGTTAATTCAGAGACCTGCTGTTAGCTCACTTATTATTATTATTATTATTATTTCTATACAATAATACATACTTTTCCGGTAATATCTCAGCAATGAAACTCTCCACAGAAATAACAGGTTGCCTCTCCCCCACCAGACCATTTCTTCTCAGATTTTCTATTCTCTCCTCAGCTCCCTTGAGTCCCGCGGCATAACCTTCTGGTTGTGGCGCAATATTAGACTGCGCTGCCTGACCTACGACTGTGGCTTTGCCGAATATCTTCTGGAATGCGTCCCTGATTCCGCCTACTTTGACTTCTTTGTCGGAGGCTACTACAATGTATATGTCACCACCGGAATCTATAGCAAGCAAAGAAACAAAAGACTTCATAATGTAACAACAACACCATTTGCACTGTGGGTTCATAATGAAGTTACTCATTGTGGCACTTATTATTTGTGGTGAGTCTGATGTCCACATTTTTAATATTCATAACTTGGTTTCACTGAAAAACAATGTTTCTATCATCACCTTTTGATGTGAACTTATTCAAAGTAATGAAATTACGTAAGAAATACTGACACGTTCTGCAAACTAGAATTTTTGACTTCTAACACGGGGGGGGGGGGGGGGATATTTGAAAATTACATTGGTAGAGTATGGTAAATCTGCAATACTATATGCCCTGTTACAGCTTACTCAATTATTACGAATCATGAAATGCATGTAGGTGCATTGTCAATGGGTTGATATCAGGGAATTGTTTTGACAACTCATTAGAACAGCGGTAGAATGGCTATGAACACATATGGGTACCAAACGCACAATATGTCCTATACATGGATCCTGTGCTCGTCCTCAGGAGTAAAATTGACTTCCTGAGGACGAGCACAGGATCCATGTATAGGACATATTGTGCGTTTGGTACCCATATGTGTTCATAGCCATAATTCATAGATGCTCTAATGAACAAAGGTAAAACAATTACCACTGTTTGGCAGGGTTCCCGTTAAGGTTTTAAAAATGTGCGTCCGTAATGACGCAAGTTTGCTGACGAGGTTGCAAAAACTTGCGTCCAGACAGATTTTTGTGCGTCCATCTGAAATTCACGATTATGACGATACACACGTACCCCGGGTCTACACCTCATCAAATGTTGATTGTTAAAAATAAATAAAAGTGCATTTTCGCCGTGATATTCCATCTGCATTCGCTATGGTAATTTTTCTCATTTCTGTGTCAGTTTTGGTCCAAACGTGGTCAAAAACAGGTGCAAAAACATGAGCAAAGTCTGTCAATCTTGAACAAATTTTCGTTCGTATTTTACTTCCGTATTTCTTTTAAAAAAATTAACGTGGTGTTGATGCTACAAAGCTAAAACTAGCGCGCTGCCACAAATAATACGAAAAAGGGTTATCATTTGGATTTTGTCTTTAAAATTGCTTTTATTCATCGTAACAATAATACTAATAAAGGAAACCTAGATTATTTATGAGAAAATAAACTTAAAATATTAAAAATTGAATATTGTCAGGTTGTGATAAATAATTAAATAAACATTAACTGCACGTATTTTCGTAGAAGTTAGCGTCACGTGTTCAGTCCAGCAAGCTGGCTTGTAAACAAATCAATCGGGACTTCCCCAGGCCATCAAACATCGATCGTTCGGAAAGCATGCAAAAAGTGCACGATTTCCTGACGTTGCATTTAAAAATATTGCAGAATTTACTTCAATTCTTAGCAGGTGGGTCAACATTTTGGGGCTTTTATTATCTTAAAATATAAAGGAATAAAATTTCTTATTTTTATCATCAATTAATGATAAAATTTGAAGTTTTGTCTGCGTCCACATGATGTGACATGGACGCAAAATACTTGATTAGCCATGTGAACTTGCGTCCAAATTTGTAAAATACGCGTCTGGACGCAATGACGCACACTAACGGGAAGCCTGCTGTTTGGTAATGATTATACTAGAGATTATGCTTGTTCAAGTAACTTACGTATAATAGGAGCCATTCCAGGGTCCAAGGTTGTGATCATTGTATCAACAGAACTCTGCAACAACAACAAAACAATGATGGTAAAGCTATCAAAAGTGGCTAATTCATACAAACTGTTCTCTATGCGTAAGTCCATGTACATAGTTTGTATGGACCCTGCAACAGGTCTTCTGTCATCTAAGGAGTGCACCTGAAATACATGTAAGAGGCAGCAAGTCCACCATACTACTATTACTTCTACTACATGCCTCTCCTCAAATCACACAATAAATATCGTACTATCAAATGACCTTTTACTTGGATCACTCATCATGTTAGACATTTGCAAAAATCTACAAGTACATGTAATGACACTTCATGCCTAAACAAAATACAAGTTTGTTTCCTACATGTAGCTGCAAGGTATAGGGTCCACAACTTAGGTTCCCCCTAAATACTTTTCAAAATAAATCCAAAAATATTTGACGAAATGCACACCTGTCAAAAAGTAGCCTTATTTGTTTTACACATATAGACCAAATTATAGCATCACATGTCATTGCGTTCAGTCACAATGGTTCATTATGTGAATAAAGACAGTTTTCAACAGTGTTAACAGTTGCATCTGAGTCCATAGGAGTCAACTCTCAAACAATACAGTAAACCAGGTCTATTCATGTGTTTGTTAAAAAAAACCCTGACTGCTATGGACTCAGGAGCAACTTTTAAAATAGCCTCTTTTCTTACACAACCATTGTGACTGAATGCAATGATGTGTGATGCTATAAATTGGTCCATATGTCTAACACAAATAGGGCTACACATACATTTTGTAGAATATTTTTAGACTTATTCTTAGTTGTGGACCCTTTAATACAATCCATTATAATCATTTCAGCTTACGAGCGATTTCACTACATTCAGTTTCTGTTTGTTTTTGAGAATGGAAGAAAACAATGCCTATTGTTTCATCCTAGCATGCATACAGGTGAAACCAATGAAACAAATCTGTAGTGCTTTCCATTGTCATTGACATTTTCTTTCTACCATATTTTATGGTTAAATGCAAGAAGGAGGTTAAGCCTGTGGTTCTCAACAAGCTAAATCCAGCCTGCCAACAACTGATATGTGGCCCTTGACCAAGTCATGTAGAAAAAAGTGGTGTAGCTGGCCCTCAAGCCCTCAAGTTTGAAATGTTTTGGCCACCTTGCAGTCCTTTGAAAAATAAAGTTACCAACCCCTGTCATAAGTATTTTGTTTCTAAAACTTCTTGCATTCAACTAAAGAATTTTAATTCTTAAAATTTTAATTCTTAAAATACTTATATGAGCAACAAATATTGTCATGATGCAAAGTTTGATATAGTTTACCTTTGTTTTCTCCACTACTTTCTTCACAATACTGCTGCCCCATCCAAACAACAGACCACTACCACCTCCCCCAGTATGGTATTCCTGATTAGTGGACAGCTCTGTAGGATTTGCACCACTGTCAAATGGAACATTGATGGCTGAACTGCCTGGATAAGAACCCTGCTGCATTCCACCCTGGGGAAAAAATGTAAAGATTTGTTACAGAATACAATGATGATAGGCCTTCATGACTTAGGGCTCATATTGAAATTCCCTTACACAGGAAGGTGTGCACCATCCTGCAGCTTTCCTGTGCTAGCGTTCTTTTGTTAAAATCCTGGGCAGGGTGTATCACTGATGCATATAATCCATCCGTTTTATGACTGAGCTTTCCTGAGGTGCGCGCTTAGCGAGGGGAATCCTGCCTTCTTTCTGTGTGAAAACGTGGTAGGGTATTTCAATATGAGCCCTTAGGACCACAGGAACAAATTGGACTTTGATGGCTGCACTATCTGGATAGGATAAGGGTCCTTCCTTCCACCTGGACCCTAGGAAAAAGAAATGGAAAGAGTTTGTAATTGTTATAGATTACGATTTATCATAATGGAGGTGATCAAGCAAAATCAGTTGGAACTAGGAAATATGAAATTTTCAGTTTCTTATAGGAGAGTGAAAAGCATTTGCAAAGTTGCATTTTGCAGAAAACTCCACTGAAATTGAACAGCCAGTTCCAAAGATATGAGCAACTAAATAGTTTCCAAAACAAAAGGAAAAATATTGCCTTTGTTTGGTTATATCTTTGGCTATACCCTGGGAAGGCAAATAGAAAGAGTTTGTCATAGAATACGATTTCGCATATATATGTGATGTAAAGGGGAAAAGTGAGTTGCAAAGTGAGTTGCAAATTTTAGTTCCAGTATTAGATTTAATTTACAAAATAAAGGGGAAAAAGTTCATTTTGGCATTTGGGAGAGCAGCCAGGCAATTATGCTAAGGCCTGCTACGGCACCAAGGCAATCACATGCCAATGAATACATCTAAAGTTAAACATTTTGTGGGGCACCAAGGCAAAGGCATGGGGCACCCAAGGCAATTGCCTTTGGTGCCTATGGTTATTCTGTTCCCTAGATGTGACAAGCTAAATGACTTGCTTGTTACCAAAATTGATTTTGAGATACAGGATAAAATAATAATAGTGTATTTAACTTCTTCTGTATTTTATTGTTCTGAGCAACACTAACATTACCATATCTCTGGATCCGTAAGTCCAATTGTGATGACAATTTCATCAAAATAAAGCTCTGACACAGTATGAAATTATAAACTGCATTTTGATTTTCCCTGACAAAAGATTCATTCTGTTTGATCCCATCACATATGATTATTGATAAGTCTTCTGGACCTAGACCACTGGTGGAACAAATGGGACTTTGATGTTTGTACAACCTGGATAAGGACCGTGCAGGGCTAAGGATACATAACAGCGCCCCTCCAATTCCTGCAATAATTACGTGTGGAGCGCGCAAAAATTTGCACAAATGTCACTAATTAATTTTGGTTACAATGAAGTTAAATTTTGGTCGTAAATTGATCTTTCAAATGACTATCTGTGCTGAAATGACTTTCATCGCTTGGAGGGGCGCAGAATCGATGCTGAAGAATTGGTCAATTGGGTGCCCCCCCCCAAAGGTGTTACAAAGGGTATGTATCCCCCCGAGACGACACTTCTTGCTACATTTAATCGTGCGGTGAAAAAAACAATGCGATAACATACAAAAGGATTTCAAAAACATAAATGATTACAGGCAACTGCATCAAACTCTATTACAACTCTAATACAGATAAGCACTAGAAATTAAAAAAAATTTTAGCAGAGTTTTGAACACCCTGACAGATTTAAGGTAGTACTACACCCCTAATAAATTTTGTGACTAATTTTGCATTTTTCTCAAAAAATAACTACACACTGGTAACAAAAGTTATTTATTATAGGGGCAAGGAATCCAATTACTTCACTGAAATTTCAATGATTCAAGACAAGTGGTTCATTATATATGTTAAGAAATGAGGTACATTCTAGCGTTACCTCTTTTCTTATCATAAATAACGTACCGCTTGTCTTGAGTCACTGAAATTCCAGTGTAGTAACTAGATGCCTTGCCCCTATAATAATTAATATACATAACCTTTGTTACCAGTGTTTTATTATTTTTTGAGAAAAGTGCAAAAATAGTCACAACTTTATCAAGGGGTGTAGTACCACCTTAAAGGCAACTTATTACAAAGCAGAGTTGCAGCAAGAGAAAAGGTACAGTCACCATAAACCTTTGTTGAAGCTTGAGTAGTGAGCAGAATTGACTTGAAGATCTTAAAGTCTGTGATGAAATCTAATGATGAAGCACTTCAGACAGGAGAAAGACTGTGGCTTGCCCCAAAGACACAAAATGAATTTTGTATATTTGAATAAAGACAGTGTAGTGCACTCAGGTGATCGATGTGATCGCAGAACACCACCAAATTAGGCATGCGTTTAATAATTTACCATATTATATGCTAGGTCTACATGACTTGGTCCACTGTCAAATGGAACATTGATGGTTGTGCTGCCTGGATAAGGACCCAGCTGCATTGCACTTTGACCCTGGCAAAGAAAAAATGGGAGATTTCTGTAGAACGTATGATGACCTTGTACAATTCTGGAGGGTCTAGGCTATCTTTTAAATTGCAGAGTACTGCACATACTTGAAGATATAATAGATACATAAGGCTGTGGAAAAAGTTCTTAGGTTAGACTTGCATTCCGCTCTAAAGTAGGGGCAGTCACCGTAAAAATATGTTATGTTAGTGATTTTGTGTGATAGCAATGCAAGCTATATGAAACTTGAATATTAATAGTTCCTGCGACAGGCAGTTGTGATATCGCATTTTGGCCCGCCACTTGGGCTGAAAAGTCTGGCAGGTTGCAGGAATGGGCTGTTCCAGTTTAAATCAATATACCTCCCTATATAAAACATTTCAATCTTCTACACAGGGAATAATGTGAATTGCAAAAGGAGTTACGTGCATGATTCCATTTCAAATCTACACCCCCTGTGTGGCAAATATAAAGGTTATGTTATCCATAGGGGGTGTATGGATTTCAACTGGAATAGCCCAATGCTCACTCTCGCATTGGGAACAGACCTGCAACTATCTGGACATAGGACCTACCTGTACTGGGTACTGTGGTGCTCCAGGTACCATCCCTGGCACATCGTGAGCATGTCCATGACTGTGAGAGTGACCGTGATCATGGCTATGACCGTGATCATGACTATGACCATGGCCGTGATCATGGCTGTGGCCGTGAGGTTGGTACATAGGCACATTGGCTGGTTGCTGCTGAGGAGATGGCTCTAGTTCAGGCTCTTCAGCTGTCAGTGGTGATGGTGTAAAGATCTTGATCCCTTCTGTCTGACCAAGTGATGGGGGTGTGTATAACTGAGACTGAGGAGCTGCTGGCGGTGGCTGGCTGGAACTGGCTGGTGCTGGATCTATTGATCCTGGTGGTCCTGTGGGGAAGGTAGACAAAAACATGAAATGTCATCAGTTATACTGTGCATTTTTGTTAACAGGATTGAACAGGGATTATCATAGTTCAACTGTTATTTATTGATTAAATAAACCCCTTTTTAATAAGTACTTTCGAGGATTTGAAAGTCCACTTAGTCCCAGTCAAATACCATGAAATTAAGAATTCCAAAATGCGATTTTTTAAAAAATTTTATGGGAATGTCATCTTTAAAGGCCTCTATACTCAAAAGCATGTCTGGTGACTTGTTCCAGGTTTTGTTGGAGCTGGTCACATATTATTACTCCAGAATCCTTGAGACAAAACCACATCGTATCAACTACTCCCCATTCCAGAATAATACAGAACTAATTTTTTGGATTAAAAAATATTATCCTGTTTTGCCAAATGAAACATAGCTAAATCCTAATCCTTTAATTAGTACCTGGCTATAAAAGTCAAATTTTAATATTTTTGCAATTTCAGGGGAAATGGTCCAAAAACATGCAACTTTGCATGTTTTCTTACAATTGTAGTTACAAAATTGTAAGACTAAGTCTAAGCATACAAAATCTTAAGTATTGGCTAAGAATTTTTCATAATTTTTTATATTATATGTTATTTTTGCAAATTGGTTATGAAAAAGATTGGAAAATGTGTTTTACAAAAATTAGAATGCATAACTTGATTAGCTTTTGGTCAAGTCTTTGGGCTTGATTATCACAGAATAAAAAAAAGGTCGAAAAAAGCCCTAAAAATGCATGTTTTGGGCCTTTATTTCCAAATATTAAAATTTTACTTTCATTGCCAGTTAGGACTAACTAAAGGATTAGGATTTAGCTATGTTTCATTTGGCAAAATAGGTTAATATTTATTTAATCAAAAAAAATTACTTCTGTATTTTTCTGGAATGGGGAGTAGGTTAAAGTTCATAGAGTTGCCAGTTGCGCCTTGAGTTGCACTGCACATGAGCTCTGATTAAATGATCAACTTTCTCTTGCTATTGCTCTGGGATAGACAAGTATTTTACATCATTTTACTTGGATAAGCTCCAGGATCATTCTGAACCAGTTTTTGATAACTTATTTTTCTCATCTAATGAGGAATATTTGTGGACATTTTGATATAGTGGATATCATATTTCATCACACTACTACTAGTATATCTGTACTGTGCTACTGAGTATTGATTGTGTTTCACACCTACCAAACTTGTACTCTTCATGGCTGGTATATTATTGTCTACCATTGTTGTCTCCTTATTGATTGAGACTGTTACAATGTCTCCTCTTTCCTACACTAGAGAGGAGTTACTACAACTTAACTGTAATACATCTATCAACAGAGTTCCCCAAGATACCTATTACCAATTAAGGAACTTGGGTATATGTAGTGTTAAGCCTACAAAGCGTGGACATCGATGCGTTAAGCCAAACAGCAAACCTCCATTCCTACGCTAATTACAGAGCGAAGGCAAACCATCCCGAAACCATCATCCTAATCGAGGGGTAAACTTGTCAAATTTGAAACAACTGCCTAATTTGTACACGCCCCCCCCCATATGTGTCAATGCTTGTCTTTGGACCGTCCAATCTGCTGCAAATAAGACTACGCAGATTGCTGATTATATTCAAGAACATGATATTGATGTATTTATAATGACTGAAACCTGGCTTCATGATTATGATGCAGTCATCATTGGGGAACTCACCCCTCCGGCTATACTTACCTCAACGTACCTCGCCCCTCCGGTACCCGTGGTGGTGGAATCGGCGTTGTTTTCAAAACACCCCTTAAACTGCGTCAGATTCCACAAGAAATTCACACTACTTATTTTGAACATGTTTACATCACTGACTTTACCAAGCGCCTTACATTGGTTGTAATATACAGACCTCCTCCTTCTCGTGACAATGGCTTTCGTACATCTGACTTTTTAACTGAATTTGACTCCTTTGTTGATGATATATCTGTGTCTCCCAGAAAATTACTGCTTGTTGGCGATTTCAACATACACTGGGATGAACAAAACAAATGGGATGTTAAAAAGTATGTCTCCATCCTCTCCTCTGTTAACTTCCAACAGCATGTTGACAAACCAACCCACCGATCTGGACACATATTAGACCATGTTTTGTCATGTCCTGATGATGAATTAGTGAGTGATTTCCATGTCCATGAGATGCTTGTGACTGTTCACCACTGTGTCCTTTTTAGAATCAATCTTCCGAAACCTTTGCCACAAAGAATTACCCAGACTGTTCGCAATTACAAGAGTATTGATGCGAACAATTCTCTCACACATTGTCTAACAAACTGAAAACTGTTCCAGTAGTCGACAATGTTGACGATTTTGTACAACTGGTACAATTCATGTACAGTTGATGTCGTGAGACCAATTTGCCCCAGCTACTACTCGCACCGCGCTATAAGAAATCGCATGCCATGGTATAATGATAGTGTCCACGCTGCTCGCAGGGAAAGACGAAGAGCTGAAAGGAAGTGGCAAAAAACTCGCTCTGATGAAGATCGTGATCGGTTTTTGACCATAAACAGTTCAGTCAATGTGTGTATCTTAGAAGCAAAACAATCATATTTCACTGACAAACTTGCAGATGCTGACAATAAGACCGTTTTCAGCACTGTGAATCATCTCCTTAACAAGCAGGTGCGTCATCTTCCTGCTCATGATGACCCCAAGGTGCTAAGCAACAAATTTTCCAAATTCTTTGTCACAAAGATTCGTAAGATTCGTGATGACTTGCATGCAGGTGTTTGTGACCCAGCTACAAAATGTAATGATGTTCCATGTGATAATTGTCCCCAATTCGCTCAATTCCATCCTTTAACGGAGGATGAAGTGTTGCACGTGATCTCTAAGTCATCTAATGCCTCGTGTCTGCTTGACCCTGAACCAACATGGCTGCTTAAGGACCATATTCAATACCATCTCCCTGCACTGACAGCTATTGTCAATGCATCCTTAACATCCGGTGTGTTTCCTAAAGCTGCCCACTCTGCTGTTGTTTCACCACTAATTAAGAAACCTTCTCTTGATAAAGACAATCTCCAAAACTACAGACCAGTCAGCAACCTATCACACTTAGCTAAAGTCATAGAGAAATGTGCTTCTGCTCAACTTGTTGAGCACTTTAATACCAATGAACTCACTGATCCCCTCCAATCAGCATATAAAGCTATGCATAGCACAGAGAGTGCACTGATCAAAGTCACCAAAGACATTACTTCTGAGATTGATTCTAAGAAGGTTGTTTTAATGGTTCTGTTAGACATGAGCGTGCATTTGATACTGTCGATCACAAAATCTTGATAGACCGCCTCAATAAGCGTTTTGGAGTTTGTGGTGTGGCATTAGAGTGGTGCCGTTCTTATTTACAAGGATGGACAAGTCAAGTCAATATAGGTGGCCATCTATCTGATCCCGTCGTTGTTGAATTTGGAGTTCCTCAAGGATCGGTACTCGGTCCTTTGAAATTTACCATCTATACTACACCAGTTGGTGATATCGCACGCAAATATGGTATTCACTACCACTTGTACGCTGATGACACCCAGTTATATACGTCTTTCGATCCTCGTATCCCTGGTGAACTTGATTTAACTCTTGCCAATCTAACATCTTGCATTGATGAAATTCGATCTTGGATGGCCTCCAACTACCTCAAATTGAATGATTCCAAAACAGAATTCTTTGTTGCCGGCTCTGTCTACAGCCTCAGACTTCTCCCATCGCTTACTCTCACCATAGGTACATCCATGATCACACCATCTCAAGTAATCCGCAATCTTGGCGTATTTTATAACCAGACAATGACTTTCACTAATCACATAAATCACCTTCGCCAAACTATCAATTTTCAGATCAAGAATCTGTGGCGCATCCGTAGTTTCATCGACTTTAACACCTGTCATCATGTTGCACGAGCCTTAATAACATCAAGGCTTGACTACTGTAATGCTCTCTTTACTCATCTATCTGCCACAGACATCTGTCGACTTCAGCGTCTCCAAAATGCCGCCGCAAGAGCCATCTTTGCTGTCGGTCGGAGAGTTGATGCTGCCTCACTGTTGGTCAAATTGCACTGGCTCCCCATCTCTAACGCATTACTTTCAAGCTTCTGCTATATGTTTACAAATCTATGCATAATCTCGCTCCAGTGTACTTATCTGACTGTTTCATTCTATATGTTCCTGGCCGACCTCTCAGATCATCGGGTGATACCACTCGCTTGGCAATTCCCAAAGCAAGTATCACTGCCTTTGGTGAAAAGCGTTTTCACATCATTGCTGCCCAAGCCTGGAATGAACTCCCCATTACAATCAGATCAGCTCCATCCATTGATTCTTTCAAGAGACTGTTGAAATCATATTTATTCTGATGTATTTTGTATTATGTATTATGTTTTTTATGATATTTGTACACGCTATGGTACTTTTGTGTATAGCGTTCTAAATGCAGTGTATTATTATTATTATTATTATACCTGATGGTGGAGGCGCTGATGAAGCAGATACTGCCACTGGTGGTGGTGCTGCTGCAGCTGCTGTCGCTGGTGCTGCTGCTGCTGAAGATTGATCATCACTTACTTCCTCCATCATATTGACAATGGCTTCTTTGTGCACACTTGTTCACTGCAGGGATTCAAAAAATAAATAATTAAAGTGCCTTCCTTGAGTGCAATTTTTAAAACATCCAGCCCTCGAATTAAGGATCTGAAGGGCCACTGCAACTTTTTAGGGGAAGTTAATAATTGCCATGGATTTTGACTGAAAAGGCCAGGCAGCACGGCAGTTTGTAACATTTCAAGAGGGCATCATGGCAACTGTTGAAAATTTGAGAAGGACACCAAGGCAATTTATCAAAAGCGAAGAAAACACACACAAACAGTCTGATAGATGATTTTATAATGAAGGGGCAGAGCTGGGGCACCGATGCAAACTTCATTAAAGGGCACAGCAATCGATGCTGTGATCGATAAAGGACATATTTTGAGGGCATTACGGCAGTGGGGATGGGCACCCACGGCATTATGCCGTGGGTGCCATGGGTTAATTCGAGAGCTGATAACATCCATTGTTGTAGATAATTATTCATCTCTGAAAGTTAATGATCGAGAAATTAAAATAAGCAAAATAATAGATTCAGTTGATAGGAATTTAGGAAACGATTGGTTGGTGATTTGTATGTCAAGCGGTATACTTTTGCTGCAGGGCTCTATATCAATTGATCAGCTTGATGCTCGGAAAACAGAAGTAAACATTGAGCATGCGTGAGAATCGCTTTGGATTACCGAAGCATTTTTTGGGCAGGATTGGGTACCCGAAATTGAAAAAAAAGAATTTTTGCATCATGATGAAGTGTCGCAGCGTGGTATGACACAAATGAATTGATATAGGCCTACTGCATCTTTAGAAATGACGGGCGATTGTACATACATACTCATGCTACATACGCTTCGAGAAGCATCTTCCATGATGACGCAATTGCTGCTGCCGTCTACCTAGTCCGAATAATCAGACCCAGAACAAAATATTAATTTCTGACATGATCGTGTTCTGAGTCTGAACTGTTTCCATTCGAAATCTTGATGCCAAATTGGACAAAAGAAGCACATGGTCCTACATGTGTACTTCACAATTTTTTTTTATAATCCCCTATTTTTCATGTTGCGTGAATTCGTGAATCACTCTATTGTGGACCATCCTTTTGATACTAGAGTATTTGGACAAGCGGAACAGTTTTGACAGGCCCTTTGTCTACCTCTCTGTTTGTAAACAAACAAGAAGGTCGAAATTGTCCTCCTCGGCGAATACGAAAGGCAGCGTAATAGTACGGCACTACCGTCTACCGTGGGATAGATACCAATGCAGAAACCAAGAAATTCAGCACCAAAGCTAATGCTGGTTTCATGCGCTTCATCATGTCGCTTGCACTTGTCTGCAAGCGGAGCGGCACATCGCTGAGCGGCGCGACTCTGAAAGCCACTCTTGCCGCTCAGCACCACTCCAAAATCATATTTTGTTCTCATACATCAGAGTGCCGCGACACAAAGCGGTGGAGTGATCGATATATCGGCTTGCCGTAGTCCGAATAATCAGACCCAGAACAAAATATTAATTTCTGACATGATCCTGTTCTGGGTCTGAACAGTTGTAGTAACTACAAATTTCGAACGTTTGAGGACTTGTTCTCAAGTTGTAGAAGGTGCCATAGGGTGGCTAGAGTGTTAATTATTTTCATTATAAATGTCGCAAAATATTAATATTGACAATAACTAATAACCTGTTTCACCTCTCCATATATTCATACATTGCTCACCTGTGTTTTCATATCATATTTTGTGGTGAAAAATGAATACAAATGTGTAATTTGCAATCATTTTTGGAGCAACAATTTCTTCGAACCGATGGCTAAGTGTGTATGTGAATGCACATTAAACGCATACAAACACATACACAGCACCTGTTGGAACTCCCGGTCGGAGCCGGGAGTTTCAATTATTTGAACTGGGGTCTGAACTGTTTCCATATGAAATCTTGATGGCAAATTGGACAATAGAAGCACATGGTTCTATGTGACAGCTTTTTAATGCCTATTCACGTTACGTGAATCACGCTATTGTGGACCATCCTTCTGATACTTGAGTGTTAAAACGGGACGGTCTTTTGTCTACCTCTCTGTTTGTAAACAAACCAGGAGGTCGAAATCGTCCTCCTCGCCGAATACGAAAGTCAGCATGGTCAGCGTAATAGTATACGGCACTATAATAAAATTAGGCAATTCTTGGCCAAACTGGAACATGCGCGTTGCGTCCATGTAGTGTACTAAGCGTGTACGCAGTGTAAGGCGCGTACATACTTTCTTCTGTACCGCGCTATATTCGCGTGTGTTTATCGCGGAGCCACTAGCGTTCAAAGTGTTCCAGTTTGGCCAAGAATTACTCAATTTGATTATAGGCTTGCCGCTGGTCACCGCTAGCGTTTCTGAGGCGACTGCGCAGTGAAGTAAAATCATCTTCAGAGCGGCAAGCGGCAGGAAAACATGAAACCAGCATAAATCATAGCCACTGACTATTATGACTATACTAAAATGCAGTAAACCTTTGACGAGCGCGTATTGTAAGGATACATCGCGTATTTACTGCGTTGCACGCACTTGTCTCTGATTGGCTGCTAAGGCGATATGTTGTTGCTGAGTGGAAATTTATGAATGAACTGTCTGTGCGCCGTACGCGTTGTTAGCGCCGAATTTGCAACATCACGGTTAGTCCGGTGCTCTGACGATAACACTCCGATCGCCAGGCAATCTACGTTTGTAGTAGGCCAGTGGGACAACGAAAACGCTACGTGAACGAGCTACATCACGGTAGTCGCGATCGTCAAAGGTTTGCTGCATTTGACTATAGAATCATGCATATCAGAGAAGATAAATCAGCCATGTGCATGTCTTCCGAATTCTGTACCAAGTTTACAATCCAAGTTGTTAAACCACGTAACAAATTCTTTTTTTGACTATCAGAAAACGCAAACCCGTCAACAAAAACTATCAAAACTAGTTAACTCCTTATCCAAATAAATTGCATTATTACTTACCGAAATGTTTCTAAAATGAGATTCTTGTTCGATGTTCTACTTGCTTGTACTTGCTCGATACACGTACACGACGGCTGCTCGACAAAATGACGTCATTCATGCCACGTAACCCGACCTTTGACCGTAAACTTCGCCAGGGATTCCCTTTTGTTTTTGTTTTGTACAACTTCAAGAGGGGGATTCCCCTGCTATATGCTACAAAATTCTATCTCATGAGATCAATTTTTGAAGATCTACAGATCCCGGCTTGAGATGAACAATGACTTTGACCATGCATGGGAACTCTTGCATGTTTTTCTCAAAAAGAGACACAAGATATATTGCTGAAAAATAATGATGTGAAACTATTATAAATTTCAACAAAATGATGTGAAATGGCTATGAAATGAAATGATTAGTTTCCCGTCACATTTTTTCAGTGAAATATGAGGTCATGATTTCATTATTCATTATTTTGGAAAATTTCATTATTTTCAAAACTTTCAATTGCATGGCTATTACCTATTATTGTTTTTTTTTAATCTTTTCAATATTACCTATATTGTTGATGAAAGACCATCTAAAAACAGGTATTATTATATTAAACAGACATTTTGCAACACTGAGATTGAGAAAAGATTTGAATTTGTTTTTACTAGCGGTCACCCATCTTTCGCAGTTCGTAATAAATGCAATTTTACAAATGCATCGTTACCCTCCGAGGTATTGCGAACAATTTTACCCACAACTCCCTAATTTATAAGCTCTCTTTTATATACCGATTAATCAGTCATTTCATTTAATCATTTTAATCAACTTCTTTGTTTCCCCCAGACCCCGTGTTGTCCCATATCGTCCACTTCTTTCACTGCCCCGTCCCCCGCTCATATACCCTCTTCTCCGCTCTGCCTCTTATCTGTCCCTGGTCACCCATCGCAGATTGTTAAATAATATCGCCAACCCATGGCACCCATGCACTCTCCTCACTCATTTTGATTTGATAACAATTCTGATCCCCCAGGATAAAATGCTTACCCCCTCCCCCGGCCTGCTAAAAATTGATTCCCCTTTCACCCTGCTCAAAAATATCCCCCACGATGCCAAATTTTTGAGATCCCAATTTGCAAACGTTAAAATGGTCTAATGCGAGGGCAGTGAGCAGAAAAATTTGCATACTTGGTTCCCTACTGTTTTTCAACAGTTTATTTTATTTTATAAAGATGCACTATGAATTTAATTCAGCTTGCCAAAAATTGCTTTTGCCAAAATTTTCTTGCAATTGTATCCTCTCCAGGGATCATAATTAGTGCATAGCCCCTTACAGTATTGGTTAAATAATGGAACTAGGAGCAAATTGTTCTTGAACATTTCCTTCTGATTCACTGGGATTTTACAAGAACTTGGAGCAATTTCTGAAGAAACAGGAGCATTATTTTCAAATAGAAAATCCTTTTCTGCATATACTGTCAGCATACCAGCACTACTACATCAAGTGCAAAATTGGAATCAGGAGCAATTTCTTTTAGAAAATTGCTCCTGGTTCATGTGAATTTTTGCAAGGACCCAGAGTAATTGATGGCTTTATGAGGGCAAATTTGCTCCCTGCGCCCGCTTATTTCAAGGCTTGGGATGTGTGAAAAAAGAAGTTGTGGGTTTTGGTCTAGACCATGGATTTTCTTGGTCTAGACCACATACTTTCCAATCATGTGTCCCTTACAGACCAACTTAAAGTTTGTTTGCATATAATAGGTGAAAGAAATAAGACTCATAACTTATCCTTGTATTGATTAGAGGTTAATGACTGCACATCAGTTGTTTTGAGGGTATTGTGAAATATCTAAACATTGTGCTTTGGAACCGAGGATATTCCGAGATAATAAAAGTTATTATCTGTGATTGGATCGCACTTGCTGCGTATATTAATGAGGTTATGAATATAGAATGGTGTGGACGCAGTGGGATGCAGCACTTACGCTAGTTGCGAGTTGCATGAATGGCGCATACTATGTGAATTTACGCGAGCGCGAGTTGGGACTTTATTGATGCACGCAGTAACAAAAACCTTTATTTTCACCTATTATAAGCCGAACAAACTTTAGGCCCCATTTTTTCCACTGTTTGTCTTGATCCCAGATCTAGGTCAAAGGTCATATATAAAACAAATAAACAAATGAAGACACACCATGGTCTTGGAACAACTCCTGTCAAGTCAAGTATAGCAGCCTCAGGCCCCATGCTTGGCAGGTGAATGATAGCCTGGAGGACACTTCATAATTATCTGGGGAGTCTTGGTTGACCGTAAGTCAAAGGTCATAACAAAACAATATGAACATGTTTGAACACCTCTACCATGCCAAATATAACAGCCTCAACCCAGGGTCTATACACTGATCACCTTGTAATATGCAGGACTCATAACATCATGAATTGATATAGAATGGTGTCTACACAGCTGGGCGCCTATGCAAACTGCGCTTTGTGTATTGTGTGACTGATGCGCACTTTTGTGAATTTACTCGGGCGTAAGTTGGGACTTTTTGACTCACGCAGTGACATAAACAAAATAATTCTCGCCTATTCCCAGCTGATCAAAGTATAGCTTGACCAGTAATGCTGGTCTTGTTCAAGTCTTGGACAGAAAATCAATGCAAAATATGGTGGTGCATGCATTTCTAAAATTCTTAGTTCACAATTTGAAATAAAGCAACAAATCTGAACAATATTATTGTTAAGAGGAGCACTTTTGTTTTTCATTTATTTTATACACAGATTTGTTTCATTGAGTAACACAGTACATACAGCTAAACCAGAAAAATATAGAAAAGGAATGTATTAATACAAATAATGATGTCAGATGATGCGCTGAGGTATGTCTGATGCCTGAAACACTGCAAATTAAGTTATACTGATGATACATCAAGTACTTAAATGAACTTAATACTTTGATTTGTGTGCAAACGTATTATACCCAAATATTAGCGACTCAAAATTGCATCATACATAACACCAAATAGTAAATCATTTACAACTCTTAATTGCCACAGGCAAGTGAAGTGTCAACCCTTTTGAGAATACAAGAATGTCATTAGTACCTTAGGCTTCCATTGCCACATCAGTGGTAGCACCCCCCATTTTTCCAGGAGGGGGGGGGGGCATTGGTGGGAAAGTGATTTTGGGGGAGTTTCAACATGTGTCTAAAAATGAACATTTTAGCACAAAATCAGGCATGAGACTGCTCTTTCCTTTAAAGAAAATGAAAATGTGTGTGAAATTGGGCAAAAAGTACAAAAAAACAGGTTGAAATTAAAAAGTTGCAAAAAATGTGACTATAAAAAAACGGAATTCAGTTTTAAACCTGAAAATTCTCGCGTCTGACAAAATAGTGGAATATTTAACCATGGGGGGGGGGGTCAGAACTTGGTCCAATCCCATGGGAAGGGGGGTACAGATGCTCCATGGTGCCACCTCAGTAATATACATGTTTCTTGCATTCTTCTACAATCTGGCCAAACTGTTTCAAAAGTTGTAAAGAAACTATAGTCCTTTCATTTGGAAATTGCAAGATATTTGACACAGTCTTTTAGTATGTTACAATGCACGATCCCTAGTGCCTCATACCTAGAACATCAAAATCAATATAACACTATATCACATGAAATATATCCTAACTTCCGGTCACTACTCCATTGTCTGCATATAATTAACATAATCATACCAAAAAATAGTAATACTATATCCTAATTTCAGGTCACTACTCCATGTCTGCATATAAACGACAAAAACCTCCATCCATTGTGGCTAAAAATAGCTTTTGATAACCACACCGTTGCATCAAAACAACAAACTTATCATATTTGGGTGTGCGTCACATAGAACCTACGTTAAGTTTCCTATAAAATTACTATTATTCAATGGGCCATTCCATTTATAATCCACAGTCCACACACACACCCTTGTGGAAGATAATATTGCTGTCTCAATCCCAGATGCGCTGTATGTTCGAACCAGCTGGTAATGCTGGCAAGTAAGTTATTCAATAAATTCCAGTAAAAAATGTTCAAAACATCCAGCATCAGTAGACTCAACATAGAAAATGTATTCAATTCCAAACACCTTCTACACCTTTTCCACTTTATCAGGATGAAAATGTGGAATTATTCAAACAGACTGTTAAATTTGGTTGGAACCGAGTCTTCCTCAGTGGTGGTATGGATTACAAATTAAATTAGCCCAGTTTTACATAATTTGTAAAATTATTTTAATGGGAACTGAAGGAAGTGTGAAACCTTGATGATCTTCATTGTTTTGTATAAAACTCAGAGCATTGCCACAGTGTTTGGTAAAGCATTTCAATTTTTGCTGCCAAAATGATTTACTTCACCTATTGAATAACAATTATTATGATTTTAAAATATACTTCCTTCTACCCACAATAGATCCCTCTCTACCTTAGACGTCGTCTACACAAGGCATTATATTATAGTCTTAATATATATTCACATGGGATTCATGGGAGAGGAAATGTTGCTACATACAAACACAGCAGGTGGGCAAAATAAAGTGGGGACTTCTACTTGCTACATACAAACACTGCAGGTGGGTAAAATAAAGACAATGCTGTACATGTGTTGCTACCAAGTAAAATAAGTCTGTGTCTCAATTCTGTCCCATAACACACAGACGCACACAAAATCCAACAACAACTCATGTTGACTTATATAGTTATTATTATTATTGTTTAACCTTGGGAGGGTACGGTCACCAAGCACCACCTACGCTCCGATAAATTGCGAATTATTCATTCTCTTGATAATTTGGCTAAGTTGGCTTTCACCAAAGAGATTATACGGGAGAGTACAAACCCCATGCGTAACGCTATGGGAAATCTGCCATTTTGGATTTTCATTCTTGGGAACCAAAATAGTACACTTCCAAAATTTGTATGGTATAGGAGTAAATGATTGACATTGCAAAGGTTTGCCTATGTATAGCTGGACATTGGGCTATATGTACTCCATTTGAAATCTATACCCCCTATGGAAGACATGACTTTAATATTCCACACAGGGTATGTGAATTTCAAATGGGTTACCTGAATGGGTGACTCCAATTTGAAATTGCAATCTACACCCACTGTGTGGGAGATTAAAGTCTTCCATAGGAGGTGTATGGATTTCACTTGGAACATTTTCATGCCCAGTGCTAAAGAACTCACAAATATTGATGTACTATTTCAGGCATACTTGAAAATTCACCTTTCAGGACAAAGCCATTCATTTTGCATGCTAGATATTTTCGAGATGCAGCTAACTCACTTGAACTTGGAAGGTTGATAATTATTTTCATCTACCTCAACAGTACATCATTTGTTTAATTTGTAACAAAACATCGACCACACAAATACAAAGCAAGTTCCTAAACAAGAAATTGTGGATAAATTCAAATTAACCTGTTATACTAATGTCTGATCAACTGGGTAACATACAAAGCAGCACCACATTTGTACTATTTCAATGCAAAGCTTTCAAATTATTTGAAAGCTGTGATTAGGCCAACTTAAGTTTTTCTCAAAGCCCTTCCCAAAATTGAGAACCTACTGCAGCATGTGGTTTTTATTAAGGCTTCATTTTTAATTTTTATCAAACTGGCACAAGCTGCTTAGTAAGAATACACCAGGAATACGCACACATAATTCCACTGTGTTCAAGATGACAAATTTATTGAGATTTACAACTTATTCTCTTTGTACATTTGATGATGTCAGATGTGAGATTTGTGTGTGGTGGATATTTGAAAAAAAAGCCAGAGTAAAAAAATGAAATTTACTCAATCCAGCAGGAATAATGCACTTTGAGACAAACTATTAATTTAAGATGGCCTTTCAATTCAAGATGTAAGTAGAAACACAGCTAGCTACGTATCAAGTGAAAACCTAGAATTAAAAAAAAACTGGCTCATATTCTCAAGAAGTATTTTGTTTGGATTGAAGCTAAACATCATCATGTACAATTTTTGCATTAATTTTTGAATACATGTAGGAATAATAAAGTGTTACTTTGCCTGACTGGTCTCCTTGGAATGAGCTATGCCAGTTGAATTCCATACAACCCCTTTGGAAGACTTCACCTTAATCTCCCACACAGGGGGTGTAGATTTCAAATGGAATCACCAATTCAGGTATCCCCATTTGAAATTCACACTCTCTGTGTGGGAGCTAAAGTCTTGTCTCCCACAGGGGCTGTATGGATTTCAATTAGAATAATCTAAAAGGCAACAAAATCACAGTGACTCAGCCATTCTGTTTGGAAGTACGGCAAAATGATGAGAAAAAAACGTTCTAAGCATTCCTTGAGAATATGGACCTGCATGTTTAAGGCATCTATCGGCTTATCAACAAGAGCATACATGTGGGATAAGCAAAATACATCAGTACCTGTGGCATATAGGATGCTAACTATTATGCAATACATGGTAAGAATAGGGAGTAAGGCTGTTTATAACCAGATTTTTATCTACAGCATGGATGACAAAGACTAATTACTCAATTACGGGTGTCATTTTGGCATTTGAATTGAAATGTTAAAGATTCGCCTTGTTGTTCTACTTTAAATGATGTCGCCTGTGTTATACGAAATGATAATGTACGAGAGCGGCTAAAACAATACCTTTATTCTCTAATGCTTATGGTTCATATACCCAATTTTCATTGTACATGTACCATGGGGAGAGTGGAAGTCTGAATTTAATCTACAGATGTTCCCAATTAAATTCAGACTGTTTTTCGAGTGTCAATCCAATACCCCAATAATTTACCACCACTGGAGATTGAATCTGGGACACCATGCATCAAAGACAAGTACCCTAAGCCAAATATTAACAAAATGACACATGTAACCATGTATTACTTGGATATTTCTACAGATATGGATTGACATGGTATTAATGCATACTGAAACAATTATTATCAATATTGTGAGAACTGGCATGATTTTAATTAAGTTCAGCGACTATATAAATGAATTGGAAGAAAAACAAAAGGAATTTATGAAACATCCGATGCTCATTAAAACCCAAAATGTGCTATTCCAGTTGAAATCCATACACACCTATGGTACACATAAGCTTATTCTCCACACGGATGTGAATTTTAATTGAGGTTACCTAAATTGGCGATTCCATTTGAAATTGACACCTTTCAGTGTGGCAGATTTAGATCATATCTTCCAACAGGGGGTGTATGGATTTCAACTGGACTAGCTCAATGGAGTTCTGTTGATTGAAGTAAGTAACATAAAATGCTGAATGTCAAGATAACATCTCGACATAAAGGTTGTATTACCAGTTATTCACCTTTATGGTAACTCCCAGAAACTGTCGCAAAGAAACCATGACTAAATAGCGCACTATTGTTTTCTCACATCATCGTTCATGCGCAGTTTATCTTTGCTCACACGGAACTGGTCCAGTGTGCAGAGTAACAAGCGTGCATCAACGATAATGTAACGATAATTTTGGGAATTACCAAAATGATCAACTGGATGCACATCAACAATTTACATATGGCAGCCATTCACAACACAATTTTAAAACACTTGTGCTGATTATAACATCAAATTGTAATTTTGTTTTAATTGATAGCTGCTTCATTGTTTTTACATGGCATCTGTATATAGCTTCTTCCTTGTTAGTCATATTCAATGGTTCATACACACAAAACGTATGTATAGAAACTAATTACAACTAATTGATATTTCACATCTGCTTTTTAAAGTGTCCCATACACGTATATATATTTCTTATACATCTGACAAAAATACAAAATCTGTGGTTACAATTCACCAAGTGCTCATTTGTCCATAACCATTTATTTTTCTCTCATTTTTTTAATAATATGCTAGCTTGTTTTTATGTACATAAAAAGTTGTATTTTATTGAGTGAAATGATAGTCGACACAACATAATTTACACCAAAGTTACAATCTGGACATTTTCTTTACTTATAAATTCATACTTTTTTGCCTACTTTATACACCTCAACATCAGTGTCATAGCTAGCCATCTGCCTATCTGTCACTAAGACTGAAGCAATAATTGGATTGGACATTGGATTGACCCAGTATAGGTGTCATCGGTATAATATTGGATCGATAGAAATTGGTACCAAAAATATGTTCCATTTACTAGGATCATTTGTGGTTGATTAAAAAAATTAATTACAATTTTGTATCTGAAATGGACAAACTATAATTTTGTTAACTTTATAATCTTAAAGAAAAGCAATGTTTACAAAACCAATGTCTTTATTCTTTAATAGATTATGAAGTGAACATAAATTATAACTTTGCCAATTTTAGATACAAAATTATAATTTTGTTCAAATTTTTTTTTTAATCAGTCCAAGTTCAGGGTCATTCCAAATCAGCCGAAAAAATTAATGAAAAAAAATTGTAAAAGAATAAATGAATAAATATCCGATTGGATTTGATATCAGCCGATATTATGAGATCGGTGGACAAAGTAATTTCGGTTTAGCTCTATCTTACACAATCAGTATGCTTAACAAGCAGTATGCTTAACAAGCAGTATACTTATGGGATGTGCAACATTAATGCATTTGACAAAGGCAGAATTATGTTATAGCTGTTGAGAAGTTTTACTGAACTCGGTGTACATCTTTTCCTGAATGAAGGCCATAGCATCGCATATTTGAACTCACAGAACCCAAGTTAATATTTGCAAGATCAAATTTTGATAGGCAAATGAATCAAATGACGGGTAAACCACAATTTCTAGCTAAAACACTGCTCACCATATAGGTATAATTCAGTCTGTATAACAAAAGGATATTAGATTTGTCAAAAAAAAAAAAGATATTGTCCTCCTGTTTTGTTTTGTTTTAATTTTGTAAGAAAGATCATTCTCTTTATAAACTGGTAGTGGTATGGGGTTCATCAGAAAGAACTGAAATCAAGGAAAATGTTTAGACCGCGTTTTAATGACGCCAGACAAAAGTCATAGGATTTGTTACATCAATCTGTACAAAGGACTATTAAATCAGTTGAAATCCATACCCCCCTATGGGAGACCTTAATCTCCCACACAGGGAGTATGAATATGAACGGGCTACTAACCAAATAGGTGACTCCATTAGAAATCTACACTCCCTATGTGAGAGATAAAGTCATGTCTTCCATACAGGGTGTATGGATTTCAACTGGAATAGCCCAATTTTGTGGGAACATAATAGAGTTCCAGTATTCAGCATATATAAAATAATATTTAAAACTAGTGGATAATATTTATTTTGGTTATATCTTCAGTGACTTGATAACAAAGTAGCCTAATTTATTTAAAGACAGGAATGACTCTTTAAGGATTTTTAGTCCTTCATATATCCCAACCTTTCTGATATCTGCAAAGCTATTCCAGTTGAAATTCGTACACCCTACAGAAGACACAGCCTGCAATCTTCTACACAGGGTGTGTGAATTTCAAATGGGGTTACCTAAATAGGTGACTCTGTTTGAAATCTACACCCCCTGTGTGGGAGATTAAGGTCATGTCTTCTACAGGGGGTGCCTGGATTTCAAATGGAATAGCCATTATCCCTACACAAACATATGGGTCAATATAATAGCAATTTATTCTTTGTCAATATTGTTACTATTAAATTGTTACTGATGTGGTCCATTATACAAAGTGCCCAGTTTTGTCAGAGTTAACCTTGTAAAAGTTCATTTTTCTCGATGAAAATTTGAGTATTCCTCATCAAAATTCTCCAACCAAAGATATGCAAGAATTAATATTCAAGCAAACTGGTCTAAGAAGCAAATGGACAAGAATTTGATGATTCTCATCTAACATTATTGAGGGAATCATATTGGTCTCCTCAAAAGTGTGATAAAATTGAACTTTGCATTAGTTTGATAAGTATCTCAGGCTCAGCAGGATTTAATTTGTCTACACTTCACTCATGATTTGTATCATTAATTTTTACTACATAATAACCAAACTCACATCGCATCTGAAGTTCCTGACATAGTCCTTGAACTTTACAATGACACATTTGTAATGCCTGGTATAGAGGCCTTGCATGTGACGTATCATCCCGTAAATATGGTGGACTACTCAAATGCATTCAACAAAAGCATGATTGCAATCTACCGTAACAGTTCGTCTCACACACATAACACTACGATCAAATAGGTTGTTGACAACATTTGATTGAATGGACTGCACTCCGCCATAACTACGGTGAAGGACACCGGCTCAAATCCTTTGTTTGGAGCCAATCGATAATTTCATGCAGGGCCTCTATTGTTCATTGTAACAAAATTATGTAGTCTCTCAATACATAGTGATTGTCTGCATCATCAAGCTGACAATACTTCAGTTGCTTCCTAATGATCCAGATCAATCTTGCCAAAATGAATGAGAAAGATTTCAACTTCTTCAATCTAGCAACTAAAGTATTTGACTTATCTCCAACCCCATTGTATTGCATTTGGAGATGTATGACAAGTTTACCATCCACAATTAATTCACAAACACTTGTTTTGCATATTGAGTACTCAAATTACCAAAGTTACAATGAATTCAGACACTATAATAAAAGTTGGAAATAAAAAAACTAATTTGCATTTAACGATCCTGTCAATCAAACTCGCCACAGCCTGTGACTTGTAAGTAGTGGGTATAAAGGAGGGTAAAACCTGGTGCCATCATCAGAGAAAAGGAATCACAGAAAATGGCTGACAATGGCATACTTTTACAAGATAACTTTTCTAGGCATAGTTTGATATTGAGTGAAGGAAATTTCCTATTACTAAGACACAACATTTGAGACAGTTTGAAGGTTAAAACTAACCATAGAGTATGCTGTTTTTCCTCTGTGTTCAGAAATTTTAATCATCCCTACAAATCACAAACATACATCTCAGTTTGATTTACAGGTGATGTTTGACACAAACTAGTTTCTTATCTCACAATTTTTATTATAAATCGGGTTTTACCACTTGTGCTACATTTCTCAGTTTTCACAGCTCCACAAGCTGAGTGTCACGGTGCTTGTGAAATTCCAATAAACATTGCATGTGGATTAATTTTACAGACACATGTAGCTCTATATAATTTAAAGCGGCCCTTGGACTGACTGAACACAATGTTTTGCAAACATATGGTGTTGTTGTAAAACACCTGACAAATACAATTTGAGCATGGATACAGCTTGTCACTGGTTTTAATATGCATGTGCAAGAGACTAGATATGCGTAGTAAAATTTCGCATAACACACTTGAATATGTTACAACACTACAACCACATGGTGTAGGGCACGCATAATATCGTTATTACAATTTTTGTTAGCTATGGCCAACCATAGCATGCCAAATTGTTACAATACCAATTAATAATACATACAACGTTTATGTAGTATTTGTGTCCATTAATGAAGTTTTTTCCCTTTAAAATATAAAATTTAAAAGCTCTGTAGTCGACTATTATTTCCTATTACAACATGATGACGGCAAGGTCTGGTCTTCATGCTATCGCTTTAGCCTCTGGTAGGAAGCCCTCCCAGTAGCCAATTAACTGTAAGGAAACAATGAAAGACAAGAAGGTGTTAAAGACTATCAAATAATAGCAGTGTAACAAGGAAGTGATAATGCTGGTTTCATTCATATTTTCCTGAGGCTTGCCACTTTGATGATGATTTTGCTTCACTGTGCCGTGTCGCCAGAAAGCGCAAGTGGTAACCAGTGGCAAACAATATATCGATCACTCCACCATTTTGCCCAAAGTGGCAGATCGGTAGAAGTTGAATTCAAGTCAGCTTGGGAGCAGTGCCACTCTGACGTATGAGAACAGGATATGATTTTTGGCCACTGAAGCTAAGCAGTGTACCATGGGTGACTACCGCTTACAGAGACTTGCACACATGGCTCATTGGCATACAGTAGGAAACCAGTAAGGTGTGGAGGCTGATGCAGGTGTGATGTACAGTTATCACATGCTGCCCATGTAAGCATGAGAGTTCATAGTAGGATATGAGGAGAGTAACCATGTCCACAATCACATGCCCATTAAATATTCAGTGCACAACAGGTGAGCCTCATAATATCCTGGATTGATATAGAATGATGTCCACACAGTTGGGCACAGCACCTACACATGATGTGCTTCAAGTATGTGTTACTGACCAGGCATGAGAATGGCTTTTTTAACAAAAGTCTGAAAAACATGTGAATTCAGGTTTAGAAGGCCCAAACCGGCTAAAAAAAATACAAAGGCGTAAATTTGGACAAAAAAATAGCCTGAAATATATATCTAGTACTGATCACACGGGGTGTCTACATTGTCATTAATTGATATATGAATCTGTAGAACAGATTGAAAACAAGGTATTTTCGTAAAAATTTTATATTTTAAGAGTGCATCAAATTAATTTATTTTAAGAGTTTTCTTAGGGCATCAAATTGCCCAAAATTAAAGTTTCTGATGATACAATTCTTTCATGGACACCCTGCCAATGATCCACACAAACACATCAATACAATATTAGTTTTGTGATGATAAAAGTGTTTTCATACCTGTTGTTGGTGATGCATCAGAGCCTCCAGGTATTTGATAATTACTGATCGGAAGTCTCGTACTCGATTTTCCTGTGGATTAAAGAAAAAGCAATAGATATCAATTTTCTTGCTTGTGATGAATGTACATCCCTACTTACAATCACCTCTGAACCGGGGCGCTGTTTAAGACTACATGCAAATGCAAGTTAACTTACAGACTTTCATCAGTTAATCAGGGGCAAATTATTACACAATTTTTTATGACATTAACTTCCAACCTGGTACTGTTTTTTTTATATCCCTGATAGGGATGCACTCTTGAATGTTTTTTGATTTATTTGCAACCCATTGCACATATTTAGAATCTGGGAAGAGTCCCTAATTCTCAGGAGATCCCTGATCGGAATGTAAAGTATATCATACAAATGTCCAAGTTGGAAGGTGATTACAAACATACATGTGTCACTCCCTCCTCACACACATATACATCACATCTGCATTGTTCAGAGGTACTGGTGTTTGACATGCCATATCATGTATCACGAAAATACACAGAATAACATACCCTATCACTCGCCATATCCCAAAACTAATTTAAGATAGGCATATAGCAGGGGTTCTAAAATATCTTTGCGATGATGATGATGATGATGATGATGATGTGATGTTTGCTGCACAGCTCGAGGGCCAATCACCATTGGTCTGCAGGTCACCTATTGAGAGCCCCTGACATAGAGTAACTGAATGAGTTTGAACACTTTCTTCTTTGTGAAATTAGCTTACCTCAAATCTATTGACTTCTTTACGCAGTGTCTTTGAGATGGCTTCAAAATCTTCTTGGCCTTTCTCTACTTTACCTTCCCACTGAAAACAATAAAAATGAAAAGTAGAATCATATCTATAACACATCCTTTGCAAGCACTCTATGTTGATGCAATTAAAACTGAGCACAAAGGGTCTCAACTTTACACTGTGGATGATCATACATAGGTGGGTGTCAACATCAAACTCAGCTGGGACATATCTTCAATACGAAAGTCAAAATTTCATATGATGGTCGGCTTTTCATCCCAGCTACATACACTATAATAAGTACATATCATTAGATTTATAAAGTTGACTCCAAGGACTGTTAAATGTCAAAAATGTCAATTTTTAATAATTTGTCATAAAATTTGTATTATATATTGCAAATTTCAAAAAATTAATTTCAATTATTTGATGCAGGCTTCCGGTAGTAATGATTATCACTTTATACCACTTTTTTGTTCACTATCTATCCAAAATATCTTAGGCTTTAAATTTTACTGGGGTAATGATGTCTTTATACTAAAATTTGTTTTGATGAGGGAAAATGGAAGATGAAGCTATCGATCTGGTCACACACCTTTTAGTAGCACAACTTTAGGTAAGTGGTAACATGATTTTCTTCCCGAGCCACTCCAAGCAATCGCAGAGATGCCAACATTAACATCCAGAAAATAGGGAGGATTCAAACAAAAAATAGGGAGGTTTTCAAAATTACATGCAACTTCAAGGGCACAAAATTTGCCAGAGATAGGGAGGTTGCCAAATTTGGGTGTCAAAATGGACAAAAATGTTTACAAAAATAGGGAGCCTCCCTCTAAAATAGGGAGGGTTGGCATCTCTGCAATCGTAAGTAGCCCAATTAAGTTTTAATTATTCCTACCTCTTTGATCTCTTCTTGTGCCATGTACACCTTATCTGGTTTGCCTTGTGTCTTAAATTTGGCCTCATTTTCTCTCTTCTTAACCAGCATGGCCTGGGCATTCGTCCATGTGTGGTAAGCCTTTTCCCGCTCACGGAATGCTTCCTATTTGAAAACAACATGTATTGAAATGAAATGTCAGGTATATACATATGCAACTTCCAACCAAGCGTAAGTAGTCAATTTCATAAATAAAACTAATTATTAAAGTTTCCATCCAAATATGCTATGGTGGTAAAGTTGAGGACATCATATAATTGTGATAATTGCATATTACTGAATAGAATCCAATACATGGATTTATAATGCAGGACTTATCATCCACCAAGTTTATCTCCAGACTGTGCAACTTTGCTCATTTACGACACTGCTGGGAATTGAACCTGGACTGCAGTGGTGACAGGCGAGTGCCCCGACCATTTATACCAGCCAGTCTTCCAAAGACATGTTCAAGTATTGTTTCTATAAAGTATGTTCCAGGAACTAACACTCTATAGAGAGACAAAATATTTTAAAATTTTCATGGGATCGGGCCATCAAGACGATACCAAGCCATCTATCACATGACCAGTTCAGCAGGTCAGTTGCCTTATAAAGTCTGGTGGTTCCAGAGGCAACATAGCAAAGTTGCAAAAAGTAAGTTCCAGTATTAGATTTAATTCCAAAGCTCTACAAAATATTGTTGTTTGACCTAATCAGGGTTAGGGATAAGGTTCAAGTTAGGGATAGGGTTAAGGTTAGGCTAGGGTTAGGATCACAGGGTTATGTTTAGAGCAAGGTTTAGGGTTAAGTTTAGGGCTTAGATTAGGGTTAGGGCGAAGATCAGGATAAGGGTAAAGATTATGGTTTATAACTAAGTTATTGGGTTTTTGCACTAATAGTCAGACTATCCACCTGTAGCCAATAAATAATCACATTAAATTTAGTATTTCTATGTTTTTTGATTATCTCACCCTAACAGCAGCAATCAAGCCAATGTAATCTTTGAGTAACTCTGAGAAGACATAGAAATCGGTGTTGGCCTGTTCTACATGTAAGTTTTCAATCTTTTCTTCTGTTTCAGCTAGCTGTGAGATGGCTCTTGATAAGGCTGTGTGTTCCTCTGAGTTGCCTAGCATGGCTGCACTCTTAGCAAATAACTGTGTGGAACCAGCAAGTTCTGAAAAACAAAGCGAGATATATGTTTATGAATGGTGTTATTCATTCAAATAGTATATCATTGATTCTTAACTTCAATCTGATCTACTGGACCATCCATTGTAGCTTGACCATGGGGTAACATCACCAACAAGGCGGTTCTTAAACCATGCGTCTCGACACCTTTCGTGACCGCCTCCTTTTGCGATTACTTCTGGTTACATACGTAACAAAATAGGCATTACAGTCTGAGATAGGTTGTCCAAAGATATGGATAGTGTACACCACGCATAGTATATGTGACATTATCTGGTCCATGGGGGCCAAAGGCGGCAAATTTGAAATTGAGACAAAATTTGAAGACAAAAATATGGAATAAAAGAGTCCAAATCTGAGAGTTTATTTTAGAGGAGTTGCTGCTTACCTTTCCTATGTGTAACCATGTTTTCAACACTGCTATGAAGTTTTCTAAGTTGTTGGTCCAAACTCTCAATATGTTGGTGCTTCTCCTCAAACCACTTTGCAAACAAACACAAAAACAAGCAATTTAAAAACATGTTCATGTATTGAGCATATTATTATCTTAAAAAAAAAAAGAAAAAAGGAAGGTTTTATTTCAAACTCTAATGGTGACCCGCAGGTCAAATTGCTAGAATTGTACATTAAACACACCTAAACAGACACAATGCAATTTGCAGGCAGCAGCTTAATCAGCGCCAATATTGCAACATTGAAACAAACAACTATACTAACATCCAATCCAACCCAACCCCATCCCCAGTAGGCAATGAGGATAAAGTGCCTTGCCCAAGGACACAACACGTTGGCACGAAAGCGGGGCTCGAACTCGCAACCTATGGATTATGAGTCGGGCGCCTTATCCACTCGGCCACACATGCTCCACTATCTTCAATCCAGTCCAGATGGACTTTCCATTGGGCAGAATGGAATTCATTTGGAATACAATTTGAAGAGTTGGATTTGTAGGATTGATTCCGATGACAAAGCTTTTCAAGTGTATCTTTTCTTAGCTTTCATGCCATGGTATGCCATCTTGGTCACAGAAGTTTTGTATCAACTTGTTTCTGTAACTTTCAAAAAAAGAAATTTTAACAGATTTTAATATCCAAAATTATCGTAAATTATCCAAATTATTGTCATAATTTGCTGCTTTATTGTCAGATTTGATACACTTGTCACACCTGTCTTTTGAGAGGGTCAAGAGTGATTGATCCTCTACAGCTCCTCAAGGGTAGATGAGGTATTGTTTGTCAAAGAAGCAAAAAAAAATTGATTTTCATTATCTAAATCAATATATTACTGACTAACTCTTAAAACTTTAAGCGCTCATATTGAAATACCCTACCACGTTTTCACACAGAAAGAAGCCAGGATTCCCCTCGCTAAGCGCGCGCCTCAGGAAAGCTCGGTCATAAAATGGATTATATGCATCAGTGATACACCCTGCCCAGGATTTTAACAAAAGAAGGCTAGCACAGGAAAGCTGCAGGATGGCGCACACCTTTCTGTGTAAGGGAATTTCAATATGAGCCCTAATAGCAACTGATCCAAATAGCTCTTTGAATGACCTTCTTGAGGAGATCAGAGAAGCATTTTACAGCTCTTTACCACAATTCAAAAGACAGTGCCTCACAAGCTGTTCTCACTCACAAAATTTTCAGTATATTATTTCCCAAATCACATCTTAAGACACACCTTGGGTACATTTACACTACCCAACACGGACATATTACCATCCTGTGTAATCACCTACCTGATCTGATTCATTCATCTTGCCAGTCATTTTGGAGGCAGTGTCGACTACTCTGTTCAAGACACGCATCATACCCGCACCGCTCAGAGCCGATGTATTGGTGGCTTTAGGCAGCTATAATGGTAAATCAAAAATGATGTAACAATTTCGGTCAACATTTGTCACTGTACAAACAAATTGCAAAGGGAAGAAAAAACACTAGATACACAGGGTGTCTCATAATGTTCAGTACCCATGAACAGAGGTGTAAGTGAGGTAACGATCCACTCCCTGAAAAACATGCGAGCCAAAGGCGAGCACCTCGCCAAATTTCCGTAAGTGCAAGGGGCTTGTCCGGGAATAGGCTGCAGGGTATCACCCCCTCAAAAAATTGGCTCTTTTTATGACGAATTATCATCATCCAATCCCGGGAATGTTTTTTTTTACATTTCCGATTTTTTTTTTTTTTTTTTTTTGCCACATTTCCGGAATTCCGTGAATTTCCGTAAGACTTACACCTCAGCATGAACCTATCTGTGTGACAGCTTTACAGATATTGTGAAATGCACTTGCCCATCAACTTTTGCCCATCATCTTTGCCGCAAGAACATAAAATTGCACACAAAATTGAAATTCAATGTTGTACTGAATACTGATACTGGCATGTCTTTGAAAAGGTTGTGCTTTGCACAGATACTAATCTTTTTGGGACAGCCTGTATTATTTCTTTGGATTTTTTTTAAACACATCTTGAGTTCTGAGAACCAAGAGATTCACATAATTTATTGTTAAAAAAAATTCCAGAGGTGTTACAAATCACATTACTCCAAATGTTAGTGTGATGCAGGTGTTATTCAAAGATACTGTAACCACTGGTATAAGCCCCCCCCGATGGGCAATTTCACTTCAAAAATGGGGGTGGGCTTATAACCGAGGTGGGGCTAGTAGTTGAATTTAAAAATAAGAAAAATCTTCCCCATTTGTATATTGCCCTATGTATCAGTAATTTCTATCATCTTTGTCAATTTAGTTAAAAATATTAGTTAAAAATTAAAATTAATTGAAAGAAAAGCATTGATATGATTTAAAAACTTAGCCAAAATGACTACCAGAGAGCACTCTTGTTCCCTGAATGGTTTGAAAAATAAGGGGTGGGCTTATAGTCGAAGGTGAGCTTAAACCCAAGTGTTTACGATAATACCCAAGTGTTACCCACTCAAAATTATTGTGTTTGTAATGCTATGGTAAAGCAACCATTTCAACCAACTGTCTCCAAAATGCTACCCTACTCCTGATCAAAATCTCAGATAGCCAGTTGTCACTTACATTTTCTACCTCAAGGAATTCACGGAAGTCACCATCCTTCCTCAAGATTGGGTGGGCTGCTGTACGATTCAGGAATCTCTCTAATGAGGCACGCCTCTTCTCAATGAAATCCATGGAATTGGTATCTTCTTGGCTTTTGGACATCTTGACTTTGGTCATACCTACAGAAAGAGAAAACAAGCATTATAAGAATTAAAGTTTCTGTAGATGAACTATACTTGTGAACTAAATTTAATTCTAAAGACACAGTTGAAGCGTTTTAGGTTATAATTCAAATAAGTACTGTCTTGTCTTGTAGATGGTTTTTAACCTAATTAATACAAAAAGAGAAAATAATATTGCTGTTTTCCAGCAAAATTGTCAAAAATACAAGCAATATTAATGGATCTGGAAATGAATGGACATGTTTGAAAACATGGATTCCCAGATGACAATTAGATGACAATTAGACATCTTCAGTACACTCCACATATTTTGTTAACCCCATGAGAACTACCTGCCGATTGGCCAAAATGAATATTGTGTCCAATTTTGAACCAATCAAGATCATCTGCAAATGCAAGTTTGACCATAAATAGTTTAAAGCCTAGTCATAACTGGCAATTGAAATGAGCATTTCAAGTTATCAACCAATCAGAAATGCTGTTAGATGACCAGCAGTGTCCAGGGGTTAACATCTTTCTGATAGGCTACCATAGTTATGGGAGTATATTAAGAATACAAGCTGGGATGCGCGTGGCACCAGACAGAATCCTGGTGATATGGGTGGCAATTACTGAGGAAGACTGGCATGATTATGGGATTGAAAAATGTGGAGATTGTAAAAATTGCGAGCTGGCAGAATAAAAATGAGGACACCTCACATCCCTGTGTAAGATAATGAACAAATAATCACCACAAACAACAAATCATGTACCTCTGTACCATTACTTTTTCTGATGTATGGTACCAGTAAGTTTTTAAAACTAACTTTCACATGTGAACAACAAATTAAATACTTGCTGCACTCAAATGCACTCCCCCACCTACCCACACCTGCACAATCACCACTCACTAACTAACATAACACCTGTATACATACTCCAGGCCCAGACTCTAATACTACGCTTAGAATTCCACACATAAAACACAACAGCAGGGTCATAGCTGAGCCAAGTTGAGTGCCAGCTAATTTTACTATCCAATTTGAGTGATGGCTCAGGACACAATTATTTTAACAAAATGAGGGATTTGAGAATAGGCTAGGGGTACAACCTTGCACAACAGGTAACAGCTATTTCATAACCAAGTTGGTCTAGAGTGCATTCAATTTGAAAAAGTTTTTCATCCTAGTATCACACTTACCTACTACACTCTTTTCTGGAGCTGGAGGTACAATGCGTCCTTTTGATGCATGTCCTGTTACTAGTTTCTGATGGAGTCCTAAGAAGTCACTGAATCTACGCATTACAGACATGTCTGCTTTCTTAAATGCTGGATCTGAAGTCTGCAAATAAACAGGTGTAATAACAATTTTGTCAATCTTGCATTAGAGTGGACATAATTATAATGTATAGCTGGATATTTTAGCGGCGGTATTATTTTTTCACGATTTGAACTGTTTTGAGCAGTTTGCGATTTCTTTCATTCATGGTTTCAAACATCTACACATTGAATTCTATGGGTTAGAAATATTTGTAGTTCTGTATCATACCTTGCAAATAAACACCTTACAAAAATATCCTCTGTGGTACCTAAAAAGTCTCAGCAAACTTAAACATGAATCACTGATCATGATGGCTCACAATGACAGCGGCTGCACTATGAGCAAAGTAGCCCAATGAGCTATGCCATACACCCCCTATGGAAGACATGACCTTAATCTCCCACACAGGGGTGTATATTTCAAATAGTCACCCATTCAAGAAATTCACACTCCTCGTGTGGGAGATTAATGTCATGTCTTCCATAGGGGGAGTTTGGATTTCAACAGGAATAGCCCAATCAGCCTGCCTATATCTATAATCATCTCTCCCTGGTTTTGTACAGATATTAAAACCAGGACAAGCAGCAGTTACATTCTTTATTCAAGAACATTTCAAGCTAGCTCAATTTTCCATGAAAAAAACCCTTTTTTTTAGGATGTAGCAGCAAAAAAACGATGCAGGCGGAGACAAGAAACTAATATTTTTTACTTGGCCTAAGATTACAAAAACATTGGATAAAACTTACTGTTGTTGATACTTTGTATGCTACATATGCTCCCATGCCATCACCTGAATGGAAGAAGAAAAATAACAGTATCAGCACTATCAGGTTATAAGTCAAATTTCCCATAGCCAGGTATACACCAATCTAAGAACCGTTTACTGTATTTGGCCCTCTATTGAAGGAACCACAGATGTACCAGTGCGGGGGAGTTAATTGTTCAATCAATTCATGATTGTGTATTGAAAATCACTGTTGTGTACAATTTTGTATAGCACACGAACAAGTATGTTGGTGGAACCTCCCGACCTTGGGATACCGCAGTTGTACGTCGGGGACACCGCAGTAATGGCATAGTCGGATCGGTGTTTATATCTGGAATAAGTGTGTTATAAGACTGAGAGCTTCATGGTTAGAGAAGACTTGCATTATCCACTTACTGAATTACCCTGGTTAAAAGAAGGAATAAAATAAACAGACTTACCAATTCTCTGTGGATCTGTGATGGATATTTCCATATCAAAAGTGTCTCTTCTCTCTTCTTCATCATCGTCATCATCTTCTTCAGGTTCTTCCTAAAAGTTTGCAAATAGTAACAGTTGTTAGCTGGTTCTTGCTCCAATTATTTCACTGGCAACATAAAATGAGACATTTAGCCACAAATGTACAAATTCACAACCATTCATGCCCTAATCGTGGAAACAGTGGTGTCTGTTCCTCCATTATTCGATGACTCTACCATACTCTGACCTTATCCTTCTCCAGATTGTTCTCCAATTCTGTACTCAAATATGTCTCCCCTATATTTTCTTTCTTAATTAATGACTTGTCACATATCTATCCTTCAGTCAGTAAATTTAATCCAAATCTTTCCCAAAAGAGTAAAATTACTCTTAAATCTGGTGAATTTTTTGAGAGGTGAGACCCGTTAAAACATCAGTAATTTGCAATTCGCGAAATAAAGCGTCCATGAAATTATTGTGTTTTACAGTATTCTCTGACAGACTGAATAACAAAAGAATAGACACCCCTGAGTGGAAACATAAACAAACATGCAACAAGAAAACAAACCTCTCGTTTGTATACTTACAAACACACCTTAAATCACTAACCCTAACCACTAATTGCCAGCGCAGTTCATCAGAGGCAAATGCCCCTCAGCGTTTGGGGGAAATTGTCCCCATTTGTATCATCAGATCATACACACACCAGGAGACCATGGTAAATTTGAGCCAAAGATATTTCTCCACCGTTACATGATGCAGTCAAAGCAAACTGAGTGATATTGTCACCCAAAATCAATCCGCAAATGACTCATTTAGACTGTATACATCGCCTCACATATTCAAATGAAAGATGAAAACACTTCAAGCAATATTGTAACATTTTCACTAAAATTTCACTGTCAGATACGTCCCTTTTTAATTTTAAGCTTAACAAATGTGGTAAAACAAAGAAAATGGCCATTTAATTCCAGCGCCTACATGGATGTCGGTAATGTGTGTACCAGTCGGTCCGTCGCTCGGTCGAGCGTGACAAAGGTTGATCGCCTTAATGGGTAATGAATATCATAAACACCTATCAAGTCATTTTATTTTAAAAAATTTGTCACAAATACACCACATAAAGCCTTGCTTTGCAGACCATGTTAGTTCATTATTATAGTCCATTACAATCATGTAAAAAAATCAGGATTTAGAAGAAAAAAGGGCATCTTGCTCAGCAAATGTGACAATATTGCTTTAAAGTAAACTTAGCTTGATTTGTCCTGCCTGAATACAACATAAATCCTTCCAATTAAAGTAAAGCAACCATTTCCCTGTGCATGGCAATTTTGCAAAATTGGCAAAAAGACAAATTTGCTTAATTCTTGTGCTCCCAGTCCCAGATGTCTTTTTTCCTCATATACTCTTACACAAATGAAGCAATTTCATGAAAATTTCACACCATAAATTATATGAATTCTTTCTGAATTGTGAACATTTCATGCCTCTGAAATGTATGCTTTACTGTAATCGTGCATATTCAGACTAAACAGTAAAAAGGGAACTTCCATCAAAAATGGAGGGGGGATGGATTCAAACCACTGACTACTTCCACAACACTGTCTAGCAAACAATCTGGCATCGTCTTTACCCTGCCTCTAGGCCACCTCACCTGTCTCCAATGTACCTTTTTCTTGGCAGCTGATACCTCAGTGTCTCCTGAAGCAGACACTGTCGCCGGTTCCGGTTCCTTGACCTCACTCTTGATCTCCTTAGAAGTCTCTTCTTTCAATGGTTCTGGTTCTGGTATCTGTTCTGGTTCTAACTTGGCTGCCGGGGATTCATCATCTAGGGACACTTCTGTTCCTCCACCTGTGAGGAAAATAATGTTGTGACATAAACAATTGGAACACCACCTGCCACTTTCAATGGTTACTGGCTGTACATAAGTATGGTGTTATATGCAGCAAGTGTGACAGAACAATGTACATATCAATTGGATGAAAGACTGACAAGTGGATTGATTGATTTAAAAGTCAGTAAAAATGAAATTTAGATTAACAAACTTCACCCTAATTTCACCCTATAGACAAATTCAATTTCACACATTCATATTTCCTTCACTTCAATGGCATATAGACAGGGTCCATTCCACCTTATGTAAAATAATGCAGGCTTTGCACAGATTTTAAACTGCATTTCATCACCTGTGTGTTACACATAGACAAAAGAATGATGAAAGTTTACAACACAATATAACACAAGTCAATTTTTAAGCAGCTTCTATTTACCAAATTGGGCAATCAGTCACAACACCAGTTTTGGTGCGGACAGATGAGTCCCAGTAATGATGGCCGAATGAATTCTGACCATCACTTGGCTTGTTGAATTCGACTATAATTTGATCTATTTATTGATATTTGCATACAGATTTAGCACTAGCCATTTCCGAAAATTGGGAGACCAGGAATGGTCCACAGACTCTTTATTACATGGGAAGCTGGTTTTGGGGATCCAAGTGGCCAAAATTGGGGTCTTGGACTCTCTCAAAGTGTTTTAAAGATGAGAATAAAGACTAAATAAAGGTTTTGTTTGCAAAAAGGAGAGCGCAGCGACTTATAGTGCGCTTCACACAGGAAACAATGCATAGACGTTGATCCACAAAGCCTCAGCACACTTTACAGGTTGTTGCTGACTACTACTTAACCCATATCATTCTATAATCCATTAAACAACACAGGGACTTGCAGCTAAGAAGCACACACCCTAGACATTCTACAATTCTAACCTTTGTGCATCATAGTGATACTATTTTTGGCTAAAAACCTGATCTTCAGCTTTCTGATACTTCAACCAATGTAATATGTACCTACGTCACTCCCAAACATGAGGTGAACTTAAGTAACATGATGGTATGTATTTTCCCAATGTGAGTAAGAGAGTCATCATTTCAAAGATAGGAGAATAAGAGCAGGAAAAGTTCACCATCCCAGTCAAAGAGATAAAACATTTGTATCTATATTTACCTGAAAATAAATCATCTGACTTTTCTTCCTCTGCATCTAGCTTGGCTGGTTCATCTTCAGGTGTTTGCTGCATAATATGAAAAAAAAGAGAATAATTATGGTGGAGGCTTTTTTCAGTGTCTAAAATGTACTAGGCCTATCCAGACTTTGAATTAATTTTTTAACTTGGGGTGCACTTTTGCACCCCATTTTGAAAGTTGTGGTGCAATTTCATCTGATGTAGAGCAATTTGAAATGTAGTCTCAGATAATCAACACATAAAATACAATGTGGAATCGCAATTTTGTACCACACTTTCAAAGTTGTATCGCATCAGACATTATTTAGAATGCTTATTTAGAATGCTGGGCCTATCATGTGCAGGCTCAGAAATACTTTTTCATACTTCATTTTTTAAGCAACTGAACAATGGTGAATTATTGTCACAGAGGTATGAGTGTGTTGGTGTTGGTGTTGACGGGGAAGTCCTTTTTTGGTCTGTATGCCAGCGCGCTCGCCTTTTAATCCCGGGATCATGGGTTTGAGTCCCGGCAGGACCGGAAATGGCTTGAGAAGGCGCAGGATATTTCCGTGAGGGGTTTGTGACATAAATGGTGGCGGCGGTGGTCCCTGGTGTTTCCATCGGAAAGGGTTAGGCATTCACAAAATGGCTGGCCGAAGTATTCCTTGTATCAAGGACGACCAGTTTGAGGAAGTAAGGCGTGAGGATCCACCTTACGAGGAGGGGGAGCATGTCACAGAGGTATAAGTGCGTTAGTGTTATAGACCTGACGGGGAAGTCCTCTTTTGGTCTATACGCTAGCGTGCTCGCCTTTTAATCCCAAGACCGGAAGTGACTCGAGAAGGCGCAGGATATTTCCATGAGGGGTTTGTGACATTATATTTTTGTTACGAGTCGTACTTGACTCAAGGCCAAAATCACCTTTTTCCCGAACTCACACGAATGCACAACACAAATACACTGTTTGTTTAAGCTAACAAAATCTAAGTCTTTAATTGAAAGCGGAGTATGATTGGTACATATAATAACAATATCGCATATACAATAAAATCACACAATGACAGTTTTACTATATCAGTACTTAACCAGCTGTCTTGTTGTTGGTGATCCTAGAGTTCTTGCAATGTTCTGGACGACTGATGTATTACATTGTATATCCTTATTCACTTGTCCTCATGAAGTCCAGTGTATTCTTGCGTTTATAAATATCCTTGCGTATGAAATCCTCACACGAAAATGATGCTGCTTTCTTCTATTGCTTATCTTCTTGCGCTGCTCTCTCCTCAATATATCTCTTTGCGCTGCTTTCTCCAAAAATGTTGTTTCTTTCACCAATCACTCTTTTTCCAGGGAACAGGTTTCGTTAACACAGCTCCGCTGTTCTTTGACAGATGCGTGGCCTTCACAAACCCAGCAAACTCCAGCAATTTGACAGAAGAACTTTTAATCCTTTGATGAGGAAGAGCACTTTTGTGTGCTCGCTGTCTTCTTCGTTGCTGTATTATAATTAGCTCAATTATTGGCTATATAAACTGGTTAAAATGTACTTCTTTTTTGAAGCACGAAGACCATCACACACATGTGGAATATCTCAATCTCCCCATGGCATTCTGTAAAGTCCCAACAAAACCTCCAGCTTTTTATATCAGTACTCATGCAAAAAATCCCATCATCTATTAATAAACCATTACTTCAATCACATTTTCACAACATTGCTGCAATCTTGGGATTTCCCAATATTAATTATACACATTCACCTTTCACATTACATCACTTCCTGGGGGGTTTTCCTGATGGTGCAATAATGAACTGGGGCTTTCCAAGTTCCAAACATAGATCTGACTTTGTTTACAATAATTTGGGGGATTTCCAACACGACTTTCCACACCATTACCTTGCACGTACAAGGGGGTTTCCCATCTCATGAAATACTTTCAGTTTGTAAACAAAGTTATAATTAAATTAAATCAAATTACTCAGGGCACATCACACCCTCCCCCTTAAAAGAAGAAAGTTCGAATGTAATGAAAACTTTCTTAAATGTTTTCTTCTTTTACATCAACTTCAACATATTATCAACTTTGAGTATTTAACTCATCATACACAGTGACTACTTGTCACACACAACTTCCCTTTTAAAGGAAATTTTTGTTTGTCAAGTTTTATGCAATTCTGGACAGGGCATCAGCCATTACATTGTCTTTTCCCTTAATATGTTTGATGTCCAGATTGTACTCTTGCAAGGTCAAACTCCACCTCACCAGTCTTTGGTTTTTGTTCTTCATCCTGTTGATGAAGGTGAGGGGTTGTGATCTGTGAAAACAAGCACAGGGTATACTGTGGTACCCAAATACACATCAAAATGTAGCAGTGCTAATAGCAATGCTAGACACTCCTTCTCAATTGTGGAGTAATTTCTCTGGTGCTTGTTGAATTTCCTTGAGAAGTAACAAATGGGGTGATCTATTTGATCTTCACCCTCTTGCATCACAACACCTCCACAGCCTATGTCACTGGCATCAACAGTCAACTTGAACTGCTTCTGAAAATCAGGTGCAGTAAGCACTGGTGAACTCATGAGTATCGATTTGACTTTGTGAAAAGCATTTTCACACTGTTCTGACCAAATGAATTTTGCATCTTTCTTCAACAAATCAGTCAAAGGACTTGCTATCTCTGAAAAGTTTGGGCAGAACTTTCTATAATAGCCAACCATTCCTAGAAATCTCATGAGTGCCTTCTTGTTTACAGGTGTGGGGTATTGCTCAATTGCTTCAACTTTGGCTTTGATAGGTTTCACCTGACCTTGACCTACAACATATCCCAAGTATGTGACTGTGGCATGGCAAAACTCACTTTTCGCCAGCCCATTCGGGGCTGGATCTGTTTCAGGTTTGGGGTCAGTTTACTCAAGAGATTATATTTTAGTGGTATTGGAATGATTTTTTTTTTTTTTTACTTTTTGTGGTTAAATTTTTTTTAAATATTTTAATTGATTTGTTAGGAAAAGTAAGTATGTTTTGCCGTTTCAACGAAGCAGCAGTGAGTATTACCAAAGTTATGTTTGAATTAATATGACTTTAAAAGTTTAGGTATAGGCCTAAAATGTAACAATAATAGTTAATATACAGCATCATATGGTCAGCAGAAGAAAAGTATGTCATTTCAGTGTCTTTGACCCGGGGTCCTTGACCACTGAACAGCGTGATATCACAGATGTGGTGATATCATGTTGATAACAGATCTAAGAATCAAAATCTTCATCATATGGACCATATTGATGTCAAAGTAATTATCTATCCTATCCTGTGTCGTTTTATGGATAAAAATGACTCAAAATGCTATTGATGAAATAGTTGCTATCATGAACATCAGTTTTGCCTTTTCAACGGGAAAAATCCGATGCAAAATAAAGTTTTTAGGGCCTAGCTATAATATGGGCATAATTTATGCATGTAGGCCTATAGTATTGAACAATGTACCCATTTGACATGCACTTATAGATAAATAAATTGTCTTACTTTATTAATTTAATAACTTCTATGTTATAAATAAAATGACACATAACGTAAGTGAAGCTACTTTCTATCTTTTTTATTTGATTCATAAACTTACAGTCAAAACACACAAGAGTGAAGATTGCAGTGAGTAATCAGTCCTTTATAAATGTTCTTGCCACCATCTATATCATATAGTAAACTATACATTGCGAATTAATATCAAATTATTTTAAAATAAAAAATGTACATGTAAGGTGAGTTTATATTATGTTATATGGCGAATTTAAGGAGTATTTCGTGATCCTAGCATCCTCTTTTTATGACATTTTCAGTAGATATCCACAAAAAAGCTTATTCTAAAAATTTCAGTTGATTCCGATTTTGCCTTTACGAGTTATGCATGGTTATGTGTAGACAATGTGTTGCAATTTCGTTCTGATATACCACTACGAAATTCAAATTTCACGATTACTTGCTAACGAATTAATCTGCAAGAAATATTTTGTACATAAACATTATGTAGCCAGAGGTTTCCAGTGATATAAAAATCTCAACTTTTTTTGAGAAAAGTTAGGGGATGATGCTGTGGATCACGAAATGCCCTTTTAGGCCACTAACAGTAAATTTTGAGTTTCCCGTCACATAATTTCTGAAAACAAGTGGGGTAACTTTTTCATTATTCATTAGTCATTATTTTTCTACCTTTCATTACATGACCAACATGCATGTAAAATGTGTTGTTATTTGCCGCTCACTCACTTGAAGATGGATGTTTAGCCCAAATGAGATTCAAAAATATATTAAAAAGAGTCTGGCAAGGTTGACAGCAAAATGTATGTTTTGATTTTGATTTTTCCACAAAAAATACATATTTTTTTTGCAAATATAACCAGTTTTTATCAGTATTTTTAGGAAAATCACAATAATGAATTCAAGTGAGGGTCAGAAAATGAAGTGAGGGCGGGTGACGGGAAACTCAAAATCGACTTTCCTTGGCCTTAACTAAAACCTGCAGTCAGTGCAGTGTAGTATTTGTGACGTGGTATATCGAAAGCAGACACTTTTGGGCAGGATCGTAAATGGAGAAATAGCCAAAAATCTACCCGGTGTGATTTTTTTCACGATTTGGGTTTATGATGTTATTAATGTTTAAAATATTGTCTGATCGTTTCAGACCGGAATATAACTGGCATGTTGTATTTTTGAGACATTTTTCAAGGTAATTCCTATACTCTCAACATTGTCAATAATATTTTTAATGGCAGCTTATCTATTATTAATATTAAAGGCCCATTCAGTGATTTGCTCATCCGGACGATCGTAAAAATCATCAAAATTTTGGTACCGTACCTTTGTTATTACATAGATGTGCTAAGTCTGCGAATGGTTCAGCCAAAAGCCGTGTAGGCCTATTTAAGACAAAATAAGACATTTTACACGAATCTGTATTTTTAGATACTGACAGTATCTAAAATTAGCTAAAAGTATTTGAATGGCGGGGCTTGAACTTCGTCAGTACTGCTGTTTTCTTCATTTTTTGCCAAATTTGGCATTTCAAAAATACCAAATGACAATTTGAATGACTTAGGCCTATCCTTCTCTTTTAAGCAATTTATATTTTTAAAGGCAGCTTATCTATTATTAATATTAAAGGCCCATTCAGTGATTTGCTCATCCGGACGATCGTAAAAATCATCAAAATTTTGGTACCGTACCTTTGTTATTACATAGATGTGCTAAGTCTGCGAATGGTTCAGCCAAGAGCCGTGTAGGCCTATTTAAGACAAAATAAGACATTTTACGAATCTGTATTTTTAGATACTGACAGTATCAAAAATACCAAATGACAATTTGAATGACTTAGGCCTATCCTTCTCTTTTAAGCAATTTATAAACAATTTTAATTTTTTTTACTCTTGCACTGGGATCACTGAATGGGTCTTTAAGAAATGTGGCGTATCATGTCAAAAACAGACATCTTTTGGACAGCTTATAAATTTGGAGGCTTTCACATAAAGAGCTATTTTGCTCCACAACGCCGTTTTCCCCAATAAAATCGGACATTCCTAAGCGAAGAAATTGAGTTCGTAAGTTATGGTATTAAAAATTGAAAATTGAAATATCGTGGGTAAAAAGCTGAAAAGACAAATAAAACCAGAACAGAACAATTTAGAGAACAATAATGAATTAATAATAATGAACAATAATGAATTAAAGAGTTGACAGGAGATTAGGAGTTAATGTTTTCTGCAGTTTCAGTGTACATCTTCTCACCGTTGATGGTTTGGTGGACTGTCATGTAACATGGATGTAGTAAGCCGTGATCCTAAAAATGCCTTTCACATTGACCAAAACTAATTACAAGACCTCTTCTACATTGAGGCTGGCTTTCCCTTTTAAAGGGAATTTTTATTACCAGATTGACTGTCAACTGTACTTCCCGGCTGTACTTCAGACAGCTTCTTAAACAATTGATGGAGTTGTTCCATGTGTTGTTCCCAAGTTTGACTGTAAACAATCAAATCATCTACATACGCTTCACATCCCTCTATGTCTGCCACAATTTGGTTCACCATTCTCTGAAATGTTGCTGGGGCGTTTTTCAACCCGAATGGCATAACTTTGTATTGGTAAAGACCAAAAGGTGTACAAAAAGCAGAAATCTCTTTGGCACGGTCTGTGAGTGGAACCTGCCAGTACCCTTTCAAAAGATCAAATTTGCTAACAAATTTTGCATTCCCAATTTTGTCTATGCAATCATCAATTCTTGGAATTGGGTACGAGTCTTTCTTTGAATTAACATTTGCAGCTCTCATGTCTGCGACCAATCGGTATGAACCATCAGGCTTGGGAACAAGAATACATGGTGAACTCCACTCACTACTACTTGGTTCTATGATATCATTGTCTAGCATATAATTGATCTCATTTTTGAGATGTTCCATTTTCAATGGATTGACTCTATAAGGATGCTGCTTGATTGGTTTTGTATCACCAACATCTACATCATGAAATGCAGCATTTGTTCTACTTGGCGTATCAGGAAATATATTGTCAAATTTGTGAATCAAATTTGCAATTTGACTTTGTTGATCTTGAGAAAGATGACCTAACTTTGAGTCCAAATTAGTGAGCACATCAGAATTGTTCAATTTTACATTATACTCTTTGTGCTCCAGCTCTTTATCCTGGTCAAATGTGACATCAGAATTGTCATCTTTACTCTTGTCTACATTGGCGATTTTGTCTACATCGGCATGTTTGTCTACATTATCAGCATGTTTTACTGTACACACAGGTTTTGGAATGCCACTGTCACTTCTTTCAACATACTCTTTGAGCATATTTATGTGGCATAACTGCCTGCTCTTGCGTCTACCAGGAGTCTTGATAATATAATCTACTTCACCCACTTTTGACTCTACTTCACATGGGCCATGATATCTGGCTTGTAATGGGTGTCCTGGAATTGGAAACAGTACTAGAACTTTGTCACCTGCTTTGAACACTCTCTCTTTGGCATGTTTATCATACCATTGTTTCATTTTGGCCTGACCCTGTTTCAAGTTTTCTTTGGCGATATCAGTTACTCTGTTAAGCCTATGCTTAAAATTGGAGACATAATCCAACAAATTGATATCTGATTTCTCATTGAGCCACTTTTCTTTCAACAACTTTAAGGGTCCGCGTACTGTGTGTCCAAACACTAACTCAAAAGGACTAAATCCTAAAGTTTCCTGAACAGCTTCCCTAGCAGCAAACAACAACAAGTGTACTCCCTCATCCCAGTCCCTCTGAAATTCCAAACAGTATGTTCTGATCATGTTTTTCAATGTTTGGTGGAACCTTTCTAGTGCACCTTGTGATTCTGGATGGTAAGCACTTGAGGTATACTGTTCTATACCTAATTGATACATGACCTGCTGAAATACTCCAGAAGTAAAGTTTGATCCTTGATCTGACTGTATGGACTTGGGGAGCCCCACAAATGTGAAGAACTTGGTTAAAGCTTTCACTATAGTCACTGCTTTAATATTTCTCAAAGGTATGGCTTCAGGAAAGCGTGTTGGCCGCGCACATAATTGTCAGAAGGTATTGATTACCTGACTTAGTCTTTGGTAGGGGGCCTACACAATCAATAATAACCCTACTAAATGGTTCATCAAAGGCTGGAATTGGCTTCAATGGAGCAGGAGGTATTTTCTGATTTGGCTTCCCTACTACTTGGCATATGTGACATGTTTTGCAATATTCAGAAACATCTTTTCTGAGAGTGGGCCACCAGAAATGTCTCAGAATTCTTTCATGAGTTTTCTTAACACCCAAATGCCCTGCCATGGGACTATCATGTGCTATGTTAATAACTTCAGTGTGGTAGACTTTTGGTACCACAATTTGGTGCACTACCTTCCACTCTTCATCGGCAGGTACATCAGGGGGCGCCATTTTCTCATTAGCACATCATCTTGTTTGTAAAAACAGACAGAATTTTGTTCTGCTTCTTCTAGGGTCAATGCCCTTTGATTGATCTCTTTGAGTTCTGGGTCATTTTGTTGCTCCAGAATTAGCTTGTCATGACTTAATGGGTCTCTCAATGTTTCCCCAATTTGTTCATGCTCAGAGGCTGTGTCATTTTGAGGGGTATTTTTATCCCCTGGAGAAGGAAGTTTATCTTCTTTCTCATTCAACTTTGACACAAAAGTGTCTTCCAAATTGTAGCCTAAGTCATCAATTTGGTTGTCCTCAATTGTTTCTAATGAGGCTCTTTTACTCATTGCCCGTGTCACTGCACATGCAGGAAATATCTCCTCTTCCTCACTATTATCATCCTGTATACAGGGCTTATCTGTGACTATTGGGTCAGGAAAAACCTTCCCCCCTGCCAAGTCATTTCCTAGCAACATAGACACTCCTTTGACTGGTAATTCATGTCTAACTCCTATGGTTACAGGACCAGAAACTAAGTCAGATTTCAAGTTAATTTTGTGGAGAGGTACACTAATTATTTCCATCCCAATACCCTGGATCAAAGCATTACCAGCTGAACTATCCTCATTAAAGGGCAAAGTTCCTTCCAGAATCATAGACCGTGCACAACACGTATCTCGCACAATCTTAATGGGCTTTGGACTACCATTATCACCAAGTGATACTACTCCCTCTAACACAAATGGTTCAAATTCTTCACACACCTTGTCTGTCTCACCTCCCTTTTGTGGGAATTCTTGTTTCTTGATTTGACTGACTTGTTTCTTTGACTCAAGTGACACTGCACATCCCACAGTATTACTAGCAGTTTGCTGCTGTTTTTGTGCATCTTGTCTGCCTTTTAAGAAATAACACTGGGTCATCGTATGCCCTGGTCTCTTACAATGAGTACAAGTTACTTTGGCTTTAAATTCAGTTCCAAATTTTGCTCTGTTACCTGAACTCCTGGGGTCCCTCTACCACCAGCACTATGCTGTGAATTAGACTGAGGTTTCACTTCTTGTGTACCACCCTGATTTGCTCTTGGTTGATTATGGCTGAACCTGTTTGAATAACTTCTGTTATGACTAAATTTACTCCCATTCAATTTGTGAGTTAAGCCATAGTCGTCCGCCATTGTCGCCGCTTCGTTTAGCGTCTTAATTTTGCTAGCGCTTTCATCCAAATGGGTTTTAATGTCAACGTGGACACATTTCTTGAACTCTTCTATAAGAACTAATTGCTTAAGTTGGCGAAATCATCTTTGACTTCTTTTGACCCAAGCCATCTGTCAAACATTTGTTCTTTTACTCTAGCAAATTCTACATGGGTTTGATCTGCTTGCTTTCTTGAATCTCTGAACTTTTGTCTGTATGCTTCAGGCACCAGTTCATAGGCCTTAAGGACTGCCTGTTTAACTTCTTCATAATCATTACACTTCTCTATTGGTAGAGCTGAGTAAGTTTCCTGGCCTTCCCCACAAAACTACTTTGTAACAGTAGGGTCCAATGCTCTGGAGGCCATTTCAAATTTGTAGCTACCTTTTCAAAATGTTGAAAGTACTCGTCAACTTCTTTCTCTTTGAATTTAGGCACAAGCTTTACATACTTTGTAACATCAAACCCTGACTTTGAGGAGAAACTTGATGAGTATTTGTCACCTAGCTTTGCCAACTTCTCTTGTTCAAACTTGTACTTTTCCTCAATTTCTTTTTCTTTCAAATGTGCTTCTATTTGCAGCTTTGTTTGTTTTTCTTGTTCTTCAAGTTCCAACTTTTGGTGTTCAAGCGCCATCTTGTCTTGGCGAGCTTTGTCTTCCATAGCTAGTTTTTGTTTTTCAATGTCTAGCCTTTCTCGTTTTTCTTTATTTTCATTCTCTAACTTGATCATTTCCAGTTTTTCTTTTTGGTCCATTTCTATTTTCTTTTGGTCCATTTCCATTTTCCTTAGTTCTAATTGAATTTCCAACTCTTTCAATTTAAATGCTGAGTCCCCACCAATTTCAGTTTCTACGTCAAGTTTCTCTGCCAAATAGGATTCATCAAAATGTCCTCCCGACCAAAACATCAATCAATGCATTTTTGATTATTTGCTTTCTTGTAGCTTGCTTTACTTTCAAGTTATAATGTTTGGCAAATGCTAATAAATCAGGCTTCTTCAACTCATCAAACTTCTCCCAATTTATAGTTTCAAGAAACTCTTCTGCTTTAAACTCTGCCATACTGTACTTTCACGTTCAAGACTTTAGTAAATTAATGTTAACTTTTTTACAGTGTATTTCCCGGACGAGCCCCCAATTTTTGTTACGAGTCGTACTTGACTCAAGGCCAAAATCACCTTTTCCCGAACTCACACGAATGCACAACACAAATACACTGTTTGTTTAAGCTAACAAAATCTAAGTCTTTAATTGAAAGCGGAGTATGATTGGTACATATAATAACAATATCGCATATACAATAAAATCACACAATGACAGTTTTACTATATCAGTACTTAACCAGCTGTCTTGTTGTTGGTGATCCTAGAGTTCTTGCAATGTTCTGGACGACTGATGTATTACATTGTATATCCTTATTCACTTGTCCCACGAAGTCCAGTGTATTCTTGCGTTTATAAATATCCTTGCGTATGAAATCCTCACACGAAAATGATGCTGCTTTCTTCTGTTGCTTATCTTCTTGCGCTGCTCTCTCCATAATATATCTCTTTGCGCTGCTTTCTCCAAAAATGGTGTTTCTTTCACCAATCACTCTTTTTCCAGGGAACAGGTTTCGTTAACACAGCTCCGCTGTTCTTTGACAGATTCGTGGCCTTCACAAACCCAGCAAACTCCAGCAATTTGTCAGATGAACTTTTGATCCTTTGATGAGGAAGAGCACTTTTTTTTTTTCGCTGTCTTCTTCGTTGCTGTATTATAATTAGCTCAATTATTGGCTATATAAACTGGTTAAAATGTACTTCTTTTTTGAAGCACGAAGACCATCACACACATGTGGAATATCTCAATCTCCCATGGCATTCTGTAAAGTCCCAACAAAAACCTCCAGCTTTTTATATCAGTACTCATTCAAAAAATCCCATCATCTATTAATAAACCATTACTTCAATCACATTTTCACAACATTGCTGCAATCTTGGGATTTCCCAATATTAATTATACACATTCACCTTTCACATTACATCACTTCCTGGGGGGTTTTCCTGATGGTGCAATAATGAACTGGGGCTTTCCAAGTTCCAAACATAGCTCTGACTTTGTTTACAATAATTTGGGGGAATTCCAAAACGACTTTCCACACCATTACCTTGCACGTACAAGGGGGTTTCCCATCTCATGAAATACTTTCAGTTTGTAAACAAAGTTATAATTAAATTAAATCAAATTACTCAGGGCACATCACAGTATAATTTGCTTAGTTAAGGGGGTACTACACCCCTGGCCAATTTTGTGCCTATTTTTGCATTTTTCTCATTTTTGCGCATTGGTGGTAAGTAAGATATGTATATTATAGGGGCAAGGACTAGAACTACTGCACTGAAAATTCAGCAACTCAAGGCAAGTAGTTATTGATTTGTTGATCAAATATTGGTTTTCCCTCATTTTTGACTGTAACTCCACAACTGTTGTCTGTACTGAAATAAAATTTCCAGTGCAGTAGTTGTAGTCCTTGCCACTATACATATCTTACTTTTCACCAATACGCTATATATTTTTGAGAAAAATGCAAAAATAGGCACAAAATTGGGCAGGGGTGTACATAGTACCCCCTTAAATCATTAATAATTTGTACAATAATACTAATATGAGAGGGCATAACTGAACCCCAAAAAATGGTGAATTATGGTATAATTTGCTTAAATCATTAATAATTTGTACAATTATACTTATTTGAGAGAGCATTTTAACTATAACAGCAAAAATAGCCATCACTTGTGTGCCAATCTTTCTTTTGCCATCTTAGATGACTAAATCAGACTGTATGAGGGCAGTATTTTTTTTCAATCATTGTGCAGTGGTATTCTGAGTAAGACCCAACACTTGTGCTGACAGCCAATTTGGTCACTTCTCACTCACTATTCAAAATGGGATACCAATTACAGTCCCCGAAATGGTCTACTTTTTAGTTGGCGTCAATTTAGTGATAGTAATGGGCGTCAACATTTAGTGATAGTTAAAAATGCGATCCCCCAATCCTTTGGTTACCTTGGGACGAATTTATAGAAAGTCTCTGTGTCTGAAAATCCCCGGTACAAACATCAAAAATGTCGCATTGTTCAGTCCCGGGAATGAATATTTCATCCGCATCACTGTTTAGCCAGCAGCTATTGAATGTCATGAAAAACATGAATATGCATATCTCTGACCCCTGTAAGGTCAAGCACGTCGCATCAATTCCAACCACTCCGATGTGCCAATTGAGACCATGTGATCGGGTTCATGAATACTTAATGAGCAGCTTGATACTGACATCATGATACGCATGCGTGATAGTGATATTTGTGAATCTGAGGCGACTAAGAACTTCCATTTTGGTCAACTCGTGCGTTCTACTCGCTAGATACAGCGGTTTGGAAATTTTCTTTTGCTTGACATAAATCTGTCAATAACGGGTAATAGTAGGGTTTCAATTTTTTATTAATGATGTCAAATGTTGTTTTGAGGAATGACAAAGTTGATTTTGGAAACTTGAATGTTTATTTCAACTGTGATGTAGGATCGCAAGGTGAGTGAATTCTTGAAGAGGTTTCCTTAGTTTGAGTGATAGTAGGATACAGGCAGCGGCGTAGCTGGGATTTTTTCCAGGGGGAGGGCAAGCCTGTCTGGGCGCAGGCCATGCATTTTAAAAGCCATGAAAAGTGCGATCGCAGCGATAGAGCCCACCTGTAAATCACTTTACCGAAAAGTGCGATTTATAGCGCACCTTGTCACCTGAAGGAGTTTCCAAAGTTGCAGCCTTCAAATTCATCCCCGTAATATTCTTCACATGCATAAAATATGTAACGAAAATAGTACTGATGACCATGTTCCTATAACGTAATTAAAAAAAGTCACATGTTTTACTGTCAGGTCGTAGTTCACAAGCAGGTCAACAATGAAAAGGGCAATTTGCGATTCGCTGATAACCACGGTGTTTCCATGCCGTAGGGTTTCCAAGTCTAGTGAAAACTGAAGCTCCATTGCGCATGGTACCAACACACATGATTGGCACTTGTTCGCGGCAAATTTTGACGACTTTCTAGTGAATTTGAAAGTGGCGATTTCGAACTGATTTTTCGGAAACTACTCTCCAAATATCTAACTAACAGAGTTTAACGGTGAGTTAAATTGTGCACACGGTGAATAAATGTAGTTTTTTGTACATAAAAATGTTTGGTTAGATGAGATTGGAGGGTGCCTTGCATAAAAAGTGAGTGAAGTGGCACTTTGTGTAGTACTTAATTTGGTGACTTTTGCAATGGGTGAATATAGTAAACATGTTTTACTGGCGTGGTTTGCATAGTAATTGTTGGGGAGGGGCTATGGGGTTTATGATTATGTATGAAATAATAAATAATTTTATGTATTTAAGCAGTGTATTTATGTTTTATTTAGGCCCTTGGTTTTTTTTCTTTCCTTTTTCTTTCCTTTTTTCCTTTTCTTTCTCCTTCCTTTTTTCTCCTTTTCTTTTTTTCTTTCTTTTTCTTTCTTTCTCCCTTCCCTGTCTTTCTGTACATTGTAGTCCCACATTCAACACCAATGCTTCTTATCTGAATATCAAGTGCAATAATTCAAATAGCCCACCTAAACTTCTTACCGAGTGCAAATGATAGCACACCTAAAATCCTCACCGAGTGCAATTAACAGCACACCTGTAGCTCGCCTGACTATTTCCAGGAGTGCGATTTGTAGCACACCTGCTGTTTTTTAAAATTCATGCCCTGCGGGCGGGGGCCCAAATCCACCATATTTCCTTGCACTTGGGAGGGGGGCACTGGGCAGGGTCCCAAATAGACAATTTATGTCAGGCTTATTTCAAATAATCGTATGGTATTGCATATCGTATGGATTCCCCATCTCTCTGCCCCTCCTCTCCCTCTCTCTCCTCTCTTTTTTCCTCTTTCTCCCTCCTTTTTCCTTGCACTAGGGGGCGGGGGCCCAAATAGGCAATTTTTGCCGGGGAAATTACCCCCCTCCCCACCACCGGCTGCTACGCCACTGCACTGGATACAGAGACATAGGCTAAAATAGTACTTTGACCTGCTCTGACATCTCAATTCATGCAGATTTTACAGATGTGATCTCAAAACAAATGATTTTAAGGCCAGTGTAATGGGAGAGAACATGGACCTTTTCAAGCATCATTATTTCTGAATTGTATGTCAAAAGTATATAAAACTATACATTTTTGGAAAGGAAATGAGTCAAGGAATCCCATGGTGACCAGCCCTCGAATTAACCCACGGCACCGACGGCATATTGCCGTGGGTGCCCACCCCCATTGCCGCAATGCCCTCAAAATATGTCCTTTACGACGGCAGTCACTTGCCGTGCCCCTAAATGAAGTTGCCGTGGGTGCCCTAGCCGGCCAGCCCTGTCCCTTCATTATAAAATCATTAACAAGTACTGGTTAAATCCCCGCAAAATTGTGGAAAATTAAATCGAAAATCTTGAACACGATCGCTATTTTGAGCATCGTAACCCAGCTATCAATCACAGTATACACAATAGTTTGTTGTGAATTAATTTACCCCTACGTAAGCATACATATTCAGCCAATCACATCGGCTTTTATACATTATCTGGTTGCTAGAAATCTGACATTCTGACTTCATTTTCTCGATTGGTCAGAGAAATACCTCCAACGTACTATCGACCAATCAGAAACGCTGTTAGTAACTAAGACTCCTCGACCTCGTGTCGTGAACAGAATCTGAGCGCTGGGCAAATCAATTGTTCTCTCGATTATCAAACATTGACTTCCCATTGCAAACCGATGGCGATACCCTTCCGGTCTCGTCTTATCTTGTACATGTGAGCCCATCTCTAGATATGTTTTGCACGAAATAGTTTTTATCCGGCGAATTTTATCAATATTATTACCAAAGTTACAACTGTTTCATCGCTGTTTCGAGTCAGTTTTGCAGCTTTTGCAGCTCAGAACTAGGGATCGCAAAATTTAACTTAAATTAAAGCAGGTTTTTTAAGCAATCAGGTTAGTTTTAGTGTTTAAGTTGAGAGTTGAATTTTACTTTGGTGTCAAATTCAGCTGACGGTCGGTAATGCATCTATTCGCTTTTGAAAAATTGCCTTGGTGCCCTTCTCAAATTTTCAACAGTTGCCTTGATGCCCTTTTGAAATATTACAAATTGCCGTGCTGCCTTGCCTTTTCAGTGAAAATCCACGGCAATTATCAACTTGCCCTAAAAAAGTTGCCGTGCCCCTTCAGATCCTTAATTCGAGGGCTGATGGTGACGTCAGATTTGTTCAAAAATCTCGAGTTTTGAAAAAATCACAAAAATTCACTTTTTTACCCCAATTTTTTTGTGACAACTTAGAAAAAAATCCGTTTGGAGTAAAAAAAATTCAGTTAGCTTTTCATAAAGAAGAGACATGAACTTAGGGAAGGTTTTTTATTTTTTTTAAATTCGTCTCTTTTTTCAAAATATTGAAAAAAACATGTGAAAAAAGCAATTTTGTCACAGAATGGTGTATATTTTTGTTTAAAACAAATATTTTGACAAAATGAGAAAACCTTCCCTAGGCTTTGTTGTACCGTACTCTAAACGATAGTGCAAAAAGTTTACCTTTTGCTTGCATATTTTTCGAGTTATCTTGTCACAAAAATCGTGCAATATTGTCAAAAGTGAACTATGAGAAATCGATGTTTTAGTAACAAAATGTCAAAATTATGCACAAAACGTCCTTATATTTTAAAATGGTAAGACTTTCACGCTTGTAAAAGCTATATCTGGTGCAAGGGTCGCGCTAGGCTGCATTTTTGCATCCTGGACCCACCAAAACCCGAATCTCACGCATGAATATTGCAAAAGCAGTGAGTTATTGCGTCCCGTCGTACGCAACAAAAATTCCCACATGTTGTTTTCTATATCCAGGTTTCATAAAACTAGGCTAAAAAGTTTCCTCAACTTGCAATATATGCACATCATTTTCGAAGCAACTGAACCCCTGAAATACCAAATTATGGCCTAATTTACTTCAATAATTAATATTATGCACAGTAATACTGCTTTGTGAGTGAAAATTTTGACAGCAAAACAGCTGTGATATCGCGAAAATACGGCGAGATCTCTGGCTGCCATTGTATGTTTACTGCCAACTACAGACAATAGAGGGCAGTATTAAAAGTAGGCCTATTATTGGGCAGCCAGTGGCGGGCGGTAAATATTAGGTAATTAGGTATACTAATTTGATTGAAATAAAAAAATTAAATAAAAAAAAGAAAAAAAGAAAGGAAAAAAAAGTAAGAAAGAAGAAAAGAAAAGAAAGAAAAAAAAAAAAAAAAAAGAAAAGAAAGAAAAAAAAAGAAAGTAAAGAAAGAAAAAAGAATGAAAGAAAAAATACAATAATATTTAATAAACCCCTGCCCCCACCCCCCCAAATAGTATGGTATCACACAAATAGATTGAATTGGCTAGACAATTATGAATAGTTGGGACCCCCGATATTTCTTTAGGGACCCCCCATTTTTGCATTTTCTATTAGCTTTTGGACCTAGTGCTACCCTTGATCTGGTGCATGGTCTAAATATGCATCTTTTTGCACCAATAAAGCTATGTCTGCTTTCAGTGCGCCAAAATGCAAAATAATTAAAAAATCTAAGTGGCATTTTGACTGCAAATTTTTGTTTTGTTTACACCACATTTGCTGGCGTGAACAACAAACCGAATGCGCCTAGACTGCGTTGGACATACGCAGCAGAGTTGCGCCAGCGTCACATAAAAGCGAATCGCAGCGTAATCAAAATATTTCGCATTCGCGCATTTCTGACTCATTATTTCCCGCCAATTTACTAAGCTCATAAGCTGTCTTGAGCCATGTGATTTTTTAGAGTTGAAAAGAGTGAAACAAATCAAGCAAAAATACAAGTAAATATTAGCAAGTTGTATTTTATCAGTTTCAAGTGAAAGAATAGGCCTACATCTTAGTGTTGATAAATATCAAGAAATCTCAAATTCAGGCATGAACAAATGTGTCTTCCATTACTCTGGCCTTAAGGGTATATGAACTTGGGACTTATTCAAAGTGACATGTAAAGGCCAAATTAGGACATAATTTGGTATTTGAACCCAGTGACCCTTTCTGCAAAAGCGAGCGAGTGGTATAAAGTCAGCTTCACACCTGTGATTTATGAAGCGCATGATGCATCTGACATTTTTTGTGAAATTTGCAATTCTCAGCAACGGGATTCCATGAAATTGACAATATGTGTAAGTTATTCTGCAGGATCGGTATTAATTAATATTTGTTTTATTTTGTGAGTAGTGCAAGTTGAAGTGAGTGAGTTTGTGGTTTTGTAAATTATGTACAAGAAGAGTGTTCTCAGGAAGCTGAAAGTGACAGGCCGTCCTCGAAGTATATCGACTGTATAAACCGAGTTTGGCGAGTAGCTGGACATAGTCCATACATACTGTGTTTACGGTACCTCAAACGTTCAAAGTGAAAGTCAAACAGGTTGTAGGTATCCCAGGCAAACCTTAGTTAACACATTTGCTAGTCAGCCAAATTCGCCGAAAATGTCAATGCATATTTACATAGAAATTTAAAACAACTGGCGAAGAAGGAAACCTACATAAATATGTTTTCTATACTTCACTTGACCCAAATATATGATTTTTTATGGTGATAAGACAATCGCACATGTGGAATTTTAGAGGGATTTTGATAGCAGTTCCATTAAAAAAAACTGCTATCATAATGAGACTAAGATCTAGAAACACCCCCGAAATGCCGTTTTGGGGAATTTTGCTAATCTTTTTGATGAAAGTCAATCTTTGACAAGATGTAACTTTGCTACGGAAAGTACTATAAAAAAAAGGTTTTCAGTTTTGGCTTTGTTTACTCAAGGGCTTTAATTTTATAAAATGATGCAGTTTGATGGCAAATTTGAATTCACCTATAGCCAAAATATTAAATTCTCGATCATGAGAGCCAACTTGGAATGCGCACAGTTATTTGCGCCCGAGCGTATTTCATAAATACCGATGCTTACGGGCGCAAACACAGCTTTTGAGAATTGACGAATCACACGATCGTTGCTAGGCAAGGTCGAGGTTCGGTCATGCAGGTCGCGCGATCGTGTTATTCTATGAAAAGTACGCTGACGCAGAAGGTACTTCCTCTCATGATCGAGAAATTGTTATTTTGGCTATAGCATACCGTATTTAGTCAAATAGTTGCCCCCCCCCTCAAATAAACGCCCCCACCACTTTTTTCAACCAAGATGTTTCAAAAATTCGATATTTCCATGCTATCTTGTGTAGTAAGCTTACCAAGTTGCTCACATGGTCATGAGTAGCAGCAATAAATGGCGAAAATCTGCATCCGAACCGGAAGTGAACCAAAAGTCAGTGTCAAAAGGTCATAGTTCATCATTTTAGCGTGACTTTTAAGCTTACCTAATGATTTTAACGGGAATTTTCGTGCTAAAAATGACCTCTAATAAACGCTAGAGTTGGGCGACTAAGTCGCCAATAGTCGTTAGTCGCGACTATTACTGATAGTCGCGACTACGACTATTGAAAACAAAAAGTCGACTAATGCAAGTATATTTTTGTGTTAAAAAATTACTTTAAAAGTGCCAGTTATTCGCACCAAAACCAACCAAATACTAACATATAAACTGCGAAAAATGTGAAAAAATGTTAGTCATTGTCTTACCAATAGTAACACTAACCAACAAGTAATCATAATGTCCATAAGTCATCATTAAATTGGTGTTATTGACTTGTTGTCAAACTGCTTTCCCACAAGATAAAAGCCGTTAAAAAAAATTACTTAGAACTGTCAAACATCTCATTATGATTATAATTTATGCAGCGATAACAGGTGTAGCAGCGTCATAGTTATAGCGTGCATGTACAGACCCAGGTTGGGTGTTTGTACCAACTACTGAAGGTATGAGATTATTTCAACTTTGGAAAGAAACAGCGAGAACTTCCGAGAAGTGTTTTCCAAAAGGGAAAATTTAGGAAAATATTATTAGATTAGAAGTACTTTTCACGTAATTTCAAAAAGCTATGCTTATTGTGGTAACAGAATATTTAGAAAGCAACAGGAAAATAAACAAATTAGCTGACAAACAGTCGTAATGTTGCAATGCCACCCCTGTAGCGACAAATGCAGTAGTCTAGATGAGGCCATGTGACGTAGGTCGGAGGTGAAAGTTAATCGTACATGCACGTTGCAACACATTCATGAGCATACCATGGAAAATATGCACTGCCGCGTCGGCATGTTTACATATTTTCATGCACAGCAAAACATGGAAACGAACGAAGATCGCTATTGGAATATTGAAGGTTTGAGAAATTATATGAAGTTTCTTGTGCTGTTGCTGGAAAGTGGCAAGTGAATTTAATTGAACAGAAAAGTTAGGCCTATATTACAGCATTTTACAGTCAAATATTTGCATCTTAAACGTGCGATACAGTGTAGCAATTTGTATCGCAACAGTGCTGGTTTGTGTAGCAAACTGTGATGCGATGCCGGCAATCACGGGTCCTGTATAAATCATGCATTATAAATACTAAATTGCCACCAATCTTTCACCCGATTTTTCAGTCCAATTTTAACCACAGATAGTCGCGACTATAGTCGTAGTCGCGACTATTTGCTGCCGACTAGTCGACTAGGAAAAAAGTGATAGTCGCCCAACTCTAGTAAACGCCCCAACTTGGGAAAATGTAACGCCCCCGGGGGCGTTTATTCGACGAAATACGGTACCTACAGGTTGTTAATTATTTACATGATCATTGGGCATTCCTTTACTTTAGCCTTTAGGGGGTTTTATTTTTACATGTAATAGCTGCCTTCTGCACTGGTTAGGGTTAGGGCTAGGGATATAACACTGTACTTCCACAAGGCAGCTATAACAAGAATAATTTCAATAAAAACCCCTAGGCTAAAGTAAAGAAAGGCCGATTATTGATTGTCATACATTGTCATGATTGTCATATCACTGAATATTAATATTTTGCAACATTTATAACATGTATAATGAAAATAAACATTGACACAGGAGACACCCTATGGCACTTCCCACAAATTCCCCACTTCCGTGTTTACGCTTCCTGCACGCTCTCAAAATATAAGCAAGTGCAGTTCTTCTACATGACTCTGACAAAAACTTGAGTAACTCACTGAGCTGAGTCAGTGCACAGTGATGGCAATTCTGAATTCGATCGGTGTACGTGTAAGCTTACCGTGCCCGTGGCTACGCCCCCCTTTCATTCATTTATTTTACACAAAATAAAGCATTTGAATACTTAAGATTGATTCCTATACAAGAGTACACTTCAAAAATTATCCCTTTATCGAGCAAATGATAATTACCTCTGCAATTTCGCCGTTTTTCTGGTCGTCTTGATCGTCTTCGAACAGCGGAGGTGGTTCCCTGTCTGCACTCGCCATCTTGATTCACGTGAGATTAAAAAAATGTAGCCCAGTTGAAACTTGACATTTTGTCATATTATGCTATACATTTTCTCTCAAACCTTATTTAATAGTTAAAATAAATATAAAAACTTTACCTTGTTCTATTGTTGTGATATATATTGAAATATTTATGTAAAATCTTTGGATTTTTGATCCAGCTATTTAATAACGACAAGGAAGTTTACAGCATCATTCATTCGATTTCCGCAAATTACATTTTTGTACGGAGTTTTGCATGCAGTTTTGAACTCGCTCGTTGTAGTTGATGTTATCAATCAATCAATCCCGTCATGGGCGATATCGGCGATGTCAGATTGAGCTATTTTGGGTGACAAATTTTATTAGGTCCAGGATTTTATAGGGTTCGGGGCGCGACAGCGGCGCAACAGCGGCGCAACAGCGGCGCACCATTACTTTCAGGTAGCATGGAAATTTTTTGAAAAAAAAAAAAAACTAAAAAAACTTCGCCCACTAGTAAGACGAAAAAAAATCGCCCACTAGTGAGACTAAAATTGAAATAATAATGAAAAACAAAAATCGCCTCAACGTGAGTATAAAAGAAAAATCCCCACCCAACTCTGCAAATAGGTAGGCCTATACATAAATCCGGGACATAAAGTGAAAAGCGACACAATTGTTACATTATGGAAGTACTATCACCCATGCAAAGCCTATTTCAAGTGAACTTATCACTGATTTTGTTTCTTATTCATAACAAACCCATTTAGTAAATGGGTTCAGTTGTTTTAGCATGTTTAGAACTTAATTCAGTGGCGTGCAGCACATTGAAAGTGGGGGGGCAGGTTGTTCAGTTCCCCCGAGTGAGACAAATTTGGACGTTTTTGATGTTTTTCCCGAATCCCCGAATGACCAACAAAAGTGGGGGAGGGGGCATATTCCCCCCCCCCCTTGCGCACGCCACTGTATAAGAACTTCACTTCAACAGTGTTCAATGCTTCTTTGGGGGGGGCTCTCACCCAAAGACCATGTTATGCCCCCACCCCCAATTCCGTAGGTTCAAACGGTCCGTCTCTCAACGTTTTATGCGCATTTTTAAGTTCAGCTCGCACTGCCAAAAATCATGCTCTCAGTTTTACTTTTATTGCCAGTTAGAACTAACCAAAGGGTAGGATTTAGGGATTTTCAAATAGGCCTATTCATTAAAGGCACCGTGATTCAAGTGCTCAACGATCGTAAAAATCATCAAAATTCAGATTTTCATTTGTCATTGTCATGATAGATGTAGACTAGATGTGCTAACATATTTTCAGCCGTTGTGGAAAGATAATTGAACCCATATACCATGTAGGCCTATACCGGTATTCAGCCGAAATTTTGATATTTAAAAAAGCTACTGAATGAGCACATATCATATCAGCCGAAAGCCGTGCATGCATTTAAAACGTTTTTTACCAAATTTTGCATTTCAAAAATACCAAATAACAATTTGAATTACTTATCCTTCACTTTTAAGCATAAACATTTTTTTTTACACTTTTGCTGCTTTTGCTGGGATCACTGAATGGGACTTTAAGACAAAATAAGGCATTGTATAACTTAGGCCTAGTAGGCCTACACTGTGTTTGAATCATCATTTCGTGAATACTGTTGTTTTCTTCATTTTTTGCCAAATTTTGCATTTCAAAAATACCAAAAGCTACCAAATGACAATTTGAATGACTTATCCTTCACTTTTAAACAATTTATAAACAATTTAATTTGTTTACACTTTTGTTGGGATCACTGAATGGGCCGGGTGAATGGGTTAAGACAAACGGCATAGGTGCTAGGTATAGGCCTAGGCCTGTGTTTGAAAAGGCATAGTCAACACTGCTGTTTTCTTCGTTTTTGTGCCAATTTTTTTTATTTCAAAAATACCAAATGACAATTTGAACTTATCCTTCACTTCTAAGCAATGATTTTTTTCTTCTTTTTTTACCGTTTCGCTGGGATCACCATTACATGGGACTATTTGCTATGATGGAGTAAGACTCGATAGGTCTGTCTATCCTACCATGGGCCTACTGAGTACGGTACCGACCTCGTTTCACGATATCGCCCAACCTTAGCAACACAGGTAAACATTGATTCACACATTCATGCGTTTGATTATGTTACATGGGAACTTTAGAGCTAATAATATAGGTGAAAAATACATGCTCTAACAGTTAAAACAGATTAGTTGAGTTGTTAGGAAATTAGACATTCAATATAAAAGTAAACACAATGTTTCTGAACGATAAGACTTCTGTTTGAGCCAGTAATCAATGGGTCACGGAGCGAGCACTAGAACGAATGTGAAAAACATTTCTATTCAGAACGGTGTTGTTGTTTCGAAGGCAGTGCCAGTGACAGCAGTGACAGCAGAATCATGTAAAACGCCAAGGTGAGAACAGGAGAAAAGTAATTATTGGTATGACCATGTAACGGCGTGGGCTATTTTTGCCGACTGAAATGTGACATTAATATTATTATTGACATTGTATGATCATGATGATTGCACCCCATTTTTTGTACCCGCACTCAAAATCTGAGAAGTCTATACATGTGTATACCGCTCATTCTACAAAATCCGGTGCCAATCCACTGTAAAAATTGAAAAAAATAAAGTTGTTCAAAAAGACCTGCTTTTTGTGTTTTTTAAGAGCAAATGTATCACTACTTTCAGATGTAAAAGATTGTCAACACCACTTGTATATTTTTCTTTCATTTCAGGACTTCATGATGTTTTTTAACACTAAAACTCAATGTAATGTGAGCTACGTTACCGGCTACAAAATGGGCTGGTTTTACTTAATCCAAGGTCATAAAAAGCAAACGAAAGATCACTTGAGTGAAATGTAACACCGATTTCACCATTTCATAGAAGTTTTGAAGTCTATGCATAAATGAGTGCGTAACATAGCTCACAGTAACGTAGTTCATGGGTTTTTAATGTTTTTGATGTGATTTGCGAGCGTTAGAATGTTATGTCGGTTAATTCTAATATAAATGGGGTTCGATCACTGGTACCTATCACATATTATTAGGAAGTACTTGTTATACAAGTGCATACTATGGAATTCTGGTAACGTAGCTCACCAATCTAACATGGACGGTCGGTCGAAATTTCAATGTTTACAACATTTCTATGCCAAAAATGCTACAGCATCACGATTTTTACTGTTATTTTTAAAAACCTATGAGTGTTTCCTTTCAAAAACCGTAAACTACGTTAATACCTCTGTTTTACGTCTTTCCAATAACGTGTGTTAAAAAGTGGTAACGTAGCTCACAGCGTTTTCGTGGAAAGTGCAATTAATTTTAGAATTACACAAAGACGTTTTAATCACTAAAAAATAATGTTGATATGCAATATGATGGCGCCTTATCTAATTAAAAAACAACAAATATGTAAAGATATCGCATTTATTCAAAGAAAATATTAAGGATCAGATTTGACACTTGAGCAGTGGAAAGCATAATTTTAGCGATTTTCGAGCCTTTGCAAGGGTTAATCAGGCTGAAGAAAGCATTTAAAGTATGGACAACTATATATGTCCGTGTAGATCTCGTTTAGTTCTACCAGAAAAACAACATATTTGATGCCCTAAATGCTCGACCAAGTATTTGTGGACCAAAGAATGGAAAAAGGGCTATTGGCACCGGATTTTGTAGAATGAGCGATACGTGAAGGCAAACTTCACACAGCCAGAGCCTCTAAATAATTATTTTTTTCCTCACATCCTAATACTCTGGCGTTGGTGAGCGACGGGCGATTGGTATTTCACCAATAAGATCGCCTTTCGAACGCAAGAAAAGGAGTCCTATCTTTGCAGTCTTTGTGTTTGGAAATTGGTGAAGAATTGAAGATTATAATAGAGATATCGTTCCCCGCTCGCTCGGCACATTAACAGTAACTCGACTTGTTTGGTTGTCGGTCAATAAATGAATAATGATCATCCTTTATTTACGAGGGTTTTACTTCGGGCTCACATCCTGAATGGTGATGTGCAGGGTCAGAAATTCAGTGAGAATCCATTCTCGCAAAGATTCTCGTAAAAAAATTGCAAAAATAAAATGGATTCTCCTAAATATTTCAGTTTATCATGCAAAATTATAAGGCGAGAATCCATGGATTCCTGTAAAATTCCACCAGAAGAATCTAAAAGGATTCTCGCACATGGTTGCGAATTTCTGACCCTGATGTGGTGAATCGTCAGTGATCATCACCTAAATATCATAACAATAACATTAACTATCTAGTGTCATTGTGGATAGTAGATCTATAGATTTCTCAATGAAAGGGGAACAAAAACATTTCTCCTCTCTCATTTTCCTCCAACAAATGGTTACGGTACTCTCTTAAATTTTCAGGTTTTTGAATATAATTATTAATACGCGGAATACCGTTATTCAATCAAAAAGATTGAAATTCAATTTTGATTGAAATTCAATCTTTTGCCGATTGCAATTGGAGACAAATCATTCAGGACTAAATAATCAATTCAGTTGAATGATTTCAATTTTCAATTCATCAAAATGAGTGATTCTTTATCAAAGTAATGAAATTTTCTTTTGGGAGTTGAGTTATTTTTAATGGGGTTGGGTTAACAAGTCATAATGGAATTTGCAATTTGATTTTTACAAGTCTGATTGCATGATCTGTATTAAAATTTACGTCCACAACTTTTTCTTTTTTGCAAAACACATGTTTAATACTGTACATGCAAAACGCTCAGCATTAGCTAATAGGTACATGTAGTAATAGTGAATATTCTCAGTCATCCAGTCATTAAAATCACAAGGACAGGTTTTGAATTAAATCAAACACTGGAACTTACATTTTTGCAACTTGCTATGTTGCGTCTGAAACAGGCGCAACGGAGACAGCGGGTCAGTTGCCTGATGAAGTCTGATGGTTTCAGACGCAACGTAGCAAGTTGCAAAAAATGTAAGTTCCAGTATTTGATTTAATTCAAAACCTTGTGTACATGTAGTAATATTAATAACAATTTTTCATTGACTCTTGCCATTCATTCTCAGGTCCAGTTCAGATGGATGCATAGTGGAAACACTCAACTCAAGCAAATGCAAAGTAAGTGATATGAATATCACATGTAAGGCTGTTCAGTGTATCTTCATGTGATTACTTTTCTCCTGTGATTCATTCATGTCATCTGTGAATTATACCATACAAGTATTCACCTTAAATTAAAGGAAGGTGACCTGATAATAGTGATATAAACTCACAGTATCACTGTCATTTACTTTCAATTTGCTTTTTAGATGTTGGCATCATATAGTCATGCAACATAACAGCTTTTATGAAACCAATTGCTCAATTTTGGTCTTTGCTAAAGTTTGTTCGGTTTATATAAGGCGGAAAAAATAGACCCATAACACCATGTATTGATATAGAATGGCATGCACGCAGTTGGTCGCAATGCTTACGCTGATTGTGCGTCGCGTAACGCGTGATTGGTGCATGCTTATGTGAATTTACACGAGCATGAGTTGGGACTTTATTGGCGTGCGCAGTAACAAAAGCTGAATAATTTCCACCTTATATAAGTCAAACAAACTTTAAAGAAAACCAGTGATACCAGGGATATGTGAACACTGTGTTGACCGCTGAGTAACAATTCAATATGGTGGGTAGAGTTTGCATTCTTATTATTTGGTTGTTAATTACAGGCAGATCTTCTGGAAATACAAGTAGATGAATACAAGGAGTTATTACGATTAAAGGAATGCAAGCAGGTGGAAACACATGAGAAAGCTATACTTCTAGAAGCTCAGGTATTTTATATAAAATATTTAAAATGGTATTTTACTTATTGAAAGAGAAATAAATGCATGAGGGCTGGTATGTTGGGCATCTTAGGGAATATTTGGTGCAGGGGGGCTGGGCGAAATGGAAGGGGGTCAAAAAAGTTTAGGTCTTCAAAAGATGGGGGGGGAAAAGTTTGACACCTTATAAAAGGGGGTCAAAAAAGTTTTAACTAATATTAATAAAAATATATAAATTGATATATTTTGAAAACAAACAAAAGGCATATGTTAAGTGTACTTTGATCTGTTTAAAACATACTTAGAGCACTTCCATACTGCCTAAGATGTTTAATTCAAAATTATTCTGTTATCCTACAAGCACAATGAATCTGACTGATCCACTATATGTATATTTCAGTTAGCAGAGGTAGAAGGCAAGAATTTTGAGTTGACAGACCGTGTGAGTGACCTAGAGCAGCAATTGGAGGCATTACAGACTAATGATGGCCAATCCAATCAGGGAGGGGAGTATGATGAGATTGCTCATCTTGACCAGCAGCTGGAATCAAAGGAACAGGTAGGGTAGAATACCGTAAACATTTGCCTAACGGCACACCTAGGCACCTTTGCCTTTTGGTAAATTTCATGTGCAAATAGAGAGCTCCCTCTTCTAAAATCCCAGCAAGAATCAAGGTTCCGTGCTCTTATTTGCTGGTGTGAATTTTACTGGAGGGCACTTTTAGGTTGTGCCTAAAATTCCACTTATGTCAAGGGAGCCCATAGCGCCATTAGGCGAACGTTTACGGTATGAGAATGAATAAAGGTGTTGGGCTATTCCAGTTGAAATCCATACACCCCCTATAGAAGACATGATCTTAATATTCCACATAGGGAGTGTGATTTTTTAACATGGTTACCTGAATGAGTGACTCACAATAAAATCTACATCCCATGTGTGTGAGATTAAGGTAATGTCTTCCATAGGGTGTATAGATTTTAACTGGAATAACCCAATGCAATTGGATTGAGCAGTAAATAATGATCCATATCAAAAGGATGCACTTGTCGGCTGCAACATGGTTTAGGAATACAGAGCAAATTCCTAAACAATGTGACTTGGAGATGATTTGAAGTGACCTCTACTTCAGATGAGCCTGGTATTTTTTCCTAGTTATGATGTAAAAAGAGATACATGTAGCAGCCGACAAGTGCATCCTTTTGATATGGATGTACACATACATCATCTCATTTGACACAGCTTGGCATTAATGATTGTAATGAAATTATAGTTTCTTAAGGTGGGTCGGAGGGGAGCATTATCTTGCGATGTTTGCATGTAAAGAGTGAGACAAATTAAGCTGACATCAAATATGAATGGTATGGGTTCCATTGATGAGATCCCAAGGCTTGATTTGATATAAGGGGTGTTATTTCCTTCCCATGTGCATGATTTTCTCAGGAGGGTTGAGAATCGCAAACCCTATGGAAATATAAATGCGATTATTGGCTTCCATAACGCATTTCCTATAAGATCAATGTGTTAATATTAAAAAGTACACTGCCGTTTTTTAGTTAAATGATTAAAACCAGACCAATATGGCTCATGTCAAGCGACTCATCTTTTAAAAATCATCGTACAATGACCATTCTGTAGTACACCCTTGTTGCTTGTAAGCTTGTTTGATAACATCTAAGCTTAGGTAAATAATTATAATCTTGTGACATTTCATTTTTCCACAGACTATTATGAAATTGGAAGAACAGGTGAAAGCTTTGGAAGCCGATATAAAGAAAATGGTAGGTGGTACTACTCGGGGTCTGATTTAGGCCTGTGTTTTCTACTGGCCCTACAGTACGATTGTAAAGCAATACATTTACTGGCCCAACTTTTTCAATAGTTTCTACTGCAAAATCAAGCAACTGATAACCAAGTAAATCCCATATCTCCTATTTCAGGAGATACGTACCCCCATGATCTACCATTTTAATCACAACATGCCTGCATAATTAACAAGAAAATGCTCCATTTTGAATATTATTTGTTTCGGGTTGCTCGGTGTAGTCAACACAAATTTACCATTCCCTAAGCGCAGCTATGAGATGTTCTCTAGCGTGGCGTGTTCACAAATCCCGTCTTTTAGTAATCGGGATTCTGTAGGTATAATACACATGTCTGTCCAGATAGTGCACAAAAGAGCTGAAAGTACTATGGCAGTATGGATTTCAACTGGCAACTTGCGATGCAAGAAGAAGAAACAGAAACTGTCTCAAATTTCCTTCATTTATTTACATTTGCTACCATCTGTTAATGTTGCCAACTGCTGCCCTGCTAAAGGGAGGTGCTCTCTTGTCAAGGTTAGGTAGTGTTAAAAAAAATAAATGTTGACATTTATATAGCACCTTTCACATGTATCAAAGTGCTTTACATTTATTCTGCTGTCGTTAGAATATGTCAGCTGCCATACAATGCCCAAGGCATGCTTATACCTTTAGGAGGTGCTCAATGGACAATATTCCTAACAGCAACCCATTTCACCCCTGGGTAGAGAGAGGCAATTGAGGTAAAGCGCCTTGCTCAAGTGTACAACACGATGGCACCGCCGGGGCTCGAACTCGCAGCCCTCCGATTGCGAGGTAGGGCCTGTACCGCGGTGCCACTGTGTTCATGAGGTTGAGGGTTAATCAACTGATTTGTATACATGTTTTCTAATTTGTTAATCAAATTAACTCATTTTTAGAGGTATTTGGTTATAATTTTCATGACAGACCATTAGACCCTTTATCTTTCTGTGAAAGACCACATCAGATTGCTTTGTTCAATGTGACTTCTCTGGTATTTATAGTGTGTGGAGAGGTGGATTTACCAAGACCATTCAGTAACAAGGATTCTTGTTTGTTTACAGCGCTCCAAGTTCAAAAAGCGATTAAAAGCTGCACAGATGGAAACAGCTGAGGTCAGACAAGAGTCAGCTCTGAAAGTGTACAGTCTCAAAGATGAAATCAAGAAGTTAGAAGAAGAAAGCACAAAACTTATAGGTAAGTGCTTGTTCATGGATATGTAAGAACACAAAGATTATTACAGATTATTCATTGTACATTATACACTATTTATGGGTTCATTAATAATTAGAGTTTAGGGCATAAACAATTATCTTGTCCTCAATTCTATCAATGAACTCCATTCATACATTCCCCAACATTCTGCTATTGATGATTGTATATTAGAAAGTAATAACAAAAATTAAAATGCAACATTAAAAGAGTTTCCTGCATTTTTTGATTGAACATAATCGGGAAAAAGCAGCTGAGCAATCTGTTCATAATGTTCAAAAATAGGGAGGTCACGATAATGTCCAGGACTTGCTTGTGATGTGCTGCTTCCAATTTAAGTTTTTTTAAAAAGAATGCATTTGTGTTGCAACTTTTAACTTTCTAGATAGCCAGGGAGACATGATCTGCCTCATATCAATGTTATTATATGTTCAGGTAACTTGGACAAACATTTTATTGTGTTTACATCCTAGGACCAAACTTATTTTAGTAGCACTAAATTTCTCAATGACTTTTGTATTCAATTTCACCCCATTTTTGTTTTCCCAATAAGTCCAGTTACCTATATTCCAAAATTTCCCCTGACACTGTGGAGCTTAGGAAAATTAAGTTAAATTGAATTGATTTTGACATAATTATGCATTCAAATGTAAAATTTGTTGGCTAGAACACCTGTTTTAACAGTCTTAAAAGTCTATAGCATTAATGAGAAGACTTTTCTTTTTGATCACATATGTAGATGAACAGTTCAAGTTGCTGATAAACCTTTATGCTCTATGTGCAGCTGCTATACACATTTTGACATCTTTTTCTGTGCAAGCCATTAAAATCAATATTTTCACATCACTTATTCATTTCTTACTTTTTTTCTCTCTTTTTTCCCTTCCTGGCAGCCCGATTAGACAGAGCTAGTTCAGCCACCAGAAGCCGTCAAGGAAGTGCAGGGATTCCAAACGTAAAAGTACAACAGGAAGAAGATGATAAATTAGAACAATGGGAGGATGGAAGAACTAAACTCATCGTAGAATTATCCAACCAAGTATCAGCTCAAGAAGAGACTATTTCAGATTTGCAAAAACAATTAGATGAGACGGAAGCAGCTTTGAAGGAATTGAAAACACCGAGTGGACGTACTAGCCGTCCAGCAAGTGGAAAGTCAAGAAACTCATCTGCAAAATCTGGCAGAACTCAAAATCAGAAAAGTTATTGGGGTTACTCAGGTGATGATCCAAGCATGACTGACCAACCTGTGAATGATTTAAAGTGGTCACCCAAAAGTCCAGATGATGATGATGACGTACTTGATAGACTGTCCAGCAGAGATTATGGAAGGAAGTCTTCAGCTGGTAGCCAAAGAGGAGTGATTGATGATCAGGAGATGAATGACATTTCAAGTAGCAAACCAAATCAGAGACTTTCTTTACGAGGTGGTAGTGGTAGTAAAAAGAGTTCTAGGAACTCCTCTGCTGTCAGTTATGACTCAGTGATATCTGAAAATAATGGAGATCCAAGAAGCAGGACGTCTTCAGCAGATGTAAAAAGCAAAAAGTCTTCGACAGGGTCAAGCAGACAAAGACGAAGACTTCAAGCAGCTGTTGCTGATTCTTCAAGGTATTCTCCACAGAGAACAGATTCAGCGTTCTCCGATTCAAGTGCAATATCAAGAACAAAGAATGGTAAAGATTCAGGTATAGATATTCATGCCGCTTCTTGCCACTCGGATTTTCCTCTTGATGAAAGTGATGATGTTGACACGTTGATGAATGAAATTGTTGGTCTCCCATCTTATGACAGTAATATTTAATGTTGAAACTTAAGACCCAAATCCTTCTGTATTTATCATGTAGCACCTCATTGTTATGTGTAAAATAGAAGGACAGTGTACCCTCTTGTGTTGTCTAGCATGTCATATTTAATTGAAGGATTTGCATGTGAAGATAACATAATATATCGAGGGTTGAGAGCCAGAAAGCCTCAGCACCTAACAACCTGATCCTACAAAATGAGCTTATAATCGCCACGACAGTATAGAAGACACAGTCCATTTAACATGACAAAATTCAATAAAAACAAAAGAAATTCCGGAGGATATATTGATTTTTGAAGACCAAAGCAAGGAGCCATCCTAGTATGTTTGGTATGATTTTAAAGGGTACCGTATATAATAAGGATTTCAATCTTTATGCTCATTTTGTGAGAGCAGTACATTGTGAGTTAAGGCTTTTTGGTTCTGAACCCTTAATATGTATTACTAAACTTTGGTAGTGACATAGGTAAATAGGTATGTATTTTGCTGGTCGCAGTATCGAATCATGCAAGTGTAGACCTAAAGTTAATAACGCAGAGCGTACGCACATGCATACAGGTTGTTCATTGGCATGTTTGCAGTGCATACACAGAAAAGTATGTCATTATCGAGCTTGTGGTGTCAAACCAAGCATAGAATGAAAGTTCATCTGTGTAGGTAGTCATATTTTATATTTTAAACCTTTGGGTCCATATGCACAAACAAGTTAGACCAGGTCTAACATTAGACCTCATCTAACCATGGAGATTAGAATTTGGGAGGATCCTTTTACTCTTTTCTTTTCCTTCTTTACTCCTAGCAAAACTGCAATATATCAATATTCTATAATATAGAATAAGGTAAATACCAAAAACTTCCTTCTCTGTAAGACTAATCACCATGGCTAGACCAGGTCTAATGTTAGACCTGGTCTAACTTGTTTTGTGCATATGGACCTTGATCTCCACTCAAATTATAGACGTATACTTGGAACTTTTTGGTCACAACTTTCATCGGGAGACTTAACAGCCCATGTTAGGGATCAGGGACTTTGTGGATTCTTGACCCCAAACCTGAGTCATGTACACTCTCGGTAACTTCTGGAACTTAGGTACTCTCGTGATTCCAGTGCTAAATACACAATAGAGAGAGTGAAAGTCTGAATTTAGCATACAGATATTGCCAATTCTGACTTTACCCCCCCCCCCAAGTCAATATCTGAGCAAATTGCAACCACTGGGAATTGAACCCAGAACCCTATGCAGCAAAGGCGATTGTCATAACCAGTAGCATGTTCTCCCAAAAGATCAAGGTTCAAAGTCATATAGCATACATTGTCAAGCATAGTTCAGTGCTGTGTATTTATATTGATTCTGATAATATTTTATGGTGCTTTTGTTATCTTCAAACTTCTTGTTTAAGATAGCAAGTAAAACAAAATGCTGATTTTAGATACCAATGATCTAACATTCAAATTCTATTATAAGTGTACATCCATATCAAAAAGGATGCACTCGTCGGATATACATTTTGGTAACATTTGTGGCTTTTAACATAATAGCTAAGAATAAATACTAGACTCATCTCAAGTGAAGATCACTTCAAATCATCTTTAAGTTATTTCTTAGCTATTATGTAAAAAGAGACACATGTAGCAGCAGACAAGTGCATCCTTTTTATGGATGTGCACATATACTAAACTTGCAGTTGCTTTCAGTTTTTCAAATGAGGTTTACCTTCCCTATAGGCACATTATTTATTGTATGGAATGGTTGGACATTTTAACAGAGTGAAACATAAAACCACATATTATTGCTGACGTTGGTCTGATTCGATCAGGTGAGGTCATATTTGAAATATTCCATTCCCTAATCTAATCTACTCCTTTCTCTATATGTGGTGTGATCAAGCAAAATTAGTCTGAAGTCGGACATATTCAATTTTCAGTTTCTTATAGGAATGTAAACAGCATTTGAAAAGCTACATTTTGCAGAAAACCCCCATTGAATTTGGACAACCAGTTAAAAAGATATGAGCAGTTTTAGTTTCCAAACCAAAAGGAAATACTTCCTTTGTTTGGCTATATCTCAAAATCAATATTTCCAACTTCCGATTGATTTTGCTTGATCAAATCTAATATGAGCAATGAGAGCCATTATGGCAATATCATCATACATTAAGAAACATATGAGAAGCAACAATCTTCAAATTATTGGTCTTTCATGATTTATGGTGACTTTTATTATGAACAAAAGAAAAGGAAGAGATACATTCTTACTGAATAAATACTTGAGTACACTTTCTGTTGAGATCAATTTAAGAGATTTTAGATGTCATAAGTTATATTTTTTCATGCATAGCTTAACTGATAATTACTGCAATTTTGCTTTACATTGCTCATGAAAAATACAATAATACCAGTTCATTGAATTGATAACTAAAGTATATGTGACCCGATCTGGTCCATGGGCCCAAAAGTGACAAATTGGATTAAATAGCAAACATGTGGAGCAAAAAACAAGAAAATACATAAGTAAACATCACAAAACTTCAGAACTGGTGTTTTCATTGTGATAACATTATGTTTGTTTATATGGTAATTAAAGGAGTATTTCGTGATCCTAGCATCCTCTTTTTATGACATTTTTCAGTACATATCCACGAAAAAAGCATATTCCCAAAATTTCAGTTGATTCTGATTTTGCGTTTGCGAGTTATGCATGATTATGTGTATTACACTGCTCCATAGACAATACGTTGTAATTTCGTTCTGGTGCACCAGAACAAAATTCAAATTCACGATATTTTTGCTAAACGAATTAATCTGCAAGAAATATTTTGTACATAAACATAATGTAGCCAGAGTATTCCAGTGATATAAAATCTCAACTATTTTTGAGAAAAGTGGGGGGATGAGGCTGTGGATCACGAAATGCCCTTTTAACTAATCACAGTAAATCAATTTTCAAAAATGCTTCCTTTTAGCCCCATGGAGCAGATTGTGTCACATATAGTTGAATCCTTTTTGTCATTTCTGAATATTGATAATATTCAAACCTGATGCTTCTACTTGCAGTATTATTATTATTATTTGGTATTTTGAAGCCCATTCAATAACAGTAAAAATGGGTTTGCTTCCTCTAAACCTGTGACCAAATGGCCTTAATTGTATCATCTAAGAAGAGTGTTTAGAATCTCGGGTGATACAATAAAGGACATACATACCAAGTAATGGTTTTGTGTACACTATAAATCGTATAGAAAGTGGACAAAATATTGTTTAGATTAGCTAAACATGATTGTAAATTTCTAAACACATGTTTTGGTTTTAAGTTCAAACATGTTTAGATTGTACTTAAATCTGAAACCCAGTGTGCAAGGACAGGTGATGGGACAGCAGCTGTATTAACACTGGATCAATTTTGGTACACACTGATGGAAACCAGGGTCTTAGCTAGAAATTGAGAGTTGCCCGTCATTTGAATAAAATTGCATGTCCTAATTTGACCTTTAAAACATTTACCAAACGTCTATAGCCCACTGGGTTCAAATATGTGTTGATATGGCCTTGTTCTACAAATTGGGTCTACTAAAAAGGTCAATTAGCTTCTCAAAACATACAATTTATAATATAGCATCTGTCAAAGGCATTAATTTTGCCCGTCCCAGGAGCAAACTCCCCGTCTAAAATGACGGCCAGACGGGTGGCTAGCTAGACCCTGATGGAAACTATAACATATTAAACGCAGGAGCAAAGAAAATGGGCTGAGCAGGATTTTCCTAATTACATGTTTAGGATTTTTAAATTCTAAACGATTAAAGCAGTTTTAGCTGGTCCAAACACTCTTTCTGGAAACACACAGTTGCACACAGAATATTTTATTGTTTGTTGTAACATGAAAATATTCACATTTTACCAGCTGTATTATGGTGCGTAAATTGGGCAGATTTATATCAAAAAAATAAAAGTTACTGATTCTGCTTAAAATTGACTCATTTTAGTCAGAAAGAGATAACAGTCACCATTTCTGTTTGTATGTGCTAATTTGGTCATAATACACAATTTTTATGAAATGTCAGAAAATAGCTTGCTGGAAATAAATTTGAAAGAGTGGGAGAAAAACAGAGGTCCTTCCAAGGTCAAAAGTTCATCCGGAGGTAAAAATGTTGCTCCAATTTGACTGAAACTAAGAGGATGAAGAGAATAATCAATTTGTATATATACAAGCACATTGCAACATACATAGTACAACAGAAGGTAACAGACAGACCAACTATGGCCTATCTGAAGGTTAGATATTACAGCTCAAATGACTTTTTCAGTACAAGTAATGCTTTTCCAGTTGTGAATGCTCAATTCAGACAAGGTAATAACTAATCTGGTTCTTGATCTGGTTGCATTTTACTTTTCCAAACACTTGGTTTACAAAATTGAAATTAATTATATACAGGGTGAACCATGTGACCACCTACGCATTGTTATATTTAACAGGTTTTACTTTGGCCTAAAAAAGTTTGTATTGCCCTTATAAAATTAGCAAAATGTTTTCCCTGTTTGTAAAACATAAATTATTGTTTACCATCATATTTTGTAGTGAACCTGTGTTTTTAAAATTAAAAATAAAATAAAATAAAAATACAAAACTGACTCTGACTTTAAGAGCAATACAACCTTTTTTAGGCCTTATGGTTCAATAGATGCATATTAGTGCGCTATGTCTACAGGGTGTAACAATAACATTTATACAATTGCATTTTGCCTTCTCAGTAAAAAACTAAAAGAGTTATGGCACAAATGTTATAATATGCAATACATTCAGTAATATCTTGGCTAAAAGAAGATGTTTAGTTGGTTTCTTTACTAGCTTGGGTTCAGAAGTTATGTCCGATTAATTAAATCGTCCAGAAAACGTGTTGGGCCACTTTTACCGTGTTCAGGTGTAACACTTAGACAAAAGTGGCCCAAGCGGTTTTAAGACTAGGTTACATAATTGGCCATATCTTCACTTGTATACCGTCAATCTTATTGGAACAAAACTTATCTGGTGGCTAAATAAATTATCTTGATAGACATATAAATATCTAACCAAAAAATAAGCGGCATACTTGTGTCATTCTATTTTCAAAATTGTACACATTTTATTGCTACACCCTGTATATCATGGGCAGAGAACAATTTTCATACAACGACTACACTCTTTGTACTACAACTGTACTCTGAGCATAGCACAAACATAGTGCATCTAAACTAAATATAAATGCTTAATTTAATTTCAACATGAAGCATAAATATGGTACATAACTTGTATTTTTTTATGTATAATTCAACACATTGTAAAAATAACATGAGGAATAAATGACATGGAAACCTTATAGACCTTAACAGACTGTTCGTCTTGTTTTCGTAATCATAATACAAAAATGAATCTTGTGTTGACAAACAGACAAGTGTGGTCATTGCAGGAGTGGGGGTTCCAAATGAGTTGGATTACTAACTCAACCCCCAAAAATGAAACTTTCAACCCCACACTAATTTAAAATCACCCCAAAGGACATTAAACAAATATTAGCCTCTTTTGCCAAATGTAACAGCTAAATCCTAATCATTTAGTTCTAAATGCCAGTGCAAGTCAAATTTAAATGTTTGGTAAAGATTTGGAAACAATGACCCAAAACATGGATTTTTAAGATGTTTTTCGTATGCTTTGACAATTGAACCGAAATACTTGTACTAAGACTAATTTTAGGTTATGCATTCTAAATTTTGGAAAACACATTTTCTCTTTTGTAATTATCAAAATTAACATCAGATATTAAAATTATGAGCAAACTTGTGTAGCATACTCAAGATTTTGAGTGCTGACTTAGACTTGTTCCAAGTCTTTGAATGTCCTGACTGCAGTTGTAAGAAAACATGCAAAACTGTTTATTTTTGGCCCAATGTTGCTCAAATTGCCATTTGGCCCAATGCCGCTCAAATTGCACAAATATTAAAATTGGAATTTATTGCCACCAGTACTAAATAAAGGATTAGGATTAAACTATAATTCATTTGGCGAAACAGGATAATATTTTTTAATCGAAAAAAAATGGACAAGCAGTACTAGGAAGAGTATCAACATGATACTTCTCATGATGCCAGATTAGCGTGAATGGTTTCTCTAGACAATTAATTTAGATACAGATTACAAGCACTAAGAAAAAAGCAAGTTCCCCTTTTACATTTAACATTATTTTGACCAAAAATGCTTCATGCATGAAGGCACTTGTTGGGTTCAAATTATCAGTCAGTGTTGTTATGATACGCCTGATGACGTCTGCCAAGACCCATTTCAATTATGTATTTTTGGGCAAAATAAGCAAATGCATTTTATAAAGGTAAACTTTTTGAAGTGTTTACATCAAGTGATGATGAGTCCATCACCAACTCTATACATGAAAGATGACCAAAATAATCATGGTCTACAGAACACCTTCATACTTGTCTCATCAACAACAACCAATGTGTTGCCATCATCACTAAGAGTCAGACCAGCAGGGGCGTCAACATCCTTAATGATGCATCCTAGATATTTACCTGAAGTTGAATATCGGTAGATGCCTCCATTAGTACCAGACGCACAGTTTGCCAAGTAAATGTCATCATCTGATGTATAACAAATACCATAAGGCCACCAAGTAGACACATCTGAAGGAGAGTCAAGTGTATGGACGATGTTGCCTCTGGTGTCAAGAATATGTGCGGTACCTCCCAATCCACTTGAGACTATGATATCATCCTGTGGTGTGACTGCAATATACCACGGCGGTATCGGTACGTCAATGCTACTGATATGTGATCCATCCAGGGAATGCTTGCTGATATACTTTTGCGTACATTCACCTACCAATACACATCCCTGGTTATCTATGGCCAAACCCCAAAGATATGCATCCCTTGTCTTAGGTAATACATTGATAGGAGACCTGGTGACGAATTGATATTTAAAGATATTGTTTGCGTCATAAACTTTCACCTGAGATGTCTGTTGAGTTGTGAATATCCTTCCATCTACACTGACCACTACATTCCAAGGTTGAGATGATTGCCCAAATTTCAATCCTTGCCCAATATCTAAATTGCGTTTGAAACTACCAGAATGACTGAAAACCTGTAAGACAGATGATTTCTGACAATCGGTTGCAATGAAATCACCACCTGATGTAATTGCAATGTCACGACCACTTGATATTTTTCTAGAACCGAACTGTTTGATCAGCTTCCATGTCCCATCATTCCTCTTTCTCCTTACACCAGCAAGAACCCCTTGTACAGGACTACCAACCCCTGATGCGGGTGAGCTTGGTTTCATGACTCGAGTTAATGGTGAAGCAGTACTTTCGGATTCGATCCTAGATGTTGAAGTTGCTGTTATTATTTCGAGCCGAGTCGCTTCTTTCTTTTTGCCACCAACTGACAGTGATCCAAGACTTGGTAGAGGAAGTAACACGCTTCGGTTTCTCATAAATATAATTTCTCCAAGGCTTTCATCAATAGCTTCTGTCTTCATATCTCGTAATTGACTCAAGTTGCTCTGCAAAGAAGAGAAGGCAATGGCAAAGTCATGATCTGACCCAGTTTGTGTCACCTCTGATGACATTTTTAAAGCTGTCTCAAAACGTCTCTGCTGTAGCTGAAGACTGTCCTTCTGTGCGTCAATCTGCTTGATGTTCTTTGCTGCAGCCTGAGTAATTTGTGCCTCCATCTCCATCTCTCTCTGCTGTATCTCAGCTAACACTTTCTTCCTCAATTCTTCCACGGCTTCATGGAGATCTGTTTTGGCTTTATTTTCACTTTTCTGTACTTTATTTCGGAGTTGTTCAACACTCTTCAAAGACTTTGCAACCTCTTGGTTTACTTTCTCACAATCTGTCATTAGTTGTTTGATTTCGGATCTCTGCTTGTCAGTGGCACTTTTTAGGTTGACCAGAGTATGTCCCGAATGATCGACAACAGTGCATCCGACACATACAAGTACATCACATGTTTTGCAGTAAAATTCTAGAATCTGATCCTTATGTATTTTACAGTATTTTGGTCTTTTGACGCTCTTTATATCAGCATTTCCCGACTGTAGATCTGCCAATGGAATGGTTTTATGATTTTTCATAGATAAAACCGTATTGTGAATGCCGACACATCTTTCACAAATAAACCCACCACAATCTGTGCAGTTGGCCACAGCTTGGTTGTCTGTTGCCCCACAACAAGAACATGGAATTCGCGCGTCTTTGGTATGCAGCCTTGATAAAACCTGACGATCTTTAAGTGTATTGATAACGAAGTTGGTGATGAATCCTTTGATTCCCTCTGGTGGAATGGGAAAATCCTGACGACACATTGGACACTGTACGGTATCTTTCCTGCCTTCAGCACATTTGGTCAGACATTTCAGACAAAACGAATGTAGGCAAGGAAGAGCTTTGGGTTCCTCAATCAGCGATAAACAAATGCCACATTCTGTAAGATCTTCGTCTGTGTGCAGGTCGTATACTTTTGATTCAGCCATGATAATTATGTGTCGTCGTAAACAAAGAGCGTTAGTAGGAATCTATATAATTAACCTTATCTGTAGAGTTTAGGTGCCTATATTTCTGGGTTGATAGAATCCGAAACTCAGAATCTGAATCCTTGAGAATTACTTAAGTTCCACATGCCCAGATGTAAAATAGATGTGAACAATTGGTTGAAGACTGTTTAAAGAAATATTAGGAAGAAATTCCATGCTCGAGTAAGATATAAGGTCGCGTTCATCTAATCTCAAGCATTATCATGCGCACAAAGTTGCCTTAGCTGTAAGACTGCTGTATAGACTTCTGAAAAATATAAAATGGAATACAAGCAACAAAATTATAACATTTCTCAATCGTTTATCCTGGTATACATTTACCTGCTCATCATCATTCACACTCTGACCACTGTTTTGATAAATGTTTGTTATATCAAACTGCTTTGTTAAAGTTTAGGAATGTTAAATGCAATCTGTTTTTGAAAAAACACATTTTCTTGATTTATTCTCTGGTACAGCATTTAATCTAGTTTATTTCGTTGCAAGGATTTAAGGCAATAACGGTTAAACACCTAAAATATTATTACTGATTATGTTTCGTTGACATTTTAGATCATAGTCCTCCAGCACAGGGGCTACTTTAACGTGTCTCCTGGGCTGCTGGCACGTTTGTGCAGTGAGATTAAAATTTCGTGCAGTGAGAATTAAAAATCCGTGCTTGCAAAATTAACGCCAATAATATAGAGGAGAAACACGTAGGCCTACCTTCAGCAGCGTGCAATTCTGTTACTAGTCTCCTGGATCAAGATTTTGTTTTTTACAATAATCATGATAATCCTGCAAGATAAAGGAACATGAAATAGAAGAAATCGGGTTACATTTTGTAAAATGTTTTTTTTAATCACATACCGTTTTTCACGATAACGCAGAATACTAATAATCCTTACCTATAGCAATGTAGTAAACATCAACCACTCGATACCCCTGGCTGGATACCCAGCAAACACAAAACGTTTTCGACATCATTCGCAAAAGGTTATAAAAGGTTGTCAGAAAACGTTTAAATGTCGGGTTATATAAAGGGTTTATTAAGAGTATAAAACGTTTTCATAACCTTAAAAAACATTTTATGATAATCTAGTGCTCAGCAAACAAAAATGTTTTACAGAAAACGTTTAAATGTCGGGTTATATAAAGGGTATAAAATGTTTTAATAACATTCCAAAAACATTCTTGAAAACTTGATACAAAACATTCTAAACAGAATGTTATTTTGGGGTTGAAAAAATATTTTGCGAAAAACGTTTGCCCAAAATATTTTCAATAACGTTTTAAAAACGTTTTCATGACCTTTATATAACCCGACATTTAAATGTTATTAAAAGGTTTTGAAAAAACATTTTAAGAACATTTCTGTGTTTGCTGGGTTCAAACATTTTAACATAATGTTATTTAAGTATTGACACAATATTTGGCAAAAATGTTTGCAAAAATAGTTTACAATAACATTTTTGAAAATATTTAAAAATATTGTTGTAGTGTGTTTTCATACAAAACGTTTTAAAACGTTATCATGACCTTTATATAACCCGACATTTTAATGTTATTAAAACGTTTTACCTAAACCAAAAGCCAAAATATAACTTTTTTGTGTTTGCTGGGTAAGCATTTTGATAATCATGTGAGAAAACTTATTATAACGTTAAAAAATACAGAGGAGATTATGAGTGAGAGTATGAATTTACTATAATCTCCAGTATGCCCATAGGGAGAGAAGTTTGGGATTTGGCGCATCCCTTGAACCAGTGGGATGGATGGGAGAGGGGTGTCACGCATAGTCATGACCCATAGGAGACGTGTTCGGGTGTGACGCATCCCCATGACCTATGAAGAGATGGGGTTCAAGTGTTGCGCATTCCATGGCTCCATAGGAGAGGAGTATGGATGCGACGCATCCCCATGACACATGGAGAGAGGGGAGAGGGTGTCATGGCTCACAGGGAGAGGGTTAAGGTGTGAAACATCCGCCCCCAGATCCGCCCCCATGGTCCAGAGGGAGAGAGGTTCGGGTGTGACGCCTGGCTCAGAGGGTGAGGGAGAGGGGTTTGGGTGTGACGCTTCCTCATGGTCCATAGGAGAGGGGAGAAGGTGTGACGCATCCCCATGGCCCATGGGGAGACAGAGGAGTTCAGGTGTGATGCTTCCTCATGGTCAATAAAGGGAGCAGTTTGAATGAGACGCATCCTCATGGCCCATGGGGAAAGGGTTCGGGTGTCATGTATTCATGACCCATAGGGATTAGGGTTCGGGTGTTAACATCTTCCAAGCCCATGTGTGACGTGCCTCTGCTTCTTAGTCATCATGATAGAGAGTAGATGGGACCCAATGATCGTCATGGCCATAGGGAGAGGGTTCGGATGTGAAGCATCCCCATGGCACATGGGTAGAGAGAGGGGTTCTGCGTTCGGGGTGTGGCGCATCATATCCTCATGAGCCTCTCATGGTTCGTAGACCTACATAGGGATACTGAGAGGGGTTCGACTTCGAGGTGTGGCACATCTCATGGCCCATAGGAAGCTATAGGAGCTCATAGGGTGAGGAATGACACCTCATGGCTATAAGGAGAGTGTAACGTTAACGCATTCACTTTAGCTGAGCTCACTTGCATAAAAATTCCACTTTCATCATTAGCTATCATTACTGTGCCTATACAACTTGTGGTTTCCAATATTATATAGGCCTATAGAAACATTCATAAGGCTGCGATCATATAGAAGTATACTATTCGGGTATACGGTGCACGTTTTGCCGGTGCACGCGTATAGCTTAAATCGAGCAAGGTAATTTCATAGTACCGGGTCACATAAGAGCTATTCGAAAAGGCCGTATACCTGCGTATAGTTTAGTATAGGCTAGTGGGAATCGTGCGTGTTCGATTTTAGTGCTGCGTATACCGTCCTAATTTTAAAAACCTAAACCATATGTGGGTAAATTCTGCACATTATGACACCTCATTGAATGCAATGTGACCTCAAGAAGTAAAGTTACAAGCATTTGATAAGACGAAGAAAATGGGTAAACTGACATACTCGCTATCCGCTATACGAAATACGCTCATTCGATCAGGCTGAGTTCACATAGTATACTCCTACAGCCTGTCTCAAAAAAAATTGTGCAAGTCAAAAGCGCCCTCTTTGGCGATTAGAAAATACCGGTGTGACATGATGCTTACATCAACGTCAAGGGCACAGTCTTAGCTCTCAAATACCGTTTGTTCTGTTCAATTTACTCTTTTTAATCTCGAGATATGTTTAGTTAAGAACGAAAGGGTAAAATCACAATTGTGCCACTTTTACTAGGGAATAGGGCTGTACATGTAAATCAATGGTAGCTGATGTTGATGCGTCTAATGCACTCCCCCTTCGGGGCTCGTGCATTAGACGCATCACCAGCAGCGCGCGTTGTCTAATTTCATTAATTTGTCAAATTTCATGAACTTGTCAAAGTTCACTAACCCATATGTGTGTAATATTTGTTTGTCTTTTAACATGTCTTGAATGACAAAAAGAACAGTATTTACCATGGTAAAATCATCAACATACACATGTATTAAATTTTACAGCAGAATGTGAAATATTTATTTATCGTTTAATTTGTTGTAAGAGGAAAAAGAGAATCATTATATCTTTATCATGATAAAACATTAAAAACAATTTTGTATTGTTGTGTAATTGATGCATTCTCTTGATTTCACGAAGGAACTCTTGATACACTTAATGCTATCATTGATTTACATGTACAGCCCTCTTCCCTAGTAAAAGTGGCACAATTGTGATTTTACCCTTTCGTTGTTAAGTAAGCATATCTCGAGATTAAAACAAGCAAATTGAACAGACTAAACGGCATTTGAGAGGTACGACTATGCCCTTGACGTCGATGTAAGCATTATGTCACAACGGTATTTTCTAATTGCCACAGAGGGCGCTTTTCACTTGCACAATTTTTTTTGAGACAGGCTGTATATGAACTCAGCCTGATCGAATGAGCGTATTTCGCATAGCGAATATCGTATACCGTATACTTCTATGTGAACTCAGCCTAAAGAAAGCCATACCGAGCATATCGCATTGGCCTACAACTAGATTGTAGAACTCGGCAAGTCACAGAAGCCCGAAAAACGTGTGTTGAACAGTTGATTTCAAGTAGTATTCTGCTGCATATTATTAATCAGTAAACAAGTACATTTTATGTCATGAGAAGTGAACTCACCAAGACATGATTTAGGTTGGCCTACTCTGCTTCCTTATTCGACATGTTTGTTTGGGTGTTCGTATAGCTTCGTATAAACATGTATTAAGTATATGAGCACGTAGATATAATACCGGTATACCCAATGCCCCAATGTAACCTGGTGATCGACTTACCCATGCATGACTGTAATATTACACCTACGTATGGAACAATATTGACCTTGACTTTGTATGACAAGGATCATTAACTTTCACCTTTAGTATGATGACTCATTATTATTTATTTGCAAAGTGCCAGCCCAGTCAAATTATGAAATCACCCACAATTAATTGCAACAGAATCAATTTCACGACGTCCGTCCGTCCGTGCGTTCATCTCCAAAAGATCAAAAAACATATCAAAAGTCTCGAAAAATCCAACTAGCGGAAAAGTGCCTAATTTGCATAAATCCAAAATAGCCGCTGGGTGAAATTTCAAAGTTAGTCAGATCTGAGACGAACAGGTCAGATCTTGTTTTATATTTCCCTCATCAAAAGGATTCAGAAAAGGAATAGTTTGACCTATCTCCGTAATACAGTTCTTGAGTTATAGGGGAAGGTCAAATGTCAGTGGGTTCTACATACAGGGGACAGATATTGAAAAATTCTCTGATTTTGATCAAAATGGTTTCAGATTGCTCCGCTTGCAAAAACATTTAAAAAAAGAAGTTTGCCATATCTCAGGTGGTTTGTTACCTAACATGTCAAAAAAGATCTAAATCCATTGACCTTGACCCATTGTGTGATGTTATCTATGTACAATAAACATCCAAAACAATGCAACTTTTCTCATTTTGATTTAATTTTAAAATTGGGCCATTTTACAATTGTAGACACCTGTGGGGACCCTAAAATGTGACCTTTGACCTTTTTTGTCTATAACTCAAGGTCAAACTATACTTTTTAGAATCCTTATGATGATAGTAATACATAGGTGGTTTTTAACAAGATTTGATTAACTTTGAAATTTCACCCTATGCATAAGCGGCCATTTTAGATTTATGCAAATTAGGCATAATTGTTCCACTTTCATTTCCGATTTTCGATGTGTATTGCTTTTCCGAAATGAATTGTGATTAAATGGATTCCGTTGCAATAGTAGTGGCTTAATTTCTTATTTTGCTTAATTTGACTGGGCTATAATCCCAGCTCTGACAAGGGGTTCGACGCAGCCGCAGCACAAGAACGGATCTGCACATACGCATTTTAATTATTATGTGATTATGATTTTTCGGCCCCCAGTTTCAAGGCAAAAAACCCAAAATTGCAAAAAAAATCCCACTGCAATTTTGTTCAAAATGTGTTGATTTTGCCCCCCAACCCACTGAAATTCACCTGCCCCCCCGAAAAAAATCCTGGTGCCGCCACTGGACGTAATTAGCAGAAACCAGAAAATATTGTCCAATTAAACTAGCTTAAACTGTGGTAACACCCTATAGCCTAAACCTTATCAGCTGCAGCCAAAAAAAGCTTGAATGTAATGGGCACATCCACAGTGAACGCACTCGCATCTAAAGCATATATATTCTGACATAGAAGCGATACCGAAGCTCCACATCAACAAGAAATACACACTAAGAGAATCCAAGTGTACGCACCAACCACATGGGGATGAATCTTTCTATAAAGAATAGACCAGACATTAGGGGAGGACAAAGAGCTACAACAAGTAACCTACGCAATTATAATGGGCAACTTCAATGCAAAAGTAGGAATGAGAAAGAACAGGGGGAAGTGTTAGGTCCATTTCCACCAACGAAAAAAAAGAGCCTAAACCATAGACGAGATGCAGCTCTACATCAAAAGTATACACATAACTCAGTTGAAGACTTTACGTAAGAACAGATAAGATCTGAAGAGAAAACAGAGATCAAAGATGTCCTGGAAACACAATGCTCAAATACCAAACATGGGAAATTACAAAGATGAAGACAAATCATGTCCAGCGTGAAAGACACGGTTGGAACAGAATCTACGGGTTAATGATGAGTCGGATAGTGAGGGATTTCTATAGCACTAGCAATCTCCACAACAAGCTGATGCTGTACCTCCTATCCTATCAGAAGTCAAACATGCGAAGGCCCTGGAGAGGATCAACTAACATCCGATATACTCAACCTCGGGAGCTTGCAGAATAAGAAATTCTGCAGTGGAACGAAAAAAGTCATGCTGATATTCAAGAAAGGGGACAAAAAGGACATAAAGAACTACATGCATATCAGTTTGATACCACACATGTACAAGATTTTTTGTTACTATTTTTTTTTATTACCAGAGTAATTTCTTACACTCATGGAGAAGCAGCTTGGCGACAACCAGCCAAGAGAGCATACCAGGCTTCTGCACATCTGACCATCTGCATGCATTGAGCCAAAATTCTGATTGAGAAGCCAAAGGAATATCGTTATATGATGTTATATCATCTCTCTACCTCCTCTCCTATCTACCTCTTCTTCTTTTTCCCATTCTTGGTTGCCATTCTAACAATCTCTCTGTCCATCTGTTATCATTTCTTCTGGCAACATGTCTAACCCAGCTCCATTTTGATTGTCTGATTTTTCTCAAAATGTCTGCAACACCGGTCAGCTGTCTGATGGTTGAGCACCTTACTTTATCGCACAGTGAGATTTTTAACATTTGCCATCCCATTGCTCTTTGAGCGGATTGTAGTTCAGGTTCTAAGTATTTTTTAGTTAATGACCATGTTTCAGAGCCATACATCATTGTTGGAAGGACACATTGATTATATACTTTCCTTCTGAGTGACATGGGTATATTTTTGTTGCATCAGATTTCTTTATGTCTTCCAAAGCAACTCCATCCTGCTTTTATCCTTCTCAATACTTCTTCCTTCGAACAATCCTTTAACGTCAGTGTTTGGCCCAGATATTTATACTCCTCAACTCTTTCAATTTCCTAATCTTCAATGATGATCTTTTCATCTGTTGCCATATTTGTCATATATTTTGTTTTTCCTTTGTGCATTTTCAATCCCACCTTCTTGCTTTTCTTTATTCAAGTCATTAAGTTGTATTTCCATGTCCTTCACTGTTGAGGTAGTAAGGGCAACGTCATCTGCAAATCGGAGGTCTGTAAATTTTTCTCCATCAACATTGATTCCTCTTTCATCCATCTCCTTGTCTAACTCCTCCAGATGGATTCGAGATGTTGCATCTTGATCCTCCATAATACAAACATACCCTTCATTTATACCTATTTCTCTCAGTGCTTGGAAGAGATCCTGATGTTCTACAGAATCGAATGCTTTCTCGTAATCAATGAATCCAATACATAAGTCTGACTTTTCTATGAGTTGGTTTATTACAAGTAGGTGGTCCATGGTTGAGAAACCTTCTGTAAAACCCGCCTGCTCTCGTGGTTGATGTTCATCCAGTTCTTTCTTTAGTCTATTTTGAAGAATTTTTGTGAACATTTTGTACAGATGTGAGAGAAGACTAATGGGTCTGTAATTCTGGATGTCTGTTTTGTCTCCCTTCTTGTGAAGAAGAATGATTTTTGCTTCTTTCCAAGATTGTGTGATGCATATTTTGGGGATGATTTGGTTAAACAGTTTTGCTAGATGGGTTATTACTTCACTTCCTCCCTCTTCGAGAATATCCTTTGTTATCTCATCTAATCCCGGTGCCTTGTTTTTCTTCATCTCCTTGATTGCTGTTTCTACTTCACGAAATGTGATGTCTGGTAATGCTGAGTTTTCTGGTGATGTTATTTTGGCTTCTTGGCTCTTGGCCTCTGTGTGTGAATGGTAAAGTTCTTGATAGAAGTCTGAACATATTTTGAGGATTTCCTCCCTATTTGAAGTTGGTGAATTATCTTCTTTCCTCTCTGACTACTGACTATAAAGTCAATTTGATTTTTGTTTGGTATGGCCATTTGGGCAGTCCAGTATCTATTCACATTTTTCTTGAAGCAGGTATTTGTGTTGGGCAGCAAATTCTATCATGGTCTTACCCCTTCTATTTCTTTCTCCAACTCCAAATTTTCCCAAAATATTTTCTTCACCTTCTTGTTGTTTACCGACTTTAGCATTAAAGTCTCCCATAACTATACCGTATTCACTCGATAGTTAGCACATGTGCTTACTATCGAGGGCTTTTGAAAACGTGCAAAAACGAAAAAAAATGAACAGCGCCATCCACAAAAGTGACAAAAGTGTAAAGGGTTTTGAGCAAATCATCGATACACATAGCTATATACGAACAATTAAACCTACGAATTTGTGTGTTAACTACATTAGCTCAGTTGGTAAAGCGACAGACTTTGAATCATCTTAAGAAGAGCGAACTGAGCAGGAGTTCGAGGCTCGTTATAAACTTTTCCGTTGCTTTATTTTTATTTTGGGGTTTGAGCTTTTCTTGATAAATTTAATCTTTGTTTTTCATTTTGTTTCTTTATTGTTTTTTATTTGCTTTATTTTGTGTTTTTTCTTTTCTTTTCTTTTTCTGCTTTCTTTCTTTTTTGTTCTATTCGTACTGGGGTCATGGGTTATTTATTCAAAACATGTCAAAGGTCATACGACACCAATTGGTGTTTGTTATGCTCATCGAAATATGTACAGTACGTCTATGTCTGGTTCCCTTCATTGTAATGTCCTTCCATACTTCTCCAACCCACTTGGTGATCAGAATTCGTCTTTGGCTTGCTGTTATGTCATTGTTGGCGTATTTTTGGCCATTTAATCAGGGACTGGAAACAGATTATTGATAGCTATTGTCAAGCTATTGTTATCAGATTATCTTTTCGACCTTCGATTGTATGCGAGTTGCGCCGAGTGCGCTATGTTTGAATTTTATTATTTACTCATGTTGCCCTACTAAATATTAAAAAAACATCAAAATATTCCAATATCTTTTTTTATGTAAAATTGTGTAAAATGTCTATCCTTTGTCGAACACAATTTCTGTGTAGCATGGAAAATCATTTACATAGGATTTTGAAGACAAAATGTGATAATTTTGTGGAGATACAGAATGCTAGAACAAAAAAAATTATATTTTTTCTGGAATGTGTACACCGTACGCTTGGTATTCCTACTGATTTCGATACTGAAATAATTATTAAGATGATGTTCTTTGAAGATTTATGTTGGCATTTCTAGAGTCTGTCATTATAGGCAAACATGTAGGCTCATTTCGCAATTTACAAAACAAGCCACGCGCTGTGTTGTAACTGTGCTTGGATTCGTACCAGGGTCTATTGATCAACGTATTATTCATGCTTGCTCAACTGAGGATAATTTGTAAACCAGCAACTCGCATGGTACAATGGGTGGAAGCCGTTTACAGTCCCTCCATATAGAGGCCTTGCATGTGACGTATCATCCTGTAAATATGGCGGACTACTCAAATGCATTCAATAAAAGCATGATTGCAATCTACCGTGACAGTTCGTCTCACACACATAACCCTGCACTACGATCAAATAGGTTGATGACAACATTTGATTGAATGCACTGCACTCCGCTATAACTACGGTGAAGGACACCGGTTCAAATCCTTTGTCTGGAGCCAATCGATAATTTCATGCAGGGCCTCTATACAAGGTCCCTGATTCAATAAAGCACACAATGTAACAGGCACAATTGAATCGGAGCGGGGTTTTACATGTTACACAATGAGCGTGTTTATAGTGAGACAATCTTTCCGTTATTTAGCTAAACTACCGCGCAGTCTAGATTTGCAATGGTTAGTAAAACATAAACAAATATAGACTGCGTGGCAGTCCAGCTAAATACCGCATAATCTGGCTTACTATAAACACGCTCTTTGTTTTTTTATTTTTCGTATTGCACAAAATCATAAAAGTATAATGGATAAGGTTAAAATTATAAAATGCAAAAGATTTCTTTGCGGTTAAAAAGCATGTCCATATCACGTTTAAGTCGCAGTTATTGTGTCCTTCTTGATGTAAAACGAAGTCAGTATTTTGAAATAGACTGCGGAACTCAGTCTTCAATGATAGTCATTTGATAGAAGGAACCATCATCAGAGCCTTTGAAAATATGGAATTTCTGTAGCGTGTAATGGCAAAGAAGACCATGACCACCTCATTTTAACATTGAGGGCATACCCAACTACATTGTTGAATAAATAGCCCATGACCCCAGTAAAAAAACAAAACAAAATAAAGCAAATAAGAAACAATAAAGAAACAAAATGAAAAACAAAGCAAAAAAAGATTAAACTTATCAAGAAAAGCTCAAACCCCAAAATAAAAATTAATCAACGGAAAAGTTTATAACGAGCCTCGAACTCCTGCTCAGTTCGCTCTTATTTAGATGATTCAAATTCTGTCGCTTTACCAACTGAGCTAATGTAGATAACACACAAATTTGTAGGTTTAATTGTTCGTATATAGCTATGTGTATCGATGATTTGCTCAAAACCATTTACAATTTTGTCACTTTTGTGGATGGCGCTGTTCATTTTTTTTCGTTTTTGCACGTTTTCAAAAGCCCTCGATAGTAAGCACATGTGCTAACTATCGAGTGAATACGGTAGTATAATTTGATTTGTGCTCTTCCAGTGCTTTTGTGATATCTTCATAGAACTGCTCCACTTCATCATCATCATGGTCACTTGTTGGGGGCATATACCTGGATGATGCACATCTCTTTCTTTCCAGCTAGCTGAAGTCTTAGTAATGGCCTTGGGTTCTACGGCCCTCCTTATTCTTGTACTTCATAATTCACGAGGGCTTTCTGCCATATACTGACGCACTGACAGGATGCGCGTTGTCAGTGATATCATATCTGCATAATCTCCTGGTTTCAGTTTAATATTTATTATTCTGTACAAAGCATTTAAATATCACATTTATTTGCTTTATAAACATTAATTTTACATGAACAAATGTAAAAAACATTAAAATAATTGATCACAAGATTCTTTTTCAAAAGATACATTTATCAATCACTAAAAATTAGTCAGCTAATTGCATTACAGCTCACACCCAACATGCAACCGCCAAATAATACGTCATACCACACTTACATCCCCTTTTCTGGGGACTAAGTCACAAGTCAAGTCAAGTCACAAGGTGGTTGTGACTCGAGTGAATTACAGGTCATTTTACCAATTATCACAAGTAGCTTCAAGTCAAGTCACTGTCATTTTTTTGCACTCATTGACTTGAGTTATTAAAGTCAAGTCACTAAAAAATCGTGACTTAAAAGGGCATTTCGTGATCCACAGCATCATCCCCCCACCTTTCTGAAAAAAGTTGAGATTTGTATACCACTGGAAACCTCTGGCTATATAATGTGTATGTACAAAAAATTTCTTGCAGATTATTAAATTCGTTCAGCAAAACTATCGTGAAATTTGAATTACGTTCTGGTACACCAGAACACATATACAGGAGCAGTGTAATACACATAATCATGCATAACTTGCAAACGCAAAATCGGAATTAACTGAAATTTTAGGAATAATTTTTTTCCGAAGATATGTACTGAAAAATGTAAAAATGTCACAAAAATGATGCTAGGACCACGAAATCCTCCTTTAAGTCAGACTCGAGTCAATTCATCAAGTCAAGTCATTGCAACACTATCGGTTCTTCTCTCTTTTACACCAATATCATGAATATTGCAACCAGATAAAAAAGAACTAATGGTATTGCATTAAAGAATACATTCTTGTCGGTAATGATTTTCAACTGTTCCACAACCTCGGTTTTCTTAAAATAATAGGAACAGCTCATTAATTTGCCTTATTCAGACGTGCTGTAAGTCTGTAAAAAACAGGAGCAAGGGTTTCTGGTAATCGTTGGAATCGACATAACCTGCACTTTCTCCAAATCATGCCTCCAGCCTCAAACATCGGGGGTTTGAGTAAAAGGCCATCGAGTTTTACACGGGGTCAATTTCAAACTTGCTCACATTGTATAGGTGGTTTTAGGAGTTGGTCATCATGGTCATAGATGTGCGGCAGGAGAAGTGATTTCCTTCATCCCGGTTGAGTGTGTTGGCCCCCTTTTCCGTATCCAAATCGCTTCTTTTATGTGTCTTCTGTTTCTGTTTTGCTCTCTGTCCTTTATGCTCGCGTCATCCCAATTGATCACATGATTGTCCTCCGCTACATGGTCAGTAATAGCGGATATGTGAAGTGAGCTGTTCCGCTGATCCTTTCTTGACAATTTCTAACACATCGTCCACATATCTTTTCCAAAGTCTAGGTTGACAGTTGACCGGGGCTGTGGCAATGGCTTCTTTTTCAAGCTATTCCATGTAGAGATTAGCAACTATTGGACTAACCGGGGAGCCCATCGCGGTACCAAATTTTTGTTGATACACTTGGCCGCGAAAGGAGAAGTATGTGGTAGTGAGAGCGAAAGCTAAAATCTCCATGACGTCGTCTACAGTTAATTTGGTTCTCTCATTCAACGAGGCATCTTCAGTTAACCGGTGCCTAATAATCTCAAGGGATTCGCTAATGGGGGTGTTAGTGAACAAAGACACTACGTCGTGAGATATGAATTCCTCGCCCTCGTCAATCATAATTTCAACTAAGTCCTCGGCGAGATCTTTGAAATTAATGACATGGTGCTGCGACTGGCCTACTAAAGGACCTAGAATTCTGGCTAGCTCTTTGGATGTCTCGTACATAATCGAGCCGCGGTAGTCCACTATAGGTCTCAAAGGGGTGCCGGCTTTATGTATTTTAGACGTGCAGTACATTCTAGGGGTATTTTCCTGCCGCACATCTATGACCAACTCCTAAAACCACCTAAAACAGCGCCACCAACGTCATGCTCCGACAGGAAGCAGACGAGGAGGACTGAGAATTGGTCTGTCGATTTGAGAAAGTGCTACGATCAGTGGACTTCGGGTATATATATAAATGCGCATTTATAAATGCGCACGTGACATCTACAAGTCGCCATACCGTGTTCAACAATGTAAGGTACCCGGATGTGCACAAATTCCACACGCAAAAGTATAGGCGAAAATGACAGGTTACAAGGAAAATTGGTTTTGCAAAATAGTGGCATTGATTGCAAAGGGCAAAATAATTTGACCCGAAACATAAACTCTTTATTTGGATTTTCCATTACGGAAAAAAAAAATTATGACGGAAAAGCTAGATATAGCTGATTTAAAAAGTTATATTTCATTATTTCCGTGCTAAATGGGCGTGGCAATTGGCCATATTGATGACGAAATGTGATTCTTACTGGCATTAAGGTCAGAACTGGGTAGCTGCCGATGATGTTATTTGATAATGTTTGCACGTAGGGAACTTAGGGGCTGTCATTTTCTTCGGAAGGAAGGGGTCATGGATTTATTTATTTGGGAGTCAAGATAAGTATCCCCCCGTAGCGCCGCCAATGAACATAACTCTGACCCTAATTTTAACTCTAATTATAACGTAAATTGAGGAAACTATAACTTTAGCCCTTTTCGGTATAATGACCCTCTCAAACTTATAGGCTAGATGTCCCCGCCCGACCTCCTCAATTCTAACTTACTCATTCGCTTGCAAATGGACAAAAAACAAATTCAAAATGTGTTTTTAAGCACCCATGATGCAGTCATGTCTACAGTAGAATTCATCTCGACCTTTGCAGAACTTAAACCCCATTAAAAGCTATTAAACCAAGATAACACTCATTGAAGCAGCTCAACTGATTAAATCAGATCTTCTCTGGTTGTGTACAAGTGTCTGTTTTCAATGTGCGACATCGCAATAAAGCTGGTATTACAGCTTCAGTTGGGTAACCGATTATAAAGGAAACGAAAGGAAACAATGGTATGTGTACCATTGTTCACGAAATGACACAAAGACTTGCTTTTTGTTAACCAGCATTCTTCAAAATGAGCAACATAATGATTGTTGACTTAACACGCTTTGGAAATAATTTCTTCATATTTGTGGTGTTATCTGTCGTTTACATATCCTTCCTAAAACACAAAAGTGCGACTCTCTCCAAACATCTAAATTAGCTAAAAATTTAGGACATGTTACAAAACTTTATTTTCTAGAACCTATTTAGAATAATTTAAATGTAGCTTTTACCGTTTTTTTGTGGCATCCTTCAGAAGTGAGCGGTCCGATACCAATATTTTCTGTCAAATCTCCATTCAATTAACACGGGGAGTTGGCTAGCTATGCCTTGCCCTCACTCATATTTTACAAAAGTGCGACCATTTCTGAACATCTAACCTAGCTGTAATTTTAGGTCATGTTAGAGAAATATATTTGCTAGAAGTTTTGGAGAATAAATAAATTATTGGCTGGTTATTTTTCACACAGTGATGTTAACTAGGCAAGTGTCCATTCTCCCAACATACATCATTTGTTGAGGTCACACGTCAATGGTGAGAGCACTGTGTATTGTGTATAGGAAAACGGACAGTAACTGCAGTATGCCTTTTGTGTCCCCCATGCTAAATCGGTAATCTGTACACCCTTTGTCACCCTTTGACGTACAATTTAGAGTATAAACACGTAGATGACTGTACATGATCAGGGAAACTCTATTATTATCGGGAATTGCCTGTCGCACATGATCGCACACAAGGTCGTAGGCAATTGGTGGGACCTCATCTGCCCAGAACATATTGACCCAGGTCAGCATACCGCCATATCCTTCCCGACATGCATACTGCAGTTACTGTCCGTTTTCCTATACACAATACACAGTGCTCTCACCATTGACGCGCGACCTTTACAAATAGTGTATTGAAACGGTATTGGTAAATCAAGCCAAAACATAATATTATTTTTAGGTAAATTCCATTTCATTTTCCTATCCAAATCGCGTAGTACCCTTTTAATTTCAATCCTGCATTATGTCCTTATGAGCGCGCCGTACGTAGCCAATCAATTATCTCCGTCAGCCAATTAGCGCGCCGTTCGTCCAATTAATTATCTCCGTATCCAATCAGAGCGCGTTTTGGCTGGGCTCTGTCAGTCTTCCACGCGGTAGCTTTCTTTTGCTCTGCGGATTCTTATTGATAGGCAAGTTTTGAGATTCGCTGTTAGAAATACTTTGATATTTCACATAAATCGCGGTTTGGATGAATTTAAGTGATATTAGACTGTCAGGAATGTGTTATAGATCCTTCACATGGGTTATTTTGGTTGTGGTCTTGTTGTAAAATGTGTAATTTGATGATTATCTTCGTTTAGATTTTTGCCAGAATTGCTTGTTGCAGTTCGCACATGGTTTCGATGTGTGAGTTCGTGATTTCTCAAAATTTCTAAAGATTTCGTCTTCCGTTTTTCTCTTTAAAGTCATCCTGTGCACGTAATATTATCAAACGTTTGGGCTCATACGGATCAGCAAATATTCCTGATCAGTTTGATATCATTGTTGCATTTGGGGCGTTCAGACTGGCAAAGGGGAAGGCATTTTTAAATATTTTGGCGATATAAAATTATGAAAATAGTCGCATGTTTGAGTCAAAATCACTACGCGCTGAGTGCATGAGTGCGCGTGTGCATGTACCATCTGTTTAACCTGGGGATGTTTATTTTATATTATTGGAGCGTGATGGTACAAATGTTTATGTTAACATTTTATTACGGAGATTATTTTCTTCATGTGGACTTTCCCTTTCGCCATCTTATTAATTGCAATGCGCTGTATTTATTTATGTCATGTCGCCTTGCTCAAGTTTTTCCCAGATATTTATGTAGACTTTTTGAGATTATATATAGGCAGTTGGTCATGTTCGAACGTCCTGCATCTTGGATCTTTTAAATAAATGCATGCATGTCATATGTAAACAAAGAATATTGACGTTCTCTAAAACATGTAAAAACAATATAAATTTAGGATTATTTTTATCGGTCACACCCATATCAAATATTCTAATTGTCATGTCAGCCACTTTTATATTTATTTCTGCTTTGGAGAAAGATACTTAAGAGGTCATATGATTTTATTTATGCATTGGTGAAAGTATACTAAATTGTGATTTGTTTATTTATATATTTTTTTATGCATTGTGTATAACTTGAATTGCTATGGTTCATTTACATTCGTGGTAAGTGCTCACGGAAAAATGTGGTAAGTGATGGGCAATATTTTTAGTGTGTTATTATTTATTTTATTGATTCCAACAGGGTTCTGTGCATGTATTTTTGGTTTCAGTAGTTATCATAGGCCTACAGGCCTATGTGGAATCTCAGATCCTGAGACACATCTGAGAAGATTGCGGAGTAACTTAAAAGGCGTAACATCATCCTGAGGGAGGGTGTTATACCAAGATTGCGGAGTAACTTAAAAGGCGTAACATCATCCTGAGGGAGGGTGTTATACCAAGATTGCGGAGTAACTTAAAAGGCGTAACATCATCCTGAGGGGGGTGTTATACCAAGATTGCGGAGTAACTTAAAAGGCGTAACATCATCCTGAGGGAGGGTGTTATACCAAGATTGCGGAGTAACTTAAAAGGCGTAACATCATCCTGAGGGAGGTGTTATACCAAGATTGCGGAGTAACTTAAAAGGCGTAACATCATCCTGAGGGAGGGTGTTATACCAAGATTGCGGAGTAACTTAAAAGGCGTAACATCATCCTGAGGGAGGTGTTATACCAAGATTGGCGGAGTAACTTAAAAGGCGTAACATCATCCTGAGGGGGGTGTTATACCAAGATTGCGGAGTAACTTAAAAGGCGTAACATCATCCTGAGGGGGGGTGTTATACCAAGATTGCGGAGTAACTTAAAAGGCGTGACATCATCCTGAGGGGGGGGTGTTATACCAAGATTGCGGAGTAACTTAAAAAGGGGTAACATCACCCTGAGGGGCGGTGTTATACCAAATAGAGACACATCAGAGGATTGAGGTCTGGGGCCTATTTACTGAGTACAGTATATTTTGTAAGTCATAAGGTTTTTTTTAGTGATTATGAGAGGATATTATTATTTGGTGAGTTCACTTTATGAGTTAGGGAGGAGGCTATTTTGGTGAGTTCATTTTTATGAGTAAGGGAGGAGGCTATATTGGTGAGTTATTTTATGATGGTGGGAGGAGGCTATTTTGGTGCATGAGATATATATTCTTTTATGTTGAGGGAGGAGACAAATTAGTGAGTCGAATTAACTATGGTGGAGGAGACGAGTTTTATTTTATAGTAGAGGGAGGTGAGAATATTTTATATAGTAGAGTTGGATACACAAAATTTACCCCTTTTATTTTCTTAAATTATATTTTTGAGCGGAGTTTATTTTTGTGAGTGCAGCAGATGAGATAATTTATTTTTACATGGTACACATTTTATTATGTTAGGTGATAGGCACAGTCTGTTGGAATCATATTGGTTTATTAGGTGCATTATGAAATGGTGATGATACATAGAGATGCATGCCTCTGGTGTGACATTTTTTATGTATTATCGAAAATCTAGTCAGCACCTAGAGGGAGCTATGCTGACCAAATTTTCATTTCGCAAAAAAGTAGTTGTGTTTTATAGGATTTTCGATAGATTTTATGATGATACTTTACTAATACATGCTTGCATGTGTTCGTAAGTGTCATCTCTATTAGCATGCGCTGAGCGGAGCCATGCTGCCCAAATTTTCATTTTGTGCTAAATTACTTGGGTCTTTTTCGTACGTCTAATATGTGTAATCATATATAACGCTTTTAACGTTCTTATAACTTCTTTTCTTTTGCTCTGCGGATTCTTATTGATAGGTGAGGGAGGGTGCTAACTGAGTAGCATTACAGAAGCCATTGTAGGAGTGGGGTGCATTGAATAGGGTGTGACTGAATCCTGTATGTTGTAGTCTGGAGTTATATAAATAAAATATCGTTGAAGATAAAGAAGACAAATTGGAACGACCTTCGTGAAGAATTATTTAGATGCACTCCTGTTTGTGAAAATATCGAAGGTGGGGTTCTGCCCCCACGACTTGCCCACGCCTCACCACAAGGATTTTCGTGTTCCCATATTGGGAACTGGTGTCAACCCGGCCACCTGACATTCATATACCAAGTTACAGCCTAACCAGGTTTTTTTATATTTAATAACCACATTGAGACGTTCGTGCTCTCGTCACGGCATTCGGCCGTCCCGCCACAAATTGGTGTCAGAAGTGGGATCGAGAATTATAAGCAGAACTACAATAGGTGCAGTCAAGATGGGGAGGAGAGGCAGGAGAAGGAATCGGAGGTTGCGTGATCACCAGGAGGAGGTATGCGAGGCTGTCATAGATAGTGGTAGTATGGATTTTGGTATTTATGAGATGAGTAAGGAGGATGGCAGAGTTGAGGTAGAGAGACGGGTGAAGGAGGTACTGGTTGATGTCGTGAAGGAGGACAGCGTGGATAGAGACGGGAGAAGTGAGGAGTTGTCACCGGAAGTGGAGGGGGACCTTGAGCGCTATTTGGAGCACAGTGATGAGGAGGATAGTGGCATTTACCTTTCGGGAGATATGGGGATGGACAGTGTAGATTGGAGTAGGGTAGGAGAGGTAGAGGAGAAGGAAGACATACCCGTTTACGTTAGGGACAGAGAGGATAGTGATGACAGTACTCAGCCTGTGGTGTTGCAATCCTCGGGAGACGTGAATGACTCTGAGAGTTGCTCTTGGAATAGCAAGGAGGGGGGAGAGTGTGGGACCGTACATATGGATGCTGTAGATAGAAGGGTGTATAGAATTGACCAGGGTGATGGAGATGGGGGGTTGTTGAGTGCGAATATGATCGAAGAGATAACGGATGGCCCTGACTCTGGCTTCTCTTACATAAGCAGTGAAGATGCTAGGGTAAATGGCGAGAGGAGCTCAGTTATCCAGGGAGAAAGGCAGGACAAGGCGGAGGCTGATCTCCAGTTTGAGCTTGCTGATGTTGCGGAGAAGGCACAGAAGAGGATAAGTACCGAACTAAGGTTGATAGAGTTGATAAGGAGGGAGTTGGACGAGAGGGCGAGTGCTCTGTCGGACAAAAAGGCCGAGATGGAAACAAAGGAGAGAGCCTGGGAAAGAGAAAGAGAACATGAAGTGGTTGAATTGGAGGAGCGACGAGCGACATTTGAGAAAGATATGTATGTTCGTGGGATACAGAGCGATAGACGTGAGTGGGAGCTGGGCAGGAAGATGAGCACTTTGTCTGATAGGATTGCGAAGTTTGAGGAAGGGGAACGAGCATGGGGAATTGAGAAGGAGCTGGAGGTGGCTAAGTTGGAGGAGCGACGAGCGACTTTTGATGCAGAAATGGAAGTATGGGAGAAGTCTAAAAGCAGTGATAGGCGGGAGATGGATGCTGAGAAGGAGGGGAATGGGGAGAGGTTGAGGGTGAGAATGGCAGCGGTACATGATAGGGAGGTGAGGTGTGGACACGAGAGAGAAGAGTGGGAAAGAGGAGTGCAGGTGTGGGAGGAGGCGAAGAGTAGGGAGATAGAGGAACTTGATGCCCAGAAGGTGGAGGGTGTTACACGAAGTAGGGCTCTAGAAGGTAGAGCTGTCGAATTAGATAGTGAAGCAGCTAAGGTCGAGAGGCGACGGGAGAAGTTTAAGGCAGAGAAGGGTGTGTGTGAACAGGTGTTCCGAAAGAGGCAGACCGATTTAACGGAATGGGAGGCAGAGTTGAAGGAAAGGGAGAGGAGACTGAGTGAGTTAGAGGGCCAAATAGAGGAGAGAAGCAAGTCGATGCAGGAGCCTGAGGTAACACTTGAGGGAATTAATGCTGCTCGTAGTGAGGTGGTATTGCAAGAACGGGGAGATGTGGATGAGGAGTATGACAATAGGCCAGAGAAAAGTCCGTTAGAGTTTGATGGTGTCGGGTGGAAAGACTTTCATTTACATTTCACTGCATGCAAGGAGTATAACAGATGGGGGGAAAGGGATGCTGTGTTGTCACTGGTTGCGTGTTGCCGAGGGAAGGCATTGGAGGTAATGATTGCTAATGACATTGACACAGGCAGAGTGAGCTATGATGAGCTGGTGGAGTTGATGCGTCGGGAATTTGAGCGGAGGGAGTGTGCGGAGAGTTATTTCTTTGAGCTAAAGAGTCGAGAGCAAACTAGTGGAGAAACCCCACGAAGTCTAGGACGTGACATTTTGAGGCTAGTGACATTAACTTACCCTGAGGTGAGCCGGGAGAAGAGAGATGGGATTGCCAAGTTACACTTTAAGCAAGCGCTTAGAGCTGTGGAGTTGCGGGAGGAGTTGTTTCGGGCTAGACCGGAGACATTGGAGGATGCAATAAGTAGTGCGGAAGCCATGGATTCGTTTCTGCGCAGTGAAGAGGAGCGGTTGCAGGTTAGTATTCGTGGCAAGGAAGAAGGGCCAAGGGGGTCAGTGTCAGCAGGAGTGTATGTGAGACGAAAGTGTGTGTCCCGGCTGTTGACCATAGAGGGGGATAGTAGTGTCAATGTGGGGCATATTGCGGAGCAACAAGTTGGGGAGAACGTACAAGAGGGTATGGAGGACACGACTGAAGTAGTTGGAGAGAGGCAGAGCAGAGAAGGAGGTGCGCGAGGCGATGGGAGATTTTGGAAGGAGGCAGTTGGGAGGACGGAAGCGAGTGTGTGTAGAGAAGATCGGGACTGGGAGGGGGGCTGTAGTGAAGAAGGAGGTGTGAGAGGAGTTACTTTGGGGAGCATAAGGGACATGCAATTACGAGATAGGGTGATTGGTCCTGTTTTGAGATGGAAAATGGACGGTAGAAAACCAGTGTGGGGAGTAGTAGCGAGGTTTTCTTGTGCGACACGGGCGTATATGAGGCAGTGGGAAATATTAAGTGTGAAGGAAGGTGTGTTGGTAAGAAGATGGGAGAGTGGTGATGGTAGGTCAGTAAAGTGGCTGATTGTATTACCATGGGGACTACAGGAAGAAGTGTTGGACGAGTTTTGGTCAACTAGAAATGCTCTGGCTGCGGTAAGAGAGAATTACTACTGGGTGGGGATGGGTGACGATGTGCAGGACTATCTACGGTGTCGTGGAGTTGCAAGGATATATCATGGCCGAGTGAATAAAGGGGTACGACCGAGACCGCCCGTAAATCATGTTAAGTCCGGAGACTTCGTTTGGTTGTTGAACGATCAAGTACCGGGGAGAGTTGGCAGGAGATCTGGAATGTCTCCATATCAGGTGCTGGGTAGACTCCCAGGAGGTGGTGTGCGAATCCAGAAAGCTAGGGGCAGTAGGCCAACAATTGTTAGCGTGAGTAGAGTATCCGTGTGTGAGGGACTGGACTTAGAGCCGTGGAAGTGTGGAGTTCCTGTGGTGGAACATGAGCGGGGGCCTATGGTGCATGCAATTGCGCTGAAGAGTGGGGCTAATTAGAAGTTCGGTCAGACATGCAGAGTAGTCAAAAGTGGAGCAGTTGTAAATAAGTTATGTTGCAGTTTTCAGTGTGTTTTACGTGTGTTGAGGTTGTTGCGTATTCGAGTAAATTAAACGTGCGGTTAAGTAGTTAGGAGGTGACTTCGTCCGTGACTTTTGCGTGACTTTTGCGGAACGCGCGGTTCTTCAAATGACGTGTTTCTACGGACGTGACAGGGAGACTGTACTTTGGGGCTCGACATACTTATTTCCTAATAGGAGTATGGAAATGTCGTCAGGACAACAGGGAGTCAATGATAGTTCAAGGAGTTAGAGAATGTCGTGCCAAATTTGGATGGTGGTGATGTCTGTACGTCATAGAAATCCTTTGTTATCCGGACGACGATAGCTTGGTGGAGTCAAGGACACTTGGTTCGGAGTAAAGGTCCAGACCGTCCTGTTCCAATGCAATCGAGTTGGGATGAGCTGACCAACCAAACTCCCATGACCATGACTTACGAAGAGAGTAGATGGTGGGGAAGGAGAGAGCGTGCAGTGAGAGGAGGTGGTGGCATTAGGTGAGGTGAAGGAGGGCAGAAGAGAGGGAAGTAGTGAACAGCGGAAGGAAGAGTTAGGGAAAGTCGAGGGAAGTGGACAGCGAGGAGTACCAGGGAGACTAATGGCACGGCGACGCCAGAAGCCTAAGCGGTTTCGATAATGCCACTAAAAGCAAATTCAGGGCAGGGTTGGGAAATCCAGGAAAATAGAGTTTGTGTACGAATATGTGATTTATCTAGTTCTTTGTTTTTTGTTGTTGTTGCAGGTTGAACCCAGTGAAGAGATGGCGGGGCAGTTTGATGTTGTATTTGGGGTAATGTTGGGGATTGTACTGGCGAGTTCTGTCAGTGGTCTGATGCTCCTGTTGTATTTGCTGTGGAAGGTCTGGATGGGAGATGTGAAGCATAAAAGAGAGAAGATGTGGTCGCGGACGTGGGAGGCCAGGGTAGAAGGGAAGCTCAATTGGTTACAAGAGAGGCAACGGTCGGAGGAGAGTGGGAGAGTGGCTACTCTCAGCAGGATTAAGGTTTGTGATCGAAGGAGCCAGACTGTCAGTCCGACGCCGGGAGGTGCATCCGGAGCTAGTAGAGAGGTGTATGAGCTGAACCAAGGCCTGGTTCGGCTGACCTGTCCGGGTGGGGTGACAGGAAAGAAAGTGAAGTTTCCCAAAGGAGTCGGACACTCCCATCCGCTGCCGGAGGTCGAGCCAGGAGAGTCTTCTAAAGCCGAGGCAGTAGGCCCAAGCCGGTCCCGACTGGTCCTGGAAGGCGAGGCAGAGTTTAAGGCCGGTTTGTTGGGGTTGGAGGAGAGTATTGTGGCGCTGAGAAATTTATCTGGAGAGTTGGAGAAGAATGGCGGTGCAGGAGTTTAGGAGGTATACGGGGTGATAGGCTGGTCCTTTACCAGAGCGAGGGGATAAGCTCCCTCCACCGCCTTCGCCGTCTTTGTACTGCACCTTTAGCAGTACCCTCCATTTTATTTTTCTCTTCTAGTCCCTTTTACCACCAGGGTGATAGGCTGGTCCTTTACCAGAGCGAGGGGATAAGCTCCCTCCACCGCCTTAGCCGTCTTTTGTACTGTACCTTGTGTACAGTACCCTTTATTTTATTTGTCTCTCTTGTCGGTCCTGATGGTAGTGTGTTTTATTTGCGCGGAGGATATTTTATTCCTCCAACTCTTTATATTTAGTATTTTAGTTTGTCTGGTTTTTTTTTACACTACCTCCCGGCAGCTGCCTCCAGGCAGTACTTACACCAGAAAAGCAGAACGCGAAGACTCCCTGGGTCGGGTCGTGAGTAAGTAACATTTCGAACACGACAATTTTTGTGTGAGGCCTGGGCAAGTCGCGGTGACAGCACCTCAATGGAGGCAGTGCGAAGACTTGAAAAAAAAAAAAAAAAAAAAAAACGCGGAGATTCTGTAAGTGAGATGTGAGTGGCGATTCGCACCATGAATGAGGACAAGATATGATAAGATGCCGTCGCTGAGAGAGTGGTATTGATCATCTTCATCTGGTAGAGACTGTTCCTTTGCTGCCAGAGCTATGATAAGATGCTGCACTGATCATCTTCCCCAGTGGGGAAACCGTTCCTTTGGCGTCTGGCTTTGATGGAATGTCCTTGGGAGTTTAATAATTGGTCTTCCAGTTCTCTCCAGTTGACAGTTCCATTCCCTTCGGTTCTGTCAGCGTTCCCGTGCCTATCATCATGCGTAAAACAAGGGGTAGTGGTGCCCTGTTAATGTGAATCACAAGGAGGAGTAGTATGCACGAAGAAGTTCAGAGCAATGGTTCCGGAAATATACGTGTGGCTGCTAGTGTGAGGATACTTGTCAGAAGAATAGACGAGGAAGACATTGATAGGTGGTGGGACCACCAGCCTCTGTCTCTATTGAATAAGATTACTGGGTAGAGCCACGGTTACCACCAAACCGTCTCTTCTTACCAGTGCATCCCAATTAGGAATGAGTGACCGACCAAGCTTTATACCATGACGTACATACTTCAGAAGATGATAGCAGTTAGACATTCGAGTGGTTAATGATGACGGACAACCAGCATCGCAGACGTCAGAACTGACAGACTGAAACAGACGTTACCCATGAAGACTGCCGTTCAAGATTGAAGATTTAGGCCATTTTCATGTAGCTTAGAGTAGAGTAGTGTAGTAGTAAGATAAGGCCTCATGTACCAATACAGTTTTTTTATTTTTTTACGTCCATGTGCCAGGGACGGCACATTGTGGGAGGGGGGCTGTGAAACGGTATTGGTAAATCAAGCCAAAACATAATATTATTTTTAGGTAAATTCCATTTCATTTTCCTATCCAAATCGCGTAGTACCCTTTTAATTTCAATCCTGCATTATGTCCTTATGAGCGCGCCGTACGTAGCCAATCAATTATCTCCGTCAGCCAATTAGCGCGCCGTTCGTCCAATTAATTATCTCCGTATCCAATCAGAGCGCGTTTTGGCTGGGCTCTGTCAGTCTTCCACGCGGTAGCTTTCTTTTGCTCTGCGGATTCTTATTGATAGGCAAGTTTTGAGATTCGCTGTTAGAAATACTTTGATATTTCACATAAATCGCGGTTTGGATGAATTTAAGTGATATTAGACTGTCAGGAATGTGTTATAGATCCTTCACATGAGTTATTTTGGTTGTGGTCTTGTTGTAAAATGTGTAATTTGATGATTATCTTCGTTTAGATTTTTGCCAGAATTGCTTGTTGCAGTTCGCACATGGTTTCGATGTGTGAGTTCGTGATTTCTCAAAATTTCTAAAGATTTCGTCTTCCGTTTTTCTCTTTAAAGTCATCCTGTGCACGTAATATTATCAAACGTTTGGGCTCATACGGATCAGCAAATATTCCTGATCAGTTTGATATCATTGTTGCATTTGGGGCGTTCAGACTGGCAAAGGGGAAGGCATTTTTAAATATTTTGGCGATATAAAATTATGAAAATAGTCGCATGTTTGAGTCAAAATCACTACGCGCTGAGTGCATGAGTGCGCGTGTGCATGTACCATCTGTTTAACCTGGGGATGTTTATTTTATATTATTGGAGCGTGATGGTACAAATGTTTATGTTAACATTTTATTGCGGAGATTATTTTCTTCATGTGGACTTTCCTTTCGCCATCTTATTAATTGCAATGCGCTGTATTTATTTATGTCATGTCGCCTTGCTCAAGTTTTTCCCAGATATTTATGTAGACTTTTGAGATTATATATAGGCAGTTGGTCATGTTCGAACGTCCTGCATCTTGGATCTTTTAAATAAATGCATGCATGTCATATGTAAACAAAGAATATTGACGTTCTCTAAAACATGTAAAAACAATATAAATTTAGGATTATTTTTATCGGTCACACCCATATCAAATATTCTAATTGTCATGTCAGCCACTTTTATATTTATTTCTGCTTTGGAGAAAGATACTTAAAAGGTCATATGATTTTATTTATGCATTGGTGAAAGTATACTAAATTGTGATTTGTTTATTTATATATATTTTTTATGCATTGTGTATAACTTGAATTGCTATGGTTCATTTACATTCGTGGTAAGTGCTCACGGAAAAATGTGGTAAGTGATGGGCAATATTTTTAGTGTGTTATTATTTATTTTATTGATTCCAACAGGGTTCTGTGCATGTATTTTTGGTTTCAGTAGTTATCATAGGCCTACAGGCCTATGTGGAATCTCAGATCCTGAGACACATCTGAGAAGATTGCGGAGTAACTTAAAAGGCGTAACATCATCCTGAGGGAGGGTGTTATACCAAGATTGTGGAGTAACTTAAAAGGCGTAACATCATCCTGAGGGAGGGTGTTATACCAAGATTGCGGAGTAACTTAAAAGGCGTAACATCATCCTGAGGGGGGGGGGTGTTATACCAAGATTGCGGAGTAACTTAAAAGGCGTAACATCATCCTGAGGGAGGGTGTTATACCAAGATTGTGGAGAGTAACTTAAAAGGCGTAACATCATCCTGAGGGAGGGTGTTATACCAAGATTGTGGAGTAACTTAAAAGGCGTAACATCATCCTGGGGGAGGGTGGTATGCCAAGATTGCGGAGTAACTTAAAAGGCGTAACATCATCCTGAGGGAGGGTGTTATACCAAGATTGCGGAGTAACTTAAAAGGCGTAACATCATCCTGAGGGGGGGTGTTATACCAAGATTGTGGAGTAACTTAAAAGGCGTAACATCATCCTGAGGGGGGTGTTATACCAAGATTGCGGAGTAACTTAAAGGCGTAACATCATCCTGAGGGGGGGTGTTATACCAAGATTGCGGAGTAACTTAAAAAGGGGTAACATCACCCTGAGGGGCGGTGTTATACCAAATAGAGACACATCAGAGGATTGAGGTCTGGGGGCCTATTTACTGAGTACAGTATATTTTGTAAGTCATAAGGTTTTTTTTTAGTGATTATGAGAGGATATTATTATTTGGTGAGTTCACTTTATGAGTTAGGGAGGAGGCTATTTTGGTGAGTTCATTTTTATGAGTAAGGGAGGAGGCTATATTGGTGAGTTATTTTATGATGGAGGGAGGAGGCTATTTTGGTGCATGAGATATATATTCTTTTATGTTGAGGAGGAGACAAATTAGTGAGTCGAATTAACTATGGTGGAGGAGACGAGTTTTATTTTATAGTAGAGGGAGGTGAGAATATTTTATATAGTAGAGTTGGATACACAAAATTTACCCCTTTTATTTTCTTAAATTATATTTTTGAGCGGAGTTTATTTTTGTGAGTGCAGCAGATGAGATAATTTATTTTTACATGGTACACATTTTATTATGTTAGGTGATAGGCACAGTCTGTTGGAATCATATTGGTTTATTAGGTGCATTATGAAATGGTGATGATACATAGAGATGCATGCCTCTGGTGTGACATTTTTTATGTATTATCGAAAATCTGGTCAGCACCTAGAGGGGAGCTATGCTGACCAAATTTTCATATCGCAAAAAGTAGTTGTGTTTTATAGGATTTTCGATAGATTTTATGATGATACTTTACTAATACATGCTTGCATGTGTTCGTAAGTGTCATCTCTATTAGCATGCGCTGAGCGGAGCCATGCTGCCCAAATTTTCATTTTGTGCTAAATTACTTAGGTCTTTTTCGTACGTCTAATATGTGTAATCATATATAACGCTTTTAACGTTCTTATAACTTCTTTTCTTTTGCTCTGCGGATTCTTATTGATAGGTGAGGGAGGGTGCTAACTGAGTAGCATTACAGAAGCCATTGTAGGAGTGGGGTGCATTGAATAGGGGTGTGACTGAATCCTGTATGTTGTAGTCTGGAGTTATATAAATAAAATATCGTTGAAGATAAAGAAGACAAATTGGAACGACCTTCGTGAAGAATTATTTAGATGCACTCCTGTTTGTGAAAATATCGAAGGTGGGGTTCTGCCCCCACGACTTGCCCACGCCTCACCACAAGGTTTTTCGTGTTCCCATATTGGGAACTGGTGTCAACCCGGCCACCTGACATTCATATACCAAGTTACAGCCTAACCAGGTTTTTTTTTATTTAATAACCACATTGAGACGTTCGTGCTCTCGTCACGGCATTCGGCCGTCCCGCCACAGTATGAAGAAGTATATTGCATTTGCCTAGTTAACATCACTGTGTGAAAAATAACCGGCCAATATTTTAACTATTCTCCAAACTTCTAGCAAATATATTTCTCTAACATGACCTAAAATTACAGCTAGGTTAGATGTTCAGAAGGGGTCGCACTTTCGTAGAATATGAGTGAGGGCAAAGCATAGCTAGCTCATAGCTAGCCAACTCCCCGTGTTAATTGAATGGAGATTTGACCGAAAATATTGAGCTATATTGGTAACGGACCGCTCCGTTCTGAAGGATGCCACAAAAAAACGGTACAAGCTACATTTAAACTATTCTATGAAATTCTAGAATATATAGTTTTGTAACATGTCCTAAATTTTTAGCTAATTTAGGTGTTTGGAGAGGGTCGCACTTTTGTGTTTTAGGAAGGATATGTAAACGACAGATAACACCAAAAATATGAAGAAATTATTTCCAAACCGTGTTAAGTCAACAATCATTATGTTGCTCATTTTCAAGAATGCTGGTTAACAAAAAGCAGGGCATTGTCTCATTTCGTGAACAAAGGTGCACATACCATTGTTTCCTTCCGTTTCCTTTATAATCGGTTACCCAACTGAAGCTGTAATACCAGCTTTATTGCGATATCGCACATTGAAAACAGACACATGTGCACAACCAGAGAAGATCCGATTTAATCAGTTGAGCTGTTTCAATGAGTGTTATCTTGGTTTAATAGCTTTTAATGGGGTTTAAGTCCTGCAAAGGTCGAGATGAATTCTACTGTAGACATGACTGCATCATGGCTTAGTAGCCAAGCCCGTAGAAGAGTGGATCCACACACTATGTACACAAATATACATTTGGACCACATTTTATTATACGATTAATGACAGCCAATTTATTAAACATAACAAATATTCTCTCAGCAAATCGGTTATCGGTGGAACTGGTAGGCATATTCCCCATCGATTAAATATCTTCCTGACCAGCCAGATCTCGCATGGTCTTATGAACTGACATCCACCTGACATGATCTAATCAGGGCGATGTGACTTCATAAGGGCAATGTCGGGGATTATAGGACACAATCGATGGGGAGAGATGAGGTCCGACCAGGTCCGACCGAGTCTCCTACACAGGTTACGCTCCCTGTGGAGGGGCGGACCAAACTGGCTGATATGGAGACTAAGCCAGTTTGCGTCGGTCTGATACTCGTCTTTGACCATGCGCAGATCTGGCTGGTCAGGAAGATATTTAATATCCCGAATTTATAATATGCCTACCAGTTCCATCTATGACCGATTTGCTAGAGAATATTTGTTACCATGTTTAATAAATTCGTATTAATCGTATAATAAAATGTTGCCAAATGTATATTTGTGTACATAGTGTGTGGATCCACTCTTCTACGGACTTGGCTACTAAGCATGTCGGGAAGGATATGGCGGTATGCTGACCTGGGTCAATATGTTCTGGGCAGATGAGGTCCGACCAATTGCCTACGACCTTGTGTGCGATCATGTGTAACAGGCAATTCCCGATAATAATAGAGGTTCCCTGATCTAATCATCCCGGCTGGAAGATGTTGAGGAAGACTCGTATACTATACATCACGCTCATACGTTATATGACAATATGACGTACAATCACGTATGTGATGCATGGTTTGAGGTTTATTCAGCTAGTAAGTTAGATCTCGTCATACACATTATTGTCATGGTATATTGTATACGTCAATTTTGTTCAGTTTGATTCAACCGGCTTATAAAGTTTTACTTTACACGGAAGGGGAAAGTTAGCAAAAAAACCCAATTAATTTATGAGTGTAAAGGGGAGGGGTGGTTTTGGGGAAGGGGGGGACAAATAATATTTATAAAATTATAAGTAAGGCGAGAAAGAGAGAAACCCTGTTCTACGGGCGAACGGACCTTTCAAGTAGGGTCGGTCGGTCGGTTGGTATTTTTTTAAAATTTTAAATAACCCAAAAATCACAAAAATCTGTAAATAAATTTCAATTTGAAAAAAAATTGTCCTGAAATTTCCGAAATTTGGGGTCGGCATTCATTTGTTCAGGAAAAATTTGTTTCCAAATTTGTTCAAAATAGAACAGGGTTTTCGTTTTTCATCGCATAAATAAATAAATAAATAAATAAATAAATAAATAAATAAATAAATAAATAAATAAACATTAGTTATGTTTGTACATGGGGGGGGGGTGCTGTGCAATAATCATGATCCTTTGATATCCATGATTTATCCTTGCAAATTTAGGGACCGTTCATAAATACTTTGGTGGGGGCTGGGCACTTGGAAATTTTCGAGTCAAAACTTTTTTGACCCCCCCTCCAGAGAACCATAAAACTTTTTTGACCCCCCTCTTTAGACATACAAAACTTTTTTGACCCCCCCCCCCTTCCATGAGGTTAAAAAACAGTCTGGGAAGGGGGGCTACTCCATTTGTGCAAACTCAGTCACAATTATAGGCCTGCATGTTTGTTCATAGTCATACATTTATTTATAATAGGCCTGTTTCCAAAAAACATGAAAGTTGAAGGTGTTTTTCACATGCTGTGACTTGTATGAAGTTTAATTTCAATTTATGCATTCTAATTTTTTGAAAATACATGTTTCATTCTTACATGTATATCCAATAATTAAATAAATAAAAGTAACACAAAAAAGGGAAATTGACAGTGGCATAGCTAGGGCTTGTGGCACCCAGGGCTAAGGATAGGTGTTGCTCCCGATTCTTGAAATAATTATTGCGCCCGGAGCACAAAGGGCCTACCATTAATTAATTTTGGTTATAATGAAGTTGAATATTGGTTTTAAATTGATCTTTCAAATGACTTTGACCTTTCATGCGCGCAAAGCGCGCGAAAAATTTGACTTTCATCGCTTAGAGGGGCGCAGAATCAATGCTGAATTGGTCAATTTGGCGCCTCCTAAGAGTGGCGCCCAGGGACAAGCCCCCACCTCCCCCCCGTCGCTATGCCACTGGAAATTGAGAGCAACATCTGGGCACATACTCAATTTAATACTTAAAGACTGTTTTATCAGGGGCATAGCCAGCTTTCTTGGTCAGGGCGGCAAAATATAAATTTTGGGTCAAAGACAAAAAAAATGCTGGTTGCATCATTTTATCAGTGGGATACATACATATACCCTTTTCTTATAGTGACTGTAGAATACATACATGTAAAGTCTTTGAGATTCCAAAAAGGCTTTAATGGGATACTGGAAACGATGTAGGTCTATTTTGCACTATTTTGAGCCATAATCGGGGTAAAAAGGGCTTTATTGGTCGATATGCGCGCGTAGCGCAAAAAATTTTGTATGCTCTTGTTCTTTTGGTATTTTCTTGTTAAAAACTTTTTGACCCCCCCTCCTTTAGTAACCAAAACTTTTGGTCCCCCATTCTGCAACTCAAAACTTTTTGTGTCCCCCCCACACTTTGCCCTGTCCCCCCCACCAAAGTATTTATGAACGGTCCCTTATAGCATCGAACCTCCAGCCAATGTTCCTTGCCAGTGCTAGCCACGAAACAAGGTCACAACTGTAGCCACTCCTTCAATGGTCGCCATTTCAGTGATTGACAGTGATGTAATGCAAATATGGCGCTGGCCATCTGGTCACGTGCGCATTTATAAAAGCGCATTTATATATACAACCGAAGTCTACTGACGATGTAGCACGAAATAAAACGTCATTGTTAGGTATGTTTAACATCATTTTACCAAATAATCAATTGGATTTGTTTACATGAAATTTTATAAATGATATCTACTGACAATCCTGGTGAACTTGTTTATAGATTTGTACGTATATTATTCAGTTTTCGTCGATTTGGTAATTTAAGGTAAGTGGTTGTGGTGGATGAAAACAATTGGCATATAAAATCAAAATTTTTCTCAAGAACTGCTCATTTTGTCAGAAATCTGCTGTGCTTTGTTGGATTCCCTGCATCATTTCCTTTTTGAAAATGTATCTTTTAAAGATACAATACAAAACAATATCTGAAATGTTTCACTTCGAATGACCTTCATGCACCCTTAAAATTTAAAGTCCATCATTTTAATATAAATAAATAAGAGTCGAGACGGATGCAAAGAAGATAGCCATTGTCATCCAGGATTGGTAGAGATGCGCGGCACCATTGCCTTGGGATTCTATATGAAGAAAAATATGACAAATAGAGGTTAGAAAAGGAGAGTAAAACGAAACATGTAGTGTCGTATAAGAACAGGGCGTAAGTGAACAGCATGCAGCATGTCATAATCTCTTCCCACACAGGACTTAACTGGTCCCCTGATGTTGACCCCCACAGGCTGGCAGTAAAACCTACAATTTGTTAATGTTAACGTAGTCCAGTGCATAATTTGCAAATTATACATTTCAAGGGTCCTTCGTGAAAACTCATCTAGGAAAAGCACACAACAGGGACCGGTATTTTGATGTGGATATATTTTACTGCATTTTATAAGTAACGATTTTGATCTTCACAATTTTAATCGCTTGTTACAAAAAATAGAACCTCGATCACAACACCATGCCCTGTCCATGTAGACAGCTTCGAGAATGCTGTCCCAGAAGCGCTAAGATTTCTCCCTCTCGAACTTTGACCCCAGCCGGCAATTGCTCTATAATCCCTGCTGCCACTTTGATTACGAAAATTGGCAGAGCTCCACTATAATTGGGTCAGTGTAGTGCATCGGTTTAATTCATTCACAAAATTCTCATCAGGGGGCGTCTCATTTCAAGGGGGCAAAGATACATTAACCGGAGTGTCTATAGACTAAAGTAAATGTCCCTATGTACGCACCTGGCTCAACTTCGGCTGAGAAAGAGACCAACAATGGTCCAGCTCCACCCAGTGTCTCAATTGTAACCGTTTTAATGATGCTACCTGGCTTAAGGTCGGTTATCTCAGATTCGGAAAGAATTTCTGAGGTCTCGGTACTATAAGCAACATACAATGTAGTCCCAGTCTCAGACAAATCAGATGCTAGAAGTGGATTATCATCGTACTGAGCTATGCCGATTACATCACCTCTCTTTACTTCGATTCTGTCACCAGCTGGGACAATGTATGTGTTCTTCTTAATCTTGTTTGCTACCACACTTGATACGGGAATGTCATTCACACCGATAATCTTCCACATCGCGGTGTTTGCAGATTCAGTTTGTCTGAACACCACAGCTTTAAAAGATGCCGACTTGTGAGGCCAAAACTCCCATTTGGTTACGAGTCCTTTACATGGAACTGCGTTATCCTGAAGAACAGCAACAAGTTTGTGATGGGAAAAATCTGCCGTTCGATCTACAACCTCATGTCCAATAGAACATCCTGGGTGCAAATGGTAAGAAAATGATTTATTAGAGATTCTTGAACGTGTTGAGGAAAATATGGGTCCACACGAGGGAAGATTACAGAAACCTTGTATCCCAAGGTACGCGGCGACACGAATAGCCACAAAACTGGCAGATTCTGCATGTTTGCGCTCACGCACTTCGAACCCCCTGAATACGCCCCTGCAGATCATGAAAAGGATTATGAAAAAAACTGTTGCGCTAGTTTAGTAAGTATTACACAATGTTTGTTTTTCTGCTAGGCCTACATATTAGAAAAACAAGACTTATATATCGTATAATAATATACGTATAACAAATTTTATCATGTGCCAATATGATGGTCATCTCCTTCTGCTGATCGTCTATGGTAGCTCACAAATTACCTGATTTAGCAGACTCGTCATCATCCACAATGGTAATAGTTGTTTCTCTAGGTTCAGATATTGCTCCTGATGTACTGCTAACGATAGCCACTACAAACGTCTCATCATATTCCTCTTCTTCATCAGGGAGGATTGACACCGAGAATGACTTGGATGTTTGTGAAGGGCCAATCTCTACCAATTTGCTACTAATGGGTGTATAATCAGTACCGGCTCGTGCTGTACCTCGACTATCGGCCGTCTGGATTTCTGTTTGTAAACATAGAAATAGTTTGTTAAACTCACATTTTTAGTGACGTTTCACTAGTGGTTTCATCAGACTGGCAACTCATCACATCTGACTGCTTCCTTTTATAGGCAACAGGAACCGCTATAGAGGGTGTTATGAGTTGGTCAAAGTTGTTGTTGAATGAGTAAGCCCCCTTGCAGCTAGTTAAGGCTAGTTTATAGTGTCGTTTTCTTTTCGGCGTATCAAGATGGCTTCTTTCAGCCACCTAGTGGTCTCTGTCGATGACTTTTGAGTCCTCCCAATTGATGGAATGATTTGTAGAGGCAACATGATCGGTGATAGCTGATTTGTGAATGTCTGTGATAGATGACTTGCGGCTGGCTCATGTGTAGTGCTTAGTTTCAAATTTCTCCACCTCTTTTTGGTGTTCTTTGAGAGGAACACCGAGCCGGTTTCTCCAATGAGTACCAGCACAATCCCCGCAGGGGATTTCATAGATTGCCTCTGCTTTTATCGAGAGAGGAGTTTGTCCTCCTTGGGGTGAACAAGCATACTGCGGATGGTGCGATGGGGTTTCATAGCAGTAGAAAATCCATGTTTTTTGAAAACTCTTGAAACTCGCTCAGATAATCCCTCTATAAAGGGGACTACAACTATGCCTTTAGTTTTTCACTGTCATCTTTATTCTTTGGGGTAGACTTTGTTTTTGGAGTGGCTCTATTTTGTTTGACTTTTTGTGATCGACCAATCTAGATAACCGCAGCCAGATAACGCTTCGCGTATATCTTTCTGTCTGTCCGCTTCCTCAGTGACTAACGCCTCACTCCTGTCTAGTAGGGTTCTGACGACTCCTAATTTTTGATAGAGAGGATGGTGGGAGGAGAACTGAAGGTACTGATCAGTGTGCGTTTTCTTCCTGTATATACTGAGTTTCACTGACCCGTCTGGCTTTCTTGTGATCAGGGTACCAAGGAAGGGAATAGAACCGTCTTGCTCTTGCTCACAAGTAAATTTGACGCTACCGGTGGGATCAATGGTATTTAAACGATCAGTTAGGTTGTCAACTTGTCCTTTGCGTAAAATTTCTAACACATCATCAACGTATCTCTTCCAGAGACGTGGGCGACAGCTTTCCGGGGCCTTGGAGATAGCTTTCTGCTCTAGCCACTCCATAAAGATATTACAACATGGGGCTCAGGGGGCTACCCGTGGCCATGCCGAAACATTGTCGATAAATCTGACCTGAATAGCTGAAGTAGGCAACCGTAGCGAGACAAAATTTAGTAAGTTCTATTATGTCATTAGCAGTGAGGAGGGTTCTATTTTTGAGATCTTTGTCCTCGTTAAGTCTTTCTCTGAGTATGTGAAGGGTGGTATCAATGGGGGTGCTTGTAAAAAGCGCCACCACATCGTGTGAATTAAGGATCTCATCTTCCTCAAGGGTAACATCTTTAAGATCTTCCGCTAGACTTTTAGAGTTTAGAACATGGTGCTCATGTTGGCCAACAATAGGGCTCAAAATATCGGCAAGAGATTTGGCCACGTTATGACCCATAGTAAAGTCCACTATAGGGCGAAGTGGCGTACCGTCCTTATGAATTTTAGGACTACCATAAATTCTGGGAACACTTTCTTGATTTTGTCTTCTTTCGCTAGCATTTGTAGTATTGAAACCAGCTCTCTTTTGTGTTTTGGCGTGGGATCTCGATCTAATTTCTCATAAGTCTTGGAGTCGCTGAAGAGAGAGCACATTTTTTGTTGGTACCCCGTTTTGTCCATGACAACCGTTGCCCGTCCTTTGTCAGCCCCCAAGACCATGATGGACTCCTCTTTTTGGAGATTGACACGCTCAACTTGACTGATATTTGAGGGTGGTAATTTCGCGGATTTTAACGTTCCTACTATTTCAGCTGGTAACTGTGCTGCTTCAGGTTTGGGAAGCTTCCAACACGCTCTCTCACACGCAACGATATGCTCATCAACAATGGACGAGTGAGTTAGATTATCTGGACTTACCCCGTATCCAAGGCCGCGAGCTAACACTCTATTTTGAGCTTCTGACAGTTCACATACTGCAGTTACTGTCCGTTTTCCTATACACAATACACAGTGCTCTTTCCCATTGACGCGTGACCTCTACAAATAGCCTACGTTAAAAGTATGGGGATATGCCTAGTTAACGTCGCTGTGTGAAAAATAACCGGCCAATATTAAAAGTACTCTTCTAAAGTTCTAGAAAATATAGTTTTGTAACATGTCCTAAATTTTTAGCTAATTTAGATGTTTGGAAATATGCGTATTTTGGTGTTTTAGTTAATGTTATAGGTAATAGAACATTGCCTAGTTAACGTCGCTGTGTGAAAAATAACCGGCCAATATTAAAAGTACTCTTCTAAAATTCTAGACAATATAGTATTGTAACATGTCCTAAATTTTTAACTAATTTAGATGTTTGGAAATATGCGTACTTTGGTGTTTTAGGAAGGATATGTAAACGACAGATAACACCAAAAAATATGAAGAAATTATTTCCAAACCGTAAAGTCTGCAAACCACCATGTTTCTCATTTTCAAGAACGCTGGTTAACAATAAGCACGTATCGTCTCATTTCGTAAACAAAGACCACACACAATTGTTCTCTAGCGCTCGCTTTATAATCGTTCACCCAACTGAAAGTATAATCCCAGCTCATTGCTCCATTGTACGTGTAAAGCAGACACATATGTTGTGTGTATTTAACCAGAGAAGATATGATTTAATCAGTTGAGCTGTTTTCAATGAGTGTTATCTTGGTTTAATAGCTTTTAATGGGGTTTAAGTCCTGCAAAGGTCGAATTGAATTCTACTGTAGACATGACTGCATCATGTTGTATTTTGACAGGTTTTTGACCTATCGCTTCAGTTGAGTGCCACTCAAGTCCGGTTCCGCATGAGAATTGTTCCCATTTGCATTACTATTTGCCGATTTGCCCTGTTTTTCCGCTAGCTCTTTCAACTTCCGTGTTTGACGGGCACGGACATATTGGAATTCTTTCTCGCGAGAGTTTTCAACATGGCGCGAGATTTGAATTGACAGGTCTTTGTTTACATCGCGGGACTTTAAATCGGCGTTAAATCGAGTTTTCTCTTCCTCTAAAAACCTGGTTTTGTTGGAAATTACGCGAATGCTCTCATTTAACAAAGCTTTCTCTGCTTATTTAACGAAAGCACGTGCTCGGACTGTATTGATTGGACATTTGAGCTTTAAACTGGTTGGAATCAGATCACTGTGTTTTGTCCGTAGTGAGAATACTCTATGACATCTGAAACGCGATATTTTCCGTTCAGTGTTTTCAAGCGATCGGAGGTCTCTCACTGCATTACGTCCGTATGAAAGGAAGCAGTCAGAGTTGCCAGTCTGATGAAACCTCTAGTGAAACGTCACTAAACTGTGAGTTTAACATCTTCATTTTTATTGGATTCGTATAAAAAGAGTTGCCAACATTTAAATCTAACAATCCAAATGAACTTGTTCAAAGATAGAAATAGTTAATTTTCAAAGTCTATCTAGATCTGTCTGACGCTGTGTAATAAGTAAGTATATACAATACAGTATCATAGTACGGTTGTACTATTATACATATTGGTGTGAACAGTGTAGAAAATGTTTCAAATGGTATTTCCCGCCATTTGATGAATATTCAACTTACCCACAGTGGTTAATGTAATAGAGGGATTGGTTTCTATAGTAAGGGTTATACTCCCACGACTTTCTGATATTTGATGTAACGATTTGCTGAACCACACAGAACCTTGAACAAGAGTTGAGGATAAAAATAAATATTGTTTTAAATAGTTTGATTAGTAAAACGGCATGCATACTGCAGTTACTGTCCGTTTTCCTATACAAAATACACAGTGCTCTTTCCCATTGACGCGTGACCTCTACAAATAGCCTACGTTAAAAGTATGGGGATATGCCTAGTTAACGTCGCTGTGTGAAAAATAACCGGCCAATATTAAAAGTACTCTTCTAAAGTTCTAGAAAATATAGTTTTGTAACATATCCTAAATTTTTAGCTAATTTAGATGTTTGGAAATACTCGTACTTTGGTGTTTTAGTTAATGTTATAGGTAATAGTACATTGCCTAGTTAACGTCGCTGTGTGAAAAATAACCGGCCAATATTAAAAGTACTCTTCTAAAATTCTAGACAATATAGTTTTGTAACATGTCCTAAATTTTAGCTAATTTAGATGTTTGGAAATACTCGTACTTTGGTGTTTTAGGAAGGATATGTAAACGACAGATAACACCAAAAAATATGAAGAAATTATTTCCAACCCGTGTTAAGTCTGCAAACCACCATGTTTCTCATTTTCAAGAACGCTGGTTAACAATAAGCATGTATTGTCTCATTTCGTAAACAAAGACCACACACAATTGTTCTCTAGCGCTCGCTTTATAATCGTTCACCCAACTGAAAGTATAATCCCAGCTCATTGCTCCATTGTACGTTTAAAGCAGACACATATGTTGTGTGTATTTAACCAGAGAAGATATGATTTAATCAGTTGAGCTGTTTTCAATGAGTGTTATCTTGGTTTAATAGCTTTTAATGGGGTTTAAGTCCTGCAAAGGTCGAATTGAATTCTACTGTAGACATGACTGCATCATGGCAGGTACATTATAATATAAAATGTGGGCCATGATTGGTATTTTAAGATATGTTACTTGTAAAGGACATCTAACGTTATCTACTGAGTAGATCAGTGTGCTCTTAGAGTAAGTTTGCCAACAGAAATACACTTTTATTCTTTTTTTTTTTTTTGCAATTTGAGCAACAATAATCAGCACACTATTTCAACAGAAAATTTTATATATCAACATTTAAACATGTAAAGACAGTAATTTGTCTTACCAGTCGTGGAATATGGTGGCATAATAACTTCAGCTGAAAGTGAAACTTGAAAGCTCGAGGAGGATCCTCCAGAAATGTCTGCGGATGAGACTGTTGTTATCGTACTGCCCAGCTCTAGGTTACCAATTTCAGATTCCGTCAAAACATTACACTGCATTTGGCAGCTATTAACTGCCACTTGAAGAAGGGTGCCAGGGTTCGCTGCATCGGCTGCGTCCGCAGCTATCACCGGACCATCATCGTAGTGCGCAATCCCGATTACATCACCAGTTTGGACTTCGATTCGATCACCAGTTGGAATGTTGTATCTATTAATCTTGTTGGCTATTACGTTTGATGCGGGAATGTCATTTATACCAATTATATTCCAAGTGGAAGTAGAGCCACCGGTGGTACCTGTCAAACCTGTCTGAATACGATAGCTTTGAATGGGAATGATTGTTTAGGCCAATACTGCCATGATGCAATGACCCCATTGCATGATACGGTATTGTCAATCAAGACCATTGCGATTCGTACATTAGACAGTATTCCTCCTCGATTCACAACCTGTTGCCCGACTGAACAACCTAGAGAAAAGAACATAGAGTGGAACAATGTTAGTTATGGCTGTGCTACGGTTATGATGGTAAATGTTAGATGTGGCCCGGTGTAGGTAGTATATAATAATGATATGACGATGTAATGTGATGATTACCGGAGGTGAATGTTTGGACCCAAATTGCGGAAGATTTACGATCAAATATTAAAACATCTTCGATGCCAGCATTTAAACATCTGACGACTCACATGTTCTCATATTGATTGATTCTTTCTGTACCATATTTGATTAATTTTGCTATTCATGTTGTTCATATTTATATGTTCTAATTTTGTTTATTCAAGGTACAGCGCCTTGTTTTAGATGTAATTGAGCTATATAAAACTTGTAGCCGTATGTCATGTATGTATTTAAGTATACCGTATGTATGCATGTGTTATACAGAGCATATTAAACAAAATAAAGTAAACCGTTTAAAAATGGTACCACATTAAAATGTACGAGGTACTTGGTCCTAGGTGATAGCCGAGTCAACTCCTTGTCCTCCAACAACTAGTAACCGTAACATAACTGGCGTGTGACCATTTAATAAGGACTCGGTGGCTATTTTTGTGAGACGAATAAAATGCAGTTGCGCAAGGTCAATACAACATGAAAAGGAGGACTTGTGAAAATCTTTGATTTCAGATAGCCTACAAGAAATCTAGTGGTGTAAATAAGATCAGGAGATCTGGGGCCATTAGTGGGGATTCAAAGCGATCACAATACCAAACAAGAATTTGTCTTTAAAAAAGACAAGTTCACGGATCAGGTGTATAGTACATGTACTTTGAGCTACTTTGGTCTAACATTTAATATTCATATCTAACCTACTCTGCACTTATTCGACAATAAATAAGTCATATGAGACTTAATAATGATACCTGCGTCTTGACTCTGGAAAACAATATTTTAAAAAACCTCATTTTGTATTTAGTTTTTTATTGCGTTGCAAAGTAGCAAAACTTTCTTTATATATATGGCCCAATTTATGCCTGGAAAAGGCTATCCCCTCTTACAACCTATCAACAGGTCTGATTTCTATAATGAAGTGTCGATCACCGGGTTTGCAAGAGATAATTACCCGGTAGTGCTAAATCTAAACACCATGAAATTCACCACATCACGACCAAGCTCACATTGGGCGCACGTTCCTTTTTAAAGGAATTTTTATGTCAGGGTCAAAAGTGATTTCTAACATTTAATTAACTGGGTTATTACAAGAGTCAATAAACATTCAATTAACTATAGATAATGGACTTAGTTTTGTGCAATGTAATTATATTAAACTTTTTCTGAAGTAAATCGCCTGCTGCATAGTTTTCTAATTACAGATGATGTGTTTACTTTGTGATTAGGCCTGACCATGAAATGGTAGTTTTGATTAACCAATCAGTTATGTATATTGTCAGCATGTGATGGCTATAAGCCAATTGAAAACATGTTTATAAAAAAGGCTAAAAAATTCCTCCACTTAACAGACTCTTTCCCGGGTGTAAGGCTAAATATTAAGTTGTCATGCGTGGCAAGATTAGATAAAGGCATACTAGGGTATGAGATATTAGGAATTATTTCCTAGCCTCTTAACCACACTGGTTAACCACATATAGCTATTCAAGACACAGGATATGTAAGGGATAAACTGTGCACATGAGTTCTCCTTTGCTATGGAGGAGCACCATCTTGTGACCACCTGCAACGATTCGCACAACTGCATTTGTACTCGGTTCACGAAATAGCCATTGAGTCTTTATGATTTCACACCACCGAATAGAATTATATGGTTGTGCGCCCTTAATTTTACTTCTCAGAAAAAAACCATGCATTCCCAATTTATGCATTAAAATGAGCAGAAATTTGCATAATTTTGGCAAAATTTGGATTGGTCATGATTAGTAATGTTAAATACTGCAAGTGTACCACAGATGGGAGAGATCGAATAACTTTTAATGATTTTAAGCAACCTTTTCTTTACAGAAACACTGGCATGATTTTGCCTGTAAAATAGGCAATTCCCGGACATCGAGACTTCGAGGGCCAGTCGTAAAAAATAATGACGGTCAACCTATATTTTTTCCCAGCCAGAGGGATCAGGCAAGGGCTGATTTCAACCATCATAGCTGTCGCTTTAAAAAACTGAGTCGCTCCTGTGAAGAAAAAATGACGTTTTCTTAAGGCAAATTTAGCACATATCTCTATAGGACTCTGATTTAGTGGTGTGAGATCTATAGCCGGGTGGTCACACTCCAGTGACTTTGCAGTTGCGAGTGGATAAGATGTTGATTAAGCGATCGACTATAGAGCAGTTTGACCAAATACCTCGTACTTGTTAATCTAGTAGAATTTTTCGAACTGTTTACTTTATTTTGATACGCCCTGTACTATACTGACATCTCAAATACCTGGTTCAACGTTTGCAGAAAGCGACACCTGTAAAGGTTCAGCTGCTCCTCCAATCGATTGACTCGTTACAGTGCTTATCGTGCTACCTGGCGTTAGACTGAAAATCTCACCATTTGTTAAATAATTAGATGTTTGTGCATTGATAGCAACGTGCAGGAGTGTACCACTTCCAGTAGAACCATGGAAATAAGAGGAACCTGCCGCTATCAACGGATTTACATGGTACTGCGCTATCCCGATGACGTCACCATTTTGGACTTCAATTCGATCACCAACTGGGACAATGTATGTACTCTTCTGGTTAGGTACCACATCGGATACAGGAATGTCATTGGTTCCTATAATGGTCCAGCTTGATGGATTCCCATCCGCTAATTGTCGTAATACCAAGGCTTTGAATGAGAATGAGTTTTTAGGCCAAAACTGCCACGACGTTATGATACCATCACATGATATGACATTATCAACTAATACAATTGTAATTGTATATAAGTATCCACTCCGATTAGCTACTTCTTGACCCACTGAACATTCTGAAAAGGCAAAGTTTGAAAAACAAAATTGAAGTCAATGTTACAAAGTGGTAAAAATGTACCAGTGTAATGTCGCCAACTTGCAAGACCAAATCTACCTTCCTTCTCACAAGAGCATTTGTGTTGGATCCAATGCTGCGCGCGTTACCTACAGGGATCCTTAAAAAAGAGGGAAAAGAGAGACGGGAAGAGAGAAAGGGAGAGAGAAGGGGAAGGTACCACCGAACCGTTAAAGTGGACCATAGGATTTTCACCGTCAAAGTGGGGACTAAAATAAAAAGTGGGGACATTACGATTACAATAAATAAATTCGTAATATAGCCCCTATTGGGCCTACAATGATGTTGGTCAGGCGCGTTGCGGTGATGCAGATAAAGAACTAATGATTTTGCAAGATCGACAAAATAATGTGCGCATCCCATCACCTCTCCACAAATCGCCCTCATCAGCCTATAGGCGTATTTCCCGGGGGATGGGGGATAACCCCCATATTTTGTTATGGTGGTCCATACAATCACCCCCCCATGTTTCCGCCTGGAAGTGGGTTTCTGGCCGAATTATCCTAACATTTGGTCATTTTAGCCACAAAAGTGCCAATTTTTGCGAGCTTCGCCTATATTTATTCTACATTTGAGCCATATTTCTGTCCCTCCCCTGCTCAGTCGACAGATATATGTTGTGGCAAAATTTACGATTTGCATCTTCCTTTTGGTCTACATATTTTAGACCCAAAATTCACCCCATTTTAGGCCATTTAGTATTAAAATGCCAAACTGCCGCACGCTTCGCGCGCATTCCTCTCGGGAAAGCAATTCTGTAAACAGATCTGCGAGACGTCCCCTTGGAAATTTCTTTTTTTCATCTCGATCTCAAAAATGAGAGTTATAATCCATCCTTTCTATAATGTAAATCGTATACGGCAGCTCCTCTAAATGTCTGGAAAAAGCTAAAACTTGTGTACTGGATCAAAATACCGGGACTAAATTAACCAAAAGTTGTAAAAGCCCTATGCATCATCCTTTGGCACGATTTTAGGGTACATATTGTCCTCAATTTTGTTCATTTTAGCATTGAAACGTCTCGAAAAAAAAAGAGAAAAGAATGTTCCCCTACCCGGGGTCAATATTCACCCTTACCATAAGTCGAGGCTAAATAAGCCTTACCTTAGCCTCAACTTGGCCTCGATATCTTTTGAGGCTAAAAATTAACCTCAACTTAGCCATCGAGGCTAAGAAATTAACCTTATCGGTGACAAGGCTAAGAAATTAACCTCGTCTTAGCCTGAAATGTTTTTGAGGCTAAAAATTAACCTCGTCTTGGCCTGCTTTAATTTTGAGGCTAAAATTAACCTCAACTTTTTTGAGGCTATTATTAGCCTCAAAAATATGGTCACATGATAGGTCAGAGGTCACCAACTGTCAGGGAGCAGACTACTGTATGCTGCTCAGAATTGCCAATAATTTTGAAAAATTAACAGTTTAAAGGGTATTTTAGGCTTTTTTACTGGTGCCTAGTTCATGGGGAGCATGGCAACCATGTCTCTGGAAGAAAAATCAGCTTTTCGTAAGTTTCAAAGTATGTATTTTATTGCTTCTTTTTCATCAGGAAATATGGCCTTTTTGAGGTTGTCGAATTCAGCAGACATGCATGTATTGTAGTCTGCAGACATGTATACTGCAGTTTGATGCTGGCTGACCCTGGTGAAAACGTGTTACTGCACTGATGTTGTTAGGGTGTTATGTTAATTGATGTTTGGGGATGTTTGTACTTTAAATTGGGGGTGGGTTATTTAGAGAGTTCAAATATGGTGAGTTAATGTTGTTGGGAAAGTTCAAATAATGAAATATGATAGGTTGTCATATTGGAAGTGTTATGTTAAGTTGGGATGAAGTGGTGTGCATGCAATATAGTCAATGTATTGGAGATGTTTCTACTTTGAAGTGAGGGTCATCTGGAGAGTTCAAGTGTGGTGAGTTTTCACCTACACCCGATTTGAAAGAGTTATATGCGGGAGTTCTATTTGGTAAAAGTTGAGATGTGGACATGTGGTATATGGGGATGTTTGTACTTTTAAGTGGGGGATGGTCATTTTGAGAGTTCTTATGGTGAGTTGTCACCTTTAGCATATTAAAAGAGTTGTTTGGTGACATTGGGATATGGTGTACGTGTCATAAAGATAAACTCTTCCAATACGCTAAAGGTGACAACTCTACAAATTACCCCCTCCCACTTCAAAATACAACTGTCCTGTAACATTGACAGCACACCATATCCCAACTTTACAAATAAAACTTTCCAATACTAGTATGCTCAAGGTGACAACTTGCACCATATTGGAACTCTTACCAAATGACAACTCACCATAGTTGGATTTTCCAATTGACAACTCACCATATTGGAACTCTCCAAATGCAACTCACCAAATAACCCTACCCCCACTTCATAACACCCCAAAAATATCAGTAACACTTATCACCTAGCTGGATCAATAAATAGCCCAACCGTCCCTGCATGCATGTAATGTTTAGCCTCGTAAAATAGCCTCAAATTATTAGCCTTGTCTTAGCTTAGCCTCTAAATATTGCGAGGCTTAACTAATTTAAATAATTAGGCTAATTTTCAGGCTAAGACGAGGCTAAGATAAGGCTAAGACGAGGCTAGTTATTTACGAGGCTAATATTACGAGGCTAATTATTTGAGGCTAATTATTTGAGGCTTATCTAATTTGCATAATTAGGCTAATTTTCAGGCTAAGGTGAGGCTAAGGTAAGGCTAAGACGAGGCTAGTTATTTACGAGGCTAATATTACGAGGCTAATAATGCGAGGCTAATGATTTGAGGCTAATGATTTGAGGCTTATTATTTGAGGCTAATTATTTGAGGCTTATCTAATTTGCATAATTAGGCTAATTTTCAGGCTAAGGTGAGGCTAAGGTAAGGCTAAGACGAGGCTAAGGATATGAGGCTATTCATGAGGCTTATTTTCTGAGGCTAAGTCGAGGCTTAGATAAGGCCTCGACCTTTGGTAAGGGCATATTTTGGTCTTTTTAAGCATTTTTAAATATCTCGGGGGAAAGATGTGACCCTTGGGTGGTGTCGAATAAAAGAGACAGATGCCAAGAAAACATTAAAAACAACGAGGGTGGTAGTACTCCATAGTTTTAAAAGTTACACACATTTTGGGATGTTTTTCAATTAAACATCTCGAAAACTGAAAAAAGGTATGACTCACGGCTGGTGTCAAATGAAAGAAAAAAAGGTAAAAAGTACAATAAAGAAGAAGAAGAAAAAAAAGAAAACCGGGGGCTAGGCCGGTTGAAGCACTTAGCTGGGTCAGCTTTTTGCGCGGTGCAACAACTGATTTATACCTTTATTTCAATACCAATTTTGTAGAATTTACACTTTTCTGGTTAAAATTAAGTGGGAAAAGGTCTGAAAGGAAATCAGATTTGTTATTGACCCACATCATGTTACCATGGTAACTGGCTATGACACAGACGATATGGCCGTGACAAATTTCAATCCATTCTATAAAATACTGATTCGCGTATTATACATGTACATGTTAGTGCAAACAAGTGGTAATACTCAAATCATGCATCTTATGCATAAACGCATTAATTACGAATTAATTCTTTGTATTCTGTCAGTGAACCTGAAAGTCATTGATGCTGAATTCACTTTTCAAATAGTGAAACACGTACACGTAGGCCTACGCATTCTACAAATTTTCACATAACAGTGAGGTCTATTTGAAATGCATATAGTAGAAAAGACAATAGTCCAAGTAAAGTATTTGGTGTCAAACCACACATTTTATTGCATAGCAAAAATAACAATAAAATTATGTGGTTTGATACCGAATACTTTACTAGGACTATTTTCTTTACCATTTTTCAAACCTACGCGGCCATTTTGTTTACTTTCTCAGTACATGTATACCCCGGATTTCATATTAATCTTCTAGAAACATGAAGCTAATAATCTTGCTAACAATGTATTCAATGGTGAGTGTAGAATGTAACTTCTTTAAGGGGGTACTACACCCATTGCATTTTTTTTTTTGCGTTTTTTTACATTTTATAGAAAAAAAATAAGAATAAAAATGGACAAAATGATATGCAAAATGAAGGGGCAAATCTTCTCGATCTATTGGTGGCATCGGTATCAATGTAGCTTACATGCTTTTCAAGGTAGAAGCCAAAAAGAGGTACATCACTCATTTCTTCACAAAATACAAAAAACCGCATAAAAAATACAATGGGTGTAGTACCCCCTTAAACAATTGTAAATTTAGTGTCAGACTACTTACAAAAACACAGGACAATATATCTGAGAAAAAAATATGACTTTAAGGCGAGTAAGGAATAGGCCTACATGTAATTATGCTCATAAATTACAGCTAAAAATGGGGGGGGGGGAGCTGTTTTCGTGGATATCTATTAAACCATACCGTGAAAAGAGCACACTAAAATCACGAAATAGGCCTTTCCCTTTAACGTATAATTTGACTTTGATAGATTGGACCCAGCAACATTGTACGTATAGGCTACTTATCATTGTGCTATCTACTGACGATAGCTAAAATATAATTCCCAACTTTCCCTCTTTCTCAAGCAAGACTAAAGCAGAATCTAAATTTACACCAAAATAAACATAAATACTAAACTCAGTACCTTTATATTTACCGAACCATGCGACTTTAAAACTAAACATATAGTAATCAGCACGGTTTTGCTGATAAATCAATGTATATACAAAATTATACACATGTACTAGTATACCGACAATGCGGAGCTATACCGTACATTGTTTAAACAAAATAATACTCGTACACTTTCATACGTTCTCTTTGACACTTATTTTAATTTACAAATGTCACGGAAATGTGTGCTCTATAAATTTGTATTTGCAGCATGACCAGCATATAAATACATTTTCCTGTGAATAATATATTTGAAAACAAACAAACAGCCTACCTGAGTTAACCGTTGGAGTGACAACTAGCACAGCAACAAGCAGAAATCCCCACCGAAGATACATCGCCATTCTATATCCTATATACTAGCGGTACCAATGCTTATATAAAGAATCGTGGTGTCATGGATTATGAAATTTAAAGCAACAATTGAAATTTCAAGATAAATCTTGATACGATGCAAGTATAACGTGATGTCTACCACACAATATCTTTAATAAACATGCAATAAATGGGTCATTACCGATACGGTAGTGCTCATTTATTAATTAGCTTGAAGCCACTTTGAGGCGTTCGATGGAGCTTTGTATTATTTTGCTTACGTTATTATACAGTATATAAACCACCCGATAAACCAGCCCCGGCGTCAACTTCCAAATATAGGTATGATAATATAAAAGCCGGAATAATTTTGTTTTCCATGATTCTTCACTAGCACACAACGGAAAAATACTGTATTATTGCCGCCCGGTATTGCCGTCATTTCGCCCGCATTTCGCGGTTTTACTGTTTTGATCACATGACTGTGATGTTATTTTGACCTTGAGTGAAATTCCAAGTCGTGAACCGTAAAATAAAATAACGTTGCCAGTTTGTTTCCTAAAATTGAAAGCCTCGGACTCCACCTAGCTATTGATTTGTTTCTATCATGCATGTATGGTTTTGTTTGATCTATCAGGCGGCGAGTGGCATGATGGTCGGAGAGCGCCGGCAAAACCGCTCGGCCGCATGGCATTTTCCATAATACTCGGTTAGTTTTGTGGGGTTCATTATCGAACCCCAACGAGTTTGTGATATTTCAAGCGTTTTAAAATTTCAAAATAATCCCATTCAATTACACGGTTGACGATGGAAATTTACTGAATTTAGAGAATGCACGGCGCCCACCACCTGAGATTTATGGTGACATTTTGGGTTAATGCAACTAATTAATGACTGTGGACTTCCAAAAGAACCAGCGTATGCTTAATTTTTAGAGCTGGCGTAATAGCTACTGAGCGGTTTTGGACATTTGATATTGTGCTTGCGTACAGTTTAGATGTTTTAATACGATATTTTACCATCAGCAGTAGATGGCATATTTCAATAGGGCATCTTGCTATCAGCATTAGATAGCATGTTTTAATATGACATCTTGCTATCACAGGGAGGTAAATAACATGTTAACTGGGTGGGCAAATGCCCACCCAGTAAATTATTTTGCCCACAAAAAATTGGGCTCCATATAATAGTTATCATAAAACTAGTACCAACGTGCATATCTTGAAATCACCTTGCATTTTGAAAGTGATGTTAAATAATGAAAGTGATGTGTCTTTTCTTAACATTTGCCAATTTTTTCATTTACCATGTTTACAACTTTGGGGTAGGAATAATTATCACACAGTACAAAATGGTATGTGAAGCCAAAAATTAATATCATTTTGAGCAATTTCCACACAAGACCTAAAAGAATTCTTATGAGACCATAAATTTATTCTTGAACAAGGTGTGTTTTAATAGACTTGAAACATTATATTTGAATCCAGATAATATACAGTTCTCATTTCAAGTCTTTGAGCGTGCACAAGGGTGGAAATTACCGAGGAATACCAACAGATACCGCAAAAATGCAACTTTGGGCCACTCAAAAACCCTGAAACTTTGTGAAAATTTGGATAAAAAGTCACAAAAATAGGCTGAAGATAATTAAAAGTGTGGTCATTTTGACTTAACAAAAGAAGGAATTCCAGCATGAGAAAGAAAAGTGGCATCTCTGATACGGTAAATTACTGGGAAATACTTTAAATATTGAAATTACTAGTAAATATCTTGTCAAATACTGGTTTGGTAATATTTTTTTAATAAATTTTAGAAATAGTTTTGTTCATGTTTTTAACACATTTTCATAAATTCTTATCAAATAATTTCAATACATTTTAGAAAATGCCACTCGTCCAAACAGAAATTTATATTTCTTTAATCTGTGAGTGATGTGTGTCTGTGACAAGAAGTCACAGAGTATTATTTCACTGTAATACCAAATAAAAACATTACCCTTCCCATCGAACTTTACTGCCTAGGTGTAATGGTGAATAATAATTAGTGTAAGATTTTTAAATGTCCAAAGTGAAATATTATAATACGATATGCAATTTTTCTTGGTAAATTATGTTAAGATGCATTTAGAGGGAGGGTAAAGTCCACTTTTTACATCAAAGCCAACTTCCACGCAAAATGAGGTCTACATTTCCAAAAATCTAAATGCCTGGATGAAATTAATTATTGCTGCCCACCTAGTAAATTATTTTCCCTAATTTGAGGGCAAAAATAAATTAAATTGCCCACCCAGTAAATTATCCTTATTTACCCCCCTGTCAGCTATCAGCAATAGATATAGCATGTTTCAATATAACATTTTGATATCAGCAGTAGATAGCATGTTATAATATTACATTTTGCTATCAGCAGTAGATGGCATATGTTTTAATATGACATCTTGCTATCAGCAGAAGATAGCATGTTTTAATATGACATTTTGCTATTGGCAGTAGGCCTAGATAGCATGTTTCAATATGACATTTTCCTATCAGCAGTAGATAGCATAATCTAAAATGACATTTTGCCATCAACAGTAGATAGCATGTTTCAATATAACATTTTGATATCAGCAGTAGATAGCAGGCCGTTGCAACTTCTATACTGGCGCAATACAAAAAGATGGCGTCAGCGTCGGCTTCCCCTGTGTATTACTGTGCTGATAGCCTATTGAAAACTGCAGAAAAATGCTGCTGCCACCTACGATAGTACTGCGTAGTGCTGCGGAGACTTATGCTAATGACAGAAAAATGATGCTGCCATCTACGTCCACATGTTGCAAGCGTGACGATCGCTGACCTCACATCGACGATCGGAGTTGCAATTCCATCGCACTTCGTGCTCTATTCTTCTTCCATGTAGATAGCATGTTATAATATTACATTTTTCTATATATCAGCAGTAGATGGCATGTTTCAATATGACATCTTGCTATCAACAGAAGCTAGCATGTTATAATATTACATTTTGCTATCAGCAGTAGATAGCAAGTTTAAATATGACATCTTGCTATCAGCAGTAGATAGCATGTGTAAATATGATATTTTCCTATCAGCAGTCAGTAGATAGCATGTTTTAATATGACATCTTGCTATCAGCAGTAGATAGCATTATGTGACATTTTACTATCAGCAAAAGATAGCATGTTCTAATATGACATTTTGCCATCAGCAGAATGTTTTAATATGAAATTTTGCTATTGGCAGTAGATAGCATTGTTTCAATATGACATTTGCTATCATCAGTAAATAACATGTTTCAATATGACATTTTGCTATCAGCAGTAGATAGCGTGTTTCAATATGACATCTTGCTATCAGAAGTAGATCGCATGTTTCAATATGACATCTTGCTATCAGCAGTATAGATAGCATGATCTAATATGACATTTTGCCATCAGCAGTAGGCCTAGATAGCATGTTTAATATGACATTTTGCTATTAGCAGTAGATAGCATGTTTCAAATTATATGACATTTTGCTCTCAGAAGTAGATAGCATGTTTCAATATGACATTTTGCTCTCAGCAGTAGATAGCATGTTTTAATATAACATCTTGCTATCAGCAGTAGATATAGCATGTTTTTTTTTTTTAAATACGACATTTTGCCATCAGCAAAAAATCAAGTGGTGGTGTGAGGTCTGGTGATCGTGCAGGCCATTCCACAGCATGAGCCATCCCAACCACTCTGTTTGCTATCCGTGGACAGAGTGAAAAACGGGTATTTTTTATTCAAAAGGGCATATATTCAAAAGTTGTGAGCTGATTGAAATAATTGTTTTGGTTTATTAAAGCTAACGATTAAAGGTTTCTTTACATACCAAAATATATTTAATCAACGTTTCAGAAATAGGAGAAAAAGAGGGCTCAATGAGGGGCTTTTTTTTTTGGGGGGGGGGGGCACCCTGTATTTTGTTATCAGCAGTAGATAGCATGTTTTAATATGACATTTTGCTATCAGCAGTAGATAGCATGTTTCAATATGACATTTTGCTATCAACAGTAGATAACATGTTTCAATATGACATTTTGCTCTCAGCAGTAGAAAGCATGTTTCAATATGACATTTTGCTATCAGCAGTAGATAGCATGTTGCAATATGGCATCTTGCTATCAGCAGTAAATAGCATGTTTTAATGACATCTTGATATCAGCATTATAGGTAGCATGTTTTAATATAACATTTTGATATCAGCAGTAGATAGCATGTTATATTATTACATTTTGCTATCAGCAGTAGATGGCATGTTTCAATATGACATCTTGCTATCAGCAGTAGATAGCATGTTATAATATGACATCTAGCTATTAGTAGTAAATAGCATGTTTTAATATGGGGGTAGGGGTCAAAAAATGTCAATGCACATTATTTGTAGCAATATTAATCCTTCAATATGGCCAAATTCGGTTCATTTTCATGCAAACAGACAAAAGGGAAGAAGCAAATCGCAAATTGTGGCAACATATTATATCAGTACTCACAAAATTATGAATTGTTTACCCAACATTTTACCAGGGTGGATTCGGCGCGCCCCCCCCGACGCCAATTCGGCGCCCCTAATACGGCGCCCAGGGCACGTGCCTTCTTGCCACCTAGCAACGCCACTGATATAAAATTGGATCGATTGAGCCCATATTTATTGGTCGAGCTATGAGTTTTAAAATACTGGACGAGACGTAGTCGAGTCTAATATTTTACAACTCATAGCGAGACCAATAAATATTGGGCGTAAAGCATCCAATACACGTAAGGCAGCGGCTTGGAGAGCATGTAACAGCCTAAACAAGATCTGGAAGTCTGCTCTACCAAAGAAATTTAAACTGCGGGTTTTCAGTGCAACAGTGGAGTCTGTGTTAACATATGGATGCGAAGCCTGGACCATAACTCCAAAACTATCAAAAGAGCTGGACGGCTGTTACACTCGAATGCTCAGGGCAGTGTACAACATCCATTGGAAGCAGCATATAAACAACAAAGAGCTGTATGGAGATCTTCCAAGACTCTCAGAGAAGATTAGAGAAAGGAGGACACGCTTCGCTGGACACTGCTACAGGAGTAAGTGCGAACCTGTCGCCAATCTGATAACCTGGACACCCAAACATGGAACAAGAAACCCTGGAAGACCACCCCTTACATATGTAGATGTTCTCAAGCAGGACACTGGACTACAAGCATCGGACCTGGGAACGGCGATGCAGGACAGGAGGATATGGAAAGCTGTCGTGGTTCGGGAAAACCACCCGAAATAAGCAAGTAAGCAAGTAAAGCATCCAATTTTATCATTATTTTGGATCATATATGTTCACACACTTGGATCCATCAAAACATAATAATGACTAGGCCTATAATTGGATTGTTCAAAAAAGATTTAGATCCCGGGGACGGGTATTTCGAAAAACAAATGTACAGGGAGGTGCCACGCAGACTTTCGGATTCTGACTTTCTACAGATAGTCTTCACAAGAAGCACACAAATTTGCCCAAATTTACCCAAATGCTCCCAATTGGTGCATTGTTCTCCACTGAAACCCACCAATCGATATACCAAACTCGCTGAAAAGATACCCCAAAACTGTGGCACATCCCCGTACACCTTCAACTAGAACCCCCCCCCGTGTTTAGATCCCCATCACTCACATGTAAAGGTGGTACGGGTATGCGGCGGTCAATGGTCCCTTTTTCAGGCTCTCCGGTCATTCCAGATTTGGACCAAGCCCCGGTTCTTTAGCCTCAGCGTCTTGTAAGTGATACTACACCCCTGATAAATTTTAGATTAATTTTGCATTTTTCTCAAAAATAACTACACACTGGTAACAAAAGTTATGTATATTAAAGGGCAAGGAATCCAATTACTTCACTGAAATTTCACTTATTCTAGACAAGTGGTTCATTATATGTTAAGAAATGAGGTACATTCTAGCGGTACCTCTTTTCTAATCATAAATAACGTACCGCTTGTCTTGAGTCACTGAAATTCCAGTGTAGTAACTGGATTCCTTGCCCCTACATGTATAATATACACAACTTTTGTTACCAGTGTGTTATTATTTTTTTGAGAAAAATGCAAAAATAATCACAAATTTATCAAGGGGTGTAGTACCACCTTAACCTCAAATTTGGGCAAATATGGAATGTTTTAGCTCCACAGCCTATAATTTGGCCCGATTTTAGTTCACTAGACCCCCCCAAAATGAAATTTCAAGTCCCTATTTTGCCCGAAAATCAGTTCTTATTTCTTAAAGTTGACGCTCCGAGCCGCACACACCTACCAACATGTTGAGTGCCCCCAGGTTTTAGACTTGCTTCAAGTCCTTTGGCGTCCATAGTTAGTGAATGTAAAATTCATGGAAGCTTTGCCACATGCATCTTCCAAACATTTCTGTTTCAAAAGTTATTCTTTCGAAATAAAAAATTATTATTTTACCATCATATTAAACTTTGTAAAAAGTTATTTGACATTTGAATTGTTGAGACCAGATAGTGGACTTTCTTATCTTTACTTTACTCCAGGCATACTGTGCACTGCAGGGATAGTGTTTAAGCAAAATGCCCACCACACCCACCCCACAAGGCACACTTCCTCCCCAGCTCATGTTGCCAACTGACCTGACTAAAAAATTTAGAGAGTCCAGTATATGATAGGCCTACTTCTACCATTGATTATACAAGGGTCCTATGAAGAGCATAAATAGAGAAAAAGTAAAGAGAAAGCCTTGATCAAGGATCCAGATGACGTCAAGTAAGTAGCCAAACCCAACCAAAGCAATAAAATACAGATGACACATTGTTGATGACGCTGACCTTTAATATAACATGAAGCATGCAATAATAATGGAATATAAATCTACACTTTTAAAAGAAATTATAATGAAACTTACTCATGAATATTCATATGTGTACTACCAATACACATTGGGCATCAAGTTAGTTCGAACGCCTGATACAAGTCTGCTACATACTATTTTATTCGACGTGAAATACTTCTTCATTTGTTAGAAGATAAAATTGTTAGAAGATAAAAATGACATGAAGCAAATTGAATGAATAGAATGTGTCTTACTGCATCAAATATTCGACATCGATTACAATTATGAATCGGTCCTGAATTCCTATATCTGAATAAGGTAAAAAAATCGTTTGCTTGCCCTCCACCGACCAACCCAACATTGGCCAAAATCAGGGTCGGCCCTTTTCCAAAATCGGTTTTTTTTTTGGTTTTTTTAGATTTTAGTTTAATTTTACTGGTTTTATTAATTTTTCTGTGTGTAAATTTCATTTCAAAGCTAAATTTGCCCAACAACATTTTGTTAAGAAGAAAATCATTACTATAAACTCATACAACTTTTCATAACTGTCCGTTTTTGCATACATGTTTAAAATAAACTTCGCGTCTTATGCCTGTAACAGTAGTATTTAGTCAGCCTAATTGATCTATTTCTATATGGTGTTTCGTGTGTATTTGACGGTCCGAAGTATTGATTTATCTTTCCACATGACCAATGCTCATTGCCTATAGGCTGATAGCCTATTGACCTTTTCCCCTCTATCCCACAATGCACTATTCCAGGGGGTATGACGTAGTTCATCAACCTCATATAGATCGTGTGCATCCGATGGTCTTTGCCAGGCCTTTGCAATTATTTTATCTTAATATGGGCATACTGATTCCATATATGCGGATTATCGTAAAGGCCATCGATGTTACTAATTATGCAATTATTGAATACACGAGTGATGCAGTTACGGAGCGATGCAGAACATCTGTGTAAGAGATTTTTTTTTAAATATCACTGCGTGTCCCGTCATTAGTTTTTCCCCATTAGGTCTATAAAATGTATACAAAGTTGGGTTTCAATAGCAGGAAACTTTTTTTGGCGACGACGCCATGTCACTAAGGCATAGAAATGTTGTTTTTTGCCCCCGAAAGGGAGGTGTTGTGATCGCGCGCCATTATCGTGATTATCGGGGATTCCTTTTTTGTGATGAAGGCACCAGCCGAAATGTCCGTATTCCAGAATGTAATGAACATAACTCTGTACTCCCCCGGGGAAATGATGTATTTTGCGATCAATATGACATTTTGCTATATGTATCGTATACCCGAACCAGCGAAAAGGCATGCGACGTCAGGTTTTTCCGCTGCCTTAAGCAGGTTTCCACTCATACCCCCCTGGAATAGTGCATGATGGGAAAGAGGGAAAAAGGTCTATACATCAGTGGTGTGTCATTTAAAAATATATATATATATTTTTCCGACCTACCGACCCACCCCAAATATCCCACTGGAGAGCAAACAAACAATTATTTTTGGCTTAATTGACTAACTTAACAATAAATTAGAAAAATTATGTCTACAATCACAGGTGCAAGTCAATGTCAGAGTGTTACTTACATAATTTCTAAGGCAAAAGTACAAGTTCTATTTGTTACATTATTCTGCAAATGTCAAAAAAAAATGATATTTTGTGAATTGAAATGGTAAAACCATTTGCAACACGTTCAATAACTGATAGCTTGTCCGAACTTATCGTAACAAATTCGCCAACGAATACAAATATACCAAGTGATAATCTCCTGGTTTCAGTTTAACATTTATAGCTATTTATTATTCTGTACAAAGCATTTAGATATCACATTTCCCAGCAAACACAAAACGTTTTCGACATCATTCGCAAAAGGTTATCAGAAAACGTTTTAAATGTCGGGTTATATAAAGGGTATAGTAAGAGTATAAAACGTTTTCATAACCTTAAAAAACATTTTTGATAATCTACTGCTCAGCAAACAAAAATGTTTTACAGAAAACGTTTAAATGTCGGGTTATATAAAGGGTATAAAAACGTTTTAATAACATTCCAAAAACATTGATACAAAACATTCTAAACAGAATGTTATTTTGGGGTTGAAAAAACATTTATTTGCTTTATAAACATTAATTTTATATGTACAAATATGTAAAAAAAACATTAAAATAATTGATCACAAGATTTTTTTCAAAAGATAAATTTAGCAAACACTAAAAATTAATCACCTAATTGCATTACAACATGCAACCACCAAATAATACGTCATACCACACTTACATCCACTTTTCTTGGAACCAAGTCACAAGTCAAGTAACAAGGTGGTTGTGACTCGAGTGAATTGCAGGTCATTTACCAATTATCTCAAGTCAAGTCATTGTCATTTTTTGCCCTCATTGACTCGAGTCGAGTCAAGCCACTACAAAATCGTGACTTATGTCTGACTCGAGTCAAGTCATCAAGTCAAGTCATTACAACACTGGACTTCTCTCTTTTACACCAATATTACAACCAGATAAAAAAAAAGAACCAATGGTATTGTATTAACAAATAATAATAATATAGGTTTTCCCGTCCAATTTCAAACTTTGGTCGTTCAGTTTAGTATAAGTGTCATTCCTTTTCGCGCGAAATTGAATGAACGCTTGCATTCTCGATTTCAATTTAGCAAATGTGCAATCTATTTCATTTAATACGCATTCTAAATTCTAAATAGTGCACCCAATTTCGCACATTGTGCAGCCAAATTCGCAAATTGTACAGCCAAATTCACGTGGCCTTGAATTCAGAGCCTATTTGGTAATACAAATTCATATATGTGACTCCTCGCCACAACTGAGCCCGGATGTCGCCAGTGCCACTATTGAGATATGCTCCATCGAACTTAACAATAAACAATAGGAAAGAAAGGATTTATTGACTGTTTTATTGATTTTTCACTACTTAAATGTCAAGTACTATAGACATGATATACATCATTTTAAAGCTAATTTCAAGCAGAATATTTTGGTTGAATATCTCAAAAATGATGATTGGCGACATCCGGGCTCAGTTGTGGCGAGGAGTCACATATGGGGAATCAAAATGGAAAAATGTTCAATCGAATTCGCATAGTGCAGAATCAAATCCAGAAGTTCTTAAATATTTGACAATGGTTCAAATATAAAAATGCTATTTATCGTGTTTATATTGAACATTAGATATGATATGTATCGTCAACATTGTTCAAACAAGCACTTTGCTATAGGCCTATTAAATATGAAGGGAAAATATATTTTAAGTAATGTTTAAAATTGCCGTATATGCATAGGCCTAGTAAAAAGAAAATGAATTATAACTAATTATAATATTTAAAAGCATTTTTCCCGGTTTAGTTCAGAAACCATAAAGTGATGTATGTCCCATAGTTCAATCAAGCTCAGTGTAGTTAATCATAATTATAAAAATATAATGAAACTCTTCCTTTAAGTTAATGCTATTTCTTCTTACGATAGGTCTTTTTTTTTAAATCTTCGTATTTTTAATTGTATAATATGTATCGTATAAGGATAAAAACTGAATGAACACAGTCAAAACAACATCGAGAAATTAAATAGCTAAGCATATTTTACAGTCGACTTATTTAAACATATCCTTCACATCACAACCTGTTTATAGTTAGACCCATTTCGTGTCCATTTCATTGTGTGAAAATCTGTATATAGGCCTAGAGTATAACATTTTATTAATTTTCATTCGGCGGGGAGGGGGGGGGGGCACCGACCATGATTGGAGGGCACCGGGTCTGATTGGGGGGCACAAGCCGTTTTTCGGCCATTTTCCTGTCTGATTTTTTTAAAAATTTCAGATCGATTGGGAGGCACGTGCCCCCCCCCCCTGCCACTATGACGCTACGCCACTGGCTTAACTGACATGATAAAGTGTTAATATTGCTAACACTCGAACGTGTTAAGCGACGTTTAAACATAGGCCTATTTTAATGCGTTCGTGTGTTTAAAACAATATTAACATGTTACATTGGTATTCGTATTTGCAAGCGTTAATGTGTTTATAAATGAACACTGTATAATTCTCATTACAAGCATTACCCATTAAAACATTTGTGTGTTTATTCTGTGTTACATAGGGCTACTCACTTTTTTTCTGCTGCAACGTAGACGTAGGGCCTATAGGCCTATGTCAGTATACTTGAAAATGCGTATAATTTCAAATTGAATTCCTTTTCGCTAATTAGATTGTCAATGCATGAAATTGAAAATAGGATTAACAACGTTTCGCAGTCCCCCGTGCATCTTTGGCGAAATTGATTGCCTATTTCTTTAAATTAGACGTCTAATCGTGAAATTGAAACATTCGAGAACGAAATTGAATTCACAATAATGAATTGTTCTGATCATACATTAATTTGATTGAACTAAAATGAAATCGATTGCTCATAATGCGAAAAAGAAATCGGGATTCGTTGCGATCATTCAATCTTGCGCGAAAACGAATGACACTTTTATTAAATCAAACGCACAAGTTGCGAAATTGGCCAGGAAAACCTATAATAATAACCCAATATTTCTACAGCACAATTTGCATCGCAGATGCCCCATTGCGCTTTAAAATTAAAAAGGAGAATGCACATAGTCATACATAAAATATACAATATGAAATTTACCCATACAACCGATTAAAATTACAAGATTGATGACACTGGATATTAAAAACTACACCCTAAAAGTAATCTAAAAACAACCAAAATATTGCAGCAATGATGTTTAAAAAACAAATTTGCCGATGTACATAATCAGTATTAACATGATAAAAAGATACACTAAGAATACATTCTCGTAGTAATGGTTTTCAACTGTTCCACAACCTCGGTTTTCTTAAAATAATAGGAACAGCTCATTAATTTGCCACATACTTGTAAGTACAGGCTGCCTTAAAATTGGTGTCGGAAAAAATTAGGAGCAAGGGTTTCTTGCAATCGTTGGAATCGGCATAACATGCACTTTCTCCCTATATAATGCTTCCAGTCCCAAACATCGGGGGTTTGAGTAAAAGGCCATCAAGTTTTACACGGGGTCAAATTTCAAACTTACTCAAATTGTGTTATAAAGCATTCCTCTAGTCATAAGGAGTCAGATAATTTGTAGTTTGACATATCTATAAGATGTACCGTTCTTGGGCTATTCCCAACAAGGTCAAAGGTGAAATGTTTGGCTTTATAACATGTATAAGGTCCAAACTATTAAAATGCTCTGATTTTGACAAATGAGATGTCAAAATGTTCAATTTGATATAGCAATTTAAGATTGCACAATCTACTAAAATGTACAATTTGATATCAAAATCGTATTGGAAAATCATTCCATCACATAAGCAAGCACTTTGAATCTAACCAATTGCCTCAGGCGAAGGTCACTTCCTGGAAAGCTGGATGAGATGTTACCATGTCCTTAAGGGGCAGGAAGGGTCACTCTAGAATGAGCAATTTCCATGTCAATTTTTGCATCCATCGTAACAATTTTATCCTAAAATTACCAAAACTTATACAAAAGGCACTACTTTCTACTTACTACTTTCTCAAATTTTAGAGAAATGTTCTTCGTTTAAAAAATATAGGTCAAAAAGGATTTTCTTTTACAATTTTGACCACTTTTGGATATTTTAAGGTATAGAAATAGTATAAGTTTCTAATTCAAAAACTTGAGAGAGAAAGTAGTAATTAGATTTGTACGTATATTATTCAGTTTTTGTCGATTTGGTAATTTAAGGTAAGTGGTTGTGGTGGATGAAACAAATTGGCATGTAAAATCAAATTTGGCGTTTTTCGCAAGAACTGCTCATTTTGTCAGAAATCTGCTGTGCTTTGTTGGATTCTTTGCATCATTTCCTTTTTGAAATATGTATCTTTTAAAGATACAATACAAAACAACATCTGAAATTTCTCACTTAGAATGACCTTCATGCACCCATAAAATTTAAAGTCTGTCATTTTAATATAAATAAATAATCGTCGAGACGGATGCAAAGAAGATAGCCATTGTCATCCAGGATTGGTAGAGATAATGCGAGGCACCGTTGCCTTGGGATCCTATATGAACATGATGAAGAAAAAAATATGACAAATATAGGTTAGAAAAGGAGAGTAAAACGAAACATGCAATGGCGAAAGAAAAATGGGAACAACATGTCATATTACTTCCCCACCCAGGACCTAAGATAGTCCCCTCATGCTGACATCCCAGGCTAGCAGTAATACTTACATTTTGCTAATGAAAATTAGCCCAGTGCATATTTGCAAATGTTACTTTTGAAGGATCTTTTTTGAAAACCCACCTTGTAGTAGAGGACCAGCGCTGTTTCGTGACCAAATCTTACAACAAAGGTTTGAAAGTGTTTTTGGCATGCCTGAAGGGTACTGAACAAATTTGGCTTGGACTGCCCTCTTCAAAGTGTCAGGCATTTCGGTAGGGGTCAATTAAGGTCAAACAGGGGTCATAATTATAAAGTATCCCAAATCTTTTAAGAAGTATACCAAATTAATTACCCGCCTGTTTATAAGGAATCCAGAAAGGTATAGTTTGCCCTATCTGCGACCTTTGATTACGGAGCTATGGTCAGAAATGTGACAAAGGTGCTTTCGGCTAGGTGCATTTTTACTAAAATCGTTAAGAGTTTCCACTTTTCATGATTTTGGTGTCTAGTTATGTTTTCTGACATGACAAATTCAACTGAACAACTTAAAAAAACCCAAATGGTCGCCTTGACCTTGAATTTTCAAAATGGCCGCCAAAATGCATAAAATCAGGCAACTTGGTTTTATTTTACCAGTTTATATTATAATCGGCCTCCTATGACTTCCAGCTTGCGATGGACCCATACAAAACTTATGTTGGTCACGTGACTCACCTACGTGAGTATTCATTTTGTCCGCCTGGTGACCCCCTTTACGATTAATGTGAGTCAAATGACACACTTGAAGTGAGTCAACCAACTCATTATTGGGTCAAGTAAGTCAAATGACACACTTGAAGTGAGTCAACCAACTCATTTAGTGGGTCAGTGAGTCATGTGACACACTTAGTGGATCATTGTGTCACTCCTTGACCCACCTTGAGTGGGTCACGTGACACATTTGACCAACAGAAACATTTACATTTTTTCATTGCTCATTTTTATCTCAATATTCGCATGGTTTAATTTGAAATTTAATAACATTTCAGTACTGGCGATGAGCGATGGAAATCTGACCCATATGGTAGGGTCTTTGTTGCTTCAATCTATGCCGTATACAGATAAAAGATCATCCCACGTCATACTTGTTGCGTAATAATATAATCTTAGCTTTATTTTGATGTTTATATAAACATTTATACATGTGGGCAATTCCATGGTAACTCGTGCTACACATTTGCGCCTCCTATAACAAACTTGATGCTCTACAGCAGTACTCGCCGTACGCCAGAGTTTCTAGAATGCTGCTAAAATAAGAAAATTCTTAATGCTAATTTATTGCACATTCTAGGGAAGCGTGGTTACCTTTTTGAAATCGCCGAGTGGGAGGGTTTTCAATGAAATATTTTTTGTGTTAAAACTGAAGCATCCTATGTATAAAAGAATATATGAATATTAACTGCACATCATATATAACGATTCGTAATACCCAATCGTGCTAAAATTTACGTGATTTAGGAGGCAGAGAATTTTATTTCAATTTTATATACGCCAAAATATTTTCTGAATTTAGTCAAAATTAACACTCAATTGATGGTAAAAATTTTATGTAAATTTTGATGTTGAGGTCCCGACTAAAGATTACTGTTTCGTCTTTATGGGAATCTAATCTCCAATATCTGGAAGAATCTTTTGGAGACCTGCGTGGAAATATCCCATAAATTGCAAAAATCCAGACTGTGTATACAAGAAAAATGGCTGATCACATAACCCGGTATAATAGGAGTATAGCACGTGCAGCCATATAGCAGCCCAGCGAGTTCAAATCGATAATGTATTGTGCATGTATATTGTCGGGTTTATATGTAGAACACGCAGTTATCAACAATTGAGCGCTATTAATACACATTAATGTTTTTAAACAAATAAAATTCCAAAATATGGTACGTTTTCTGTCTTTGCTTGTCACGTGGTATGTTGAAGTAATAAAGTTGCGATTATATGTTTAAATTTTCACGACGACACCATCAAGTCCTTGTGGACGAGTGGTCTAAGGCGCTGGTGATATGTCGATACTGTATAGGCCTACATGATAGAGGAGCAGTGCAGCGTGGGTTCGAGCCCCGTTGATGCTCCAGCTTTTTAACTCATTTGAGTGGAACCTTTATTTTTTGTATTTTAATTTACCAATATTCAAGGCTAGATCCTCATAGTATTGCTACATGAAGATATAAACTATTGTATGTTTGGGACAGCTGCGAAAAACGGAAACTCGTGCTACGAGCTACGACATGCTAAAAAATTACTCGCTTTTATTTTGATGGTGTCCTAAAACAAAAAACACTATAAAGCCTAATTGATTATGATAAGTAACTACTATGGTGAGGTTTATCTTGATATATCTTTTTTTTTCATGTTTTAGACCATGTCCACTTTTGCATGGAATTGCCCATGTAAAGCCGGCATTTTGTCTTACCCGTCGTGGAATGTGGTGACACAATAACTTCAGCTGAAAGCGAAACTTGAAGTCTCGCGGTGGATCCTACAAAAATGTCTGTGGTGGAGACTGTGGTTATCGTACGGCCCACCTCTAGGTTACCAATTTCAAATTCCGTCAAAAGTTTACACTGAAAATGGCAGCTATTAACTGCCACTTGATGAAAGGTGCCAGGGTTCGATGCGTCGGCTGCGTCCGCAGCTATCACCGGACCATCATCGTAGTGCGCAATCCCGATTACATCACCAGTTTGGACTTCGATTCGATCACCAGTTGGAATGTTGTATATATTAACCCTGTTGGCTATCACGTTTGATGCGGGAATGTCATTTATACCAATTATATTCCAAGTGGAAGTAGAGCCACCGGTAGTACCTGTCAAAACCTGTCTGAATACGATAACTTTGAATGGGAATGATTGTTTAGGCCAATACTGCCATGATGCAATGACTCCATTGCATGATATGGCGTTGTTAATCAAGACCATTGCGATTCGTACATTAGACAGTTTTCCAGCTCGATTCACAACACGTTGCCCCACAGAACAACCTACGGGGAAAGAACGTAAAGTAGCATATTAATATTTATGGTAACACAAGCCAGACTTACCGTTCTTTGGGTATTCTGACTCCACGTCGCAGCGCGATGCGATGTTCCGATGCTTTTAAAACATCGCAGAATCGCGCGATGGAATTGAAAAGTACATTTCAATTTTATCTATGAATTGGTAGTTTAGATCTCCCATAATTTTCACCAAAAATCAAGAATTGGTATTTTCTTTTCGCTGCAGTTCATTTGACTTTTTCACCATGTTAACAAAGGAATGATGACGTCACTGCCACCTTTGTAATGTTCTAACCGGCTTCAGTTGGAAGTGAAAAAATTGTTGCATCAAATGTGTTAGCTAACATTGGTCATGTTCCCGGGTCATGTTGGTAGAAATTTCAAATTTGGATCAAAATTGTAGGAAATCTATACTTCTGATTCATTGTTAGGTCTTTCAATAATGTTGGATTAAGTATTTTCTTGAAATGGGCTTAAAACTTTTTTATCGTTCTCCCCCTTTAAAATCTAACTCTGACAACAAAAAACCTTTGTTCCGTTATGTATTAACTAAACAAGAGGTCAAGTTTCTCTGTTGTTGGACCCAAATTGTGGAACAATTTACCATCAAATATTGCACATCTTCATTGCCATCATTTAAGAAACATCTGGAGACTGAAGATGTTCTCAAATTCATTGTGTGTCTTTCTGCTATCATGTTTGATTAATTTTGCTATTCCTGTTGTTTATTTTGATGGTGTCTTAAAACAAAAACACTATAAAGCCTAATTGATTATGCTACGGTAACTCGTGCTACAGTTTGTCCGGCCAAAAAGATGGAACCGAATTACGTAATAAATGCATTATCAAGATAAAAAAAAACATCACAGAATATGTAAATTTAGATAGTCCTTGAGCAATTTAAAACAAAAAACATGAAATAAAATCTTAATAAAGATGTGCAAAGCAGATCCAAAATGTAAGGGTTTTTTTCACTCAAAAAAGTAACAAATTTGGCAACAAACAGGTTTTTCAAAACAAATTCATGGTAAACATGCACCAACGTAATTGCAAGACAACTTAATTTAAGGAGCATGTTAACTTCTTTCATTTGATACCAAATTTGCCATTGTAGCACTTGTAGTTTTAAAGTTCTAAGCATTTTTCATGTTTTGGGCCATGTCCACTTTTGCATGGAATTGCCCATGTAAAGCCGGCATTTGTCTTACCCGTCGTGGAATCTGGTGGCACAATAACTGGTGGCACAATAACTTCAGCTGAAAGCGAAACTTGAAGCCTCGCGGTGGATCCTTGCCAAATGTCTGGGGTGGAGACTGTGGTTATCGTACTGCCCACCTCTAGGTTACCAATTTCAGATTCCGTCAAAATTCTACACTGCAATTGGCAGCTATTAACTACCACTTGATGAAAGGTGCCAGGGTTCGATGCGTCGGCTGCGTCCGCAGCTATCACCGGACCATCATCGTAGTGCGCAATCCCGATTACATCACCAGTTTGGACTTCGATTCGATCACCAGTTGGAATGTTGTATCTATTAACCCGGTTGGCTATCACGTTTGATGCGGGGATGTCATTTATACCAATTATATTCCAAGTGGAAGTAGAGCCACCGGTGGTACCTGTCAAAACCTGTCTGAATACGATAGCTTTGAATGGGAATGATTGCTTAGGCCAATACTGCCATGATGCAATGACTCCATTGCATGATATGACGTTGTTAACCAAGACCATTGCGATTCGTACATTAGCTACTTTTCCAGCTCGATTCACAACGCGTTGCCCCACAGAACAACCTACGGGGAAAGAACGTAAAGTAGCATATTAATATTTATGGTAACACAAGCCAGACTTTGGGTATTCTGACTCCACATCGCAGCGCGATGCGATGTTCCGATGCTTTTTAATAAACATCGCAGCATCGCGCGATGAAATTCAAATGTACATTTCAATTTTATCTATGAATTGGTAGACTGAAGATGTTCTCAAATTCATTGTGTGTCTTTCTGCTATCATGTCTTATTAATTTTGCTATTCCTGTTGTTAATATTTTGATATTTGACAAACTAATTTGAGAGAAAAGTTATTGAAAGCGTTTAAAAAGTTATGAGCGCCATTCATTTTATAATGGTTTTTATTTGGTAAAACACACAAATAAAATAGAGACCCTAAACAAATAGTGATCAAGAGATAAACAAACGACAAAAACAGAAAATATCAAGGCCAGGGGCGTAGCAAGGGTGGATAGGGTGGACGAAGTCCATGGGCGCCGAGGGTTCGAGGTTCAGCTGGATATATGGAAAAGTTTTCCTATGTTAAATAAATTATACTCGACTCCAGTGTGTGCACGCTGTGTGTACAGAGGCGTTCGAGGTCAATGCACAATGCATACATGACCACACAACACACTAAGCAGGGCTGTGCGGAAGAGGGTATGGTTTTTCCTACGGTACGACAGCACTTTGTAACCAATCAGATTCCTTTTTAGAGAGTAGAATCTGGCAAAGTATTTCTAGGAAATACCTATGAATACCGTTTGAGCCAAGTCAATCGGACTTTCTATTATCAAGTGAGGGCCGTCTATAGACGCTACTTTAATGACACGGGGTGCATGTCAGTGTATTTCGCCGTAAATCGAGTGAGATTTTGGGAATACCTTGCGGTGTTTAGTGCTCCTGTACGACGAGGTCTTTCATCAGATTTCCTTGAAAATCGGGGAAAGTAAAGTTTAATATATACATGAGACAATTAAGAGTGAGCCAAAAAATAAAAGACTTTCCCTTCATAATAATTGAAGTTGAAAGAGAAAAAAAGACAAATTTCTCCCATTGCGTAACTGTGTGACCCCTTTTATTTGAGCAAAAGAGACTACTTTTCCATAGTGAGTCGGAGTGAGTGCGGAAAGTAGAGCCTTCATTGCTGAAATTGTAACACTTGCCATACTTTCACATTATTACAATAGTCCAGTGTTTTGTCAAGCGGTAGGTTGGTCCTATTGTACCAGATCTTGATGGGCCTCTGTAAGATTCGCCATAAAAGCAGTTTAATAAAATTATACGCCAAAATGATACTCTTCAAAGTTAACATTTCGATCTTTGTGGTATTTACAATATTAGTAGCAAGAAGCCCTATAGTAGGTCGGAAAATCTTGAAAATTGTGTTGCCATGTTCAAAATAATTAAAGAAAAAACGATTTAATGAATTGCCTTCATCAGGTGTAGTACTATATAAACAATCAATCTCGATAGAATCTATAGTGTGGGTAGTACATTCTGAGTGGCCTTATGTATTCAAGTTTGACATTGTTATTGTCATGACTGTGTAATAAAGACGGGTATATTAATGATGAATCTCAACGCAAGGTAAATATAGCAATCTTGGTGTGTAGAAATTTGAAATGAAAACTTGAAAGGAACAACCCAAAAGTATGATGAAGTCATGAACGAAAGTCCTTTTGTTTAGGGGGAGTGGTTCAAAAAGGCCGATTATGTTAGTAAAAAGTAGTTTTAAAAAAGCTATTTAAAGCCATAATGTAGGGGCCTACGATCTTTTAAAATGAGTTTGGTCAATTGTTTTCCAAAACTGATTTTTTGCCATTATTTGTAATGTTAACACACCAGTCCCAACTTAAACGTAATTGGATTCAACCAAATTCGTTGTGGTTTTTAGGACAAAAGCAACTTTGAATTAAAATCCCCCCATTAGAACACCACAGTTATTGCGGCTGAGATAAGGAGTACCTCATAAGTTTGGATTAAACTGACCAGAAAACTTTCCTAATAATATTGCATAATATTTGGCAAAGAATAATCAAATTAAAATGTAACCGAAATCGTATTAACACTATTATTATTAGAACGCAAAATGTCCATGGTAATAGGTGCCGTACGAGTGTAGGCCTACGTGGGATGTGATCGCTTTTTTCTTTATTTCAACATGTTCAATGTCAAATATTTTCTATAGAATATGTAATTTGTTGACATGGGATGATTTATATAACTGGGATTTATGTATAAATTATTTTTTCAAAGGTTTCCATGACTACTTGATTCATGAGAAGACACGTGAATAATTTTCATAATGATCAAATGACCCGTGAATTTTGTATATCTAAGAATAAACTTCATTACATGTACGTATTAGGACTATTATTTTTAGTTATGATGATAAAAATATGGAATGACTTCCTCTTCCATTTTTTTCTGCAGTCATTAAAGTTTCAAAATTCATAATCATACATTTTGGTCAAGGATTATAGACTTTAGACATGGAAACATTTGAATTAATTTACATAGTTTACCAAATTAATTCAGACAAAATAGGACATTAGCAAATCAAATTATTGTAAATGATTTTAATAGTGCACTTTGAAAAATGTGCAGCCCGTGCAGTTTTTCATAGTTTATTTCTAGCCCAGCGTGTTAAAAAGGTGGCCTACCCCTCGATGAGGATGACACTCTCAGATGCATAAATACGTTAACCTGGGACGTTAACATCATTCCCAGTCATGTACTAAACCAACAACAAAGATTCAAAAGGTTTGCCTCTTGTTTCCTGTGTGTTAATTACTTAATGTAAGGTATGAAAATATCAAGTTAATCTATTTAACAGCGGTCTTAAAATTCATGTATAGGCCTAATAAAGATTAAATATACAAAAGTCAGTCGCAAATGGCCATTTGCCAATTTATGGCTAATTAAACCATATACTTTTAGGCCACTAGGTTTTCTTATTTGCTTAGAAACACTGGAAGGGGGATGTTAAAAGGGCCCCGTATTGCTCCTTGTCCATGCCCCCACCCCGAGGCTCTTGCTACGCCCCTGTTCGAGGCCCTGAAACAAATAGTGTGGGTACATAGGCAGGTTCATCACAGGAAAAAAAATACTGCATTTTCCTACCAGAACCAAACTTGGCACATATGTTACTTGGGTTACTAGAATGAAAATAAGCTTTTGTGCCACCTCGATTTTTCCTTAAATCCAAGATGGTGCCCAAAATCACCAAGTGTATAAAAAATAATTATAAAAACATGTTTTGGCATCTTTATGAGGAGCAAATACCTCAATTTTCACCTTAAATGTATCCAAATGTAAGAAAAATACACAAACTTATTATTTTCAGTCAATGTCTTATCACTTGACCTTGAAATATTCAAAATGGCTGCCATTTGTACTGTACAGGTTAAAAATCATTGAAACGACATGTTTGGACATTTTTATGTGACGGATTGGCACCATTTCTAGCCTTAACTGTATAAACTGAATATAAAAAACTTTATTAACTTCAGCCAATGTCTCCTCACTCGACCTTTAGATATTCCAAATGGCTGCCATTTACACTGTACAGGTTAAGAATGATTAAAAAACATGTTTTGCATCTTCATATGATGCAAACTACACCAGTTTCTCTCAAAATATATAAGCAAAATATGCAAACTTATTAATTTCAGCCAATGTCTTATCAGTTGACCTTGAAATATTCAAAATGGCTGCCATTTGCACTGTATGGGTTAAAAATCATAAAAAAACATGTTTTGACATCTTTGATGCAAATGACACTATTTTGGCCCAAATTGTATAAGTAAAATATATAAACCGATGAATTTCAGTCAATATCTCATCACCTAACCTTGAAATATTCAAAATGGCTGTCATTTGCCCTGTACAGGTTAAAATTCATTAAGAAATATGTGTTGACATCTTTATGTGACGCATGTGGCACCATTGTCGCCTAAATTTAAAATAAATAAAATAAATGTAGATATTTATATAGCGCTTTATGCCGTAAACAGCCTCAAAGCGCTTTACATTTATTCCGCCGTCATTAGAATATGTCGGAACCACGTTTGCAGCCTACAAGTGGCGCAGGGTCCATCAGTACAACGACTGTGACTACCCCTAACAGCTTCCCATTGCACCTGGGTGGGGTGAGGCAAGCGAGGCAAAGCGCCTTGCTTAAGGGCGCAACACGGTGGTGGGACGGGGAATCGAACCCACGCACGTCGAGCAAGCTCTCAGATTATCAGTCCAAGGCCGTAACCACTTAAATGCATTTAAAGCAAAATATACAAACATGATTTAATTTGAAGACAATAATTTATACACTGCAAATGGAAGCCATTCGGAATAGTTCTATAGGTCAGGTAATGAGGCATTGACTGAAATTAATCAATTTGTATATTTTGTTTATACATTTTAGGCGAAAATGGTGCCATTTGCTTCACATAATAATGTCAAAATGTGTTTTTTTAACAATTAACAAGCTATTTTTAATATTTCAAGGTCAAGTGATGAGACATTGACTGAAATAAACCAGTTTGTATTATGTGATGCGATCAAGCAAAATCAGTCGGAACTCTGAAATATTAGCTGCATTGTGCAGAAAACCCCATTGAAATTGAACAACCAGTTCAAAAGATATGAGTAATTAAGAGTTTCCAAAACAACATGAAACAAAAGGAAATATTTCAATATTTTGGCTATTATCTCAAAATCAACATTTCCGAGTTCCGGCTGATTTTGCTTGATCGCATCACATATTATGCATACATTTTAGGCGAACATGGTGTTCTATTCGTCACATAAAGATGTCAAAACATGTTTTTTAAATATTTTAAACCTTTACAGTGATGAGATATTGACTGAAATAAATCAGTTTGTATATTTTTCTTATACATTTTGGCAAAAATGGCGTCATTTGTGTCACATAAAGATGTCAAAACGTGTTTTTAATGATTAAACATGTAGAGTGATGAGATATTGACTGAAATTAACCAGTTTGTATATTTAGCTTATACATTTTGGCGAAAATTGTGTCATTTGCTGCACAAAAAGATGTCAAAACATGTTTTTAATGATTTTAAACCAATCATGTACCATTATTTGAAAACAAAGAAACAGCATACCTGAGTTGACCGTTGGAGTGACAGCTAGCACAGCAACAAGCAGAAATGTCCACCGAAGATACATCGCCATACTTAATAATAAGAATCGGGGTGTGTCCGAACGTGTTGTTTTAGTAGCGGCTTTGTAGAAATGGATTATGATATTTAAAGTAATAAAGTGAAATACCAAGATAAATCTTGATACGATGCAAGATGATGTATTTTGAAAACGTAATGGCTAACACACAATAGTTATTTATTACTGCCCGTGAAGCCGATTTAAGGCATTCGATGGATGGCTTTATGTTCCAACTTCCAAATATAGGTATGATAATAAAGAAGCAAGCCGGAACAATTTTGTTTTCCGTGATTTTTTACCAGTACAACGGAAAAGTACTAATTTCCTCCTTTTACCAATGACGGTTTGCAGTGTTTATTGTTTTGATCCTATTATTGTGATGTCATCTTGACATTGAGTGAAATTCCAAGCCATGAACCTTAAAATAGGCCTAATTGTGTGTATAAGCGTTGCCAGTTTGTTTCCAAAAATTGTAAACCTCGGAATCCACCTTTTGTTTAGTAGCTATTCCAATCCATATATGGTTGTGTTTAGTTTTATGTTGAAAGCGTATGTTATTTTTAGAGCTGACGTAATGAGCTATACTTAGCGGTTTTGAACATTTGTGGTGTGATCCAGCAAAATCTGTCTCAAGTCGGTCATATTAAATTTGCAGTGTCTTATTTGATTGTAACAAACATTTGCAAAGCTACATCTTGCAGAAAACCCCATTGAAATTGGACAACCAGTCAGTGGCGTAGCCAGGACTTTTTCAGAGGGGGATGGGGCAAGGCAAATTTTCAATAGGGGGGGGGGACTTTGACAGAAATGGTCAAAATGGGCTAAAAATGACACAAAAAAAGGCCTCCCACTAGGGGGAAAGGGGGAGGGGGCAAAACTTTAAGGAGTTTTCGAAACTTGGCTATATATATATATATGCACGAATGGAAATACCCATCCGATCATCTACCCAGGGTAAGGTTACCCAGGGTAACCTTACCCTGGGTAGACAATGTGATAGGGACTTTGATATAGAGTTACGATGTATGGACATCCTAGAGCTGTTCTTATACATTAAATTCCCGTTAAATAAGGACATATGTACAGTGTGCGCAGGCCTACATCTTCTTTCAAATTTGCACATAAAATAACGAACATGTCAATTAGAACATCAATTGGCCTCCAAGTAATACCGGTATGCAAATGATGGGACTGGGGTCTGAGTATTAAAAGAACATACAAGTACAATATCATCATTAATGCATGCAGCGTGACACGCCCGTTGGTTGCAATGCAGCACCGGGTCAAAGCATTAATGTTTGGTGGTATTTGTGTGGGAACCCCCGAACAGCATGGCCAGTTCATGAGTATGACCACACAGTGGTATGACATTATGCAGCGTTCCCAGTGTTTACACAGCACGGAACGTCCGTAGCGTGGACATGGCCGTGGTACATGTTCCGGTAATCCAAGTTGGTATTTACAATTTAATATGTACAAAATGTACATAAGTTCAAAATGAAGAGTGAGACGAGATGGGGTTTGGCCGGGGTTTGGAATGTTAAAAAGATAAAGAAACTAAAAAGATAAAGGAAGAATAAACTATATATATACCAGTACCACGTAATAGAAAGATGAGTATTAATACCTGTAACATTTTTGACAATAATATTGAGCGCCTAAATTGCACATATCGAAATTTCCCAATGTAGCATTTCAACTATGTTCATCTTTCAAGTTCACATAAATAATATATGTGTATTAAAGTGTACATCGTGACTACCCCAGGTTGACCAGCACACTAAACTAACTACCTGAAGTTGACAATATGTCTTCAACGGTCACCCTGGGTTGACACTGCAAAAGATGTATACTGTTCATAGCCGTATAATTGTCATAGACATTACACGTTGGCAAGAAGTTATACGTCATACCCTGTATGTGTTAGCATGGTTAGTAACAGCACACGGATATATATATATCCAGATTTTTAAAAAGTAATATAGAGTCTACCCAGGGTAAGGTTACCCTGGGTAACCTTACCCTGGGTAGACGATCGGATGGGTATTTCCATTCGTATATATAGCACATATATATATATATATAAATATATTGATAGTTCCGACTTCTGACTGAGTTTGCTTGATCAGATCACATTTCATATTGCGCTTTTGATAGTAGATCACTCTTGTGGACAGTGTAGATGTTTTAATACGACATCTTGCTATCAGCAGTAGATAGCATGTTTTAATACGACATCTTGCCATCAGCAGTAGATAGCATGTTTTAATACGACATTTTGCTATCAGCAGTAGATAGCATGTTTTAATACGACATTTTGCTATCAGCAGTAGATAGCATGTTTCAATACGACATTTTGCCATCAGCAGTAGATAGCATGTTTTAATACGACATCTTGCCATCAGCAGTAGATAGCATGTTTTAATACGACATTTTGCCATCAGCAGTAGATAACATGTTTTAATACGACATTTTGCTATCAGCAGTAGATAGCATTCTTGAGGTCACATTGGAATCAATGTGGTGTCATAATGTGCAGGATTAGAGAACAAACAAATTTACACCAATATTATTGTATGGGCGGAGCCATAGGCGGAGAGCCATACTTTAATTTTGTTTTGCAATATTTGTTCGCACGTTTAAGGGTTTATCTAGCCACTGTGTAGATTGAAAGTTGCAGGGTATATAGTATGTAATCGAATGAAGAAGTAGATAGATTTTCTATAATAATATGTGTTCAGGAGAGGAGATATTTAACAAAAACAAAAACACCCAAGTCCGTCAAATGCACGAATAAGAATACGTGTATAGTATAGGCCTATCCACCATTGGGGAATTGCCGCAGCTGATTAGAGTCGTTCATTTCGTGCGGTACATGATTAGAGTCGTTCATTTCGTGCGGTAAATAGCGGGCAATGGGTGTATTTTTTGTTTGCTTTTGTGCTGCTTTTGGAAACACTAGCGTTCGCTATACAGTCGTTAATTTGTTTGCACAGACCTAGTCTCCTACACAGCCAATTTGTGTCGGGCGATCCAAATAAACATCGTGATAGCTACATACAGTCTGCCCGAGGCACAGACTATCAAGTGTTTGTTTACCAGTGACCTTCAATAAAATCGATACTGTAGTACAAACATGCTATATACAGGGTGTCCCTGAAAGAACTGTATCGTCAGAAACTTAATTGTTTGGGTATTTTAACGCCACAAAGATCAATGACGTCCTATAAACGAGTTTCGTTTAGGGGTGAGGGGGTAAAAATACTCGATTACGTTTGTACAAAACCATCGGTCTGAAGAATGTGTCATTATTATTATTATGTCAAAATTTTCAACATTTCATTATTACGTTTCTGGCAGGGAGGGAGGGGTCGGCTGAGAAATGAAACTAGTTACGTTTATAGGACGTCATCGATCTTTTGGTTTGTTCCTTATAGGGTCTACAGGGGTTTTAACAACATGGTGTATCGCCTAAACTTGGTCAGTTGTATTTGTAGTTGATGTTCTTACAGAGCTGAATAGATTTCAGGGTCATCCAAGGTCACCCAGGGTTCATCTGAGGTCAAATGACTAAAAACTGTCATATGGGCACGAAACTTGGTGGGTATAGTCAACACTTAAGAGTAACATTTTTGGAAGGTCATTTCGGGGTCATCCGAGGTCACCCAGGGGCATCTGAGGTCAAATTACTAAAACTATATATGGGCACGAAACTTGGTGGGTATAGTCAACATTTAGAGTCAAATTATTGGAAGGTCATTTCGGTGTCATCCGAGGTCACCCAGGGTCATCTGATGTCAAATTACTAAAAACTGACATAACAGCATGAAATTTGGTGAGTACAGTCAACATTAAGAGTCAAATGTTTGGAAGGTCATTTTGGGGGTAATCCAAGGTCACTTAGGGGTCATCTGAGGTCAAATGACTAAAATCTGTCGTATGGGCATGAAACTTGGTGGGTACAGTCAACATTGCTAGGAAACTGTCTATACATACAAAAACTTCCAACACACGGCTCGGGTTGTTTTGGTAAAGCAATACCAACACCTGTTGTGAACTCGACACCACAAGGGGATATCCCATATCCCAACCCGTGCTCTGGGCATCTTGTAAAACATAAACATTACACAGCTGTGCGGCCTATTACATTTCCATATTATTTCCTTCTTTAATCACCCCACACTCCCCATCCACCATCCAGGCTTCGCCCATACAGGGTTCTGAAAAGAAACTCACATCTAAACACAACCACTACCATACCATCACCCAACAACCTTACACACCAACCGCGTATGCCGAAAACCGCGCAACCCGAGAACCGCTCTAGTTCAGTTTTGAAATTGTGATTATTTTTCCAAGTGTAAGAATACTTTACACAGGACCATGTATGGTTTTGGTTGGTTTTATGGTGCAAGTTTGGATTCATGCAATTAATTAATGACTGTGTGCTTCCAGGATAACGAGCGAGTGTTTCATTTTTAAAGTTTATGACAATTTGCGATAGTGTGTTTTTAAGCCCTTTTATAACAGAACACTCTTGGGGACAGATTGTAATCAGCAGTAGATAGCATCCCAGCAAACATAAAACGTTTTCGACATCATTCGCAAAAGGTTATAAAAGGTTGTGAGAAAACGTTTAAATGTCGGGTTATATAAAGGGTATATTAAGAGTATAAAACGTTTTCATAACTTTAAAAAACATTTTTTGATAATCTACTGCTCAGCAAACAAAAATGTTTTACAGAAAACGTTTAAATGTCGGGTTATATAAATGGTATAAAAACGTTTTAATAACATTCCAAAAACATTCTTGAAAACTTGATACAAAACTTTCTGAAACAGAATGTTATTTTGGGGTTGAAAAAATATTTTGCGAAAAATGTTTAAAAACGTTTTCATGACCTTTATATAACCCGACATTTAAATGTTATTAAAAGGTTTTGAAAAAACATTTTAAGAACATTTCTGTGTTTGCTGGGTTCAAATATTTCAACATAATGTTATTTAAGTATTGACACAATATTTGGCAAAAATGTTTGCAAAAATAGTTTACAATAACATTTTTTGAAAACATTTCAAAATATCGTTGTAGTGTGTTTTCATACAAAACATTTTAAAACGTTATCATGACCTTTATATAACCCGACATTTTAATGTTATTAAAACATTTTTATCTAAACCAAAAGCCAAAATATAACTTATTCAAAACGTTTTTAAAACGTTTTTGTGTTTGCTGGGATATTTCTTCAGGGGCTATCATTTTCTTCGTAAGAGGGGCCCCAAATTTTCCAAAAATGTATGACCTAGTGGATACCGGCTACTCAAAATATATTTGGACCTGCCTATCGATATCGTCTATCATACGGTAGTGGATAGTAAAAACAAAAATTCCTATCGTTAATTATTTTCAACATGCAATTTATATAAAATATACAAAGTTAGATACAAAATTAAAATACAGAAATGTATACAATTTTCAAATTAAAATAAAAACACATCATTAACATGATGAACATGATGAAGTCGGAACAAACATGAAATTGATCATCTCGATCAGTTAATTCTCGCTATTCGCAATAAGGGCGCCGCCAGCGGTTTGCGATGTAATCGTGATGTATCATGGGAAAAGGTCGACATCCAAGTCCGCGCAATACGAATATTACCATGCTATTACATAGGAACATGTGACAATATTTTTTAGTTTGTCAATATAACGGTATTACACGCAAATCGATAGAGAAAAAATTAATTGTGCACATTTCAAATCACATTATTAAGTATTGTCATTGAACTCAAAAAAACAAACATGGGAGACAACAACATTTTGTGGTGGTAATGTTCTATACCAACCGAGAGATCATTTGGTTTATTTATAACGAATATCCTCTATGGGATTTCTTAAGTATCTCACACCAAAGAAAACTGCCTCTACACCAGACAATACCATAATCTGCGCATATTTAATTAGTAGACGTTGATCTCTCGATGGTAAAACATGATGTGAGTCAAAAACCCATTTGCATTTGACCAGCTACATTATGCCAAGTGATTGGTTGTATCATAGCAACAACAAAAACCTTTAACAAAACCATTATGCTTGCATTATAACCATGCACCTGTTTTAACATGGGTGAACGCATATCTGAAATCACTGATGTGCATAACTCCAAGTGGGTGAACGGCCTAACCCATATTATACACAAGGGTAAAAAAACCCATTTATACGCCTGGCCAAAAAATTTCTCCCCATTGACAATTTGGTTTTAATTCAACTTCGCTTATTTAAAAACCATTATTGAGTATCGATTCGCGTGTAACACCTTTATTTTGACAAACTAAAAAAATATTGTCACGTGTTCCTATGTAAGAGCATGGTAATATTCGTATTGCGCGGACTTGGATGTCGACCTTTTCCCATGATACATCACGATTACATCCCATGATACATCACGATCATCGCAAACCGCTGGCGGCGCCCTTATTGCGAATAGCGAGAATTGGGGTGCATTTTCAGCGAAAATATGGAAAACGATGGGTGATTTTTCAGTGGGGATCAATCCCGGGATCAATGGTTTGTTCGGCGCGTTTGTGCAAAGGTACCCTTAAATGTTCCAAATTATGGCAAATTTGGGTGCTTTTTTGAAAAATTGGTGTACTGATGGGTTCTAAAAACAGCAAAAGTAGGTACAGAAAAGGTTAACACCCGGAACTATGCGGGGCAGATCCATCTCCATACAAAACTTTTCGAAACCCCCGGTGCGTTAGCAACGCGTATCCAAAATTTAAACGAAATCTATAGCCTAAGCTTTCCAAAATGAAGTGAATTCCCGAGTGAATTAAAAAAAACCGACATGGTGCTTAAATGTAGAGTAACAGTCAGACAAACACTGCCAACAAAGGTTTTCCTTTGTCTCCGAATAAACGATTACTAAAATAACAAGCCTTAGACATTTACCTTTAAGATGCACTGTGAATTTTCCTCCAAACGATCTTTATTTTTCAAAACGAAAAATCATTTTGAATGTGGCTACCTACATCAAATGTGAGGACAGATTTTGTCAAAACATTACGTAACCTTAAGAAATGTAATGTTAAAAGATATCTCCAGCAATCACAACATTATGCCTTATATGTTAGAAAATTTATTATCAAGCACGAATCACGTGGTTTATTTGAAACGAACTCATATTATTGACCATAAAAATGAATGAATACAGCCGTCTCTCAACACGCGATATTCAAAATTCCCGGGCGCCGAATTGTCCAGTGCAATGACGTCCCAGTAATATATGAAGGCTGACAACAATTGAGCACAAATAACCATGACGTCCGATTGCACTAGACAATTTCAGCGCGGGGATTTTGAATATCGCGTGTTGAGAGCCGGCTATTTTTATTCGTGTTTATATGGTCCATATGAGTTTGTTTTAAATAAAACCATACGAACTGTGCTTAATAATAATTTTTCTAACATATAAGGCATACTGTTGTAATTGCCGGAGACATCTTTTACTATAATTCAAACAAAATGTCATGCATATTGCCACTACCAGTGAGCATGGTAAGTGCAGCATTAACATAATACTTCGCATTCATGATACGTCCTTATAGTAGAAGACCAGCCTGTAGAGTTCGTGACTAACTCATAGAACAAAGATTTGAAACTTATTTTGGGATCTTTGATTAATTCTGAATCAATTTAGCTTGGGCTCACCTCCTGAAACTTCCGGGCATTCCGGGGAGGGGTAAATCAAGGTTACATGGGGGTCAAATTTTTCGTCATATCGCCCTCTTGAAAGGTCTGACACATAACAAACTATACATTTTTGGAGTCCTCGTGACCACACGAGTAATTTGATATATTACTTGACATAATTGGAGCATTCTGAAAATGTGGCCCCCATGTAACCTTGATTGACCCCTCCCCGGAATGCCCGGAAGTTTCAGGAGGTGAGCCCAAGCTAAATTGATTCAGAATCAATCAAATATCCCAAATTAACTTTCAAATCTTTGTTCTATGAGTTAATCACGAACTCTACAGGCTGGTCTTCTACTATTATGTATATAAACAAATTATTATATGCACCGTGACTCCATAAACACCGTACTCCCAGCAAACACAAAACGTTTTACAGAAAATGTTTAAATGTTGGGTTATATAAATGGTATAAAACACATTTAGAAAACATTTATACAAACTTTATGCAAAATATTTTAACATAATGTTATTAACTGTTGACAAAATATTCAGCAAAAATGTTTGTCAAAACGTATTTTGCAGTAACATTTTGACATTTTTGAAATGTTTTTGTGGGTTTTTTTTTCATATGAAACGTTTTTAAAGTGTTTTCATGACCTTTATATAATTATAACCCGACGTTTAAATGTTATTAAAATGTTTTACCAAAACTAAAACGTGTTTATAACCTGTTCATAACATTATTATGAACAGGATCATTGTCTAGAGAACATCTTCACACTGTCATCCTCAACAACAACCAATGTGTTGTCATTAGTACGAGTAATACCAGCAGGACAATCCACTTCCTTTATGATGCGTCCAAGATATTGACCTGACCACGAATATCGGTAAATGTTTCCATCACTGACACTATAATTTGCCAAGTAGATTTCATCATCTGGTGTAAAACAAATACCATAAGGACACCAGTCAGACACACATGGAGGAGAGTTGAGTGTATGGAGGATGCTGCCATTGGTGTCAAGAATATGTGTACCGCCTCCTCCACTTGAGACAATGACACGATCGTCTGACGTGACTGCAATATACAGCGGAGATATCGGGACCTTAATGCTACTGATATGCGATCCATCCACGGAATGCTTGCTGATATACTTTTGTGTCCATTCTCCTACTAATACGCATCCCTGGTTATCTATTGCCAGACCCATGAGTTGTGCATCCCGTGTTTTGGATAATACATTGCTGGGAGACCTGGTAGGGAAGTGATACTTAAAGTTACCATTTGGGTCATAAACATTCACAAAAGATGTCTCTTGGGTAGTGAATATTCGTCCATCTGGACTGACTACTACATTCCAAGGGTAAGATATCTGTCCAGTCTTCAATCCATGTCCGATATCTAGCTTGCGTTTGAAATGACCAGATTGATTGAACACTTGCAAGATAGATGGTTGGGAAAAATCAGTTATAAGGAAATCTCCCCCTGACATAAATGCAGCATGACGACTGCATGATAATTTCCCAGAACTATTAACCTGTTTGATCAGCTTCCATGTTTCAATATTCCTTGTTCTACTCGCACTACCAAGAGTACGTTGTATGGGACCACTAATCCCAGACGCTGTTGCGAATGAGCCTGGACTCACGATCCGAGTTGATGATGAAACTGAAGAGGTAGTGTCGGTACGACTTCCAGATGCTGACGTTGCTGGTATCTCGCTGACATGAGTAATTGTCGTTCCCTTCCGTTTGCTTCCAACTGACAATGATCCCAGATTCGGAACGGAAGATAACAAGCTTTCACTTCTTATGAAATCAATCTCTCCAAAACTTTCATCAGCATCTTGTGTTTTCAAATCTCTTAAGTGACTCATGTTGCTTTTCAAAGAAGAGAAGATGAGAGCAAAGTCATTATCTGACCCACTTTGTGTCATCTCTGATACCATCTGTAAAGGAGTCTGTAAACGTATTTGCTGTAACTGAAGTCTGTCCTTCTGTGTGTCAATCTGCTTGATGTTCTCTGCTGCAGCTTGAGTAATTTGTGCCTCCATCTCTATTTCTCTCTGCTGTATCTCAGCTAACACTTTCGTTCGTAATTCTTCCGCCGCTTGATGTAGATCTGCTTTGGCTTTCTGTTCACTTTTCTGTAGATTATTTCGAACTTGTTCAACACTCTTCAAAGTCTTTGCAACTTGTTGGCTAACTTGCCCACAATCTATCGTTAATTTTTTGATTTCTGATCTTTGCTCATCGGTGGCTCTTTCTAGGTTGACCAGAGTATGTCCCGAATGATCGTCAGCAGTGCATCCGACACATAGAAATACATCACATGTTTTGCAGTAAAACTCTAGAATCTGACCCTTATGCTTTTTGCAGTATTCTTGTCTCATAACGCTCTTTATATCAACCTTTCCTGACTGAAGATCTACAAATGGAACGGTTTTATGATTGTTTACAGATAAATCCGTATTGTGGAAGTCGACACATTTTTCACAAATAAACCCGCCACAATCTGTGCAGTAGGCCCCAGCTTTGTTGTCTGTTGCCCCGCAACAAGAGCATGGAATCCGTGCATCTTTGGTCTGTAACCTCGATAAAACCTCCTGACGATCTTTAAGTGTATTGATGACAAAGTTGGTAATAAATCCTTTGATTCCCTCTGGTGGAATGAGGAAATCCTGACGACACATTGGACACACAACTGTACCTCTCCTGTCTTCAGCATCTTTGGACAGACATTTAAGACAAAACGAATGTAGGCAAGGAAGGGCCTTGGGTTCTTTAATCAGCGATAAACAAATACCACATTGTGTCAAATCTTGGTAAGTGTCACTGTGGTCTGTGTGCGGTTCGTATAATTGTAATTCAATCATGATGTGCCGTTGTAAATAAAACACGTCAGAATTAAACCATCCTAATATGTTGTAGTTTTAGGTATATAATTTCGTGGTTGATAGAATTTAAAAAGTGTCTGTCAGCATGGTCAGTTCCAACTGAAATCATATACGATAACATGGTAATACAAAATGAAACTTGTAAGAACTACTAAAGTTTCCCATATACAGATGTAAAATCGAAGTAAAACTGTGTCGAAGTCGAAATTTTTTTCAGAAATGTCACGATGAAAAGCTATGAAAGCAGTCAGCGTGTTCTTCAGGTTCATCTGGCCACCTCTTCAAGCGTACGATGTTGTCTTACTTCTGCCGTGTACATGGTGTACTTGCTTTTCAATTCATTTTTGAATTCCTGAAAATATGAATGGAAAATGTGTTATTTCTCCTTTGCATACATCATTATTATCACACACTATTTTTTTATAGCAACTGGGATCCATTTCACTAAACTTTACGAAGCTTCGTAAGTCTAGAAATCGTTCGTAACTTACGACAATTATAAAAACAGGAAAAATCTGTTCCAACTGACCAGCAGGGAACCAAAGGATGGATCCAAAAGGATACAACAGTGTCACACTAGCAATGGATAAAATTAAAAACAGGAAATATGACACAACATCCAATGATGGAATAACACAAGACATATAAACAAAGTAGAGCTGGTCTCCACTATATTGAGAGCAGGTCTCTTATTTTATCCCTTGAGAAAGAAAAGTTTTGTCTTTTCGAAACGTCGGGTTTTTAACTTTGGTTATATGTCTTGTGTTATTCCCCCATTGGATGCTGTGTCATATTGTCCCTGTTTTTAATTTTACGACAATTAGTCGTAAGTTCCATTTCACTAAACTTACTTACGAACGGTACCCTTCGTAAGTACATGTAATAGGGTTTACTACAGGGACCTTTCGTAAAGTTATGTCTAGTATTGGGTATACGAACGGTTACTTGAGTTACGAAGGGTTAAAAGTTTAGTGAAATGGACCCCTGGTTTGATAAATGTTTGTTTTATATAAAGTGATTTGTGCTATAATTTTAAACGAAGATAGTATCTCTGGCATTTTTGGTTGAACAGGTGTAGCATAATAAATGGATGTACGTTATTTCGTTGCCATTTTTATCATGGACAGGCACTGACCACTTTCAACAATAGATAACCTGATTGAAAATCTCATCCCCCACTTTACCTCATCAAAATGCTGATTTTGGTTTCAGATGAAAGCTCATATTTTTCTCATAAGCATATTGAAATTTGGCGTTCCAAATCGGTATATTTCCTGAAGATATCATCAAAAAACTGCCGAATTAGTCTCAAATATGGTATACCATATTTGAGACTAATTCGGCAGTTTTTTGATGATATCTTCGGAAATACAATGAGTTTCTAATTCTAATTTCTAATTTCAATATGTTCATGAGAAAATAGGGCCTTTCACTTGAAATCAATATATTACAAGATCATGATGATTATCATTGTCTCGAGACAGCAGGAAAGCACAACAACGCAAAGAATAGACTCCGCATTGCCCCCACGATCATGAGGACCATTTAATACACATAAGCTTATTTATAATAATTTCACAATCTCATAGAAATTAAGACTATATTGAGATAATAACAGATTTCATATCAATTAAACAAATTATATACATTGAGATGATTAATTGCAGCAAGCATTTGGAATTATTTATCATCTTCATATAAATCAATAAATACACAAATTATTGGAAAAATGTGTACAAGCCAACCATACAGGCTGGACAAACAAAAGTTGACTTCTGAATCACATTTAACCAAATTTCATCTTAAGCAAATCTTAAGCATATCTTAAACAGATACATCTTTGGATCAAACAGAGGATTGGATTGGAAAACAGCATTTTTAACCGCAATTAAATAATTAGAAATCTCCAAAAGAATAAACAATGCCAACACTAGCAAACGAACATTTTGTATTCAGCAAGATACGGCATCAATGCTTAAACCATTTACTGATATATAATCCACTGGTATTGACAACCAAGTAAATAAAGATACTCCAAATAAGCAACAAAGCATTTATAACCCTGGTATAAAAACGCAGCAGAAAGGGAGGAAAGCATGAAGGCAACCAATAGCCCACTATAAAACGCAGTAGAAAGTGGAGACAATCTACTGACGAGATTCTTCAGGTTTCGAAGAAACTCCGTAACACATTCAAACACCATAAAACGCAGTAGAAAGTGGAGACAATCTACCGACGAGATTCTTCAGGTTTCGAAGAAACTCCGTAACACATTCAAACACCATAAAACGCAGTAGAAAGTGGAGACAATCTACAGACGAGATTCTTCAGGTTTTGAAGAAAATCCTTAACACATCCAGGCACCATTAAACGCAGTAGAAAGTGGAGACAATCTACTGACGAGATTCTTCAGGTTTCGAAGAAACTCCGTAACACATTCAAACACCATAAAACGCAGTAGAAAGTGGAGACAATCTACCGACGAGATTCTTCAGGTTTCGAAGAAACTCCGTAACACATTCAAACACCATAAAACGCAGTAGAAAGTGGAGACAATCTACAGACGAGATTCTTCAGGTTTTGAAGAAAATCCTTAACACATCCAGGCACCATTAAACGCAGTAGAAAGTGGAGACAATCTACTGACGAGATTCTTCAGGTTTCGAAGAAACTCCGTAACACATTCAAACACCATAAAACGCAGTAGAAAGTGGAGACAATCTACAGACGAGATTCTTCAGGTTTTGAAGAAAATCCTTAACACATCCAAGCACCATAAAACGCAGTAGAAAGTGGAGACAATCTACCGACGAGATTCTTCAGGTTTTGAAGAAACTCCATAACACATTCAAACACCATAAAACGCAGTAGAAAGTGGAGACAATCTACAGACGAGATTCTTCAGGTTTCGAAGAAACTCCGTAACACATTCAAACACCATAAAACGCAGTAGAAAGTGGAGACAATCTACAGACGAGATTCTTCAGGTTTTGAAGAAAATCCTTAACACATCCAGGCACCATTAAACGCAGTAGAAAGTGGAGACAATCTACAGACGAGATTCTTCAGGTTTCGAAGAAACTCCGTAACACATTCAAACACCATAAAACGCAGTAGAAAGTGGAGACAATCTACAGACGAGATTCTTCAGGTTTTGAAGAAAATCCTTAACACATCCAGGCACCATTAAACGCAGTAGAAAGTGGAGACAATCTACAGACGAGATTCTTCAGGTTTCGAAGAAACTCCGTAACACATTCAAACACCATAAAACGCAGTAGAAAGTGGAGACAATCTACAGACGAGATTCTTCAGGTTTTGAAGAAAATCCTTAACACATCCAAGCACCATAAAACGCAGTAGAAAGTGGAGACAATCTACCGACGAGATTCTTCAGGTTTTGAAGAAACTCCATAACACATTCAAACACCATAAAACGCAGTAGAAAGTGGAGACAATCTACAGACGAGATTCTTCAGGTTTCGAAGAAACTCCGTAACACATTCAAACACCATAAAACGCAGTAGAAAGTGGAGACAATCTACAGACGAGATTCTTCAGGTTTTGAAGAAACTCCATACAAAGCATTCATTCCCCTTCTATAAAACGCAGTAGAAAGTGGAGACAATCTACTAATGATATTCTTCAAGATTTCAAGAAATTCCATACAAAGCCTCTATTTTTAAGCAGCATATTTGGACATACCATTTTATTGGAGTATCTTTAACCATATTTAGTTACTGAATCACCCTTCCAGCTTTTGGGAGGGTGGGTGGGATTTTTTGGTCCATCAAGATCGAAGGAACAATTGCAAGTGCATCACTAGGAGAACTATGGACATAACAAAGGAATTAAAAATAAGACGGAAGACCTGAATGGCTGCACACCACTAAAGTGACAGCTGACTGGACAGAAAAACTGAGCTTGTTGCTATAACAACATAACAACAACCCCTAAATTAAAACTGACTTGACCAGGAGACCAAAACACTTTAAGTGTACTTGAGAATGCTCAAGTGGGAATAAGAGGATAAGCCTCTACACCTAGATGCACATGACAGTTTATGTCCCTGCTGCTGAGACAATCTAGTTTTTAAAAGATTTGCAACTTTAAAAACGGAATTGTCTCGAGACAGCAGGAAAGCACAACAACGCAAAGAATAGACTCCGCATTGCCCCACGATCATGAGGACCATTTAATACACATAAGCTTATTTATAATAATTTCACAATCTCATAGAAATTAAGACTATATTGAGATAATAACAGATTTCATATCAATTAAACAAATTATATACATTGAGATGATTAATTGCAGCAAGCATTTGGAATTATTTATCATCTTCATATAAATCAATAAATACACAAATTATTGGAAAAATGTGTACAAGCCAACCATACAGGCTGGACAAACAAAAGTTGACTTCTGAATCACATTTAACCAAATTTCATCTTAAGCAAATCTTAAGCATATCTTAAACAGATACATCTTTGGATCAAACAGAGGATTGGATTGGAAAACAGCATTTTTAACCGCAATTAAATAATTAGAAATCTCCAAAAGAATAAATATGCCAACCAAGTTTCTCAATGGAGAAACTTGATTAAACCCCCCCTCCCTCCCTCAAAACAATGTACAAAGGTGGAAAAGCAAAAAGCCTCAGGATGCTCCAGATGAGTCCTGAACCAATCCAACCCCTCTAAGGACCAATGAAAGCTGTCATATCTAAATGGGGCAGCCACATCGCCATCATCTTGATGTCAGCAAGTAATCAGCTGCTGAAAATTCTTATTTACACATGTAGTGGTTTTCTTACAAAATCTCTATTGATGATCAATGAGGAAACTATAATATATACACCAAAGATTTATGTACAGCCTGTACCGAAAACATAGGAAAATATTGCATCACCCCATACACCCAATAAGTTAAAAACAAATATTATTAAATCACAAGGGGCAATTTATTTTGTAAATTTAAACCATATATTCTATGAAACAACTAAACAGGGATCTATTATAATAGCATACAGGTGTATAGGTATAATGATAGTTGTATTAAATGCACCAAGCCCAACAAAAAAAATGAATATGCTATAAACATGACAAACTTTTAGGAAAGAAGACTGCAATTGTATAAATAATACTTTAATAAGTTGTCAAGCTCAGGCAACTAACCTTAAACCTATAATAATAGTTGTGCACAAGCCATAGCAACCAGATTTTTATTGTTTGTTTGGTGTTAAAATAATGAATAGAAATTATGTAGTTGTTCTCTTTCTCTATATATACTCTCTATAATTATATGAAATGTACATAATATGAACATATATAAATTATACAATTAGCATGATTAGATAGCACCATTAATTGTGCCAGATATCGCTTTACACATACAATATTGCTTGCTGCAATTTCCAAGCATGTTTAGTGTAAGTTATCAAATACATACTTAAGGATGGACAGAATAGTGTACAGTATGAAGTAACTCACATGATAATATTCACATGATGTGCAAATTGACATAAGCATCAAATTTCAAGTCTGCTCAATTTATTTTCTGCACAAGCCATAGCAACCAGATTTTTATTTGTTTGTTTGGTGTTAAATAATGAAATAGAAATATATTTAGTTGTTCTCTCTATATATACACTCTCTATAATTATATAATGTATGAAATGTACATATGTACTTATATAGTATACAATTAGCATGATTAGATAGCACCATTAATTGTGCTAGATAACGCTTTACATATAATATTGCTTGCTGCAATTTCCAAGCATGTTTAGTGTAAGCTATCAAATACATACTTAAGGATAGACAATGATGTTCTTTGTATACAAAGAATAGTGTATAGTATGAAGTAATTCACATGATGTGCAAATTGACATAAGCATCAAATTTCAGTTTAATTAACTGATCCTAACCTTGAAATGTATTTATCTAGAGATATGTTCATCTTATTTGATCTTGAGAACAAAACCAGAAATAGCTGTAAGTGGCAAATTTTGAAAGAAATGATAACAAATCGCTATTTGACAATTGAGCCACACAAAATATTACTGTAGCTCCCATTTCAAAGACCCATTAATGATAACAGATCATGAATAGGGGCCTACCTGATCCAATTTTAAAAGTGACATTTATAAAATAAAGTAATTCACTACCAATGAATGGTAACCCAGAGAATAATTTTCTCACTGCTAACTTTAAAGTTCTTGCAGATGAATAAAATAAGATACCAAAGCTAAAAGTCTCATAAATAATCTTAAGTGTGTTGCACTGAATACGTTTAATCATTCACAATAATTAATGTTAAAGCTCTTAATAACCCCTTTATAGATGATAGTACAGCAAAAATAAACTAGTAGAAATCGAATAGTTATCTACTAATAATTTTTTCAAGAATTGAAAAAAAAAATGTATATTATCTGTACCACAGATTAATCAATCATTGAAATGTTCCATGAATATATTCAATAATCAACTACCCTTTAAAACTTGATACTGTTTGTGATCTTCTATTCAACTTGATTGATTTGATTTTGATTTTATTCGGTATCTCCATATTGCACATACAACAATATAAGGTAAATAGATATAAAATGCATTAAGATAAATGACATATAATACACATAAAAAACACAGCAAGGAGATATCACAGGATAGCCCTTAAGCCCAAAGGCTTATTTCTGAAGGGTCCTTTATACATAGAAGGGCAAAGGGCATAAATACATACAAAAACATACAAATAAATATATATGTTTTCTTATTTTTAATTACCTTACACAATGTTACTTTCTTTTTCCATATGAACGAAAGCATCAAATAATACAAAAGTTTGAATTACTTGAACCGCAATTTAATTCAAATATTGAATTTCCCACAGAATATTAAATATGTTCCCCATTCTACCAAGTATAAATAATGTAAGGACCATTATTGTAGTTAGAAATTAAATTTTACATCTATTTTTGTTTTGTTTTGTTTTGTTTTTGTTTTGTTTTAGACTAACTGGATGTCTGTCTGTTTTAGGCTACTCTTTTACATCCATTCATAATTTTGATCATAATTTATAATGACAAGCTTATGATGTTTCACATCTTGCATGTCATGTATGCAAGCCACCATCATCCTGGAACACTAATCTAGACTTCTATATTTATGACTGTGTTCCTCTTTATTGATAAGTAATGCAAAATTGATAAATAGTAATATCCAATAGGCCTACATATTTAATCTTTAAATTACTGTGAAAATAAAATTGAACCTATTACAATAGAACATATTTTTACATCATTGATAAATACCATAATTTATATGCTGTCATTATCCCACTTATTGTGTATGCGTAAATGATGCATAGTAGGGCCTACATACAATTTTAATCACTTAATAAAAGTTGGACCTATCATAATCATTATACAACTTTTGCTGTATGCATAAATGATGCAAAGTGTCCCTTGTATTAATATCGACCTAGTCTTTTTGCAATTCTTTTCCACACCTTAGGGCATGTAACTTCTGTCTTTTAGATTATAAAATTTGGTTTTCATGCTGAACAACAGCCCATAAGACTAAAATGGTTTTATATTTGTACATAGCAAAGGACATCACATTAAGGACATCATATCAGGTCGATGAAGTATTGATGTATAAAAATATACCTTGTTGTTTTTAAATTTAACCGGTATTTCATTGAAGCAATAGTTCAGCAGTTCTGTAAAAAAATATGCAATATGAAATGTATCTAATTTACATACAATGCACATGTACATTTATAGTCTCTATTGTATTTCAAGTTAGATTTCAGAATCGTGGGAATTACAAGTCTATAGTCGAGTCACCGGATGAGCATTATTTATTGTTAACAGTATTTTGCTGAAGAATAACGACTGATATCGTAGAGCGGGATATTCGCAAAGTTTTATGAAAGAAGAAAATAATGGTATCCGATGCCAATTTAAATTGTTCATCTAAAGTAAATGAACGTCATCAGCTGCTGTCATAACAATTTCAACTCCGTCTTGGATTGTTCTTCTTGCTTGTGGAAGAGTAAGAAGCTAATTCTAACAAAACTTTATTCCTCTTGATACGTGTTGAGCTGAAGAAATATGCTGATGTATACAACATGTAAATTGACATCTCAAGTCTGCTCAATTTATTTTCTGCCAAATTTGTTATTGCAGGATTATCATTCTCAGTTATCTTCCTCTTTTCTTTCTTGAATATTTTCGAGGTGCATATTTAAACGACGTATTGCTGCCATGGCCGAGAATGCAACTAGTCAGCTTGAGTAACTTATGGGTCTATTCACATATTGCAAACCACATATGATGCAATCCTCAGTGCAATATCAGCGGAAGATATTTCTGAAATATAACCACAAAAAACAAACAGCAAAGAGAAGAAAACTATGTGCTTTCCCCCCATTGTTTGATACCTTTGCACCTTATTATGTTGATATTAATGGTTGGTATGTAAGCCTGATCCAAGATACGCAACTTCTAGATTTTATTTACTAATAACCGACTTGCATGCAGATAAGGTATGCATGCAAACATGATACAAATCTTAACTTTATAAGGCTTACATTCAGCTGACAAATAAATATGTATCCCCATCCCATTAATAGAACAAGTCCAAATACTCTTGTCTGATTTGCACGTTGACCATTTCTTTTCGAGCAACATGTAATCCATTAATTGATACTCAATATGTGATTTAATATGTCATCTTATCATACTGGTAATGCATGAGCTAATAATGGCAGAAAATTGATAATATAAACAATTGTTATTGCCTCATCTATTATCGTATTCAACTCGTGATATAAAGTGCAAACAGGCAAATAAAAAGATTTAGTGATAAAGCCACCACCAAAATTTTAATAAGTTCTGCTGACTTACATTTAACTGACTAACACTAACAGATATAAAATACTTAATTGATTGTAACTAGGGTTGATTATCTCGAACAAAGCATTTACAGAGAAATGTTTTGACTACTTGCCTGTTTGTAAGCAATGTGAAGCCGATGGCCAATTCCAACATGAAAATGACAAAACCAGTTCTGCTCTGTGGATGCTGATTAGCGCTTCTATACACTTAAATATTAATGAAATAATAACATCCACTGATGCAGTAATGTATAGTTATCAAGCATATACTTATAGATTACTACCACACTAGCTACTGGTAATCTTTTTTTCACTACCAAGAGCCCAAAATATTTTTTGGTCCATCAAGATCGAAGGAACAATTGCAAGTGCATCACTAGGAGAACTATGGACATAACAAAGGAATTAAAAAATAAGACGGAAGACCTGAATGGCTGCACACCACTAAAGTGACAGCTGACTGGACAGAAAAACTGAGCTTGTTGCTATAACAACATAACAACAACCCCTAAATTAAAACTGACTTGACCAGGAGACCAAAACACTTTAAGTGTACTTGAGAATGCTCAAGTGGGAATAAGAGGATAAGCCTCTACACCTAGATGCACATGACAGCCTAATGTCCCCTGCTGCTGAGACAATCTAGTTTTTAAAAGATTTGCAACTTTAAAAAACGGAATTAATAAAAACACTGTAGACTACCAATATCACGCGGTATAAATGTCGGTAATTCCATTGGGAATTAGTCACATTTACAAAAAACATTTACATGTTCTTTTTGCATGAGTGTTTGAAAGGGATGACATTTTATGTTATACGTAAGTTTTAAAGAATTTGATTTTCAAAATATATCAGGTCACCTTCCTTTAAAATGTGGATGATTTCAATACTTTTCTCCATCACATGACATTATCTAGAATAATAAAGCCAGTGAAGAAGAGGGAAAATACGTACATTCAGCAATTTGTGAAATGATCTCAATGTCATGATAAAGTGTATGTTCGCTTGAAACTGGTTCAAAATAACATCTGCAATGATAGAGGAAAATAAAAGAGAAAAGAAAATTAACTTTATGTCTTGCTTTTATATGATGTTTTTAAAGTCCTCTTACATAACAAATGTTCATCTGACATTACATTAAGATAAATGATGAATGCAAAATAAAACAGAAAGGAACAGCTTACCTTTTCAAGGTTTTCCAAATACCTCAATGATTCCACTTCTGAATGAATTGATTGACAGTCACTGTGGCAAAACATCTGAAATTATAAATCAGAATAACACAAAGAGGATAATTATTTGAGCTTCTGGATAATTAAAAAAGACTCGTATGTAAACATGTATATCTAGCTTTAAAAAAACATATTCCTTTGAATTTTGACATAGGCACATACCAACGGTATATTACTGTAAGAGGGAGGTGAACAAAATAATCGATGTTTCACCAAACACCCACTGCTATCTACTGTAGGTAGCATCGGTCATGTCATCAAACACATACTGCAATCTACTGTAGATAGCAATGGAGATCTGACACCACACACACTGCTATCTACTGTAGATAGCATCTTTAATATACCTCCAAACTTACACTGCTATCCACTGTAGATAACATCTTTAATGTTCCCACAAACACACACTGCTATCTACTGTATAGCATCTTAAATATAACACAAAACACGCATTGCTATCTACTGTAGACAGCATCAGTAATCTGACACCAAACACACACTGATATCTACTGTAGACAGTAATGGTCATCTAACACCACACACACTCCTATCTACTGTAGATAGCATCTTTAATTTACCTCCAAACACACACTGGTATCTACTTTAGATACCGGGTAGCATCTTTAAAACTTGCACTATACTGTAGATATTATCTTTAATGTACAAACACACACTGCTATCTACTGTAGATAGCAATGGTTATCTAATACCAAACACACTGCATCTACTGTAGATAGCCTCTTTAATACACTCCCAAACACACACTGTAGATAGCATATTTAATACCACCAAACACCTACTGCTATCTACTGTAGACAGCAATGGTCATCTAACACCACACACACTGCTATCTACTGTAGATAGCATCTTTAATTTACCTCCAAACACACACTGGTATCTACTTTAGATACCGGGTAGCATCTTTAAAACTTGCACTATACTGTAGATATTATCTTTAATGTACAAACACACTTTGCTATCTACTGTAGATAGCAATGGTTATCTAATACCAAACACACTGCATCTACTGTAGATAGCCTCTTTAATACACTCCCAAACACACACTGTAGATAGCATATTTAATACCACCAAACACCTACTGCTATCTACTGTAGACAGCAATGGTCATCTAACACCACACACACTGCTATCTACTGTAGATAGCATCTTTAATTTACCTCCAAACACACACTGGTATCTACTTTAGATACCGGGTAGCATCTTTAAAACTTGCACTATACTGTAGATATTATCTTTAATGTACAAACACACTTTGCTATCTACTGTAGATAGCAATGGTTATCTAATACCAAACACACTGCATCTACTGTAGATAGCCTCTTTAATATACCCCCAAACACACACTGTAGATAGCATATTTAATACCACCAAACACCTACTGCTATCTACTGTAGACAGCAATGGTCATCTAACACCACACACACTGCTATCTATAGCGTCTTTAATACACTCCCAAACACACGCTGCTATTTACTGTAGAGAGTTTCTTTGATATACCACCCTGCTATCTACTGCAGATAGCATCTTTAATATATTAATATACCAACAAACACACACTGCTGTCTACTGTAAATAGCATCTTAAATCCATCATCAAGCACACTGCTATCTACTGTAGACAGTATTAGTCATCTAACACCAAACACACCGTTATCCACTGTATACTTCATCAGCCATTTAACACCAAACACTCACTGATATCTACTGTAGATAGCATCTCAAATATAACATCAAACACACTGCTATCTACTGTGATAGTATCTTAAATCTAAATACAAACACACTGCTATCTACTCTAGACAGCATCAGTCATCTAACACCAAACACACACTGCTACCTACTGTATAGCATCTTAAATATACCACAAAACATGCATTGCTATCTACAGTAGACAGCATCAGTAATCTGACACCAAACATTAACAGTCACTGCTACCTACTGTATATACACACTGCTTTTATTCTAGATAGCATCTTAAGTCGAACACCAAACATCTATATCTACATTCGTAGCAAAAAACACTTCGGAATATACATAGATCTACAGTCACCCATTATTTTGTATTTTTTGAAACCTCATCCATAGTGTTATCTATAAAACAATTGACATACATATTTATGACAAATTTTATGACTATTGAATTGTTTGTTTCAAATTTTAATTCTATCATTGTTTATATCTCCAATATATACGATCCAGGTGGGCACAGATAAGGAGACTATAATTTTTGACATGTTGTTTAATTGTTATTCAAATCACAGGTTTACAAACCAATTATTATATTTTATATTAACAAAAGTTAAAAGGTAATAACATTTTTATAGCAAATACTTGAAATAAACGAGGTGTGTCGAAACCAATAATGATGACCTCAAATCAGAGAAAGATAATGGCATCCAGGCGTTTGGATTTTCTGAAATGTAGATCTGTTTTCCGAACAAAATCGTCTCCCGGCGATGTAAAAAGCAGCCGTTACCACCCCCCCCCCCCAACCAGGACACATTTTATGTGGCATGCCAGGATGTAAGACTTCATTTTTAATTGCACAAGATACCATATAATAATTATGACATGTGTAACTCAGTGTTGAATACAGAGAAGCTGATGATGACTGAACATGACTCCTATAGAGCTGACATATGATATGATTGAACTATGAGGATGTCCAAGAATTATCTGACTTCCATCCAGGGTGACCAAAAGATTTGGGGGTAGCAATTTTGACAGCCTAGGGGGGAAAGGGGAGCAATTTTTGGCAAGTCGAAAGGGGAAGGGGCAACAGTTCAGGCAAGTCAACTGATTTTTCGCACTAAATGGGGTATACTTCAAATTAAAAACACTCTAAAAAGTACAGAAACGATAGGCCTATAGGCCTATGCAAAATTTATCCGCTCTACGCTCGCATAAGGCTAGCCTTATACCTATTTAAGGTTGGCCAAGTTGGGTTCCCCGGGTTGGGTTCACAAAAATTTGACATAGCCTATGGCTACAGGGGGAACGCCACAGCCCTTAGCAATACCACTGCACTGTACATTTGGCTCCAAAAGTTGCAACTGTGAGAAGTTTTTGTGACATGTTTATTAGTAGGCCTATTTATCGTCTCAGCTAAAAACCGTAACACAGGCGGGAACACACGCTATAGTTCTGCCATGTGAGGCTGCTCTTTTTGCCTACTGATTTAAATGTTTCATAAATTCCAATATTTCCGAATTCCAAGTGAAATTAACTAACATAATTATATTGAAGCAATTAATAATCCGCATGCACAGCGGTTTACTTACCATTTTGTAATAAAAGTAGTATTGCCTTCATATGTAATAGGGCCTATGTTGATGTTGCTGCAGTAGGTCGTCGTAACTCGTGTTGATTGTTGAATAATCAAAGACCTTCTAAAACAACATGGAATAATATTATATTATACAGTGCTTGTGAACACGGAAGATATATGCACTGATCACGCGTGTACTGCAAAAACGAAGCCATACAGCTAGGCCTATTCTATTTCAATTTGACCTTCACCTTGCCACGGGTCACAAACTTTCACCATGCACATTACGATTTGCAATGCAACTAATCAACACGGAATAACTACAAGATAAAAAAAACCACTATTTTTGAACAAGCGGTTGAAAGGTTGAATTTTTAAATGTTTTTTTTTTCACAATTTATGATCAAGATATAAATATTAAGGCGTAAAAATATAAAAGGATTTTCTTTTTACACAATAAATGTACTACTGGAAATTCAGAAGTTTGATTTATAGAGACTGAGTAGGCCTACTGTCCGGGGTTTGTTGTACATTTCAAAATGAACTGGAAAAATGCTTTCCCCTCTCTCAGCTTTCCATGAAGTTCCAACAATATTTATACTAATAATTATTGCTTCCCCCCTCAAGCGGGCTTCATAACTGCTAAATTGTTGGTGTAATGTTATGTATATAAAAGTATACATATTTAGAATGGCAAACACTTGATCAATTCATCTGTGAGGTCAAATTTGGGCCAAAGTGCCATTTTTGGCCTAAAATCCCAAAAATAACGGTTTTTGGCCCACTTCTTCGTTAAACGTAACAAAAAATTCTTGGGCCAAACAAAATTTTTTTATTAATTTTTAAAAACTAGATAAAAATATCTAGGAGCCGTTTTTTTGTTTATTTTTTAATTTTGACCAACTTCACCAAAATGAAATTTGAGCGAAAATCGGGCTTTTTTATGATTTTTTTTAAATTCAGCATTTTTTTACCATTCATTTGGTGCAAATTTCTCAAAGTTGGTCGAAATTCAAAAAAATTAAAAGAAAAACAGCTCCTAGATATTTTTATCTATATAAAAAAAATTATTTTTGGCCAAAGAATTGATTTTGTTACGATTAACGAAAAAGAAGTGGGCCAAAACCCATTTTTTTGGGATTTGGGACCTCACAGATGAACTTATCAAGTCTTTGCCATTCTAAATATGTATATTTTTATATATTTTAGACCAACAATTTAGCAGTTATGAGGCCCGAAAGTTTCCATAATTCCAAGGTTCAGACCAACCTTAACACATGTCCAAATTTTGCCCCGGAGTTTTGTCCATCCGACCGGGAAACAGACCCAACCCCTACAGTTATAAATGTACTCATGTACTGATAATGTATTATGCTCTTTTTAGAAAAGTTGTATGTTGGAATCGGATTTAAATGCTTATACAAAGATGATTTCACCGTGGCAGCGAAATTACAGCGCTTTGAATCCTCCGAAATCTAGAAATTGGCACTAATATATAAATCAAAAATTTATTTATTTATTTTTATTTATAGATTTATAAGATATTCCAATAATTTACCTAGAATTTGAAACGCTGAATGTGAAAAAGATTTGCTGACGAGAGGATTTGCTTTTAGGTTAGCGCCTTTCGTGAAAACATTTTGAAATCATCAGAAAAATTGTTCTCAGCGAATTCAAAAGCAACCATATGTGGTATGTCAAGATTGGGTAAGACTACATTTTGTATATAATTTACTTAAGTTAAACCTTATGCCCCATGCGAGCTTATTATGTGGGACGATCAATTAAAGATTATGATGGTTCATATAGAGATGTGTATGTGTCATGCCAGGATGCACAGATGGACCAATAATATGACACGGCACGATCAAGTAAGAGGACGATGGCTCGTAGAGAATGAACTTAACGGATATTTTATGTGTCATGCCAGGATTTGGTAAGACTACACTTATTGCACAAGTGGAACCATAATGTAACACGATCAAGTGAGAGAATGGTGTCTCATAGTGCTACATATCGGATATTTCTATTTATCAAGCCACGATGTGGTAAGACTCACAGCAAATGGAAAATGCGAAATCATTCTCAAAAGGTTAGAGGTTGCCAGAAAACTTTAATATGTCGGCTTATGTACAGGATATAAAACGTTTTAATGGGGTACTACACCCCTGACCATTTTGTTTGCATTTTTCTCAAAAATTATAGCGCATTGGCATGATTGGTGACAAGTAAGATATGTATATTATAGGGGCAAGGACTACAACTACTGCACTGAAAATTCAGCAACTCAAGGTAAGTAGTTATTGATTTATTGATCAAATATTGGTTTTCCCTAATTTTTGACTGTATCTCCACAACTGTTGTCTGTGCTGAAATAAAATTTCCAGTGCAGTAGTTGTAGTCCTTGTTTTTGAGAAAAATGCAAAAATAGGCACAAAATTGGGCAGGGGTGTAGTACCCCCTTAATAACATTCAAACACATTATAAACTTTGCTGCCAAAGTAGCGTGCTTTCTACACAACCATGAAAACATTTTGACACAAACAAAACGACAAAAAACAACAAAAAGCAAAAAACAAAAACCAGACCAAAAAAAAAAACAAAAACAAACAAAAACAAACAAAAACAAACAAACAAACAAACAAACAAAAAACAAAACAAAACAAAACAAAACAAAACAAAACAAAACAAAACAAAACAAAACAAAACAAAACAAAACAAAAACAAAAACAGAACAAAAACAAAAACCACACACAATTATAGCACGAAGTTTGAAGCAATAATATGTGATGTACATTAGCTCGTCGATCGTATTGCATGAATTATTGGGGTGTAAGGGGATGTGCAATAATTATGAACCCTGTTGGGAGGGTAAAATTGTGTGTGTGGGGGAGAAATTTACCCCCCTCATCATGCTCATAATTATTGCACAGCCCCTTATAAGACGTTCGACGAATAGCGACATGCACACAATGATACATGCACATTTTTATTCTCACATTCAAGCACTAGCAATCACTCGATCGGTGAACTCTGAATAAAACCGGAGATCTCTGGATTTAATGTAAAAACTAAAATTTTACTGTAATTAAAGCACTTTCGGCTAAGTCTTTCATGTGGTATTCTAGTACAACAGTGGGCATTACAATCATGCAAAACGTAGAAATTCAAGAAACATTTAGGGCGTCTCTGTGGAGCAGGAGCAATCACAAAGAAAATTATGGCTTTAAGGTTAGTAACTATTTTATACTGTTGCGATTTGGTTGTTCACAGCATCCTGCGAATGGTAGTGAGCTTTGGCAAAAATTGCATTGTTCATTTCATAGCGAGTGTGTAGAAGAATTCAAATATAACAGATATACTTTTATAGGTCCTGTGATTCTTGAGTTATGTTGCAAAGAGGGCTGAAACAACAACACTTTTGTAAAACGTACATAACTCATTAACAACAATAAATCAAGCAAGTTTTTTCAAAGTATATGATTTGTAGAATGAACTTTTTCAAAACATCAAAGTGTTATTTTTAAATAATATATTGATTTAGATAATGAAAATCGATTGATTTTGGCTGCTTCGACCAACAATACCTCGTCTAACCTTAAAGGGAGTCTCCGGCAATCACAACATTATGCCTTATATGTTAGAAAAATAATTACCAAGCACGAATCGCATGGTTTTATTTAAAACAAACTCGTATTGACCATAAAAACGAAATTAAAACAGTCGGCTCTCAACACGCGATATTCAAAATTCCCGCGCCGAAATTGTCTAAGTGCAATGACGTAATGGTCATTTGTGCTCAATTGTCGTCAGCCTTCATTGTATTACTGGGACGTCATTGCACTCGACAATTTCGGCGCCCGGGAATTTTGAATATCGCGTGTTGAGAGACGGATGTTTTTATCCGTTTTTATGGTTAGTATTAATTTGTTTTAAATAAAACTATATGATTCGTGCTTGATAATATTTTTCTTACATATAAGGCACAATGTTGTGATTGCCGGAGACTTCCTTTAACTATATATGACACGATCAAACGATCAAGTGAGACGATGGTGTGTATATAAATATAATATATAAGAATGAAGTTAACGGATATTCATATATGTCATGTCAGGATTTGGTAAGACTACGCTTATTTACAAAAGAGGAACCATAATGTAACACGATCAAAGGTTGTTTCATAGCGCTATAAGAACTTAACGGATATTTCTTTGTAGCCACGATGTGGTAAGAATCCAAACCCAAACGTTCTTTAACACATTCTCAAAAGGTTAGACCTTTAAAACTGGAGTTATATACAGGATATACATGTAACATTGAAGCACACTGTTGTAAACTTTGCTGCAAAACATGTTATTTAAGTGTTGACAATATTGTACAAAATTGTTCACCAAAAACCATTTGAATATAACATTTTTAACAACTTTTTGAAAATGCTGTTGTAGTGTTTCCTACAAACGTTTATAACCCGACATTTAATGTTTTGACCCAACCAAAAATGCAAAAAACAACAATATTTATAGCACGAAGTTTAACCATAATGACACGATCAAGTAAGACGATTCGCGACGATGTCCCACAGAGCTGTATACAATGTTGTTTGCCCCAAAAATATTCCATAATATTTATTAAACGTTATGTATTTGTCATCAGATATTAGTTTTCACTGGTTTTGATATTTATCTCCATTTGTTTGTACATGGATTATTCTGGAAACTCAATGGAAAATGCTAGTAAACAATCATACATATGAATGGAAATGGAAAATAGAATGATCATGATTGCCAAAGTATTAAGTGGTGGCGCTATTACAGTAATCATGGTACAGTTGACAAGTTACCATAGCAAAAGTAAATTTTATAGTAATTGCAAATTTATCTCTTGTATGATATCGTATTTTGATTGACAGCCATACTGCACTAATTAATAAATAATCATAAGTTGTTTGGTGTAATAAACAGTGTTTGTTTGCGTATTTATTGTTGAGTGAACTTCGTAGCAGGTGATTTTGACCTGGGTCATTTTTAACAAATTGGGGGCTCGTCCGGGAAGTGAACCCGGGACCCGGCACCGAAACGAGGATCATATGACCACTAGACAAAAATTTGAATGTGGAATGCCATAGATGCACACTTTCATTGTTCTTCAATTGATTTACTAGGACTGTGGGCTGATCGGGTACCGGATTCGCGTGCAGAAAAGTGGATCTTGATTCTTTACCAGACTACCTCAACGGTCGCAGGGTACGAAAGAGCATCACGTGACACTGCATCACTAAAGGGAGCCCTCACTGTCAAAACACATCTAGATACCGTTGTTTTATGTACAAAGCGAATCATGAATGGAAGTAAAGAATAAATTAACATACAAATATCACATCTTTACCGACTCTCTGATTTGATTTGTTGTCATAATCACTAATACAAATTCACCATGCGAGCTATAATGTCTTCTATACCTCCGATAAACACGTGGCCAAAGCAAAGGGTACGTCTACAGCAACATTAATAAGATTATATTAATGATGCATTCCATGCATCACCTTTATAAATGATAGAGTAATCATATACAACATGACTCCATCACCACAATACCCTCGACAATACCTCTATACATGGGGAAAATGGCCAAAGGATCATTGTCTAGAGAAAATCGTCACACTAGTCTTTCCAACAACAACCAATGTGTTGCCATCATCACTCAGAGTCAGACCTGCAGGGCGGTTTACTTCCCTTATGATGCGTCCAAGATATTGACCTGACAAAGAGTATTGGTAAATGCCAGATTGATAGATTGCCAAGTACACAGCAAATACCCAATGGACACCAATCTATATACGTACCTGAAGGATACGTAAGTGTATGAATGGTGTTGCCACTGGTGTCAAGAACATATGTGGTGGCACCGCCCGTTCCATGTGAAACAATGACATGATCCTGTGGTGTGACTGCAATATACCACGGCGGTATCGGCACCTTGATGCTACTAATATGTGTTCCATCCAGTAAATGCTTGCTGATATACTTTCGTGTACATTCACCTACCAATACGCATCCTTGGTTATCTATTGCCAAACCTTTGAGTTCTCCATCCTCTATCGTAAATGATGGATTGCTGGGAAACTCAGTGGCGAATTGATACTTAAAGGTGCCGTTTATGTCATAAACATTCACGTGAGATGTCTTTTGCGTGATGAATATTCTACCATCTGGTCTGGTAACTACATTCCATGGGGCCGAAAGACATGGTCTAGACTTTACTCGTAGAGCATGTGTGAAATAACCAGATTGACTGAAAACGTGCAAGGCAGGTGAATTGTTAATGTCAGCTACGATGATATCTCCTCCCGAAGTCACTGCAACATCACGACCACACATTATGTTTTCAGAACCAAACTTTTTGATCAGCGTCCATGTCCCATTATTGTTCGTTCTACTCACACTAGCAGGAACCTCTTGTACATCGCTATCAAACCCTGATGCTGTTGTGGATGAGTCTGACTTCATGATGCAAGTTGACGGTGAAACTGGAATAGTTTTAGTACCACTTCCAGATGCTGACGTTTCTTTTACTTTTCTATCCTTAGTCATGTTCGTCGTTTTCTCTATGCCAACTGATAACGATCCCAAACTCGACATGGGAGATTGCGAACATGTACTCCTTGTGAAAGCAATCTCTCCAAGATTTTCATCAACAGCCTCTGTCTTCATATCACGTAATTGACTCATGCTGCTTTTCAAAGAAGAGAAAAGGAGAACAAGATCACGATCTGACCCAGTTTGTGTCACCTCTGATGCCATCTGCAAGGCTGTCTCAAAACGTGTTTGTTGTAACCGAAGACTGTCCGTCTGTGCGTCAATCTGCTTGATGTTCTCTGCTGCAGCCTGGGTAATTTGTGCCTCCATCTCTATCTCTCTCTGCTGTATCTCAGCTAGCACTTTCTTCCTCAATTCTTTCGCCGCTTGATGTAGATCTAATTTGGCATTCTTTTCACTTTTTTGCAGATTATCTCGGATTTTTTCAACACACTTCAAAGACCTTGCAAGTACATGGCTTACTCTCTCACAATCTTTCGTTAGCTGTTTGATTTCGGATCTTTGCTCGTCGGTAGCACTTAAGTTGACCAGAGTATGTCCCGAATGATCGACAACAGTGCATCCGACACATACAAGTACATCACAGGTTTTGCAGTAAAACTCTAAAATCTGTCCCTTGTGCTTTTTACAGTATTCTTGTCTCATAATGCTCTTGACATCAATCTTTCCTGACTGAAGATCTACAAATGCAGCGGTTTTATGATTTTTCATAGATAAAACCGTATTGTGGATGTCGACACATCTTTCACATATAAACCCGCCACAATCTGTGCAGTAAGCCACAGCCTGGTTGTCTGTTGTCCCGCAGCAAGAGCATGAAATCCGTGCATCTTTGGTCTGTAGCCTTGACAAAACCTCCTGACGCTCTTTAAGTGTATTGATGACAAAGTTGGTAATAAATCCTTTGATTCCTTCTGGCGGAATGGGAAAATCCTGACGACACGTTGGGCACTTTACGGTACCTCTCTTGCCTTGAGACCATTTGCTCAGACATTTCAGACAAAAGGAATGAAGGCAAGGAAGGGCCTTGGGTTCCTCAATCACTAACAAACAAATGCCACATTGGGTGTGTTCTTTATACGATTTTGATTCGGCCATATTTTGTACCCTTCACTTCTAGCTTGAATAAAAAGCGTTCGTTCAAACCTATAGTAGTTCGCAAGCTAACCGCAATTTGGGATCCTTTAAATTATATCATGCTCATATCATCAGGATATGTGGGCAAAATATCCCGTTTACAACGGAAGAGATGATTGAAAATGGCGGGTTTGTAATGCAATTGCTGCTGTTGTTGTTTGTCTGTCTGCGTATCTGTTGGTTGATTGGTGTGGTTTTTTTTATCTGACTTCTTGAGCACGCCAGCAGTGAAGAGTGACAATCTTTTAGCTTTTTACATTTTGTAATATATGGATATGGATTCATATACAGTATATATGTGTCTACCTAAACAAAAAAGTTTGTTAACCTCCGGGGTTAACCTTTTCTTCCAATAATGTAATTGTAAAACTAATTTAGATTTTATATTAAATCAATTAAAAAACAGCCCCAGTTACACTATTTACTTTCTGACTAGGAAAATAATTTCAGTTCTTCGTCATCGTTAAACACAAGCAACAACCTTTACAAATCTCAGTATGAAAATGTTTCCGTTTACTTTACACACGAATGTCGCTCTCAGAGTAAACGATGTTCCGACCGATAAATCCCTGGAATAAAGTGTCGTATGACCATTGTTGCTATCTTCATTGATTACTCCCTCTGGAACTCTCTTCACTAATGCCTAGACTTATGGCTAACTGACACAGGAGCGGGAATGGTGAAATCTATAAATGAAGAAAGGGAGAAATCAGAATCAGTGTTTTTCGTCCAAGTTTGATTGAAATACATACACTTTAACTTCCGTAATTTGTATCGTTTTAATCCCTTGCAATAGTGACAGAAAGTTGTGCTATTCTAATTAAAATACTAGTACTTAATTATCTTTCAACTGTATTTCTTTGTATGTTCTCAAGTTCTAATTCGAGTCCTGCAAAATCCGGGAAATTTGAATATTTAAACTCATGGGAACAAACTGACCGAAGCTTGACATGTATTGTAAAAAATTCTTCTAGCTTGCATGACTGCCTGGTAACTAATACGTACCTAACAGCAAACTTCTTAGTTCGTAATAACCAGTTTTTCCGTTGGACTGTAATTTGAAGGGTGACATGAAGTTCCTCTTTGTTGCACTTCTGTTTCATTTGCGTGATTCAGTAATCTCATTCAAAGAGCAAATGATGTTTTTCGGGTGCTCTCTCGAGACTTTATAGACGTAAATCTTCACTTGTTGCACGAAGCTTGAAGTCGCTCCTGGTTGTCACTTTAACTGTCCGGCCGGCACTATTTGCAATAATCACTCCTTGCGCAGTCGACTTTTCTGTACTGAGGTAAATTTTGTAAATTTTAGCGTTAATCAATTTTCCCTCTTGGCACGAGAACCGATATTATGTTTGAGGAAAATCGTTTTCCTCTCAGGCTACACATATAACCCTCCCCTTTGTAAATACGTGTAAAATGAGGACCTCGTTTAGTATATGATCTAACCGAGGACCCACACCCGATCGACACACCCCGACTTATCACACACACCCGACAACTTCCTATTCAACCATCATCTATCCTGAACCCCCGAACATGGACCACTTTTAAATGCATTTTTACATTATTTGCGTTGTCCTGATTATAGCCAGCAACCGCGGACGTCCACGATTGCACCGTGTGTACCTCAAGACGTACCCCCACCCCTCCACACTCACACCGATAACACCGACACATCGTACATTTAAGTAGTGCAAACGTCCGATGTGTCGGTGTCATCGGTGATATCGAACAATTAAGTGTTAAAACGGTTAAAGCTTCGAGTACGTGAGTTATAGAGGGGGTAGTAGGGTATAAGATCTTATTTTTGTCGATGGTGTATCGGTGTGTTGTTATGTTGGAGTCCTCGGAAGTAATATCAATGTACACCCACGCACCCCACCCTCAAATTTACGATTAAATCGTAGACAATTATGATTAATTTTTCACTAAACTTGTTCCTATCATGCTTTTTATCACCTTTCATTTCCTGTATTTAATCCATAACTGTTAATGTGTTTATTTTGTTATTTTTAAGTTTTAGTGCCAGGAAAAAAGCGTCATACTTACCTGCTGATGTTCCGTCACGAAAGGCAGAAACATAACCTCACGCAGATTGTAGCTCAATTCGGTTTGAACAATCAAAATAAAATGATGTTATTTTGTCAATTTGAATATATTTCGTCCGCTCGTATAATCTTAATTCACACTGATTTGATGAGACAATATGATATTTAAGGAAATTGAGAATGTAGTTATGCAATACGGATGTGAGTTTTAACCACAAATTATTAGGCCATCATCAGATCATATTACAAAAAGTCTTGTCTCTTATCAGTTTAAACTTGAAATTATGACACAATATTCATAATCAAGAATCATTGTTATCAATGGTAAACAATGAATGGAACCAAAGTTCACACACGAAATTGCAGATTTATTCATAGTTGACTTGGCAGCAATAAGTGGTTGATCTTTGGCCAATAGATTGTAAGGTCTGTCCAAAAAGTCTCTTTTGCGAGCGTAGCGAGCGAAAAAATTTTTGAAAAAAAAGTCCACTTTTCAAAATCGCCTCCCCCTTCAATATAAATCCTAGTTACGGGTCTGTTCAAAGGACCTGTTTTGCGAATTAGCCCCGAGGAATAAGCATTTTAAAATCTGGTATGGTGCATGTCATTGCCATTGTAGTATTTCAAAACTCAAAAATACACAGTTAAGGGTATTAACAGGTTGGCCGAAACAGTCACGCTTTCGTCAGGATTAGCTTCTTCAGTAGTTCGAGTGCATGTAGACTGTCCCTTATCCAATATTAAATATATATGGTGTCTCTGAAAAGAGCCGTTGTGCTAGGAGATACTAGATGCTACTAAAGTTTAGTTGCTCTGAAAAGTCCCCGGGAAAAGTCCCATTCAAACGGAATGCTTTCTCGTCCACTGAATTTTTTGTGGCTATGGAAAGGGTCGTTTATAGAAGGTATCAATTTCCTATTGAAGATTTGGTGGCTCTGAAAAGCGCCGTATATGTGAGCTGCCCCTTGTCCACTGAGAGTTATATGGCTCTAAAAAGAGTCGTTCTTTGTAGGTTTCCTTTATGTACTGAAGATTTGTTTATCGTAGGTGCCCACACATACTTCAGTATAGGAATGGGGCACTTACTATATATAAACGACTTTTTTCAGAACCACAAAGTCAATGATGCTATTCAGAGTGGATGCTATTAGATATTATTATATTAGTTGATAAAAGAGTAGTGACTATATATAGGGTGTTTACTACTTAATGTCCCAATGGGCAATTTCAGTTGAAATCCATACATCCCCTATGGAAGACATAACCTCAATCCCGGGCCCTCAATCTCCTACACAGTGAGTGTACATATCAAATGGAGTCATTCGGGTATACCATTTGAAGTTACACTTTATCATGTTTATAGAAGATTAAGGTCATATCTTCCATAGGGGGTGTATGGATTTCAACTGGAATAGTCGAATCCATCTCATTTGCTTGTCGTTCAAACAGGCATGTATGTATCAGTTGGAGCATTTAAGTAGAAATAATCAAACAACTTCAATTTGTGTGCTTTTCCATACTAATTTAATAATGATTATTTCTTGCCATTATATGAACATGATATTTTAAAATACACAATACATTTAAAATTTCAAATAAATCATTATACTTTAGTTTCTGTTGAGATCAAAATCTTATACTTAGTTTAGTTTTGTAGTTGTAGTGTGTATTCCATGGTTTATTTATACATCGTCGTCATATGGCTTATATGCTATATATTCGTCAATATGCGATCACAACGATATACAATTTGTTGATGAAAACAAATTATATCAGAAATTCGCATACTATGTATTTGAAATATATAATACATGTATTATTGTCATTACTTAAGTATTTTCCCTTTAGAAATACTACCCATTGTTTAATTGTTCAATTACTAAGAAGCACTCGTTTTACGAGAAAAATATGCAGTTCATTAAATTACAAATCGCCGGTATTATAATCGAAGACAGAAAATAATAGAGAAACTAGTTCGCGTCTGACGTCCCCGACATTGAGTGATTGGTGCATACGAAACTAACCTGCGTCAGACGCAAACTACTTCCTTGTTATTCTGTCTTTTACAATTTCAGTTGCTCGGCAGCTGAAAATTTGCTGCAATTTTTTTCTGCTGCGTCAAACTCAAACAGTTTTAAGACGTTTTGGGTTATTAAAAGATTAGAAAAAGAAAAAAAATCTGAAAATATTCAATATCATACATTTGTTGTTGTAAAACATTGTTTGTAAACATTTTTGTCAAACATAACACTATGTTACAAATACAATATTTGTGGCAACTTCTGAAATTGTTTACAAATATTATGGTTATGAAAATACTTTATAACTAGAACTAGTACTTATACATGTATATAACTCGATATTTTAATGCTTTCTGGAAATCTCTGTGCGCCCTAAAATAGGCTATTCAAGTTCAAATCTATACACCCCCTGTGGAAGACATAAACTTTCTTTATATCGAAGCAAGGAATAAGAATTCCCAAGTTCGTATTTCTCGACCCAAGATATAAGAGTAAAATTGTACAATTGATTTGTTGGGAGCGCCCTTTCTTTTCCTTGCTCTTTCTCTTCATTCTGGTTTTTTTCTGTTTTCTCTTTATACGTATTAATTATACAGACCATCCGACATATCAGCATGCTCATAATAAGCTTTTTTTGTCTTGGCTTGAGCATTTTGCTTGAGCCTGGTCCCATCAGGACCCCAGTATTTGTCACCGGACTGACTAGTTAAACAAACAAACACATGTAAGTCTTGAAACTGAAATATATACACAACTTACACATAACAATAACATTATTATTTGATATTGAGAAGCCCGTTTTCATGGTTATATAAAACTAACATGATTTTTTTTTTTTTTGCTTTCTCTTTGTGATGAAATATCCTCCTCCTTCAAATCGAGTTTTTCAATCATAAACCAACTTAAAAATGTGAAAACCAGGAAAGTGTTTTATTTAACAAACCAGGGAGGTAAAATAAGGATAATATAATACATTGTATACTCGATGGGAATTTTTTTTTTTTTTTTTTGCCCTAAAATCAGGGAAAATAATTTACTGGGTGGGCAGCTTTAATTTTTTTTAGTCATCATACTGCGCGCAAACTGCTCATTTGGGGTAATAACATCATAAAGTTAGTATGATAGATTATAATACTATTTAATAATCATGGAGTTTCAGTGTCCAATTTATTTTAACAGATTCCTTTCGCGTCATGTGTGTACAAATACAAATATTAACAAATTGCCAGCACACGTTTTAAGTTTGAGACCAAATAAAATGTAACATGAAACTTAAGCATGAGCTTTATCAAGCCAAAGGCAGTAATGCAGCGAAGCGTCGAAACAATTTGAATGTTCTATAATGATAATTCGGTCATTCTTGAAATACTTACTCAAAATCTGGTAAAGTTGAGACATTCTTGTCATGTTTACACTGTCAAGTAATGTCCTTTGCGATCCCTGTTTCTGTGTGTATGCTTCATTCTTCATTGTCTTTCTGATTTTGAAATTATACCTTAGATTTGACCTTTTGGTTCCAGAACAAAGCAGTAAATTAAGATTCAATCACTTATGAATCGGTCGATTTCAATTCTGTTTACGTTTTTAAATCTTCCAGAATAAGCCACAGTACTTGTCCCTGTTGTGCTTAATTTTGGAGTGATATACATTATACTACCAATGAAACATCAGCAGGATACATCTCATTCATGTGATCAAATCTATATCTAGAAGTAAAGTAATGCTATACAATAGTATCACCACCACCACCACACCACACAGGAAAGGACCCGTGTCTATAGAAAACCTTCCCACTTTTCTCCTCAATAACAACCAATGTGGTGCCATCATTACTAAGAGTCAGACCAATAGGGGCGTCAACGTCCTTTATGATGCATCCTAGGTATTGACCTGAACTAGAATATCGGTAGATGCCATCACTACTACCAGTAGGCCCACAGTTTGCCAAGTAGATTTCATCATCTGCTGTATAACAAATACCATAAGGCCACCAAGTAGACACATCTGAAGGAGAGTCAAGTGTATGGACGATGTTGCCTCTGGTGTCAAGAATATGTGCGGTACCAAATCCACTTGAGACTATGATATGATCCTGTGATGTGACTATATACCACGGTTCAATCGGCACCTTAATGCTACTAATGTGGGATCCATCTAGCAAATGTTTGCTGATATACTTTTGTGTAGATTCACCTACAAATACGCATCCCTGATTATCTATTGCCAGACCCATGAGTCGTTCTGCATTATGTGCCGTACATGATACATTGCTGGGAGATCTAGTGACGAATTGATACTTAAAGGTGCCGTTTGCGTCATAAACATTCACATAAGATGTCCATTGCGTGGTGAATATCCTTCCATCAGTGCTGACCACTACATTCCAAGGGTGAGATGCTTGCCCAAATTTCGATCTTTGCCCAATATCTAAATTGCGTTTGAAACTACCCGATTGACTGAAAACCTGTAAGACAGATGATTTCTGACGATCAGTTACTATGAAATCCCCACCCGATGTAATTGCAATATCACGACCACATGACAATTTTCCAGAACCGAACTGTTTGATCATCTTCCATGTCCCACCATTCTTCGTTCTCCTCACACCAACATGAACCCCTTGTATAGGACTACCAACCCCTAATGCTGATGCGGATGAGGATGGCTTCATGACTCGAGTTGATGGTGAAAATGTCGTTTTGAAACCGATCCTAGATGGTGATATTGCTGTTAATTTTTTGACCTGAGTCGCTTCCTCCTTTTTGGTACCAACTGACAACGATCCCAGGCTTGGCACGGGAGGTAATACGCATCTACTCCTTGTGAATTCAATCTCTCCAAGACGTCCATTAACATCTTCTGCCTTCAAGTCTCTTAGTTGACTCAAGCTGCTTTTCAAAGAAGAGAAGACAAGAGGAAGGTCGTAATCTGATCCAGTTTGTGTCACCTCTGATGCCATCTGCAAGGCTGTCTCAAAACGTGTTTGTTGTAACTGAAGACTGTCCTTCTGTGCGTCAATCTGCTTGTTGTTCTCTGCTGCAGCCTTGGTAATCTGTGCAACCATCTCTATCTCTTTCTGTTGTATCTCAGCTAACACTTTCTTTCGTAATTCTTCTGCCGCTTGATGTAGATCTGCTTTGGCTTTCTTCTCAGCTCTCTTTAGATTATCTTGGATTCGTTCAACACTCTTCAAAGACTTTACAACCACTTGGCTTACTTTCTCACAATCTATCATTAGCTCTTTGATTTCGGATCTTTGCTCATCGGTGGCACTTTTTAGGTTGACCAGAGTATGTCCCGAATGATCGACAACAGTGCATCCGACACATACGAGTACATCACAAGTTTTGCAGTAAAATTCTAGAATCTGACCCTTGTGCTTTTGCAGTATTCTTGTCTCATAATGCTCTTGATATCAACCTTTCCTGACTGAAGATCTGCAAATGGAACGGTTTTATGGTTTTTCATAGATAAAACCGTATTGTGAATACCGACACATCTTTCGCAAATAAACCCGCCACAATCTGTGCAGTAGGCCCCAGCTTGGTTGTCTGTTGCCCCACAACAAGAACATGGAATTCGCGCATCTTTTGTCAGTAACCTCTCTAAAATAATCTGACGTTCTTTAAGTGTATTGATGACAAAGTTGGTGATGAATCCTTTTACTCCTTCTGTTGGAATGAGAAAATCCTGACGACACATTGGACACTTCATGGTACCTCTCTTGCCTTCAGCACATTTTGTCAAACATTTCAGACAAAAGGAATGAAGGCAAGGAAGGGCCTGGGTTCCTCAATCACTAACAAACAAATGCCACATTGGATAAGATCTTTACTCGTACACAGTTTTGCGTCAGCCATGTTTTGACCACGGCTTGCTGAAGTTGCTGTTACAAGAAGAGCTCATTAAAACCCAGCCAGATAATCGCGGTTGCGGTGTTTGAAGCTAACAATGCTCATATCATCATGGTTATGTTCTTATTATCAGATAGCCAAGGTATCTCGTTTTAAGAAGACCACTGTGAAAAGGGCGAGTTCGTAATGTTGTTGTCTGTACTGTTGTTGTTTGTTTGTCTGCGTAGTCTGTTGATTAAGTTGTTGCCTGTTTATGTGTGCATCTAAATAATGTTATCTGACTTCTTGAACAATGCAGCAGTGAAAGGTCACAATTTTTCAGACTTGCTAATGGGTAAAGCAAATTAAGCTTTTAACGAAATCTACACTTATTGCAGTAAACAGTTAGGCCTATATAATAATAATGTATGGATATGGATTTTTAAAAAAGACACTAGAATTATAAGTAACAACCTTAATAACGTAACAATCTTAGTATGAAAATGTTTCAGTTTACTTCACTCGAATTTTGTTCTGAGTAAAATGGAAGCTTTGAACCTGTTTCTTCCAATAATGTATACTATTATAACTATTTTAGATTTTAATATTAAATGAGTTTCAAAAAACAGATATCGTGACACTAGGAAGTTACATATTAAGTAACAACCTTAGTAACAATTTTAGTATGAAAAAATTTCATTTTACTTCACTCGAATGTCGCTCTCAGAGTAAAATATGGCCCGATAAATCCCTGAAATAAAGTGTTGTATGTCGTGTTGCTTAGTCTTCATTGATGACTGCCTCTGACACTCTCTTGACTTATGTCAACTAGTGCTAACTGGCATACGAGCGGGAATTTTGAAATCTATAATGAAGAAATTGAAAAAACAGAATAAGTATTTATTAGTTAAAGTTTGATCAACACAGATTAACCATAACACATTGGAATCGCCTAATACGGATCTATTTATAGTACTGTAATTCTGTAGTTCTCATTCTGTTTTAACGCTTATTCGATACCTTTAATGATTGTGGTGTAAACAGAGGAAGAGGCTTACGCATCATACACTAGAACATGGAAACATTCAAACATTACAACTAGCGCACGAGATCAAATTAATGATGCTTAATCGTTATTCTTAATATATCAATATACAGGGGAAAGAAGAATTACGCATCGCACACTAGCACCTTTAAACATGAATTTACAAATGGAAACATAACATGCATAGGCAGATATACCAAAGAAAAAACTCCGGACATAACTGCCTGTGCGGGGACTTGAACCCCAGACCTCTCGCTTGTCGGGCGAGCGCTCTAACCACTGAGCTACACAGACTGTCCCTGATAAACAGGACTCAAGTCTGGTACTTATGGATATGAGCAGTCAAGGGTGAACAGTACAAACAACATATTACACACCAGTGTACGAGTGATTATGGTGTAGATTCATTGCAGATGCTTTGTGGGCTGTTTGTGACACTGCAATAGCAGTATAGTGTTCAATGTACATGGGGGTAGTTCATTGGTAGATCACCAGCGCGGTCATCTTCGGAGTCTAATTTCACCCTTCTTATTCTTAAGATGAGCACTCCTGGTGTAGTTCTCTCTTGGAAGATGACAAAATTGGAATAATCACCTTGTTGCAGTCTAACTAACAAACAAAATCAGCTTGTTACACTAGCAAGTGCCTGCCACACCGTTGCAATGGTCCACCTGGGGTGACGTAAGGTAACAGGCAGGACTAGTGTATAGCTATGAAAAGTGTAGTTGAGGAATAGTCGTTGGTAAAACTTCAACATTGTCACCATCGAAACCCATTTTCATAGTATAGTGTGCACTGGGGTCTCTGGACTTAGGACCAGACTTTGGCGGCTTAACCGGTTTATGAGCTCAACCTTCCCCATTCCCCCAGTGCATATCGATGAAGTTGGTATAAACTCTATCTGTCGGAATGCCTTTGTATTTCTGCATAGCCAGATGATGTAGCTGGCTCTCAGAACTGTTTTGAAGGCAGTGTCTAGGATTGCTTTTCTTTACCCTTTTGGGACTCTTTAGACAGCTAAACACTTGGTTAGTGCTGTGTTATAGAAGCCTCTACTTCCCACTTCTACATGGAAGTAAAACACAGATGGTACTGGCAATTTTGATGATTACATGGTTGGTGATGGCTGAATAGATCGTAATATCAGGCCGCTTGGCAGTTTCTGCTATTTCTGGAGGGAACACTATTGGCTTGTACTCCTTATCCATCAGGAAGGTCCAGTCTCTAGCCTTCTTCAGGATGTTTTTTTACTTCTGTCTTTGGAGTGCGTAGAGCTGGGTTCCTGTATGTTGTGCCATCGGTTGTATGGAAAGCAATGGTAGGAATGAAGTCTGGAATATACTCTGTAGTTTTGCTGTTGTTAGCCTCATCAATATATGGTGCCAGGTCTGATGCTATTGTTCTTAGTGTTTGGTCATGGCGCCAGTTGTATATACCTTCCATTCTCAAGCGAGTAGCTGCAACAATTCAGGATGTGGAGCAGAGTACAGTTATGGTAGTTGCAGAGTTGGCGCAGTCCACGATTGGTTTTCTCCCACAGTTTCAGATTAGCAGGTGAAAGAAGTTGGTCATGGATGGCATTGATATGGAAAGACAGGAGCTCTGGTGTCCAGACATATAGGAGCTTCTCCATGAGGTGTCAGTCTGCATATGGCGGAGCCGGAGTCCCATTTCAAACATTGTCCTTGTTTAGCACATCCGTAGAGGTAGACCAGCATATCTTCTTCATTCACTTCTTTCACCAGATTTAATGAGGCATTTTCTGTGCTCTTTCTGGCTCGTGTCCTTAATAAGCTTTTGGGTTTTCTTGAAACCCAGTCCTGCCCGGTCAGTTTGACCTCGGCTCATCTCATTTAAGATGAGGTGGCGCTCTCTCTCTCTGTTCGAGCTCTTTAACTCCATTCTACCTCTTCTTGGTTTTCTTATTTGCCAAACAATCTCTATATAGTGTTTGGGTCTTTTCATCTCTGGAGTATTTGTTCAGATGGTATTTGATGACCTGCATGCATTTCATGATTTGACAGCGGTGATGAGTTTTTTCAGCTGTAGGCCATGTTTCCCTTTACTTCTGCACAACGCACTATTGGTGGTGCACCTGCTAATGCCGGCCCATCTCTTCAAGTACTTCGTACAGGTTGCCTCCAGGTTCTCGATGTAGGTTTTTGGGAGATTGTATAAAGTGAACTCCCATGTCATTTTGGGGATAATCATATGATTGTATATCCACATTTTCATGATTCCATTCAGTTGACTTTTATCAGTAGTTTTCAGCATGGCTGACAGTTTCTGATTTATCATTTTGTCCGATGCCATCATCCTTTAAATCTTCATTATTGAGCTTTCCTAGGAATCGCATGGGCTGGTTGTGAATATAGGTGATCACCTGTCCGTCTATTTGTAGCTGAGGATTTTAAGCTACGTATTGGGTCTTGTGGCATCCAAGCTACGTATTAGGTCATGTGGCATCCAAAATGGCTGGATTGGTCGAGAAGATCCAGACACAGATTGAAGACTGCTAGGAATAAGATAATGGGCATCCTTGGAAGACACCAGTACAACATTTAATCCAGTCTGTGGTCGAATTTTCAGTTTTCACTCTGATGAAAAGCTCATCGTAATAATTGAAAGATAATTTTTCTAATGTGTTCTGGTACATGGTACCATTCCAAGGCAAACTGTATAAGATTGTGTGGTACAGTGTCATATGCATTTTGCAAATCTAGCCAGGTTGTACCAATTGGCTTGTCGTTCCTTTTGGCATCTTGGAGCATTTCAGTGAGTGCCTGAACAGCATTATTTCATTCAAAACAGGTCCTTTCACAGCTACCCCACCCGCATATTCTCATTTTATCGTCCGTATAATTTCAATACTGATTTAGCAAGAAATACAATTAGAAGACAAGGTCCTCTGATTTGGAATACAATTTTACATGAGTTAAAGAATGCCAAATCACTGTATGTATTTAAAAGAAAATAAAAGTCATATCTGTTGTCATATTATCAGTAACTTAATTGGTTTGTTTATTTTATACCTGTAACTTATAGTTAATTTGAATTTTGCTATATGCCATCATCACTGCCTTCACTTTAGTGTTTACTTGCACATGTCCTGTCCGGTCCTGTTCTGCACTTACCCAGTCCTGTTCCGTGTTTGTAGTTGTCATGTTCTTAGTAGTTATTTAAGGTAGTAATATATAATTATCATCATTTGCAACTTCTAGGGTGACCATACATTTCGAGCCTTGCTCTTTTTGGTCTCCCCACCAATGTTTTCTTTCATTATTTGGTTTGTATAATATTGTATGGTGAAAATAAACTGAAACTGAAACTGAAAAGCATTGTCATTTGTCAATATATTTGTTCTCTGTCATGTACTCGATTGTCCTTTGAGCAAGAATACCCATTCCAAGGTTGCCACTGGAATTCTTCAGAGTGATAGGTCTGAAGCATGATAGACCATTGGTATTCTCTTTCTTGGAGATTAGGATGGTTTCACCTATTCTCCATGTAGTGGGTATTGATGTGCTTCTCCAGATGTCACAGACAACTTCATGAAGCAGTCCAGTTGTTCTTGGACACTTCTACCAAACTATGTAGGGAATAATGTTGGTTCCAGGAGTGCTGCCATTTCTTGCTTTTGGAGATAGGCATTGCACTCTGTCAGGCTTGGTGCTTTGGTCTTGAATTGTGTTGTTGGTTTTGGGGGTCTTTTCATGCCCTTCATAGGATGGTATTTGTATTCTTGCCTTTTGTCGTTGTTGACATCTTTGAAGTATTTCTCAGCAGCTATTTTACTGAAGGATGGAGTTCTGTGTTGCTTGTCATTAAGCAATCGTTTTGCATATTATTAAGGGTTTTGTCGGAATTGTTGTTGTGCTTTGCTTGTTGATTTCCTCTCTTGAAGTTTTAGCTCCAACTTTCTGACCTTGTGTAACCTGCCAGCTTGAGAAAGTCCTTCTTGAGATTTGCAGCTTTTGTCTTGTCCCCGTCTTTGAGGGCTATTTTGTATTGGTGTTTAGCTTCCTTTTTCAGGCGTCTGAGTTTTCTTTGTTGTCTTGAGGCATGCTGTTTTTTACCAGACATTTTAGATGTGATGATTGGTTTAACACCAAAATAGTCTACAAGTCTTTTGTAGACATGGTGGTTCTCTAAGTAGGTTAGTTGCTCATCAGGACTACCCCCTATTTCTGTGGGTAGTTCTTCGTATAGTGTTTCAACAAAGGCTTTCCAGATGTTGTCAGATGGTTTCGGTAGATTTATATATTCCTTAACAGCTAGGTTTAGGCATGCTTGGTGGGCTTCTTCTTTGGTCTTTCGTTTATGGTAGAAGCTCTTACCCGTTGACGTAGAAGCACTGTGTGGTTTATCCTGGCTCCTTGCCTCTTGCGGTGGGCGTGTCAGCTGGCTCGACTTACGTCTGCCTTCGGTGCGAGGGCATGGCTGTGATGAGCTTGTTCCACATTTTGATATAATTATATAATATAATATAATATAATATAATATAATATAATATAATATAATATAATATAATATAATATCGACTGCTCTTCCTGATTATCGCGTAAAAAGAACTATATGTCACGCGTTGCTACGCAGCTTTGTCGGCGAATGAGGTGCCGATGTGATGATGAAGAAATTCAATTAGCCAACCAGAACCCAACTTCCGTCTGTACGCTGTAAACAGCGCCAAATCATCGTCAGACCGCTGAAAACCATGCTGAAAACTACAGTACAGAGAAATTAAAGTGCCGAATGTTTGACATGTTGTTTTATTATCTTCTAGCTCACACACAGTGGCGTAGCTGGGATTTTTCCAGGGGGGGCAAGCCTGTATGGGGACGGGGCCCAAATCCACCAAACAAAAATTTTGCCGCCCCTTGCTTAAAAAGGTTGACCCATTTCTTTTCCGGTGGTCTGAAAAAGTGAAGAGCAAACAAGAAATGTCTTTAAAAAGACAACGCCATGGATGAAGATCATGTTTCATAATTTTGCATTGCAAATACTTGGAATGCTAGTAAATTTGAATGTTTGGCATGTCATGGCTGACAGTTTCTGATTTATCATTTGTCCGATGCCATCATCCTTTAGATCTTCATAATTGAGCTTTCCTAGGAATCGCATGGGCTGGTTGTGAATATAGGTGATCATATGTCCGTCTATTTGTAGCTGAGGATTTTAAGCTACGTATTGGGTCTTGTGGCATTCAAGCTACGTATTAGGTCATGTGGCATCCAAGATGGCTGGATTGGTCGAGAAGATCCAGACACAGATTGAAGACTGCTAGGAATAAGATAATGGGCATCCTTGGAAGACACCAGTACAACATTTAATCCAGTCTGTGGTCGAATTTTCAGTTTTCACTCTGATGAAGAGCTCATCGTAATAATTGCAAGATAATCTTTCTAATGTGTTCTGGTACATGGTACCATTCCAAGGCAAACTGTATAAGATTGTGTGGTACAGTGTCATATGCATTTTGCAAATCTAGCCAGGTTGTACCAATTGGCTTGTCGTTCCTTTTGGCATCTTGGAGCATTTCAGTGAGTGCCTGTGTGTTCTACACATCCTGATTGCCACTGGAATTCTTCAGAGTGATAGGTCTGAAGCATGATGGACCATTGGTACTCTCTTCCTTGGAGATTAGGATGGTTTCACCCCGGGGGGGTCACTTCCATTGTGGCCTGTACACCATCCGCGATAATCAACTTTTGAAAAGCACCCTAAACAAGGATTTAACCCTTGGCTAAAACGATACCCTAAACAGGGATTTTATTCCTTGCATCAAATTTCATACCCTAAATTTCATTTCCGCGTATTAGCAATTACAATTTTGATACCCTTTTTTCCAATTTTTCATGTTTTTGACACCCTAAACACGTTACGCGCGTATCGTGCATATCCACGAAAAACTACCCTTTTTACGCGTTTTCATTATCGCGGATGGTGTACAGGCCACAATGGGAGTGACCCCATTTCGGGGTTTCACCTATTCTCCATGTAGTGGGTATTGATGTGCTTCTCCAGATGTCACAGACAACTTCATGAAGCAGTCCAGTTATTCTTGGACATTTCTTCCAAACTATGTAGGGAATAAGGTTGGTTCCAGGAGCGCTGGCATTTCTTGCTTTTGGAGATAGGCATTGAACTCTGTCAGGCTTGGTGCTTTGGTCTTGAATTGTGCTGTAGGTTTTGGGGGTCTTTTCATGCCCTTCATAGGATGGTATTTGTATTCTTGCCTTTTGTCGTTGTTGACATCTTTGAAGTTTTTCTCAGCAGCTATTTTACTGAAGGATGGAGTTCTGTGTTACTTGTCATTAAGCAATCGTTTTGCATATCGGAAAGGGTTTTGTCGGAATTGTTGTTGTGCTTTGCTTGTTGATTTCCTCTCTTGAAGTTTTAGTTCCAACTTTCTGACCTTGTTGTGTAACCCGACCAGCTTGAGAAAGTCCTTCTTGAGATTTGCAGCTTTTGTCTTGTCCCCGTCTTTGAGGGCTATTTTGTATTGGTGTTTAGCTTCCTTTTTCAGGCGTCTGAGTTTTCTTTGTTGTCTTAAGGGATCCAAAATGAGCGTTTATTGCGTTTCGACAGTATTTTTTGTGGGATATGAGAGCACCTCAGACCTATCGAATTGCATTCTGAATACGAAGCATGTCTTTCTGATATCAAATAATTTTCATTTTTTTTAAATCACAATATAATACAAATTTTATGACAAATTATAAAAATTTGATATTTTTCAAATTTTTGATATATAACAGTCCTCGAAGTAAATTATATAAATCTAATGATATATTCTTAAAGTGTATGTAGCAGGGAGGAAATGCCGACGGTCAATTGAAAATTTTGACCTTTCATATTGAAGATATGGATTTTTTCCCAAAAGACCTATTTTTTTTGGTGTTTTGGGAAAAAAAATCCATATCTTCAATACGAAAGGTCAAAATTTTCAATTGATCGTCGGCTTTTCATCCCACCTACATACACTTTAAGTATAAATCATCAGATTTATAAAGTTTACTTCAAGTACTGTTAAATATCAAAAATATCAATTTTAATGATTTGCCATAAAATGTGTATTAAATTGCGAATTTCAAAAATCAAAATTATTTGATATCAGAATGACATTCTTCGTATTCAGAATGCAATTCGATATGTCTGATGTGCTCTAATGTCCCAAAATAAATACTGTCCAAACGTTCATACCCCAGCCCTTAAGGCATGCTGTTTTTTGCCAGACATTTTAGATGTGATGATTGGTTTAACACCAAAATAGTCTACAAGTCTTTTGTAGACATGGTGGTTCTCTAAGTAGGTTAGTTGCTCATCAGGACTACCCCTATTTCTGTGGGTAGTTCTTCGTATAGTGTTTCATCAAAGGCTTTCCAGATGTTGTCAGATGGTTTCGGTAGATTTATATATTCTTTAACAGCTAGGTTTCTGCATGCTTGGTGGGCTTCTTCTTTGGTCTTTCGTTTATGGTAGAAGCTCTTATCCGTCGACGTAGAAGCACTGTGGGGTTTATCCTGGCTCCTTGCCTCTTGTGGTGGGCATGTCAGCTGGCTCGACTTACGTCTGCCTTCGGTGCGAGGGCATGGCTGCGATGAGCTTGTTCCACATTTTGATATAATTATATAATAAATAATCTTACCCTCGTGTCAGTCGTGTGAAGTAGTAAGTGCACTTATCAGTGAGCCAGTTGCGTATTCTGTCTCTTTTTAATCACCTGAAATCCGGGCCTGAAATACACGAAGTGACAGAAATTTGTGTTAACAAAATTATTTATCAACATTGCTTCTTTTATCATTCTTCTACTTCGGGCCCATGCGTAACCAAAAGGGACAGGGATATAGTATGCTCACGTAAACTCTGGAAAATTAGAATACTTTAAAGCTATTGCTTCGATTGGTACGATGTGTCTCAGACACTTATGTGGGTGTTCCTGTAAAATCTTGAAGAACCAAACCACAATTTAATACTGCTGTTCTTTAAATTTGATGAGAAAGAGATTCAGCATCATTATATTAACCAAATCTAGCATATTTTATTTTATCATGTTAAAATTTTCCTATTGCAACCTAATAGATGAAATCCAAAACACAATGAACGAAAACTAATTGTAGTTTATAGTATTCGGCAAGGTCCTTCAGCCTGGTGCCCGACTGCTCTTCCTGATTATCGCGAAGGTCACTATTAACTATAGGTCACGCGTTGCTACGCAGCTTTGTCGGCGAATGAGGTGCCGATGTGATGATGAAGAAATTCAATTAGCCAACCAGAACCCAACTTCAGTCTTTCCGCTGTAAACAGCGCCAAATCATCGACAGACCGCTGAAAACCGTGCAGAAAACTACAGTACAGAGAAATTAAAGTGCCGAATGTTTGACATGTTGTTTCATTATCTTTTAGCTCACACATGTCATATGAAGACTGGTAACTTACCTTATAGTCTAAGTGCTTCTGCTAGACCGTAATGTGAAAGATGGCAAGTTCAATAAAAGAAGATCTCTTTCTTATACTTAGTTATGTTTGATTTGTGTGTTTCAATAATCTCATTCACAGAGCAAAGCAGGTTTTAGGGATCTCTCTCCAACATTTGTAGACACAATCGCAGGTAGTCGCCTAGTCGTCTAGCACTTTTTGCAATAATCACTTCTCGTGCAGCCGACTTTTCTCTGTAGGAGAATTTTAACATTTAAACCTTAAGTTATGTGATGTTGATGAAAACACAGTTGGCCTCACCTGATGATAAAGGACAACAGGGAGCACACGGGGCAAGAATTAAATTAAATTATAGTCTTTGATTAATGCTTCATTTTCTCTTTTTAGACCATTTTTTTCAGAGATGCGAGGTCTGCTTTTTCTCTGTTGACAAGGGATAGTCTTCAGTAAACGGCTCTTTTCAGAGCCACCAAACCTTTTACATTATCAGATAGGCTAGGTCTGCTTGTTCTCTGTTGACAGGAGGCAGTTGTCAGTGAACGGCCCTTTTCAGAGCCGTCTTACTAAACACTTTACATTAGCAGATAGGCGTGATTTACATGTTCTCTGTTGACAAGGGACATTCGTTAGTGAACGGCTCTTTTCAGAGCTATCAGTAGGCAAGGGGTGCCCTACATATGTCTCATTCTTAGGTACATTGTCCTCAAGAAATCAGAGCTAGGGCCGGATATAGCTTTTGGGGCCCTGGGCCGGGCGAAAATTTGGAGGCCCCAAACGCACCGTGTGGAAGGCATGTGCACTAAAGTGGCCTAGTTTTGAGATTCTACTACTAGGACATTAGGCCTATATATTATATACTAGGCTATATTAAATAGGCCAGTGCGTGCGCAAAATTTTGCAATTTGTGTAGGCTATTGGCCCAAAACATGGTGTTTTTCGGCTAAAATAGAAGATGCACACTGTACATGGCAAATTTGGGCCCATCTGGACCTATGGTAAATCAGGCCCTGGCTATTCCTGACGAAAGCTTGGCAGTTCTAAACTTGTCCGACGGCGAACTCGCTAAAAACTTGTTCAGAGATGTTTCCCTATTTGCAGACTTTGGTGTGGCTTAGGGAAATACGGTCTACTTACCTGCTGATATAGCGCAGAAATATGAGAATGGCTCAATTCGGTTGTGACAATCAAAATAATTCTGTTTGCCGGTCAGTTCTTTTACAAAATTTTATTCACCTATTTAAAACATCTCAAGAAACGCTCTTGCTCGGCATTCCGTTAGACTGTGTGCTGGTGTGGCGGTACTATACTTGCGGAAATAAGGATGAAGGGTTCATAGGCGTAGATCCCCCCCAATATTTTGCTAGGGGGGATGCTACATACAATCATCCCCCCCAATGTTGACGCCTGAATATAGGTTTCTGACCAAATTAACCTCATATTTGCCCGTTTTAGCCCCAAAAGTGCAAATTTTCGCGCGCTTCGCGCGCATTTATTCCACTTTTGCACCATATTTCATCAGTTTAGCTTCAAAATATTAAATTTTTTTGCGCGCTTCGCGCGCATTTGTAACATCAACTTATTCTGTCGCCAAAAGGTGCTGGATTCACTATTCTTCAAGAATTTTTTCAACATCATCCCCCCAATGTCAAAAAGAAATCTACGCCACTGGAAGGGTTCCAATTTAATAGGCCTACCGATATAAGATTTTGCCACAAAGTTAATGATAAGAGGTATAATTTAGGTACACTAAATCAATATTAAGGCCATCATACCATCAGTTCGTGCCATGCAATGTCTAGCATCTATGTTAATATCAGTTTAAACTTGACCTATGACACAATTAATATTACGAATAAGAGTCAATGCTATCAATTGTAAACATTGAATGCATCCAAAGTTCACATGAAATCGCAGTTTTACGTATGTTTTCATAATTAAAGGCCCATTCAGTGATTTGCTCATTCGGATGATCGTAATATTCATCAAAATTCAGATTTTGGTACCTATGTCATTGTCCTAGATGTGCTAACATAGCCTGCGAGTGGTTCAGTCGAAAGCCATGTAGTAAAGACAAATAAGATATTTTACATGAATCTGTAATTTTTTAATACTATCTCAATACTGCTGTTTTCTTCGTTTTTTGCCAAATTTTTCATTTCAAAAATACCAAATGACAATTTGAATGACTTGTCCTTCACTTTTAAGCAATTTATAAACAATTTTATTTTTTTTACACTTACGATGAAATCACTGAATGGGTCTTTAAGGGCACAAACCAAAAGATCGATGACGTCATATAAACGTAACTAGTTTCGTTTCTCGGTCGACCCCCTCCCTCCCTGCCAGATCGTTTTTTAAAGGTATACGGGTAATAAATGGGACATATGATTTGGTTACCCCCGGGGGTTACCCCTAGTATAACAATGTGGATGGATAAATAAAGCCGGCATGTTCATAAAACTTGTGACACAAGTACTCCTACTGATTTCTATAAACACTTTCTCAAACTTGATAACCCAAAGAACATCACTAAACAGAAACATTAAAACATAAAAGATCATAGGCCTACTAGGCTAATGATGATGTCTCGAAAACTGGGACCTATACGGGCACGGTATTGCTATTAGTGGATTCGGGGCTCCCATTTTAGTCCTGTTTTGGAGGTCCCGTTTTGGAGGCCCCCCAGGGCTTAAAAACGGGGACCACAAAACGTTTATCCGCTATTATACATTATAAAATGTTCTTTTAGGTCCCCGTTTTCAAGATTACCCTAGTACAATTTTGAAAACGGTAGCCCTAACACGGGGAAAATGGGCTAAAAGGGACTCTTTAAACTACCACCTCGAACCCCTACTATACGTATAATATGTTATTTGGGGTTCCGGGTTTGGGGTCTCAGCTAACAACCAATCACATACGCCGCTAATCTCTACCACGTCCGCAATGAAGTGATATACGCTCATCGCGAATCCAATCGTGTCAAATGATTATCTGACAGCAGTATGTATGCCCGTCACGGTCTGTATGATAACTGACCTCATAGGCAAGGGGCAGCCTATTTATTTAACATGACACAAAGAGGTACGGGGTAACCTATTTCGTTTCAAACTCTCTGTAACTGCATCAGGAGATAGGCGAGTTCTGCTTGTTTTCTGTGGACAAGGGGCAGTATTCAGTGAACGGTTCTTTCCTTTTTCAGAGCCACCAAACCTTTTACTTTAGCACATAGGGAGGTATGTTTGTTCTCTATTGACAAGGGGCTGTCTTCAGTGAACGGCTCTTTACAGAGCTAACATACCTTTACTTCACAGGCGAGGTCTGCTTGTTCTCTGTTGGCAAGGGGCAGTGAACGGCTCTTTTCTCTTTTCAGATCCACCAAACGTTATACTTTAGCAGATAGGCGAGGTCTGCTTGTTCTCTGTTGACAAGGGCAGTCTTCTGGCGAACGGCTCTTTTCAGAGCCATCAATCAGTAGGCAAGTAGGTAATAAATAAATGCAAAAAATCGTATCTGCGTAGATACGACTCTCTTGCATTCAGTTAACTTATGAAGAATGGTGCAAGAAAGTCGTATCACCGCAGATACGATTTTTTGCATTTATTTATTACTATTAGTAGACATTTTAAACGGTTTTGCAATGTTTGTTTTTGATACAAAAACATTTCGACGAAAAAAAGCTTATAAAATATATAATGACACATTCTTTAGACCGATGTTATTTACAAACGTAATCGAGTATTTCTACCCACCCCCCCTAAACGAAACTAGTTCTCCTACAATAATCATTGACTGGTCCCTAATTGTAGATATCTTTGGGCTCAATTTGATGCATGACAGTTTTTAAATATTGTTAGTTATTAACGTGCATGTGCACCTTGTGGCACTAAGCAATTTGAAGGAAACCACACTTAAGCCCTGTTGCTTTGCTTTGAATGGCCGTTTTTCTGTTGATAACATAGTAGTCATGGCAGTGTACACACAATATTTTCATTTAAATTCAGGTGCACTTGCACATTATTAAAGTGTTGAATATTCAAACTAGGTAAGGTTAATGATGTCCCAAATTATTTTGAGATCACAAGCTTTTGCAGTACACACTTCAAATGAAAAGTAATGAAGAAAATTTGCTAATCATAAAAAATGTGTGATATGAATGAAGTAATCATTATTATTTGCATACAACATAATTTCATTATGAAAACTGTCCAATCAAATATTTCAATGAAAACCTGTTCCCAAGAATTATAATACAAAGATGAGAACCCAGTCACTTAATTAAACTTGGGAGGTCAGTGAATGCAGTGATAGATGAAAATCAATTTAAGCCATGTCCAAAATCTTCTTATAATGCAAGATATTATGGAAATGACTGGTGAAGTAGTCAGTTTTTAAAGGATGGTATTTCTCGCTAATGTTTGAGCCACACAGTCCTATCTGCATAATATGACAAAATGTTTGAGCCAAAAGGTCCCATCTGCCAGATGGGACCTTGTGGCGCTGAAGAAAGTGGCTAAATGCAGATAGGCCAAACATATTTTTGGTGGTATCAAGCCCAAATGGTATTTTAAGCATTAGTTAGTACTATTAGCTGGTTCTCAGTGTTGTAAGGATCATTTTGGTACAAAATCTCATTTTGGCCAAAAATGCAGAGAGGACCTTGTGCCCATTTTGATGTATTTTGTGTTCACACTAATTGGGTTTCCCCAGGCAAAATAAGATCTAATAAGAATAAATAAATAAATAAATTTATACGTGTAAGCCTATAGTACTGAACAATGTATCCCATTTGACATGCACTTATAGGTATATAAATAAATAAATAATTGTCTAATTTTATTAATTTAATAACTTATTTATTAATTATAAATAAAATGACACATGACTATTAAAAGTGAATCCACTTTCTATCTTTTTTATTTGATTCTACATTTTAACATTCAACAATATGATCGAAGAGAAAACACACAATGCAGACTATAGAGTGGAGTAGGAAAGATGGCCTTAGGCTGCAGGAGTTTTGGACTAACAATCAACAAATAAAGAAATTAAAAAATAAAGAAAAATACAGTTTATAAGTGAGGATTGTAGTGAGTAATCAATCCTGTTGATTAAATACATTTATATTGTGCTTGCTACTATCTACTATAGTATACATTGCGAACTAATATAAATTTTCTTCTTAAAATTATGTGCATATAAGCTGAGTTTATATAGCCAATTAACTAAAAACTGCAGTGTATTTCTTAATAATAAGCATGGGTAAAAGGCATAAAAGACAGAACAATTTGGAGTAATGAAATAAGAGTTGACAGGAGTTTTTGTTTTTTGCTGTTTCAATGTAGATTATCATCATTGATGGTTTGGTGGACTGCCATGAAACATGGATGTAAGCGTGATCCTAAAAATGCCTTTCACGTTGACCCAAACTAATTACAATACCTCTTCTACATTGAGGCTGGCTTTCCCTTTTTAAAGGGCATTTTGATTAGAAATGGCTAGCAATTTTACAGGCTAAGCTAGCTTGGCTTGCACATTTTGCATAGGTATGGACCATGGCTTTTCCATTGACCAAGCATGTGTCCTTTACAGAGCAACCTATGTAAATGATTTTCTTTCACTGTCTTGGTGTAGATTATTCATCAAGTATTAAAAACAATATTTTTGAAATCAATATAATACTGCAACGTAACCAAAATTTGCAACTCGCTCTGCTACGTTGCACCCCGCATTGCGCCATGATCAATCACACCATCATCAATTTATTGATCAGATACCTGATGAAGCCAGGTGAGTAGCAAAGTGAGTTGCAAATTTTAGTTCCAGTATTAATTTCAAAAATAATGTTTTAAACTACTAGATGAATAATCTACACCACAATAGAGCAAGAAAGTTGTTTACATAGGCTGGTCTGTAAGGGACACATGCTTGGTCCATGGAAAAGCCATAGTCCACACATATATGTGATGCAATCACCCAAAATCAGTCGGAACTCGGAAATATTAAATTTTTAGTTTCTTATAGGATAGTAAAAAACAATAACAAAGCTGCATTTTAAAGAAAACTCCATTGAAATTGAACAACCAGTTCCAAAGATATGAGCAATTAAAGGCTTTGCAAAAACAAAAGGAAACAAAGGTTAATATTTCCTTTGCTTGGCTATATCTCAAAATCAATATTTCTGAGTTCCAACTGATTTTGCATGATTGCATAACATAATGCAAAATATATGTATAAAAATCCTTCATATTTAAAAGGAAGAAAATATAGCAAGAAAGAAACAACAAAGTCCACTGCCAACAATAATGACTTTCTTACACTGTAAGTCTAAAGCCAAGAATTTTCCGCGTTGCGGAAATTCCGGTATTCGGAGGTAAAGTGGAAAACGCATTTCTGAGAAAAAAATTTAAAAAATAAGCAAAAACGACCTAGAAAAAGAAAAAAAGTACAATTGAAAATAAATAAATAAAATACTAAATGAAATGGGTCTTCAAAATTCATCAAAATAAAGTAAAATCCGTCATAGATTTACCGTACAACGCCTGTCCTTCAATTCAGTTTGAAGGGCGACTACAGTAAAAGTAAGATTCTTGTGAAATTTTATTATGTCAGAAATGTGCTAAAATTACAAAGCGGAGAAAAGCGGAATTTAGCATTTGTAAAGCAGAAAATTCTTGGCTTTATGTAAGTCCTCAATTTCTCTTCACAAGGATGGTCAAATAATTCCTCACTGTGATTGATCATCAGGGTTGAATGACCTTTTGATATTGAAAAAATATGAGCTTTCCACTCATTCAAAAATCTCCATTTGGATGGATGAAAATGTTGATGAGGTTATCGATTGGAATGTTTTCCTTTAATATTGGATAATAATATACAATATAGGGACCACACACCCTGAGCATAATATAACCGGTATCGCATCGTGTTTTGCTACACAATCTAGCCAAATTGCTATGCAATCACACAAACATATGTCATTGATATACATAAGTATTGCTATGCAAATAATACTTTGTCAGAATTTTGCTATGCAAAATTCTGACACTTAATAATGCCCTGCACTCACACACCTGTATGTCACAGCTGCTGAAAAGGAATTATTATATAACTCCAAATATTACTGCTTGCTCATTATAAATTTACACAAAAAATACATCTATAGATTGATAATAATAATAATACTATATATTTGAATTACCAAAATACAACAATATAATGGTGATATTACAAGTAAATGACAATTTAGGAAAGAAAAATAGTCCAAACACAGAGTGCTTTCCTGTTACATAACTTAACTTATAAAAGAAATCGCAAAAATATTAAAAGGCACTTTAAAAGTACCATTGTTTATGTTTATACACAAGCATGAAAACATGTGTGTTAATTTTACTTATGAAATATTCTGCAATTTTATGTACACTATGTCAATGTTTCATTGTCAATGTGTTTGAGTGTAACATATGTGACACAATCTGCTCCATGGAGGCCAAAGGCGGCAAATTTGAAATTGAGATATGAGGCAAAAATATGGAGTAAAAAACAATAAAATATATAAGAAAATAGACATCACAAAACCTTGTAACATTAAAACCAAGTATGCTAGACCTTTTTTGTGTTTTCAGTGTATGACAGCCTAGTGTTTGTTAAGGTAATAATTATAGAAACTCAATTTTCAAAACTGCCTGATTTGGTCTCCATGGACCAGACCATGTCATATATTGACATTACTTTGTAATATAAAATATTGATATTATTAATATAAAATATTGATATTATTAATATAAAATATTGATAGTAGATTTTAATATAAAAATACAGATTAAAGCCATAATATACGATTTGAGCCAAATTTGGTTATAATTTGCCAAAATTATGAAATAATATTACTACCTACTGTAGGTTTTCTGTCCATAAGCAGCAAGCATCAATTAAAAATTACTCTCTTGTCCTACAAACAATAAATTTGCATGATTCTAATGAAGTGTAAGTGGGGACATGTATAAACATTACAAATAACCAAATTCATTCAAAAGATCATACACTATGGCTTTAATAATAAGGGATTTACAAATAGAGAAATTTAACACCCTATTATTTTCATACATTGGTAAATATACTTTTACTCGTTACAAATCTGTGAATATAAACCTTCGAAAACGCAAAATGACCACCCATGGGCTACACGATTTGGAAAATGTGACGTCACCATGGCCTTGGCTAGCTGTGTGTAGCACAGAATAAAATGACCACTCGTGTTTCACACTTCACCTTTCCATTCACACAATATGCATGTGAATGCTTTGTCATTCAATGCATGAAGCATATGGCTGTGATGTCAATTTACCTCATCCCCAGGGCATAATGTAACCAGTATTGCATCGCATTTTTGCTACACAATCTAACCAGATTGCTATGCAATCACACAAACATATGTCATTGCTATACATAATATATAATTGCAATACAAATAAAACTTTGTCACAATTTTGCTATGCAAAATTATGACACATCCCATAAGGGATGAAATCAAAACTCGACCACCGGTTACCAGCAGTTGACACCACGTTCCATTGTTTAGAACAAACACATCCCATAAGGGATGAAATCAAAACTCGACCACCGGTTACCAGCAGTTGAACCATGTTCCATTGTTTAGAACAAACACATCCCATAAGGGATGAAATCAAAACTCGACCACCGGTTACCAGCAGTCGGATGGATCCGCTTTGAACCGGTCGAGTTTTGATCATTTGTACTAAAGCTTGTCAACAGTTTAAAATTGTTTTTGTTTGGCAAATTAAAAATTTTACTTGCAACTTGAATTTTCGCCATCGAGGCTATCTAATCCACTGCACTTCCCGCAGAGTCTGATCCCAAGGAGTGGGAGTGCATTCAAACTCTGCAAAAAATGCAGTGAACCAGATCACTGGATGGCAAAAGCTCAAGTTGTGAATCAAATGTTTGGATTTGTCAAACAAACGCAAATAATCTTATGATCTACAAAGCCGCTGATGCATCTGTTTACAGTTGCCAGTAGAATATATATATAAAGCGCAGTGATTTATAGTGCGCTACGCACAGGCACAACGTTCATTCCATCATTCCATAAACCATTTAACAACAAATCAGGGACTTTGCTGCTTCAAAAGCGCACACCCTAGACATTCCACAAATAACCATCGCAACCAGGATCAGCTCCCCGAGTTTCGTACCGGTTACAACGAGACAAGTAGCAGTTAGTCCCTTGTCCAGAGGAATTTCAAGCTAACTCAATTTTTCCATGAGAGCGTACTAGACACCGCCAGGGTTCGAACCGCAACCACTCACACCATAGTCGAACGCCTTATCGATTGAGCTAACTTGACTGCCTAAAGCAGTTTATATACATGGTGAGTTTTACATAATATCAGTAACAATATATAGGCTGTGAAATCATGTTGTTTTCCTTTAAAACTCTTTAAAGGAACTCTTTTTTTTCTTTTAACTCTTACATTTAAAATATACTTTAAGACATACAAAATGTTTTAACAGTCTACCGCTAATCCTAAGGTCCACTAGTGCAAGTATCCTAACCCTAAACTTTTTGACTAGCGACTCTTTTTATTTTTTTTAGACTTTTTTTTTGACTAGTGAACATTATTTTCAGACTGGTAAACCTTAAAGACTAACAGTCTGTCCCATTTTTTGGACTGTGTATTAGATTGGATTAGCGAATATTATTTTTAGACTAGCAACCTCTAGACTAGCAGGCAGTCCCTGTTTTAACATTATGTTTTGTTGAATCCAAGTGTGTAAAAAATATTGGATCCAAAACGTAATAATGATAAAATTGGATGCTTTACGCCAAATATTTATTGGTCTTCCTATGAGTTGTAAAATAAAAAACTAGACTACGTCTCATCCAATATTTTAAAACTCATAGCTCGACCAATAAATATGGGCTCAATCGATATAATTTTATATCAACACCGGGTCCATGTATTAGATCATGTTTACAATCTACGAGGGGGTATCAAAAAGTTTTAGAAATCGCCCAGAAGTGAAGGAGCTATATCAATGAAATTTTATCAGTACAATCACTGGTCTTATGTACACTATGGTGCAAAAATGGTCTCATAAGTATGTTTATTTTTTTTACAGGCGACGCTAGATACTAACAACCTGCTGCCCCAGTTACTGCGCATAAACTGCAAGATTGAGAAAATTGAGGCAAGCAGCGTTATTAAAATCCTGCATTTGAAGGGTTGCAGTGCCTAGAAAATCGATGATGAAATGAAAGTTATCGTCGGTGGTGATTGTGATATTGTCACTGTTGCTTTTTGGAAAATGAATTTTTATTTCATCACAGATTTTTTGGGCACTGTAACCCTTAAAATGGAACTTAATCATGCTACATGCCTCAATTTTCTCCATTTTGCTGGTTATGCGGTTACATAGGCAGGTAATGACATCTAGCGCCTGTAAAAAAAGTAAACATTCTTATGAGACCATTTTTGCACCATAGTGTACATAAGGACCAGTGATTGCACTGACAAAATTTAATTGATATAGCTCTTTCGCTTCTGGGCGATTTCTAAAACTTTTTGATACCCCCTCGTACATACAAGCTTGTTTTCATTTCAATTTTCAACCAAACTGGATTTGCTTCAATTGTATACTGCATAAATTGGCACGAAAGGGCTAGAAAAGAAACACATGTGTTTCCCACAGACTGTGAGTATCTGATGTCAGGGATTTTGAGTATTTCATTGCTTTTATTGAAGATGAAAATTATAATTGTTGTAGAATTGAGGTAGATTGGTTGAGGTAGACTTGTTGAGGTAGACTTGTTTAGGTGTGCCGTTTTCGTGCTCACAGGATGCTTTATGAGTGTTAGGCACCACGTTCAATTTGGTCCTATAGAACTATAACTATCGGTGCCCGATTAGGTACCGATGACTCTTAACATCGCTCCCTGGAGATATAATAAATTGTATCAAGCATAATAATTAAGAGTTGAATAGTGTTATTGTTTTTCATTTAAATAAAAAACAAATGCTCTGTACAAATATTCAGGGTACGATATAAAGTTTCATCGGCACCTGTTCGGGCACCGATAGCGCTATAGGACCAAAAAATAATATTGTGCCTTAGTGTTGTTGACTCCAGCTGGATATCTCTCAGTACTTGTTCTCAAATGGATTACCACCCAGCTTTGGGTACAGTGGTTTCAGGAGATTATCAAGCTTCCAGTATACCTACATAAGAAGACAGAGGGGGAAAAGAGAAAAAAGTAAAGACATATCAAACAGTACATATAAGAAATTATTTTGTAAATTATATCTAATACTAGAACTAAAATTTGCAACCCGAAACCAACAGATTTACAAAATAATGTTTTGAACTGCTAGATGAATTATTTACACTAAAATAAGTTTTTACAAGAGGTATCCAATATCATATTATTGCCCAAAATATTCCATGCAAGTTCTATTTTTTCACTCAGATACACTGATACAGTGTTCACTCTTTAAAAAAATTTGATTGAGCTAAGGCTGGAGACAGGGCGGGGTGATGATGGAGGGGGATACAGCGCTTTATTAAATCACCCAATTCAGGTTCTCAGTACCCCTAGTTACAGCTACTATGATAATAATTTTTTTTTGTTCTTTACTCAAAATGTTGAAATCGTGTCAGTAATAACTGTCAAGAAAGAAACCTCACTGGCTATTTTGGCAGTTTAACACAAGAGTTCTATGGAGGACTAAATGTCCTGAATATGACATTATCATATGTCAAAATTGGTCTGTTGACCTGACAAACACAACAAATTCCATGTAGGGACAATGTAAAAATTATAAATATCATGTATATGCTAAAAAATCAGGTTTGGAAAAAAAAATGAACCAATTTCATATTACAAAATCATACATTATGGTTTTAATTTGACCACATGGAGGGGGCACTAGCTGTTAAATCATCCAATTTTGCCTAGGTTTCTTATGCAAGAATCGGATGCCTTATTGTTCCAAGAGTACAGAGCCTTGCCTTTAAAAAGTTTTCCTGATTGGAGGAAACAGGATCCCTAAAGGGATTATTTTTGTAAGTTTTCATCCTTCCCATTCCAATTTCACCTGAATATTACCTTAGCTGCCTCCCTTTATCCCCTCTCAGTGATTACACCAGTGATAAGAGCCTTGGGCCTTACCTTTGTAATTTCACTGCTAGCACACTTTACCATCACACCACTGAGTTTCTCATGGCTATTTGTAATAGCATATTGAAGCGGACTTGCAGAAACAATGAGGTTGGGATCTGGTAGCTCACCTGAGTGAAAAAGAAAGCAACAAGAAATCAACCAATGGTTTACTCAAGCAATTATTAACTAATTAAGCCATCTTAATTTAATAGTTTTTGTCTCAAAGAACCGCATATAAGTAAAATCACCCATGGATCGTGTAAAAGTGGTGCGGTCTCCTCCCCTTAAATGCACCAACAACCAATAGGTCAACAGTCTTGTTGTCAAGACCGTTGATCAGCCAATCAGCGCATACAACACAGACCACGGAAGTAATAAAACATTAATTATAATACAAGACATTAAGCAAGCTAGGAGCTCTCCACTTCCCTTCTGATTACTTCCCCCTTGCAGATTTTATATCACAGAAGTTGACAGGGAGAACTCACGATTCTGGATGTGTAATTGGGGAAGCCACCATATTGGTTTGTTACTCATGGATAACAAACTATTCTACCTCAGTAGAACTTTTTTGTTGGTAAAGCCTGAACAATTGGCATCTTAAAAGCTAATGCCATGTCACTTGAAATTAAAGTTGACTATAATTAAAGACAGAATTAACAAAAAACTAGTTTGAGTCTGACTTCATCTGTCAATCAAACTCGGACATGGTTTGTTTACAAGTGTTGTGATGATTGCGTTTCTGAATGCTGTCATAAAACACCATGCCTTATGGTTAATTTTGCACCTTCAAATTAACAAACTATCTCAAAGTTAAGTCTTAGCAAATGCCTTCATGAAGAAAAGTTGTTAATTGCCATTTAAAAGCACCACTATTTTTCTGCTGAGTATTCATTTTCTATGATCGGCACCAGATGAATTGACCTTCTTTACGCGCTACTTACCAATCAAAGGTCATGTTTGGTTGACAGTGACATCAGACGCAGACTAGTCATTTTAATTTTGTCTCTGATTTAAGTTGAATCTCCAAATCAGAAAGGGAATCCTCTCCAATCTGAGATGCAATCATGGAAGAATCCAAGTTCTTTTATTCAAATTCTTTGATCTATAGGCTTACCAATGTTCTGTCCTTTTCCAACATCGTCTTTGATATGTTGTATCAGCCCAGTCAAGTCAGGCCCCAAGACAACACAAGATGCCACTATATTATAATGCTTCATGGTATCCTTGACTGATAGGTTCTCTGTGTTGCTCAATCTCATTGCATCTCGGTACACTAGATCAGTGCCCAAGAAAATGTTGTTGGTTGTTGAACAACTGTTGTAGAAAGACAAAGAACAGCACCAAGAATTATATGAAAAGTATAATCTCACAGAGGCCAAAAACCAGGGGAGCCTCCCTGGTTGAAGGTATATGGGGATATGGTTTTGGGTTTAGTTGATACCATTTGTATAGGTATCAATAAATTCAGTATCAGAAAGTCTGTGTGGCACATCCCTGTGCAATATTTTTTTCGAAGATCCCCGTTCCCCCATGCTCAAATATAGTCATTTGAATCACAAATTGGAACTGTTTTATGTTTCTTGTGGTTCTTGAGAGATATGGTTTAAAATTAAAAAGCGTGTGTAATAAATTATTTGGCAGGTACTGCCTAGTTACTTTGGGAGGCAATTGTTTGTGAATCAGTCTGTTCCCAGCCAGGGTAATAGTTAAAATGGACTATTTACCATTATAATGCATGCAAATATTCCTGTCATTTTTATTGCTGGTTAATAATAATAATAATAATAAAATATATTTTTGAGCGCCTGACAACAAAAACAAATTCACTAAGCGCTTTACAGAGCAAAATACATAAAAGCAAGAACATACAAATTATTTAAAAGTACAAACCAGCTGTACAGAAATATCATAAAAATAAGGTTACGTCATCTTAAATTAAGTACAATAATTAAACGATAGTTTGAAAAGATGAGTCTTTAAACATGTTTTAAAATTCTGCAGAGAAGAGATGCTGCGAATGTCTGCGGGCAGAGCATTTCAGATGGTAGGTGCAGCTACACTGAAAGATCTGTTGCCATATGTGACGGTTTTGTGAATGTCCGGGCGCTTAAGGAAATGTGCAGATGATGAGCGAAGTGTGCAAGAAGGATTATGGCGAGAAATGAGTTCATTGATGTAACCAGGTGACATTCCATGGAGACTCTTGAAAGTCATGAGTGCAATTTTGTAGGTGATGCGATGACGAACTGGTAGCCAGTGCAGATGGTGAAGGATTGGGGTGATATGGTCGTATTTTCTAGTGCGTGTGATGAGTCTAGCCGCAGCATTTTGAATTCTCTGCAGTTTCTCAATTTCAGTTGCGGGTAGTCCGTATAATAAGCTATTGCACAAGTCAAGTCGCGTCGAAACAAACGCATGGACCAGTCGCTCGATGGAATCGCGATCCAGGTACTTAGCAAGCTGCCCGATCTTATAGATAGCAAACAAAGCTGCCCGGACAACTGCTTTAACATGATCCTTCATGTCCATAGTATGATTGAAAATAACTCCCAGGTTTCGGTGGTGATTGCATTTGGCTCCTTCAAGCATGCGACGGTAGATTTTGCATTGATTCAGATACAATTCTTTGTCAATCTCAAGTCCAGTCTTGACCATTTTCCTTTCAAGCCGGCGTTTCAGCTGCTTCGCTTCGCGTAAGTCATCGTCATACCAAGGCGCATTAGATCTAAGGATAACAGTGCGCTCTTTCATTGGGGCATGTGTGTCAAGCAACTGTCGTAAGACTGTCTCATAATGATCCACTGATTGGGCAAGATTCTTGTGAACATCAGCTGGTGGTAAGAAAGTACTGATATCACGCGAGAACTGAGCGACATCAATGTTGCGTAACTTTCGCGAGCGAATCTTGATCTTAGCATGCTGAGGGCGAGATATGTTGACTTTACACGTGATAGCCTTATGGTCGGATGGCATGCCATTCAAAACAGTCACGTTTTCAACCAGAGTTTCATCTTTCCTTGAGATTACCAGGTCTAGCGTGTTTCCACATTTGTGGGTTCCACCAGGACTAAAGACATGTTGCTCAAACCCAGAAGAATCAATCAAGTCAAGAAATGTTGCTGCTTGTCGATCCGTAGGATCATTCACATGGAAATTAAAATCTCCAGTCATGAGAACATGTCCAGGGTGAATGATGATCTGTTCAAGAAGGTTTGAAAACTCTCTGAAGAAGATCGCTGGAGTCAATTTGTTCTCTGTGGGTGGTGGCGGTCGGTAAATTGTTAGCAGTCTGAAAGCCGAAGGTCCAGATGATACATTTGCATCCAAACATTCAAAAGAGCGAAACTCGCGAGGGTCGCTACACTTTACATCAAACCCTTTATGTGACAAAAGGCAAACTCCTCCACCCCTCTTTCCTACTCGAGGAAGGTGGTGCAAATCAAATTGAGGAAGAGTATTCTTTAGATCAGCTATAGGAAAGCCATCGCGCGAATCACCTTCGAGCCATGTTTCTGTAATCGACAGAAGATGTAATTTCTGGCTAATGATCAAGTCACAAATTGACGGTGTCTTTTTCTTAACAGAGGCAGCGTTCCATAGTCCAAACAACGCTTTGGGTTTGTTGACATGATCAGCTGATTTCACAGTCTTAATGTGAATTAGATTACTCGAACAGGCATTTCTCGTCGATGTTTGTAAACAACGTCGTTGAGAAACATGAGTCTTAATGGGAAATCTTTGACGCAACTTTCCACCGCGATAACCTCGTTTTGTCACGTTAGCGATCTTTAAGTATTTCAAGTGCTCCCATATCGATGAAATAAATGGGCGGCAGATAAAAGAGTTTGTCACACCTTGTCGTGCGTTCATCAGCATATCTCTACTGTAGCAAAGGCGACTCATCACATACAAAAAATTTCTAAGTAGGCAAAACGGAATCAAATTCGGCAACTATAGGTGACAAGCAATACACAGTACGATGTCAGTACGATAAAAAACATTAATGTCATATATTAAAACGATACGTTGAGTCAAATAACACAATCCATAAGATGCAGATCATAACTTACAGTCGTTAATAAGTCCAAAATATCACAAAGTAAGTTTGAAACGAGAAAATGATGAATTTACAGTCAATTTTTGCTGAGCGAAAATAAATCCAGTGCTGCCAACAAGGGCGCCACCATAAAATGGTTACTTTATCACATGACATTAACATTCCTACACTACAAGATTCATATTGGGGCCCACCTGCAGTGGTACTATGCAGAACCAGGGGAGTACCAGTGTAGTCCTAGTGCAGTGCCACTACTGCTGGGTCCAATGCAGTGGGAGCATTGGTACTGTGTAGGCACTCTGTGTGCACCAGTCATTTCAGCTTACCGAATGATTTTAACAGGACTTATCGTCTTAAAAATAACCTCTAATATATCCTCCCTTTTGAAAAATGCAACGCCCCTTGGGGCATTCAATCAAGGACATACGATAGAACTATATTTACCTTGTGAAGTCCCATCTCTCACCGTTAGCAACACGTCCTGATGTGATCCAATCAACAAATACCAGATTGGAATTCCCCTCCATGTGGAAATTCTGTAACAAATCATACACATGACATAAATCTCTAATTGAACATTTGTGGCACTCTTTGAAAATCATTACCATCAAGTTTGCTGGAAATCCAACAATCTGTACTAATTTGACCTCATAATATAACCTGTGTGATGATGACCTTGGAATAACCCTGCAGAATTTTGGTACCTGATGATTATCATTTACGTTGTTTAACTTTTCTTGTTTAACTTTTCTTATTATCATTTACATTAAATTTCAACAAAAAACCTTATTTCACCTCAGACGACCCTGAAGTAACCTTGTTCATGAAAATCCGTTGACCTAGGATGAACCCTATTGACCTTAAAGTGACTTTCAAATTTGATGACATATAGCCCTTGCATCATGGATATGACTGATCTATGGTCTTTTTCATGCCATTGGCTAAAATGGACTCCCAAAAAATTGCATTCACTGATAACAACGAAAGTATACAAAACTTAAAATTGTGCATATATTACAAAAGTGAAGAGTACGTCATTAAAATTGTCATTTAGTATTTTTGAAATAAAAATTTGGCCAAAAAAAAAAAAAAAAAAAAAAAAAGAAAAAAGAAGAAAAAAGAAGAGGAAAGCAGCAGTATTGACAAAGTTGAAGGCCCATTCAAATAAATGTAGCTTATTTCTGTAGACAAATTGCATTTTCATGTAAAATGTCCTATTTTGTCTTTAATGCATTAATTGTTTTGGCTTAGGGGTACTACACCCCTCGATAAATTTATGTCTATTTTTGCATTTTTCTCAAAAACTAATAACACAGTGGTAACAAAAGTTATGTATATTATAGGGGCAAGGAATTCAATTACTACACTGGAATTTCAGTAACTCAAGACAAGCGGTTTGTTATTTATGATAAGAAAAGAGGTACCGCTAGGATGTACCTCATTTCCTATCATATATACTGAACCGCTTGTCTTGAGTCACCGAAATTTCAGTGTAGTAATTGGATTCCTTGCCCCAATAATATACATAAATTTTGTTACCGGTATGTTATTATTTTTGAGAAAAATGCAAAAATAGTCACAAATTTACCACAGGGTGTAGTACCCCTTAACCACTTGCTGGCTATGTTAACACATCTATCTATGCTACTACCAAAGGTGCACAAAAAAAAATTTATGATTTTTATGATTTTCTGAATGAGCAAATCACTGAATGGGCCTTAAAGGACCACTACCTACATATCATAATAAGTATTTTCAAAATTCTGCTGATTTTTCATTCAGAAGAAATCCATTACTGAAAAACATTGTGAGTTTGTTGTTCCTTGCATTTATGACATTCATTCTTGCATTCTCCTAATAATATGTTTAAGCTTACCTGAGTCTGCTTGTACTTGGCATCTTTGAAGCACACCAATGGTTCCTGAATAATGGCCAGCAAACCTCTAGGCCCAACTGAACCAGTAAGAGACTGGGTGCTGGTCTTCCCATCAACAGAGTGATAAACCTGATAAAACAAGAAACAATGAGTATAATCACACCAATGATACATGTATTGGGTTATTTGAAACTATATACACCCCTATGGAAAACATGACTTTCATCTCCCATACAGGGGATGTAGATTTCAAATAGAGTCACCCATTTGAAATTCACACTCCCTGAGTGGCAGATTAAAGCCATGCCTTCCATAGGGGGTGTATGAAATAGCCTCCCTGATACCAGACCACCATTCCAGCAAACCTCCAGACCTACTTTTATCTGTAAGAAAAGGTTCCATTTTCTATTTGCTTTTGATCTGTATGTAAAATAAATAAATGTTGGCATTTATACAGCGCCTTTCACATGTATCAAAACACCTTACATTTATTTGCCGTTAGAATATGTCAGCTGCCATACAATGCCCAAGACATGCCTTTGGGCAGCACTCAATTAACAATATTCATAACAGCTCCCTATTTTACCCCTGGGTAGAGATAGGCAAGTAAAGCGCCTTGCCCAAGTGCAAAACACGGTGGCAACGCCAGGACTTTTAAGTCCTTTTAAAAACTCACAGCAATCCACCGATTGTGAGACTTCCAATGACTTGGACTCCACAGATTGCGAGGCAGAGCCTGCACCGCTGTGTCACTGTGCCCTTATGAGCTGGACTTGGAGGAACAATAGGAGGAATAGCAATTCTAGCAGTAATATCATTTTTTATGAGGGCACGGTGGCTCAGTGGTTACGGCCTTGGACTCATAATCTGAGAGCCTGCTCGACGTGCATTGGTTCGATTCCCCATCCAACCACCGTGTTGCGCCCTTGGGCAAGGCGCTTTGCCTCACTTGCCTCACCCCACCCAGGTGTAATGGGAAGCTGTTAGGGGTAGTCACAGTCATTGTACTGATGGACCCTGCGCCACTTGTAGGCTGCAAACATGGTTCCGACATATTCTAATGACGGTGGAATAAATGTAAAGTGCTTTGAGGCTGTTTACGGCATAAGGCGCTATATAAATATCTACATTTATTTTTTATTTTGAAGACTTATTTCATATTGTATGTGAATAACCCGGGTAAATAAATCAAATAATGATGACATTACCTTTGTGCTCCCCTGTGTGGTGAGTAATGCTGAGCAACCTTCCTCCACGTCAATTTGCAATGCTATCTCATCCCCTGATACCAGGCCACCTCCGTAATTAATGCTGTACACCCAGTGGCAATTGTTGCTGCTTGCAAACTGTGGAACCATCAACTTCAACTAAATAGAGATGAAAAATCAATAATATTTTTCTGTTTGATTGTTTTACAATATAAGGTCCTGTGTTATAAACTGGGGTACCTTTGTGTTACATGTCACAAATTGTTGAAAATCAGAGGGGGTGTGTCATAAAGTGCTGTAACATTTTTTCCATAAATCTGACAATAGTAAAAGTATACATTTTGGGATAGCTTATAATACAGGGATAATAACTTTTTGAGTTTCAAGTTGATATACAGGGTTGCCCAAAATATATACAGGGTGAAACATTAACAAATGAATACCCAAATATACTCCAGAATGTGACTTGAATGTTAAATTATGCCATACAAAGTTATACAGGATGTCATTAAATAGTAACACAACATAATTTCTGCTATTTAAATTGTAACATGGTAGAGTGACTACTCAAGTGATTCCCATAGTTATCTGTCTACCAACAGGATATGTATACTGTATGGTAGAGAGACTACTCAAGTAATCCCCATAGTTATCTGTCTACTTACAGGATATTTATACTGTATGGTGGAGAGGCTACTCGAGTAATTCCCATAGTTATCTGTCACTTACAGGATATTTATACTGTATGGTGGAGAGACTACTCGAGTAATTCACATAGTTATCTGTCTACTTACAGGATATTTATACTGTCTGGTAGAGAGACTACTCAAGTAATTCACATAGTTATCTGTCTACTTACAGGATATTTATACTGTCTGGTAGAGAGACTACTCAAGTAATTCACATAGTTATCTGTCTACTTACAGGATATTTATACTGTATGGTAGAGGGACTACTCAAATAATTCCCATAGTTATCTGTCTACTTACAGGATATTTATACTGTCTGGTAGAGAGACTACTCAAGTAATTCACATAGTTATCTGTCTACTTACAGGATATTTATACTGTCTGGTAGAGAGACTACTCGAGTAATTCACATAGTTATCTGTCACTTACAGGATATTTATACTGTATGAGGGCTATTTCATTATAAATGACACGTTCACAAAAATGGCTTTTATCATATCTGGTTGATATAATTAGGGTGATAATGCAGTGTTATTAACTTAATTCTAAGTATGCCACAAACTACAAGCTACATGAGCATTTTTACAGAATTCTGTCTATTTTTTGTATAAAAAAATTGCCAAAAGGTACATTTTTAACCCAATTTTGGAGTCCCATTTCATTTTGCCCATGTATTCTGAATTAATTCTTTGAAAAATTAGGCACATTCTATGGCAATGCGCTTGTTGCAATGAAAATATGATATGTGTGGAACATCATGCAAGTTGAATGGTGAAAATTGGTGCAAAATGTTAAAATTCAGAGATTCTTGCAAAATTGGCATTTTGCGTTAAATAAAAAAATGAGTGTCCTCTCCAATTCATGCCTCCATTTTTGTTAACATTAAAGAGGAAATATAAACCCTTACCCTACCTGTATAATCTGTGTTATATTACCAATTGATGGGACAGGGCACTGATTGAGGAATTCATTTATTTTACATACAGTAGACCACTTGTTCTTGATACCACAGTTCGCGTTAAAATTTGTCCTCTCCAGAACTGAAGTTAATTACTAATTGTTGAAATAAGAAGGGTTATATCATAGAATGTGAAATTTGTAGAGGAAGAGTGGTCTTCCTTCTACCAAGGTGGCACATGATTTGGTATTTGTTGCATTTTGCAAGCCTGTATCCACGATTCTGTTTGCAATTTAACAAATGTCCTCTCCAGCACAATTATGTCATTTCCATGAATTGGTAAACAAACTAAAAAATAAAAATTTCAAAGAGCCAAACCTACAAGAAATTTTTGCATTTTATTGCAAATTATGCTTACAAACCACTTTAGTGTTCAAATTATTGTCCAGTTGTTGAGAACACATAATGATATTATTCTGCATTGAACTTGGTTAGCTAAAAATTGCAATATTCCTAATTTAACCAGAATATTAACCCTGTTTGTAGTGGATTTTAAATGCTGGGGATCTTTTATGCAATAATATTGATGCAGCTATTTCTAAAGTTAAAGTATAACTTGGCTTATAAACGGATAACTTGGCTTATTATGTGTTAAAAAATGTGTCCTATCCAGAACAAATGACACAGGAGGGGTCTTTTATTTTAGGTTTTCCATGACTAGTACAACAGATTGACGCAGAATACTCACTTATGCATCAGTGTAGCTATTGGGCAGGACAAAATGACTATTTCATGAATTTTTCATGTGAAGATAAAGTTTATCCTTAAAAATATGTAGTAATTTTGCACCATTTATCTGGATTAGTATCAATTTACTAATTGTTTTATATTGAAACTGGCATATTTAAGACACTGAAGTGTAAAGGAACATACAACAATTATTACAGACTAAATATGAATAAGTATGAACCCAATGTTGGTTACATATACTCTTTCAAAGTTGTGTATTAAATTGTTTAAAAAAATGTCCCCTCCAGACGGCAGCTATGTTTTACACAGCAAAAATTCAATTTAATTTTTTTAATGGTTCCTGAGGGTTTGACGCTCTAATATTTTGAGAATTATTGACACACCATCTGAACTTTGAAATGATAATGAATTTGCATGAAATAAATGAGTTTGAATTTTGACCCCTTTTGGGACTCAATGTTGTCATTTATAATGAAATAGCCCATGATAGAGAGACTACTCGAGTAATTCCCATAGTTATCTGTCTACTTACAGGATATTTATACTGTCTGGTAGAGAGACTACTCAAGTAATTCCCATAGTTATCTGTCTACTTACAGGATATTTATACTGTCTGGTAGAGAGACTACTCAAGTAATTCCATAGTTATCTGTCTACTTACAGGAAATTTATACTGTATGGTAGAGAGACTACTCGAGTAATTCCATAGTTATCTGTCTACTTACAGGATATTTATACTGTCTGGTAGAGAGACTACTCAAGTAATTCACATAGTTATCTGTCACTTACAGGATATTTATACTGTATGGTGGAGAGGCTACTCAAGTAATTCCCATAGTTATCTGTCTACTTACAGGATATGTATACTGTATGGTAGAGAGACTACTCAAGTAATTCCCATAGTTATCTGTCTACTTACAGGATATTTATACTGTATGGTGGAGAGACTACTCAAGTAATTCCCATAGTTATCTGTTTACAGGATATTTATACTGTATGGTGGAGAGACTACTCAAGTAATTCCCATAGTTATCTGTCTACTTACAGGATATTTATACTGTATGGTAGAGAGACTACTCAAGTAATTCCCATATTTATCTGTCTACTTACAGGATATTTATATTGTATGGTAGAGAAACTACTCAAGTAATTCCCATAGTTATCTGTCACTTACAGGATATATATACTGTATGGTAGAGAGGCTACTCAAGTAATTCCCATAGTTATCTGTCTACTTACAGGATATTTATACTGTATGGTAGAGAGACTACTCAAGTAATTCCCATAGTTATCTGTCTACTTACAGGATATTTATACTGTATGGTAGAGAGACTACTCAAGTAATTCCCATAGTTATCTGTCTACTTACTGGATATTTATACTGTATGGTAGAGAGACTACTCAAGTAATTCCCATAGTTATCAGTCACTTACAGGATATTTATACTGTATGGTGGAGAGACTACTCAAGTAATTCCCATAGTTATCTGTCTACTTACAGGATATTTATACTGTATGGTAGAGAGACTACTCAAGTAATTCCCATAGTTATCTGTCACTTACAGGATATTTATACTGTATGGTAGAGAGACTACTCAAGTAATTCCCATAGTTATCTGTCTACTTACAGGATATTTATACTGTATGGTAGAGAGACTACTCAAGTAATTCCCATAGTTATCTGTCTACTTACAGGATATTTATACTGTATGGTAGAGAGACTACTCAAGTAATTCCCATAGTTATCTGTCACTTACAGGATATTTATACTGTATGGTAGAGAGACTACTCAAGTAATTCCCATAGTTATCTGTCTACTTACAGGATATTTATACTGTATGGTAGAGAGACTACTCAAGTAATTCCCATAGTTATCTGTCTACTTACAGGATATGTATACTGTATGGTAGAGAGACTACTCAAGTAATTCCCATAGTTATCTGTCTACTTACAGGATATTTATACTGTATGGTAGAGAGACTACTCAAGTAATTCCCATAGTTATCTGTCTACTTACAGGATATTTATACTGTATGGTAGAGAGACTACTCAAGTAATTCCCATAGTTATCTGTCTACTTACAGGATATTTATACTGTATGGTGGAGAGACTACTCAAGTAATTCCCATAGTTATCTGTCTACTTACAGGATATTTATACTGTATGGTGGAGAGGCTACTCAAGTAATTCCCATAGTTATCTGTCTACTTACAGGATATTTATACTGTATGGTGGAGAGGCTACTCAAGTAATTCCCATAGTTATCTGTCTACTTACAGGATATTTATACTGTATGGTGGAGAGACTACTCAAGTAATTCCCATAGCTATCTGTTTACTTACTGGATATTTATACTGTATGGTAGAGAGACTACTCAAGTAATTCCCATAGTTATCTGTCTACTTACAGGATATTTATACTGTATGGTAGAGAGACTACTCAAGTAATTCCCATAGTTACCTGTCTACTTACAGGATATTTATACTGTATGGTAGAGAGACTACTCAAGTAATTCCCATAGTTATCTGTCTACTTACAGGATATTTATACTGTATGGTAGAGAGACTACTCAAGTAATTCCATAGTTATCTGTCTACTTACAGGATATTTATACTGAATGGTAGAGAGGCTACTCAAGTAATTCCTATAGTTATCTGTCTACTTACAGGATATTTATACTGTATGGTAGAGAGACTACTCAAGTAATTCCCATAGTTATCTGTCTACTTACAGGATATTTATACTCTATGGTAGAGAGGCTACTCAAATAATTCCCATAGTTATCTGTCTACTTACAGGATATTTATACTGTATGGTAGAGAGACTACTCAAGTAATTCCCATAGTTACCTGTCTACTTACAGGATATTTATACTGTATGGTAGAGAGACTACTCAAGTAATTCCCATAGTTATCTGTCTACTTACAGGAAATTTATACTGTATGGTAGAGAGACTACTCAAGTAATTCCCATAGTTATCTGTCTACTTACTGGATATTTATACTGAATGGTAGAGAGGCTACTCAAGTAATTCCTATAGTTATCTGTCTACTTACAGGATATTTATACTGTATGGTAGAGAGACTACTCAAGTAATTCCCATAGTTATCTGTCTACTTACAGGGTATTTATACTGTATGGTAGAGAGGCTACTCAAGTAATTCCCATAGTTATCTGTCACTTACAGGATATTTATACTGTATGGTAGAGAGGCTACTCACATAATTCCCATATTTATCTGTCTACTTACAGGATATTTATACTGTATGGTAGAGAGACTACTCAAGTAATTCCCATAGTTATCTGTCTACTTACAGGATATTTATACTGTATGGTAGAGAGACTACTCAAGTAATTCCCATAGTTATCTGTCTACTTACAGGATATTTATACTGTATGGTAGAGAGACTACTCAAGTAATTCCCATAGTTATCTGTCTACTTACTGGATATTTATACTGAATGGTAGAGAGGCTACTCAAGTAATTCCTATAGTTATCTGTCTACTTACAGGATATTTATACTGTATGGTAGAGAGACTACTCAAGTAATTCCATAGTTACCTGTCTACTTACAGGATATTTATACTGTATGGTAGAGAGACTACTCAAGTAATTCCCATAGTTATCTGTCTACTTACAGGATATTTATACTGTATGGTAGAGAGACTACTCAAGTAATTCCCATAGTTATCTGTCTACTTACAGGATATTTATACTGTATGGTAGAGAGACTACTCGAGTAATTCCCATATTTATCTGTTTACAGGGTATTTATACTGTATGGTAGAGAGACTACTCAAGTGATTCCCATAGTTATCTGTCTACTTACAGGATATTTATACTGTATGTTAGAGAGACTACTCAAGTAATTCCCATAGTTATCTGTCTACTTACAGCATATTTATACTGTATGGTAGAGAGACTACTCAAGTAATTCTCATAGTTATCTGTCTACTTACAGGATATTTATACTGTATGGTAGAGAGGCTACTCAAATAATTCCCATTCGCTACTTGCACGGTTCCGCCATTATGCACTATGTGCGGGGAGAGCCTCGAACTGGCAGCATACATGAAAGGAAGAATTATGTAACCTTACACAGAGCGTTATGACTAGTTCAATTCCCATTCATGTATGCTGCCAGTTCGAGGCTCTCCCGCACATAGTGCATAATGGCGGAACCGTGCAAGTAGCTTAATAGTTATCTGTCTACTTACAGGATATTTATACTGTATGGTGGAGAGAATACTCAAGTAATTCCCATAGTTATCTGTCACTTACAGGATATTTATACTGTATGGTAGAGAGACTACTCAAATAATTCCCATAGTTATCTGTCTACTTACAGGATATTTATACTGTATGGTGGAGAGACTACTCAAGTAATTCCCATAGTCATCTGTCACTTACAGGATATTTATACTGTATGGTAGAGAGACTACTCAAGTAATTCCCATAGTTATCTGTCTTCTTACTGGATATTTATACTGTATGGTAGAGAGGCTACTCAAATAATTCCCATAGTTATCTGTCTACTTACAGGATATTTATGGTGGAGAGACTACTCAAATAATTCCCATATTTATCTGTCTACTTACAGGATATTTATACTGTATGGTGGAGAGACTACTCAAGTAATTCCCATAGTCATCTGTCACTTACAGGATATTTATACTGTATGGTAGAGAGACTACTCAAGTAATTCCCATAGTTATCTGTCTACTTACTGGATATTTATACTGTATGGTAGAGAGGCTACTCAAATAATTCCCATAGTTATCTGTCTACTTACAGGATATTTATACTGTATGGTGGAGAGACTACTCGAGTAATTCCATAGTTATCTGTCTACTTACAGGATATTTATACTGTATGGTAGAGAGACTACTCAAGTAATTCCCATAGTTATCTGTCTACTTACAGGATATTTATACTGTATGGTAGAGAGACTACTCAAGTAATTCCCATAGTTATCTGTCTACTTACAGGATATTTATACTGTATGGTAGAGAGGCTACTCAAATAATTCCCATAGTTATCTGTCTACTTACAGGATATTTATACTGTATGGAAGAGAGGCTACTCAAGTAATTCCCATAGTTATCTGTCTACTTACTGGATATTTATACTGTATGGTGGAGAGACTACTCAAGTAATTCTCATAGTTATCTGTCTACTTACAGGATATTTATACTGTATGGTAGAGAGGCTACTCAAATAATTCCCATAGTTATCTGTCTACTTACTGGATATTTATACTGTATGGTAGAGAGACTACTCAAGTAATTCCCATATTTATCTGTCTACTTACAGGATAATTATACTGTATGGTAGAGAGGCTACTCAAATAATTCCCATAGTTATCTGTCTACTTACAGGATATTTATACTGTATGGTAGAGAGGCTACTCAAATAATTCCCATAGTTATCTGTCACTTACAGGATATTTATACTGTATGGTAGAGAGGCTACTCAAATAATTCCCATAGTTATCTGTCTACTTACAGGATATTTATACTGTATGGTAGAGAGACTACTCAGGTAATTCCCATAGTTATCTGTCTACTTACAGGATATTTATACTGTATGGTAGAGAGGCTACTCAAATAATTCCCATAGTTACCTGTCTACTTACAGGATATTTATACTGTATGGTAGAGAGACTACTCAAGCAATTCCCATAGTTATCTGTCTACTTACAGGATATTTATACTGTATGGTAGAGAGACTACTCAAGTAATTCCCATAGTTATCTGCCTACTTACTGGATATTTATACTGAATGGTGGAGAGAATACTCAAGTAATTCCCATAGTTATCTGTCACTTACAGGATATTTATACTGTATGGTGGAGAGAATACTCAAGTAATTCCCATAGTTATCTGTCTACTTACAGGATATTTATACTGTATGGTAGAGAGATTCCATAGTTATCTGTCTACTTACAGGATATTTATACTGTATGGTGGAGAGACTACTCAAGTAATTCCCATAGTTATCTGTCTACTTACAGGATATTTATACTGTATGGTGGAGAGGCTACTCAAATAATTCCCATAGTTATCTGTCTACTTACAGGATATTTATACTGTATGGTGGAGAGACTACTCAAGTAATTCCCATAGTAATCTGTCTACTTACAGGATATTTATACTGTCTGGTAGAGAGACTACTCAAGTAATTCCCATAGTTATCTGTCTACTTACAGGATATTTATACTGTATGGTGGAGAGACTACTCAAGTAATTCCCATAGTTATCTGTCTACTTACAGGATATTTATACTGTATGGTGGAGAGGCTACTCAAATAATTCCCATAGTTATCCTGTCTACTTACAGGATATTTATACTGTATGGTAGAGAGACTACTCAAGTAATTCCCATAGTTATCTGTCTACTTACAGGATATTTATACTGTATGGTAGTGAGGCTACTCAAATAATTCCCATAGTTATCTGTCTACTTACAGGATATTTATACTGTATGGTGGAGAGACTACTCAAGTAATTCCCATAGTTATCTGTCTACTTACAGGATATTTATACTGTATGATAGAGAGACTACTCAAGTAATTCCCATAGTTATCTGTCACTTACAGGATATTTATACTGTTATCTGACTACTTACAGGATATATATACTGTATGGTAGAGAGACTACTCAAGTAATTTCCATAGTTATCTGACTACTTACAGGATATTTATACTGTATGGTAGAGAGACTACTCGAGTAATTCCCATAGTTATCTGTCTACTTACAGGATATTTATACTGTATGGTGGAGAGACTACTCAAGTAATTCCCATAGTTATCCTTCTGTCTCTTTGTTTCCCCACCTTTTGCTTTGAACCGTACGATTCCTTTAGCCACAGTTTTCTGGTTTTCCTCAGCTACGATCATTGTAATAGATGCTACACACTAGCAGATCGCTGGAATAATGACAAAAAGGTTGAGATATTAAAATGATATGATCCTTACAGTTGATGACAATCCGATGAAACCAAAATGGTTAGTCTGGGAAGAGTCCATACTCTACATAGCCCCATAGGGAATTAATATCCACTCTGGGCATGCATATACACATTGATTCTGTCCATGAATTTGTTCTTTCCTGCTGTCTGGTGAAGGAAGTACAATTGCATTCTTTTTTCACATATTTGATGTGTATTTTGCCCATAATGGATGGTTAATAATTACATTGACTTCTGGACAAGCAAAGTGCTAAAGTATGTGGTCGATGTGATGCAGTCAAACTCGAGATGTGAGGATGGAGCTTTTTACAGAAGAAACTTGCTAGGCCCTGTCAGCTACTTATCTACTCGATTAGATGATATACAATGTACCTCTTTTAAAAATAATCCGTGGGAAAACTCCAGTTTACTCTTGGTATCAAGAGAAGCTCAATGTAGATCACCAATGCAGCATTATACAAAGTTCAGAGACATATTTTCTATAAAAATGGGTGCTGTGGAGATCATTCTTAGAATTCTGAACACTATTTGCACTGAAATGTTTAAACATTCTTGTGGAATAATCTCAGTTCATGAAAGTTCTTGTAACTTCAATGTTTGTTCTTGTCAATGGCATGGTAAGTTTTATTAGGTTTAAACTGGTGAACCATGAAATGGTATCAGCCTACACCAACCTTTTGGTCTGAAATGGACATATTTTTAAATGCCACAAATGTACATGTATGAACCCCAGAGTGGTGTCAAATGAAAGAGGAAGAAGTAAAGAATATAATAAAAATATTTCCCCACCCGGAGGTGACACTTCTCATAAGACCCGGGTTAATACTCCTATTTTGGGTCCTTTTCATATATATCGAAATGCCAAGAAGGATGACCCCCCCCCCCCCCCGGTGGGTGGTGTCAAATGAAAGAGAAAAAAAGTAAAGAATATAATGAAAATATATTCCTCACGGGGTGACACTCCTCATGTCTGAAGCATGTAACAGTGGTATACTACAATTTACTGCCAAAGCTCCATGGTTCTGCTATGGTGCGGTAACCACTCTAGTTATTTAATTAATGGGCCAAAAAAACAACAAAAAAACATTGCATAATTTTTGGCGGCACTATGGGGGGAGGGGGAAAAGGTGGCATTTGAATATTTTTCACCCCCCTCCCCATTTAAAGGCAAAAATCCCCTTTTGTGACAATTTTGTGTAAAATGTGTTGATTTTTTTCCCAATGCCCCCCTCGAAAACAATTCTGGTACTGCCACTGATTGAAGCACAGGAAACTATTATTGTATTATCTTTAACTTAAAAGGTAGGTGATCAGATTTTTTCATATTGTGTTTATACCTCACATTGACGCCTGCACCAAAATATTCCAATTCCCAAGTTTTGAGGTGAAATGCGATAGTGGTTTTGATATTAGAAGTAAAACTGCCCATAGAATGGTATGTGTGGTATACCACATTTGGGGATGAGGCTATCACTTTTTCATTCATAACATCTAAACGGAATATATTTTGGGCCTAACATTTCAGTGGGATTATGAGAAAAATATGAGCTTTCTTCTGATGCCAAAATCTCCATTTTGATAGAGTGGGGGATGAGGCTGTGGATCAGGTCACCCATCTTTAACACTGTGTCAAATCAACCTGTATAAGTGGTATATTGAACTTGTGTTTTGTTAGTTTCGTAAGGCCAAAAAAAATAAAAGGTTTGTTTCAAAGCTCAAATTTTGGGATCCCAATTTGCAAACCTTAAATGGTCCCCGAAATGGCCTACATGTACCATAACCACCGGGTATAAGCCCACCTATTTTTCTGTGAACAAGGGTGCACTCAGGTATAAGCCCAGTACTAAATTTTGGCCAAGTTCTTAAATCAAATAAAAAAAAATATCAGTTGATATTAATTAAAACATTCCACACTTATAATTTTAAGAAATTGACATAAATGATAGAAATTACTGGTACATTGGGCATATAAAAATGGGGGGGGGGGGGAGTGATGGTTATTAATTTTATATTTAAAATAAAGGGCTAAATTTAGCCCTTCCCCGGTTATAAGCCCACCCCCCATGTTTGAAGTGAAATCGGCAATCTAGGGGGTGGGCTTATACCGAGTGGTTACGGTAGATACATGTTGCGAGCGCAGCATGCAGGAAAATTTGCATATTTAATCATTTCCATACTGTATTTCCTAAGCCTTAACAGGAGCCCAATGAATGTGTGCCAAAATTGCTTGCCCCCCCTCTTGGCTTGCTAAAATTGCTTGCCCCCCTTTTTGGCTTGCCAAAAATTTCTTGCCCCCCCCCCCCCCATTTTACCCTCCCACCAGGGCTCATAATTATTGCACAGCCCCCAAATAGCACAGATACTGATTTTAGGCTGGATTTACAGCCAATTTCCTTAAATTTTACAAGTCCCCACGGGAGAGGTATCAGGAAATACATGTAGGATTCGTCATATCACAAATTGCCATATATTCAACTTTAAGCAGATTTGTCAGGAAATGGGACTGGTCACATTTACATACATAATGATATATACATGTATAATGTACCGTATATTCAAGCAGATTATTATTTTTGCGAACCTGAACTAAATCCTTGACAAGACAATATATGAGACAATTCTGCTATATTTTTGCTTGTATACCCAGTGGAGTAGCCAGGTGGAAAAAGGGGAGCAGCTGCCCCCCTGTGAGAAGTCTTGTCCCACATCTTGCCCCCCCCCCCCCTGTGGGATGCTGGATGTCCTGATATTTAAGATATTAGGCCTTCTTTGTACTTTTTAGACCATTCTTTCTTTACCATTTTCGTTAAAGTTTGCCCACCCTCTGAAAAAGTGCTGCTTAGGCCACTGTGAATTCCGTAGCCCTGGGACCCACCAAGCATAAAAAGGCTCTAGAAAGGTTGAACCATACTATAAGGACCATTGATGTCAGGATTTAAAAGCGATCAATATCGATATTAATTTTCCTCCCAATTTTAATCATCATCTACAGTATACAGCCTGTCTCAAAAAAAATTGTGCAAGTGGAAAGCGCCATCTTTGGCAATTAGAAAATACTGTTGTGACATGATGCTTACATCAACGTCAAGGGTACAGTTGTAGCTTTTAAATACCGTTTGTTTCATTCATTTTGGTTTTGGCAATCCAGTGATCTGCTTCACTAAACACAAATGTATGAAAACCCTTTTGTGCCACTTTTTAGGAAATTAAATAGAATGTTATATCCAAATACCTGTACAGTACAGTTAATAAAAGATCATTCATTTGTAGGATTAGAAATGATTATGAAACTCAGTATAATTGTATTGAAGACAAGAGCAGCAAGATGCATAGCTACAGGTGATGGTCCTTCCAGAAGGAATGGTGGCTTTGAGTGACCCATGTAAACAAACAATAATGTTAAAGACCAAACTGTTAAAATGGACTAAACTGTTACATGATTTCAAGCAATGTCGGATTCAGCTCCTGCACACTCGGAAATGTGCTTATGATTTGATGAAAATCATCAATGAATTTTAAATCTTTAGTGTAAAATTTCAAAACTATAATTATGATGTGCAATATTTCTTTGACATGATTTTAATTTTACAACAGAGTGTTCAATATTTGTTTGTCTTTTATCATGTCTTGGGTGACAAAGAGAACAGTATTTACCATGATAAAATCATATAGTACATGTATTTAATTTTACAGCAGAATGTGAAATATGTATTTATCTTTTAATTTTGTTTTAAATGGAAAAAAATCATTATACCTGTATTACCCAAAGACCAAGAAAGGAGAGACGGGAAAAATATCACATTTTGCCACACATCAGCCCTCCGCTAGGATCAGGCATTTATTTGCCAATTGCAAAAATCCTTTACATGTAAATAATATTAAAGACAACAACAATTCTCATTATATATAAAAAGCAAAATGGCTAAGGCTTCAGCAAGCGTTAAGCATACAAAAGATGCAAAATTGGGAAAATAGAAATATATGGAATACCGGTAAATAAAAGCAACGGAACTGTGTGATGCTACATGAGCCAATAGCCTTCAGATGAGGTACCTAAAAGGGGCACATAATATGATTTGAATAGGGTGAATTACGCTATATATTGTAAGGGAAGCTGCTTACAAGCAAAAAATGTTGAGCAAAAGCTGATAGGGTGAGTTACGCTACATATTGTAAGGGAAACTGCTTACAAGCAAGGACCTTTAAAAGCAAAACGCTGAAGCCTTAGAAGCATATTTAAATTCAAGATTTGTTCTTTTCCTTTGCTGGAGCCCAGCGAGATGTTCCCGAGCATCCTTGTAGCTTTGTAGGAAAATAACCTATATATAGATATAGATATAAAGATAATCATTATTGATTAATTACTATACTTAACAAGCAAAGGGCGCCTTATAAGGCTATAATTTGAGTAATTTTTATATGGAATGTTGAAAATGATCCGCCATCACCCTCTAACACAATAGTATGCATATCATATATATCAAACATTGTATATGCTCATTCCTTTTCTGCCTTTCCTTGGTTGGAACTTGCGAGATATTCAAAAGCGTTCTTGTAGGAGAGATGCCTACGACTTATGCATTTCTAAATAATATTTGTAATTACTCAATTGATTGGCAACATTTGTATCGAAAACAATTGATTTTTATGAAAGCATGAATGTTTTCTTCATGCTGCAATATTTCTTTTACTCCATAAACACAATATATCATTTAAAGACAACATTTTTATTGATATTTTTGGCTTTACAACCAATTCATATTTTTCCTCAACCGCTTATGGGAGTGGCGGGTGGGAAAATTAAATTTCCGATCCTAGTCGGATGAGAGCTGAATGCGTTGTGATATTTGAAAAGAAGACAAAGCCAATCTCTCCAAAAAGGCTTCCTCTCATTGGCTAACAAAAAAAACTAGGAGGAATCTGCCATGCGAATGGGCCGCAACCCGTTGCCAAACACGCCGATCCATGACCGCATGACAATGACCCGATTGACCTCCTAGTTCATGACCTTAAAAGTCATTTTAATGGGCGCGACCATTCTTGGCATGGGTAAACTGGTTTCTTCAAGACGAGCATTCAGAAACATTATTATGATAAAACAGTAAAAACAGCAAAAAACAATTTAATTTTGTATTGTTGTGTAATCGATGCATTCTTTTGGTTTCACGAAGGAACTCTTGATAAACTTTATGCTATCATTGATTTACGTACAGACCTCTTCCCTAGTAAAAGTGGCACAATTGTGATTTTAACCTTTCGTTGTTAACTAAACATATCTCTAGATTAAAACAAGCAAATTGAACAGAACAAACGGCCTTCGAACGCTAACTACGCCCCTTCACGCTGCTGCAAGCATCATGCCACAACAGTATTTTCTAATTGCCAAAGAGGGCACTTTTTACTTGCACAATTTTTTTTGAGACAGGCTGTACATGAAAACCATCTGTTAATAGTTCATCCTCAGTTTTGTTTTCATTTGCTGGCATGGAAAACGTTTCTCCTTGGAAACCCTGTAGTATGATAGCATACGATATGACCTGGGACAATATTATTGCTCAATCCTTTTTTCCCAATTTGTTGATACTTTTCTTTGATTATCGGCAACTTGGATCAATTTTCTTCAGAAAGTGATATCTGCTATATTAATATTATTGGGTACTGGGTAGATGTCATTTATAGATTATTATCGATATGTGACCGTACACCACACATGAGACGTACAGTCCACCCCCGGTGTTTTATTTTGTGTTTAGAAAATATATATCATAAGCTTTAAAATGGTATATCATTATTTTCACTTCAAGCGATATTCAGAAGCGGGCTTATGGTTTGTTGAACTTTGCTCCTTCAACTAAATAATACCTTTTTCAGTTCTATGTGTATCTATTTTCCCACATTGCTGGTAATAAATATCAAACAGTCATAATTGGCGAATGGCGGGGGGCCTCATAATTATTACACAGCCTGGACCAGGAGCTAAAATGGTCCAACTTGTGCTAAAATTGGATAACCATTGGGTAAATAGAGCCTGGGAGCCTGGTTAATGAAATCCTTGTTGTCAGGTTCAATGGGAGAGAGCTCTTGTAAAGGAGAATTTAAGTCAAATCACTTTGAGTTTGAGTCAATTGTGTAAAACAAAACTGACCACAGTTTTAGATACTTCTCAATATTCTTGATGATTTAAAAACAATTCCTGGCGGGGAATAAATTGTGAAGCAGAGCGAGGGTAGCAAGCGGAGTTCTCACCCCTCATGGCTGGTAGGGTGCAGGGGCAACGCCCAGGTGGGGTCGACGTGGTGAAGCCCCCCCCCAAGCCAGAGAGCTTCTGCACATATTTTGGCACTGGTCACAGGAGAGGCAATTTCATGGGGTAAGCCCGGGGGGGTAATACTCTACTTTTATTGTTGTATGTGTTAAGCACAATCTCACAAATACACTGTGCATGTAAGTACCATTGCAGATATCTTTTTTTTGTTGTTGGTTGGTTTTGATGTGATGGGTCACATATAGGCCTATATAAAAAAGAATATTTTAAAGTGAAATAATAAGGTAAAATCTAAGGGCTGTGTAATAATTACCCCTGGGTGGTACAATTTCCAAATTTATGGCTTGCTAATATTGCTTGCCCCTCCCAACCTGCTAAAAATTCCTTGTCCCCACCCACGGTCTAGATATAAATACGACATAGCGAGCAGTTAATTTTGCCTATATTTGAACTTATTGTTTTGAGTGTTTTCATAAGCCTTTTGAGCATGTTACTTAAATGTGTGCCAAAATTGCTTGCTCCTCCCCCTCGGCTGGCCAAAAAAATCTTTGCCCCCCACAATTTTACCCTCCCCCACTATTGCACAGTAAGAATAGCTGGCTTTGTTAGCTGGTGGCAGGATTATTCAGCATGGAAATCCTAGCCTTTCTTTTCTGATCAAAAGCTGCTCTAACTTCTTCCAAAAACCAGCTAGCATGACAGGCTTTCTTCTTCCTCAATTATTAAACAGCATTAATCAAAATTAATGAAAAATAGTATGTATACTTGCCTCCAAGCCAATTCAAGGTCACCTCCGTTTTCATTGCCTGTATCACACCATGTAGAGTATTCTGCACACAACCCGGTTAGCACTATAGTCTGCAAAAAAAGAGGCCTGTTTAAGTGACATTCAATAGGCAGCAGTATACATGAAGGGCAAGGACTCAACATACAGGACACAAAGGACATAAAGGACAATTTAAGGGCACAGTACACCAAATCAATAAGCAAAAGGTGCAATTAGCCTTTTCGAGATATAGCGGACACAATAAGGGGCTGTGCAATAATTATGAGCCGGGGGGGTAAAATTTCCAAACGGCTCGCCAAAAATCGCTTGCCCCCCCCCCTCGGCCTGCCAAAAATTGCTTGCCCCGCCCTCGGCCCGCCAAAAAATCTTTGCCCCCCCTTGCACATCCCAAACTTTTGGGATCCCAATCTGCAAACCTTAAATGGTCTATATACATGTTGCGAGCGCTGCGAGCAGGAAAATTTGCATTTTTAACCGTTTTCGTATGGTTTTCCCTAAGCGTTTTATTTAAAAGGCACCATAAGAATGTGTGCCAAAAATTGCTTGCCCCCCTCTCAGCTTGCCAAAAATTGCTTGCTCCCCCCCCCCTTGACTCGCTAAAAATTTCTTGCCCCCCCCAATTTGACCCTCCCCAGGGCTCATAATAATTGCACAGCCCCTAAGATGGCGCTACATGAAATGGGTAAAGTCTTTTGAATTTGCCAGGTTTTATAAACATATTGAAGACTGCCCTCCTATTGTATACGCCATATCTCGAAAAGGCTACTGGTGATGAGTTCTGGTTAAAAGTATACCGGTATGCTACTGGGGACAATGTGATGTCCTTAGTGACCATGTTCTTTGTGAGGTTGGCATGTTCTGATTTGAATAAAGATGCTAGCCTATAAAATCACTAATATGTAGATACAGTATATGAAATTAGGCCCTTTATAATTGATTCTTAGTTTCCTGTTTCCCGCCCGCGTCTAGACTGGCCCCAGTATCGGTTCAGTTCCATCTCTGGATAATATAACAATAAATAATTACATAATGCCCTATTCCTGTACCCCCCCCCCCCCTTAGTTTTCTCAATGTCAAAAACCCATTCCTCTTCATCCACAAATCGACGCCACTGATTACGCACACAGTCAGTGCAGCAATATAGAAACATACTTGTATTATTAGTGAAGGCGAAAGTACATTGAGCGCTGAATCCTCGACTGGTCCAATCTGTTTCAGATCTCCCTTCCAAATATTCGTTCAACGAAGCCCGGTGATTCTGATGTCAATTACGAAAGCCCCGCCCCAGTTTCAATTCAAATATGGTAGCACAAAGCCATGCCGTGGGATGTGACGCAAGATCGGATGGGACACTTGTCAACAACTGAGAGGTATTGAGCTCAAGTGGCACTTGTCTGATAGACCCATGGTACGCGCAATAATAAAAGGCAACCACTCGACTCGGACTTAGGCCTATTGTCCATATTGCGTATATTATCGTGTGCGGTTTGCAAATGTTTGCACATTATTTAGCTAGGAAGCCTTTTCAAATATCCCCACTGCCAAGCTGCGTTGATTGGTCGGATACAATATCGTTGTTTTAGTCGCTACACAAACGTTAATGTAGTGAAAACATGGACGTGGTATATAGAAAGATTATGCGTGACTCCAAATCCGTAAAAGTGAACTCCCAGCATTTTGTGGGAACTGGAAGGCAAATTGCTTACAGACTGGGAGGGTCCATGTATTGGGTTGATTTTTAATGCTATGTAATCTACATTACCAGTCGTTCTCCATGGACCCGAGGGAGGGTCTAGCATGTGGCCAAAGTAGAGAATTGCAACATATTTACTTATTTCATTTATATTTTGGATTTTCTCTTTAAAAATAACTTTTAATGACTTCCATTTGCTACTTTCTGACTTTGATCATATCAACTATAATGATGAATAAACAAAGAACATAAAATGTATAAAATCAAACATATATTGTAAACTAATTAAATGCATGTTCCTTGTCAAAACAGGTGGATGTAGGTTGTGACCACTTGTTTTAAAATAAAGAAAATAATAGATAATTAATAATTAAAAGTCAACCTTATCACTTGTTTTCAACCATGAAACAGGAAACTAAGTATCAATTATGATGGGCCTTATACAAATCGATTTCACGAGAAAATTAGTCCGTCCGTATTACTACTAACGAAACCAATTTTAATGCTTTTGGTGTTGAAACAGCGACAACATAAATAAGTGAAAAATATTGTCACGCAAGGTACATGTAGAAAACGCTGTGTAAAAATGTTCATGTTTATACATGCTTTTCAATGGAGAAATTATTTGGTGGTCTGCACCCTTAAATGGAGTACTGTATCAGGCCATCCAGGACCAGGTCCAGGACCATGCAACCCAGCTTCTGCACAGTGTAGTACATACATACATGTACATGTAACATACATGCACAGTCTGCAAAAGAGGGTAGGTTTTAGTGATCAAAGTTCAAGAGATCCCCAGGAAGAGACCAGGGCAGTATAAAATTTACATGTGGGACAAGGAGGTTAAACACAGTAGCATGGGTGCAATACACTACCCAAACAAGAATAGTCTTATAAAAAGACAAAGTTCATGGATCATGGTGTATAGTATTTTGTTCCAACTTTCATATCTAACTAAACTGTGCACTGACTTGCCAATAAATGATTTGAGGTTGCATAATAATCCCACAGCGTTCCTAATTAACCAGTTAATTATAAACGGCGGTTAATTAACGGTAAGAAAATAAAATCCGATCTTGTAATTCAATATGTCATCATACTCTTGAACATGGTACAAGTGAGCAGATGAAGTGTGCTTGTCCACCTTTAGCTTTAAAACATTCCATTAGTTATTTTAAAATTTTGCAATTAAAAAATTATTTTCATATATAGGGGAGAGTGGGGTAACCCCAAACACCTTTTCATTTAAGCCTATTACTACACATTAAAACAACATAAGATAAAATAAACCATACCAATATTATTAAGAGTGTGTAATACTTTAATTACAACCACATTCTCATTAACCCAACCTTAATTAGTTAGAAGATATGATGAAACAAAGAAAATGGCGTCGTTCGTGATTACCCCGCGATCTGGGGCAATCCTGAAAGGTACTGGGAATTGCAGTGGGCGTAGCTGCCAGGGGCAGGGAGTTTATTGGCAATGACAAATGGATATTCGAATGAAAGAATCATGTGAATTTGGACGATCTTTAGCTTGTTTTCGTTGTTGAAAGGGATTCAATCATGTTTCACCGATGTTCATCACCGATTAACAACTCGCGTCCGGCGCGTCTGCGTGGTTTACTTAGCTCGGGCAGCTAAAGCTGCCCTCGCGAAGTAAACCACGCAGACGCATTGTTGTTAATCGGTGATGAACAACGGTGAAACTATGATTGAATCTAATTGTTGTATACTATTACATTTAAAAATCAGGGGAATATAGCCAGTGGCGGTGCCAGGAGTTTGTTTGGGGGCATTGAGGGGCAAGTTGAATTTCAGGGGAATCAAAAAATTTTCCGCAAAATTGTGTGAAAAAAGTGGAAGTTTTAGTAGTTTTGAGTTTTTACTGCCCAGTGGGGGGCATTCAAATTCAATGCATTTTGATATCATTAATAGAGTATGACATGAAAACTATGTATCAATTTTCATATTAAAAACACAAAACAATGTGCAAAATTCAATTTTTTTTTTTTAGGTCAACCATGATCCTAGCATTTAGGTCTAGGTCCAGAGACACTACAAAACCGAAAAAAAACTTTGAAAAAAAAAAAAAAAAAAAATATACCGCCACTGAATATCACAGCATTGATTTATTTCATCAAAGATATCAAGGCTAATTTAAAATCAATTTTCCAAATGGTGGCGTAGCTTCACGGCTTCATGGAGGACAAGTGTGCCCTATTCGATTTTAAAATTTAAAAAATATTTATCAAAATTGCTGAAAATCGGCTTGTGTTACCCCTGGCCTCCGCCTGTTGCCGACACTCATGACACCCCGACTCACAAGAGCTAGGCCAAGTCTCATATCTTGTACGTACGATATTCTAGACAATAGGTCCTTTATAAGTACGTCCCTGTACACTTGTTCATTCTCTTCATGGCTGTTTCCGTTATGAACTTACGCCCCTCTGAAATCAAGCCTTGGAAAAATCCTACCCTGAGGTACTCACACCTCCGTCACTACAATTTACAAAATACACTAAAATGGATCACCGTGGTGTAAAATTATACATTACTTACTTTTTGGTACAGTACAATGTAAGTCATTGTACGGCATTGTCAATGATGGCTGCAGAAAATGCAGAATTTTGAAAACAGACATTTGCCCATATTACTTTGCTGATTTTTGACCTACACACATGGTTGACCCCTCATTTTTTAAGTTAAATAATCACCTTTTTAAACAAAATAATTTCCATGTAAAGTATCCAACTTGAAAATTTTGTGATCATGCCTACCGTCACCATAACAAAATTTAATGTCTCATAGAGATAACACGGTGGCCATGGTGGCGAAGAAATTTCATTTTTTTGCTGTGAAATGCAAATTTAGTGATGAAAAGAGATGCAGGAAGTCTTCATAGTGTTATTTTTAAGGATTATATCACAAAACTGAACACGTGAGTATTTATGGTGATTAGGGTGAACCTTTGAAACTGCGACTTGAGTTCAGTGCGGCTGCCACCGACACTGTGTGCCCCGTTTTTTGTAATACTACGTAAGTCATGGCCCTATGGCGAGGAAGGAACCAATAGAGCCATGATGTGTCGGGCTAGAAAAATCCATTGTATAACCTTAAGGCCTATGGCATCATTGGACATGTAGTGATGTAGCTCGTAGTATGGGACCCTTCATAAATAACTTTGTGGGGGGGGGGGGGCTGGGCACTTGCAAATTTTGGAGTCAAAACTTTTTGACCCCCCCCTCCAGAGAATTCCCTGAAACTTTTTGACCCTCCAGTTTAGACATGTATACAAAACTTTTCACCCCCCTTTTGACTTAATCATCGCTTAGAGGCGCAGAATTGGTCAATTTGGCACCCCTCTATGAGAATGAGAGCAACATCTGGGCACATACTCAAGATTTTTAATACTTAATTGTTGATCAGGGGCATAGCCAGCTTTCTTGGTCAGGGGCCCAGGGGGGCCACTCAAATATGAGAGTGTACGAATGCGTGACCAAATATTTTCGAACACCCCCCTAAACAAGTTTTCCTCTGTGAGCAAAATGACCCCTATTAAAGCAAGTTTTTAGCGATTTCCCCAAAATTTGACCCCTAAACAAATTTTTGTCTAATTTTGACCCCACTAAACAAGTTTGTCTAATTTTGACCCCCCTAAACAAGCTTTTGTCTAAATTTGACCCACTTTACAACTTTTTAACAAGTTTTAATGGATTTTGACAACTTCAACAATTTTTTGTAGGCCTACTAACTTGTCATTGAACACTTAAAGTCTACACCTCCCGGATATACCCCCCTCCGGTATCACTTTATACTAGGCCTACATATGAATGATGAACACGATGAATTCAGAGTGTACCATGAGGCCTTCAGATGCGTAGATTGTTACATGAATCTGATTGGATTCTCGTAAAGTAGTTTTGTGAGAACATAAAATACCAATATACAGCATAATTTATCCAGAGGCAATAAAAGCAGTATTCACATCGTATTTGGTTCTGAATTCGGCACCTAAAGTTGATTATCGTGTGTATCGTGTGCCCTTTTCATGCTTTCTTAGTTTCTATTGCAAATTTAATTTCCTAAAGTAATCCAGAGAAGGGGAAACTCACAAATCTACCAGCAGGAGTATAAGGCCAAAAAAAAAAAATTGTTGTGTTGCCCTCAAGTGGGAAAATGGGAAAGTTGGGCCGGACGGTCGGAAATACATGAAATTCTCGTCTCCCCGTCTCACTCACTCTGTTGCCCCTTTTTTTCAAAATTGTCTGTTTTCTATCTGTCCCTAGTTTAAATTTGTTCCATTGCCTAAATAAATATCTGCTGTAAAATTTTAGAAAATTTGAACCCATGATTTAGGGGGGCCTCTGAGAGGTTGAACATTTGAAATGCAAGGTTGCCGAATTCGGCAGGCTTGAAGGCTTGTTTGACCAAAATTTGACAAGAATCAAATACGTTTTCTTCAAGAATGGTACTTATTTAATCATATTTAGTTACTACATGGTACATATAGGTCTGTAACCTTGTGATTGGGGTCATTGTGATGCCCCAGCAAAAAAAAAAAAAAAAAAGTTTGCTTTCCTTAATTGGAAAAATAACTATTTTCAATCTGGGCTGTACAACATTTTTATCATTAAAGTATTATTTGGTTAAAACTATAGATGAGTTGACTTCTGACGTCATAGCCTGGCAGTATGCGCATTGCGTGCATTATCGCAATTCCCATTGTTCCTTGTGTAAGAGGTACAAACCTACCAAAATAGTATTATTACCTAATCCCATAACGAGTGACTATCCAAATATTATTAATATGTTAACATGTTTTATGTCAACAATACCTACCAACACCCATCACTTAACAGACATTAAGTCTCAATCGCCAGGATCTTTAAGTGTTAAAGTAAACATAATGTCTCTTATCCTGCCGAAGTTACCCCATTTAATTACTCTCTTTAGTTTACTCAAGGCTGTGTTTGTATAAACGAGTTCAGTTATACAAACACAGTCTTGTGACTTACCTCATCCCCTTTGTAATTATTGCGATCATGTTTGGACAACACAATCGGGTTGTCAAAACATGATCCTCATTTCTATTGTATTTTCCCTTAAAACCATTAATAATACCAAAAGCCCCAAGACAATTCACACCGCATCCTAACCAGAACAATAGGTTCTGGAAAGGAATGCGGGCAAAAACTATATAAGGGAGTTGTCTCCCCAGATCTTGGTCAGTTCTTTTACGGAGCAACATTTATCTACCTGTGTAAGAATACTATTAAGATGGCTTGCTGAAGAAATAAAAGACGGCCGTTTGGCTGTCCGAGGCTTGGAACTGTTATAAATGTCTGTGTGAATTCGTCTACGTGTATTAATATCGTCTACTAACCATGTTTTAAATAGTCATCGTAAATCAACCTACAGCTTCAATATTTACACTGGTTCCCACACCAATCGTCCCGTAGCCTCTACATGTACTGGCATCTACTAGCATCTACTACTCTGTTTTGGACTGTGACCTGATGTCATATCAGTACCACCTAGCCACCGATGCAGCACTGGTTATCCTAGCGCTTATGCTCATCATCTCATTTGCATTTCTCATGCTTACTACAGCATTTATCAGCCGATGGATCACAGAATCAGAAATTCGCTATAGGCAAGCACACTTTATGCAACTCATAGCACAAGTTTTAATTTATGCCAACGGAGGAGAGCAGGAGACAGAAGTATAACCAGTTCAGTCAGCCTTTACCCTGCCGTGGACATTTTAATCCTTGCAATTCTCCATTTTATCATCTGATTTAACTTTTGGATTACCGGCGCATCTCGACCATCACTTTTATTTTCATCACCATTTGCCCCGAAGGAAGTCTTCATTTCGTCACTTTATTATTTTCATCATTTGCTTTAACTTTTGGACCTCGACGCATCAACGCTCATATTTTTCATCGCTATAACTTTTGGACATGTTTTACACTTCACCTGTGGATTATCACCGGAACAATATAATGTCATCACCATTTTGATAACTTTTAGCTCCAGTTCGCCCCGGATCACTATATATTTTAATTCAGCATCATTTCATCGCCTATTCAATTTTGACTTTCGGATCACCGTCGCATATTCTTCAGAAGACGAAATTTTCTACTGGACTGTGTCGACAACTACGTGTGCAGATTATTCACTATTCATTGGAATCCTACCCGGAGTTATTCTTCAACCTGTAAGAACTTTCAGTGTGGTATTCACTCCAATTTATATGTTTATTTTGTGTTTATATGTGGTGATATCTAATCCTCCCAGATAAGGTAATATTTATTTTATATTGTATCTCATTAATTATACCACTACTATCATAAATACACCCTCTTTAGTTTTCCATGTCATTTACATTAATTTACCCCCGTGCTTGGCCACCCCAGTACACCCCGCAACGTATTCTTTTGTATTCCATTTCCGAAAACCCCGCTTCTGAATTGTATACCGTTGTCGTTGGTGCCGTTTTAACGAATTACAAGACCATTCTCACTGCCACCTTATTTTAGAAGCAATACTACAAAACCCAAATACATTTTTAATTGGCCATTGGTGCACCCCCGTAGCTCACTCAGGATCTAATCCCCAGCACAGTCTCCAATTTGCTTATCACACTCAAATTTCGTCCATTAATACACAATGATTGGCTATGAGCATTAACATTCAAATCCCACCCTCATGGCCACCCCCCTTACTCCAACGATAATTTATGTTTCAATAGAACCATCTTCACATAATACACAACTTGTCTGCATATTAGCCGAGATCAAATTCGAAAATCTCACGGGCGACCAAAATTTGCAAATAATTCAGGAAATGAGAAACAATAGTTGTCATATTTTTAACATTAAATATATCGACACCCACCAAAATACATTTTCACTTTTTATTGAATACGGTGTAACGTTCTCAATTTTGTCCGATAATAGTCTAATCACCTATAATAATTGGTCAGACGTTGTGTTTGTAGATCAAAATTAAATAAATTATCTATATAATAATTATTTACCCCTTTTACACCTTCCGATTTTACCCATCTTCCAATCAATTATTGTTACATGTCTATATATATTTTTTTTTTAATCTGTACATGTTCCACATTTTGCATATTATCGTTAGTTCTTAGAATCTTACTGAATCTCCCTGGGCATGAGTATTTACATAAGTATCCCAGCTGTGTGGTCAGAAAACTTTCAGCCAACACTCCTTTCAGTCTCCATTGTACCCGTCAACCAAAATACTTTTAGGAGTACAATTCAAGTTCGTTTTAACAACTTGACAATTTCACAGGCTATTGAACTTATTCAATTTTTTAGCCAGTGGCAACAATTGATTCGAGGTGTTACATTAGCCCCTTTACCACAATCACGGTATGCACTGACCATCAGATACACTTCTCCTGCCGAGGTATATTCAGAAGGATTCGTAGTAGCTAATCAGGCATAATTGGCCTGTACTGCACTCAGCTTATTTGCTTTAACTATTTACTATTTACATATGTTAGTTTGTAAAAGCTTAACTTCTCACTGATGCTCTAGTGTTTAACCCCAGGCATCTCCACTCAGCAAATATTTTGTATACTCTTGAGTGTCCTTACTATTACCCTACAACCCGTTACGGAAGGGTGATTTCAGTTCAAAACATTACATTTATTTTGGACTCTTGTCAACAAAAATACAACATGGCGATGCAAAACCAATTCCAAATGACTTTGGATTTACCCCAATTTCATGGTAAACCAACGGATAACATCGCCGATTGGTTTTCAAGGATCGAAGATTCAATACGCCCTCTTGCCGAGGACGATGACGATCTGAACACTCGTCTAATATCAATCCTCCCCAAAATTAGCCGGGAACGCGTACAAAGTCTACAGAGACTTTACCCGAGACATAAAAGAGGACTACGACGCGTGCAAAGAACATCTTTGCGATGTTTTTAATAACCAAGATTTCATACGAATTTTCAAGGCTCTTTGACAGCCAGACCTCGTAAACCCGAGGAGAATATTGAAGTCTATATCGCGGAACTGAAAAATCTCACAAGCCAAGCATTTCCAGATTATTCAGTTCCCCAAAAACAACAGGAAACACTGCGCCGTTTGATTGCAGGTGTCTCCCCGTTCTCAGAGCAAAATTACATGAGAATGATGTTCAAGACATCGCCACTGCTATCAGAGTTTGCAAAAACAACGAAAGAGCCCAATTGGAGTATAAAAACACTCCACACATTGATTCTGCATCTGCCCATGTACCAATTGTGGCCCAAATCGAGTCAGTTGATTTAATTCAACCCGTCAATAACCCTGACCCTATCTTACAACAACTTTTGGAGGAATTCCAAAACCTCTCCACCTCCAACAATGCAGATTCAAAGAATATTTTGGAGGAAATAAAGCGTCAGGGTGACACTTTACAGCGCATCGCTTCAAACATGCGCCCCGATTACACCACAGAGCGGCGCGACAACAACCGCTCTCGTGGCTATGACCGTCGCCGCGACAATTACGGCAACGGCGCTCGCTACCAACATAGGTCTATGTCTTTTGATCGAGCACGCGATTTCAATCCAAATTATGATAGATCACGAAATTTTAGCTCGTCTTACGATCGCTCACGTGATTCGCGTGCAAGATCATCTTCTTTTGAACGCCCCCGCCAAAACGGCAATGGACCCCCACCGTGGCGTCAAGACACGCGCAATAGGAGCTCGCCCTCATTCAACCGAGATCGCAGCGCGTACAACGGCCGACCAGATAGATCATTTTCAGGTGACCGTAGGCCTCAAGGTAATTTTAGGCGCTATAATAGTCCTTACCCAAACCGTTCACCCTCGCAGGGTTGTTCCCCATCACAGTCACCACAACGCGACCGTAGAGTAACTTTCAATTTACAGGAAACCGTCGCTAGGTGGTGATGTGGGTCAATCACCACCTGCCTCACAAAACCCCATACTAACAGTCATGTGACCCAGGTAAATGTAGAATTCAACGAACTGAACGCAGATACTTCAGTAAATGAATTTTCTCAAACCATTATCACCAAAATTAATGGCCATAATGTTCATACATATCTTGATACAGGTTCCGGGGCCAGCCTAATCAGGCATGACACCTTACTTTACCTGACACAAAATAACCCCGTCTTCATCGGTACACCTAATATTACTTTAGTTACAGTGACGGGCACACCATTAAAGTTGTTAGGATCTGTTCAATTATCATTGTCAATTAACAATACTACTATGCGGCATATTTTTCATGTAATTTCGCCACAGGGCAGGATGAAACCCATCCTCCTCGGGCTAGATTTTCTATCAAAACATGATATTTCAATCCATTTCAAACACGGTAACCTCCGTTGTCAACAACACCAAATTCCACTCTTAAGGAAAAGGGACCTTATACCTGAACCTTGCAAAGTTTTTCTACCTACCAATGTAATACTCCCAGCAAGATCTGAAACTATTGTTCAAGGATTTCTGAATATTGATCACCTCAGTAGCGCTAGAGAACATTTCACAGGCTATGATTCAGTTTTTGAAGCCACCAAACTAGATAATGATTTTGTTCAAATAGCACACAGCGTCGTCAAATCAGTAAACAATGAAGTCCCTGTCAACATAGCAAACTTTACAGATCAACCTATTGAGTTACAATTGGGCACTATTATAGGCAAATTGTACCCATGTGCAAATATCCCCGTTGGATATTTTCAAATCCTCACAGCTAATAACCAAATGTCAGACCGAGTGCCAACTGCAAACAAAGTTAACAAACAAAGCCCCATATTTGACTTGTCACATACGGACCTGACCAAGACTCAACAACAACAAGTTCAATCTTTACTTCTTGAGTATGCTGACGTGTTTTCTACAGAGGAGCACCCCTATGGTCAAACAGACCTAACTACACATTCTATTGATACAGGGGATAATCCTCCAGTCAAACAACGAGCATACAGAAACTCACCAAAAATCAGAGCTGAAATCGATAGGCAGTGTAATAAACTTCTAGAGCAAGACTTGATTGAGACCAGTGATAGTCCCTGGTCATCTCCAGTAATATTAGTTAAAAAGAAACCAATTGGCAATGAACCCCCTACCTACAGGCTCGTTTTAGATTATAGAGCCGTAAATCGATCCACAAAGAAAGATTCGCACCCTGTCCCCTCTTTGGAAGAAACAATTGAGAGTTTAGGCGGAAATAAATTTTTCAGTTGCATGGATCTGTCCTCTGGATACCATCAGATACCAATGACCCCCAGGATCGTCCGAAGACTGCGTTTACGACTGGGGTCAACCTCTACCAGTGGAAGGTCATGCCCTTTGGCCTTTGTAACGCTGGTCAGTCGTTTCAGCGCCTAATCGAGAAGGTCTTCCGAGGTATAAGATGGTCAAAGGTCGTCTGCTACTTAGACGACATTTGCTGTTTTGGACGTACATTTGAAGAAAAATTATCGAACCTCCGAGAAGTCTTTGAACGTTTACAAGCAGCAGGCCTTAAACTAAACCCCAAGAAATGCACATTTTTCAGCAAAGAAGTTCACTTCTTAGGTCACGTGATCTCAGGTCAAGGATGCTCACCTGACCCCCGTAACATTCAAAAGGTCAAAGACTGGCCACGCCCCACGAACGCAACCCAAGTACGTGGATTTTGTTCACTAGGATCTTATTATAGACGTTTTATCAAGAGTTTCAGTGAAATTGCCAATCCACTAAACAAATTAACTCAGAAAGATGTACCCTTCATTTGGGATGATGAATGTGAGAAAGCTTTCACCACCCTCAAGACGGCTTTAACGTCGTCACCCATCGTCTCACATCCTGACTTCTCTCTGCCTTGGACTTTGTATACCGATGCTTCAAACACCAGCATAGGTAGCGTACTAGCACAACGTGACCTCAACGGCAAAGAGCATGTTGTTGCATATTTTTCAGCTTCTCTCTCTAAAACAGAGCGCAAATGGTCCACATTTGACAGAGAATTCTATGCCATTGTAGCATCCATACGTAGGTTCAGACATTACCTCAGAGAATCGACATTCACTATCATTACTGACCACCGACCACTTTTAGCATTACGCAAATTAGATTTGACCTCTGACCTAACAGGCAAACGCACAAGATGGGCATTAGAATTAGACCCTCTAGACTTCACTATCATACACAAGTCTGGATCTAAGCATACAAATGCAGATAGCCTCAGCCGCTATCCCTACTCTGACGCTGAAACCAGTAACAACGAGCTACCAGTACAAGACATATTCGTGATTGACCATGACACCACAAATAATATGAATAACCAAGACATTCTAGGTCCAGATGGTGACGAAACTCCAAATGCTGACAACTCACCAGAAAACATTCTCTCTTTTTACGAAGACGACCTATATGAATTACAACAGGCTGACCCACATATCAGAACAGCAATTTCATGGCTACATGACAACAAACCAAGACTACCCAAACAGAGGATCAGTATCTACTAGGACTTTGGAAACAGCGCAAACATTTAACAATTGCCCCAAATAAACTTCTATATAAGAAATATACCAACCCACAATATGTTGAACCCATTATGCAAGTCATAATTCCAGAACAACACGTACCAACAGTATTAGGTCAATTACACGGCACACCTCTTTCTGGACACGCATCGACGCAAAAAGCGCTACAAATTGCAAGCTCGTGCTGCTATTGGCCACGCATGGCAGATGACATATATGATTATTGCACTACATGTGAAGCATGTCAGAAACATGCAAACCCTGTCCCCACCATGAAAGCGCCACTGCGCCCAATACAGAAGCCAAGGCGAAGCCATATTGCAATTGACATAACTGATATGCCTGTGACACCATCCGGCCATTGCTGTATTCTCACGGTAACCGATTTATTCACAAAATATATCGAATTGTACCCAATGAAAAATCAGACAGCCATATCAGTTATAGAAGCTTTATTTGACCATTATGTACCAAATCATGGTCTACCAATTAGTATCCATTCAGATCGAGGCGCTGCTTTCGAATCACGCGTATTTCAGTCACTATTGAAACAATCAGGTGTAACAAAAACGCGCACAACTAGTTATAGGCCTAATTGCAATGGTCAAGTTGAACGTTTTCATAAAACTCTCAAAGACCAACTGACTAGACGTTTAGAAGCAAATGGACTAGACTTACATTCATGGATAGACATACTCGGGCAAGTTAAACTTTGTTATAACGCCACAGTTCACTCAACAACAGGATTCTCCCCGTATTCACTCGAAAAAGGTGAGGAACCGTTACTACCTATACACATCCTTTTAGGTAATATTGATGACTCAAATGACACCCAAGTACATTTACCCGATGATCATCATAGGTATCTCAACAATTTACAAACACGTTTGCGTACCGCTTATGAACTAGTTCAGTCACATTCTGCAACAAGTAAACAATCACAAGCCCACTATTATGATAGATCAACCAGATTTACCCCATATGAACGATTGGATTTGGTCATGTTACGCAATGAGAGGAGACCCACAAAATTAACGCCACGTTGGCTAGGCCCCTTTAAAGTAATCGATAGAACAGAAGATGGCAGAAATTACAGAATAATTAACCACATGTCAGCATCCGCACGCCCCACGACAGTACATTATGACAAGTTAAAACCATATTACCCCCCAACAGTTTCACATGACATTCCCACTAACTTAAACCCCCATCAATCCACGCCAACCCCCAGTTTAGACCCTCCCCCGCCAACAGTCACGCTGCGCGCGACATCACTTGCGCCTACTGCCACTTTAACTGATGCATCCGCGACTCCCAACTCGCAATTATCAAACTCACCAAATCCCGAACTCACTCCTTCCAGAACAGGTCGTAGGCGTATGCTCCCTACAAAATTAAATGATTACGTACTCTATCAATAAAACCTACAATATATGTCAACGCAATATAAACCTCTTGCTGATCCTCAAATATTTACCTTTGTAATCAATACCCAATATGTCATTATTGATACCATGCATTATGTATTTATTCACATGAACCAGTCGTATATTAAGACCCTGCAGGATGATTTACAATTTTATGTATATGTATGTTTTTTTTTAATTTTATGTCTGTATTTACATGTGTTATTTACTGTATGTATCTCCGTTTAATATGTTTAGTCTTTTATGTAATCCAATATCTATATGTATATTAGGTTTCTAAGATGTACCAGCTTATTAGGCCAAATAATACATAATATTCCACGCCTAGGCTGAACATTTTACCACATGTACTTGCATTTCGATACACATCTAGGCCACACAATGATCACCATTTATACCTTTGTATCAATCATGCACGAACACATAATCACACTTCCCTGGTTTGAGATACACTTACATGTAGTACGCACAAACTTTAATAAGCTATTGCGACCTTTCAAAACAAAAAGAAGGAAAACAAATGGACACCCACATTAAACAAAATAAAGTGAAGCACATTTCATACAAATTAATGTGGGCAAACATCCATATTTACTTAACGACGAAACGTCACAACACCTTTCACTTTGCGTACTCCAGGCTATAATGACATGTTTTTTTATTTACATCATAGCTATGTATCTCAAACCAGCGACCCTGTGCAATCATTTTGTTTTGATGTTACAAATATCTGTTATTGGTTTTTTTTACATTCTTTTATTTACATGTATGTCCATCATGACTAACAATAACCCCCCCAACCTCAACGGCTAAACGGCCTGTTTCTTTCTATCATGGATACAACTTACAAATCAGTCCCATTTACAATTACGGCTATTGCCCTATTATCGAAATATTCGATCTACATCCGAAGATGGTTCCAGAAAACATTACCGTCCGTGGAACGTAATACTACCTGCATCCACAAACCAACACCTACATGTCAATCGTCCATCGAGGCACACACCTTGCGTGTAGACCTCAAATTCCCAGTAGAACCGGACACCAACAATCCCCCACCTTCACCAGCCCTAGATAGGACCCCTGATGCCCCATTATACTTTGCCCGAGAATATAGTCCCCTACCCTTACGAGCTTACTCCCTCGTCCGCTGCCTCCATTTCCTTGCAAAATACGCCCAAAACCAACCAGCAGACTCCGAGCTCACAGAAGTCCCCGCCCACGATATCCTCGATGTAGCTAATTTTTTAGATTCCAATTGTTTACGTTTTGAATGGGCAAACAAACTCATAAAACGGATGACCCTGGTTAATGCCCCTTCAACAATAGCAGCAATCGCTAGACAGACATGCAGAAAACCACCCGCCAACATCATAGATATACCACCCCCACTAAAAATAGCAATCGACCATCTCCGGACCCTCTACCCCCTCAATCTCTACCCTGACCTTTTCCCAGACACAGAAGCCATATTCGATTTAATAATCAACCCGCACGCATTTCCCCAACGAACACCCTTCCTTGTATTACCACCCAACACTACCCACCCACCAACCAACCAGCATTGGCAGTTGCCCCCACCCTCACCAATCGATATGACCCCCCTTTACCTTTGGATTACATCAATAACCAACCTTCACGACACAGAACTACAAGAACAAGCTCGTCTGGCACAAAATCAGTCCATGTGCGCAACCTGCTCCCACCAAGGAGAAATGGACCCTCCAGCCAGACGAAAATTTGTACTCCCATGTTGCGCTTACCCAGTACATTTACAGTGCTGGGAAACGTTTCATTCTGAGCCCACACTCTTTGGATTCACCACAATCTGCATCCAGTGCGGTCAGAATCCCATGTCCCCAGCCAGTCCCCAACCCCCAGCCAGTCCCGAACCCACACTCAACCAAGAGACTGACACTAACAACACTGACCCTCCAAATACCAACCAACCTACCCTTGAGTGATTTCACCCTATAACCCACTTTATTTAAGTCATATCAACCCATCCCTACCCAAAAAGGACAAATAAGTATATGTAAATGAAACAAGTCAGATAAATGAAGGTATAGATGATTCAACAATGATACCAATTCAATATTAACTCCGTCCTTCCCCCTTCATTTACATCTATTCAACAGGATCTATACTATACCACTCAAATTAAAACTTTCGGACTTACCAAACAAATAATCTCAAGACAGCCACCAAATTATTGTAAATACTTTTAACATGATTGTGTGTGAGAATCTCATCTATGAGTCTATGCAAGTGCATCTATAATAAATATGTGTACCTTAAGTATTTTGTGTGTGAAGTAGTTTAGTTAAAACATTAACAGTACATCTATATCCAATCTACCTCAGAAAAATTTGTACCTTTCAATATTGTGTGTGATTATGACAAAAAGGTTTAATCTTAAAAGAACACATATGTGTACTAAATCTTTATGTGTAACCAAATTCAAATATATTTATTCACTATATTGTATGTAAAGTACTTTACAACTATAACGGTGCATATTTAAAATCTACCTCAGATGAATTTGTACAAACATTTTACTAACTTGTGTGTGAAGATATTATATATATACATTCCTATGTCATAACAAAAGTGTGAATTAATATAAAAATACAGATACATAGCAATCATTAACACACCCCCACCCAACACACACACACGCCATGATCGCAAAATTTTGAAATCTTATTTTATCATATTATGTTTTCACAATCTATGATTTTATACTGTACCTTCATTTTCATATACCTTAGCCATGATCCCTCACAACAAATGAGGCGGGTAAACGCGACAAGGCACCTACCGTTACATGAGCTCCTGCTTTGACTGCATATACAGCCCAATATATTTATTTAATTTTATTTAGCTCTTCTTAAGAAGTAAAAACACGGAGTTTGTAAGCGCACCGATCTGGTAGTACTCCATGGAGACTAGGTAAAGCATCATTCGGATATACCAGCTGGACAATCCCTTAACAGAGTGATGTGATAAGCCGCTCAGTCAAACTGGGTCCACAGGGTGATACGGAAAGTTTGACGCTTAAGGCATCCCCATTTCCAAATCATTTAATTAACCAAATTCTCAGCATCATGGCGTCATCATATTCAATCACAAAATCACACACAACATTAAAACAACACCACCACATTAATTACAAATCTCTATATTTTCTTTATAGTAATAGATACCCTATCAGTGAATCACAAAACCGCTACAAACCAATTATATTTATAAGCATGTTTACACATCCTAGTGTAAACTACCACTACCAGCAACCAAAAAGTTGATATTAGTATATTCAAAGATAAACCAAAACAAACACTAGAATTATACAGGTTCTGCGCAAACACTGCTAGAGTAATCGACTTATCAGTAATGGCTTGGCACCCGTCTCAGGTTCCCGCATCGTGCCAATACACATAATGAGCAAACATGCTCTTGTGGGCCAACAAACAGGTACCAAGCAATACTGAAGTTATGAAAACCAAATGATTCATAAATTACTTGTGTAGCTAGTCAACTATTTATGTTGTGTAAATTTCATTCATATTATTTATAATCTTCGTGTATGTATAATGGAATGAACAGGAGGTACATGTACATTGTACTAGAACTATAACCGAAACTACCTCACATTTGACTTGAATTTACATGTTCATGTTCCTCTTTCTGTTCATTCCACATGACAAATTCGTTACGTCCATACAAATGCTTGTTCATTATAATTGTATAAATATGTATATATGTACTAGTATGTTATACCTTTTCCATTCCTCGGTACCACCCCAGCCCATTTCAAATTCATTTTTTTTGTTGTTCAATCCCAAACTTATCTACTTACATTCATGCCCCCAAAGGCACCTCCCACCGAACGAACTTATAGTAGTGGATATCCACTACTGTCAGTTCAAGTTCATAACGCGGGAGCGTTACTTTTCCAAGGGGGGATGTGAATGTAAGAGGTACAAACCTACCAAAATAGTATTATTACCTAATCCCATAACGAGTGACTATCCAAATATTATTAATATGTTAACATGTTTTATGTCAACAATACCTACCAACACCCATCACTTAACAGACATTAAGTCTCAATCGCCAGGATCTTTAAGTGTTAAAGTAAACATAATGTCTCTTATCCTGCCGAAGTTACCCCATTTAATTACTCTCTTTAGTTTACTCAAGGCTGTGTTTGTATAAACGAGTTCAGTTATACAAACACAGTCTTGTGACTTACCTCATCCCCCTTTGTAATTATTGCGATCATGTTTGGACAACACAATCGGGTTGTCAAAACATGATCCTCATTTCTATTGTATTTTCCCTTAAAAACCATTAATAATACCAAAAGCCCCCAAGACAATTCACACCCGCATCCTAACCAGAACAATAGGTTCTGGAAAGGAATGCGGGCAAAAACTATATAAGGGGAGTTGTCTCCCCAGATCTTGGTCAGTTCTTTTACGGAGCAACATTTATCTACCTGTGTAAGAATACTATTAAGATGGCTTGCTGAAGAAATAAAAGACGGCCGTTTGGCTGTCCGAGGCTTGGAACTGTTATAAATGTCTGTGTGAATTCGTCTACGTGTATTAATATCGTCTACTAACCATGTTTTAAATAGTCATCGTAAATCAACCTACAGCTTCAATATTTACACTTGCCTGGCAGGATAAGTGCACATCATATTTTATTTAGGGCCTCTGCTTTTAAAACTCCTGCCACTTTCCAATAAAATGATTGAACAGTGTAGTGGTTGTATGCGGTTCACTCAAGTATATCAAGTCCCCTGCCTTTGTTGATATAAACATTGAGGTCAACTCATCTAGATACATCCCCCAACCCCCTTAAAATCTTTGTTATGAACATGGATATAGTACATAATAACAGCATATAGCAGGGCTGTCAACTTTTTGGAATTGCTTGGCGTGAGACAGAGCCGTACCGGGATGTGTCGACTACAATGTTCATTTTGACCCATGATTATTTGAGAAGCGCCGGGGGTAGGGGGGTGGGTGGGGGGTAGGGGGGTGGAGGGGGTAGGGACGACAAATTATTTGACGACTGATGCGTGAGATTTTACTCATTTTCCAGCATTTTGCGTGAGATTTACTAGCTAGGAGTGAGATTATACTACCTTGGCGTGAGACCGTGAGAAAGTGACCCAATGCATGAGACTCATGGCCAATGCGTGAGAGTTGACAGCCCTGCATATAGTTTGAAGAATAATTAAACATAACTTGAAATAAAAACATAACTTGAAAATGTTCATAACCATTGATATACTGCATAAACTTTAAGTTTAATAAAACACCTAAAAGTGACAGTTCCTTGGAGCAGTTTGTCCATAGCTTAAATCAGTGTTGCTTTGCGTTGATGTCCATTAGTCATTTTCTTTTGGTCTTCTCCTACAACTTGATGAACATTCTGATACTGTTCTTCAGACTTTGCTGCTGACAGGTATAATACAAGCTAAACTTCATGTTGCTTCACACCATGCTCTGCACAATAGTTGATACATTCAATGCATCAATATTTGCTAGTGAGGCTTGGTTTGTAGCGGAGTCTGACCAGGTTTCAACTGGTTCCGTTAGAAACTCATGGTATATTTGCAAACTGTTTTAAAAAGCATGAACCAGGAATCAACTAAATCTGTAAGTGTTGTAGACTCAGTGATAACTGTGGAGAACTTGGGCTTTCCAAATCCAGTTCCAAAGTAGTCCTTTGGGGCATTCCACTTGTGGTTTGCATGTTAGAAGACTATCAGCCAGAGCCTGTCACTCTCCTGTTGGTACCTTGTTTATGAATACTAGCGGTACGATGGAAATGGTAATCATGGCAATTGGTATCGCTTTTAACATGCAGCTCAATTATTACGCGGTTAGTGATGTGGTAGGCCTACCATTTGTTGCCTCTACTTTGCAAATGACTTCCTTAGCATGCTTAGCATCAAATCTTTTCCGTAATTGTTGTACCAAACACCCTTTTTACTTATTTTTTCTTTGTCTTTCCCTTTTTTCTTTCAGTTTCTCTTTCTCTTTCCTGCGTTCCATTTTCTTTCTTTTTCTTGCTTGTTCACTTTCTTTCTCTCTCTCTTCTTTCTTTCTTTCTTTCTGTCTGTCTATTTTTTCTTTGTCTTTCCCTTTCTTTTCGTTTCTCTCCCCCCTCTCTCTTGCTTCCCCTTGTTTCTCTTTCTTTCTTTCTTTCTTTCCCTCTTTCTTTCCCTCTTTCCTTCCCTCTTTCCTTCCCCTTTTTACTTATTTTTTCTTTGTCTTTCCCTTTCTTTCTTTTCGTTTATCTCTCCCTTTCTCTTTCTTGCTTTCCCGTTGTTTCTCTTTCTTTCTTTCTCTCTCTTTCTTTCTTTCCCTCTTTCCTTCCCTCTTTCCTTCCCCTTTTACTTAAATTTTCTTTGTCTTTCCCTTTCTTTCTTTACGTTTCTCCCTCCCTTTCTCTTTCTTGCTTTCCCGTTGTTTCTCTGTCTTTCCTTCCCTCCTTCCTTCCTTTTTTCCTTCTTCTTTCTTTACATAGGCATAAATCCCGGGGTGAGTAATAAATTCCTCAATATTTTGATATTGGGGGCATGGTCTACTGAAACACCTCCATGTTGACGGGTTTCTTTCTTTCTTTCGTTCGTTCTTTCTTTTATATTTGTTTCTGTTTCATCAAGTAGGCCTATAGCAACATTGGGTTTCAAGAAGGTTGAGCTACATAGGCGTAAATTCTGGTGGTGGGGTGGGGATACCCCCCCCCCAATTTTTGACAAAATTAACCTCATTTTTGGCCAAACTTAAAAGTGCCATTTTTTGCGGTCTTCATGCGAATTTGTTCCACTTTTGCACAATATAATTCACCAGTAGGCCTAATTAGCTTGCCATAAATTATTCTGTCGCCAAGATGCTGGCTTCACTGTATGTCTATTACAAGAAATTGATTTAAATGGACCCATCCCCATGTCAAAAGAAATCTCGCCATTTGTGCAGTGGCCGGGCTACTTGAATTTGATAGACTGCCCAGCATCTTACAAACTCACAATACATGTAGTTCTCAGCTCTCTTCTTACTATTCTTAGATTATCTGATTCAAATTGCAGTACTTGAAGAACCTCGGCAACCCGACCCGCACATGCGATGAGTCAGATGATCATGTCCATCGGAGCTGAATGCACTGCCTGCTGTATCCTCTATCGATACGATCAATATAACGGTAAATCGTAGAGTCGGCAGTCCTTTAAAACTTCCTGTAAGAGCTCACCTCTTTAAGGGATTATCTTACGAAGACTATTTTATATTATAATATGAAAGGATGACATTATAATAACAATAGGCTACGAGTCAGGTTTGAACGTTTTGTATTTGAAGGAGTCAGAAAAGTGCCTGAGCAGCGTAAATCGTGTGTTTTGTGCGATAAAGTAAACCCTGGCATCCCCCCACCACAAAGTATTTATGAATGGTCCCTTACCCTAAGGGGTGGTGCAATAATTATGTGTATCCGGGGTGAATTCTCAAAATGGTCTGCCAAAATCGCCCCCCCCTTTGGCCGTGCCAAAAACCTTTGCCCCCCCCTTTCGACGTGCCAAAAACCTTTGCCCCCCTTTTGACGTGCCAAAAATCTTTGCCCCCCTACACATGCAAGATTTTGGGGAACCCGAATTTAAAACCTTAAATTGCCTTAACATATAATGCGAGCGCAGCGAGCAGTAAATTTTGCATATTTGAACGTGTTCAATAACGCTTTTCCCACGCCTTTTTAGGGCGTAATATAAACGGTGCCCAAAATATCTGTGCCAAAATTGCTTGCCCCCCCCCTTTCGACCTGCCAAAAATCGCTTGACCCTCCCTTTCGACCTGCCACATATGAATTTCTTGAGCCATTATTGTCCACCTAACACAGACAGTTAAATAGAACCCAACAGTCTGATACAGCTATTGATTTTATCTTGTTTGCACAAGTACTTATATGTTAGTGTAATTTCTATTGTCCTCCCCTACCCTACCATGCATGCACACACATTTTGTGCAGATGAAAAACTGACAAAAAGTTTTAAATTTCATTATTTCCTTCTGTTTTATGTGAGCTATCATGATTGCCAAGAAAATTACAGAATATTTTTCTGAATACCTGTCGTCTATGATTATGTATTTTATTTATCATTAGAGGTAAAATATCTCAATAAAACAAGCGCTTAAACTGCACCGGAAGTCTCTAAAATTGAAGCTACTTTGTATACAGTTCAATGGAAATTTGTTGGAAGTCGGCAACTCAATATCTGGGTGAAAATGAAACAGAGGTGCTGATTGGAAGTTGGAAAATACGGTAGTAAATTTCAACCAATCAACACAAAGTTAATATAGAATTGTTCAGCACAAGACAAGGTTATCAGTGGACTTTCTGTAATTTTCATAGCTTATGTGGTTGCGAAGTTATGATGCTTGGTAAACTTCGTAGTATGTTCAGAACATCATACTAATTCACTTTCCCAATGGACTACCAAAACATGCCACCTTCGATGTACAGCTGTAATTTTCTCCCATATATGTTTCACTTACCATTTCATGTTTGCTCAAGCTTGACCAGCACATGGTGAAGAATTTATAGAATCCATTTTCAACATGTATGTTCCTTCAAAATGACAATTTCATGTCAATATTCCCAGCAGCAGCTTCCTAAATGTCCAACTTTCATGAATTGATCAGAGATGTTATCATAGCATGTTCTGACCTTTATGACAATGTGCTTGGCCAAGCCTCCCAATTGCCATATCAACTCCCAACCACACTCATTGGGAGATGGCTTCTTCCCAAATGCAGGATAGGATGTTTTTTTCCCATCTCATTCCTTGCACTGGCTGACCTATTCTTCAATACCATCTAGTGCAGAGAATAAGAACTATGCCTCAATATGATGATAATATGCACACATGTTCCAGATAATGATGCAATATTGCACACATCATTGCACATGCATGGCATGCTATGTCTTGAAATACCCTCCACTCAAGCATGCAAGCATTAACCAATGAGGAGTTAACATGTTGGCAATTTAGAAAGTGTTGCCATTTCATTTCTTTCTGCACACATTGGGGTGCTATGGATTAAATGCTCTGTGGACACACAGTGACTTTTTTATTGCTTGCACTGCCTTGGGCTGTATTGAGGTGTAATAATTGGAAATCGTGATTTGGGGTTATGTTTTGGAGTATATACATTGAACATATACAGCTGAAATTTGACTGTGGATATTTAAACTTTCTTGAACAAAGTGAGTACAAATTGGGGATCATATTTTTCAGACATGGAATAAGGACTTTTAATGCAAGCTGAAAGTGGTAGGTATAGAGGAATTTTTATAACTGGTGTAGTTATCATGTTTTGAAATATACACTCTTTGACAGCTCTCTCCGTGCCTGTTTGAATGCCTGGTAATACCATGTACCCATACACTAGGTATGGGTACATGAGACCAGGTATAACTTCGTAGTGCAAAATTACATGAAAATTCTCAAAATAGCAGTGTGAAATGTCATCATACTGCTCTGTTATACTTTGTTCATCACTCATTTTACGGTTTTAATTTATTTAATAAAAATATGATTTATATATGATAATTTAAAGCAAAATCTAAGCTATCTAAAGCTGTTTCTGTAAGCTGAATATGTTACTTATAACTCAAACGCTGATCGTTGGAAGAAAAAATTGCTCATTTATATGGCCTATCTCTCACTACACAAATTTTGTGCATTCAGCCTTGCAGAGTGACTTGATGCTTATGTGGACACAAGAAATTCATATGAAAAATGCTTGCCCCCCCTTATGGCCTGCCAAAAATATTTGCCCCCCTATAATTCACCCGGGGGTACACATTTGCACCACCCCTAAGACTAGTATAAAGTAAGCTTTAAAAAATTATAAATACTCTTACTTTTTCCTACTTGTGCATGCTGACATTCCGTGTGCTGTTTTTCTGACAACCTTGGCCACTGGCACTGGATACACTGCACAGCTTTATTACATCAAGTTGTCAAGTTTCATCGTGAAAAAATTCCCTGTTCATGTGTGTTTACAGCCATTTCAATTTTCATAGGCCAGAGTTCAAGGCTTTACTAAAACTTTACACGCCATACACAGGCCGTGTTGACTTTTAAGTGCTTTTGACCAATGAAGAGAAACGTTTTTCCTAAGTGGTAAAAGACAATTGAGCTAATTGGTCAAATTAGAGTCGCTTTACAGCCGCGACTACAACTTCTCACTGGATGTACTCTGGAGCTTCTCCGGATTACCCCCAGGGCTACTCTGTAGCGGTGTACCGTAACGCGAGTCAAAAATCCGTGGACTACTCCTATCCGGTTTTCCACGGTGTACCTCCCGTAGAGACAGACTATAGCGGAGTACCTCTAGAGGTACTCCGTAAAAAAAAAATGTGATGATCTGTTGCCAGATTGAATGCTATTTTTCTCAATTTAGCTTTATTGTATGCTTTTATTAGGATATATTAGGGATTTCTGTTCTTTCTTTCTTTCTTTCTTTATTATTTTTCAAATATATGTTAATAGTATAATAAATTAATAATAGAAAATAGTAAACAAGTAAATAGGCCTACAAAATACACAAACAAGTTCAGAAATAAGCAAGTAAAATTAATGAAGTAAATAACTGACTAAATAAATTTATAAATGAATAAACAAGTAAATAGAATAATAGGTAGGCCTAATTAAATTAACAAGTAAAAACTACACAAATAAAGTAAATAAGTAAACATTTGTATTAGGCCTAAATTTTTTTTTAAATGAACAGTACTCGTAGGCCTAGGCCTATGTAAAATAATCAATAATAGAATGCTAATAATTATCATTAACTTGGTTGTTATTTAGCTTTTTAATTTGATTACCTGTTTGCTTACATGTTTTTTCATTTGTTTGAGTAGGCCTGCATTTGTATGTTTTAAGCATTTTTCTTTGCATATTATACTTGAATGATTGGTCATTTTATAGCTAATATTTATTTTAGGACCCCACTTTTATTCATTTATTTTTTACGCTTTTATTAAATTTATTATTAGTTTTATATTTATTATTTATTTACGTGTATTATATTTTACTTATTTGCTTTTTAATTGTTTAGTAACTTATTTAAATATTTACTTTTTAATTAATAAGTGACCAATCATTCAAGTATAATAAGCAAAGAAAAAATGTTTAAAAACAAACAAAATACGGCCTACTCAAACAAACGAAAAACACATATCAAACAGGTAAGTCAAATTAAAAGATGAATAACAACCAAGCAAAAAAATATGAAAACTGTGAATAACATCAATGAAAGATTAGTAGGCCTAAGGCCTAGCCAAACGAATCAAAACCAAACTGTATTGCAAGAAGGTGTATTATAGGCCTAGGCCCACGCCTTGCAACAGTAAAGTAATGCGGTGGAAAATGTTAGGAAAACAGCGTAAAAACAAGAAATTAAGAAGTAGGCCCTAGGCCTATAAATTATGAGTAAATTTTAACTGTAATAATAAACCCGGGTACGGTAAATAAACAAACAACATGAGAATGTGGAACCGCGAACCGCAGTATGCACACAGGAACAGAACGTCACACAAGCATCTCAAGTTAGCAAAACTAAAAACATAACAAGGAACACAAAATTAAATAATGATTAAAAATGATTTTAAACACAAATTGAGAAGAAGTCGTAGGCCCTACTGGTACTGTCGTTAAACAAAAGAACAAGTTTCTACAAAGGAAACAACCACTAAAGAGAAACAAAATGTCTCCGTGATATCGGCAAGTGATTCTCGCTTCGTGCGTAACCGTACATCTTCCTGGCCCTGGCCCTATGCAAACGTGCAAACATGGTCAATCAATTAATCAAAACAACAAACGTTCGCTTTGCTAAAAATAGCTAGGTACGCGCACTAGTACGCGGCCGATTACGCGTTCGGCGAGTTGTTTACCGCTGCCGGTCAATGACCCGTTTGGCTGCGGTTGTACACCGGAGCTGACTTCGGTGTTACTCCAGGGTTGGCTCGTGGCTGACAGCTATCAGATGTACTTCAGAGTAGCTTCTTAAGAGTACCTTTGGAGTAGCTCCGATATGGCGTATCCAGAAGTTGGCACTAGTATAGCACCGGAGTTGGCTTATAGACAGACAATGGATGGAGTAACAGCGAAGTAGCTCTGATATGGTGTATCCACTATGGGTTTGCTAAGGTGTAGCTACTTGGGAGTAGCTTCAGAGTAGCTCTATTAAGGTGTAGCTTCAGGGCTACACCAGGTGTAGCCGCGAAGGTAATCCGCCGCGGTGGTAAACCGTGAATGAGAATCTGGATGTGTATAAACAAGTTCAACGCTCGATTTACAAAGAGCTCGTATGCCAAATAAATTTGTGCATGGCCATGCATTGATGACCATTTTGGTCCAGAAATTATACTCGAATTTGATACTGAAATTCATGAATATGGCGCTTTTATCTCAATTCTGCCGATACACAGTTCGCCCAGTTATTGCACAGAGTACAAGGTAAGTCATATAGATGTATGGATATATGAAATGACAATTTAAAAAAAAAAGCTTAAAGGGGCATTTCGTGATCCACAGCCTCATCCCCCACTTTTCTCAAAAAAGTTGAGATTTTTATATCACTGGAAACCTCTGGCTACATAATGTTTATGTACAAAATATTTCTTGCCGATTAATTGCGTTTAGCAAAGATATCGTGAAATTTGAATTTCGTTCTGGTGCACCAGAACGAAATTACAACGCATTGTAGGCAACCCAGGCAAACCTTAGTTATACTAAAATGCAGTAAACCTTTGACGAGCGCGTATTGTAAGGATACATCGCATATTTACTGCGTTGCACGCACTTGTCTCTGATTGGCTGCTAAGGCGATTAACGGTTGCTGAGTGGAAATTTATGAATGAACTGTGCGCCGTACGCGTTGTTAGCGCCGAATTTGCAACATCACGGAAGTCGCGCTCGTCTAAGGTTTGCTGCATTTGAGTATAACACATTTGCTAGTCAGTCAAATTCGCCGACAATGTCAATGCATTTTTACATAGAAATTTAAAACAAGTGCCCGAAGAAAGAAACCTACATAAATATGTTTTCTATACTTCACTTGACCCAAATATATGATTTTTTATGGTGATAAGTCACCCGCACATGGAATTTTAGAGGGATTTGGATAGCATTTCCATTAAAAAAAGCTGCTATCATAATGAGACTAAGATCTAGAAACACCCCGAAATGCCGTTTTGGGGAATTTTGCTAGCTGAAACTTTTTGATGAAAGTCAATCTTTGACAAGATGTAACTTTGCTACGGAAAGTGCTATGAAAAATGGTTTTCAGTTTTGGCTTTGTTTACTCAAGGGCTTTAATTTGATATATAAAATGATGCAGTTTGATGGCAAATTTAAATTCACCTAGCATACCTACGCATTGCATTGACTGTCTATGGAGCAGTGTAATACACATAATCATGCATAACTCGCTAACGCAATATCGGAAGCAACTGAAATTTTGGGAATAGGTTTTTTCGTGGATATCTAATGAAAAATGACATAATTAGAGGATGCTAGGATCACGAAATACTCCTTTAACTTAAATTTTTTTAATTTTTAAATTTATAAAACTGTTTAATACTGTAAAAGGGCCTGGGGTTCTGTGATTCACAGCCTCATGAATTGCGATCCTCATCTCCCAACATGCCAACTTACCGTATTTCCTTAAATACGCCCCCGGGCGTTGCATTTTTTAGAACGATAATTTCCGTTTATAAAATAATTTATAGGTAAACTTAAGGGCTGTGCAATATTCCAAACAGCTCGCTAAAAATCGCTTGTTCTCTGCCCTTAAAAATTCTTTGCCCTGCCCTTGCGCATGCCAAATTTTGGGATCCCAATTTACATGTTATGAAGCGAAGTGAGCAGGAAAATTTGCATATTTAAGCGTTTAGAGCGTTTTATTTAAAAGGCGACCCATGAATGCGTGCAAAAAATCGCCCCCCCTCACGGCTCGCCAAAAATTGCTTCCCCCCCTTTCGGCTTGCCAAAAATTTCTTGCCCCACCCAGGGCTCATAATTATTGCACAGCCCCTTAAAACTCGCGCTAAAATTATAAACTATGAACTAGAAACACTGACTTCTGGTTCATTCCGGGTTTCCGATCCAGATTTTCGCCAATTATTGACGCTATTATCGACCATGTAGGCAACTTGGTAAGCTTAAGGGCTGTGCAAATATTTATGAGCTCCCCGGGGTAAAATTTCCAAATGGCTCGCCAAAATCGCTTGCCCCCCCCCTCGGCTCCCCAAAAATCGCTTGCCCCCCTCTTGGCACTGAGCACTGATAAAAAACAAACACACTCTCGTATTCATTTAAAATTCCTTAATTTGACCATGATTATGATTAAATTCAATTTACCTCTTCCCCCTGATGTCCGAGTCCGTCGAATCAACATCACCCCCATTTAATATTGTGATTACGTTCAAAATCAGCATTGTGCTAGTATGAGTTTTGCACACTGCTTGTAGCTCTCTCCACATGTTTAAGGGGGTACTACACCCCTGCACAATTTTGTGCCTATTTTTGCATTTTTCTCAAAAATTATAGAACATTGGTGACAAGTAAGATATGTATATTATAGGGGCAAGGACTACAACTATTGCACTGGATATTTTGTTTCAGCACAGACAACAGTTGTGGAGTTACAGTCAAAAATGAGGGAAAACCAATATTTGATCAATAAATCAATAACTACTTGCCTTGAGTTGCTGAATTTTCAGTGCAGTACTTTTAGTCCTTGCCCCTATAATATATATATCTTACTTGTCACCAATGCGCTATAATTGTTGAGAAAAATGCAAAAATAGGCACAAAATTGGCTAAAGAGCTAGGTAGGAGTCATTTAGACTTTAATTGTACACATTAAATACAAAACCGGTTTAACCACCAGGCTCTAATTTTTGTTTAAATGTAGAGCCTGGTTCACTTGATTTTGGTGTGGACCAGGAGCCAAAATGTTATGACCATTGGGTAAATGGCTCCTGGGTGCCTGCTTATTTCGAGGCTTGCGTTACGGTAACACACATTACACTTTTTCCGGTCATAAATAACAAGTCATTGTTGATCAGAAGAGAAAAAAAATCATAAAAATCAATATTATACAACAAAGTTTTCATCCCTCATGATTTAAAACGTAAAACAAAAACAATGTGTTTGTTGCAAAAAATGTCAACGCTGAATACATGTAGATCTGAGATTGACAATCCAAAACGGGTGTGAACCCGACATGTAGTGCATCCCTTTACATGATATGTCTTTAGCACTTAAACATCCATCTTCTACAGTACTTAATTTGCATCCAAAAATATAACTGAAGCTAGCGCACATTCATCTACACGTATAAAACGCAGAATATTGCTACGCACCCATAGTTTTATCCTTGAGAAGTCGGCTGTGTCATTGTTTGGTTGTTACGGTCGACGCCATATTTGAATTGATTGTATAGTGATGAGACCACACACAACAAAATCCCAAAATATCTCACAAATCCTTGAATTTGAAAAGAAACACAATGTCCACTGTACTCTACGGATGTTCCATTGGTTCCGTTGAGTATATAACAAGGTTCTATTGACGGATGGTTTTGTTAATAAGGTGAAATATAGCTAAATATTGCAATATTTTTAAATAGCGAATATACAATGGATTCTAGCGGTGTGTAACAAACTGACCCTTCAAATCTTCTTGTCTTCTAGGATTTCAGCAATATCCTGCCAGCGGTACTGTTCCAGTACTTCCAAGAATCCCAGATGTTTCTTTGAGGTATCTGCAAATGGCAAACCAATGGGGAAGATCACATTTGAGGTAGGTTTTTATTTACCATTGTTTACTAAGGCCAGTATAAATCAAACATTCAGATCAAACATTACCACCAACTTGCAACGCAAGACTGTAAATACTAAAACGTAAAAGGTCATTTCGTGATCCACAGCATCATCCCCCCACTTTTCTCCAAAAAAGTTGAGATTTGTTATACTACTGGAAACCTCTGGCTACATAATGTTTATGTACCAAAAATTTCTTGTAGATTAATTTGTTTGACAAAAATATCGTGAAATTTGAATTACGTTCTGGTACACCAGAAAGAAATTTATTACAACAAATTGTCTATGGAGCAGTGTAATACACATAATCATGCATAACTCGCAAATGCAAAATCAGAATCAACTAAGATTGGGAATAAGATTTTTTCGTGGATATCTACTGAAAAATGTCATAACAGAGGATGCTAGGATCACAAAGTTTTAAAGTTTTTGCTTCAAGAGAAAACATTGTGTAAACAATTACTAACAAAGGGATGCAAGACATCAACTACAAAATACAAACTCTATCTGTATGATCAAAACTTGACTGTTACCCTTTCTCTTACAACAATGAAAATTTGGCTTTACCCAAAAAAGTCAGTATGAACACTTTTAAAATTGAATTAACATATTTTGTGTTAGTGTTTGCACCCAAATCTACCCTTTATTGAAATTCAACTCAAGTTCTGATGGACTTTGACTGACTTTGTGCAGACTTCCATGTGCTCTGACTTTGCTCAGCCTCGTCATACTGTATTCAAGGCGGACTTGGCTTTGACACTTGACAATAAATCAATTGTTCCTTTTTATAGCCTTTTGCATACAGAATTTTTCGACAACATATATCTTAAAATTGATTTGATAAAATTGAGTAAGCAGGTGTTTGTAAAACATTTATGGCTCAGCGGCACAAAGACATATCTCCATGTAGCATACAAGTACATGAATGCATGCACTATGCAATATAGTAAACTCAACAAGGCTCCCACTAGCCTTCAAAATCTATGCATCCGATCAGACGAACAACTGTAAAACCTGGTCAGATAATGCACGTCCTACAAAAACATTTTTGCATCCGTACATAAAATGTGTTGAGCAACAGGTAATACAATTTTACAAAGCCCCCGGTCGCCGGTATTGCATCGCATTACATCGCATTTTGATGCAAATATTTGACTATTTCCTTCCATTTTCCGGATAAGATTTTAAAGATTTATGTAAATATTATTGTCAATAACATTACGTGAATGCAAACTTGCTGACACTGTACGATTGACTGGTTGACCCAGAAGTTGTCGCAAAATGGGAGTGGTTAAAAGTCAATTACTCGTTTACTGATTGGCCCATTGGTCTATGTTGCTTAAATATTCATTTATGCATGATGGAGGTTAAGAAAATAATACTATAATAATTATTTATTTTTATTTTTTTGTACAGTTGCATAAAGATGTAGTGCCTCATACAGCAGGTAAGTTCTCTTCTGGAGCAAAAATATAACTATGTTATAGTTAAGTGGAAACAGATTAGATGGTAGGCATCAATGTAAGAATATGAAAAAATCTGACTACCCACAGAAAATTGTATTTTTTATAGCTTGCGTGAGTCATAGCGGACTGGGGAGTGTGACCTAGTGGTGTTAAGACAAGTAAAGGTGACACTCAAGAGAAAAGATGTGGATTCTACTTAAATAAAGGAAATCCCAAGGCTTGATATGATAAGGGGTGTCATTGGCCCCATCATTCCCCATGTACATGGTTTTTCTCAGGAGGGGGAAAACCCAAATTATTTTTTTTATCAAGAACCACAAGATCTGTGGAAATATAAATATGATTATTGGCTTCCTTTACTCATTTCCTATAAGATCAATGAAGTATTTATTAGTACAAGGTTTGTATTTAAATGGCTAAACCTAGCAAAATATGGCTCTTGCCATCTCACTGCTTTAAATAGGCACAAGTGGATGCTTAGTTGCATACATGTACATATAGATGTTGACTTCGGACTTGGAGTCTTGCATACTCTCACATACGGAATAGTGGGTGCAGCCCGTCACTCAGAAGACCCAGTAGTTAGAAGACTCGCTATTCAGAAAACCCATTATTCAGGTGGCTCACTAGTCAGAATTTTCTGAGTAGCGGGCCTTCTGAATAACAGACTTCTGAATAGTGGCTTTTTGTTGAAGTCCCGCTACAGAATTTGTTTTCTGACTAGCGAGTTGTATCCAACCCTAACCCTAACCCCTTACCATGACCCTTACCCTGCAAAGGGCCCGTTAATTAGAAGGCCCGCTACTCAGAAAATACCCGCTACTCAGAAAATATTTCTCAGAAAATATTTCTCAGAAAATATTTCTGAGTAGTGGGCCTTCTGATTACCAGGTTTTCTTATTAGCAGGTCTTCTGGTTAGCAGTTCATTTGAAATGAAAACAAGCCTGCTATTCAGAATTTGATGGGTTTTCTGAATAGTGGGCCTTCTGAGTAAGGGCTTTCTGAGTGATGGTTCCCCCCTCCCATTAACCGCATTCAACTCGATGATTGTCGACATCAACTGTGTCAATGAAAGCACCATAATACAGTGTATGTAATAATCCTTAAGTGTATGTTTCTTGCAGAAAATTTCCGAGCACTTTGCACAAAGGAGAAAGGATTTGGCTACGAGGGTTCTGCATTTCATCGAATCATCCCTGGCTTCATGTGTCAAGGAGGTGATTTCACACGTGGAGATGGCACCGGTGGAAAGAGTATCTATGGCAACAAATTCAAGGATGAGAATTTTAAACTAAAGCATGATAAACCAGGTACATATGTATGTGTAGAAAGACCCAGGTGAAATAAATTTTGATATGTAATCATGATGAAGAATGTCTCCTTTAATAAGGCTAGTCACTTCAAGGACGGGAGAGGAATTGCACACAATCACTCCCCTATCATGGTCATGAGGAATGTGATTCAGAGCACACCTAAATATATGTAGCACACTCTCTCAGGAATGTATACAGGTCTGACACTCACAGCATATCTCGACATCTTGAGGAGTGTGATTTATAGCATACCTGGAGTTTTCAAATGTAATGTATTGCTGTGGCACATAATTATAAGCCAGAGATTCAAATAGCACAACGACTTAAGGGGGTTCTACACCCCTGCCCAATTTTGTGCCTATTTTTGCATTTTTCTCAAAAATTATAGTGCATGTGACAAGTAAGATATGTATATTATAGGGGCAAGGACTACAACTACTGCACTGGAAATTTTATTTCAGCACAGACAACAGTTGTGGAGTTGCAGTCAAAAATGAGGGAAATCCAATATTTGATCAATAAATCAATAACTACTTGCATTGATGAGTTGCTGAATTTTCAGTGCAGTAGTTGTAGTCTGTGCCCCTATAATGTATATACATATCTTACCTGTCACCAATGCGCTATAATTTTTGAGATGAATGCAAAATAGGCACAAAATTGGTCAGGGGTGTAGTACCCCCTTAAGATGATTGTGCTTAGCGGAAAGAGGCTGGGGTGGTGCAAGTTCCTCCCCTTTGCTCAAAATACCTGGACAAAAGGTTTGAATTATGAGAACGAATTTGACTCAAAGTTTTAATATGCATCTTCCCTTGGCTTGCCTGGTTTAGGCCACAATTGTCCTAATCTTGGCCCATTTTAGCATTAAAATTGCAAATGGTTGTTGTATTGCACAATAGCAATATGGTTAAAACTAGTTGTTAATGAAAATTATATCGCTTAATTACATTACTTGTAAATTTTACCCTCACATCTTTTAGGTCCCCTGGCTTGGGGATCCTGGTACATCCCAGGTCCCTTCCCTTTACATGTTGATACATATACAGCATGCTGGTAGTAGTATGCTATATTTTCTGGCTCAATTATGATTTCTGCTAATACATAAATTCTCTACCTTTCCTTATTTATGCCTATACAGGTTTGTTATCTATGGCAAATGCAGGGCCAAATACCAATGGTTCCCAGTTTTTTATCACTGTAGCACAAACACCATGGTAAGCATTGTGGTTTTGTTTGGTATCTTGTTGTTTTTGTACAGCCGACATTGTTTTTTAAAATGATAAAATAAAACTAAATTAGGGAGAAATGAGGCAATACAGAACCAAATTAGTTTGATCTTTCGATTAACCATTCAATGCTTGGTCAATCTCTATTTTTTATGAAATGACTAGTATTGTAATTGTTAATTGTGATAACATACAAATCTGGTGCCTAAGTAACCAGAATGTAAATGCTGTCCGGAATATAAGTATTTCTGTGACTATGATAAATGTGAAATCATGCTTAGTCCAAATAAAGTAAATTTATAACTGCCTGTTTTATGCCTCCACCGCGAGGCATACTGTTTTTGCACTGTCCATGCTTCCACGCTTCCGTCCGTCCGGATGCTCTATCTCGGCATGGATGGGCGGATTGACTTCAGATTTTCAGGATAGGTGGGTCATGGTCAAAAACTATGGATACTTTTTTTTTGGTGAGGTTCAAGGTCATATACTGAGGTCAAAGGTCATTTGAGGTCAACTTGTAAATTTGGTCTCATATGGACAGTTCAAATCCTATGGGCATGAAACTTGGTAAGTATAGTCAACATTTAGAGCCAAATTTTTGGAAGGTCATTTTGGGGTCATCCGGGATCACCAAGGGTCATCTGAGGTCAAATTACTAAAAATTGTCATATGGGCTTGAAACTTGGTGGGTACAGTCAACATTTAAAACCAAATTTCTGGAAGGTCATTGCGGGGTCACCAAAGGGTCATCTGAGGTCAAATTAATAAAATTGGTCATATGGGCTTGAAACTTGGTGGGTAACGGGTACAGACAACATTTAGAGCCAAATTTTTGGAAGGTCATTTTGGGGTCATCCGGGGTCACCAAGGGGTCATCTGAGGTCAAATTACTTAAAATTGTCATATGGGCTTAAAACTTGGTGGGTACAGTCAACATTTAGAGCCAAATGTCTGGAAGGTCATTGCGGGGTCACCAAGGGGTCATCTGAGGTCAAATTAATAAAATTGGTTGTATTGGCTTTAAACTTGGTGGGTACAGACAACATTTAGAGCCAAATTTTTAAAGGTCATTTCGGGTCACCAAGGGGTCATCTGAGGTCAAATTAATAAAATTGGTCGTATGGGCATGAAACTTGGTGGGTACACTCAACATTTAGAGCCAAATTTTTGGAAGGTCATTTCAGGGTCACCAAGGGGTCATTGCAAGGTCATTTTGGGGTCATCAGGGTGGAGGCATCCCATTCAACGCCTTGCGTCAAAAAACCGCGACATTTCTAGTTTTTTTTTGGTTTTTTTTTGGCAATGACAAGAAAAACTTCAAATTCTGTTTTGGTTAATATCCACAGCATCATTTGTGACCGTCCACCACAAACCTTTTGTAAAGTCGGCAAATTTGATTTTGAATTACAGTGCAAAATTTGCATGGAAGTTGTATTCATATGTGCATGAAGTGCAAAGTTCAACCAACCATAACTCTGCATTAAGATATCAAATGAAGTTATGAATGTGACCCGTTCTGACAAAACCAAGAACAAGTCGCATTTTTGACTTTTCATGATTTGAATACAAATGTAAGCACTAGACAATAAGCTTAAAATGATAACAAAATTATATAAATGGCATTCAAGATATGGATAATTTTGTATGATACCTTGATATTTTTGCCAAATTACTGTACTGAGTAATATGCCAATTAGTTTCCTGCCTTACACAGGTTTGAACAGGGATTACCATAGTTCATTACTTATTCTTATTCAATGGGGGGCGTCTTGTAAAGAATTCACGTAATTTGATTGGTTTTCTGGTGTATAATATCTCACAATAGTTGATAGTGATATTAGTCAGGCGGCGCCGCCACGCATAGCGGCGGCACGCTTTGTTGCTCCTCAATGATCGCGCGATAATGTGTTCAAGCGTAATGCACGTCGAGAACTAAAACGCGATTCGGTGGCTTAGATGTTCATGATGGTTTCGTTCATTTAAAACAACGGGGATGTCCTCACAAAAGTAACTTTATTTTTTTCTGAAAAAAGGCAGTTTTTCTCGCAAAAATTAAATTAAAACTGAATAAGAATGAGAATAAAAGATAGGATTTTGTCTTTTGCCTATCTAATATCGTGTCATAATGGATAGGCTGGCCAATATTTTTATCGTAGTGGATACAGGCTACGCCGGCATCCACTACTCAAAATATTGGCCAGCCCATCCATTATGACACGATATTGGATAGGCAAAAGACAAAATATTATCATTTATTCTCTAATTGATTGAATAAACCTCTTTTTAATAAGTACTTTCAACGATTTGAAAGTCCACTTAGTCCCTCAGTCAAATACCATGAAATTAAGAATTCCAAAGTTGGATTTTTTTATGGGAATGTCATCTTTAAAGGCCTATAACTCAAAAACATGTCTGGCGACTTGTTCCGGGTTTTGTTGGAGCTGATCACAAATATGAAATAAAACAACAAATGTTGACTGGGGGCTGACTTCAGGAGAGGTTTGAGGTGGACGATCACATTTGAGGTTGAACTTAGCATGTTTTGGTTGCCATGGACACTCAATTGTTTCTAACACTTTTACACCAGTCAATTGACACAATTCTATCCTGTTGTATTTTTTGTCTGTAGGTTGGATGGCGCACATGTAGTGTTTGGTAAAGTCGTTAGCGGTATGGATGTTGTCAAGGAGATGGAAAAAAATGGAACACAGGGCGGCAATACGAGACAGAAAATCGTCATAGATAAATGCGGCGAAATATGAGAACTCATTTGTCTGCTATGTAGGCAACTTTTAGAAATGAAGTGCTTTTATACTTTGGATCCAATAAAAATTGCTCCTATAAAACAAGATACTTATACGGTAGACCTGAATAACAAAGTCTGTTGTCAGTAGGCCTATTGGCTAATCCAGTTGACATCCATACGCCCCATATTGAAGATATGAACTTCATCTTCCACACATGGAGTGTGAATTTCAAATTACCAGAATAGCTGACTCCATTTGAAATCTGCATCCCTGTGTGGGAGATTAAGATGTCTACCATAGGGGGTGACTGAATTTCAACTAGAAAAGTTAAGTTCAAGGAGTTGTGTACCTCTCGTCAATGCTCTTGTTTTGATTATTGAATCAATCTTCAAAACATAAACAGGCAACGAAAGTTGTCTAACAACAAAGAACTGAAACCAGGGAAAAGTCTGCTTTACCACACATAGCAATAGCCAGATTTTAGGTCGCAATTGATACCCAGGCACTTTCAATATCCCCGTCGACTGGGATCTCTATTTTTGTTGACTCATTGCAGTACCGCATACACAATGGAATAAAAACAATAGAAACTTCATGCTGCTGTGTCCCAAAATTACATTTTCACTACATGTACATCCAACTCATTTTGCTTGATAACACAACATATCGCTTATTCTACAAAATCCGGTGCCAATCCACTATAAAAATTGAAACAATAAAAGTTGTTCAAAAAGACCTGCTTTTTGTGTTTTTTAAGAGTAAATGTATCACTACTTTCAGATGTAAAAAATTGCCAACACCACTTGCATATTTTTCTTTCAGGAAGTCATGATGTTTTTTAACACTAAAACTCAATGTAATGTGAGCTACGTTACCGACTACAAAATGGGCTGGTTTTACTCAATCCAAGGTCATAAAAAGCAAACTAAAGATCACTTGAGTGAAATGTAAAACAGATTTCACCATTTCAGAGAAGTTTTGAAGATGCGTAAATGAGTGTGTAACGTTGCTCACAGTAACGCAGTTCAATGGTTTTTAATGTTTTTAATGTGATTTGCAAACGTTAGAACGTTATGTCGGTTAATTCTAATATAAATGGCGTTCGACCACTGGTAGCTTTCACATATTATTAGGAAGTACATGTAATACAAGTGCATACTATAGAATCCTGGTAACGTAGCTCACCAATCTTAACATGGTCGGTCGAAATTTCAATGTTTACAACATTTCTAAAAAAAAATGCTACAGCATCACAATTTTTACTGTGATTTTTAAAACCTATGAGTGTTTCCTTTCAAAAACCGCAAATTACATTGATACCTCTGTTTTACTTCTTTCCAATAACGTGTGTTAAAAAGGGTAACGTAGCTCACAGCGTTTTGGTGGAAAGTGCAATTTATTTTAGAATTACACAAAGACGTTTTAATCACTAAAAAATAATGTTGATAAACAATATGATGGTGCGTTATCTAATTAAAAAACAACAAAGATGTAAAGAAATCGCATTTATTCAAAAGAAAATATTCAGGGTTAGATGTGACACTTGAGCAGTGGAAACGCATTTTTAGCGATTTTTGAGCCTTTGCAAGGGTTAATCAGGCTGAAAAAAGCATTTAAAGTAGGAAAACTATATATGTCCGGGTAGATCTCGTTGAGTTCTACCAGAAAAACAACATATTTGATGCCCTAAATGCTCGACAAAGTGTTTGTGGACCAAAGAATGGAAAAAAGGCTATTGGCATCGGAGTTTGTAGAATGAGCGATATAAACAAAATCATGTTTTTAATGACTTGATGTGGTCATATCCTGATGTAATTTAATGACAACATGTAGTATAATTAAATCATGTCAAATTTATCAATTAATTGTGAGTTTTTGTTTCATTTGGAGTGCCAGTTTACACATATAAACAAATGTAACCACATTGCTAAATCGATGCATACCTTTGCTTGTAGTGGTGACAAGTAGGTATGTATCAGATTTAAGGGGACTCGATCTTTTGTGCGTAATTATAGAGGGCCAGGGGATTCACTCTATCATTAAAAAAATCATTTGAAGAAGTCAAAGAGCCCTAAGAATAAAAACTGTAGTGTAATTCACGCCAGACACAATTTCTTTATATGACAAAAATTAATTTTTGTAATCGTTCAAAAAACAAATGTTTTATATCAATTTTAAATTTAGCCTGAATCCGTAAATATGGTACCTCTCGCCCTTTTTTAGGTCAAGGCTGTTTTTACCATTATGCAGCGAACCATTGTTGAAGCTATTTCACATACATATATAAAACATTCTAGAGAAAGAATGATGCCATATACTGTTGAAATACCTTTTGTTGATTTCGACTGATGTTATGAAGTCTTAAATTTTAAGGTCAAATTCCTAAAACCAAAACAAAACATTGCGGCATTTGAGATATTTCCCAACTTACGCAATTTCATCATCACATCAGTGTCTTTATTATTTGTTTGAAACCTTTCCCAAACGTTCGTGCTCTTTATGCATAAAACGGCTAATCTATCTTTACAAAGCGCGTCTTTTTTAGTAAACAAAAGGCTAAAGATGGCATTATGAGATTTATCATTTATCATTACACTCCTCCACTCAACTGCCACCGTGGTCGAACGGTAAAGCGCTAGACACGTAATCGAAGGAAGTTGCGAATCGCTGGTTCGAATCCCAACGAAGCCTGTGGAAACTTTTTTTTCTTCAAAATTCATGATAGCATTCCGAAATTAGTCACTTGTCGGTAAATCATGTATCGTATCCTTAACATAATCTATGTAGACACTACACTACATGAATTTTGACCACTTACCGGGAATGCTTTTGCTGAACCTTCCGTGTCCTCAGCTTGATGGTAATGGTAGGCAGCTTTGATATTTTCTAGAAACTATGCATGCAATATCCAGCTGGAATGTACAAATATTCTTCATCTCTCGGTATTAAAATTAATTTGTATGCGGTAGATGTTTGAATCAATATAAGCCATATTTATTTGCTAATAATAGTTATAATAAAACAGCATTTATATTTATAAATTAAACATTTTCAAGCGTAATAAAAATATATTTAATAAAAGATTTTGGTATCAGAAAAAAGCTCATATTTTCTCATACCCAGTGAAATTTAATGCCGAGATATTTTTCATTTAAATGTTTACAAAAACGTAGTGATTTGTGGTTACTACACCATATAAGTGAATGTACTATCATATGGGGTATTGTTATACACATTTTTGCTTCTCATCAAAACCAAATAAAAGTCAACATTTGGAAACAATGTTTTAATGGTAGACCTCAATCTAAAATAGAAAATAGAACATTAAAAATTGGACCACACCTCTTTAATTCAGTCTGCAGATTTGAAGCTCATTGAACAGCACACTAGAACAAAATTGCAAAACAACAAAATGGCAGTAGATATACATCCATCTCCCACAGGTAGGCTACTGTGTACTGTACCGTGAAACACGGTGAAAGAGTGCCTGTATGGACATTTATGCACGCTTCACACAAAATAAACTCAAATTGGACAGAACTAATGCAAGCTGGGCAATGTTTTTCTTTATCCTGTGACAAAAATCTGGTGTGCTTCTTGTAAAGCACAGAGGCAGAGATATAGACTAGGACACTCCGTACAATTTACATGCAAACGGCCTATACCGATGCATATGCGAGGAAAGTGCAAGAGTCACATTTGCCTAGTCTCGGGCCAGACTCTAAGCGGTTATGAATGACGAGTGTCAGGACCACAGAATTGAATGGTTGTATAGGAGACTAGCACGAGAGTCACATTTTCTGTCCTCAAACTAGCTCCGGAGTGTCGCGGACCTGACATAGGCGTCTAGTGACGTAAAGAGGGGATATTTTGCTCTCGAATGAGTCGCAGAGCTTCAGGGCGGAACAAAGTCAGGCTTGTAAAAAGTCTGTCAGACTTGTAACCTTTACAACCCTGCCTGTCGAGTGCCTCAAAATGTTAAGGTCCATCCCCAACTCAAGGATGAATGCTTGGATCATCTTACAGACATTTTGCATCAGATTGAGAAAAGATATACAAGTACTAATACTGAGTTTGATTTTAATGAAATGAAAAGGAATTTGCACTTTTTGTAATCAGCAGGAACATGAGGAAAATCCTTACATTTTCATTATTGACTACATCTTAAACCCTACAATTAATGCAAACTGCTAAAATCATCAGCAGGGCATGTCCAGCATATTGAGCATTTATAATTTTGATATTTCTATCTCAATTTTTAGATACTTGACTTTTTCATTAAAATTATTAAACAATTTTGGCCAACATGAAAAAAGTGATGCAGGCTGTTGAGGGGAACTTAGAATTAACTTTCATTTGCCTCCTCCTTGAGTTGAACGGAACCTCTTCCAAAAGACGTCAAAGCCCGTAACCACTACCACTGAGCCACACTGCTCTGCGCTGTCATATCATTGGAATCATTGCAATTTGGAGATTTTCTTTAAATGAACTCAAATTCTTGATAATTTGTCCAAATGGTTTCTTCTTCAACACTGCCATTTACCCCTTATGCGTGACAACCACTTTTATTTAGAGCGCCCTCAATTTCAGGCTAACTGATTTTACGTAAACTACCTATCAATCTATCCCAAACTTTGTTGATAGTTATTTTTATGAATGCATTCATAATGAGGAGTGTATTTTGGTTACTGGTTCTTGCTTATTTCATTGTACACCTGTTAATGACCCATTAACTTTGTGTTGTGATCATGGTTCTGTTGACCTGGCAGCGATCAAATTGTGACATCACACTACGACAGCGAATAGTACGTAGAATACAGCTTCAAATTCAATATCCAAGTTTTGGAATCATAAGATGTAAAACTAACTCATTAACAGGAAAGTTGGATAATAACTGCTTGAATCTGAACATTTGAAACTGATGGTGGGGGGGTCGCAGTACAAATGACCATATAGGGACGTGGGAGGGGGGGGGAGAGGAATTACAGACTTTTGGTATATGAATGGCCCCTTTTTCTAGGCTAATTTTGGTAATGGACAGGTGTTTTTTTTTTCAAAATTGTATATTTGTTTTTTAGCAAAATTTTTTGAAATTTCTACCAAATTTTGGGGGAAAGTTTATAAAAACTAAGACAATTTGTGTTAAATTTGACCAAAAATTTTGGTATATGATGGGTCCAAATTTCTTTAAAAATTGGTATATTGATGGGTCCACTTACAAATTCTCGGCAGCACACCCCTAGCCACAACCAAATTTGAGTACCCCCCCCTGAAACGGTTGAAGTTGTGGGAGCACTACCAGATTCCTGTTTCTGCCGACCCAGATGTACATAGCTACAGCTACTTAGTACCAGGGAGTGTACTCTGCATGTGATTCTGAATGTGTAATTTAGAGTGCCGTGAAGGCAGCAGTGTACCTGTGAGGCAGCAACAATAAGAATCTGGTTGTGCAACTTACAAAAAACACAAACATAATTGTCAAGTAGGTGCATATTTCTAATGCACTGTGTGTTTTATTGGACTATTCAACCCTGTACAAAGTGTTATAGCAAAATATACACTGGCCATATATAATTATTATTACGTGGCTCCAGTCAAAACGGTAAATAGTAAATTGCATCAATAAATACGTCAACACTGTAAACAACTAATTGGGATATTCCAGTTGAAATCCACACTCCCGTATAGAAGACTTAAGAAGATTAAGGCATGTCTTCCACATGGGGTGTATGGATTTCAACTGGAATAGCCCAATCTAGGGCCCAGATTCATGAACATTGAGATACCTTGAAGGTGGTGTATCTTAAAGGTGGTGTATCTATTGCATAACAGTGACCTCACTAACAAGGATTGTAATACAATAGCTATCTTAATATTCATGATTTTGAGCTTATTATTAAACAATTTTCATCATACAATATTATTCTAACATTATCAAAGTTAGCATTTCAAACTTATCTTATCAACAATAGCAAATATTATTAAAATTTTCATTTTGTGTCTCGTCATCACTCAAATCTAAATTCACACAAGACAAAACATTAATACAAATGTGAATGTGTGCTTCCGCTTATTTGTCAAAATGATAATATGCATTGTAAAGACATACATTTTGCATAGTTAGTTTATCACTGTCAAAATGGTCCATTTTTTGGCGGGCAAAAACAAACAATCATTTTCTGCTTTCAGTTTTGAAAGTGCTTACTAGAGAGACCTCTACTTTATCTCTGAACATGACAAACTTTTTATTAGTCAATACTTGTAACCTACACACAGAAATTACTTGTGTGGGCAGTCATTGATAAATCTAATATCAAGTTGCAACCTGCTTCTGTATTTTTAATAACGATTTATTTGTGAAATGGTAAAAAACGTTACCACATAGGAGATGCATTAACAAAATTTGGAGTGCTCCATGAAAGCACTATTTGAATAATTTCACCCTTTAAAAATTAAATGACCAATATTTTGTACTCAAAACCAGTTGCAATTGTGATATCTTGACAACGATGTCACAATCATAATAAATCATTTCGAGATCTCTTCGTTAAAAAACTTAAGAGGTATGTATCGCCTAGCGATAACTCTAGTTAATCATCTCACTCACATGTCCAACATAGTTTCTAACTAAAGTGCCTGTCTACTGTAGGCAGTGACGTCAATGTGATGAGGTATAGCCGTTTCACACGCATATCTATGCGTCATCTTTAAACGTGCATGTGTACAGCAGCACTTTGAGTGAAGTTAAACGCACACAATTTGAAGCAGTACACAATGAAATGGGCATTCCATTTAAAATCCATACATCCCCATGGAAGACATGAATTTAATCTCCCACACAGGGGTGTAGATTTCAAATGGAGTCACCAATTCAAAATTCACACTCCCTGATAAGGTCAATGGGGTGTATGTATTTCAACTGGAATAGCCCAAATCACTCTGAAATCACTACAGTAAAAGCACCATTGATTAAACCAATTGTTTATCACATATGTGACCCCTCGGCACAACTGAGCCCCGGATGTCGCCAGTGCCACTTTTGAGATATGCTCCATCGAACTTAACAATAAACAATAGGACACAAAGGATTTATTGACTGTTTTATTGATTTTTCACTACTTAAATGTCAAGTACTATAGACATGATATACACCATTTTAAAGCTAATTTCAAAGAATATTTTGGTTGAATATCTCAAAAATGATGATTGGCGACTTCAGGGCTCAGTTGTGCCGAGGGGTCACATATATGTAGGCTATGCCAGTTAAAATCCATACACCCCCTATAGAATACATGACCTTTATCTCCCACAAAGGGGTGAATATTTCAAATGGAGTCATTCTATGATAAAATATCACTAAAAGGTAAAAAGTCATGTTTTCAACTTGCACTCCCACTTTAAGAATTTGTATTTACAAATTTGTAAATTGTCAAATTTGTTTCTTTTAACAGAAACTAAAACACTTATTGTGATACGTGCAGATGCATTGTTACCTTACACTACAAAATATTTAATAAAATATATAAAAATATATATTTCAATCATGTTTTTTTCTGTGTGTGCATAGATTTGAATGTGTTTTATGTGAATTAGCAAAGTATGTTACAACTTTATTCCATGGCCAGACATGTGACTAGCCTCATTGTTCCATAAGCCAGGTCATTGAGAATTTTAAAAGGGTCAATTTAGCATTTATTTTCATCCTTCGTTCTTATTCTTTTGACTCCGATTTTTTTTATGTAGATGCTATGAATTTTATATATTTTGTTTATGATTTTTTCCATGTTGTTTTATAACAGCTGGCTACATGGATTTGTTATGTAAATGTCCTCTTGGCAAGTTTTACTCATAAACCTGTCTGACAACTTGTTCAAGGTTTTGTGGGAGTGGATCACATAATGTGGTACTGTTTTGGGGTGCATTTTCAGGAATGTTGGTATAGATTCAGTTTTCGGTGGGTTTCAGTAGAGACAATAAGTGTACTACAAATTACATTAATTGATTGCATTTTGGCCATTTTTCCACAAAAGCACCCATTTTTTTTTACCAATCTGGACACTTTTTATGAAAAGTAGGTACATTCATCATCATCAGCCATTTACAGTCAACCTCAGCATGTCTCTGCCAGGTAGCTATGTCTCTAGCCTTGTAGGTACATTAATGGGTCCTAAAATTTACTTATTACTAGGCATATAGAAAGTCAGATTCCAAAGTCCGTGTGGCTCATCTCCAGACAATGTGCTTAGTGCACATAATCAACACCCCTAGTATCATATAATGTCATATAATGTTGTCACAGTGTAACAGAAGTTGTGACAATGTTGTTACAATGTTAAATGGTGTGTAACTAGGGGCAATCGGCTAATCCAGTTGAAATGCATACACCCCCTATTGAAGACATGACCTTAATCTTCCACACAGCGTGAATTTCAAATGGGGTTACCTTAATGGGCGACTCCATTTGAAATATACACCCCTGTGTGGGAGATTAAGGCCATGTCTGACATGGGGAGTGTATAGATTTCGACTGGAATAGTCCATATACATAAAATCTAAATTGGCTGGGCACATGCCTAAATAATCCAGAAGCGCACATTTATGCCGGAGTCTGACCTGCCTTTTTATATCTAATCTGATTGCACAGTTACACTGTCAGTTAGCTAATGAGGTATTCAATGGTATTTTTCTTGTTTATTTTCTTACAATAATAACCGGCTCCAAATCTGAAACAATATGTTACACTTGCCACAATGCATTTCTTAAAATAATTTGCTCACCACTGTTGACCCATGCTGCACTGAATAACCAATCAGTGCAGGGAAGAATTAGTATTAGTATTGTGGGAAGTGCAAGATATCTGACTCCAAATACTACATGTAGGTCTACACAGAAATAACTGAAATGTGACACGATCTGGTCCATGAGGGCCAAAGGCGGCAATTTTGAAACTGAGATAAAGTTAAAAATATGGAGTAAAAAACAATAAAATACATAAGAAAATAGACATCAAAAACTTCATAACTTTAGAACCAAGTATGCTAGACCTTGGTGTTTTAAGTAGATGATAGCCCATTGTATGTATAATGTAATAAATACAGTAACTCAATTGTCAAAAATGCCTCCTTTTGGCCCCCATGGACCAGATCATGTCACAAATGTAAGATTGTTTTTAAATAGGCCTAATTTATCTACTTTTGTTTAAAATGGGATTAGGTTATAAATTAGGTAAGCCAACAAAATAAAATGTACATTTTCAATAACTTGCATAAGGAGTGTGTAATATTCAATGGATCACATCTTCAGTGTTTAATTTGCTACAACTTCCCTTCTGCCCACCTTGAGGAATTTCAATCATGTCAAAGTGATTTTCACATTTTGCTGGTTTTAAAAGCAATGCTAGGTTACTGTTGCTAATCGAGACCTGCCAATTTCATCATCACAACTTGTGTCCATTGTTCAGAACTGACCATCATATGTGCAACAACAATTTGGATAATAATCAGTCCTCATAACAGTTGTGTAACCATTTCACTAGTGCTGGGTCCAGACAATGTTTCAGTTGCACAAGGAAGTTTTTACTTTTACAGCATGTACAGATACCCATTAATAAACTTAAGTGGAGAGGAGCAAGTTCAGTTAAGTACAATGCCAAAGTAGAGCAATGAATATATAAAAACTGTCTGGGTTTAGCCCATTATTCCATCCCAAAAATGTATGCCATGCTGTGATCATTATATTGCTACATTAATATTTTAATGTCCATTGTATAAAACCCTTACCATCCATACTCTGTAAACAAACATGGTTAAAATATACCAGCCTAATATTGCAAAGCCCGGATAACTCCTATATCTATCTACAAGCTAACATGTCATTAGTACGGTGACAATTAAATAAGCAAGACTTAGCATATAATGTTTACCTTGAGGGTTTTTTCAAATGGTTCTTCACAGGAATTCACCATAATCATAGTGATAATGACCATTTGGTTTTATGTGTGAAATTTGGTCATCTTTAATATTTTTAACAACAATGGACTATTCGATTTGAAATCCATACACCCCTACATAACCTGAATCTCCCAAACAGGGGGTGTAGATTTTCAAACAGAGTCACCCATTCAAGTAACCCCATTTGAAATGCACACTCCCTGTGTGGAATATTGAGGTCATGTCTTCCATAGGGGGTGTAGGGATTTCAACTGGAATAGCCCATTGGTATTGATTGCATACATACCTATTTTTGCTGTCTATGTGCGCTTGAATTTATGGATGACTACATTCACACATGAAACCTATTGGTCAGGTCCAAGAAAAATCACACAAATCTACTGTGCCTAGTCACACGCAACTCTTCTCCTAACAATATAGACATGTGTTCAACTGGCTCTCCACCTACTGTTAGCTACATTTGTACTTCAGCGAGTGCAGAGCCAGTTGGAACAGTTCAACATGTTCTGTGAGATTTATCAATTTGCGGACCCTGTTTCTCCCATTAAAAGAACCAGAAGTTACAATACTTATTCATGGAATTGGGTGTCGATATTTCATGATATAATCCAATTGGGACCCTCCTTAAATAAATAAATAAATGTAGATATTTATATAGCGCTTTATGCCGTAAACAGCCTCAAAGCGCTTTACATTTATTCGGCCATCATTATGCCGGAACCATGTTTGCAGCCTACAAATGGCGCAGGGTTCATCAGTACAACGACTGTGACTACCCCTAACAGCTTCCCATTGCACCTGGGTGGGGTGAGGCAAGCGAGGCAAAGCGCCTTGCCCAAGGACACAACACGGTGGCGGGACGGGGATTCGAACCCACGCACGTCGAGCAAGCTCTCAGATTATGAGTCCAAGGCCGTATCCACTGAGCCACCGTGCCCTCCTTCTATATTTCACAAACATATTATCAGCATACAGTGCATACAAATGCTGATACTGGTTGTAATTGGCAATATAATATACACCAGGCACAAAAAGAAACTTGTCAGTTATATTAAACCTTGCTGTTCTATAACTTTATAATTTTGGATTATTCTGAAATATACATTTTGTTAATTGGACTTTGCTTTCTCATTTGACACCCTGTTTGTGAAGAACGAACAAGAATTGATCAAGATATGCGCCTCCAAAGCCTCAAACCCCAAAATCAAAAGTCGCATTTTCAACGATTTTCAATGGGAACACACCGTTGTATTGCACACAAGCACCACAGGCCAATCAATAAAGCACACAGTGTAACAGGTACAATTGCAACTTTTCATTTTGGGGTTTGAGAGTTTGGAGGCGCATATTTTGATCAATTCTTGCTCAATGTTCACAAACAGGGTGTCAAATGAGAAAGAAAAGTCCAATTAACAAAACGTATATTTCAGAATAATCCAAATTATCAAGTTATATATTGAACAGCAAGGATGAATATAACTGACGAGTTTCTTTATGTGCCTGGTGTATATCAGCAAATAGTTCCTACCAATGATCTATTTAATTTAGCTCATTCTCCATATCATTCGTCAATACTAAATTACTCATCACAGTAGAACTTCAACCCCAATCTTTTAGAACAATAAACTCAATTTGTTTCCTGTGAGTATCATACAAGTTTATTCCATCTTGATAACAATATAAATGCTTCTGTTACAAAACGTGCCAAAATAACATCAGTACTGATAGTTGTTGCAAACTTTTTTCAATTTGCCAAAAATACAGGTTTAAAAACTTTCAAACACATGAAATGTGTAAGCCTGACAGGAAACAATTGAGCTTATGGGTTTACCTTTACAAATGTTTCATGCAAACTATTCAGTTTACATACAACAATAATACACATACAACATCTCTTTAAAAATCAGGGGTGTGAGTGACCTCCATTGAAAAAAGAGGAACTTTGTTCAAAAAAAAGGAAAAAAGAGGAAAAACACTGAAATATGCTCAAAATGGACTGAAAATGAAAGAAAATGCTAAAATTTTGCCTCAAAAAAATTTCCAAAAAAGAAGAATTCAGCTTAAAAGAAGAGATTTCACACCCCTGAGAAATGTAAAAATAATCTGAAGCAGTTCTTCAACACCTACATTTCTAGATTTTCTTTGACAATTTCTGTAACTGGTGCTTAAAGCACCACTGACATGACATGTTCAGTTATTATTATGTTTTGTTGAATCCAAGTGTGTAAAAATATTGAATCCAAAACATAATAATGATAAAATTGGATGCTTTACGCCCAATATTTATTGGTCGAGCTATGAGTTTTAAAATATTGGACTCTACTACGTCTCATCCAATATTTTAAAACTCATAGCTCAACCAATAAATATGGTCTCAATCGATCCGCTTTTATATCAAAATTGGGCAGGTTCCTACAATTTTTACAGAAATTAAATTGATCAAAAAAGTTTGGTGTATAGCCACCTGGCAAGAAACTGGAAATATTGTGTCATTGGCCCTTGAACATGTTTAAAGCAAATCTTCCTATGTTATCTATTGACAGTTTTCTTTTAAACATGTTCAGGGGCCACAAGCACATAGGAGGTTTTTCCTACCCAACGACAATATCATACTATAAGCCGTTGTTACAAGCATAGTCTTTTTGGTGCCATATTTCGTGTCTACATCTGGTTGCTCTATTGGAAAAGTGATATATCCATGGACGAAAAGGATAACAGACCGTGTGCAAGCAGTCAAAGTCTCAGCATCACCCGATAATGAGGGCCGATTGTTCCAGGAAATGCGACAGGTGAAGTTGCTATGCACTTTAATACCATGTATTTTTACAGTCTATCACGTTAATGCGAAGACATGTGAAGCTCCATCACATATATGCGAAGGCACACAATGCTAGCGTGATTGTTAGACACAGCACAATGGAACAATCAGCCCTCATGAATATGCAAGAATTCACAGCATACAATGCATGGGGGCTTTGACTGTTGATATATCGAGCAGAGCAAGCCCATAGTTAATTGATACCAGTTATGTCCACTTGGAAGTGATGCAAATCAGTTGTCATAACTAACGACTGAATCACAGGTATATCATTTGAACAATTCGCTACCACAGTGATTTGTTTCTAGATCGTTTTGACTGTAGTAAATGTATAATATGTGCACAATGTAGTCTAGCAGACACTCTACAGAGTAAATTACATCCACATTTTGACTCTGAACTATTAAGTTGTCAACTACTTGAAAAACATTTTGAGTTCTAAAGAACCTCCACAAACAATACATATTTGCTTAATATTGCTATTTGTGAACATTGAGGACAAATGCAAATGTATGACTAACTATTATTAAGAGGCACCCATTATTATACAAAAATGTAGAATTTAACTCTGATCATGGGGAGATTCAAAATCAACAGATCATCAAGCGACACATGACAATGTTGATTTAGTTGTTCAAAAATAGAATTTAGAGCATGAACCTATTTATACAAGCAGCAAAGTGAATGAAATAAACAGTGATCATACCTAAATTTGATTTATGAACTGATTCACAAATAACCAGACATTGTTTTGATTGTTATTCATCAAGATATGGATACCAAATACACAAGGACTGGCACAAGAAGACCAAAATATAGTAGGTTTGCCTTCCTCGAAGCAGTAAAGTAAAATCAAATTTTATGATTTTCTAAAAACCTGCTAATTTTTGCAGGAATCTGTTATGCTAGTTGGATTTAAGTCATTGCCTTTCTGAAAATGCATACTTTTACTTATCATCATTACGTTTAGAGATACAATACAAACCACTAGGCCTATATATAGTTTGATCAGCTCGTAATAGGCGAGAAATGTTAGGCTACTACGCCGAAAAGTATACCCACATTAAGAGCGCTATTTGCTGACTTGACTGGTCTTTATTTTGAGTGTTAACATGGTTAAAGAATGTAGACAAAGTATACGACTTGAATTAATAATTTGTGATGCTTCTGGCGAGATGTCACAAGAAAATTCTCAAAATGAAATATTTCGATATTAATACGCGATGTTATAAGGCCCGTCGATTACGAGATGATCAAAGTATATCTAAATTACTGCCTCAAGGAAGGCATACAGACTAAGTCAGGTCTGGTCATCATTCTGAAGATGTCTATCGATCATGATAGATGAAACTGTCAACCTTCAAATTCAAATTCTGTGTACAATTGTGACATGTCATGTCAAAAGGAGACACTTTTGGGCAGGTTATCAATTTTGAGGTTTTTACATATCTTAAATAAAGAGATATTTTGCTCCACAATGCCATTTTCCCCAATAAAATTGGACATTCCTAAGCGAAGATATTGAGTTCGTAAGTTATGGTATTATACAATTGGAAATTGAGATATCGTCCTTCAAAAATATTTTTGATAATGTTGAGAATAGGAATTACCTTGAAAAATGTCTCAAAAAATACAAGATGCCAGTTATATTCCGGTTTGAGACTATCAGACAATATTTTTAACATTAATAACATCACAAATTGGCAACAAACCCAAATTGTGAAAAAATCACCCCCGGGCAGGTTTTTGGCTATTTCTCCATTTATGATCCTGCCAAAAAGTGTCTCTTTTTGACATGACACGTCACAATTATTCCGTCTGTTTACCTACAAACCTGATGAATCTATTCAGTTAGGTCAGGTCATTGGTAGTTTCACAAAGTTACTGGCCAAACTACAAAATTACAATGCCTGGAATTTGGATTTACTCAAACTCAGGGAAAAGTTATTAAAAACATGAAACAATTAATCATGTTTCTCTTAAATGATGAACATGACTTTACCTTCACTTATAAATCACGGAGTATATTTTTGGTATTTGTTGATTGACAATTGACATATTAAATATAGGCCTTCTTGTATATACACACCAATATGTCCTTTGGCCTCTCTGGACAAAGAAACAATTATTACATTTAAAAGATTATACCATCACGCTACTAATAGAAATTAGTAGCTTGATGATTATACTATATTTACTGTGTGATGATATGAGTTCTACACAACTAATTCACATAGCATTGGTATTTATATACTGCACAGTCCTTCCAGTTAGGCATTACTATGAGCACCCTGTCAAGGATTTTTACTTAACAAAAATATATAAATATATAACTGATGAATACATACTCTTTTCTGAGATGGGTTAAATATATGTAGTACAAAATGTACTTAAAATACAAATAGGAGGCTATAATATCAAAACTAAAAGCATCAATGATACTTTTTGAGAGAATTCTCTTCTATAATGTTCCAGCACATGCCCTCTACACAAAGGATCTGTGGTTCCAGCCTCCGTCATTTCAGCATGTCATATATATAATAAGTAAATCTGAATGATGAGATGCATAGTAAACAAGCAGAAAATGCTTGCGAGTTATATGTTTAAAAAGTGTTTAAAACAAGTTAAAACCAAAAATAAATTGCAAAATTGCCTACAATTTAGTTAAAAATGACAAAAATTACCTGCTTTAACACTACAATAAAATGGTACATTTCTGAATCATTCTGTGGATCCCATTTAAATCTTGGGGACTTGCTTCTGTATGTTTGTGTCCATATCATTAACCTTTGAACCCCATGAGCACTACTACCTTTCTTACAGTGCATCTGATTGGTTAATTACATAATATAATCATCTGGGTAACCAATCAAAATAGAGCTATTAGATCTTTTGGGAATTTCAAGCTTAATCTTGTGTTCCAATTTGTTTTCTTACCACTTCTCTGACTGGCTCAACATGATATCACCCTCTTTGTAATAACCAATCAAAATGGCCCTTAAAGGCTGATTGGTAGTACCCATTGGGTTCATTGGCATCTGAAATGTGACACATATTTAAGAACATGCAGCATGCACTTTGTCACAATGGTGTGAACAGATACAAAGGGCATGTCGGAAGTAACACAAGTCTGCAGCAAAAGTCACACACATAGTCTCTCATGTCCATCACTTATGGAACGCCTCCTTTTTCAGTCACCTCTTACAAGCGAAACCCAACGACATGTGAGCAAAGTTGGTAGATCACAAAGGATTAACCCCCTGAGCACTACCTGCCGATCCAACATTGCCTCTGATTGGTCAATTACATGATATTTTAACTTTAATCACCAATCATAATGGAGCTTTGCAAATAATTCACCCCATTTTTTTGCGTGGTGAAATTATTCTAACAATGTTGCTGATTGGGCCAATTGATAATGAAAACTTCTTTTTGGCCAATCGGCAGGTAGTTCTCATGGGGTTAAGTCTAATCAATACTGACACACACTTTTGTTCTCCATCTGCCGGATTATTGAATTTGGAATGGAAACATTCAGCACTTGCAAGATGCCCAACAACGAAGATCTTGATTACTTTAGATGATAAATATATTCCACCGGTTAATGTCACAACTCCTTAAATGAATGCTTCATAAGGGGATGGGTTATACCCTGCAGAGGAAAAAATCAAATATTAAATGTTACTTTTGTTAAAGAAAAAACATGGAAATGTGTTTCAACTACACCACTACCAGGCACAAAAAGTAACTCGCCTGTTGTAGTCATCTTTGCTGTTCAATAACCTGATAATTTTGGATTATTCTGAAATATACATTTTGTTCATTGGACTCATTTGACACCCTGTTCGTGAAAATCGAACAAGAATTGACGAAGATATGCGCCTCGAAAACCTCAAACCCTAAAATGCAATTTCGACAATTTTCATTGGGAATGCATCGTTGTATTGCACACAAGTACCACGGGCCAATCAATAAAGCACACAATGTAACAGGCAGAATTGAATCATTAAAATTGCAACTTTTCATTTTGGGGTTTGAGGGTTTGGAGGCCCATATCTTGGCCAATTCTTGCTCAATTTTCACGGGTGTCAAATGAGTCCAGTGAACAAAATGAGTCCAAGGCACAAAAAGCCAAGGCACAAAAAGTTTCTTTTTGTACCTGGTGTAGATGGTATTATTCTACTAATTAACTAAGACACAAAGTTTAAATTAAAAAGTCTGCAATAAAATAACTGCATCATTACTGGGCTATTCCAGTTGGAATACATATACCCCCTATGGAAGACACGACTTATATCGCTTACACAGGGGGTATGAAATTTAGATAGGGTTACCTGAATGGGTACCTCTATTTGAAATCTACACTCCATGTGTGGGAGATTAAGGTCATGTTAGAGAATGTATGGATTATAAAAACTGAAAAAGTCATTTTTATTCAGGGAAGAAAAATGTATTTTTTTATCATTCACTTTAAAATTAAGGATTTTCCGTTTTCTACAGCAACAACAAATTTTTCTGTCATTTCTACTTCATTTCCTGCATTTTGCTATATATATGGCATCTCAGAATAAGGTGCAATACTAAGGTTTGCATGTACATAGTACAGTGCAGTTGTGCAATACCTCCAAAATGGCATAATACATGCAGAAAGCTTTGTAACATTATTAGGCACACACTAAAACAACTGGAGGAAGATTATTTTCACCTGTGTGGACAACATGCAAACAGGGGATTTTAAAAAAAATCTTTTCTCCTATTTCATACATTGGATCCTTGCATATGGAGATTCAGGTGCAAAACATGTTCATGTCTTCAGAAGATAGTGGTTTTTGCGTGCATGTGAGTATCGCAGGTACACAAAACCACAGAGGAGTAAGATAAGACAGAGCGCGTACCACCAGTCAAAGTCTCCGCCTCATCCGATAATGAGGGCCGATTGTTCCATGAAATGCGACAGGCGAGACTGCTACGCAATTACCAGCGTATTTTCATGGTCTATTGCGTAATCGCGAAAGCATGCAACGCTCTATCGCGTATATGCGTGGGCACGCAGCGCTGGCGTGATTGTTAGACACAGCACGGTCGAACAATCGGCCCTCATGAATATGCGAGAACTGGTAGCATACAATACATGGGGACTTTGACTGGTGGTACGCGCTCTGTCTTATCTTACTCCTCTGTGCACAAAACACTTAGGAAAATCACATTTTTCAATTCAATTCAAGAAACATTTATTTCACAACTTTTTTTAAGAATCTATATTTTTGTTGTTATCATATATAATGCGTTATCTACTGGGGCGTATAATATATAGGTGCTATATTCAGTAGATATCAGTTCTATTAATGAACCCCTACATAAATGCCATCCCAATACCTGCTGTGAAAAATGACATCACTAACTGAGTGCAAACTTAGCCTATTAAATTTTGTTTCTCTGTCGAGCATGATATATCCCATGCAAAATGGATTACAGCATATCAGTTTTTAAGGAGCCACAATGAACACCAATATCCTGATTGGCATTTATCTTGTTTTGTATCTGAACTCTTCATATGGTAATGGCTATTCCATATAAAATCCACACTACCCTTGTGGAAGAATTTTGGAAATATCATCCAAAGGGGAGCATGTTTTTCAAATGTAATTCATCAGGGTTAATCATTTTGAAACCCATACTCCCTCTGTATTATGGCTTTACCTTATCTTCCACAACTGGAGTGAGTATTTCAAATGGAAGTTACCCAACTGTCTATTCTATTTGAAACTCAAACTCCCTCTGTGAAAGACTAGCTAATTCTTCCACAGGGGTAGTGTGGATTTTAAATGGAACAGCCCAACCCACTGGTCTTGTTAAGCACCAACCTGCAGTCTATGATAAGTCAGCTAGTTACTTTCAAGTTGCGCACTTCATCATGCTTATCATACATGCTATCACATGACTTGTCATATGACCACTCATCCGAATCATCATCATCGCTATCAGCGTGCAGTGCATTGCATGTGTTCTCATGGAATCCACTGTCTTGGTGACAATTATCTGAGCAATTTCTACAGTTACTGTTGCCATGGCTACTGTCATCTTCATCATCCTCACTACAAGAGCTGTCTAAGTAATCCTGTAATGCTTCGCTGTGTTAGTGCATGCAAAAAAACAAAACACAAAAGACAACCACGCATGTTATAGAAAACAAACTAAAAACAAGCAATCTAACTTTCAACAGTTTGTTATTAATATGCACACTCTGATCTATTTCATGAGGATAAACTGAAATGGTTTCATTTTTGTGGATATCAAACTGCAAAGTTTATCACATGCAGTCATTTCTCCTCAGCAAGAGCAGTTTACGAACAAATGTGTCACAATCTGCACCAAGCGTATAATTATTGCTGAAATTCTGCCATATCTATAGTCTATCTCATCTCAAGTTGAGAGTAACACCCTTTTTGATTTTTGCAGTGGCAGCTTCGAATCCCACATGCTAACCTAATCCTGTGGGGGCATATACACATGAGTAGAAAGGCAAATGACACTGGTGAAGCAAATGCGTAAACGCACCAATCGAATCTGCCACTGCAAAATCCAACATGGCATTAGTCTCAACTTGAGACGAAACACTTTGAGTGCATTTTACAATTGCACATGTGGTCTGATTGGATCAGGTTGTGTCACATGCTAAAGTTTATTCGGCTTAAATAAGGCGGAAATTATTCGGCTTTTGCTACTGCACGCGTCAATAAAGTCCCAACTCACGCTCGCGCAAATTAACATAAGCGTGCGCCGGCTACGTATTACGCAACACACAACTCGTGTAAGCATTGCGCCCAACTGCGTGCATGCCATTCCATATCAATACATGGTTCCGGCCTATATAAACCGAGCAAACTTTTGATTGCTTTGAGAGCATAACCATACAGTGTGCATATTGCAAACATCTATTAACAAACTTGAAACAAATTTGACCGGATCAGACAAAAAATGAGGACAATATCACGAAAGGATAATTTAAGAAAGATATCTGCATCATTTGATGATTTGCACCATCAAAACATGACAAAAGATAGCCAATTTGAAATCTAAACTTTGTGGTAGCTAAACAATTAAGAACATATAAGAATTTGAATGGTAATGTAGCTCATAACACAAAAACAACTTTGGCAACATTTTCCTTATTTACCATAACTGAGTCACAAACAGGATTCTAACTACTAACAAAAACAAATATTTAACTTGGGTTTTGAAGAAAGCGATGTTAAAACCAACTGATTTTGCAAACTAAATGAACCAGTTTCTGATTTTTGTGATTTAGGAAATCACTGATAGTGTCTTAAATTATTATACTAAATTAAAACTATTTTGCAAACTCACAACACCACATGCACACTACATTTCATATAGCAGTTGCTTTGGTTAGCAAAGTACAAGGCAAGCAACTAGCTAGGCTTACTGCCGAAAGTCACTTCCATTTTGTATTTAAATCTTTGCAGCATGTTTCAATTCTCAATACTATGTCTTATTTTGTCATCAAACTATTTCAGAAGAGTATGAACTCATGTTGCTTATTCTTTCCGGTTCACATAAACCATTGTCATAAGAATGAAGTGTGTCCCAATAGTTAGTACTATTACTACAAGTATATCCAACTATCGTAAAAGCGGGTGGAATTTTTTTGGACATTCATTTGCATACAGTGGTACCGCCAGGGGGCAAATGCCTCCCAGTCAGAACAAACTTTCTGGTGCTGCCACTGTTTGCATATCAAAGAAACTCCACCTGGTGCCTCCAAACAGACATACAAGCTACGCATACGATAAACAACATCTGGTGTTGCACAACACCTAATTGCATTGGTAATACTAACTTGCAAAAATATAAGCTATGCCTATGGCAAATCTTCAAAACAGCAAAAAACAGAACAAATATTGTTATGCATCACTAATTTGCATGAAACAATAGTAAGGAGACAAAGGATAAAAGTTACTCACTTTGAAGCCCTCAGAAAATTAGTTATTGATCCCGTCCTTTTTGACAACCAATTCTTGCCGTCTCCTCCCTTCTGCCGGTCCATGCTGCTTTCTCTCTTCGAGGTCCTGTCAACAGACTGTGCCCTATCACTTTTGCCACGCTCGTTGCTGGGTGAACGATCTTTGGTCACTTTGGAGCTGTCCACTGAGCGTGCCCGTCTGAACAGATCAAGTCTTGAAATGCGATCTGCTCTGTTAATGGCACGCCCTCTTCTACTTGCTTTATCTTTGCGAGATTTTCTCTCATTAGGATCCTCTTCCGATGCGTGTGGTAGCTGTGTTCCTATTAAAGCTTCCGCTCCTTTGAGAGCTGAATGAGCTACAACAGCTCTTGCACATCGGGAAGATCTAGAGTCACTCCTGGTCGAACCATCCTTTTTCCTTCTTGTGTTTGCTAATAAATCGGGATAGTCACTTCCTTGGGATGTGCTATCGCCAAATTCACTGTTACCAGATGCACCCTCAGACGTGGAGTCAAGCTCCGCACTTGGAGTGCCAAGTTCCTCTCTCTTCCTCCTTCGTCTCCTGCGAGAACGCAAAGGTGAATCACTGTCTTTCTTTTCATTTTTCAAATCTGATTCAGTTCTCTGTAATCGTACATCTTTCTTTGTTTTAGAATCTTTTCTATCAAGTTTAACACTTTCACGTTTTGATTTGGTAGAATCTTTCCTCTCCACATGTCCAACCTTTTTATCCCCTTTGGTACTTTTACTGTCTTTCCTCTCCAAGTTTTCAGCAGACTTTTCTTTCTTAGAGTCTTTTCTTTCCACTTTAGCTGCTTCTCTAGCTTCCCTCGCCTCCCTCCTTTCCCTACGTGCCAAGATGGCTTCTTTCCTTTGAGCTTCTGTCAGCTCCGTTTTTGTATTGGTTTCCCTCCTCTCTCGTCTAGCACCCCTTGCACTAGGCCGATCTTGTTTCTCTTGCTTTTCACCATCTTGTTTCTTACTATCAATTTCAGGACTTTTAAGATCTCTCCTGTTTCTACTTCTTCTGCCCCTCCGATCAGGACTCTTCCCTGTAGATTGCACATGACTGGATGGCGTACTAAGAGTTTTGCCACCCTCCGCTGATGGAGATTGAGAACTAGTAGCTTGTTCCCGTCTTCTCCTCCTTGCCCTTGCAGCTGCAGTTTCTTCCCTTACATTACTTTTATTATCTGATGACTTGGTTGTGGTGCTTGTTTGTTTAGGTCGCACTGACGACGATGCGGTTACCACCACCTTGGTAGGAGCCCCTGATGAAGCTTTGGGTGAGCCTGCTTTGAGCGACACAGCCTGAACTTCTACTGTGACTGTTTTGCTTACTTCTTTCTTCGCTTCTGCTTTTGGTTTCTTGACCACTGTAGTTGTTTCTTCAACTGTTGCTGTGAACATTTGGGTTTTCCTGCGAACATTTCCAGTGTTACTGTTACTTTTTGTGTCCTTACCAGTTCGCTGCGGAGATGAGTTGACCTTACGACCCCTTGTCGGTTTCAGCGTGAATGTCACAGTACCTTCCTCCTCTTCCTTTTCAGGAGGCGATTCAATCACCGCAACGAGTCGTGGTGATCTGACTCGCACTGATGTTTCTGATTTAGTGTCCTTGGTAGAAGGCACTGTAGACTTATCTTTGTCATCGTTAACAACTGACACTTTGTAAGTGATTCTATTTGCAGGAGCAGTTCTGGCTCGTACAGGTTTATGGTCAGACTTCGCCGTAGTGTCCTTGCTGACAGTTGTGCTGTCAACAGCACTCTTGTCTGCAGGTTTATCAGTTACTTTATCATCAGATTTATCATCACTTTTGTCATCTGCTTTGTCAAACTTTGCCCTAACAGCGGCAATATTAGGCAGAGATTGTCTGTACTCGCGCCTCCCAACCAGAGGGGATCCTGGAGCAGGTGAATTCTCTCTAGTACTTGCTTTGCTTACATCTACTGATTGTCTCCTTGACGATGACACATCAGATGAACTTCCAGTCGTTACTTTATCTTGAAGCTTCTTGATCTGACTTGCAATTAATGAATTGGTTGATGAAGCTGGGGATAGACTTCTTGGTGATGATTTCACGCTGGATGATTGACTCCCTCTTCGTTGTTGCTCACCTTCCATCAATGATACCATTGAGAACGCTTGACTGAGTTGTCGTACACACCCTTGTTTTGGCACCTCCCTACGACCCCTTGGGGTGTATTTATCTTTCAAACTTTGATGGCCTACTTCAGATACATTAGGTGCACTGCCATATTCCATAGTGGTAAATTTCTTACGCAAATTATTCACAGATTTGTCTTCCGGTTTCTTAGATTTTGACAATACTGGGTCGTATTTATCGACCCACTGGCTTACAGCGCGTCTTTGTGGGCTACTACTTGTTGAATCTGTAGACAGTTTTCGTTTGGCGCTAACCACTTCCCTACCTCGTGAGTGTGGTCCTGTGATTTGTGATGAATCCAGAGATGCTGATTTCTCCAAACGACCTCTGATAGCAAACATTTCTTTTCTCTCTTGAACTAAGGACTTGCCGTCTTTAGATCCCAAACTTTCTGAGGAACCTTTATTAGCATCCAAAACAGTGTCCCACTTCTTGGCAGCATGTATAGGACTGCCTGATAGCGGGGAATGGTTCACATTCACAAGTCTTCGTGGACTCTTTGGACTGTTCTCCGCAGACTGACTCTCTGGTCTCTTAGCCAGTTTAACTAACTCAATCTGAGGAGATACTTTGTTGAGTCTGGATGGGGAAGGTGGCATATTATTCTCTTTTTCTTTAGTATCATCAGATTTGACGTCCATTTTGGATGATAAATCTCGTTTACTTGGCAAGATTTCAATGTTGTCCCTGTTGCATCGCTTACGCAGCAGACTTGTTGCCGATTCAGGTGATGATTCTCTTTCATTTTTCCTTTCCAAAGACATTTTTCTGATGGGTTCAGATTTTGTCTCTAAAGAGCTTGCATCCGATGCTTGACTTCTGAGAGACCTTGGTTTGTCAGATGCCTCAGAACCTCCAGATTCCTCCATACGGATGTCTTCAGCTGATGGATAAAATTAGAAATTAATTTTAGATAACATAATAATCAAACATGTCTGGAAAAAAACTATTGGAAGCAGTGTTCCTTCTAAGGCTAAGCAATGGGCTATTCCAGTTGAAATCCATATACCAGATGAAAGACATGACCTTAATCTTCCACACAGGGAGTGTGAATTTCAAATGGGGATACCTGAATGGGTGAATCCATTTGAAATCTACACTCCCTGTGTGGGAGATTAAGGTCATGTCTTCCATTGGGGCTGTATGGATTTCCACTGGAACAGCTTATTTCAAGCTTGGGCCAAGAGTAATAAAAGGCCAATGTTTTGTTATTACTGCTTTGTTTTTTTCTACTCAATGTGGGAAGGTCAATGCATACTGCTTTCCTTTGTCATGCATTAAAGCTAAATTTTTACTTAATTGCTTCTGCAGACAAGTGAATGTACAAAAACAACACCATTTTCGCAAAGAGCATTCGCTTTTCTGCAAAAACAATCAAGTAAAATGCAGCTTTATAGTGACATATCTGCTAAACCTAAAAGAAGGAGCATTTGGGAATGCATATCATGTAGCTCTGTTAGTCCTTGTAACTTTCTTGTAAATGTAATCAAATATTCCCTAATTATGTAAATTCATTTCAAAATATCAATAAATACACTAGTTATCATTTATAAATGTGTCAAGAATATATTTTAATTGAACTAGCCGAGACACAACGGCAAAAACAAAAAGTTGCTTACTTCAATGAGCATGTTGCCTGCTTCTGTAATGCATCTTGATGGATCGAAACTATGTCATACAATGTCATGACACATACTTGCAGGAATACTGCAGCATGTGTAGTAGAGTGACATATCATAGTTTCAAACCAGTTGTGATGTGTTATGGGGAATAGGGAAATAGTCAACAGAGACTGCATGTTTTGGATTAGAAACCATCTTGAATGAAAGACTAAACTGTTTCAGATTTTCAGAAAACGGATACAGCTGTATTTATTTGTATTTCATAGTACAGCTCATACCACCATTGTGAGGTCAAGCACCTAACTTAATTGAATGTAAAATGTGATGAGTACGAATCAGTAAATCACTATAAATTAAGTCAGTTCTGTACACATACACAATTGAATAACCTTGCATACTTTGCAGTTCATTCCTCCAATATCTATAACTGTAAAGCAAACTACTGGCAATACCCACTCTCTCCAACAATATAAGTTGAATATTTCAAATAAATACAATGGGTACATGAAGAAAATTCAGGTTTCATTATTCCATACATTATTATCAAACCCTATTGAGTGCTCCAACAAAATTGTCCTCTATACAGACATATCAGATTTGCAGCATTTAAAGTACCTGCAAAGTACTACTGCTCATTACAGACATAAGAGATTCACATCTAGTCTAAGCCATACCTGATATATGCAGCGTTTCAAGTGACTGCGTAGTACTACTGCTCATTACAGACATAAGAGATTCACGTTTAGAGTCTTGACTAGACCTTGATGACAAAGTGTCACTCTTCTCTCGTAGAGTCACAGCAAATTCATCGAGTCGTTTTGTAGGCAATTCTGGCATTTCATCAGCTTTCTCTGCAAGGTCTTCTAGCTTGTCAGACTTGTCCAGATGAATGTCAACCACACGCATGGCTCTCATGTCCTGTAAAATAACATACAAAATAACAATGGTTTAGTATTTTTCAACTGAGTCCTACTTAGGCAATAGAAACAAATAGAAACCATTGATGCTTGATCGATCCTTAATATTTATGAACTCAATTAATTGACCATTATTAATTGTGATAACATATAAATCTTTGCCTGTATTGATATTGAAAAGTATACATTTAGAATTAATTCTGATTAATTAGTCACTAATAACAAGCATCGGAGCAGCATCGACAGCCGATCCAAAGATTGAACAAATCTGTTTCTGGTGCCTTACAAACAATACTTGCAAGATCGCTCACCAGTAAATGGGAAATATTTTCAGGCCCTCTCTAGTAATTGTGTTTCATTTCTAAGGCAAGATAGACCAGGCTAAGTTCAACATTAAACAGAGTGGAAATTAGCATGATTTTGGCTATTAAAACTTGAATTGGTCCTGCTTTCATTTCTAGTGTTCATCATAAAATTATACCACAGATGAGATTTATTGGGTGATTTATAACAATTTTAAGGACCATGTTTCTTCCGTTCTATCAAGAAACTCTAGTGGGAATTTGTGAGCCCAAGCCACCATCATGACTTAAAGGTCCAGTAGTCAAAATCAAAATCTATTGTTTTCCCAATCAGAGGTATCAGGCACCTTATTCAGCCCTCAAAGCTGTTGCTAAGAACTGAATAGGTTCAGTTTGAGAGAAAATTATGTTTCGTTAATGCCAATTAATGCATAAAATTCTTTACGATTGGCATTTAGACCTGTGCTGGACCATAACCATTAACAAAATATGCAAAAATACACCAAAACTAATCACATATTCCTCTTTGAGTAACAGGCAGAAACCATATGCACAATTCTTATCACAATCAAATAATATCAGACAGGAGTGGCATACCATACAAGTGCTCCCATTTTATTGTATCGGCTACATACACATACTTATTGGTTTCTAGTTCAAGTCGACAGTGGTGTAGGGTCATGTGGGCAAAACTGACCCAATCAAAGTTAAAATTTGGAAAAGTCCCATTAAAAATTGCAGAAAAAACTGCCCCTCAATCAAGCTCAGTGCCCCCAATAGAGGTCATCCGTGTTCTATAAGCTGCATATCCTATCAGGGACTGCTATACCTTGTTCAGGATTTTCAAAAAAAGTACCTGCATGTGCAACCATGACTATTTCAAAATAGCCCGCCAAAGTCATGCAGGTAACTCCTAAGGTTGTGCATTGAATTGGTTTTAATGAGGAATACTACGGGAACCAGCGCCTTTTGTTAGAAGTCACACATGAGTAACGTGGATAACCTCTATTGTTGACTCATGCTACGCCACTGTATGCAAACAAAACATGTCATAAATAAGTATAACAAATTAAAGTAACACATACAAAAGTCTTCCTGTCCCTGGCAGAGAAGCTCTTTGCTCTCCTGAAGGCACCTGTTGGATCGCCACTCCTCAGATAATTCAGCTCATTGGCCTGCCTGTCAACCTCTGCTTGCAGTAGCATGATGATGGCTTCTCGTTCATGGAGACACTTCTTTAGCTGTGTGGTAGGCGAGCCTGGATCTGGTTCTTTGGTGTCGTCTGAGGGCGCTACGTCTGGGTCGTTTGTCTGTACTTCAACTTCAATTTTCTCAGGTACTGCATCTGATTCAATGGGAATAGTATCATTAACAATGTTAATACAAATTTTATTCCACACATGTTAGGCACTAGAAACAAATTAGTTTGATCTTTCGATCGACCATCGATGCTTGGTCAATCCTTATTATTTATGAAATCAATTAATTTACTATTGTTAATTGTGATAACATAGTAATTTTTGCCTGTACTGATATTCACCAATATCAATTTAGCCTTAATTCTAATTAATTAGTTAATAGTTCATTAATAACAAGCATCGAAGCAGCATCAGCGGTCGATCCAAAGATCGAACAAATTTGTTTCTGGTGCCTTACAATGATCAGTTGTTCATACACTTGACACACAGGACTTCTGAGAAGCTATTTATCACAAATATATTTTCTTTGGGTACGATGTATTTTCCAATAATATCACAACATTGCATTATATTGGGAAAAGTTGTATTTTGGGGGTTAATTTTGACATTTTAATATTCAGGCTAAGTTGGAAATCTGGTAATAGAGATATTGTGATTTCCAAACGTACGTATCAATCGCCCGTGCAATTTATTCAAAATCACTCTCCTGTGACAGGATTTTGAATAGTTTGCACAGGCGTTCGATATGTATGTTTGAAAATCGCAATATCTCTCATAACTAACTTGGAACTTTGAAGAGTACAAAGCGTTACAAACCTTATCAGTGCATATATGTATGTTCCAATTTATAATTTTACAATCTCAAACTCTATGAAAAAGTCTACCTTATGAACAAAACTAGACAGTCAGCCTGTAAGTTTCTGTTGCACCCAGTCCAATAATAAAGTTAGCAGGCATTTGTTGTACCATGGGCTGATACCTAGTCACATACAGGTATTTAAAATGACATATAATCACATCAAAATATGCAGTAAGTGGACATTTTCAAGTTCTTACTATGAAAATATCACACAGAATTAGAATCTCAAATTTAAAAACAAGTGAAACATCTCCACTTTGACACTGCATCTCAGATAGATTGTACATTATGTAGATATAAACAATAAATAATTACATGTGCTGCAATCAAACAAAACAAGTTGCAATATTATGCTTTTACTGCCTGTGTGATTTTGAAATCGTCTTTCAACTTCATTTCATTGATCTTACTTGATGACTAAGAAGATGCTCCAAGGAATAATTGTTATTTGCAGACTGCAAAATGGGGCACGTTGGTGCAGCAGTACGGGCTCTGCATCTGCCTTGTAATCGGTGGATTGTGAGTTCGAGCCCTGGCGGTGCCATCGTGTTGTGCTCTTGGGCAAGGTGCTTTACCTTAATTGCCTCCCTCTACCCAGGGGTGAAATGGGGAGCTTTTATGAATATAGTGGGTAAGTGCAATAGCTGCCATGTGCAGCTGCCATGTGTAGACGAGTACAATATACTGTGTGTAAATTGCTAAATGTTCAAAGTGCAGCAATTGCACTTACCCAATTCTGGCACTTAGGCAGTCATTTTGTTTATATGCAAAAATTCACATTATTATACTTTTGTTCAACTCATGTTTGGTACATGCAGTAATGTCAATGAAACTACCCTCATATGCATGCATCAACACTCTGTGCAAATTGCACAGAGTGCGAACTTTCCGCACATGTTTTGGTACTGTGATTAGTGAAATACACATCAACGTCACCAACTTGAGGTGAACCAAAATATAATTCACACCACAAATTACATTAATTACTATCATGATGCACACATTCCAATTTTGTACAAACTATAAGAATCTACTCATAACAAAGTTCAAATCTATCATGTTACTACCATTAACAAAACAATATTATTTCCAAACAAAATAATTTAAAATAATTAAATGACGTTTCAAAAACAGTTGAACAAACACTGCACTGTCACATTGTGATGAGCACCTGGGGAAATCCCCAAACCAAACATACAAGAGGAAAGGAAACTTTCTCAATTGTTTGCTATGACATATGACCATCGGCATCATTCCTGGGGGGGGGGGGGCATGGAGATGTGTGCCCCTACCTTTTGGCATAATGTCCCATTTTGTTCTTTTCAGCCAATTTTTGACACTTCAGGTCAAATGCCACCCCACACACACACACACATTTCAAGATGGATTGACGCTAATGCACAAGAAAAGTTAATTCTTGAACTGGGAAATTCCCAGATGTATATATTCATCAGTGTATGACTTGATAAGGACAACCCTGAAGGGAATTCCCTAGTACATGCAATGTGAAATATTTGGGAAGGATCTAATTAACTTGTCTTGGGTCAATGCAAACAATTAAGGGAGTTTCCCTTTTGATTGGGGATTTCCCCAAGGTGATCATCACAACATACATTTAATTACAGTTAGTAGCATCACCACACACACACAACACATATATTGGGTTAGAACCTACCTCAGCTTTTCAACACCTTTTTTCATTTTATGATTGCATTTAAATAAAACAAAATAAAAGAGATTATATACTTGTTTTCATTGCGCAGATTCCCATTCTCTCCCTATATATTTCAGAAGAGTTTGCAGGTTTTCACTTTCCCCCACCATCACCAAAATTAGTATTAAGCAAAAACTTTTATGATTAAATACATTATAATCAAACATTAAATCATGCAAATGTACGAATTAGTACCATAAATTTATTTACACTAGGTTTAAGTTGTAATAAATTTCATGTCTGACATTGCTGAGCAAGAACCGCTATACTTTGGCACCAAATTGGTGGTTCTCATTACATTGTGGATTGATATCAATGTTCCTTAAAGTGAATCTTTTATGAAAGCTACAAAAAGCTATAATTGAAAATGATGGACACCTAAGGCCAAGTACATTGTTACTTTATTCTATGTATACACCAAAACTAAAATGGGACAATTGTTGCGCATAAGGACTAGGGTTACAATTCAGACTTAGTAACAGATTTAAAGCCTAATGATTCCCATCTATTTAGAACTACACTGTATATTCATGGAAGAAATGTGCCACATTCATGATACATGTATCTTCAACAAGTACAAATGTCAAGGTAGCCCATTCATTCAGGAACTTGACTGTGCTAGCTATGACACAAAAGCTGCATTTGACTTCCATATCATGCACTGCTAAATTTCAACATTATATCTATCAACACACTAAACATAACAAATGTGTCACAATGGGCTCTTCCATTTAAAGTCCTCACCCCCTGTGGAAATATTTTGTAAATATCTTCCATAGGAGGTATAACCAACCAACTGGTTAAACAAACAAACAAATAAATATGAATTTTAAATGGAATTTGCATATCAACCAACTCCATATAAAACTCCTCCTCCCTCTGTGTATGGAAGTAAGATGTTCTGTGACTGTGGAGATTCAGGTTGAATGAGGATGTATAAAATTCAAATGAAGCTGCTTAACTGGCTCATTCCATTTGAAATTCATGCTCCCCTATTTCTAACAGATTCCACAGGGGTAGTGTAGATTATAAATGGAACAGCCCAATGTATTATACTTCAACTATGTAGTGTTTATTCAAGTAAGGAATCAAAACTATGTGAAGTTTATTTAAATACATGAGTATATCTATGTCAGTTACAATACTACTTAGACAAGAAGGTGAAACATCAAGATCTTATTTGAAATTATTGATGTCAGGACCGAGTAAAACCTAGTTTTATAGATCTGATAAGTTGTTGGGTATACCTAAAGAAAAGAATCAATGTTTATGTAAAAGGTATGACTATTAACGCGGATCTAAAAATACTTGAAGAAAATGAAAGGAAATATCAGGAAAAGTTAAGAATTGGATAAATAATGAAAACAAAAAGAACAGAACTGAAAGAGACTAAGTAAATCAAAGAAGTATGTGAGAAGTTGTTGTGTTTCAAAATAATCTGGCAATATATCATTTCCTCTGCCACTCATATATGCCAAAGAATATTCTTCATACCTTAAACTAGATGATGTGGTGTAAATGCAGTGGTGTATATTTGAGCAAGTCTTAACATTATGTGTCAAAATACTTAAAATAGGTTACAAAAATGTTACGATGATATACAAAATTGAACCAGGAAATGAATGGAAATTTGGAGAGATGAAAGATGTAATCTGCTATAGATCAAGAAAGAGTAAAATTATGGAAAAAGTGAAAAAATGAAGCTGTATCATGCATATTAGCAGTTCACCACAAACAACCCTGGTATAAAAACATTCCTCTTTGCAAGTATAGTCTATCATTCCATGAGACCAGCAACGACAGGCAACCATGTCCATTACAAGCATCACAAAATTGAACCATCCACAAAATGCTCTAGGATAAACAGATCTGATTGCCTAAATCTAGATCAAGTACATTGCAAAGAAATTAGAAAGGGAGAATGAGGACAATATAGGAATCAGCCATGTTGGATTGTCATGCATAGGGGTCAAAATAGTGTAACCTTCATATTTGAGAAAGATTGACCATATCAAACAAGATTCTGTATCTCAAGAAGCATAATGTTTAACAAAATATTTAAATCACCCATCCAAAGGCACACTATTTTATACCCTCCATGGCAAGGAAACATGGCCGACTACACATTCTCCAATTTAATTCATTTGGCAATGCATATATAACCCAAATTGATCTGTACCATCATATGGATAGCTCTAATGTTAGTGTCAACCTGTTGAATTCGGCAGTTCCATGCAACCAAAGCAGGCAAGCAAGCATGTAGGACGATAACCAACCTGTGGAAGTGCTCTCATCCACCTTAGCAACAGACACTCCTCGAAGGTCAGCTTTACCCCTAGACCCATGTCGTCTCTTATGATGACCTTTGACCTCATCATGCGACTTTCTCGATAGTGGTGGGTATTTCTCAAACTGGTTTTCTATTACTTGTATTTGTGATTTGATGTCGGTGAGTTCTGCTTCCAATGCGGATTCCCCGAGGGAGGAGCAAACACTGACTCGCCTCATTTCTGCAAGGTTTAGTGGTATGTAATTAACAAATATTCCTATTTTTACATCCATGCAAAAGTGGTTTCAAACCAACATGTACACAAAATACCAATTAGGGAATATCCTCTAAATGGTCCTAGAATTCAAAACCTATACTTTATTCGACTGTCAAAGTTTTGTTAAGTAATGGGTGAATGCTCCCATAAATTCACTTTACCTTCCTAGTCACAAAATACACATAGCTGACTTGGCATAGATGCTATGTAAAACTGAATGTATGCCATTCTATATTAATCCATACTGTTTTTAGTCAACTTTTCTAGTTGTATAAAGTATAGGTACATTTCTTGTAAGACCCAATAATTACGATCCCTTGCAAAGACATGTATTTCATGGTTTACAAGATACCGATTGGCAAACAATAATAGCATAGAAGTACAATGGAGAACAATTACTACCTACAAGAGGTAACAGATTATAATATAAGAAAGAAAGAACAGTTAACCAAAATGTTACAATTAAATTGTACCACTTCCGTTTGGTTAACAGTTCTTTCTTTTTCTAATAACAAAAATATAAGAAATGGATATACCTAATGTAAAACTATAATCAAATTAAGTATTTCTTGGCCAAACTGGAACACTGTGAACGCTAGTGGCTCTGCGATAAACACACACGAATATAGCGCGGTACAGAAGAAAATATACACGCGCCTTACACTGCGAACACGCTTAGTACACTACATGGACGCAACACGTATGTTCCTGTTTGGCCAAGAAATACTTGATTTGATTATAGAAGCTCAAAGTATTGCCAAAGACTTAGTAAGCTTATATGTACAGAGTAATGGAAATAACTCAATTTTAAAAATTTCCAACTTTGGTCTGAGTGGACCAGATCATGGATTCATGCCACATATGATAGTAAGATAGATAATACCAGCATATTTGCACATAACTAGGGCAGTATGATACATGTATATGTGTCAGTTTATTCTAGTAGAAGTGTCAGTTTATTGTGCAAGCCTGACCTTCTAGGATCCCTGACACCTGCCACTATTTTATTGTCATATTGCATCAAATTTTAAATTGTGTCTTTGATTGATATTTAGGTGTGAATTGTTAGTACAACTCTTTAACATTAAAAAGTTTTGCTTTATCTTTAAAATCAGCTCTGAAATTAGTGCACTTTAATCAGCAGCAAGGGAAATGGTTCAGGATTGCCACACATAGTCACCTGTTCAGTACGAAAACTTTCTTGACAATATTGTAACTGTCAGTGATTGGTGAGATCATATAGTAACAGTATTAAAAGCAGCAGAGATTAACAGCTGACTGAATATGTGCAACATTTGAAAGAACTCCTCAAGGCATGCCTAAACAATACAGGTTAGGAACCTTATATAATACATGTACATCCTGTTCACTTTGGTGCACAGGGATATGATATGAGACTGATAACAATAATGGCTATTCCAGTTGAAATCCATACACCCTGTGTGGGAGGCATGACCTTGATCTCCCACACAGAGCGTGTAGATTTCAATTGGAGTCACCCATTCAGCTAACTCCATTTGAAATTCACACTCCCTGTGCAGGAGACTAAGGTCATGTGTTTCCATAGAGGTGTATGGATTTCAACTGGAATAGCTCACTCAGATCATAGACCCTTTCTAGGGTCTGTGCTCAGATGAAAGCGCTTGAACTGCCACCACGTTCCTGCTTTTCTATAAGAATACACCTCATGTCAGTCGTATTATGACGCACTTTGTCACTGGGCAGGAAAAAAACTCTGATGTACATTTTACCTTTGATATCAAAACTTCCAACATGTCGACTGCTCAGTGCCAGAATTGGTAAGTGCAATAGCTGGCATATGTAGCTGCCATGTGTAGATGAGTACAATATACTGTGTAAATTGCCAAATGTTTACAGGACAGTTATTGCACTTACCCACTTCTGGCACTGAGCAATCAATGTATGCAAAAGTGGGCACCAGTTTCAAATACCTCTTCAGTGTATGTTATTGTTACGTCCAAAATGCTGCATATTCACTCAGAATCAAAATTATTTAAACCAAGGTGTGGATTTTATAGAAGACAGTTTGCTGAAGACAAACATCTCACAAGAATGTTTACCATGCATTCAGATTTTTAGGTGCAGACCGTTTTGATACTAAATGCAGTTTTGCACATCAGAGATTTTGAATTGAAACTGCTGACTTCGCACATTGGAGGGTTTGATTTCAAAGTTCAAACACACATATAAGAGGTTTTTTTGCACAGTGACAAAGACAGTCTAGCCTTTTTCAGAGCTTCTAAATCACTTTCCTGTATTCTCAAACCTTGAAAATCAGTTCTTTCCGTACAAAATCAGTATTTTCACACACTCGTTTACAAAATTCTTTAACATTTTTAGTATTCTTCATTATGTCAAGTATTCTTTTAAGTAAATCCAGTACAAAATACTGAAAATTGGTACTAGTTGGCAGCTCTGCTTTTTTTTAAATCTAACCTAAATGTTCATCCACAGCTTAATTTGACACTCTGTACATACCTACAAGAATGACAACACTGTCAGTGGTACTCATATACCTACCATGTTTTTCACCTGTGATTCTATCAATCTGTTCCTGCATGTTATGCAACTCATCCGACACCGCCTGCAAGTTGACATCTTTCTGCCTCAACTGCTCCGCAAGTAGTGAATTCCTCTGTTCTAATCGATTCAACCCGGCACCCAACTGTGGACCGCCTGAAGCTTCTGATGGTGTGGACTCCTCAAACGTGCTATCGCCGCTGGATGCAGTTCTGTTGGACTTCTCAGAGAACTCAGCTTGAGATCCTGCTTCCTGAGATTGGAATAATGCAGGATCAAATTCTGGTTCCACAACGACGGGCGTGGCATGTGCTACAAGATACAAATCACCAATATCGGACGTTGAGGATTTGTTCTGTTCAATAATGGCAACTCTTCTAGAGTCTTTAGGATCAATTTCATGATCACCTCTGTCGTCATCATGCCTTGCTGCCATCTTTTTAATCCTCTCCCATTCTTTATACCGTTTAGTAAACTCTTTGGACACGCCTTCCAAATGCAATTCCCCATCCACACCTTCAAACAATGCAATACTTTCTTTGGAGTATATTTCTTCCGTTGAATACGGAGCGGCTTTACGCCCTTCGGGAGATTGACTCCTTCGTCTAACCTGAGGTGATTCCTTCCCTCTGACCGGCGCTTTATGTTTAATGATCTTTGACCCCGGTCGTCCACCTTTTGCTTTCTCTTTAGGGTGTTGTTTGCGCTTAGGTTCCATTGGAGGGCTGTGGGCAGCATTTCCAGGCCGTTGTTTCTTTCTGTCCCATTCAAGCATTTTCTTGGTGAAGTCATCGCTGAGATTTTTCTGTAACTCGTCCAAGTCGACGGCTGGGGAGTGGACTGCTGAGGTAGCGTCTGATGAAGCACTGTCTAGTGAGGTTTGCTTGGTTTTCTCAAGTTGCACACCTGCATTGAATATAAGAAAGAAAATCAGTTTATCAATATATTCATCTAAAATGTTTAGATGCAAAATGTAATACACGCTACCAAAATGTGCCCTATATTGCATTTGACTACTTACTTTACAAATTCCAATGTAAAGTTTTGAAAAATTATCTAAAATACACATTTTCTATTATTTTCATTATAATCTGACTAGTTATATATAGTGTGCAGTTATTTAAATTTCAGACTCTTCATTTGCTCATGCTGAGATTTTTCTGAAACTTGTTCAAGATGGCTGGGGTGCACTGCTGCAAATATCTCCTTTTGCAAACAGTCAAATGAAGTTAATTACTTGAAAAAACAAAAATTTACAAAAAAAATATCTCACCATGACTGAATGCTATCGCTTCATAATTGTACACGTTTCAGGAATTTTTCAATATTTTTCCCTATAATATCCTGTTAGCATAATATAATAGTGTTTCAGAAAGCTCCCATTTACTTTCCAATACATAATGTGATTTGTTAATGTAAATGTACAATTAAACTAGATCTCCCACTGTTTAACAATGAGTGCCAAATATATCAAAATTGTAATTAGTTTAGCATATATCACAAAATTATACAGAATTTGGGATACCAAAAGTTTCATAGCAATTTGTCTATACCTCATGTCACCTCGAGTTTGGTAGCGATGTCACCCCATGTTTTAGGTTGCGTGGCTTTGATAGGTGCGCGCTGTTCTTAAAGAGAAAGCCCCGCCAGAGCAGTTCTTCTGGGGTGAACCAAACTTGCCTGGTTATCAAATTCATCAGTGACAATTGATCCTCTCTGCATTTGACAGGTGCTAAATTGATGTAATAACATTAAAACATCAATTAGCACCTGTCAAATTCAAATAATACCTTGTCACTGATTAATTTGATAACCAGGCAGATTCGACTCACCCCAGAAGAACTGCTCTGACAGGGCTTCCACTCACATGTAAATATGGCATTATCAGAACACTCTTTTGCATACAGAGATCTATGCATTCTGACGACACTACCAGACTCAAAGCGACACAAAGTATTGTCCAAGTGATGTTATCATATTTTAACCTGTACCTGCAGTTAGTGGAATACCACAATATCTGCTGATAAGATGACCAATTAAACCTAACCTTAACCCCTTGTTATTATTAACTTGAGATATGATATAAACAATTAAACTAAAATGAACCACATCCTCCATGAGGTTTAATGGATGTCACTTTCAGGTAGATTGGGTCATAACCCTAAGCTTTATACGTCAAATATGGTAAGATTATCGTAACTGATCTTTCCGTAATGATAGCCAAGAAAAGATACTTAAACACAGACATCCTTATTTGTGCCCAAATCTTGACGTTGAGAGTTTGTTTGACCTACTTTGTGTAGTGGCGTAGCCAGGGGGCAAAGCGGGGCAGTTTCCCCCATAAGAAGTCTTGCCCCCCTCTTGCCCCCCCCCCCCCTTGTGAAAGTTGTCTTGCCCCCCTTTGCCCGCTCTCTGAAAAAGTGCTGGCTACACCACTGTTTGTGTACAATAATAATTAAATTAGCAATCTTAAATGACAGGCAAACAGTAAACAAACGAGCACAAGTCAAAGTGAACCTATTCAATTATCGTGAACATCGTTATCATAATTTAGCCTGCCTAGGAATAAAAACTTTGGAAACAAAATGGATCCTTTTTTGGATATCAGGCGTTTTCACCTGTGACAACAATCAAACAAATACGGATATTGAAACCAATTAGGTATTTATTGAATTCTTGTCATTGTTTATGCAGCCATTTCCTTCTCGTATACTATTATAGTGTTGTGTGCTTTTCCGAACTGACCAAAGGCCTGGCAGGCGAGTTCTTCATAAAAAAAATTGCGAAAGCTAATTCAGTGCCAACATTCATACTACCATCAGTTATAAAGCTCTTATTGTCACTAATCACATTTATCCAAAGAAATTTTGGGAAAAGTGCAAAATGATTTGTATTCATAAATAGACCTCTTCATGAAAAACACATGACCATGCAGATCCGTCAAAACATATTCAATCAATCAATTTCTGGTGATTTGAATGCATATAATTCAAATCTGCAGCGGCCACCACATTCAAAACGCTGTGTCAAGTATTAGTGATATATGATTGGAGTGTACAATCATACCAGGCTATAGTTTGATCAACTCCTAATCTGTGAGCCTTATAACATCGCAGATTAATATCAATATATTGTATTTCACAATATTTTAAAACTCATAGCTCGACCAATAAATATTGGGCGTAAAGCATCCAATTTTATCATTATTATGTTTTGGATCCAATATTATCACAACTTGGATCCATCAAAACATAATAATGGATAAAATTGGGCAGATTTTCTTTTGGAAGTTCTGATACCTTGAACTTTGCTATGGTCTACTTTTAGTCACCAATTTCTAACTACCACAGGCTAGACCATATGTACACATTGAAGTCATCAGAAACAAAACATAATTGATTATAGCCACATTCAGCATGCCACTTAGGTGTTAAAAGCTGCATTATTTGCCTTAGTAACTTGACATCCTCCCAAGTGTGAGTCACCATACCAATTATAACATTAGCTAGCCCAATTGTCTCAATTAATTGCACCCAGATATTTAAGTTGAAATATTTGATTAAAGGCTATGTTATATACTTGTTTCACTTTCATATATTGTAACATATGGGGCAATCATGAAGAATTGCTAACATTGTGGACCACAATAGCCTCATCCCAATGGCATAGTTCAATAACCTCAATTAAACAATCATAGAGCAAAATTTGACCTCAAATTGCAGAGAATGAGTTTTAATACCCAAATTTTCAAAGGTCATTCAATAAATGTACAAATGTATCAGGGTTTATAAGAACTGCCCCTGATAGATGCATGAGCATGTTGTCGATCCTAGTGTAAACTAGCTTGCTGATTTATAAGACTGTATCATACCCACAAAACCTCAACACACTTAATGATATACTGGTTGGCTTCAAATCATGCTGACCCATAACACTCCATATCACCATTTTGGCAACATCAGGAATGTACAAAGTGCAAAACACCATCAAACTAAACACTATTAGCAACCAACCCCCTACTCACATTTCCTGATTCCTGCACTTCGTTGTGATATTTCAAAATGTGTGCATATTGCATCCATAAGGTTGCATCTCAAGCATAAAACTAGTTTTAGGGGCAAATGTGGTACATGATGTCTTGTTTTAAGGGGGAACTTGATGATGGATGAAACTTGTTCCTGGGAGATGCAGGTATGTATCATACTTCGATGCCCTTCTCTCTTCCCATATGTACCATTGAAAGGGGCGGAGTCCAGATTTTGAAAGGGGGCTCACTTTTGAACAAAAATTTCTTGGCTTGCTTCGCTGGCCCAATTTTACACCAAATACAGCTCTATTATTCTGTGGGGAGCTAATTTTTTTCAGACAGTGGATTCGGGTGGCTGGTGGCCACTGCTACCACCAATTTGCATTCAGTTTGAATCACAGATATTCACCTGTACTGTTGTACTTTATGAGTTTGTCCAAACAGAAATTAGTTTAATATTGATACAGGACATACACAACAGCTTATAATAAATGTGTACTTCCCATGCCACACCAAGCCAAATTGCCCTTTTGACAGAATCTAGACAAATTCTCACCTCAAAAATGTTTCACAAAATTATTTTATAAGACTCCTTTCACCCAGAAAAGATATCTAACACTTCCCATAATGCATTTCTCCCATTTCAATTTTTTGTACTGATTTACTATCTAGTGCAACATGGGTCAATAGTGACAAGTGACGAAAAGGAACATCAATGAACGCAGCACATCTAGATCTTTCAAAATATGATTATTTCTTTACTATCAAACCCATGTTTAACCAGTCTATTCTCAAAATGAAAATAAAGGGAAAATGTAGAAATGTACGTAATGGGAGTATCATTTGATGAAATGAGGTGATGTATCATGCTGCAAAGGATTCAGGGAAGGGTAAGATATCCTGCCTTTCACCAGTTTCAATTAATAGCAAAACTGATACAAATTACAGCAAACTGTTGTGTAGTACAAATGTAAACATATCCTTATGGAAAGACATTACCGGTTTACCCAGTGTAAATTAACCAGCTTAAAAGTCTTGTCACTTGGACTTGTTTATGTACCATTGGGCTGTTCTAGTTAAAATACATACACCCTTTGTGGAAGACATGACTTTAACTTTCCACACAGGGAGTGTGAATTTCAAAAGGAGTTACCTGAAGGGGTGAATCCACTTGATATCTACACTCTGTGTGGAAGATTAAGGTCATGTCATCCATTAACGTGTATGGAATTTAACTGGAATAGCCCCATTACAGGATATTTTTAGATGTGAAATGTTTCCCATTAGATATGGATATTTGAGTTGGATTGTGACAGTCAGTGTAAAAGACAAGCTTAGTCAATCTGAGCAATGTATTTCTATGAGCCAATTAAGAGCAACATGCAATTTCAATACAATGCTAATAATTTGCTGAGATGAATCATTAAAGAATTAAATTAGTGTTCAGTACAGGGTTTAGGAGGAATTTCCCCAAATTATTGAGACACATATAAGAAGTTGGTATTTGTGAGAGTTTGAATCCACTTCAAAAGTTTATCCTATGTACAGAAAAAAAGCTTTGAATCAATTACTGATTGCATTATTATTCTCCTACATGTATGATTTGGCTTCTGGACTATATTTACAAATTGTTATTTTTGCGGTACTAGCTGCTTGAAATGCGAAAAGCAGGTGACAATAAATGTAGCGCCAAAATCAGTACAATAATACGGAGGTGTTCAAGCACAACTAGGCTCAAGCAACATACACAAAACTTGACACAAATATTACATCAAAGTTAGCTAATTAAGGCATTGTGGTCTTGGTGTAAGTGTACTATTAAATATTTTGGCCAGAATGTCGGCTTTCACCCTAACATATATTTTACGCCCAAAACCTTTTTGACTCCAAAACTGCTTTTGTGGGCGGAGGGAGAGGTAAGAAGAAAAGAAGATGAAGAGCAAAGTTGTTTTTGTCTTTTCTGTCCGATTTTGAACCACCCACCCCTGTCATGTATGACCTGCTCCCACGAAATGAATGTAAAGTTCCAAATTGATAGCTTTGAGACCTTCTGGCTGCTGAGATGATGTTCTTTATTTGATGCACACCTATACAAGCCAGTACTAGTATGTCTCTGTTGGGGCATTCTGCACACCTGTAGTATGTCCTTTGTGAAGGGGGGACAATGGGCATTCATAAAGGACATAGTCGACATACTACATGTACTGGCTTGTACAGGTGCAGGTTAAACAAAGAACATCAACTCAGCAGCCAGAAGATCTCAAAACTAACTTGCGACTTTACACTCATACAATCACTTCATGCTGTAGTGATGTAGCATATTTTGCTGTGCTGTAACGTTTTGTCGCATTCAGGGCAGTTAGGGTTAATCAGTTCTATTAAAGAGGTTGAAACAGGCTTCTACTCCTCGACAACAAGTGAGGATTACCTTTTTTATTTGTTTTCTTCTTATCCCACTTTTCCATTTTCTTGGTGAAATCATCAGATAAGTTTGCCTGTAGTGTTTCAAACATGGCCAGGGAGGTATTAGATGTTCCAGTTGAACCGCTTGACTGACCGCCACTCTCGGCTACAAGCAAAACATAAGCAGTTTGAACAAGTCATAATTAGTTGGAATCACAGAATTTTATCAGAAAAGGAATACGCCATCATCCGGGTGCGAGGGGGGGGGGGGCTCTTTTATTCTGATGTGGATATCATGCTCATGCATGGACGATAAAATTTAAAATGGACACTAAATAAGTATTTTTCTGGGCCTTCTCTAATACCCTAAACACATATTTTGGTCATGTTTACTTCCCTGAAACAGCGGAAAACAGTAATTATTCATGTTCAAGGTCCTCGACACCTTTTTCTGATTTTTGATGTTTTTCACACTCTAAACAATGCCAAGTTCAATTTTAAGTTTTATTTTAGTGTATGTATGATTGATCCCCGGGATTGATCACAAAATAATTATCCTTCTAATAGGACAAGTAACGTAACAAGTTACCCCTGACCAAGATTTGAACCCGAATTTTAAGCGAATCTATTCGTACTATACAAGATATTATGGATTATACTATGTATAAAAATGCTCCTGGATTATTGCTATTTTTAGATTTTGAAAAAGCCTATGATTCACTTGAGTGGAATTTTTTATTTGAAGCCTTAAAAGTAGGAACTTTGGTCCAGATTTTGTAAAGTATGTGAAAACATTGTACACAAATATTAGTAGTTGTATTTTAAATAATGGGCTTACATCGCAATACTTCTCTGTAAAAAGAGGCGTTCGTCAAGGGGACCCTTTGAGTTCTTACTTATTTATTTTGGCTCTGGAATTGCTATCATGTTCTATTCGGGAAAATCCGCCTATATCTGGTATTTTTGTTAATGATATAGAACTCAAATTGGTTCAATATGCTGATGACACAACATGTATTTTAGATGGGGAGCAATCTGCAAAAAATGTTTTGAAAGTTCTGGCTTCTTTTTCTGAAGTGTCTGGTTTAAAGCTAAATGTTAATAAATCTCAGGGTCTATGGATTGGTGCAAAAAGACATTGTAATGAAAAGCCTTTTAATATAGAATGGCCAACAGATCCAATTAAAGCTTTAGGTGTGTACTTCTCATATGATGAGAGTGCTGCTGAGAATATGAACTTTACCTTAAAGATTAAGCAGATCAAAACTCTCCTAAATATTTGGAAGTCAAGAAGACTTACATTGTCTGGTAAAATTCTTTTAATAAAAACTTTTGCTTTGTCTAAGTTCATTTTTTAGCATCGGTAATTCATATTCGGACTATGTTATTAATCAGATTGATAAAGTCATTTATAATTTCCTTTGGAATGGTGGTAAAGGTTTTATTAAGAAAACTTCTATTATTGGTGACATTGATGAAGGAGGATTGAAGATGGTGGATGTTAAATCAATTTTTCGAGCACAAAAAATCAAGTGGGCAAATAAATATAACACTTCCCTATCAGGTTGGAAGATTCTTTTTGATGATTTTATCTCTCCTTTTGGTGGAAATTTGATTTTCTATTGTAATATTACTCCAAAACAAATTCAAAGTTGGAAAAAAGTGCCCATCTTCTATAAAGACATGCTAAAATCATACTTTAGCTTTATTAATCCGGATAATGTAAATCCCTTTCATCAATGTATTTGGAATAATCAGCACATCAGTATTAATAAAAGGCCATGTTATTATAAACATTTCTTTAACAGTGGTTTAAAATTAGTCAGTGATTTATTTTATACCAATGGAAATATTATCCTTTTGATATTTGGTGTGAGAGAGGATTCACGCAAGTTTTTTATGCAGTGGAGGAGTTTGGTTGATGCAGTTCCACTTCCTTGGAAAGCGAATTTTGAAGCAGGGTTTGAAGAGAAATGTGTAATCCAAAAGGCTTTTTTCTAATGAATAATGGTGTTGAAACTCCTATGAAGAACATGACATCTAAGATTATTTACCGTATTTTGATTCAAAGGATTCAAAAACCCCCAACATCGCAGAAAAGGTTCAGGGATGAATTAGATGTCAATGACGATGAATGGAAGGACATATACCTCATGCCTTTTAAGTCATCATACGATGTGAGAACAAGAATGTTTCAGTATAAAATCAATTTAAACTGTTTGATGACAAATAGTAGATTGTTTAAGATGAATATTGTGGATAGTGAAATTTGTACACATTGTAAAAATTTTCCTGAGACTTATAGGCATCTTTTTGGAATTGTAACCATGCTGTAAAGATGTGGGATGATTTTAAAGTATGGTATGGGGTAAATTTTCAAAAAAATGTTGAAAATTTGGATTATAGCAAAATTCTGTTTGGTGTTGGTTTTAAAGAGTCTGACAGGTTGATTAATTTATGTCTTATTTTGATGAAAAAAGTTATCTATGACAGCAGATTCAGGAACCAAACTCCTTCTATAATCTCCTTTAAGAACTTGATAAAATTTCATTATAATTTAGAAAAGCAGATTGCTAGGAGTAAAAATAACATGTCAAACTTTATAAACAAGTGGGGTGTCTTGGAAACCTTTTGTACCGAATAGTACATATTATATGTTAACATGTATAATGTAAACTATACCTTTTGTATTTCATCAATATATTTACTTGATCAATGTAATGTAAAACAATTTCATGTGATGTATGGTTTTGTCTTTGTTGTATTATATGTATGTTTTTTTTTCCTCTTTGAGCACAGAAAAATAAAAACACCGTTTGGGTCATGAAAGAAAAAAAAAAAAAAGATTTGAACCCGAGACCTCAGGGTTTCTACACAGTGCACTTGCTAACTAGGCTAACTAGGGCATCCAGGAGTTTTGCCAGGATCCCAAAATTGCCTGTCCACACAGGCTAGATGGCCATTCCGACTTGGGATTGAGCTGCCAGTCACTTTGCCACGAGTGGCAAGTTAGGACCAACAAATTTTTGATTGATTGATGATGTATTGGTATCATCAATCGAATCATCAATGGAACTTATCCATTATAGAAAATAAACACACTAAAACTTTGCTACACCTTGAGTTCCCGGCTCGAGTTTGGACTGACATCTGTTTTTACGTAGTTGCCAGGGCCTAGATTTTGTGCCAGTTTGCGAGGATCAAAAATCACCCAAAAAGCAACAAATGTTACGAGAATCATTACGAGAATCGATTCAGTGATTCTCGTCGAGTCTGAGGCCCTGGTTGCACTGCAAGCATGCCAACAAACCGACCTAGTACACACACAACGTATAGTAGGTGTAATTTAGTGTTGTGGCTATTTCTTTACAATTGGGCTACTCCAGTCAATATCCATACACCCCTATGGAAGACATTCATGACCTTAATCTTCCACACAAGGAATGTAATTTGAAATGGAGTTACTTGAATGGACGACTCCATTTCAAGAGATTAAGGTCATGCCTTCAAGTGTATGGATTTCAACTGGAATAGCCCAATTACTGTTTCACATAATTACCTCTATATCTCTTTTGAGTTGGCCGACTAATCCTTTCCGCTGACCCATGATCTCTATCGCTAAGTATAGCGCCCTCAGCAGCTGCGAGTGCTTCATGGTCTTCAGCACTCAATTCGGTGTAGAACTCTGAGAAACCTTTCCTGTTGGCGGGATCAGGCCCATGTTTCCGTGTTACTGCATGCTTTACTTTCTCCCAACCTGTGAAAGAAATTGATAAAAAAAAACATTAGATTTTTAAACTTCTGGGACCTGATGGTATTTGACACATAGATGACGTTTTGCTTTCACAACAAATAAAGCCTCCCTTCCTTGATTCCTCCTACAGACTTTGCACAAGAATAAGACCTCACATATGCTCAAAATCTTATCTTGGCTTTTCCATTGGTGTATTTTGTAGACATTGTATAGACTGTATGATGAAGAATGTATGTTGCATTTTGCACACACTTGAAGTCAGGGTGTAAAGTCCGATGTATACTCCACTTCGCGACCGCAATTTCGCAGGCCGCAAAGTAATTTGAGCTGAAATTTGGATTTGGTTCAACTTTTGGGGGGTAGGCCAGCGAAGTTTCTATATGAAAGCACACAGAGCGGGCAACAATTCTTCGCGATACTCAGCGATATTTTGATGAAGTAGACATGAATGCCTTCGCGAGAAGCTGCGAATTAATTTTTTCATCACAGCTTCTCGCGAAGAGGCGAAGTGGAGTATACATCGGACTTTAGCTAGGATTTGCCCATCATTTTCTTCAAAACTGCCTATCCAAACCTACACCCTGGAAACATAATCTGCCCCTTCTAGCTATTGCTATAGCCTATATTTATTAGTCTGGTCTTGTTTTGAGTTCACAGAACTTATTTTAAGGTTAGCAACTATTTTAAACTGTTGCGATTTCACAGCATCTTGCGATTGGTATTGAGCATTGGCAAAAATTGCATTGATCATTTCATAGCGAGCGTGTAGAATTCAAATATCACAGATATACTTTTGTAAGTCCTGTGGTTCTTGAGTTATATTGTAAAGAGGGCTGAAACAACAACACTTAGTACATAACTCATTAACAACAATAAATCAATCAAGTTTTCAAAGTATATGATTTGTAGAATGAACTTTTGCAAAACATCAAAGTGTTATTTTTCAATTAATATATTGAGTTAGATAATGAAAATGACTTTTTGGCTGCTTCGACCAACAATACCTAGTCTACCCTTAAGGGATGGGGTATGAACGTTTGGACAGTATTTATTGTGGGACATTAAAGCACATCAGACATATCGAATTGCATTCTGAATACGAAGAATGGCCTTCTGATATCAAATAATTTTGATTTTTGAAATTAGCAATGTAATACACATTTTATGGCAAATCATTAAAATTGATATTTTTGATATTTAACAGTACTCAAGTAAACTTTATAAATCTGATGATTTCTACCTAAAGTGTGTGTAGGTAGGATGAAAAGCCGACGATCAATTGAAAATTTTGACCTTTCGTATTGAAGATATGGATTTTTTTCCCCAAAACATTTAAAAAAATTAGGTCTTTTTGGGAAAAAAATACATATCTTCAATATGAAAGGTCAAAATTTTCAATTGATCGTCGGCTTTTCCTCCCAGCTACATACACTTTAAGACTATATCATTAAATTTATAAAAATTTACTTCGAGGACTGTTATATCTCCAAAATGTGAAAAATATCAAATTTTAATAATTTGTCATAAAATTTGTATTATATCGTGAATTTCATAAAATGAAAATTATTTGATATCAGAAAGACATTCTTCGTATTCAGAATGCAATCGATAGGTCTGATGTGCTCTCATGTCCAACAAAAAATGCTGTCGAATCGCTCAAAACGCTCATTCCAGTTCCCTTAAGCTCACAGGTATTAATTTTGCCTGTCCCTGGAGCAAACTGCCTGTCCGAAATGACAGGCTAGGTGGACGGGTGGCTAGCTAACTCTCTGCTTGAGCTCACTGGCAGAAAAATGCATACAAGATATCGGACTATACTGCCTCAGACAGAAGAAAATGTTAGAGATAAACTGCACACTATAAAAATGTGTCAAATTTTTTATCAGATTTGCTAACTTGTTCGATCCCCTGGTTTTGTATGAACGGATCACACATGTTTTGCTGGAACACATTCATGAACTATTTCTCACTTTCCCACACATGCAGCAGATGTCGCTTTGGGGTTTAAGAAGAAACATAAGTGCTTGACATCCAATTTTCGGTGAACCACAACCAGGCTCATTGTTTTTGCAGTTTGACACCACATTCCTCATTATTTCCTCACATTACTTTAAAGGGACAAGGGATGATCAGTGATTTGTCCGATCAGAACGCCTCAACAATTCATCACATTTCACGATTTTGGTTTTTTGGGGTTTCTGTCCATGTAAAGCTTTAAAGGGTTTCTGTCCATTTAAAGCTGCAAACCCCACTGGCAATTTTGACCATTTAACTTGGGGGACTTTTACGTATTTATGATATCATGTCATAATTGCTCTGTTGAGCAAAATAAATTTGGCTGATTCCATTTCGGTGGGATATGTGTAAACATTTCAAATATGCCAAAATAATCAGGTTTGAAAAAATTTAACCAACTTCATATTATCATACATTATGGCTTTAAATGGAAAAATGTTTTGCTTTGATTTAATGTATGCCCTAACCGACCAAATATTTTACTCCAATGATGTCATGATACAACATTTCCTGCTGGAGCTTCCAGGAAACGCTTGACAGAATTTACAGTCCTATTAATGTTGGTAATTTGCAAACATATTGAAAAGGAAATCCAACTGCTCAGATGTATAAAAACTTTTTCACCTCCTAAAATGTTTATATACACACATGGAATGATATAGTATGCCCAATGTCAAAAGGTCAAATTGTATGATTTCACTGGCACATATAAATGATTGAACTGAGCCATGAGACATGAGTTTTTCTTATTCATTTTGATCAAAGTGATGCCTGCCATATTCTTTTGAAAAAGATGTGAAAATATCTGGGAGGGTAATAGGCTGAAAATGCTTTGTTTGTCATGCTGAGGATGTACCATAAAATAAACAAGATGTCTGATAGTGTCACCTTATGCTAGCAGGTGATAATAACAGCAGACTACAGTTGATGCAGACTAAAAGTGAAATTTTACACAAATTTTCTAAAACAGAACAAAGTTGAAACTTTCAATCACTACATATCATATTTACATTTACTGTATGTGTCAAGTACAGATATGCCTAGTATCATTGCTCCAGTTCTTTGCATAGACAAATTTAATTTTTAGGAGACTATGTCCAAATTTGATGCCAAACCTACAGCAGTGTACCTATTGTGTAAGCTTTTAAAAAACCTTTAAAAATGCATGTGGAGCACATATTAGCTTAAAATGACGATGTGTCACGTAGCGGTACCAGGCGACCTGCGGAGAGCTAAACTACAAGAAAATTAACAAATTCTGTCGGGAAAAGATGTTTTGAATTTGGTCATGTTATGCGAGTGCTAAATTTAGGTGCTACTCTTGGCAAACAAGTGGAGTATCAGGTTCTTCCATTTTATTGATCCCAGAAAAGTGAAAGTAAAAACTGATGTAAGTGGTGATTTTAATTTACCATTTCTCCCCCATCTGGTAATTCTTCTTGAGCTATATACATGTATGATATGACAACTACACAACATATTGCCCTCCACATTTCAAAGATGACAAGGTTTAAATACAATTTAACCCTATTTGACCCCATTTGACCTATGACACATGACCCATCTCAGAACTCAACTACCACCAACTCAGATACATCTATGCTGCGAAGATGGAGAGTTGGAAACCTATCCTCGCTTAGATCCAGCAATATCATATTTACAATTAGCAATTTAAACCTATTTGACCTTTCACCAATAAAACCCCTCCAAACTCAACCATAGACAGTAGAGAGGCAACCACCGCTTACTTGAGATACATCTATGCTGCGAAAATGGACGCCCATACTCAAAGATGGACACCCATACTCGCTTAGAAATATCACATGTGCAAGATTTATAGCAATTTAACACTATTTGACCTTTAACAGATGACATACCTCCAAACCATTGCCTACTTGAGATACAAAGTAGGTAATGGTGCCTCCAACGGACAAGGTACAAAACACACCAAGGATCAAAGGATGATACAAGAGGATACCTAGAAATTGTGGGATAGGCTTTTACGACGGGAATTCATAACAATTAGTGGGTTTTTAGCGGGTTCGCCGTCGGACAAGTTTAGAACTGTCAAGCTTTCGTCAGGAGTAGCTCCGACTTCTTCAGGACAAAGTACCTAAGAATGAGACATGTAGACCGCCCCTTGTCTACTGATGACTCTGAAAAGAGCCGTTTGCTGAAGACTGCCCCTTGTCAACAGAAACTAGCAGATCTCGCCTATCTGCTGATTTAGTAAGTTTTGGTGGCTCTGAAAAGAGCCGTTCAATGAAAACTGCCCCTTGTCTACAGAGAACTAGCAGATCTCGCCTATCTGCTAATATAAAGGTTTTGGTGGCTCTGAAAAGAGCCGTTTGCTGAAGACTGCCCCTTGTCTACAGAAACAAGCAGATCTCGCCTATCTGCTGATTTTGTAAGTTTTGGTGGCTCTGAAAAGAGCTGTTCACTGAAGACTGCCCCTTGTCAACAGAAAACAAGCAGACCTCGCCTATCTGCTAAATTAAAGGTTTGTTCGCCCTGAGGAAGAGCTGTTCAATGAAGACTGCCCTTGTCAACAGAGAACATGCAGACTGCATATACTGTAATAGAAGTATACGGCTTACCAGGAACCGTTTGGCCACTCATGGACCGATTGATTGATTGTATGCACGATGAGCGTTTATATCACTTAATTGCGGACATGGTACAGATTAGCGGCTCTGTGATTGGTTGTTTGAAAATAGAGAGTGCCACATACGATGTGATAAGATTAAGCGGCTCTGTGATTGGTTGTTTGAAAATAGAGGCATACATCGACTGATGTCTTTGCCGTCATTTCTATTGATAGTAGAAGTTTCATTAACTCTGATTTCCAACGCTTCACGGGTCAACCTCATCCCCAAGTGAGAAACTTGTGCCAGTTTTGTTGTTTAGTCCCACAGAGGTTCATGGCCTTCTTTGCAAGCATGTTCAGCTAATGCGAGCCTTCTTCTCTCTTTTTGTCTTGTGGCTCTTGATTGTTCAGATATTCTGACCTTTAGTGGTCGTTTGGTTTGGCCTATGTATTGCTCACCACAACTGCAAGGTATAGAGTACACACATGGTGCACGATCCTTGGGCAGAGGATCTTTTGGGTGGCTTAGGATGTCTCTTAATTTGGCCGACCTAGAGTAGAATGTTTTGACCCCTGATCGGTTTAGAAACCGACAGATTTTGTCTGATACACCTTTGATATATGGCATGAAGGTAACGCCTTTGTGTTCATCGTCCACCAATTCTTCTGATCGTTCTCCTGTCTGTCACCATATATCTGCCAAGAACAGTGTTGTCAATACACTGGTTCACAGAGCACTGACTCTGTGTGATGAAGAACATCGAAAAGACGAACTCAAACACATTGAAAAAGCGTTGAACAAGAATGGCTATCCCTCAAACCTCATTCACAAGGCAATCAAGAAACAGACAGGAGAACGATCAAAAGAATTGGTGGACGATGAACACAAAGGCGTTACCTTCATGCCATATATCAAAGGTGTATCAGACAAAATCTGTCGGTTTCTAAACCGATCAGGGGTCAAAACATTCTACTCTAGGTCGGCCAAATTAAGAGACATCCTAAGCCACCCAAAAGATCCTCTGCCCAAGGATCGTGAACCATGTGTGTACTCTATACCTTGCAGTTGTGGTGAGCAATACATAGGCCAAACCAAACGACCACTAAAGGTCAGAATATCTGAACACCGAAGAGCCACAAGACAAAAGAAAGAAGATTAGAAGAAGGCTCGGCATTAGCTGAACATGCTTGCAAAGAAGGCCATGAACCTCTGTGGGACGAAACAACAAAACTGGCACAAGTTTCTCACTTGGGGATGAGGTTGACCCGTGAAGCGTTGGAAATCAGAGTTAATGAAACTTCTACTATCAATAGAAATGACGGCAAAGACATCAGTCGTATGTGGCGCTCTCTATTTTCAAACAACCAATCACAGAGCCGCTAATCTTATCACATCGTATGTGGCGCTCTCTATTTTCAAACAACCAATCACAGAGCCGCTAATCTGTACCACGTCCGCAATTAAGTGATATAAACGCTCATCGTGCATACAATCAATCAATCGGTCCATGAGTGGCCAAACGGTTCCTGGTAAGCTGTATACTTCTATTACAGTATATGCAGTCTACATGTTCTCTGTTGACAAGGGGCAGTCTTCATTGAACAGCTCTTCCTCAGAGCGAACAAACCTTTAATTTAGCAGATAGGCGAGGTCTGCTTGTTTTCTGTTGACAAGGGGCAGTCTTCAGTGAACGGCTCTTTTCAGAGCCACCAAAACTTACAAAATCAGCAGATAGGCGAGATCTGCTTGTTTCTGTAGACAAGGGGCAGTCTTCAGCAAACGGCTCTTTTCAGAGCCACCAAAACCTTTATATTAGCAGATAGGCGAGATCTGCTAGTTCTCTGTAGACAAGGGGCAGTCTTCATTGAACAGCTCTTCCTCAGAGCGAACAAACCTTTAATTTAGCAGATAGGCGAGGTCTGCTTGTTTTCTGTTGACAAGGGGCAGTCTTCAGTGAACGGCTCTTTTCAGAGCCACCAAAACTTACAAAATCAGCAGATAGGCGAGATCTGCTTGTTTCTGTAGACAAGGAGCAGTCTTCAGCAAACGGCTCTTTTCAGAGCCACCAAAACCTTTATATTAGCAGATAGGCGAGATCTGCTAGTTCTCTGTAGACAAGGGGCAGTCTTCATTGAACGGCTCTTTTCAGAGCCACCAAAACTTACTAAATCAGCAGATAGGCGAGATCTGCTAGTTTCTGTTGACAAGGGGCAGTCTTCAGCAAACGGCTCTTTTCAGAGTCATCAGTAGACAAGGGGCGGTCTACATGTCTCATTCTTAGGTACTTTGTCCTGAAGAAGTCAGAGCTACTCCTGACGAAAGCTTGACAGTTCTAAACTTGTCCGACGGCGAACCCGCTAAAAACCCACTAAAGGATACCTAGAATTGATAAAAACAGAAAGTTTTTATAAATTCTAGGTATCCTCTTGTATCATCCTTTGATCCTTGGTGTGTTTTGTACCTTGTCCGTTGGAGGCACCATTACCTACTTTGTATTTCCTTGCTGGTGTTTCCCCTGCAGCCGCTCTTTTATATTTTGTTGTCTGTCCCTGAAGAAGAGCAGTTTATCTGCTCGAAACGTCGGTTGTATTTTTGTTAACTTTGTCTACCATCCCAGTGGTTTTGGATTTTTTCTAATGCAGGCGTAACAGTGCATGTACACCATTCTGGTTTACATACTGCGTTAGTTTTTATCTTGTCTTTGTCTTTGTTCCCCACACCAAGTTGGTATACCTGGCTCGAATCTTTCTACTTGCGATACATCTGTGCTGCGAAGATGGACACACTCACTTAGATCAAGAGATATCCCATGCACCACCCCCCCCCCCCCCACCCCCACACACACACACCACACACAATCACCACATAGATGCCTACATGTAGCATTGCCAATTCTTGGCAAGGACTACTAGGGGAGCGATCGTTATTTATGACAGAGGGGGGAATGGGAAAATTTAGGGGGGAACACAAAATTTTCTTTGGGTCTTTAGGGGAACCTACAATTTTAGTTGAACCAGGAGGGGGATTGTTAAATTTTAAATGGAGAAAATTAGGAAAACAAGGGGGAACGCGAAAATTTTGAGCGGACGCGAGGGGGGAACGCGAAATTTTTTGTCTATATTTTTTCCAAAATGCCCATTCCCCCCTGCCATAAATAACGATCGGACTAATAAAAAGTTATATAAAAGATTGTGATGGGAAGAAATTTAATCCAAAAAGTTGATCGAACAGAAATTTGACCAGTTAGCCATCTCCAAACTCTTCTGTGAGAATAAAAACTTTCATTGCAAGAAAGCCTACAGCACAGTTCAATGAACCTATGATTCACCATACACCATGATATAACAATAAAGCCCCATTATATCCCCTTCATTCACACAAGATAAAGACAATGATTTTCATTTTTTAGAATAGCTTTCAAATCAAAAATTTAATCAAATTTGATCAAACTTATCAACTCCATATCATGTGTTGTCATAAGGTCCATCACAATCACATCTTCACATAAATCTCCAAATACAATCTACAATCTCAGAGGTGCCCAGTTCGGTAAGGCATCGCCTCTTAAGGTGACATTTGACTCGACTGCATGCAACTTTTTTTAATCAAAGATCATGATCAGAAACTAAAGTCATACTAATAATCACAGAGATATATGCAGGTTGTTAAACTTTGCAATGAGCTATGAGATTGTTGGTCTTGTCAGAGTACTACCATTCCCAATGGGTTTGAAGATGATAATGTACCTTCTAAGCTTCATCTAACAAGGAAACGCTCAGATATCTGTCCTTCCTAACATGGGAAATTACTTGTTAGACGTCCAAAAAAAAATAACATATTATACCCATTTGTACTCTATGATTCACCAGTTCATTAGTTTATGTGATGTACAATAGTTATGACAACACCTTTAGGCAACACCTACTTGTACAGTGGAATGCATGCATCATGAATTGCAGTTTGGGTACCATTTTGGTCCCGGGAAGCCTTTTTTTGCATTGAATGTTAACTAAAACTCAATATTATATTGTAAATTGCACGAATTACAATCTCAAGACTCTTGAGGACATTATGATACACAATACGCCAAGCTTTATAAGACAAGTGCGTTTTATAATAAGCTGAGCACTCCATTATTGGTCACACAAGTCCCATTGAATATGTACAATACAAAGTGAATTTATGCACTTCATTTCAATTTTATGACAAATCAAAGTATGTGCCAACTCAATCACATTATTAAACCAATGTATTCCTTCCAAATGTTGAACTAGAGATATTTAGCATACCTGGGTGTAGTAAATTGTATCATTACTATCAATAAGGTCACTGGCATACATTCATAAAACATAATGTCCTACTTCTTCTCGTTGAATTACAATGATAAAATATTTATTTTGCCGGTATTTCCTCATATCTACACTATTTAATGTTTATTTGATTGAACTCAAGGTATGCTCAAACCACAATATTTTCTGCAGGTAGCTATAACAACAGAAAAGTAAAAAGAACAGGTTAAATAAATCAAATAAATAAATTTCACCCACTCAATGTGTTACAATTAAAACATCTGACAAATGAAATTAACAATTGCTGGTGCAATCCATGAAACAATTAAAATTAATAAAAACAAAACAAAACACAGATTTTTGCTTTTTTTTTTTTTTTTTGGGCAGGGGGGAAATCCAAGAGTATTTTTTACCTCCAAAAATCACATATTTTCAGCAGGCCATGGTAACATTCTTAAATATGTGCATGCTGGCATGAACACTCCCTTCTGATAGTTCAACCTGCAGTCAAATTAGCCAAGTTCAATCAGATTATTGGAGTTTAACCCTCAGGACACTACTGGTCATCTAACAACATTTCTGATTGGTTGATAACTTGTAATGCTCATTTCAATTGCCAATAATGACTAGGCTTCAAACTATTTATGGTCAAACTTGCATTTACAGATGATCTTATTAATACCTAGACCCTCCCTCGGGTCCGTGGAGAACGACTGGTAATGTAGATTACATAGCATTAAAAATCAACCCAATACACGGACCCTCCCAGTCTGTAGGCAATTTGACTTCCAGCTCCCACAAACTGCTGGAAGTTCACTTTTACGGATTTGGAGTCACGCAATCTTTCTATATACCACGTCCATGTTTTCACTACATTAACGTTTGTGTAGCGACTAAACAACGATATTGTATCCGACCAATCAACGCAGCTTGGCAGCGGGATATTTGAAAAGGCTTCCCTAGCTAAATAATGTGCAAACATTTGCAAACCGCACGCGATAATGTACATAATATGGACAATAGGCCTAAGTCCGAGTCGAGTGGTTGCCTTTTATTATTGCTTGCGCGTACCATGGGTCTATCAGGCCGCGTGCCACTTGAGCTCAATACCTCTCAGTTGTTGACAAGTGTCCCATCCGATCTTGCGTCACATCCCGCGGCATAGCTTTGTGCTACCATATTTGAATTGAAACTGGGGCGGGGCTTTCGTAATTGACATCGGAATCACCGTGCTTCGTTGAACGAATATTTGGAAGTGAGATCTCTAACAGATTGGACCAGTCTCGGAATCGGCGCTCAATGGACTTTAGAGTTCACGTATAATACGAGTATATCTCTATATTGCTGCGTGGTTGACTGTGGTGGGTGTAATTAGTGGCGTCGATTTGTGGATGAAGAGGAATGGGTTTTGGCATTGAAGAAAATAAGGGGGGAGTTGGCATTTTTTTTCATAGGGCATTACGTAATTATTTATTGTTACATTATCCAGAGATGGAACCGAACCGAGACTGGGGGCCAGTCTAATTAATACCCTCCTTGATTGGTTCAAACTTGGACACAATATTCATTTTGGCCAATCGGTAGGTAGTTCTCATGGGATTAAAGGGTGTAGTCATGAAGACCTAGACTATTCAAGGGGTCACAGAGGGTACTGGTCAGCTGCAATTTGGTCAACCAGGATGTATGCATCCTTCCAAATGCCAGATCCATTACAATGGCTTCATTCTGATTCATGACTAATAATTATCAACATGCAGGTTCTGAAGTCAGAACTTCGTACAGAATGTGGCTAACCAAACTGATGTTAATCAACAGCATCAGCACACTGTCTGCCTAGTAAAGTTCAATTTTAGGTTTACTTCCCATATACTGAAGGTTGGTTTGTCTCAAAATTGTGTTGGCTTCCCCAATGTGAATTTTTGGTCATACGCACGATGGTATTCATTACATTTATTTGTGAGGACCCACCCTGGATATGATGCAAAGTGACTTCAGATCTGAAAGTTAACTTTAGCAACTATAAACTCACCTCAACTTTTATATTTCCTCAATAAATTCAAACGTGTCATTTTATGAATTTTTTAATAATAAGAAATTATAAAATGAAGCTGTTTTTAATAAAAAAGCTAGTAAAAGCAAAGCTCATTCACTGATTTTCAGCCAGCAAGGCCCAGCATTACATTATACAAGTTTGTAGCCTGTAAAATCAAGTTACACTTTTAGCATAAAAAAATTTCAACATCAGCAAGTGTAGGTACTGAGAAAGTTAGTAATGGTACATCTCAATTTTCAAAATGTATGACTTTGGCCCGAGTAGATTAGATCGGGTCACACGTTTATCAGAACTCTATGTTTCATTCAGATGAGAGCCCTGGATATGAGCATAAGCAGCTAAATTTTCTTTGAATCTATTTTTACCTTGTCATGTAACCATTGAAATCAACTATAATCCACACATGCTGTAAGAAAGTAATTGGTTGTGGAGATGAAATAAGTCACCTATCATGGACCATGTTTCACAACAAAACCATAATGTCTTAGATTGGAGAGGGCCAAAGTCATTGACACATTCTCATGCAAACAAACTCAATGGATCAGAAATTGGGGTAGCAGGGTGGGGGCAATGTAATCAACCGTGATGAAGTAACTTATTCACTAAGTCACATACATGTATATGATCAGCTGCAGCAAGGAGCAGTGCAAACACTCTGGGGATGAGAGTAGGAAGATTGCCAGAGGAGGTGCAGCAGCTGAATCGGCGCATTAATGACGAAAACTTCTACACAGAATATGAAACATCTAAACTATGGGTAAATACTAGACTTGCGAGACATATTTGCCATTTCAGTAACTATATATAATCCATCCTAAATCAATACAAGGGGTGTTGGGATACATTAGGCCATAAGCTGACATGTATAAGCATTTGTCTATGTGGTCATGTTAATCATTACCTCGCTAGGTAATGAGCCAATATCCCTCTAGGCCTGCTAAGTATACTTGACAGAAATGCTAAAAATATACAAGTCAAAGGGAAATGACTCTAATGCCGCCACTTCAAAAGATACCTAGCTCCAAAAACTATGTTATAGTCTTCATGCCTCAACTTTAAAGGGACATGAAATGATTTTATGTACACAATATTTTCAAATGCCAGTTAATGAGTTTGCTCAAGCTCCAAAATCATCATTTAAATCATAATTTCTCTGCAATCTGCATGGCTTGCATCATTTTAATATTTCTTGTCTTGATATCTTATGCCCTGCTGGGGTGAAGCATATAAGGTGAAATGGCCATTTTGGCATAAAAATTGCAACATTTTGAGCGCTTCATGCACATTTGTACTGATAATTTTAGGATCAGATTAGCGGGACAATTTGAAAATCTCCCTGGTCCTAGTTCCTGTATGTAGAAAATATAATGACTTAATTAATGCAATAATAGCAGAGTAATTTGGCTCTGTGTCTCATCCAGATTTGAAGATTTTTTAAAAATTATTTGGTGTGCAAAAACGAAGACCGAGAAAGCTTGGAAAGAGATTTAGAGATGAAGAAAGTGAGATAACATAGGAAAATGAGAAAATATTTGTGATGAAAGAACACAACTGATTTGCAACTTTTTCTTGTTTTAACAGCGCTAATTTGCCTCTTTGCTATAACATATTCATGATAATAATGTAAAAATGATGCACCAAATGCTTTCAAGTGGGACTTTATTTTTCAAAATTCTTCAAGTTCTGAAGGGGCACATCCCTCCTTAGACACCCACTGCAACCCACTTGCGCGGGGCGATACACATCCATCAAATGCATACTTAGATGAATCATTATAATTAACGTAATCGGCAAAACCAAACCCCTAACTTGAGGGCTGACTACATTTGTATGATATGGGCATTAAAATGTTTGGACTGGCAGGCAATAACAAATCTCGGAATGTCTCTTTGATATGCTCCATCAATAGCAATGCAGCTGATTACCAACCAAACTGCAACATTATCATTATGACCTTTATTTCACAGTCTCACACATGAAATGAATAGCATTTGATGGTTATTAATGTCACCACCATTAGTCATAAAATGTTGATCTTTTCAGCTCCATCATTCATCCATTGACCTACATTTTGGTTGTTCTGATTAGTGCTTCAACTGCAGGTGTGCAAGACAAATGGGATACAAAATTCCTGTTTCTAAAGATAGTCAGGACTGAAGCAATGTTTGAGAACATTATATAAAATCTTAAACATCACATGTGAGAGAAAGTGAAATAGAGAGACAGACATAGAGACAGAGAGAGACGACCATAAATAGACAAGAGACACAAAGACAGATATGCAGACAGTGTGAGACAGGGCCAGTTGAAGAGGTGGACATGGAAGAGAACATTTGAAAGAGTGAGGGAGAGAGATCCAAAGAGAGAGAGAGAGAGCGAGAGAGAGGGTGAGGGATAGAGAGAGAGACATGCAGAGAGATCTAGAACCAGGAAGAATACATACAGAATTTTTTTTAAAGATCCTAAGGGGATGGAGGAGAGGTTTTATGTCTGAGCACAGTACTTTTCAGTCATTCACATACTGTGAGTATATGCATTCATGTTCATGACAAAGAGTATACAAAAATTTACAAATTTTTGTCAGATATCCCACTGGACTGGGTAAAGTCTGATTCAGACTCCACATCACAACATGCTTTTTTACACCGCAGTATCACGTGACGAAATTGAAATGTACTGCAATGATATATTGCGATCGCGATGAAAATGATGCTGTCCTGTTTTCATTCTTCCATAGTGAATGGCGGCCTTGCTTTACAAGCAGCCAATCACAAGCATGCATGGCCGCGATACGCAAGAGAGAGCGAAAAAGAATTCAACTCTCATCGCCAATGAAAATTCCTCCGCTCGATGAGAATTTTCACTGCCAAGCTCGTAAAAGTGGAGTCTGAATCAGACTTTATTCCACATCTATTTTTTGTTGTCATTTTTCTATAGGCCTAACTGCAACACATCAAATCAAAGGCAGGATAGGGAGGTCCCAATTTTATTGGAAATGATCCATGGCACCCATAAATCAAATTTTTATTCCTATAAAAAGATTTAAATAAACCCAATAATAGCTCCCAATGACAGAGAAACCACAATAAATGACCCTGATAATGAATCAATCATAATGTAAGCCTATTTGCAATACTTGTACAAATCACTCGCATATCTATCAAGGTTTTAATATAGGACAGTAAGGACACCCGACTTTAATATGTATATTGAGGTTTTAATAACCTGTCTTCATACTGTACGTAATCAAATAAATCCAATCTACAGGAATCGCTGTCAGGAAATTTGAAAATGGAAACGTCTCATAAAATCAACGAAGATTTGCAAACATTGTAGATATAAGATGACATTTGGCTCCCTCCGTGGAAGGCACATTTGGGGGATGACATATCAGTTGATTTCCTGTGTTATCATGGGGGACTAAAATAGCATGCAAAATGCATGATAACTGCACTATCATTGCATTCATGATGTGCTCGTCCCTGTTTTAATCTGTCCGTTTTCAGAAATAACAGTGCTCTATATAGGTCAGTATTAAAGTGTTCTCTAAATCACTGTTAATATGTACTTATGTTTATGTCAAAAGTTCTTAATTAATCCGGAGAGTGAAATTCCTGATCTGTGTGAGTACAGGTTGAAGTACTTTCCAATAGGACCTACATTTGTATACTCAGTTTTAATACATTGCGCAAAACAAGAAATTATATTATAGGTACTAATCAGTAGTGTAACCAGAGGGGAAAAAGTCTCACCACCATCCCCCTTCCCCCTCCCCATGCTGGCCGCCATGCTATTTAAGATTTGTAGGTCTTTTTGTTTTTATATTTTTTGGCCTATTTTTGATCAGTTTCATCCAATTTTCCCCCTTGAAAGTTCCCTTGCCCCTCTTCTGATTTCAAACTTACTGTAGTAATTCTAAGGACTTCCCATTATTCTTTGAACTCTGGTGGAATTCCCATGACCATATAATCAAAATTCCATGATTTGATCCTTCTCTGGAATTTCCACCAAATTCAATGATTTTTGCCCTTTAAAATACTCCATTCCTTTTGCGGGAACCCTTTTCATTCCTTTTGTAGGAACAGAACCTGGTACCAACAATAACGATAATCAAAAGTTCACTCACCTTTGGGTCTTTTCTTCTCAGGTGGTGAATTCTTCATTGTTAGGAAGTCCACACTGTATGGTCTCTGTTCTCCATTGCACGGTGAATCAACTTCATCTACCCGATGGCCTCGATGTAAATGTTTACGTTTATGCCCTGAACTATCACTTCTTTGATAATAAAGTCCATGTTTTGAGGAGTCCATAATTGGAATGCTATGGCTCTGATGTAAAGTTGTGTGACCTTGTAAAATAGCTGGCGCTTCTTTACTTTCCCACTGCGATTGGGCATCCTCATAATCTTCATCGCTATTCAGCGAGATATTGTCCTGAAAACTTGCCGAACGGCGGATTAATTTATGCCTATTCTCCCCATCCATGTCCCCATTTCTTAACCTATGCGGACTTAGATCTTTCCTTCTTCGCCTGTACACGACACTACCTTCTAAGTCAGCACCATGTGTGTGTCGTTTAGGCTTAAGTTCTAAATAATCTTCACTTGAGCTACCCGTTGAAAAATCACTATTTTTACGTCCTTCGCTAGAAAATGCTCCTGGCTTGCCCCAAGCAGTTGGGGCTAACGGAGGAGTGGAGAACACTTCCTCACTGTCCGAAAAGTCTTCTTGAGATTTTGGCATCATTTCAGTTGGATCCACATGATAGATTCCACTATCTTCTGATTTTGTTTCTGTGCCATCCATTTGCATGGAGCCATCCGTGGATAGCTCCATTCTACGATGCGCTTCATCCTCCATCCTACTTTTTGACGGGTGACGCTTAACGCTACTACGGCGCGTAGTCAATTTTTCTTTCATTTTTTCAATCTTGGAAAATATTCCTACTCGACCTCTGTCTCTTTGAGGTTCCTTGTCTCTGTCGCCGTATGGATCTGCTGAACGACTGCGCTTATATTTCATGTTCCGTGATTTTGCATCACGTTTTATTGATCTTGCGCGACTATTTCGCCTTTGCCTAGTTGCATTCATATCATCACCAATTTGACTTTCAGGTTCTGATAATGTTTCCTCTGGCATTTGTAAAGGTTCAAATCTCACCCCACCACACTGATCCATAGAACGATGCTGGGAATCACAATGGCAATTTTCAAGCAACGATTCATTTCGTAATTCTTGCAAATTTTTAATAGCAGTCAGATATTCTGCTTGTTCGCGTAATTTTGAATTTTGTTTCTGGAGGGCGCACATTTGTTCCATCATTCGTAAAAGGTGATCCAATTGTTGCATCCCTTGCCCCCCATCTGGTTTTGTGCCAGTTGGACTTAGAAGGCGGCGTTGGTGGAACGGAACATTGGATGTTTTCTGATAAGGCGTGAAAGTCGGTGGTGCTCTTGGCGTGAAAGTCGAGCCGGCCTCCCTTGACTTGTATTTTCAATACTTTTAAGGATATCAGCAATGGATCCCCAATCCTCTGCATCAAATGAGCGACTCAATTGCGACATTAGCTGTTCATCATCACTTGCAGTACTGCTACCCGCACCACCTCCACCTCCACTTCCATCTCCACCACCACCAGAGGTATTAGCCAGACTAGCTGCTAAATCATCCACCTCTGCAGTGAGCTGTTCCATATTAGCAGCCATGATATTCCACTTTTGTTACCTCAAAAACATTACAAAATAAAAATATTATATCCTGGTGTAAAATTTCAGTCTATTCTGAAATTTTTTGGTAATTTTGGTATTCCTGATAAGAATTGCTGTATATCATTTATCACCTTATGTTGTCTTCCAGAGCTACACAAGCAGCATAAAAAACAGGTCTTCGATAACGCACATCCTCACGGCACCACGACATTTCCACTTGCATTCATGCCAAAACACATAATGCTCTACCATCCTGCTTTAATCCTGTCATGATGCAGCAGACAGGACGTCACGCACATACAATCACACACCATGAAAAATACATAGAGGTGGAATTCCAAATACTTCCAAAACTTCAAAACAAAATCGCCCTTGTCAGTTTCATCTCCATTGCCTTTATTTTTCGCCAAACATAGTGTGATCATTCCACGTCAGCTGCGGTTGGTTACTATCCACGGCTTTATCTCCTTCGCTCCCTTGAGTCTACTTCCAACATGCAAAAGTCCCACGGCAAAGTTAAGTCAAGTCTACATGGTGGGATCCTGTCATCGACTGGTGCTTCTCATCCTAATAATCATAATGTCTGTGCACCAATTGCTCACTTCTCCCAGCTCACTATCAAACTATTGCTTAAGGCTGGCTGGGTTGGCTTCTTCCCTAACAATTCAGCTCTCAATTGACTTAACAGAACAGGTGATGACTACCCTTAGGGCAGGGTAGGTGCGACTTGATCCACGTGCCCTTCGTTGTTGATATTGCGCTAACCATCCACTTCTGGTGATCCCTATGTTTTGCAGTAGGGTGACACTACTATGACTCCCAATTGTTGCTTTGGGTTATTATCTTATGTTGTGTTGATACAGGGTTGACATTACTTTAAACTTTTACTATCCACTCCTTTTAGTTTGGTGTTGGTCTGTCCCAAAACATTTATCTTCTCTTGAAGATTTTACAGTTAACACAGGGCTAACATTACTTGAGTGATCCTTGCAAAAAGTTTGGTGTTCGGTGTTGTTTATCTTGCTCTTCAGTACGTCTGGGCAATGAAGATGTCACTTGGTGTTACTTCGTTTGATTGAAATGTATTACTACTTTTGTCTTGATGAGATCTGTCTGCAAGAAAATAAAACACAAAGACATATGTTATTGATGGGTTTGCACAGGAAAGGAGTCATGGGAAAGCATAACAATATGACGGCATATTGATCCTTGAGTCTTTAGCATCCCTTTATCTTTTATGATACGGTCACATCTGAAAGTCAGACTCCATGAAAACAATGTTTCTTAAATGACAAAACATGACATATTACAAAATGAACACTGCATGTTATTGATGGCTTCAAAATAGAACAGAAGTCATGGTATAACAAAACAAGACATAGTCATTTAATCCCTAAGTATCAGGTGTGGTGGTACGGTCACACTCACATGTTAAACTATCTGTTCGTTATGTAATGTAAAAGTGCAAATTTTCGCAGAACTTTCATTTTTGCACTCAACGCAGCTACCGTAAAAATGATCGAAATGTGTTCTTTTATGTATAGGGCTATAACAGAACCCCCAAATCATGAATTTAAAAAGAAGCAAAGTAATTTAAAATTATCAAAACACAAAAACTCAGCTCAAATGATAACAACTAAATATCTTGGCTCAAGCACTCAACACTCTCAAAAAGCAATTTTAATCATTGTATTATTTACTACCTTTATCAAATTCAGTATGACACAATGGAATTTATTAAAGCCTTTGATCTGGAGCATGCTGGTTCAAATCCCACTTGATCAAGGTTTTTCTCTTTAAAATTATTATTTCCCCATACATATCCTGTGGCTTGTAGTTGTACCGGAATATTTTTATGATCCTAGCAAAGTTAATGCTGTCTTGCAGTTGCATACACCCTTGGTGTAACATTTAAGCAGTCTTTCTAATTTTATACTTTTTTAAATTGTCACAAAAATACATCGGGTATTTATTTATATATTTTTTCAAACAAATTTTGCCTCCATGTCTTTGCCTTGAGGGGTATTTGACTGCCAGCCTTACTTTATCAAGTCTAATATCTGCATAGGAAGAGCACACCCAGTTTTTGGACAAAATTGGAATGCATTTTGTAAACGCAATGAGCAGATTGCAATAGAGCGCTGAAATTGGCGATGACCAGTGACATGATGATAACCAATCGGGAACCAATAACTCGTAGCCAATTCCTGTACAACACATACTAGCTTCCTGTATACAAATGAGCTCTGCAGACAATCCTATAATAGTCGTTACAATTTAATACAACCCTTACATAAAGTTTAAGTCTACTTCTAGGAGTCTAAAGGGAAACATGCAGGTCTACCAATAAGGGGATAGAATGGGACCAGGCTTAAAGGAGGTCCACCAGTAGCGTAGCCAGCGGGGGGCAGGGGGGGGGGGGGCAGAGTGCCCCCCTGACAAAAAATGAAAGAAAAATTGCTCCTCTGACAAAAAAAAATGAAAGAGAAAATCAGGAGGGCAAAGGAAAAGAAAAAGGGCAAGGAGCCCCTTTTCTAGCAAAATTCAGGGCCAAAATAGTGTAAAATACAAAATTTTTCCAGCTTCTGCTGAGCACATTGTAACAATAAAGCCCTTTTTAGCGGATAATGGTGAAAATAGTGTAAAATACCATTTTTTTCGCTACGCATGTACATCATCCCAATAAGGCCCTTTTCGGGAAGCTCAAAGACATACAGTCTCTATGTATTGTATGATGCAACTGCAATTTTTTTCGTCTGTGCCCCAAAAAATTTATTTTGCCCCCCCTGACCAAGAAAGCTGGCTACACCCCTGAGGTCCACATGCAAAGGATCCAAAGCTAACAGATTACAGAAAACTGCTTTCTGGAAGAATAGTTTGATGTACAAGAATATCATATTAGAGAGCTTATCTTGTTTATATCCATTTGCGACACTGGGGGATTTGCCGCTTTGCGGCAATTTTATGCAAAATTGGTTGATTTTGCCTCCCCTCCCCGAAATTCACTGTGCCACCCCAGCCCCCCCCCCGACAAAAATTCCTGGTTCCGCCACTCGTTATATCTCTATATTAACCCCCACTCCCTTTTTTCTTTTTGGCATTAAAGGGAAAGGAAAGAAGAAAGGAAGAACAAAACAATGATGAGGAAAACAGTTAATAACCTCAGGCCACTAAAGAACCACCAACCTCTAGGGTGCCACTGACAAGACTGGGGATAGCATGCCACAAGTGTAAACATGGCCAGCCAGCATTTTCATGATCATGTTGGATGCTTGCGCTTTAATTCGATTTGTGTTGAATGGATTTGTATGGACTAGTAGCAAGGTTGTCCCTACCCACCAAACTCTAGAACACCCCATCCCTAAAATCAGTTCCTCAAGTTTCTACTTTCACAAATCACATCAATCACAACAAGAAACACTCCTGACCTGGTTTGCATGCCATGATAATGAAACCATTTTACAATTTTACCTATTTTGTCAATCTGTTCAACTTATATACCTTAAACTGTTTCTGTATTCAAATGCATTTCCTTTTAGCCATTCGTTTCCAATTTCGGCAGCTTCCTTTTCCAGGGGCGCATTTAAGTTAAGGTAAATACTAAAAGGAATTTGGTTCTTACTTTTATCTTTCATTTTCCTGTCAAGCAGTGGTGATTGAGTATATTATGCAAAGTTCTATAAAATGTAAGTACTCAAGATCCCATTTAAAACTGAATCAAATTTTGTACTGTCAGAGTACCCCTTGTTTCCCCCTAATATGGCTGCATGTACAAGATAAACTTACTAACTCCAAAATTGCATGTAAAAAGGTGTAATATTATTAAAATGTCAATTCTTTGCCACCTTTATGCTACCCCATTTACACATACAAATGCTCACATACGTACCCACCCCGGGTACCCAGCCATCCACTCCCAACACATCCACACAATACATTGGTGGAAGCGAATGTAGGCCTACATTTTGTGCATTGAAATTCTTGTTGGATTTTGCTTCAAAACTCCCTTGAGGGTAGCATTGATCATAATTCTCTAGAGAGCAAATCAAATCCCTTTCCCCTTGACTGGTAACAAATTCCTTTTATTGGTCCTATTTCCCTTTAAAAACTGATGAACAACAAAAGTAGAAGTCCACTGATTCCTATTCTATCCACATATTCTATGCAACCACAAAATTCAGTTTAAAAGTTTACATTGCTTCAATATTTTCATATTCAACACTGGTAGGAGTGGTATTTAAAGAAAATAAGAATTAAGGTATCAGAATGTCATAATTGGAAGCAGCAGCCAATAAGCTGTATATTTTAGGTTGGATGTAAGATAGATCTCATTCATTGAAATTGTTCAAGAATTTAAGACACAATGATCCAAAAACGCAAAAGTTGCAGTTTGCTCCATTGCATGCCTAATTGAATTGTACACAAAGCATTCTTGAACATGAGAACTAGTGCTATCATGCCCATTTATCATGTTTATTAGCACATTAACATTAGTGTTGTGCTTTCATAGTAGAACATAAGAGTGCAACTTTTGATTTTGTTCCATCCTTAGCTTTTAGATGACTGTTTCTTCTACAGACTTCCAGTAGGCTATACTTGTATAATGTAGGCCTTCAGTGTTGACAAATCCACTGATGAAGTATAGGATAATTTTACCTACAAGTACTACGGTAATTAGTAGGATACAGGAATTTAGTTGACAACTTAATACTGCAAGTTATAACTTAATCACATAGTTCCAGGACACCTTTCAAAATGTAGATTTAAGTTCATTTAAAATATGCAATCCATTAATTCACAAGGGAAGAAACCTTAACTTATTTTGATTAAAAAAACTTAGAAAGCGCCTGATAATAACTCATTTTAGTGAGTCTCTGACCCGGGTTTTACTGAACTCCCTCTCACCCAATGACCCCCTTTTTTGTTTTACTGAACTCCTTCTCACTCAATGACCACCTTTTTGTTTTCATGTCACCAAAAGACCCCCTTTATTCTAAAATTTTTCAGATTTTGATGAATTTTTGAAAATTTTGTATTAACTTTTAAATCATCACCCACAACTTTTCTCAGTCTCACTAAATGACTTTTTTTGGTCAGATTTTCCCCCGTCTCACTGAATGACCCCCTTTTGGGACATTCTCACTATAAGAGCCCCTCCCCTTTTTGTGGTGTCATAGGCTTTCACCAAAAGACCCCTATAGTTTCGAACTGCTGTCCGCACATCCCCATCACTTCCAAAGTCAAGTGCCCCCCCCCCCTCCCCCGGGTCTGATAGTGCCTTGAAATCAGCAAATTTTTCACTTTTTCTTGAAATTTTTACTAAGTACCGGTACTATTATTTCTCAAAATGGTTTGCATTAATGTACTTTCAATGTACTTTTCGTGAAGTACATTGCTTGAGGGAGGTGAAAACCACAATATCAAAGCAGGTTCAATTACATATCACATTAAAGCGGAAAAAAATTATTGCTACCTGAGTCAGGAATCAAATAACGGAATTACTTCACCTAAAAGGCTACAATATCCTGTAAAATTACAACAAGTTTATACCACATGGCTTTCAACACTAGGCAATTATAGATTTTTGTGTATGTGCAAAAAGAATGTGACTCAGGAGAAAGGCAAAAGTGATGGTATGTACTACAATTATTCAATGACTCCAGTAAAAAAAAGAAATCACCCAATTTATAATCAGTGGCGACACACCCAGTTTCCCCTCACTTTTAAGGCAAAACCCCCCAAATTACCAAAATTTGAGCTTTTTGCAGCAATTTTGAGCAAAATTTGTTGATTCTGACCTGCCTGAAATTCACTCTGCCCCCTCACCAAAATATTCCTGGTGCCGCCACTGTTTATAATAATGAACAGTCATTCTAATAATACATGCAACATCCGGCACTGCAACACTTAAATCACAGTAGAAAAACTGAAAACTTTGATGATTGTAATTGAAAGCAGGTATTTTATTAAAATCATGAATATAAATTCAAATTGTTGACGAAATGTGATGCGATCCAGTGAAATGAGGGAAATGAGTCTGTTGTTGACTCAAGCAATTTGCCACAATTTTGTATTTCTAATATATTACCGTAGTAATTTTTCAGCTGGATGCCACTGAAAACTCATCTTTCAATCACCTTTTGTTAGAAACTTTATTAAAGATTAGTTATCATGGTCATCACAAAAATAAATACTTGAAAAAGGATTACATAGGAAATACTGACACATTTCTACCCATATCTGCAACCTAAAATTATCTGCTTCATTTTGCAATTACTAACATTTTAAAACTATTAAAGTTCGGACAGAGTTGGGTGCAAATTTTGTGTCCACTTTTGAAAATTGTCAAATTGTTTTAAAAGGGTCCAGCCTTTGTTATCAACCATTGTTGACTTCTTTTGGAACTCCAATATGTCAAGTTTTCTGCAGTGGCGTGCAGCACATTGAAAGTGGGGGGGCCAGCTAGTTGTTCGGTTCCCCCGAATGGAGTCTGATTAGGAGTGTAAGGTGCGGGCGAAATCAGTCATTTCGGGGGAAATGACTGATGCCATGGCCCCCTGCCCCCGCCACTGGTTTTCTGGCCAAACAAAAAAAACAGCATTTTCTTAAACATATAAAAGGCTAAATTTTCCCCATTTTAAATGTTCAGCACATAAACAGAAATCGACCGCCTATTTTATCACATCACTTAATCATTTCAAAGTACTGGAAGAGGTTCACCTTTCCAAGATCTGTGTTCAGATTTGGGGTATCACAGATTCCTTACAAGTATCTATTAAAGTGCACACTTGAGTGTACTTGGATATAATGGGCTATTCCAGTTGAAATCCATACACCCCTTATAGAAGACTTGGTCTTAATCTGCTACACAAGGGGTGTAACTTTTAAACGGAGTCACCCATTCATCTGAAATAAAAGCAAACTCTTATATAGGGAGTATGAATATCAACTGGAATAGCCCATAGTAGGAACTCTCTGGTGACACAGCAGAGATGAATGTGTCCCTTACAAGTTACAGTGAACTTGCCCAAGAATGTATGAGGAACATGACATACTACATGACTAAATACTCTCTAAGGAATATTGTATTACTATTTATATATAAAACAAAAACATTAATCTTGATCAAATGTGATGACATAAGCTCCATATAGGCTCTATAAAAATACACAAGTCAATATGTCATTGTTCCTTTGTATCTCATTGTTCAATTTCCACTTTCCATGTTGACTTAATTTTAACAGAAAAAGTTATTTCCTCTATAAATTAGTTTAATGCGTCAGGTTTTCATCAGAAATTAGTAATGTTGTTTCCCATGCTACATTTTCTTTTCCTTGATACTGTTACTTTTGTATAAATTTGCCAAATTTTTAAATAATCATCAGATTTTACTTCACTTCATAGTCCAAGATGAGGATTTGCTTCTATGAAATATCTTCTTGCTACATGTAGTAAGTCTATAGTAGTATTATAGTTATCAGTTAAGCTTCACATTAGCCATATGTAGCCAATATCTATAATAGTCCATTTGGCTTCCTCGAGAGAGTGATGTCAGTGCGTGCTCACGTATGTGGGTGTAGTATATTAAACCGTGCAAGTTGACACAAAGAACTGACATGTTTACAAATACCAAGTACTACCGTTCCATTTACCTTGCATCTGTACTGATGTCACTGTTTGCAGGAAGCCAAATGAACCATAAAAAGAATAAGACTAGCATTCTAAGACTCTTTAGGCCTGGCAAAGTCGATTTTGAGTTTCCGTCGCCACCAAGCACTTCATTTTTGGGCCCGTGACTTGAATTCATTATTGCGATTTCGAAAAATAAAAATAAAATCTTATCATTTTTGCAAAAAAACCCGATGAAATCCGTGCATTTTAGTGGAAAATCAAATTCAAAACATCGATTTCGCTATCGGCAGTAAACTCATTGCGGCCGGTTGATTGGCATCTGATAGTGATAGCCTAGATCCTGTAGGCCCGGTTCGCAACGCTTTGTAAATATGTTGACGTCGCTGTCCTTTTCCACGTGCGTATCATATACTGGACTGACAGATTAATGCTGTCATGCAGATCAATGATTCTACAGTGCTGTTCGCGAAATCGCACAATGAATAGTGATGTTTGTGCGAATTTAAAAAATATATTGATTCTGTTATTTTTGGATTTCTTTTCATAAATATCAATCATATATTTTAAAATAGTACTTGGTATCGTTTTACATTAATTTGATTGTACAAAAATGGCAAAATTTATATATTTCAACTCTGCTCTATTGTGACACTGTTGCACGAAATATGCGGTCGAACAAAAATATTTTTTTCAAGAATGGCTGCTCGGCTCTGGCGAACCGAACACATCAAATGCCAATTGTTCAATTAAATTAAGTACATTTTCGACCTAATATTCCATCTCCAGTCGCTACGATATATGGTTTCATTTCTGTGTCAGTTTTGGTCCAAAACATGGTCAGAAACAGGTGCAAAAAACATGCTAAACTCGGCCAATTTCTAGCAAATTTTGTACTTCCGGGTCCGGCTAAAACACGTGGTGCCACAATAATACAAAAAAATTATCATTTCGATTTTGCCTTTAAAATTGCTTTTACACAACGTAACAATAATATTAATAAAGGAAACGTGGATTATTTATGATGAAATAAAGTTAAAACATTAAAAACTGGATATTTTCAGGTTGTGATAAATAAGTAAATAAACATTAACCTCATGTTGTCAGGCCGCCACGCCCACGCCTGTAATACACAAAACAAAGTGTGATTTCATCAACCGGGTCGCCGGCTGGGACTGGCTGGGATTTCCCATTCAAACCATCGTTACGGAAAGCATACACAAAGTGCAAGATTTCCTGACGTTGTATTTACAAATATTGCAGAATTTACTTTAATTTTTAGCAGGTTGGTCAAAATTTTGGGGCTTTTATAATTATTATTAAAAAAATATTGATAAGAATTAAGAATGGAAATTTCTAATTTTCATCTTCAACTATAAATGATTAAATTTCGAAGTTTTGTCTGCGTCCACATACAACAAATGCATGGGATATGGACGCAGATCGATCTGCCTTCATGTTCAATTGGGAGCACAAATTGAGCTCCTCGGTTCTACCAGGAGTGTAATTTTAAGTGCTCAAAGTTCCAGGAGAGCAATTAATTGAGCTCCAATGATTTCTTTAAACGAAGGACTGAATTGGTATCAATTTTGACCTTGCAGCCTCTTTGCAAGTTTATATCTTTGGTTAAACATCCTTTGAGTGAGTGAGCGGTAAATAACAACAGCTAACAACATGTTTTACACTCGCATTTTGTCATATAATGAAAGTCACGAAAATAATGAATAATGAATAATGAAAAAGTTACCTCACTTGTTTTCAAAAATTATGTGACGGGAAACTCAAAATCGATTGTTCGGGGCCTTATAGGTTACATGTAATGTAAGTCAATATACTATCCAACAATGCTTCACACTTAATTAAAATTACAAGAACCAAAACTTGAAGATATGAAGCAATATCTCGAAATACACCTTTGAAGCGAACACTTTGTATCAGTCATAAATACCCTTCACACAAGAGATTTACGATAATCAGACAGATTCTACAGGATGTAACCATTTCAAGAAATGCACCTTTAAAGCTTGCACTCTATATAGGTTGTATGATTTAAGTCATCAAGAATGCCTTCCAACAGCGTTCACTTGTAGCTACTGCGTCTGAGGTCGGACCATGTCGGCAGGACGTCATTCCTGCAAGGCATAGATCACCTTATGATGGCAAAAGAGACGTATCTGTGTAGAATGGCAAAGCTGCTCTATGCACAATGTACAATTTTTATGTCACAAATTTGGTCAAAATTTTGAGTAGTTTTGAGCATGATTTAGTGTATTACACTGCTCCATAGGCCACTGTTGTAATTTCGTTCTGGTATACCAGAACGAAATTCAAATTTAGCGATATTTTTGCTGAACAAATTAATCTGCAAGAAATTTTTGGTACATAAACATTATGTAGCCAGAGGTATCCAGTAGTATAAAAATCTCAACTTTTTGAGAAAAGTGGGGTGATGAGGCTGTGGATCACGAAATGCCCTTTTAAGATAATGTTAAGTTTTTAGGGAAGGTTAAGTTTGGGACATTAAAGCATAGACTGTACAGCAAGATTTGTTGAAAATATGCTGAAGGCAGCTTTCAGATTCCTAAGTCACACTTTACAGCATTGACTGTATGGCAAGATTTGTTGAATATATGCTAAAGGCAGCTATTGAATTTCAAAGTAGTTACAACTTTGTTGTACTTACATATAATCCAATATCTTTGCTGTATCTATCCCAAACTTTACCTTCCCTAGAAACTAAATATCATTATCTATAAGATTACATCAAGTTAGTTGGCTGACCCTATATGACCCCAAGTATATCCATTCATTACCTATCTGATGTCATATGCGCTTTTAATGATCGACTGTCAATTAGGAGAAGACATTGATACTTTTGGATTATCAGAAAATGTTGTTGCAATGGTCTCCTCATGATAGCGTTTATTTTTTTAGTAATTATTTGTTTGTTCTCCCATTGGAAACTCTGGTACGTGCAGCGTTATAATAAGGTGATTGTTTTACAAAATAATAATTGAACCATACCTGATATGTGATGGAGATCAACAGGTATCAACAGCTGAATACACTTGTAATAGTTTTACATTTATGAAGTCATCCATAGTTTCTAAATTTGTTTGGTAATAAACTCTTGATGCAGCACTATAAAAATGTTTGCAAAATAAATAATAATCAATAATTTTTTTTAAATTATAATTTGCTAGAGAACATAAAAGCTCAATCCTATTCCTTTTTTAAAGGGGGTAACCCTATCGGTTTAGGATATGGATTCTCTTCAAACTTACATACAATGTCAAATATTGTCCCCTTTATCCATCTATGTGAGAAAACGGAAACAATTTCATCATAAATGTGAATAATTAGCATATTAGCAAGCCAATACACTGGTACGCGTGAATTGCATTCTGGTCAGGCATCCCGAAACAATGGCGGCGCATGTCCGGTGGAAACAGGAAGTGTTCGCCTTGGCACTGAAAACCGGCTCGCCCCTGTACACTTTTATACCCTCTATTCATACTGATTAATCTTAAAAAACATTACATATCACTGCGCTCATTATCATTGACAAGATAGCCCATGCTGTATTTACTTCGCTTAATTATTTCTTTATTTTTAGCTATATGATACACATTTTCACATATTTATGATTTTTGTTTGTTTTATTTTTTAACTAATTTTTTTAATGGGGGAGGTGCTCTCATAATTTTTTCATATTCCTCGTATCATGCTTGACAATATAGGTCATGTTTCCTTATTTATTTAGCATCTTATGTATTTCTTTATTTTTGTTTTTTGTTTTATATCATTATAGCGCCATCTATAGTTTGACATTAGGGGCCTATTTGATGTATTTTTATGACCAATTGGTACTGGGGTGAAGTCTTCCGAATCTATTCGATTTCATTCTATGACTACCCAAAACTCCCGTGTCGTGTAAAATGCGAACAACTGGTAGCCTGTAAAAACCGGTGTGTTTCATGATTTCTCGGAAATACATCGACTTGGAGCGTCAAATTTCAGGATAGTAATGAGAAAAATAGTATCTATTATGTGATACCAAAACCTCATCAACAATGAAAAAATCGGGGGATGATGCTGTCGATTGGGTTACGGACCTTTAATCAATTTGATCAACATATGCACATTAGGTTTTCTAGTTTATAAGCACATTTTGAATGACATTCAAGAACATGTTTTGTGAGCACCAACTATAGTCTATATACCTACCTCGAGTTACCGGCACTAGCTTTGAAGTTCAGCATGTGCTGTGTTGACTTAGCGTGGTTTCTTGCATGTACATATGCGGCACGTTGATCGCGCGCGTAAAAGTATGTACACGCACCAAGTAACGCTAAGCTAACGCAGAACACGCTGAACATCAATACTAGTGCCACTGATACAAACTTCCCATAGTTTTTTAATTCCTTCAACTGAACAGTAATAATAGACTAGAGTAAAGAACTCACAGAATCTTAACCCACATGTCTACTATTAAGTAGGCCATATTAGAACCCTACACATTATGCAATTATAACTGATTTCCTGATTCATTAGGCCATCATCCGATGTAATTATTCAATCTTGTTATAATTCCAATTAGCTTGTTATAGTCCATTGATCCATAAATCTATGATTTATCCAACCGCTAATAGATAGTCAAGGAGTTGATGAGACTTGTTAATCAGTATACACTTGTAAACTTGTTGCTGGTTAACCCTCGTACTAGAATCCCTTGCCCAGCAGCCAGTGACAACCACAATTTGACGTCAGAAGAAATAAAAACATTGACATGTCAGCCTGGCTGGCAACTAGATATAAAATGGCTGATATTGATAATAATAATAATAGCAAAAACCCGCTTATATAGTGCTTTCAGTCCGAAGACCTCAAAGTGCTTTACAAGACAACAAAATATTAAAAACATCTACAGATCTCCAAACAACAGCAGAAACAGAACGAAGCTACCAGAGAGCTGGTTGATGGAGATCTGTAGATGACAACAAAATAAACTACTTAATATAAAGCACCAACCTAAATTAGCATATGCATAATATTAATATTATAATGAAAAGTATGCAACCTGATTGAGAAGCTTTTTGATGTCATGAGGTAGCGGCCACACCCGTTTTTAATCTTGTACATGAATGGATTTTTAAAAAACTTCCCCGCACTGTATTTGACACCTCACACTATATTTACCTTTTCTAATGATTACCGTATCGTATCTTGCAAGATATTTCCAGTGGCGGCGCCAGGAATTTTTTTGGGGGAAGTGAAATTCAGGGGGGGCAAAATCAACAAATTTTGCGCAAAATTGCTGCAAAAAGTGGAAAATTCGCAATTTTGGGTTTTTCCTGGGGGGGCAAGAGGGGGGCAAGAGTTATGACTGGGGGAATGTACTTCCCGTGGCACCACCACTGGATATTTCAGTAATGGTCACACCCTATATTCTGTCGGTAGGAGTGCTGTCATAACTCCGCTACTCTGTGTCTATTCCTCAACCTTCCTCTGACACGAGAGTGAAAGATTGCTGTTGTGCTGGGAAAGTTCATAGAATTTGAAACAGCAGCCTAATATTTCCAACTTGTAAAATATTGTCCAGTATGATATTCTTTCATTTTTTTGCTCAACAAAATGTAAAATAATGAGCAAATACTGTAATTTCCCTATACACTCAATGCAGAGTACACTTAATGCAAAGTACACTCATTGCAAAGTACACTCAATGCAAAGATCCTGGGAGTAAGAGTGATAAATGGTGCAAAAGCCTGGCTGTCCAACCATGGAAGTACTATGGTCCAACCAACAGAACATAAAGAGATAATGGGATTAAGTAGGAAATTTCCCATAGCTTACTGAAGCTTTCAGACATGATACTAAATTGTAAGCTCATCCTAAAATTTGACCAGACTGACAAGATCAAAGTGAAAGTTTCCTGAATATGAAAGCTTATAAGCGGGCTTGTAAGTAGCAAATATTACACATGGTATGATGTAATGCCCATGTCCGATCTAAAGGTATTGAGCGTGACTCAAAGATGAAACTAGTGAGAAGACACGTAATCTTTTAAGATGTAGTTTAATTAGTTTTAGCATTTGGTATTGTTAGTAATGCTCAGGTGTTTAATACTCATACCCATGAGTGCTCGTCCCGCTAAGACCTCATGGCGCATGATTGATGCAGGACATGCAAAGCCCTCAAGGAAGAAAAGAGGAAAAAAGTTTCAGTCCACTTTGACAATTTATTTAGATTTTTGGCCCAAATCTAAAATCTCAATAAATGGTCTAATTGGCTCAACAACAAAAGTTTTTAAAGAACCACTAACAGTCATACCTAATATGTTTACCAATTTCACTTATCAATAATGCCCTGCAACAGTTTGATGAAGTTTCATTTTTACAAATTTCACCCAATGACTTCAATTTCATGGTGGTGACATTGAATTTTGATAAACATTGACATGATGAAATAGAAAAAAAATTTCCTCAAAGAAAAAACACAACCTGGCTAAATAGCAAACTTGCTACTTGTAAAACTTGACTTTTATCATTATTATCATTTGACTGTACTTTCAACACAGCTGATTTCAAGTAAATGTCATGCATACTAGACGTTCAATTTGCACATTGCATGGTACTGCTAAGCGATGGAAGGTACTACCTGTTTAATAGAATTTCCCTAAGATAATCTATATCAATTTCACTGTCAACCACAATTATAGGCATAAGATGATGTAACATGCAAGTCTTCAAAATTGTATAATGAATTAATGAGATTTGTATGGTGATAATGTGGTGGGAGGAGACCAGACATGTTTTACAATTAAACATAGAATGGTACGGCTGTAGGAATGTTTCCTAAGCATTGAGCATATTGAGGTATAGGCAGTGGCGTAGCTAGCGGGTGTGGTGCCCAGGCGGGGCAAGGATACAAAATGGCAGCACATTTGATAAGTGAACTTACTGCATGACATACCCTACGCCTATGTTTGAAGCACATTATTGTGCAAACTTTATGAAAAATAAAATGCTTGTTTTTAACTACAAGCCAAAAACTGAATGAAAACTTGAGGTAGCAGTGCCTGCAATGACCACTCTCTCCACAGCAACAGGATGGCATCCATCATGCATGATCTTCAAATGTACATATGGCCAGTCTTAATGGTACACATTAATGAATGACTCTGTAGCAAGATCAATGCATTTGCAACATCTTGCTACAGAGTCATGTTAAACATCAAGCGTGTGGATCGGATTCCAAATGAAACCATCTACAACCTGACAAACACCACTCCACTGGTTGCCAGAGTCAAGATTCATCAACTCAAATTTCTCGGCCATATACTGCGTCTTGAAGATGGCGAGCCTGTGAAAGAATATGCGCTTTATACTCCACCACATGGGAAGAGGAAACCGGGACGGCCGCGCACACTGTACTTACAGTATGTCCAGCACCTGGGAGATACTGATGGGATGCTGCAGCCAAACAAAATTGTTTCGCTTGCCCAAGATCGCATTAGTTGGAGAAAGCTTGTAGTCGCCTGCTCCGCAGCCGACTGATGATGATGATGATGGGATGATAGGAGCCATAATTTCCAGTTTTAGCCATTTAACTAAATAAATGCATTTGACTTCTACATTGATCTTATAGGAAATTAGTCAAGGAACCAATGCAATAATTTATCACATCTATATTTCCATAGGTCTTGCAACTCTTTGAGTTAAGATCAATAATATATCTAAACAATAGTTTTGGGCATTTTCCCCATCACAAGAAAAAAAATTCCCATTATTCAGTAGACATATATGCCTGCATGTACCACATTTCAAGAGCTATTTTAAGACCCACTATTAATAGCAAATACTACCCTAACCTTATCCTCGATCAAAAAGTTTATTCCACTTTCATCCTAAGTTAACATATCATCATATCACATTTAAATTAAGTGGAAGAAAAATATGTGCCATAAATAGCAATCCATGCTATATCTCTATCTGTAATCAGAGGCTGACTGCGAACTCCCTTCGTCCCCACGTTTGTGGCAGTCAGTCAGTCTGTCCTCCTTCATGCCTGCAACGGTATCTGCTTTATGATCAAAGAATTTGACTGGGAAGAACTTGTACTCCACCATGTTTGCATAATATTCGCTTATGTGTCAAAACCTTGTATCTCAGGGGCTGTGCAATAATATTTGAGCCCTTGGGGAGTAAAATTGGGGAGGGGGCAAGAAATGTTTGGCCAGCCAAAGGGAGCTTAAATTTCACTAGATTATGAGAAAATGTGAGATTTCTTCAAGCCAAAATCTTTATTTTGATAAGTCAAAGTGGGTAATGAGACTGTAGATCTGGTGACACATCTTAAAGCTTACAATAGACTGAAACTGTATGACAATGGGATAGGTTCCAAAGATACATGGACACATTCATTATTGCTGATATGTGTGATATGAAAGATTCTATTTTGCCTCATCATGCCACAGGTTTTCTGGATTATTACAACAATGATGCCATCTGCACAATTCCATTTGAAATGGATTTGTCCGACTTGTCTAAATCAGGATCATTATGCATGACAGCAGTCTGATATATCTGATTTTGAGGCTGTTCTGTCTGAAAGAGTACAGATTTTTCAAGAACTTTTATTGTAACAGTCATATTGTTTCCAGATAAATGTGCAGCTCAGTTCACCCACAATATTATGGGAAATATGTGACATGGTGATTTCCAACCGACTCGTTTACTGTAAAAACTTGCGATTTTAAGCTACAGCCAAAAGATGTGTTCAGACTCATTTGTACTTTACTGCTGTCTTCAGAAGATGAACTTCATGAGCAGTCAAGTTAGCTAAATTGATAAGGCGTTCAACTATGGTGCGAGAGGTTGTGGGTTGGACCCTGGCAGTGCCTAGTATGATCTCGTGAAAATTTGAGTTAGCTTGAAATTCCCCTGGACAAGGAACTCACTGTTAATTTGTCTGGTTGTTACCCGTAAGAAACTCGGGGAGCTGATCCTGGTTGCGATGGTTATTTGTGGATTGTCTCGGTGTGCGCTCTTGAAGCAGCAAAGTCCCTGAATTGTTGTTTAATGGTTTATAGAATGTGAGGCTGTAATGGTCAGCGACACCTGTTAAGTGTGCTAAGGCTTGTGGATCAACGTCTATGCATTGTGACTGTGCGTAGCGCACTATAAATCACTGCACTTTTTTTTTTATGATCATAACATATAGCTTAAAACAAATCCGGATCAATCTGGGCCAAAGAACAACATAGCGATACACCCCTATTGATACAGACAGGAAATATGACAATATTGGTCCAGAAATAGACTGGATTCACCCCACCCCTACTGCTCTAGTTTATTGACCTCACATGACAGAATTATGTTGGGCAACATGTATCTACCAAAAAAACGTTTCAAAACGTAAAAAGCGGCCAAAGTTTAAAAAATCTTTCCTGTGTGGCTTTTCACCCTTTTTTAAACTTGGTCCCATTTAGTAAAGTAGTAATAACATGAAGAATGAGTCCTAATTTTTACATGCAACCATTATCAAAAACATTTCAAGGTTTATGTTCTATTATATTTCATGATCATAAAGACTAGTAGAGTATTATATATACTTAGCCAATTGACTGTGTGACAACCTGCTACATATAGGCCCTACATCTGTACATAAGGCGCAGAATCGCACATATGACGATGAAGAATTAAACAAAGTGAGTATTTGCTACAAAATACATTATAACGTCTATACTGAAAAAACTTCAATTACGCATACTAACATTAAGTCATTTGCTCTACAAAATAAACACTGACAACTAAGAAAACCAACAAGTAGCCTATAGATGACTTCGTACGGGTCTTTAGAAACTTTCATAAATGGGACCAAGTTTAAAAAAGGGTGAAAAGCCACACAGGAAAGATTTTTAAACTTTGGCCGCTTTTTACGCTTTTGAAACGTTTTTGGTAGATATTAATTTTTTGAGGTAAAAAATATTGCGCGCTAAGTGGTTCTTTGTAGCCATGCGAGGTGAACTAGTTGGATATCCATATTTCAGCGGTTAATGGTGCTCTGTAGCCCTATGGGCAAACTAGTTGGATATCCATATTTCGGGGTGAGTGGTTTTTGAAGCTCCGAGGGCAAACTAGTTGGATATCCATATTTAGCGGTTAGCGTTCTTCTTTGTAACCCTGCGGGCAAACTAGTTGGATATCCATATTTCATGTTAGTGGTTTTAACGACCGTAACCACCCCAATCAGCTGCATACCGCATCCAGCTATTTTATTTATCAAAATACTAGTTTTTAATGCTATGGGGTTAACAGAATTATTAAAAAATTAATAGCTGAACCCAATAGTTCAGCCAAGGACTGGAAACGACATATTGATGACTTTATATAGAGTGTATTCAATAAACTCAAGGCGGAGCGAGAGTTGCTAAGTAACCGCTATCCGAACCATAAACACACATGCATGATCAGACAACGAGTATTCAATTTCCTCATAGCATCCCACGTTGTTCACACGTCAGTCGAATTTATTTGGCGGTGTTGGTTTGTTAGCCCTCCAAGTTATAACATCGTTCACTTTGTGTTGAACATTGTATGTGAGCCTCGCTGTAATAACATAAAGATCAGTCTGATCAGTGTGATATCACAGAGCAGACCCTTGAGAGGGCACTTGGCTCATTTGCATGGCAGTCGGACTCTCCATTGTATTTGATCATTTGTGTATGGAGATGGCGACCCGTCATTGTATTTGTTCATGTGTGTATGGAGAGCCACTCTTGGAGCCCATGGGACTTAGGCTAGGTCCTCAGGTAGAGTCAGGCGCTGTATGTACTAGAAACGCCCATTCTTGATTCTGCGTTCATTCAATGTTAGTTAAATTTGTATTGCCCGGCGGCCCCGCGTAATGGAAAAACCTGAATTTGTTACATAAAAAGAAATGAAAATTAAAAAGGCAAGGTTCCAAAGAGTACATATTAAATGGGTGTAGAATTTTTTTTCAAATATATATATGAATTTAGACAAACATACGGGATATAATGAACCTTTGACATGACGCCATGATGACATGATTTTATTAGTCGTTTTATATATCACCTATACCGTGTATCATAATACCAGTATTTGTAATTTTATATTATATAGAACTAATATTTTGCATCATAAATGCGCAGTTCATATGCACAGACGATTACTAACCTTCACGACTTCAAAATAACATGTTACAAAGCAGGTAATAGGTGCTGGCCTTGTCCTATTGTACTTGTTCATTTGTGTATGGAGAGCTCACTGACCTGTATTATAGAGGTCAATGGAATAGCTTCTTTATGGGGCACCTCTCCATCGGTTTCAGGGCGCAGTTCATTGAACTCAGCGGGATTCTATTGCAAGTGCTTTTATATGATCTGTATTATTACAAAACGGATCGTGGTTATTGCCTTGACAAACCTAATAAATAATTCATACCAGGGATGAATAAATCCAGGGGTGCGGACATTTCATTGGTCGCAAACCACCGGGATTCGATACAAGTTTGCGTTGTAAATGAATGCGTGAATAAGAGTGTCATCCCTTGGCGCGATATTTGATTTCTGAATATACTCAAGTTGCCGTTGAAAATGCCTAAAATCATCAAGATATTGCAATACTGTCTAAAGTGATGTAAAATTGTGGCAAATTTGTATGATTTATCGCACATAATTTCTGCGTAGCGTGGAGAATCATTTACATAGGATTTTGGAGAAAAAATGTGATAATTTTAGGGAAATATAGAATGGCGGAAGAAACAAATAAAACATTTTCCTGGAATGTGTAGACCATACTCTTTCTGTTCCTATTGATTTCTATACTGAAATAATTCTTAAAATGAAGTTGTTGGATGATTTTAGTTGGCATTTCTAGAACGTAAACATGTAGGCAGATAGTAGAGAGGGCACTCTATTCACGAGATTTCTTTTCCAACGCCAAAATGCAATTTTGGTGGTTTTGCGAGTGAAGAGTGTCCGCACTATCGATGGACTACGTAACTGTTCAATAGGTTTTTGTAAATGAGCTAGTGTTAGTGGGTAAGCTGTACATCTCTTTTGCATTGTTAAGACAACCACGCTAGGTTTTTTTTTTTTTTTACTATGCGTGTTTGGTCAAGCGAGGATAATTTGTAAAGCAGCAAGTAATGGTGAGGATGTTGCCCTTTTTAACTACTTCTGACTTTTGATTTAGCCCAAAATAAATCAATAAAATCGTGTATAAGATATTTGTGGGGATATTTGGGCGCTATTACAACAATTTTAATAAATGGGCACTTCTGGGTTGGATATATTATAGACTCTATAGAATTTAAGTATGATATATTTTCGATGGTAAATATATTTTCACTTTCAAAGTTTGTAGTTTTCATAATTGCAATTTCTTAATATTATATAAAAGGTGAGAATAAGACTATAAATGTAAGAGTATGGGATAATTTTGATTGTTAATAAATGCTAAACGTCAAGCGGTAGACATCAGCAATATCAGGGATTGCCATGATTCTTGCAGTAGCTTTTATGAATAGAATACAATAGTGGATACAATAGCGGATACAATAGCGGAACAATAGAGCTCTCTTACGGGCAAATAAACCTCGTCGCGTTTTGCTAAATTTCACTTCTTCTTTTCCATGAACTAACCGTTATTTTTTTTAACTTGTGGCAAAACTTCTACCGAAGTTTTTAATATCCCTGGGTACTCCATAGCTTACAGCATTTAATTTCTCTAGAGGGTATATGCTTGTGGTAATGTGTCAGTATGGAATAAAAGATACATTATGTTTAAATGAATGATTTGAAAATCACCCAGAACGTGCCAATATCCCATATGATCAAATATTGATGTTGTGGGGATTGATTAAATCAGTAGAATTATATAATTTTCAGCTATCAACTTGCTTTTGCACTTGAGGACAACACACCTTTCATCTTCATCCACAACTCGCCTTTCGCCCTTGATCACAACTCGCCTTTCACCCTTGACCACAACTCTCAGTAACTCACTCATCCCATAACTCGCCTTTCATCCATCCCCCAAGACAATAGTTTGCATGTTAATACATAGGCCTAAATAGGTACTAAGGTACAAAAAAAGAATTCAACCCATGTGCCAAGGAATGGAGGCCTTTGTTTGTTTGTTTGTTTGTTATTTGTTTCTTTAATTGTAAAATCTTGCCCATGTACTTCAGTGGCAGTGGGGAAAAAGTGGAATCGGGAAGCTCCTTCAATGCTGGAAAATTTGGAAAGAATAAAAGATTGCACTATCACTTTCCAAAAAGTCCCAAAAAAATTTATGTTTGACTGAGCCTCCTTTCTGGGAAATTTACTTTTTTATAGTCCTGGTAGCAACTTCAAGTCCCGGGCTTCTAGTCAGCAAAGCTTTGGGTCTCCTACTACATTGAGGCAATTATTCCAACTGGTAGACAAATGCATTCCCTCCTTTGAAAATACAGAACTTACCAAAGGCCTACGTGTACCAACTACTAATTTTCAACTTTAGCTTCATCACTGACAAAAAGAACCAAAATATGGTGACACTTTAGTGACTCACAGCAGAGGCAATATACACCCAATGACCATGGCAGCTTCCCACACTAATGAACAACAAAAACATTGAGATAACACCGCATTTTCGGATGTATTGTCTGTGGGAGCATGCAATCTTCCTTCCTTTAATAATGAACACTGAAATCTACCAATTCATTCAACCAAAAGGATCCAACAAAAAAGAGAAGTCCATTCCTATTCCATGCAATTTTTGATTTGAAACAGTATATCATTTAGGCTATAGGTTAATAAATGCGTTATCACTTGTTAGGAGTGAAATTGTACAATGCATGCGTACTGAGATTCTGGTTCTGGTTGAGTCGGCATTGCCAGACATGCTGTACTTCACCAACTTTGATGTTGATGCGTCTAATGCACTCCCCCTTTCGGGGTTCATGCGTTATATACACATCAACATCTCAGTACAAGTGCATTATTTTGTACAATTTCTCAAGCAACAAGTGATACGCATTTATCAACCTATATAACAAAATTGACACTAAAAATATTGGAAAATACAAGCAAATGTAAATGCATCAACCCACAAGAAAAATGAACACGTCTGAAAGCACTGCACGTAGTACGCGCCTGTGCATATACACAATCATTGTATGTTTCACATTTTTCTAACATTTGCTCTGATTGGTTCTCAAGTTTATCTAAGAGTGTATGAGCAATTCATCAATCACATCATACAACATATTTCTACTGAGCGTACGGCTTTTTTTGATGCGCTATTTTCAGGGTACAAAATGCAGATATGATCTGATCATCCATAATAGCCACACGTTTCTATCAAGACCATGAATGCTGTGTCTCACATTTTTTTGGTTAAATAAATTCTGCCAAGCGCAAGGCATCACAGATTCACAGTCCTATCCTAAATCTAAAATTATGTCCATGTATGGCAGCTCATGGCATGAGCACAATTTACTGTGGTCCACCACATTGCATTATTTTGACAGTGGATCTAGTAAATTTTGTAGCAAAAGTACAAAAGTTAATATCCATTTCACTTCATGTGAGTCACATACATGTAGGCTGCCAGTGTGATGTAGCAATTTATAAATTAGAAAGAAGGACCCTATATTAAGCCTAATACTTCATCACACATGACCTTGGATCCTTACCTGGCAACCGATCACACAACTTGTTTCTACTGCGCTTGAATCATACGCTTTGACCAGGCGGTCGAATCATACGCTTTGACCAGGCATGAGGCGGATCATGGATGGCGTGTACAGCACCCGGCAACCAATTGGCCACTACTGTTTCTACTGGGCTTGTCACTCGCCAATACATGGCACGGCACGGCAAACAATACTCAGTAGAAACACACTGATACTACTTGGTTGACCAGGCATGAGGTGGATCATGGATGGCGTGTACAGCACCCGGCAACCAATTGGCCACTACTGTTTCTACTGGGCTTGTCACTCGCCAATACATGGCACGGCACGGCAAACAATACTCAGTAGAAACACACTGATACTACTTGGTATAAAAATGTAGGTACAAATAATTTGCTTGTATGATAAGGTGCCAGACATTAGATATGATTCAACCAGTTACCTCACATTGAATAACACCAGATCAAACAGCATGATTTGCTATAAGTCACTGATCTTTCATTTAGGCTTACAACAAAGCACGTTTCTTTCAGTTTGGACTTGAAGATATCTTTCCTTAACCTACTTAATCCCCTTTGATATATCTCCCAATTAAGTTCATGTTGTACTTCAAACCATGTTCATTGTTATAAGTCATCAAAATCTAAAAATAAACTTGCCATATAGTTTGTGTCTAAAAATTGTTTCCCGAATATAACTGTTCTATCCCCAAATAACTTCTAATTCACTGCCCATGCCCGATAAATTTGCAAATTTCCTTATTCATCTATTTTGTGCTTTCATTTGTATACCCAGCACTGTTTAGCATCAAGAAAGGAAGCGATTAAACATAACTCTAATCATAGATCCCAGAAAACAAGGGACTATATAAAAGGCCAAGAAGATTGCTAGCTTCAGCCATAAAACATAGCTTAAAATCGCTCATATTCATGTTAATATTATAAAGAGAGCCGATAACCATGTACAATTTAAATGTTTTACACTAACAGCTTAATATCATACAGTACTAGGCAATCAAAAGGCGCATATCATTTTTTTGTGACAGAACTTCCATCACTTACAATTTGTATTGGAAAAGTGATTGCCGCACCGAAAACACTGCCGATGTCTGGTCGATAAGTCACTAGCATGCCCTAGTAGTGTAAATCTACCCACTTGACTTTGTCGCTTCTCGTGACTGGACGCTGGTAGCAACTGGGCAAACGCTACTCCGTCTGATACTAGCAATTTTTAAATCGCATGCTGCGACTGCCATTCAAAACAGTTTAATTGAGGCTGATTTTCATTTTGGAAACTTTTTTTAGTATGTACATCACTTGGATTCAGAGATAAATCCATATTTTTATGGTCAAAATAGCCTAATCATAATTCTGATTATTCTGTGCAGCAGTGGGACTAAGAACTTTCAAAGAAAATCAATCTCTGGCCATTCTCTGCACATTCATAAAGTCCTTAAATGAATCAAATTTTACTTTTAAAAACTTAAATAATTACCAACAGAGATGAATTTCTAACCTGAATCATCTAGAAGCAGTCATTCCTTGTCCAGGGAAATTCAGGCAAGTTCAATTAGACCTGAATGCACCAGGGCTCGAACTTGCATCGAAACACACCAATTCACCTGAAGCAAGCACCGGCAAGCATCTTATCAAATATCGAAAAACTAACTGGACTGAAACAATGATATGGATTCTACACATTATAGAATCTCACTAGGATCCACAACATGTTCATCTATCAGGGCACAGTTCTTTAACCCCAATACATTTGTACATTCATTGAATGACCTTTGAAAATTTGGGTACAAAAACTCATAGTCTGCAACTTGAGGTCAAATTTTGCACTATGCATGTTTAGTTTAAGTTATTGAACTATGCTGTTGGGATGAGGCCATTGTGGTCCATAGTGTCTAGAGCTTTACTGCTAGTGTCAATGACGGCATTCCTTGAAATCCCACTTTCCGTTGCGCCGTTGCGGCAAAGTTCAAGAAAGATTTGCGTAGTTAACACAGGAAGCAATACAAGGAATAACATGTTGGGGTTGTTGCTAACAATTTCCTCTGCATTATATTAAATTTTGTTTCATTTATTTCTTAGTGTTTTTGTTTGTTTGTAGTGTGGTTGACTAGTGAATATTATTTTTATTTTAAGAAGAAACCAAATTCTATTTTGTGTTGATATTTTTGATAGGCACCATAGCGCATTAAATATGCATATTAAGGAAATTAGTCACATCAGAATAAGGTATGTCCAATGTGGGCAAGTGTCTGGCAACAATGTCATGCCCTTTCCTTCAAACGTTGAAGCCATAATGTACAATATTTTTGAATGAATTTGGTTAAACTGATTTGTTACCATTTGATGTTTGCTTAGATGTGTACCAATTTACATCTACTTGAAATTACCAAAATCTCTTGTGTTTGCAAGAAAAATTGGCAATTTAAAATTACTAAATTGTAAGATGATAATAAATCGCATATTAAGGCAGGCATTTTCAGTCGGGTTTTCGGGTACCCGACCGTGATTTCACTACCTGGGTAAGAGAGACAACATCAGGGTTACCCCTCCCAAAAAATATTGTTTGTGTTTTTAATATGCAAAGTGATAATGTGTTCATGTCATACTCTATCAATGATTTCAAAATGGATTAGATTCCCAGCTCTGCCTAAAAAGACTGGGAAAATACTGCTATATAAGTTTATTTGGCGCACGATCTGAGTTAGTCATTTTCTGATGGCTATGTCTCTTACAGACATCCTCACTCTGGAATCCAAACCACAATTCGCTCTCTTTACAGCCCTTAATGTATTTTTTTTTATGAATTTAGTTAATTTTTCTTCCCCAACCTGATTACCATTTGATACAACAACATGGGCATCCAGAATTTCTTTAGATCCATGATTTAGAAAGTTTGTGGGCCATTTAAAACTGTTCATAAAAATAAGTGCAAATTGTACCACATCACCCAACATTCACTTTATTTGTGCCGCTTTTTGTGGGCGCCTATTTCTATTGATAAAGTGTTGTAAACTGCTAATACAACTTTAACAAGATATTAGTGCCCTCAGCTAGGCTTATAATCAAATCCAAATCGTATCAAAGGCACACTGACCAATGCGAAAGAATGCTTTAGCAAGCACTGTACTACACTCTAATCTTGAAAACTGATGCTTCAAATTTCAAACCTTCTACAACTTCTGTCTTACACTCCGTAGTTATGCGAGATACAAAAGCCCCGGTTTGGTGGTGTTTATATTGGATACAAGATAGGCATATTTGCTGAAATTAGAGTCCTGCTTTAACCACGGGTCATCTCTAATACTCGCCATGAACACCGGACTTCCTACAGTTCAAATACAGTCAAGAATTCAGCCTCTCCTATTTGAGACTCATTTGCTTTATATTTTGTAGTATAGTACCATACATTGTACATTGCACTATGCTTAAAACTTACCGTTCAAAAAGCTTGACACATTGTTCAACACATACATTTAACCTAATTTTTGCCCAGTTCTTGTGAATGAAAGTAGGCAAAAAAGTAGGAAAATTATTGCTATTCCACTTACATGTAGCACTTCCAGTGGAAACTTAACTTATTTGATTACAGTTTTAACAATGCGATGGTACTCACCTTTTTTTTGAAGCCTGATGTTTCTGTTAAAATGTTCCAAAGTGTGTAATCAGTTCTGAAACATAAAATCATAGAGACGACACAGATAAATGTTGGTTATTTAAACTCTACTTAACAACTGTAAAACAATTATTGTGGAAGACGGATAAACACATCGGCATCATTTCCTGTGGACAAGGCCCTCCTGTCAAACTACCAGCCAGAATAGTCTCAACTACAAGGGCACAGTTCATAATCTCCATTGACTATCCTTACTCAAATGCTGACCTCAATTTCTGCACTTTGACTGTTATTCAAAGGTCATTTTATTAATGTACAAGCATATTGGGGTTAAAGAACTGTGTACTGTCATATGAGGTTGTTTGATTCTAGTCTCTGTGTTCACGTAGTGAGCATATCACAACAACTTCCCACAACAAAGTGGTTTCACCTCAAGAACTTGAAATTTAGGTTGGGGTTAAGGGTGAGGATTAGGGTTAGGGTTAGGATCAGACATTTGATGAGCAGGATTAGGGTCTGTAGATGAAGAGACGTTGGTGGCCAGATTGACATTAGGTCGTTGGGCAGGAAAAACCTCTACTGTCAGTCTACTCTGAAGTACAAAGTATCGCAGCAGAGACGCAGCATTGCGCACTGTTTATGCGCGAGTTGTCACTTTGTACTTCAGGGTGGACAAACTGGATGTGCTTGTGGCCCCTGAACATATTTAAAACAAAATTGCCAACAGGTTACATAGGTTTTGCTTTGAACAAGTTCAGGGGCCAAGGACACAATATAGGTTTTTCCTGCCCAACGACAAATTTAGTTTACAGGTTCAGATATACATCATCATCATCCCCCTCCTCCTTATCATATCATTATCATCAAATCATCATACCATCATCATCATCAATTAGACATCAACCAACTGTAGGGTGATGGCACCCTCCACAGGTGACTCACAATAATCTAGTTCCTGAATACAGGTGTAAGCCTGCATCATGCTACAATTCCACGAATGTTCAATGCTTTGCTTCACTAAACTTGCATTTATAAAATATTTATTAATCCCACTGTTACTTTAAACAACAAATCCACTGACAAGCATCATGACTAATTCTGATCAGTCCCCCTAAAGATGTTCTAATTCCCAAGAACCATATTTCAAGTTTCCTCTTATTCTAAAGATGTTGTATGCCATAAACACAAGTTCCGAATGCTCTTCCTCCCATCACTCCACCTGGATTTACCACTCATCTTTCCAAGACCCTTTAGGACAATAATTGTGATGATTGACATGTCAAACAATATCTATTTCTGCTCATCCGTGTCCAGTTTCCTGACGGTTGATGTTCTAGTGGGCTATTCCAGTTGAAATACATATTAACATATACTCCTATGGAAGACACGACCTTAATCTTCCACACAGGAGCATGGGGAGTGTGAATTTCAAATGGGGTTATAGTGATTGGGTGACTCCATTTGAAATCTACACCCCCTGTGTGGGAGATTAAGGTCATGTCTTCCATACAGGGTGTAAGGATTTCAACTTGAATAGCCCAATTTAGTAATGCCATTCCCTGGACTCCTATTTCAAGCTTCCTCCATCAGCTCTGACAAATCTTTCATTTGTAACCACAATCAGTTGAGAATGAAAAAAAAATGTTGATTTGCTTTGCATACCCCATGCAAGCTCTCGTTAATTCAGCGATTTGCTTTTACTGACAATTCAATTTCAAAGATCCCGATCAATGCATGTAACTCAAAATAAAAAGTATATGAAATCACCTTCATCCACCCCATCTACAACCAATACACACACCAAAATTCTATGCTTTTTCTTAAATTTGCTTCTTTTAGAACGGATGGTTTTAGAAACTTGGTTCACTGTATAACGGATACCTACTGTTCAATGACCACAGACCCCCCTGGGATCATGATTGACACATCAAATGTTGTCTATATTTACTCATCCATGGCCAGTCCCTTCAAGGTAGTATGTTCCAATTCACAAGCACTGTGAGTGACATCATTTGTTACTAGGTTTCTGGGACACATCATGCACATATATCAAAGGTGTGGAGCAAGGAAGCCCTATCTGCAATAGCTGCCAGGTGTCATATGCATATTATAATACAGAATGCAAAATTGTATAATTTTCTATAAGGCAGCTACTGCAGATAAGCCTTTCTTGCATTAAACCCTCAAATTATAAATATAACCTGGAAATGCCCCTTGTTGCAACCAAGACCTATTGTTATTCTTTAGGTCACTTCATGTTCGGTAGTGACATCAATACTTTTACGAGGTTGGGCTGCAAGTGTACAGACGAACCACCCTTGTACGTGCGTACATGTACATGTACGATTACGCGATTAATTTTATGTGCACGATTCGATACTGCAACCAGCGAAATAATCACCTTCGTCACTACCAACTCGAGGTGAACCAATGAATAGGATCTGAAACATCCTCATCAGAATGATTCTTATTCGTTAACCCCAATACATACACTCATATCACAAACTTTGAATACATTGGGTATAAAAATCATACTCCAGGTCATACTCCATAACTTGAGGTTAACTTTTGAGATAACAAATTGTTAACAGGCCATTTTGTTTATCATGTGAAGAGAAGATATCGGGACTATGCCTGCAAACAGCACATGAAATCTACAGCAAACTGTATGATGTCATGGCATCAGATTATATCCTATCTTTTAGCGTGTGTCCCGTTCAGATACTGTAACTTTGAGCATGCTTTGAGGTCCTGGACGAGACGGTAGACATGAATCTTATCATGGTGTATGTGTCAATTCTGCAATCCAACATTGACCTGATGACACATCAAGTCTTCAGTAATTGATCGTATGTGTATTGGAATCTGTATTGTTTTCCACAACATTATTTTTGCATCTTAGGGGCTGTAATTTTTGCCGAAAGGTTAGGGAGTCATGAATATTAGAGTTATCTTTTTAAATACCCCCCCCCCCCCATCATCATAATGATATGATTTTATGGTCAAATTGAGTAGGAGTCAAGCAAGCGATTATTTTAGTAGGAATCTGGTCAAAGTCTAGACCTTTTTAAATAAGTGACAAAACACACATACAAACATGAAAATAAAAAAATTATCCAGACACTTTTTTTTTTTTTCATCCCACAAAATCAAAACACCACAAACGTTCTTCACCTTGAAAAATTATACATCACAAAAACATTTTGCAAATGAGACCGTCGTCAGTAAGTCAAAAGTTGATGATACAATTTGCACACTCATTGATACCAACTCCTCCGTTCTAACCTCCTCCCTACGTATTTACGTCACAAGTAAATTGAATTGCTTGAGATGAAACTGTGCACCATGTCCACATCTCACTGTCTCCTGCCGTATCCTATGGTTTGAGGTAACTCACAGCCAACAGGAGAATTATAAGTGCTCCCACAATGCATTTCATTCTCCTTTGATCACCTTAAGGAATAGGCTGAATGCAAAATTGTCCATCTTGTTGTCCAGAAGGTGTCCGCCTGCTATGTTGAAAATAAGATTTGCTATGTCGAATATGAAATAACGCTCACTAAATCGAACATGAAATATAGCTAGGGGTAAGGTTTGGGCTAGGTTTAAAGTAATGGCTAGGATTAAGGTTAGTGTTAGATACGACATAGCGAACCTTATTTCATATTCAACAAAGTGAACCTTCATTATAGCAACTTGCCTTCAACACTGCAAGCTGTAACTGTCCAAAGCATCCTTTGGATGATGGATTTACCAGCAAAATATGAAAACAACCTCATTAATATTCAAAAATTTAACATGACATAAAACTACAGCACAAGAGATCATCATATTCTACCGAATAGACACCAGAAAGCTGACCAATCACCTACACCATAACATAAGAACTGCACAACACATTGTTGAGTTAATCACCTTAGAAGGACAAAAATAGAATAGACACCCTGATTTGGATTCCTGCCAGATTTCCAAATTGCTAGTGGCAGAATAGTTAGGATGATATGCAAAAACAACCACTCAAGCCCCACTCACCGGCCGGCCCTCCATCTTGGCTGATGATCGTGTCCAGCAAAATATATCAGCTAGAGGCTTAAGAGCAGCAAACTTAGCACAATCTATGTCCCAGGAAAACCATGTAATCACATAACATAAGGGTGATCCAGAGCTACAGAAATACAACTTTAGGTAGCCAAAACTAATTGACTATTATATAAATTTCAACCCAAAATACTGATACTTTTGAACATCTGTTTGCAATGCATTGTGGGTGATCTTTAATTCTTCCACTGCTCACAGCCAAGCATCTAAACAAAACAAAATTGGCACGAACTAATATGAGGTATTTGACCTCCTAATGCCCTAACAAGTTATAAATATTACCATTTACTTTATTATACAATAAATTTAATCTATGTTTTTTGAAAACTAGCCAAAAATGATATGAAATTATTTATTTCTAAGAATACATAGTATCAGAAAAACACATTTTATTTTCAGTGATAGCTGTTTACAGGTTAGAACCTGTAAACAGATGGAGATTACTCTGGGTTAAACTCAAATCACACCCAGAATTTACACTGCCGCAAGTGCATACATTGTAGGCCATATTACTAATGATGGATTTAGGGATAAAAAGGTTTGGGGAGAAAATGGGGATTTGGAGAACAAATTAATTTTGAACCTCATATTTGGTCATTTTAACTTTAAAAAACCCAATTTTTGGGCACATTTATTCCACTTTTGTACCATATGTCACCAGTTTAGCTTCAATATGCCAAAATTGTTCATGCGCTTCACACGCCTTTGTACCATAAACTTCTTTTGATGCCAAAAGGTGCTAGATTCACTTTACTCCAAGACAATTTTTCCAACCCCATCCCTCCCATGTCAAGGAGAAATCTACGCCACTATTCCAGGGACACATTCCAAGCAGATCCCAAGACTCCTCAGACCCCCTCCCCTGCCCGTGTCGCACAATGCGATGAGGTGTTGACGCGCTTACAAACCCAAACGGCATGAACGATTCCTGCCACCTCATTTAATATGTTTTCCCCCACTAGCCCCCCTAATGAAAATGTCTAGTTATGCCACTGCTCAGTAGATACCTCTGCGGGTCTGGGGTTTGTCCTATCACAGATCCTGGAACTGTGGTCCTATACATTGCTAGAGGGGGTGGAGCAGCATTTGGGTCAGTTGAGCAGTATGCAAAATTTACATGATTAGGTGATCAGCAGGTTTGTATCATTCTTGCCACTATGTTTTGCTACCATCGCCTAACGGATCTTAACTGCACTGTCATTTTACGATGATTTTCACATAGATCATGCAAATTAGCTTCTTTAATTTGCATATTTTCACCGAAAAACACACATGCTCAGTTGGATATCTGTCCTTCTGCCAAGAGCATCTCTGTATGTCCCTGTAGCCCGGCCCTGTAGGTCTTTCGGATCTCCATACAGTTACTCCGGACAGACGGATGGACATACGTACAGACAGAAAAGTGGTCACTAAGTCTCATTCTGAACATATTTCAAGCGAGACACAAACTGGTTCCCAAGGTCAAGGCTTTTGAAAACCTTCAATGAATTATTTAAAAATTAATATGCTTTTTAAAAACAACAATATTGTGCACATGTTACTGGTCCCTACCCAAGGCACTGTATAGTGTTCATTGAATAACATGGCTAATTCTCTCAGAAGGGAGTCGTCTACCTTCACAATATGATAGCCATGAAATAAAACATTCAACCTCAATGATGACGTTCACGTCACTGTCGTCTTTGGTTCACCAGAAAATCTTGAAATCAGTGCATGCAATATCGGACAGTTATATTTTAGGCTTAAAAAAAAGATGCAATGCCCTTTTTCGATTGACCCCAAAAGTGGGAAATCAAAAGTCCATGTTGTTGGGTTTTTTTATTTATTTATTAAAAGCACTTGCAAACACATTGTTTTGTACAAACAAACTATAAGTTTTTCTTGCCATGTAGGCCTGGATGTTTAATGTTGTCTATGTATTTGATCAGTTGAATTACATTTGTCACGGAATAAGCTATGTATGTATTAGCACGGAAATCTTCTATTGAAGTATTATACAGTATTCAGTAGTAAACTGATTAATTCCTCAATGGAGTCTTTACACTAGTCCAACTCACAAATATTTTACACCAGGGACACATCCAAATTGCCATCTGATCAACTGTTCCATTCATGAAGTAAAGTTTGTTAAAATTTTAGTTACCAACATGTATGTAAATTATTTCCAATATAACATCAAAATGGATAAATAAAAAATTTGGGATTATCCCTTTAAGACATTATCAATGTAAAAAAAAAAAAAAAATAATTGTTTGTTTGTCCTCCACAGCTTTGAAAGAGGACGTGCGGGCGGGCGGATTTTTTTATATTTTTTTTAAATTTTTTTTTGGATTTGGCGTATTCCTGGACCTTGCTGGAGCTAAATGCTACAATCATTCATGGTGACTTAAAAAACCAACATTTTGTTTCTTTAATATGCAGTTAAAGTTATAATTTGTGTTCATGTCATAGTCTTTTAATGATTTCAAATCCAATGTATTTTGAAATAACTAAAAATAATAGACTAGGTCTATGACATGAACACAAGTTATAACTTTGCATATTGAAGACACAAAATGTTTTTTGGAGGCTTTTTTATTTTCAACCATGAAAGATCTTAGCATTTAGCTGTAGCTAGGTCCAGAGATACTCAAATCTGAAAAAAAATTGAATTTACTTATTTTATAAAAAAAAGAAATTGAAAAAAAAAAATATTGGTCAGGCCTTCATCTGAGGAGCCAGGCGGTGGAGGACAAACAAACAACTTTTTTTTTTTGGCCTAATGGTCCTATTGATGTCACATCCTATCTTTCTAAAAGTTCTTCAAGCTTTCTAGATCCAATCTACTATAAGGCTATTAAAATTTAAATAGAACATTACTAAGACCTCAAACTTTCTCATCTGTTAGGACACAGTTCTTGAACCCCAATATGTTTGCACATGCAGAGGATGACCTTTGAATGTGTTAGGTACAAAAACTCATACCCGACAAACCCGCGGTCAAATTTTGGGCTTTAATTGTTAAATGGTGTTGATGAACTATGCCGTTGCCAATGAGGCCAATTGGGCTCATAGAACATACACATAGTGATTTCCTGTGGACCAAGATAAGGATGATATGTAGGCAATTAGTTAACTGCTAACTCATCTTAGTATCTCTTAGTTTTCTTCAACTTCATCTTTTAATAGTGCTCATAAGACCTATGTCGGATCTATGGGGGGAGGCCCAAGGGGGATTAATGAAAGTACACAGTGCACATTCATTCTTTCCATCTCTCTGCCCATATTTCTTGCAGATTTATTCATTTAGCAACAATATCGCCAAATTTGAATTACGTTCTGGAACACCAGAACGAAATTACAACACTGGCCTATGGTGCAGTGTAATACTAAATCATGCATAACTCACAAATGCAAAATTGGAATCAACTGAAAATTTTGGGAATAAGCTTTTTTCGTTGATATCTATTGAAAAATGTCATAAAAACGGGATGCTAGGATCACGAAATATTCCTTTAACACATACCCTAGTGCTCTGAATGTTTATCAGCAGAGAAGATATCGATCACTTCCCACAATGCATTTCTTCCATTTCAGTTTTCTGTACTGATTTGCTACATTTTTGTATCTTAATGCAACATGGGTTTATAGTGACAAAAAGTACAATGAACAGAGCACATCCAGATTTTGCAAAATATGTTTATTTCTTTATTATCGATCCATGTTTAGTCAGTCTATTCTCAACATGTAGGGAATCTGTACAAAGTAATAGGAGTGTCATTTGCTGTAATGAGTCAATGCGTCATGTTGCAAAGGATTCTGGGAAGGGTAAGATATCGTCTCTGGTTTTCCAGCAACTTTATACCCCTTCTATTAAGAAGTGCAACTTTGATACTATTTACCGAATACTTTACAAATTTGTGCAGATTGACAAAATTAATGGGTGTTGGCTATGTAACCATTCTCTGCAGGTATATGCCTATAAACTGGACATTCAATTTTTAGCTCCTCCATGAGCACAAGGATTGAATTTCCCATTTTTGCATCCAACCATATTACGGCACCCTTAAAGAATGTCAAAGAATCACAGATATTGTAAAAGTCAAAGTTAAATATCCTGATAGATTCTGTTTTCATTCAGTCCTTCACTCAGTGTAGTAATGATTATCCAAAGGGTGGGTGAGTGCATAGACCCTAGAAATTAAGGGTCTATGGTGCGTGGATGGGTGAGAAGGGACAATAGCCCTGATTGAAGGGGGTACCAGGCATTTTTAAATTTAACAGGGGGGGCCGGCCAAGATTGACTGAATTTTGACGTTGTCATTTGTTTTACACTTAAACACAAAAATGTCTCAAATTATTCCAAAACTGTACGCATGTTATTTAAAAGTACAATTTTATCAGTCTAAATCCGTTGAGGTTCGACAGTGAACCTCATTGTAAGTACTGTTTTTTGAATGTTTTGTATGAATAACGCACGGTATGTTTATGATATATACTTAAAATTTCCTCCACAGTGTATCACGGTTAGCGTGGTGTAATGATAAAGTTGTCGCCTGCCACGCATAGGGTCCCGAGATCGAGTCCCACTCACTCCCGGCTACAAATTTTTTTTCTTCACATTCATTTTGAATCCAAAAATATTTATTTTTATATGAAAATGTATACATTCACTGAGAAATATATTTTGTGCATTTTTTTTTCTGTAACGGGGCCAATAGAGCTAAAAACACAACACGGCACGGGGCGTCCAATGTCCAGGCAGTGTTGCCATCATATTGTCTGTTTTGTTTACGATATTGGCTGTTGCCACATGAATAATGTCGTCCACCATCGTCTGAAATTTAATTCTAAATTTTTCACTTTGATGGGGACCATAAAAGTTGTTTTCACATTGTCAGACGTATTCCTGGCATAACTTGGTCGGGCAAGTTGCTAGGAGTAGCAGTAGGTGCTGCCAGGAGTGGCAGTAGGAATGATGGTTAGCGTAAGTTTCGCCAGGCTTACGTCCGATGATTTACTCCTGACAAAAGTCAGGAGTAGTGAGCTGGGAGTAACCTCTGCTAGGCATAATTTGCAATGTAAAATGCTACTCCTGACACCCGGTGTAAGTTTGACCTTTTGTTGGTCGGAACTAAGACATTACAAATCGTGTGGTTGAAAAAGGTCACAGAAAGACCGGAAGTGGTACCGTAGCTGGTGTTTACGTCAACCAGAAGTGAATGTTTGGTGGAACTGGGCAAAGTGCTACTGCTAGTAGGTTAGGAGTGCATACGTGGTAGTTTATGCTGGGTGTAGCGATTAACTTATACACCATGCTTACATAACATAGTTTGTCCTGCATGTGTTCCCTTTAAATATAAGAATGGTCTTGACTAGTGCATGTACATGTATGTGGAGCTATTTATAGCGCTTTCATGACCATGTCCTGAGCAGGACATCAGCCATACCAGAGTGCAATCTGATCATCTTAATAATTAGGGTCACATGGGGTCATAATAACCCAATCAAATCATTACCAACAGATACTATAATTTCACAACACTTTATTTTCTCTCTCTCTCTCTATGAAAGGCCAGTCATTGACATACAGACCTATACCATTTTTCACCCTGTGATGTCAAAGTGTTGAGGCAGCTATTTCATCTGTGTAGCGTCTTTAAGCTGGCAGATGACACAGAAGATGATACCGAGAGTGACCGACCCGTTGGCGCCATTGACAATACCAGCAATAGCGCCACCAGATATAAACTAACAATTTATATAACAATATTTTCACATTTTTTCGAAACAGAAACTTAGTCAAATAAAATGTTTTTAAGGTTCTCTCATTATCGATTATCACGTTTAATTTTGCTTGCGATATACACATGTACGATATTGATAAAGTGGCTAAAATGGTAGAGATTTGAAAGAACACTAGCGATTACTCTGCGACTAAAGAAATATGCATTGACATTACTGCCCCATCTGGGTGAAAAATGGTATAATACTACATGTAGCCTTAGCTATAAATTGTAGTGTGTAGCAACTAGCAACCGGTATTGAAAGCAGATCAGGCTGATGACTTACCTTTTTTTAATGCAATTTAAACCAAGTTAGCAAAGTATTCCGATTATTTAACATGTACCCTCAGTATCTTATGAATTCAGACTTAGTCAGTAATAAAATTACTTATTGTATAAAAAGAAACCTGTGTTGTACATGTAGCCCTATGCCCTATGGACAAACTTGCATAAGGTCGGGAAAAAAAAAAAACCTTGCCCTCAGAATCAATCCAGTTGATGACAAGACATGTTGAAGTCCTAAAGACAGATCAAATTTAACCCATCTGTTGTCCATTTTCTTTCAATTCCTAGTGCATTTTACTAATTTTACTCACAACTCACAACAGCTTTGCTTTGAACACAATAGACACAAGTGATTCAATGAACAAGAGTTTGACATACTTTCCCATCAACCACATTATACAACATTGGCAATCACATTTTGTTTCATTTCAGTGTGCATTCCATTACTGCCATTAATTCAATGACCCTTGAACAACATTATAAATGAACCTAATTTACTTCAACCACAGGGACCTACAGGTACTCCCAGGAGTTCTACAACCAAACTTTCTTGTCTACATTTGGCTACACATGAAACTCATGTACTCTGTATGTCTTTGCCCAGTCCCAGCACTACAGTATATTATTTTTATGTGGTAGGCTAGTGCATGAATGTCCTAAATTTTGCAAAACAGGGGAATGTTTTTAAAAAGAAACCACATGTTCGTGAAATTTAAAAAGGTGTATATGTCCCAACTCTGATCTATTTTGTAATTCTTTTCCGGAGAAAGAAACAACAATATTTATAAATTATATAATTAGCTAAAGCCTGCAGAAAAATGACTGTACAAGTTCCTGTCAACAAGACATTAGCGAAATCACTAATAAAAGAGAGTTTTTCGCAGACCAGTAACTCGAAAATGATGCAAAAGGGATGTTTACCACCAAGTTAGAGGCAACCATGCACACATACCCATGAATATATATGGGTAGTGGGCTGAGGTGCTTATCAGATAGACAAATGGATACTACATGTTTATATTCCATATTCATGGCTGATCTTGTAAAATTCACAGAAAAGATTTTTTATCAGTATCTTGTCTGTGGAATTTGACATTAATAGTTGGCACAGTTTCTCAAACAAGTGAAGTGACAGTTCCCATGAGCAGGTTGTTCCCCGGGGGGGCCACTGTAATGGTGAAGGGGGGTATCAGGCGCGTCCGTAAATTCACGTAAAAAGGGTATTTTTGCAGACTAGGGTACGTTACGTGCGTAACGTGAATAGGGTATCAAATTCATGTAAAATTGGTGTAAAAGGGTATGTTTTTGGAGCTCTTACGTACTTAGGGTAGTTTTGCCAAGTTTGGGATTTTGTGCTTTCTCCTTCATTCATGAAAAGTGAAAGGAAAGTGTCTTCTTCCTACACCCCAAAAGCAGTTAAAAGCCATCTTTTAGCTGTCAGAGATGACAGATCCCTATACTGGCCCAGCTAGCATACTAAACACGAGGTCCCCGGACGAGGTCACAACTTGTCCAGAATATACAACCAATCAGCATGTTTTTCTTAACTGTGGAGTCAATAAATAAAATATAAGAGGATTTTCGATTGGCCGAACCTCTTTAAACTCATTAATATTCATAGTCTTGGTGGCTTCCAGCCCAGAAAATTTGGTTGATCGGAACATGGTCTAAAGGAGCAACAAAGCACCCACGAACTTCTAGGTTTGTAAACAAGCTGTGTCAATGAACTTTTGACATGTGTGAAATTTTACCGGGTATTTACAAACACAACGATTGAATAATTTGGAGCTATTTTGGCTTTCTTAAAATATAAATCAATGAGTTTCAGGATTGTGGTTGGGTTTACCACTAAATCCAGTATGATAATTAATGCTCTAGGATGTTTTAAATCGAGACGAAATTATGAAATAAATCAAGCTAAACTGGCCGTGTTTGCCGTCTTCTTCCAACTTCAATGTGTGGTTTGCAATCGCCATGGTCGTAATTTGCGTTGGACTTGCAGTTCAAAATTCTCTTGGATATGTGGAGAAATGGGTACATCCCAATCCCAAAGAATAAATTCTACAATATTTCATTAAAAGGGTTGGACCTGTGATCCAAAAGGGAAATTATTGGCCCAAAAATATTGGACATACTGCATGAACTTTGAGGTAAGCTTTAGCACCACGTAAACTTGTATGGCTCAAAATTCAGGTGGCTTGCCACAAATTGCTAGCCCTATCGTGCCACTCACCGCCTGGGTTCTGTGTGTTTACTTGTTTAGGGGCAATAATTGCATCAATTACTTGTTTAGGGTTGGGGAAAAGACAACTACTTGTTTAGGGTAGCAAATCGTGCAACTTATACTTGTTTAGGGGGGAAATTTCAGTCTCGGAAATACTTGTTTAGGGTGCTTTTTGAGAGTCCTCGGGCGCGCCTGATACCCCCTCTTGACACTATAGTGGCCCCCCCGGGGGTTGTTCAAGGTTTTCTGCCTCTGTTAAGTCGGCATTCTGGTCACAGAAGTCTGTTCTCTCCCATCCATGAAAGCGTAAAACCACAAGGCTTGTGTCATACTACTCAAGTCTGGGAGGGAGCAATGTTTACAACTTGCCACAGATATATAATGCAGTGAGCATGCTGATATTATTGGTGAAGAGGTATATTTCAATATTGATGACGATAAAACATGTGTTCCAATATCTGTGGTGGAAGCAAATTTGTGGCACTTGCTACTCAAACATGGGGGACACATGCATGACAATATTTTATCAACACATGCACCCTCCAACACCACTTAAATGTTATAAAACAAAATTACATTGTTTTGCACATATTTAAAAAAACACCTTTTTTTTCAGTCAAACTGTGATATTTTATATTGAAACACCATTAATTAAAGCTATTTATTTTAATTGTGCAAAAAGTGAAAGTGTGCATGCATATTATTGATGAATAGTCAAATGTTCAATCACATTATTCAACATATTATTACTATGGCAATATTAAAGAACCATTTTAAAAAACAAGGTCTCACAATATTTTCAAACAAACAGCCATTTTCAAATATTACACAAGATTAAAATTGGAAGAGCTTTGGGGTTGGACTATTGTGCGATTTATGACAGCAAAAAGTGATGCAAAAATATATACAATTCATATTGATGAAACCACAACTTAAGTGAATACATTTTGCCCAATTTTAAGCTTACCTCCAATTTTTTTTTTAAACGGGCAATCAAACACAATGCTATAGATGTCAAAAAACCCATGTGATCATACTTTTTTTTTTGTCACACAAAAGTCCAAACCTTAACATTATACTAGTCCTAAAAGTTATCTGAAAACATGGAGGCAAAAGTATGTTTCTTGTCTATGTATTCATGAAAATAATATCATGAAATATTTTGCTTTTATTGTTTCAAAGGAATCAGGTATTAAATTCTGGAAGGAAAAAAACTCAATCCCAGGGGTATCATGCCAGCTAAGTTCAAATTGAAGTCATGAACTTAACCCTCTGGGGAAAGCTTTTGCCTAAATTTGACTCCATGTCTGCCATAAATCTTATCATTGGGGGAAGGGGCTAACACATGCCAAAGCTGTAACACAGGAACACACACATTTGCTTTCCCCTTATTCAGAGTAAAATGCTTAAAATAGGGGCTTGCAAACTTAAAGCATGAAGCCATTACCTGTGATCCCCAAAACGGAATACAAATATTTTTAGGAATGGTTTAAAAGTTAAGGATAATTAAAATTGTCATTAGATGGTTGGTTTTTTTTCATGAAAAATAATGGCAAGAAACTACACAATGACAGTGTTGATAAATTATATGAAGCTTCTAGCTTGAGAAGATTTGAGTCCTATGGACAAACTCCTCTAGCCAGTGACCAAAATGTGACATTTTCTTTGAGGAACTGTCCAGTCAAATCAAAGAGATATCACTAGCTCAAGAACTGCAAAATTCTAGTATCTATTGTTTGTGATTTGAAGGAACATGCCAAAAATCACAGCAATAATCAATCCATTACCATGATTACTAGCCTTGATTCAATATCTCTGTAAAAAAATCACTGGAAATAAGATTTTTGAATTTTTGTAATGAGTATGTGCTTTTCTAGAGATTGATAACTGGCATAATTGTTGAATTCAATACCTATAGCTATGTTCTGTCCTCACACATCCACAAGCTCATCTATCAGGGAACACTTTTTGAACCCAAATATGATGATGCAGTCACGAAATGACCTTTGAATGAAATAGGTACAGAAACTCATACTCCCCAACTTCAGGTCATCTCTTGGATCTCTGACTGTTGAATGGGTGTTATTGAACTGTGGCACTAGCCATGATGCTATTTTGGTTTTAGATTGAACTTAATTTAGGTCAGGTGAGATGATCTCATTGCTCAGGGTTGACATTCATTCATCTCATTTTATTTATTTTCATAACAATTGAATTACCTGCCTACTGGTATGGAATAAATCACTGCTTTGAACACCAGACAGTAATCCTAGCTTAGGACATTCACCCAAACTATTTCAATTATGTTCAGAAATTATATCCATGAAGAAGTATGATATTTTAAAAATAATAATGTACTTGGCAATGGGTTTTAAAATACTAAATAATATGGGGCTTGTGGTAGGAGTGGGGGTGTGTGCCCTTGTAAACACAACAAGGACATACACCTCCCACATGAGGAATCTATGCACATGAACTGCAGATATATGCTTCCTGGTCCTGTTCATTGGAGAAAACCACAGATCTTAGAAAGTTACATACCAATTACCATGGCAATAAAACTCAAAATAGTGTACACTATATGTTTGCTGGTGGTTACATGTACATGTAATGTGAGGTGGGATATTTGAGGTGTGTGTATGAGTGTAGGGGGAATGTGGGGGGTACTTCTGTGGGTGCATGCTGGGGTGTGTGTACAAAGTGTGTAAGGGCATGGAAAGGGGTGTGCCCTGCCCAGATGGACTGACAGTGTTTTGGACTGACCCCGCCCAGATGTGTAGGCCCTATAGGCCCTACATGTTTTAAAATTGAATTCAGCCATGCAGAATAGAGTCTAGCCCATGAAATGTCAGTGTTAAATTGTTAAAATAGAGCACTTTTGGCTGCATAGCCTCTATACTGGTACATATTTGTATAATATATGAAACTAGGGCTATTCCAGTTGAAATCCACACACACCCAATGGAAGACATGACCTTAATCTCCTACACAGGGAGTGTAGATTTCAAATGGAGTTGCTCATGTGGGTAACCCCTGTTTGAATTTTACACTCCCTGTGTTGGAAGATTAAGGTCTTGTCTTTCAGATTATGGACTTCAACTGGACTTCAACTGGATGGACACCATGTACCTTTTACTACTAGAAACTTTGTTCAATAGCTATACATCCTCTACAGTCGTGATCTGGCAAATTGGAAGTGAAGATCAACCAGCGTCATTCTGAAGATGTCTATCAATCATGATAGACAAAACCATCAATCGTGAGTAACATTCTCGCTTTGTGCAATTTTATTCAATCTATTTACCTACAAACCATGAAGTATTAAATATGTAGACTAATTGGAATAGTGTGTAATCATGCCTGGTAATAAATGAGCAATCCAGAAAGTCCCTCCTTCCACAGAACATTTGGCATTTGGAGGGACATTTTGTTTCCAAAAATATAGAAATATTAGAACACTCTTTTGCAGGAAATTTTGGCTTATCTTCCAAGGATTTTTTTCTCAATCCTTTTGTGAATTTGAGCAGCTGTACATCGATCAATGATGAACAAAGTATTCACAAAACTAAATAACATCAAATTCACACCAATTGGTCCTATTTTTTAAATCCTTTTTTTTTTATTAGCTTCTGTTGTGAGGAAATCAGATTATAATGAAGTCCTACTTCTAATCTTAGTCCTCTGAGCTTATTTTGCTGTGTCAGTTTCAGTGATTTTACAAGAGAAGCATTTTTGAGTTTCAATTTGTTTCCTTACTGGGTATTTATTTTGTTTAACATTTTCATTAAAATTGATCAATATTGCTTCTACGACTTGTAAAATACCTTTAAAATGTGTGCATATTTTCAAAATCCACTAATAACTTAATTTCGCTCAAAACGTCACTTTATAGGAAGTTCTTACACAATAATTTGTTTTCTAGGCAAAGTATGGTTGGCACCCTTGTATGAGTAGGACCTCATTCAATTTTGAATGGTGCCATAAACATTTAATCAGCTATTGATGACTCACAACAAAATTCAATTAAAACCTTGGGTAAGAATTAATGGATGGAGTCTTGTATTCAATGCGATCTCTATTTCTATTGATGGGTGTTATACTTTGCTGTGTACCATTTTGTTCATAATGTCAAGCACTGTAAATGTGGAAAGTTTTGGAAAAAAAGCTTGTACAATGCTTTTTGTTTACATCCAGATGAAAGTGCTGAGATCCTGGAACTAGATGGACTATTGAGGGAGAGACAATATTCCTATTCCTGCAATCAGAAAATTTCCTACAAACTTGTAAACATCTATGGTTTTAGGGTTTTTTTGGAGAAAAGATTTAAACAAGCTCAATAGAATCTTGGAAGCGGCAATCAGACAGGGCTGTTATTTTCTTTGGAAAGGGGGGGGGTCATGAATATTCCCAAAGCGACATGACCAGAGTAAATTCGTTTACGTCCGTCACGGTGTCGCCGCAACTATCTCTGTTTTCTTTCTTTGTTATCTCCATTTTTTCTGTTCATTCTCTCTTCCAGGATGCAATTTAGTCCCACGTTTACATTTTACTATCTTTCTTTATTCATGCCTCCGCTCACGCTAACGCGTGTAGGCCTAGCCACCTAGCTACACATTGCCCTTTTTATATAGAATTTCCTTGCTGTTCAATCTTAGCAAAAGGCATATGGTTAAAGGACTGTTAAGGCTAAAAGCGAACTGAATACTATTTTACAGAAATTGATTCCAGTACTGAGAAAGTAAAACATGGAAGTGATATACCTGGAGAGGAACATTCAGTTCAGCACCTGGCAATTATGGAGTAGATTAGAGGGCTGGGCGTGTTTCACTCAACATAAACACCATCCTTTTCAAATATCCTCTGAATTATCCAAATTTCCTGGCCCTGATGGGATGGGGATTTAGAGACATACATGATAAAGACAAGATGATTGTCATTGAAAACCTGTGCAATCTCCACTTGATCTAGTCATCAGGTATGTGATCTCTTGCCGACTTGACAAAGGGTCTCAATTCAAAATCATGCATCAGCATGATCAGCAAAATCATGCATCAGCATGTCCAGCAGAGAATCGATTTCAAGATCTTGGTGCATGTGTACAATTGTCTTCCCGGTTCATCGCCAATATATTTGCAGGACCTTCTTCACAAGTACAGTTGTAACCGTGGTGGGCTTAAGTCCATGCAAGATGTCACCCGTCTTGCAATCCCCAAAACTAAAAGATCTTATGGGGATAAATCTTTTTCTGTTCAAGGACCTAGGTTATGGAACAATTTGCCTTCCAATTTGCACGAGGCTCCTAATGTGCAATCCTTTAAGAAACTTTTAAAAACCTATCTGTTTCCAAAATATTAGGTCTTGTTATGTATTTTCATAGACCTGTTTGCAGGTATTCACTCCCATGTGTAGATTTTAAACATTGCTATTTGATAATAATATGTATTTTATAATGATATATGTCCCTATTTGGGTTCAAGTGTATTTTTAATTATTTTAATTGTGGTTCAGATTGCTGCGCATATCTGTTTTATTCAAATTTTGATGTAATTAGGAGTATATTTTACCATGCTGTGATATATTGTTGTTCTTAATGCCATACTGTGTATTTTTGATGTATTTTTATTTTCTTTGTACAGCGCATTGATCCATGGGAAATGCGCTTTTTTTAAGTTCTTTGAAATAATAATAATAATAATCACTGAATATCCCCAAAAAGCAACTTCCCTGTTTTCAAATAAAGAACAGGTTTCCAATCCTCCTATAAAATGTGATCAACAAGTTGGCAAGAATCCTTCTACCTGGCTTCTTTCATCAAATTTCATGACTTTTGTCATTTCTTTAGAACTTTTGAAAATCCGTGATATTGCATGGAAGTGATCCAGAACATTAATGTTTTGTATTTACTCTAAACCTCCTCAGTCCAATAAAACTTCACATCCTGGGTGCCTCTCTTTCAGCAGGCTGGGTAACACAGAGGGCACCTCCAAACAAACCACCCGGAGGGAGTTAGGGTTAAAGAACCCTCCTTGTAAGAACAGAATTAGGAAGTGTAAATCAGCGGTTACCAAACTGTGGGTTGCAACCCTTTTGGGAGTCGTGCATGCCCTCTTCCAATAGGAGACGCGTGACTTGCCGGAAACAAAAAAATATATCACCGTGCATTGAAGTGCAGGGCACCACATTGGTCATATAACCATATTTCGACCCATTTTAGCATTAAAATTGCACATTTTTGTGCGCTGGTAAGTTTTGTCAAGTTGCAGCATTTGTGTTTAATATGTGCTGAGCAGGCTCGTACGCAGGATTTTTTTGGGGGGTGTTGATTTTGAAAAAGTGGACTTTTTTTCAAGGGGGGGCAATTTTGTGAAAAGTGTACTTTCTTCCCCAAATTTGAACCTTTTTTGACCAAAAAAGCACAAAAAACCTGACTTTTTGTATACATTTGCAAATTTGGGGAGGTGGGGTCGCACCCCTGCACCCCCTTGCGTACGGGCCTGGTGCTGAGTCGCTCTATAGTTTCAGCATGGAGGATTGAAGTACACATTATAATATATGTTCTTTATGTGCAACCCCACATGCTGCAAACAAACATGGCAGTATTCTTTGGTTTGCAAAGAATCCCCTGATATGTTTCATGGAGGATGGACATGTACACATTCCCTCGATGAGTGCAAGTTTTACCTGAGCTGTAAACATGGCAGTGATCTCCTGTTAAAAATTCTGCACTTCTGGCTGCACAGATACATGTACATCTATGGACCCCATTCTGTTTCAGCAAACAGGTAACTTCCAATACTCGTTAAAAGTATGAGCCAAGGGAGTAAGCATCAAAATGGAATAAAAACACAATACTTTTGATTTACTTACATTTGATACCTGGGTAATATCCGTTTGTGGCTGGTATACAGGACGCTACAAAGACGTCACACAACACAGTAGGCCTATAGTTTAAAATCAGTGCTGGCATTTATCTGTATCATCACACGTCTACGAAGGCTACTCTGGTTTCAAGTTCTGCATAGTTGGTCCTGTCCAGCCATGCAGCCAAGCATCTACATACAGTCTAGCCACTCTACACACAGCTGTATAAAATCCAATCCTGGACCTAGATGTAATACGTGGTACAGCATCCACTGCACTGGTTCATATTCCTGTCCTGTTTTGTAAAGGTAAAATAGAACAACAGAGTGACCATTTAATATTTGCTCTATGGATGTATTATTCTAGTCCGTAAATCACACAAATCCACGATTTTGTTACTACTTTGTTAGAGACGATATGGAAGAAGTACCATACCATGCAGCCCAACCTGCAGCAGATCAGCCCCTGCTGTATATCACAGAGACTGAGTCACCGTAGAATGAGCTGGAATGGATTGTGACAGTGTATAATTCAGCATGGTTGTGTCCAGTAGGAACCTTGGTGAGCAGTGACCTGACCCACCCTTTGACACCAGTTAAACTATCAAATGCAAAACTATGCCAAAACTTTATACACCTGATGTATCCTTGAAATATTTGGCCTGGATAAAAATAAACAAAGTGAAAGCAACAATAATCAAGAACTGCTTAGGAGGTAACCATGGCAACAATTGAATTAAGCATGTATGTAGGCCTAGTATGTGTGTGTGTGTGTTGGAGGATGGGGTGGGTGTATGTATGTGTTAGGTGGGTAGGTGTGGGGGTGTGTTTGTTTATGAGTGCACTGTGTTTCATTAATAATGTGTATGACAAAATTGTTGGAATTATATACCAGTGAAAAATATTATTAGTATTTTTGTGCACAAAAATGCATCCCCTCAAAATAAAGCGGGAAAAAAGAAAACTATCTCACTCATACAATAATTCTTGCCCTCATGAAACTTTTATCACCCCATCTATGATCTACATTGTAGAAAAACAAACTACTTGGCACTGCCAGTTAACTAGTTCAAAATTGAATTAAATGAATTGCATGTTTCTTAATGAATGATAAATAATCCATTTCTACACTGCTTCCTGGATTATCTCAATTCGTCAAAGACTTTGTGTGCAACAGCACTCACTGTAAGTTTTATTTGAAGTTAAAGGAATAATTTTTATGATGCAGCAGTTATTTTCAGAATTTTAAGGACCTGGGCGCCGTGGCGGGTACTCAAGTTTGGTTTGGGTAGGGGTGTGCCACTGAGAATATGAAAGGGGACCCATCAAAAAAACCATACCAATTGCTACCCATGTTTGTGGCATGTCCCTTTATGGTTCTACTGAGTACCCCCGGTTTAAGGAACTAATTTTAAGTTGAACCAATAGGGGCTCTTTCTGGTAGGATTTAGCCAGGATCCAAAAACTGCCCATTCACAGATCCAATTGCCATTTCGACCTGCAATTTAAGCTGCCAGTGCCACCACAAGGCAATTATACCTTGACAATTTTATTGACTTATTGTTAATTTTTAAGTCATTTGATTTGTAAAAATATTATTTGACTCTTTTACCAGAGCTAGTATCACTGATATTACCTTTAAACCATTGTGCCTGGCATTAGCATTGTAAGTATTGTTGAAGTTGAAATGAATGAAAAGTCTGCATATTTGTGAATTGCTTGCCTGCAGAAATATACCCAACTTTCACAAGTGTACTATTGTGAGAATTTTAACCTGATTATAGTATGATTAAGTACCATGATGTACTACTACAATTCGTAGATTGGAGACATTTTGTGGTCCATACAGTAGTTGGGAAAACCACTCGGTTCCAAACTTTTGTACTAGCTTGCATAAGGGTAGACTAGCCTGACTAGGTGTTATTGGTCGAAACAGCCATCTAAATCAATATTGGGAAAAAAATGATGTTTTGCTATGTTCATTCTACAAATCATCTTTAAAAACTTGCTTGATTTATACTTGTTGTTTATAATGAGTTATGTATGTTTTACAAAAGTGTTGCTGTTTCAGCCCTCTTTACAACATTATAAACTCAAGAACCACAGGACCTGCAAAAGTATAGCTGTGATATTTCAATTCTTCTACATGCTCACTATGAAATGATCAATGCAATTTTTGCCAAAGCTTACTACCAAGATGCTGTGAACTACAAAATCGCAACAGTTTAAAATACTTGCTATTATTATTTTGAAAAAGGAGGTTTGATAATTTACAGGGAGACTCTATTAAAATATGCAAGTGCAAAGTCATGATTCATTATTTTTTGATCATGGAAGCTCAAGGAAGTAGTACTACTGGGGAAACCCTGTCAGTAGCTGTCAGTCAAAAACACCATCAATCCAAACCCCTGTCAGTCTGAAAACCTGTTAAGGTTGGGGTTAACCCTAACCCTTACCCCCTAACCCTAATGGATTTTTGGACTGACGGGAGTTCGGATTGATGGTGTTTCTGACTGAGGAGGAGACCTGTACTGCTTCCATGATCTAATCTAGACCTTCATAGACAGTTGATTAACATTCACACATTCATAGCCTATCATTGGATAATATCCAAATGATGACCTTGAATAGCAAACTCTGAATGCTCACACTAAATGAATATTTCCTCAATCATTCAGGCATCTGCATAGTGCATAATGCCTGACTAATCTGTATAAAGCTTATTTAATGTAAACTCTTATGACCTTCTTCACTGACAGTTCATCATATCCTTACTCTTAAGTCTATTATTTTTTTAACCCCTCAATATCCTTTTCTCCTGCGATTTTATGCATTATTGTATTAACAGGTTTTTTGTTGTTGTTCTTGTTTATTTAGTGGGTGAAGTTAGGTGTTTTGTTTACAAAAGACTTCCAAGAGTCCCCTCCTCCCTGAAAAATCTATATGGTGCATCTGAAACATCATTTGGTACAGTATGTTTGTGTATCAAGAATCTGTGTAAACAATGTCCAATATCAAATCCTTTTATAAACATGATCAAGATGGCTTCATGGGGATGGCTTATATAAACTCAATGACCTAATTGTTGAGCCTGGTCAGTATTTACCATAGACCATGGATTACTGATCACTGACATCACTTTGATAATACTTGTAGCCATGATCAGCTGATGATAGTGCAGTCAACCTACGTACCTACTTGTCATGTGATAGTCTACAGAATTTTAATGTAGTACTAAATATCTAACAAAGAAAAATAATATCATTGAGGAAATCTTAATCTAGCCAATGAAAAAAAACAAGGAAAAATATATATTTTACCATTTCAATTTATGCATTTCCAAGTCATGGAAATTAAGTAATGGGCTATTCCAGTTGAAATCCATACACCCTCTATGTCAGGCATTACCTTAATCTTCCACACAGAGTGTGTGGATTTCAAATGGAGTCAACCATTCAAGTAACTCAATTTGAAATTCATACTCCTGAGCCTGGGGGGACACTCCCATTGTGGCCTGTACACCATCCGCGATAATAAAAACGCGTAAATAGGGTAGTTTTTCGTGGGTAAGCACAATACGCGCGTAACACGTTTAGGGTGTCAAAAACATGAAATATTGGAAAAAAGGGTAGCAAAATTGCAATTGCTAATACGCAGAAATGAAATTTAGGGTATGAAATTTGATGCAAGGAATAAAATCCCTGTTTAGGGTATTGTTTTAGCCAAGGGTTAAATCCTTGTTTAGGGTGCTTTTCAAAAGTTGATTATCGCGGATGGTGTACAGGCCACAATGGGAGTGACCCCCGGGCTCCTGAACCATGTCTTCCATCTATAAAGGGTGTATGGATTTCAACTGGGATAGTCTAGTGTTCAATTTGTGATCATGTGCTGAAGAATTTGTCCCAATTATTTTTATGTAAAATATAATCGGAAAAATATGTTGGTAAACAATACATAGAGTACAATCAATGAATTGAACTCGGAACAAAACTATGTCACAAATGTCAATATTATTATGGAATGCAGCGTAGGCAAAGTTACCAACAACAGAACTGTAAATGTTGAGGGTTTTGCATCAAGTTCAAGTCTATTTACATTATACTTGAATTGCAAAGATTTCTTACGCTACAATGAACCAGCGGTATGTAAAGTCACTCACAATTAACACTAGGTTGACAAATAGGAAACCATTGTTGACAACTACGGGCTACCTGCCAACCAAGCTGCCTGCATGATTATTTTGATCAGTAAGATTGCATGCACTCATGAGGAGTATCATCATAGACGGCAAGAAATTGAACATGTCAGATTTTCTTTGCGCATTAGGAAGTCATATCTTATGAAACTGTACTTTTGACATCTATTTCTATAGTACTTTTAAATATTCTGTATGACTTTACAAAATATCCCACATGAGGGGGGTAATCTAGACCCTCTTCACCAGTAGTGGACAAACTGTGTGACTCATCATAGGTATTTGAGGAAAAATACCTATGGACCCATGCACCATCCGTTTCTTTCTAAAAATAATGGGCTATAGGCCTATAAAATATTTGCATAATACTGTACACAGCCTGCAAAACTGTTTGAGCTTTGCAATGTGCCATTCAGATCCAAACAAAAGGCGTGTTTCTATTGGGACCATTTACCGGTAAAAAGACGGTAAAGGGATTAGTTCTGCTCAATAGAAACTGACCTTCCCCGCTATTTACCGGTAAACAGAGGCGAGTTTTTATCGGTAACGTTTTCCTTCTTGAGGAAGGAAAATAGCGGGGCGCTTACCGATAAGCGTCAATAGAAACTCACTCCGTTCGATTGAATGCACATACAGGGAAGAAAACGGAAGTTGAGTCGCGAAATTGACCTCTGCATCATCAATGAGCTAGCTTGTTTATGTAGGCTATATACCATGATTATACCATTCCGTTCGCCAAAATTCTTAGGCCTAATTACATACAAATATTTGACTCACTCGCTATAAATAAAGTAAATGGAAGAAATATTCATAATGCATTATCCTTGCATTATACATATTAAGCTAAATATTTAACATGAGTTATGATTTATGACCCTAGTAAAAGCCATGACATAAAACAACAACAACAACATCAGCGGATGAATCCAGCTGTGTATGCGAAATAAATAGAAATCAACTCCGATCCGCGGTGGTGTGTGCTTCAGAAAATTAGAAAGATTTCATGAATTTAATATTATGTTGTTGATGTTAAAATACTATTCGCTAAAAAGAATATTAACTGAAATTAAACTGTGAAAGATTAAATTCTAAGACCTTGTTTTTTTTGCGCGCAACAATGCTGAGTACTCACGTCGATATCGCTGAATAGTGTGTTTTCCCAATGGCGTAATTTGTGGATGTACGTGATCGACTGTTTAAACGCTAATAAAAAACATTATTCTTCAGTCTTCTTTTCTCGTGTTTGCTACCTCATTTTTAGCCAAACAATGAGAAAATACTACAATATTAAAATCCACAATGCTTTGCGATTGACCCGGGGATTGACCCCAGTGCACGACCTTTCGCCGGCAAACTTTTAAGGTGTGTCAATTGATGCTGTTCATCCGAGTGTTTACCGGTAAACAACGTGCAATGGAAACTGACCGTTATCCGCCTTTCGCCGCTATTTGACGGCGAACAGTTTTACCGGTAAAATGCAGGGGACTCAATAGAAACACGCTGAATGACATAGCCAGGACTTCTATCTATCAGAGGGGAGCAAGGGGGGTAAGGCCAATTTTAAAGGCAAAATGAAAATGGTAAAACATGGGCAAAAAGTACAAAAAAGGCCTAAATGGGTGGCCAGCATCCCATGGGGGGATTTCTCACACCTCACCCATTTCCACCACCTTGGCTATGTAATGCCACTGGGTCCAAAAAGGTTGGACATCCCTGCTCTTCAGAGACACAGTTAAACCCCCTTGGCTACCGGTCAGTGATCTTGTGCTTGGCATGCGAGGGAACCAAGGTTCAATTACTGGGATACCAAGCGACTTCTTTTTCATCTTCTTTCATTTTTCATTCCTTCTTACCCTTCCGATAGCAAAAAAATATGGGCATGTGTTAGGGTTAAAGGATTATATACAGCTTTATTATTAAAGCTGCTTCTATCTCAATGTCTTAAAACTAGTTTCATGCATATCTCATACCAAAGAAAAACACAAACTCTGTGCAAATCCTTTGACATATACTTGCGACACTAGCTGTGTATTTTTGGAAACACTGCTTTCCCTGAAATTGCCAATTCTTGCCTGGTTCTAAACTTAAGCCAAGTTCAAAACATTGGTTTTAAGTTGCTTTATACATTAGTAATTAAATCCATCATAACAGGTTTGTTAAGAGGGTTATTTCTATGGCACCTGTGCAGTTCCTTCCTTGTGCCAACTGACATCCTACATGAGTTGAATTGCTTTATAGGAAAGGCTAGGGGTGGGCAAACCTTTTCCATTGGCGGCATGGGTTGTACAGATTTTGAACCACTAAGGGCAACATATTAATTTATGATTCCCCAAAAGTGAGTCACACATGGGGTCCAAGATGGGGTCTGCTAAAGGTCCTCACAAAATGTTCATGAGATCTGGGGTCTAGACATTAAAAGCAAAATGAAAAGCATTACAGCTTATATAAAAGTGTTTACAGAATTACTTCTACTCAGCAAAGTTTGAAACTTAAAAGACAACTTTGCAAGTTACAAAATATGCTATCTATGAAATCTCTACAAAATGTTCTGGATATTCTGGATAAATCATAAGTGATTAATGTTTGCTTGCTTGCCTGTGTTTGTTTGTTTGTTTGTTTGTTTAAGTGGTCGATCCCTGCAGAGACACACTTGGGTCCTGATAGGACCCGGCTCAAACAAAATGCTCAAGCCAGGCTAAAAAAAGCAAATTAAAGCACGCTGGCCTATGTGGAAAGAAAAGAGAGACACAGATTTGAAGATAAAGAACAACATGAAAAGTAGGCCACTCCCAAAAATCAAGAACAATTTTCCTGTCAGCCTCTGGGTCAAGACTCAGAAGGAAACTTCTTAATCCAATCTCAACCACCACAGAAGCTGCTTGCTTGCCTACGTGTATTTGCTTGCCTGTTTGCTGATTATATGCTTGCTTTGTTGCTTGCAATTTGTATCTAGAACTTGCTTATACTCTGATCAGCTCTTAATAGGCGGGGACTCATAACATCGTGGATTGATATAGAATGGCGTACACACAGCTGGGCGCAGCAGTTCGCGAACTGCACTTTGCGTTTTGCGTGAAGATGTGTGCTTTTGTGATTTTACGCGTGCATAAGTTGGAACTTTATTGACTCGCGCAGTAACAAAAACTGAATAATTCCCGCCTATTAAGAGCTGATCATAGTATAGTTCCCTCTGATCGTTACTTAAGTCGCTACTTGAGTGGAGGCGTGCAGCGCTGAAGTTCCCCAAACCTCAATGTTTAGATCAGATCACTGATGCTACACACCTACACAAAGCACCAAATAACCATGCCAAAGGCCATAGTCATAGACTGCCAGAATGGTTTCTGATCTAATTGTTGGGGACAACCACCTAACATAATATTGGACATTTTGTCTCATTATTACACAAGTCTAATTATTTCATTAACTTCAATAGTCAATGGAGGCAATGTTTTATCTTTATGTCCTCAAATGCTGACACACTGGCAGCAGAATAATCCCACTGCTTAAAGGGAGGCCCGTTCTTTTAATTTTGACACCAAAAAGTAAGCCCAGTTGATATTTTGATGCATGATTAACTCAAAATTGTTTTCTTCATATCCTTTTGCAAAATGGAGCACCCTAAAAAAAAATGTCACATGTGCCGTTTCTGCTTTAATAATATATATTCCACTGTGCATTTTTAGAGTAGGGCTGCGGCCTGCCATCATATACACCAGGCAATTCTTTAGTGAAGTCAGGGGGAAAAAATAACCAAAGGCACCAAACACAATTGCCTTGGGTGCCCCATGCATTTGCCTTGGTGCCTTAGTGCCCCTCAAAATGTGTAGCAGAATTGTCTGGCTGCCCTCATTAATATTTTGTTGTCCTAATTTTAGCACCTGATTTCAGACATTCAATGCATTCAGGTATCAATTTTCAATCATTCCGCTAATATAATGCTTTTGGTCTGTTTAATATTGGAGGAATAAATTTGCAACACATGCAAACAAGGCAGTGATTACATTTTTCCTGTTTTGTTCGAAAGTGTAGGTATCAAGTGTTGCAACTTCCACTTTTGGAAATTTAACTTCAAATACATATTTCTGTTTTCATGCTTCAAAACAAATTCTGTGATGATGCACTGGTCAGAGTTGTCAACATTGCATCCTGCAGTCACAGACATTTTGTATGACAATCAGGAAGATATTTATTATAAGGGCTCATATTGAAATACCCTACCACGTTTTCACACAGAAAGAAGGCAGGATTCCCCTAGCTAAGCGCGCGACTCAGGAAAGCTCGGTCATAAAAAGCATGGATTATATGCATCAGTGATACACCCTGCCCAGGATTTTAACAAAGAAGGCTAGCACAGGAAAGCTGCAGGATGGCACACACCTTCCTGTGTAAGGGAATTTCAATATGAGCCCTAAATATAATCAGGCCTATACATAGGATTTTTTGGGGGAGGTGCAGTTTTTGAAAAAGTTGTTTTTTTTCCTGTGAAAAGTGGACTTTCTTCTCAAAATTTAGGACCTTTTTGAAAAACAATACAAAACTGTTTTTTTGTGCTCACTATGCCCGCAAATTATGGGCTGAAATACTGCTGTTTATCCACCTACTGGTAAGTTTGTTGTAACCTTGAGATTAAAAATCAAAATGTTGAAATAGTCTTTTGCAATATGTACATCTAGGTTAGAGCCCAGGCTTGGCCAGGCTAGGTAACCCAAATTATGGCCATATACAATTATACATGTCATCCACACCCACTACTTGCACTTTCAATGAGTATTGACCAAATGGATCTAAAGGAGTTATAAGAGTAAATCAAATATTTGCATGTTACTTAAAAAGTTTCATGTTGGTCCTGGTATGTTCAGAAATAAGGCATAGGGCCTAGACCTTTTATATAGGTGCATACATATTAAGGATAGATAGAGCTTTAAAATATGAAGGTGTATTTTGAGGCTGATTACCTTATATCCTTGCATTTTCCAAAAGGGGGCATTTATTAGGTCATTTTTAGAATGATAATTCCTGTTAAAATCATTAGGTAAGCTTAAAACTCAAGCTGAAATGACGAACTATGAACTTGTGATCAACGTCTTTCAGTTCACTTTCGCCAACTGCCGACACCATTAGGAATCGTGTGTGCACCATGGTAAGCTTACAACACAAGATAGCATGGAAATTTCCGCATTTTTCAAACATCTTGGTTTAAAAAAATGGCAGGGTGTTTAATAGAAGGCAGCAAAGGAAATACAGTATTTACGAATATGCATGTCTTATGCAATTGTCTTTGCAAACTGTTACAAAAATATGTTACCGCCTGGGCGGGCGCTATTAATCTTGTACATCCCAAGTCCATGCCCCTAACCCCGGGTAACGGCCAAAAAGATGCAGACTCAAATCATAATATCAAAGAAGCTGGATTCCCCTAGTAAATCAATAGAAGAGATCAGTACTGTATCCCCATCCCCCCCCCCTGCAAACGACCTAGCGCAGTTGACATCACTGTTATAGAACATTCCAGGTACATCCCGTATAGGCCTATAGTCTCAGCTACAATGTATGTTCCGGCAGTGCAGGGAAATATTGAGCTGTACATTTTTTGTAACATCCCGTGCTAAGTCCCAGCTATATTGCCTGCGTCCTGGGGGCCGGGCATGCAATTGACAATCGCATAACTTAGGCACAAAATTAAGTATTGTTACATTTACCATTTTAAAATAATGCATAATGATAATATTGTGTGATGGGATCAAGCAAAATGACTTTCGTTACATAATAATTGAAATAATTCATTCTTTTTATTCAAATTCTTACTTTGAAGAAAAAATAAACTTCTGATGCATAAAACAGATACCGGTAAACCGGTATGCTAAAATTTCACATTTTTGCATGAAAAGTAAGCAATACAGGATATAATTATTGAACATTGTTATTTGCCATAACTCACAATCAATTGTAGTGACAACATTTTGTTTGATCACATCACTACAGTAACTTTATGCAACTTACCTTAATTCTACAATATGATCTCAGTATTTTTGAGTTCGAGTCAACTTCGTTAAATCTGAAAATAAATAAAAATGCAAATCAAAAGTTATTTCTCAAAAATAAAATAATGATTTTTTGTTGTTGATATTTTGTTATTGTTGTTATTGTTGTTTTATATTGATACTGGTCTGGGATAATATTTCAGTCGAGTAAATTTTTTTTTTTTAAAACACTGACTAATTGTCATAGGAGACATGACAAATCATCATTGTAATCCTTTTATCTGAATTTTCAACTTCACTCAAGGCTCAAAAATAATCACAACTTCATAAGTTCATATGTTACTTATTTTATTTTCTGACCAAAACTTTCCTGATTGACAAGGATGCTCAAATAATGTCAACTAAAAATATGAATTAGAATTACAGGGTTTGTAATTAAAGTGTCCCCCTGGCCCAGTCCCCTCCCCCTTCCATGAAGAAAATAACAAAATATGTAGGCCTATGCAGGTAACACACATAAGGTCATCAGTGTTTTAGACATCAATATATCCAACACAAAACTATACAGGACAATACAAAAATTATACAAAAATGTACAAAATATACAAGTTAGATCATTAATATTCATAAATATGAAAATAACTTGACATAAAACTATACAGCACATGAGATCACCAAACTTCATCATCCTACCATGATTTGAAGGTAATCATTTTTATTAGGCTGTAGAGTGGATTAATTATTTTGCTTCCGTCCACTTGGATGCTTATGCAGACAGCTGACCAACCATCTGTACATTACAAACATAAAGCCACACACAACACATCGTTGTGGGGGCCAGAAAAATAGGGGGGGGGGATAATAACAATAATAATACACATTCGATATAAAATATCTTGACTAATTCCAGCAGAAATAAAAGGAAAAGTCATGCAGAATAACCTAAACTGAATGTCATTGTACAATGTACATGTATAATAAATCACTCAACTTATGCCATATCTAACTCTGAATGTACATGTTGACAAATCCTTCATGGTTGAACTACACTGCCATCAGGGCATGGGCTTACAGATTCTAATTTAGAATAAGTTTTCCTGCAACAAATTGCCTGTAAAGATGTATTGGTAAGCCAGTGAACCTAGCAGTGTTAAATCCATTCCTTGAATGATCAAAATGTTGACACTGTGTGGTTGAACTACGTAGCCATTGATCGGATCAGTACATGGTTTCACTGGATTAGATCATCTTTGAAATCCATTTTCCTGCAACAAATTGCCTGTAAAATTATTGATAAAGCTAGTGAACCTAGTATGGTAGTGTTGAACACTGCTCTCAGTACTTGAATGATGAAAATGTGATACATGTATCTCTTTATGCTACAGGTAACAGATCTCTATCCTAAAAATTAATCTGGCCCTTGACCAAACATTTATGGGAGCTCTTCAGGGGAATAGGCTATACAGGATACCCCCAAAATCAGGCAAAATAATTTGCGAAAAAGGGTGCATTTTTTATCAGCTCAAACATAACCATTTTGACTGCAAGGTTCCTGCTAGATCCAGTGGTAACCACAGTGGATGGAATGGGGGAAGGTTGGGCAGCTGCCCTCCGAGTGAGAAGTCTTGCCCCCCTTGCCACACTGATATTTAAGATTTATAGGCCGTCTTTGTACTTTTAAACCAATTTTTGACCATTTTCGTCAAACTTTGCACACTTGAAAGTTGCCTTCACCTTGCCCCCTCCCCTTCTGATAAGTCCTGGCTACACCACTGGCAAGATCATTACTTCCATAGCATGTGTTGCACACGAAGATGGATACCACATAGGCATAGCAAATCTGTATGCACTGTGATGCACACAATAGCTTTTACATATCATTGTATGATCCAAGTACAGACTTGCCCTACACTAGCCCTGGACCCAGTGCCATGACCAGTACCTGCTGGAAGGCCGCTTCGGAGGGCTGTCAACGTTTTGGAATTGCTTGGCGTGAGACAGAGCCGTACCGGGATTTATCAACTACAATGTTCACTTTGACCCATGATTATTTGAACCATGGCGCACAAAAATCTGAAAAGCGGGCCTCGTAGTCTGAGGAACTGAGCCAGTTTAGCCCTACACCTGCAACCGTGGTCATCAATAGTCATTAGCTACATGGATAACACTTTCTTATGGCATTTTACATCTAGAAACACCATCTAGGAGCCATCATCTCATGTGTTCTCATTTTCCCCTTGTACGGTCGCTCTCTGTGAGATCTGTCGTTAATACCAGAAGAGTACCAAGCTCTTAATCCGCAAGCTCAAACACACACCCTGAACACATACACAAGTGGTTTTTTAAAGTCAAACTAAGCTAAACTATAAATCCCTTGCCTACAAATTAATGTTCAGTGTGAAAAAAGAACAATCATCAACGCAATCTATACTCCGACTCTCTGCTACCAGGCACAAACATGGGCTATGAACAAAAAGACTGAACGGAAGATCACCACCTGTGAAATGAAATGCCTACGAAAAGCTGTAAACAAGACACGACGGGACAAAATTAGAAATGAAGTCATCAGAGACATGGTTGGCACCAAGCCTATGCTAGACCAGATTGAAAGCCATCGCATCAAATGGTTTATTGGTCATCTTATCGCATGCCCACAAATCAACCATCCCTGCGGACCTACAACAGCAAACTGTCCGGTACCAAGCCTGTAGGAAGACCAAGAAGAAGATGGATTGAAGGGGTCATGAAAATCCTGACAAGGCACAATACCAACCTGACAGATGCTACCCATGCAGCCCAAGACAGACGTCCCATCATTTCCCCGCGACTCTGAGAGGAACAAGCGGAGGACAAAAGTAAGTAAGTAAGTGAAAAATATGTACATAATTCACAACGATTTTTCTGAAAGTCTACCTGACTATCCAATGTCATCTTTCACTTTTCGAAGGAAATGAATGACTTAACACAGGTAACCCAAGTGTGGTAAAACTTATCAAACAACCTGCGAATACCAACACCTTAAACTAATTATAGCCTGGCAATTAAAACCAGGATATTTATGAGCGAGTGACAAGCTTAAGTGTTACTGCAGATGGCACAAAAACATGGTTATTTTGCATGCATTCTGTCTCCAAGAATGGTTGATTTAAATTTTAACCATTTATCACCTTCATGTAATCGTGTAAATGTCACACCCTATAATACTTTGCAATAAACCTCTGAGTCCCAGAGGCTGAAAAAATGTTTTTTTCCCTGCAAGCAATCCAGAATTTCCCTCCAGTTTTACCAAATTTCCCTCCAGTATGACATATTTCCCTTATGTATTTCTTTATTTTTTTGGTCAAAAACCAAAAATTTCCCGGCAATGCAAAATGCTCTGACGAGAGCGTATCGTACATTACATCGCATATTTGCTGCGCTGAAATGCACTTGTTTTTGATTGGCTGCTGTGGCGATCTGCTGTTGCCGAGTGGAAATTTATTAATGAACTTTGCCACGTACATGTTGCTAGCTCTGACTTTGCAACATCACGGTAGTACACGCTCGTCAAAGGTTTACTGGAAAATATTATAGGGGCACATTATCACTTTTTTGGTGGTTATGAGCCCTAGAATTCGGAGATGGTGAGTCTTTGGGAGCTGACAGCGATACAAGGGGGTCTTTCGGAACTGCAAACAGTCAAAATCAAGGGTCTTTCTTGACTTTATGGTTGAAAATCACCTTGAAAAACAACAATTTAAGGAATTCTTAAAGCAATTTATGGGTTTTAGAGCTGAAATTATTTTGTCAGCGCTGTTTTGGTAAAATTTAGGGGTCTTTCAGAATTGCACAGTCCAAAAATGGGTCTTTCCCGTCAGCACACTTGTTGTGTCATGTGTGTTAGTGCCCCCTAAAATTGCCCAAGGTTTTTAAACTTTTTGAATGCCTCATCACCAAAATGTGGAGTCCTTTTGTAAATTTTCTCCCACTATTGGACCTTTTTATTGGAAGTAGCAAAAAGTGGATCTTTGAGGATTTGGGAGGGGGTGCTGCTGCACCCCCTTTCTCAAAGTGCGGTTGATTTTTGACCTATTCTGTGATATGCTCATCCAAAGGATCGTAAAAATCATAAAAATATTCAGATTTTGGCAGCTATTTTATTGACTTATCCTTCACTTTTAGGCAATAACAAAATTGCACTTTCACTGGGATCTACCGCATGGGCCTTTAAAAGTTCATAATATCATGATTCACAAATCTGAAAATGAACATATATACATATATAGTCCTCTTTCTGCTTGTTGGGGTCACGTATTGGCTAGAATCTGCACTCTGATTACCATAGTAGTGTAATTACTCATTAGTAATTGTGCATAATGAACTGAAGCAAGTTTTTGTGTTGAATCAATCAACCACACTTTGGAATTAACAACCTTGTCCCCAATCCAAGTTAACTTTTTACCACAAATATTACTTGGTATGCCATACATAGGTAAACTATTGCAATTCATTGGTGATATTGTTTTGTTTTTGTTGGTGAAAAGAAATTGTACGAATAAAAATAGTAAGTTGACATAATTGAGATTGGAACATACTTGGAAATTCCCTCATCTACTGTACATGTATGTTCAGTCTGATGTCTACTACTAAATATTTTGAATTTCCTTGATATATAGGCCTAATGTATACGAAGTATGCTTATGATGGGCAATTCCCACTTGGTCCAATCCCATTTGGTCCAATCCCACTTAGTCCAATCCCATTTGATCCAAATCCCACTCTGTCCAGACCCAGTTAGTCCAATCTCACTTAGTTCATGTCTCACTTGGGCCATGTCCCACTTAGTCCATGTCCCACTTGGCCATGTCCCGCTTAGGTCATTCCCTCTAGGGCCATGTCCCACTAATAGGCCATGTCCCTAGTGGGAAATGGACCTAATGGGACATGGCCCTAGTGGGACATGGACCAAGTGGGACATGGCCTTAGTGGGACATGGACCAAGTGGGACATGGCCCTAGTGGGACATGGACCAAGTGCGACATGGCCCTAGTGGGACATGGACCAAGTGCGACATGGCCCTAGTGGGATTGGACCTAGTGGGATTGGACCAAATGGGATTGGACCAAGTGGGAATGGACCAAGTGGAATTGGACCAAATGGGATTGGACCAAGTGGGATTGGACCAAATGGGATTGGACCAAGTGGGAATAATCCCTTCTCGTCTGCTTTTTGTGAAATTCAACAACAACAAAAAACACTTTACATTAGACTTGTTTGCAATTTTACAGTCATGGGGAGGGGGGACATTAACAATGTGCCCCATTTTTTGTTCTTTTCAGCCACTTTTTGACAATTCAGGTGGAATGTCCCCCCCTCCCCTCCACCACACACACCCCTTTCCACAGTAAAGTCGAAATATCAGGTCTTAGTACCTGGGGTAATAGTATGATTAGGCTTTACTCTCTATCCTATTGACAATATTAGTCTGGCCAATATTATCTGTATCAAAAAATCAAGAAAGAAATCCAACATGGGGCATGTACACATTGAAATGTATAATGTGTAATTGTGAGAATTAATTCTTATAATAAAGTAGCATAGTGCACTGATAACATTTGCTGTTTGTTTGATCTTTTCTCTTAACTAAATAGTAAATCATGATAGTGTAAGATAACAACCATCTTGAAGCACAGCAACAGTACACAAGAATCTGCTGACAGTAAATTAGCAAACAAAGGTTGTATTGGGGTGACAATAATAAACTTGGTTTTGTCTCACATTAAGTTGCTTGTGTAAGGGGGTGCCAAAAATTTCCAATGTGACTAAACGTACATTTTCAAATTATGGTACTGCTTTCATGGTGGAGGGAAGCCTAATTTTTTTATCAGTGGGTGCCCCATGCCCCTTGGTGCCACCACTGTACAAGATGCTCAGTATACACACACTGCTAGTAGCATTGAATTTGATTACATGATTCTCCTTCTACTTCTATACAAACTGAACATGCTGTTTACCATGTTTACACTTTACAATACATAGCATTGAATTTGACAGCGAATGAGTCAAAATCAAATTGCAAAGCTTTTCATCAAACAGGGTTGCCCCTGGACTGAATTGATCAAATCCAAAATTCTTGAAGCCACCTTCATCCTCACATACAGAAAACCTGTCATCAAATGCTGTCAAAATAACACCATAAAATCCTGCAACACAGGAAGGTTCTCGGTCATGGATTTAATGGACATAGGGTGGACATCCTGAATATATAGGAACCCACCATGGGAAGTCTCTGGATATGTTCGTCCCTGGGGTTTTGTCAAAATGTAAGCACAAAATGTCTCCAATTCCCATTTGATACTTGCACTTAATTTAAACAAATATATACTGGTTTAAAAATAACTTCAATGTAATACTTGGATATTCATTGAGGTACTACTGGAAGTGAAAATGTTTCTGAAAATTGATGTGTCTTCAAGAGTCCCTCTGCCGGTAAAACAGGGTTTCTTTTTTCGTCGCCTAAGACTATTCTATTTAGTTTTTCTGTTGTTGCAGATTGTCATCTACAATTTTACATTGAGACTTTACTAATACAGGCAAGACACCAATGGAGACCCACTCAAAGCTGCGCTTACTGTCGCGCTTTGCTTTTCTAGCCGGCTACGGTGCTCTGCTCACGGCTTATCCCCCCCTCGGTACGGATCTCAAGGTATTTGACAAAGACTAGTTCAACACAGACCTAAAAGTTCACTTTTGAAAGGTAACTACAGCAAACCTCTTTTTTTTGGAAATTTTTTTTGGAAAATTAACAAATACTGTACACTTCAAGGTCTGTGATTCACTCACGACTCCTCGGTGGTTCAGCCATCCACAGAGACAGTTCATGTCTACAACTAAAATCCCCTAGATACAAATCCTAGCCTGGCAGTATCTGTAGAGTGTCAACCCAAATGAGTGGTCTCCCTAAAGGTGCAAGTTCATGTCTGTTTCACAGAGATAATCTTGGAAAACCTCATTAGAAATGGTTATGACATAAAACATGTATCCAAACAAGTGAACTGGTTGGCTAAAAACTGTAAAACATAGTAGTCTGACAAGAAGATATCACCAGATTGCAGACCTTGATCCCATTGAATTTGTACCATGCTGATCCCTCTTGTTGGGACATAATATTTAATGCTTTATTTAAAATAAATACTTAGTACAAGTACAACTTTTTTACAAAAGATTATTCATAGTAAATAAATTATTGCATTGCACTACATAAAACAGTGTACATAGTAGTACCTTTACATCAATAAGTAATTTTTTCTTAATTCTTTTTCAATTTTTCCATCATCTTACCACTTCAGAATAGGCATGTGGTTCTTCAAATCGCCGAAAACTTTGGAAAAAATGTTACACTACTAAAACTAACAACTAGAAACCCCACCACTCACTTTAGGGGCTGTGCAATAATTGGGAAATTGGGGGGCAAGAAATTTTGGCAAGTCGAAAGGGGAAGCAATTTTTGGCAAGTCGAGAAGGGGAGACAAGCGATTTTTGGCACACATTCTTGGGGCTCGCTACATGTATATAGACCATTTAAGGTTTGCAAATTGGGATCCCAACAAAATTGGCATATGCAAGGGGGGAAAAGATTTTTTGGCAGGGCCGAGAGGGGGGCAAGCAATTTTTGGCGGGCCGAGAGGGGGGGGCAAGCGATTTTTGGCGAGCCATTTGGAAATCTCACCCCCTTGAATGACTAAATCAGACTGTATGAGGGCAGTATTTTTTTCAATCATTGTGCAGCGGGAGCGGGATGTAGACCCGGAGATGTAGATTTGCGCGAATCAAGGATTCTTACCAAATTCTCTTGCGAGAATCCAAATGGATTCGCCTGCACTGCCACAAATTTCTAGGCCTGGACTACCCTACCCCAACCCTAACCCTAAACTCCGTAAACGAGGACTGGACTCAAGTCTAGCAAGTTGCACCTTATTCGGTAATTGTACCAAGATTCCTAATAGGAATCGGAATACAGCAATGTATTTCTAGTGAGTACCAGTACCTTTCAATTTGGATCTGTTTTGAGAACATTGCTTACGGTACCATTTATTTATAATGAATGATCCAGATGAATCTGTTCAGAGTGGTATTGGTATCGTTCATGACTGAGTGCACAGAACGAAGCTATTCATATAGCGGTATATGGGCTGTTTCTCAATCAGGGTACACATTTCAAAATCCATGTTTCTTAGCATCCTGCTGCTTAATGAAAGAAGCTGAAGGATTTCTTTTAATTTATAAATGAAGTATGTCTACTATCCCCTTAAAATCACACATAAAAGAAATCACACAAATGCCTTAGTTTTTTCATTATATGGTGAAACGTTCACTTTTTTTGACATTTTGATGTTTCATCTTCAAAAAGCACATTTTGAAAGCTGTAATTTATACAGTAAATGAATTTTAAATTTACTACTGGGTGACTTTTCTATTTATGTAGATATACATGTAGGCACCTAAGTTTTGAAATTAAAATCATTTGCATATTTGAATTACAGAAAAAATGTGACCCCAAGAAAGATTTGTCCAAAATCTCCAAAATAATGTCCCCTCCTTTACATAAGATTTATGAAGCACTATAAATCAATTTAAAACCCTTCCAAATTGTGCAGAATGGGTGAAAAGTTTCATGTGTATCTTGTGATTCAAAGTACCAAAAATCAAGATTGTACATCACAAACGCTAGGTACATGTAGCATCACCGCCAAACTTGCCATGAGACAAGATACTAACCCATTGCTTCATGTATGCATATTTGTGTAGATTTTACTTGTTTTGGTAAACTTGCAAGTAACTTCTCTTAGTCAAATTCAATATTTGAGCCATTTCCATCAGGGGCGTCTATTCTTCCATTAATCGCCCCCAAAGGGGAGGGAATAATTTTACCCCTTTGGGGAAGAATTTTGCATTTTGAAAAAGAAAAAAAATACAGGGAAAAACAGAAGAAAGTCAACAGGATTCAAGGAAGATTAAAAATAAAATTAACTGATTTGGGGGGAAAATGTATAACTAGAACATGTATTATTATGTTTTATGGCTATTTTTGGAATGAAATAGATGGACTCACTGGCTGGCAGTACAGGGTAGGTGAATTCATCAAGTGTCATTTAGGGAAGAATTATAATGGGTACATAGCATTAGCATAAATGTAGTGGGTCCTTGGCTTTTACCCATTCCCATCCCAAAAATAATAATTTTGAGGGAAAGTTGGGTCAGTAAATTCTTCTCTGCCTGGGCAATAGTGATTATTGGTCATACTATATAGGTAATAATGGACACAAAGATTAAGGGAGCTCTGCTTTGCATATTTCATACAAAATCCATTTTCTTTTTAGTTTGGACATCTGCCTATCTAGGGAAGCATTTGGGAAGACAGGACCATCAATTAGTTAACAGCTCTATTGTCCAAGTTTATCTTCCCTTTTAAACCTCAGCTTCAGATCCAAATCCTTGATTATCCTTCCCTAGGCCTAGATGCAATAGTTCAGTGGCAATCTCCGAACTCTGCTACAGAAGAATTTTAATTCTAAGGCAGGGACATGTGAGTCACCACATGTATAAAAGAGCTGAAAACCCTGTAAACAGTTAGCAAAAAGCTCAAAACACCTAGAGCAAAAAGCTGCAATTTGGGAAGATCCTATACTTTTGTACAGAGCAAGTGTACTGGTACAAAAAAAGCTGAAAATCAAAACAAAAAACTGAACTCTCACACCCCTGTAAATAATAAATCACAGGTAGCTCAGGCTGAAAATAATAAAGAGCCTAGAGGTGTTTACCAGCCTGTCTTCCCTTTGAACCATTAGTCCTTAGATGCAAAGGTTCAGTGTCCAGACTGTACCATCTAGGAAAGAATTTGATGTTTTTAGGGAAGACAGAATAGAACAACCCACAACTTAGCCTAACAGTTGTATAAAGAAGTGTCTGGGTCCGACAACACACCTATATTCAGGCAGGGAAAGGAGGGAACAAGAAAATAAGGAAAAGTAGTATCATATAGATAGCAACCAGCCTAAAATTGTCCCTTTTGGGTCCATTTTTGGGGATCTCAGTTGGGGAAGAATCTGGGGAAGGGATGTGACACAGCGCGGAAGGGTGAGGGAATAATTTCAATTTTCTGGAAGAATAGACACCCCTGATTTCCATCAGTTACATGATTCTGCAAAAATTGATGTTTAAATAATATACAATCTGTATATCATTTGAAAGCTCTATTTGTCAGCAATATTATTAGACAACTTTTGGAGTTGAAAAAAGGCAACATCAAGGCAATGTAATGCTGTTTGTAAACTTTGGTATTTGGCCATTTTCCTTCATATATCCAATTAAAAATAATATTTAAAAAAAAAAAACAGTGGTTAACTGGCTAAATAATTGTTAGAACTTGACAATTTTACATATTTAAACTACTTTAACATTTAAAACAATCACAATACTCTGATTTTGAACCCTCGTGAAACCCACTTGTGTACCCTGATTGTGAAACAGCCCATATCGTTGTCTGTATTCCATAGTGGCGTATAGTGGGGCGCCACGAATAAACAACTTTTCGAGAAAATCGGGTTTGAAGAAATGCCAATTTAAAATCGAGTTGTGTAAATAAGACATTCATTATATTTTGTAAATGATGTGAAATTTCTGTAGTAAACTAAATAGATTTTATTGTTATATATTTTTCAAAAGAAATAAATACATACTATTGCTGACAAACTGAAAATAAAAAGCACAAAACTATACGTCACTATGGAAAACAAACAAAATGCAATACCCTAACCTAACGTTAACCTTACGCCACCTCGATCGCCGTGTAATCCCTATGGTGTTACTTTTCGTCGTTTGTATTCCATAGTGGCGTATAGGTCCGACACGTGTCACGCCACTATGACATACAATGTTTTTTCATTTTTGCCGATATTTCTTAATTATAAAATGTGTATACAAAGTGGCGTATGGTTGATACGCCACTATGGAATACAAAAAATGTCACTTTGTAGCTATACGCCACATTTAATTAATTAATTAGCTAATTATGACTGATGAGACTTAGAAAAAATGAAAGAGAACATCATTAAAAACATATGTGCCAATTTTTAAAAAAAATGACCAAAAATCACTTTACGCCACTATATGGAACACAGCCGACAATATGGATATGACCTAGTAGGCATGGTAGGGGAGGCCCTTGGTGCATGGGTGCCAATTTATTGCGTAAATAAAGTGTTCATACATACACGCTATGCAACAGCGCGTGTGATTGGTCGAGAGCCGGGCATAAACAGCGTTTATGCCCGGTGTCCCAGATGTGCGATCGCCGGGTAGAGAAAATGAAGGAAAATCGTGTTTTTTAATAATGTTACTTGAAATTTTTGTTATTATTTTGATGAAATAAGAATCACAAATGTTCTGGTATGTATGAACGGGGTTCATTCATATATTTACATGACTAAATGGTTGTTTATGCCCTCAAACAACCGTTTAGTCATGAAAATATATGAATGAACCCCTAATTCACATTCATAAGCAGCTTGTCAATCCAGAACTTGAAATCTTTGTTTCATTTGTGGAAATAATGAAATTTTCTTTAAATAATGAAAATGTCATACGGTAGGTTTCGAGGCATGCAGGCGGTGGACAAAAATCTAACAAATTACGATGCCGATGGCCTATTTCATGAGTTAGTAAGTCGCTCATGCGCTATAGTTAGCATGGTTAGTATTTTTAGTTGCCCTAGAATCTAGACCTAGTCCTACATGTACAAATAGTTTTTAGTTTTTATTTGATCGGTCAGTAGCAGTGCAAAAGGTCTTTCAAAGTACGCTCACGTATGACTAAAATAAGAGTTTATACAGCAATTTACTAAAAACATTAATTCAAATAAAATATGAGTGATCTGATTCTGTTGGTCGGCATGACGTCACTTCACTTGTGATAGATCGCTTCTTCCCATTGGTTGCTCTTGCCGAGATTTGGCTGTTCATCTTGCCCCCTCCGACACACTTACCGTTGCACTTATGGGGGAAATTATCACAAAACATGTCATAAAATAAATGGCAAAATAAATACCTGAAACAATTGCAAAAGTTTGATTTCTTATGTGACAGTGTATTTACGGTATAATAAATGAGGTCTCAGGCCAGGGTCACAGGCCTGAGGGAAATCAACTTTAAATAATTACCAAAGACAAGGCAAATTGGAATTTTCTGTGCTGAAAAAAAATTGACTTTGATCGAACTGAAAGGCACTGTATAAACCAATAGTGATTTCGTGAGTGTGTCCCCTTTGACAGAAGTCTGTGGGTAAGTGCTAATTCCAATAATTGGAACCGTGAGTTACAGGAGCTATGTGTATGCGTCACCGCGATTTAGCGTGCATTCATCACCATATTCACATGTAGGCTACATAGTCGTGGAGTGGACTTTTCGCTGCTCAAAAAAATCACTCAAAAATAATCTTTTTAAATATTTCTTTGGACAAAACCTAATGCGTAGAATAAGTTGAGCATTCACAGATGACATACATCAGTGACACATGATAGTTCCAGTAACTGTAACTCAGTAATCTTTATTTAACATTATGACATTATCTGATTATCTGATCCGTAGATGTCATTATGTTTATGATAAAGACTGAAGTCTTGCTGGCAGGACTAGTGACACTTATACTTCTACTTCTAAGGCCCTTCACAATTAATTGTTAGTTAACTTAGTTTCCTGTTTCATGGTTGAAAACCAGGGATGAGGCGACTTTTAATTATTAATTATTAATTATCTTTTATTTTCTTTATGTTAAAATAAGTGGTCGCAACCTACATCAAGCCATTTTGACAAGGAGCATGCATTTAATTATTTTACTACTATGTTCGATTTTATACATAAGTAATGGTACAATTGGGTTCTATGTTTATTCATCATTATAGATGATATGATCAAAGTCAGAAAGTAGCAAATTGTAGTCATTAAAAGTTATTTTTAAAGAGAAAATCCAAAATATAAATAAAATAATTAAATATTTTGCAATTCTCTACTTTGGACGCGGGCGGGAAACAGGAAACTAAGAATCAATTGTAATTGGCCTAAGGTGATACTGGACAGCAGGGCTGTCAACTCTCACGCATTGGCTGTGAGTCTCACGCATTGGGTCACTTTCTCACGGTCTCACGCCAAGGTAGTATAATCTCACGGCAAGGTAGTAAAGCTCGCATAAAAAGCTGGAAAATGAGTAAAATCTCACGCATCGTCATGAATAATTTGTTGCTCCTACCCCCGCTTTTCACGGTCTCGAGCGCCGTGGCTCAAATAATCATGGTACAAAATGAACATTGGAGTCGGCAAATCTTGGTACGTACGTCTCTGTCTCACGCCAAGCAATTCCAAAAGTTGACAGCCCTGCTGGACAGGACCAGGCGGTATTAAATATCCAGACTTCCGGTTACATCTCAACTTCTTACACACAAAAGCAACTGAGGGTACAGATAATCCAATCAAAAAAGGGGTGCGCAAGTATACTGGACTCTGGAGTGAAGTTTAGATGCTTGCAGCAGCAGAGGTGGAACGTCCGGCTGGCCTTTCTAAAGTGAATATTTTACTAGATATACTAAATGCAAACTTGCCAAAATAATATCCTGGAGGCACCCTACGGGAGTACCTACAACTTGAGAACAAGTCCTCAAACGTTCGAAATTTGTAGCTACTACTACTACAACTAGCTAGGGTAAGTGCAATAGATCAAACAACCCCGACCGAGAGAATGAAAGCTTATAGTTCGCAAGGCAAACTTAAAAAAAACGGGCAAAACAGACGTGTCATTTATCGGTATGACATTTTCGTTATTGATGCTGCCCTATTTTAAGTTTCACAGAAGAGGCATCTCAGTTTGAGTGCATCGATTGTCAGTAAATTACACATATACTCACTCTAAATTGTTCATCAAACTAATCCTGTGTTCCTTATGAAAAGAACCATATGCTGCATTGCATGTACAATCACCAAAAAAGATGAAAACGCATCTAAAAAATTCGGTACGTGCAAGCGTACGGCCCTAAAATCAAAGTCATAAAAACAGCGTAAACAGCGTGACGTCATCGCTTTGCAGTCAGAGCCAATGACGAAGCGCTGACATGTACCACGTGACACCTGATCATGTGATATTTCATATTTACGGGAATAAAAGTTGAACTTGCATTGGAATTGTGTGCTCTGGAAACTTATTTTTTTCTGGATTCATAATGGAGTATTAATTACAATTTCAAACATGAATGTTTAGGTAAGAAGTACAACAACCCGTGTAATTAATATTATGACAAACATGCAGATATTTAAGCTTCTGGAGCCTTGTACTGTTTATTAATTGCTCTAATTGAAATTACGTTGCACTCGCTTTCTGCATACAGATCAACCCATACCGTACTAGCATCGTTTGTCAAGAATGTTAGTGTTCAAGCAGGCATCAGCGATCACGATGTTGTTGTTATTGATGCCGATGTGAAACCTAAGCTCATGCGCCCAGCTAAACGCAAAATCTTCTTGTATAAAAAGGCAAATTACCAAAATATCTCTGATGATGTTAGTGCTTTTGATCAGAAGTTATCGCCAGACTTTATCAGAAATCATAGTGTGGATGAAATCTGGTCGCTCTTCAGAGATACACTTTTGGCTTCAATGGACAAACATATCCCTTCTTAAATGAGTACCTCAAGGTTCAATTTGCCTTGGGTAAACCGCAACATTAAGAAAGACATTCGCAAGAAAAAGCGTTATTATAAACAAGCCAGGAAGAGTGGGACTTCCAAAAGTTGGGAGAAATTCAGAACTCAGCGTAGAAACACTGATAGGAAGATTCATGCAGGGCCTACAGAAATTATGTGAGAGATACGGTTGGGGGTAGGCTGAAAGAAAACAATACAAAGCCTTTCTGGAATTTCCTGAAAACCAAGAAACAGGAAGTGTTTGGTGTTTCCACCCTGAAGACAGCTGATGGAAAGTTTGCTTCATCGACAACAGAAAAGGCAAATGCACTTAACGATCAATTTTGCTCGGTATTTACAAAGGAGGACCACAGAAATGCCCCTAGTCATAAGACTCATGATATAACAGACATATCCGCATCACTATAACCACTCCTGGTGTCGAAAAGCTGCTGAAAGAGATCAAGCCAAACAAAGCTGCGGGCCCAGATGAAATACCCGCAGAGTTCTACGCGAATGTGCATCGAAGCGTGGCTCCTGTTTTAAGCAAGATCTTTAATAAGTCTCTGTCTTCCGGTGAGCTCCCAAGAGATTGGCTGAATGCAAAGCGTGGTGCCACTTTTCAAGAAGGAGATCGTTCAGACCCGCGAACTATCGTCCTGTATCCCTTACATCTATCTCGTGTAAACTACTGGAGCACATTATCCACCATCACATAATGAATCATCTAGATTATCATAACATTCTGTATGACAAGCAGCATGGCTTCAGAAAAGGACTCTCTTGTGAAACCCAACTTGCAGGTTTAATTGATGATCTTGCAAAAATTGTGGACTCTAAAGGCCAAGCTGACTTAATAATAATGGATTTCAGTAAGGCCTTTGACACCGTGTCGCATAAAGCGCCTGCTTCTTAAACTTCACAATGTTGGGATACGAAATAATATCCTCACCTGGATTGAGAGCTTTCTGACTAAAAGACATCAAAAAGTTGTTCTGGAGGGGGCATCGTCATCAGAAGCCACAGTGACATCTGGTGTGCCCCAAGGGACGGTTCTCGGGCCATTGCTGTTTTTAATATACATTAACGATTTGCCAAATAACATCAAGTCCAGAGTTAGGTTGTTTGCTGACGACTGTATAGTATATAGAGAGATTAAGTCATCAAGCGACCAGCTTCAGCTTCAGGCAGACATAAATGAAGTCTCTGATTGGGAGAAAACATGGCAGATGAGCTTTAATAAAAACAAATGTTTTTCGATGGGAGTTACGCATAAAGGAAACCTGAAATCCAAGCGTACAACATGGACGACACTCCATTGGAGGACGTCAAAAGTTATCCTTATCTTGGTGTAGAGATATCTAAAGACTTGAACTGGGGTTCTCATATAAACAAGATCAGTAACAAAGCAAATAGAATGCTGGGATTGCTACGGAGAAATATATTCAGCTGCCCTGCAGATGTTAAATCAATTGCCTATAAGGCACTTGTTCGACCCAGGTTGGAATACTGTAATACTATCTGGGACCCACACCACAAAACTCACAAATATAATGTCGAGAAAATTCAAAGAAGAGCAGCTCGTTTCGTCTCAAGAGACTACAGCAGAGAAACAAGTGCATCTGCTTTGGTTCAAGACCTAGGATGGGACACTCTGGAAGTTCGTCGCACTAAAGCCAGGCTAGCCCTGATTTACAAGGAGTCACGGGACTGTTACCCAGTAACATAGAACGATTTATTCATAAAAACACTTACCCCTCTCGCCGTATGCATGGACAATATTCATATAAGACACCCAGTTTCAACAAGGATTGTTTAAAATATTCACTCTATCCAAGAACTTTACCTGAATGGAATCTTTTGCCTGAGGAAATGAAGTTGGCACCGAGCGTGGACAGTTTTAAAACTGCTTTAGATACTTTGGACATAAATAATTTAGTCATCCGCGCACACTTCAGGATTTAATTTGCTGCTACCCACATGACCAGACCTGTACCGAGATAACCCTACAGGGTGATGAGTACAGTACTTAAAAGCAGAAGCAGAAGCAGAAGTATGGGTTCATCGTACTAGAAAGCTTACATAGATAAAAGAGAAAAGTTAAAATATAAACACATATTTTGGTAGTTTTATGTAGGCCTATGTCACCCACGAAAATTCCAACAAACATCAGTACTCAGTCCATGTTGAAAACAATTTATACTTACCAGACACGACCGTGCAAAATTATAACAAAGTCATATTAATTGATAAATTTCCACGGCAAAATAGTGGCTCAGCTCCGTTGTATTCGTCCAGTGTGACAAGTAAAATTGATTGATTGGCAAAAATGACTTGATATCGATTCTGTTTAAAGCTGAAGTTATACTCCATCGCTGAGCGACGAGCGATTAGTATTTGACCAATGAGATAGCATGCTTTTTGTTGCATTGGGAATCTGATTAGCTAGAAACCAATTGCTCGTCGCTCAGCGATGTAGTTTAAATGGAGTGTAAATATAGCTATAAAAGTCACAGATTTGTTTAAACATCGCTGATTAAAACTTATTTTATTTCATTTAAATTATGAAAATCTTACATAAAATGATACTATATTATTTAAAATATAATAGTTTTATATAGTTTTTGATTTTTTTGTCAGAATTTATGGGCAATATAGCTAAAATTTGATTTTACCTCATGTAGGCTAAATAATCAAATCGAAAGTTCCCAAAGTTTACTGAAAGTTTCAAGTCAAAAGAGGGCAGCCTAAATAAAAATTGAAAACCCCACACAGTGAAAACCCCGAGCTGTGATTCAAACATTTGTCCAAGAAAATTAATTATGAAGTGAAAAGGTGTATAAACTAAAAATGTTGCTTGTTTCAACACCGAATTCAATCGTTTCAAGTAGAGGAGAGGAGAGGAGAGGAGAGGAGAGGGAGAATAGGACAAGAGAAACTTAAATTGCACTACAATTGAGTAGATATTTTGCAAAATTACCAAATTTCTCAGGGGAAAACATTCCCCCTCAGACACCCCTGCGTTTTGGCTTCTGCAGGGACACCCGGCACTTCATGTAATTTAAAGCAATAATTTACATACAATAACAGTAAGACTTATCCACGAATGACTTCAATTGGCCTGTCATTTCGCAAATTTCTGACCATCGTCCAGTCATAACCAGGGCACCACACCAACTAAGAAACAGGAAGCCAAAACCCGTGACAATCACTATCAACTGGAAGAAACTCAGAGAGGAAGACACCTGTCAAGAAATAGAAATTGAGATGGCACAGAAAATGTGTGACAATCTTTCAGACTGGAAAGGTACAGCAGAGGAGGAGTGGAACTTGTTCAAAACCTCACTAACAGATACGCTGAAAGCAATGTGTGGGATAAAGAAGGCAGGAAAAGGTGATAAGAAAGGAACTGCATGACACAGTGAAGGAAGCCATCAAAGTAAAGAAGAATCTCTTTAAGCAGTGGTCCAGAACGAAGTCTCAGAGTGATTATGACAAGTATAAAGAAGCAAGAAAAGAATGTAAGAAAGTGGTTAAAACAAAGAATGCATCAAAACTCATCAATGCCATATTTTTCCCAACTCTCTGCTACCAGTGCCAAACATGGACTCTCAACAAAAGAACAACCCAAAAGCTCATCACCTGTGAAATGAGATGCTCAAGAAGAGCAGCTAATAAGTCAAGGAGGGATAAAATCAGGAATGAGGATATCAGAAAGATGGTGGGCACCACACCAATCACAGAATATGTTGCAAAACAACAAGTTAGATGGTTCGGTCACCTTATGCGAATGGCCCTAGCCAACCTGCAGCAAGAACATATAACAGCAAAACAACAGGAACTATAGGCTAGAGGAAGACCAAGGAAGAGGTGGGCAGATGGAGTAAAGGAAGCATTCTCAAGTCATGGGATTACCATGAGTGAGGCTACCCGACTTGCCCAGGAAAGAAAGTTACATTTCCCCACGACGCTATGAAAGGCAGAAGTGGTGGATTAAAGTAAGTATTTCGCAAATTGTTGGCCTTTTCAAACTAAAATTTCACACAATGGGTCTAATAGTGCCAAAATTGGAATCAGAAAATTTGATACCCCATCACCACTAGAAGAGGTGAATTTGAATTTCAAAAGAGACTTTTGAAATATGATAGGCCTATCCCTGTACTTTGATCAGCTCGTAATCGGCGGGCCTTATAACATTGCGGATTAATATCAAAATATTTTATTTTGAAAATATTCTTGCGACATCTCGCCAGAACCATTACGAATTATTAATTCAAGTCCTATACTTTGTCTACTTTCTTTAAGACAAAAATATCAAATAATAGCACTCTTAACGTGGGTATACTTTTCGGCGTAGTGGTAAAAGCCTAACATTTCCCGCCTATTACGAGCTGATCAAACTATAGAGTCATTTTTTTGGATTTGATACCACTAGGAGTCTCGAGACTATAGCGCTTATAGTCTCGGTTTTTTTTCGGATCGAGCATGACCAGAAGTACCGTACTCCTCCCCCCACGTAATGTTAAGTTAGCGTAAAGTCGGTAAACCCACTATGTATGCTATCTACTGATGATAGCATCTTGTGATAGCGAATATGCTATCTACTGAATATAGCATTCAGTACCGTAATAGGGTCCATGCTATATACTCAAGAAAACATTCAGTGATAGAGTTCATGTTATAGAAAGCATTTAGTGCAGTATAATAGCGACTATGCTATCTACTGAAGATAGCATTCAGTGATAATGATAGAGTCCATGCTATAGAAAGCATCCAGTGATAGAGTCTATGCTATTTACTGAAGATAGCATCCAGTGATAGATTCTATGCTATCTACTGAAGATAGCATCCAGTGATAGAGTCTATGCTATCTACTGAAGAAAGCATCTGTTGATAGAGTCTATGCTATCTACTGAAGAAAGCATCCAGTGATAGAGTCTATGCTACCTACTGAAGATAGCATTCAGTAAGAATCTATGCTATCTACTGAAGATATCATCCAGTGATATAGTCTGTGCTATCTAGCATAGAAAGCATCTGTTGATAGAGACTATGCTATCTACTGAAGAAAGTATTCATGGATAGGGTCTATGCTATCTAGGCCTACTTAAGATAGCATCCAGTGATAGAGACTATGCTATTTACCGAAGATCGCATCCAGTGATATAGTCTATCCTATCTACTGAAGATAGTATTCAGTAATAGAGTCTATGCTATCTACTGATGATAGCATCCAGTGATAGAGTATATGCTATCTACTGAAGATAGCATCCAGTGATAGAGTATATGCTATCTACTGAAGAAAGCATCCAGTGATAGAGTCTATGCTATCTACTGAAGAAAACATATAGTGATAGAATATATGATATCTACTGAAGAAAGCATCCAGTGATAGAGTCTATGCTATCTACTGAAGAAAGCATCCAGTGATAGAGTCTATGCTATCTACTGAAGGAAGCATCCAGTGATAGAGTATATGCTATCGTACTGAAGAAAGCATCCAGTGATAGAGTATATGCTATCTACTGAAGATAGCATCCAGTGATAGAGTCTATGCTATCTACTGAAGGAAGCATCCAGTGCTAGAGACTATGATATCTACTGATGATAGCATCCAGTGATGGAGTCTATGCTATCTACTGAAGATAGCATTCAGTAAAGTCTATGATATCTACTGAAGAAAGCATTCAGTGATAGGGTCTAGATGCTATCTACTGAAGATAACATTCGGTGAGAATATATGCTATCTACTGAAGAAAGCATCCGGTGATAGAGTCTATGCTATCTACTGAAGAAAGCATCCAGTGATAGAGTCTATGCTATCTACTATAGAAAGCATCTGTTGATAGAGACTATACTATCTACTGAAGAAAGCATCCAGTGATATTGAAGATAGTATTCAGTAATAGAGTCTATGCTATCTACTGAAGAAAGTATTCAGTGATAGGGTCTATGCTATCTACTGAAGATAGCATCCAGTGATAGAGACTATGCTATTTACCGAAAATCGCATCCAGTGATAGAGTCTATGCTATTTACTGAAGAAAGCATCCAATGATTGAGTCTATGCTATCTACTGAAGATAACATCCAGTGATAGCCTATGCTATCTACTAAATATAGCATCCAGTGATAGAGTCTATGCTATATCAACTGAAGATAACATCCAGTGATAGAGTCTATGCTATCAACTGAAGATAGCATCCAATGATAGAGTATATGCTATCTACTGAAGATCGCATCCAGTGATGGAGTCTATGCTATATACTGAAGAAAGCAGCCAGTGATGGAGTCTATGCTATCTACTGAAGGAATCGTCCAGTGATAGAGTCTATGCTATATACTGAAGAAAGAATCCAGCGATAGTCTATGCTATCTACTGAAGATAACATCCAGTGATAGTCTATGCTATCTAATAAAGATAGCATCCAGTGATAGAGTCTATGCTATCAACTGAAGGTAACATCCAGTGATAGAGTCTATGCTATTTACTGAAGACAGCATCCAGTGATAGGGTCTATGCTATATACTGAAGGAAGCGTCCAGTGATATATAGAGTCTATGCGATCTACTGAAGAAAGCATCCAGTGATAGAGCCTATGATATCTACTGAAGGAAGCGTCCCGTGATAGAGTCTATGTTATCTACTGAAGAAAGCATTCAGTGGTAGAGTCTATGCTATCTACTGAAAATAGCATCCAGTGATAGAGTCTATGCTATCAACTGAAGATAGCATCCAGTGATAGAGTCTATGATATCTACTGAAGGAAGCGTCCAGTGATAGAGTCTATGATATCTACTGAAGAAAGCATCCAGTGATAGAGTCTATGCTATCTACTGAAAATAGCATCCAGTGATAGAGTCTATGCTATATACTGAAGAAAGATATTCACTGGATGCTATCTTCAGTAAATAGCATAATCTCTATCACTGGATGCTATCTTCAGTAGATAGCATAGACTTTATCACTGGATACTTCCTTCAGTAGATAGCATATACTCTATCTCTAGATGTTTTCTTCAGTAGATATCATAGACTCTACCACTGGATACTTTCTATAACATGGACTCTATTATCACTGAATGCTATCTTCAGTAGATATCATATATTCTATCACTATATGTTTTCTTCAGTAGATAGCATAGACTCTATCACTGAATGCTATCTTCAGTAGATATCATATATTCTATCACTATATGTTTTCTTCAGTAGATAGCATAGACTCTATCACTGGATGCTATCTTCAGTAGATAGCATAGACTAAGCAGTCAAGTTAGCTCAATAAGCAGTCAAGTTAGCTCAATCGATAAGGCGTTCGACTATGGTGCGAGAGGTTGCGGGTTCGAACCCTGGCGGTGCCTATACGATCTCGTGGAAAAATTGAGTTCCCCTGGACAAGGAACTTACTGCTAATTGTCTCGTTGTAACCCGTACGAAACTCGGGGAGCTGATCCTGGTTGCGATGGTTATTTGTCGAATGTCTAGGGTGTGCGCTCTTGTAGCAGCAAAGTCCCTCATTTGTTGTTAAATGGTTTATGGAATGATGTGGGGCCGTAGTGGTCAGCGACAACCTGTAAAGTGTGCTGAGGCTTGTGGATCAACGTCTAGGCCTTGTGCCTGTGCGTAGCGCACTATGCTGCGCTTTTTTTTTTTATCACTGTGTGCTTTCTATAGCATGGGCTCTATTATTATCACTTAATGCTATCTTCAGTAGATAGCATATACTCTATCTCTAGATGCTTTCTTCAGTAGCATAGACTCTATCACTGGGTGCTTTCTATAGCATGGACTATTATTATCACTTAATGTTATCTTTACATGTTTAGTAGATAGCATATATTCTATCACTAGATGTTTTTTCAGCAGATAGCATAGACTCAATCATTGGATGCTATCTTCAGTAGATAGCATAACATCAATAAATGTGCTTGGATAGGTAGTTTTCAACAGATTTGCCTTCCTATAACATTGAATTGCGTTATCTGTTGACCTAATGAAAAAAATATTTTCACTTTCGGATGACCCACGCTACGCCACAGTACCCCTGTTACCATGCATAGAGTAGACCTAAGCCCATCTATCTATCGAAGTAATTCAGCAAAAGCACAGTGCTTTGGCAGATAATAATATTTCTATAAATTATCGGGTTAAACATATGAAAAACAGACATTTTCTCTAAAAAGCACACATTATGTAACCTGACTCACTCGAACGCCCCCATCACAAACAATGCTGGATCCTACACTCTCAGAAAAAAAGGTGCTACTTAGGACCTTTTTTTGTCCTGTATTTAGAACCCTAAGCAGTAATAAGGTTCTAAAAAGAACCTTAAAAGGTTCTATAAAGAACCTTAAAGATTTAAATAGGCCTGGGAACATTCTAATTCATTCATTCAGGGACTCATCACAAAGTTAAGAAAGGTAAAACGTAGTGTTAACCCATTTTGATACTAACAAATCATTTTCTTGGATAAAAAACCTTTTTTCTGTTCTACAAAGAACCCTTTGAGGGTTCTTTCTTTAAGATTCCTTAAAGGTTCTTCAAGCTTAAGGTTCTACAAAGACCCTTTTTCTTGGCTACACAACCTTTTTTGGTTCTACAAAGAACCCAACTGAAACCCAATGGGGTTCTTTGTAGAACCAAAAAGGTTCAGAATTTTCCCCAAAAATGTTGAAAAAAGGGGGTCTTGGTGACAGGAAAACAAACAAGGGGGTCATTGGGTGAGAGGAAGTTCAGTAAAACAAAAAGGGTGTCATTGCATGAGAGCGAGTTTAAATGGGGGTCAATGTGGCCGCACATCCCCGTCACCCATTTTAGTGAGTGCCCCCCCCCCGCCCTTAAGAACCCTGACCACTGGTGTGTCAGATTGTTGGAAGTGTCGAAATTCTAGAATTCTGACGGGTGTCGGAATTCCGGAATTACGACAGCTGTCAAAAAGTTGGAATAATTTTGTAACGTCCGGTTCATGTCATTTTTGCTGCAAGAATAATTTGCTAAATTTACACAATCAGCACGGAGGTTATTTCGTTCCTGTTTCGTTACCAATGACACGAATAGGCACCATTCCAAAATTTTGACAGTGCCCTCTGTCGAAATTCCAGAATTTCGACAGTTCCAGGTTTCTGACGCAGCCTATCAAAACTGTAACTGTCGGAATTATGATAGTGGGTGCTGTCGAAATTCTAGAATTCTGACAATTCAAAGTTTTTGACAGGCTGCGTCAGAAACCTGAACTGTCGGAATTCTAGAATTTGGACAATTCCAAGTTTTTGACAGGCTGCGTCAGAATCTTGGAATTGTCAAAATTCCACTTTTTTCGACAATTCCAAGATTCTGCACCACTAACCATGCTTCGAGAAACCGGCCCGCCCGGTGAAATCCTTGAGTTTCCTTCAGTTGGGGGGGGGGGGCAACTTTGGAAGTGATGGTATGTGCCTGTCAATAGGCCCCCTCTTTTGAAGTCGACTATACCCGATGACCCCCTTTTTTTAAAGTCATACCCAATGACCCCCTGAGTTGCAGCTACCCAATGACCCCCCCTTTTTTTGGTTGCGGCTACCCAATGACCCCATTAGAATTTCTAGAATAGCATTATCAGAATGCCAAAAAATAATGCCGAAACTTTCAAATTTTGCTCAATTTTTTCAAAAATTTTTACCCGATGACCCTTTAAAAAAAAAAATCTTATACTCAATGACCCCCTTTTTTCAAAATATTATACCCAATGACCCCCTTTTTTATTCTGTTTGTAACCAATAAACCCCCTATTTTAAAATAACGCTTTGTACCCGATAGGCCCCTACTTTGCGACGCCGGTAGGCACATACCCCCGGGGCCCGGGCACTCACATGTTAAGGTGGTACGGGGCGCTCAAGGGTCCCCTTTTCAGGCTCTCCGGCAGTTCCACGTTTGGATCTGCTCCAGTTCTTTGAGCCTCAAACTCTAACAATTGTAGCTCTAAAGCTCAAATTTGGAAATAAGGCCGTATAAAATTAATGTTTTGGTTCTCGTCCCCTCCCTCCTCAATTTCTGGGATTTGTCAGATTTTTATTTTTTTTTTAGATTTTTCAATTATTTTAGACTTTGGAATGATTTATGAATTTTTCATACATATAAATAAGTTTATTAGAGAACAAGGATCACTTCCAAGTCTTTTTGTGGTACTCTAGGGGGTTTATCCCTCAGAATCTCACATTTAAAAAAAAAAAAAAGTACCTCATCGTTTCCTCAAGCACTGTTGGAAAAGACCGAAAACTACTGACAATGCTGATTTTACATTGAAAAAAAAAAACACCTCCCTCCCTCATCAATTCATGAAAATCCTCTGGACGAGAACCAAAATATTAATTTTATATGGCCTAATTTAGAAATTTTTAGCTCAACAGCCTTTAATTTGGCCCTAATTTCAGTTCTTCAAGCCCCTATTTTGCCCGAAAATCAGTTCCAAAGTTCGGCGCTCCGCGCCGCACACCTACCAAAATTTAAGTTGAGTGCCCCCCGGGCACATACCCGTCACTTCTAAAGTTGAGTGGCCCACCCCCCCCTCGGGCCTTCAGTGCCCCGCAAAAAAATCGGGGATGACACTGCATTTGTTTTTCTGTTTCCGTTTCATAAGTGGATAGTGCGCCACCTGCCCAATGCACCTGTTCTACCAGTCCCTGTATTTCATTCAGATTATTTATCCGACTTTCCAAAAAATTAATCTCCTTCACAGTCGGTATCTGACGTTTTAAACGAACCCTCGCTATCGAGCCGTACGCAGTCTGGGGATCAAGACTACGCAAAACCATACAATAAAAAGAACCTTGCTATCAGCGACCAATGTTGATATTGATTGCTCGTAAGCCCACTACAATTCAATTGAGTAAAGTGGATCAACACGAAAAGAGCATCAATAGTGGAATACATAGAATATGTGATGTGCAGAGAAAGTTTGCAAAGTTTGTTTTTGATTTGATGCGATTTGGAATATGGAGCGTTATTCAGCTATTTTGCAAGGTGGAGCTCCCTGGGGTTTTAGGCTTCAAGGGGGACGTGATACAGGTGAACCTTTGACCATTGCCAAGGTAAGTCAGTGTGAGCGTGTCAGTAAATAGAGAGTACCAATGTAAACAGTGCACAGTACATTTACATTGGCTGTGCATGCATATGGTCGAATCCAACCAAAAGTGTCCACGGGCCAAAAATAAAAGTCCGAAATAAAAATGTCTCCACAATTTTTCCTTTTGCCCATTGATTGATGACATATTGGCCTTATAGGAACCAAAAGTGCCATTACTAATCTTGAAAAATAAATCCAGGACGTGTGATAGTAAATGTGACATCAAAACCCAATGTTACCTACGAATACCACTAGGATGCTTTCACTATCGCAATACTAATCAACCTAAAACAAATGGAATATTCCCATTAACGCTTTTTTCGTGTAATGTAGACCACAGGGTGTTAGGAAAATGCTAGCTCAACCAGAAAATATTTGTTTTTTATTTTTATAACGCGATCAATATGATCTTAGTCAATTTATGCTAGTTTATTTTTGAAAATGAAGTTTAGGTCAGTTTCTGTATTTTATTTATCAAATGAGTATGAATCAATTTACACATTGTATAAGAACGAGTAGGATATATGTTTTCAAGAATATTAGGAATTATACGCATACACCTAACGCTTAATACAATGAAAAGGTGAAGAAACCCGGGTATTCGTAGGTAACATGAGCGATTTAACAATATCTATATTGAGTTTAGAGGTTTAAATGTTGCTATTATGGTAATGAATTAATAAAATGGTAGTTTTAGATCTCTTTCAGATGGTACGTCCAAATGAATAAATGCTATTACCTTAGATCAAAAATTTTTGATGCTTTTAGCAAGATTTTGACCACTTCATTTTGATATACAAGTAGTTAATCAGCAATTTTACATAATAAATAATTGTTGAATGAATCCGTATATGGGTAATAATAGTGTCCTGGGGTACCGCTTAAAGTTTTTGACAATTAATTTCCATTGGTAGGGACACTTCATTACAAATGGCATGTATTATGCTGTATTCATAAGTAACATTTCAGTATTTGTAGGTAAGAATTAGACTTTTGGTGGATATCGCAATCAAAACTTCATTTTATAAAGTACTTTGAATGTATTATTTTCTTTATGTGCGTTTATTGATACTTTAGACCCTATCACGTATTAATAATGTCGGTTCACAGCGGTTGAAAGAGGATTGAAGTAAGAAACAAAGGCACTAAAGTGACTTTAATTTGCTTAATTGCACACAAATCGCTTAAAACCGTTATTGCAGACTTGTGAAGTCCATCTTGGAGTCAGTTACGTCTTGTGGCCTTTCGTTTGAGGGCAACTACAATTAGCTTTACACCAGGGTCCATCACTGTGTTGTCTAGATCATGAGACAATGAGAACAGTCGTTTTTTCCATGGTATTAGTAGGTAACCTTAGCGAAAACGTCAAAAGTCCTTCGAATAAATCAATTTGGACACAAATTACTCAGAAACCAGAAGGTCGGTAAACATTTAAAATGAAGCACACATGACAGTTGACAAATCCAAGTATTTATCCCCTTCTAATCTTCTTTGAATCTGATTTTTCTTTTAAATGAGCAGACCGTCGTCTATTTCAGTACATATTTTTCAACAATTAAGCCGTATTCACTTTTGCATGGTGGGCATGTATGTGAATTCGCAACTTTCATTGACATATGATTTGATAGCAAACATACCGGCCTTCGTTATGTACCAATATGGGCATTGGCATGAATGGCGGTGTTTCACAATACTGTCATGATGTCAAATTGTATTCGTGAGGTAACATTCGGTTACCGAAATTTACCTCTGAATACTTGCTTTTATTGTTGACATCTCAGAAATATTTAAACGCAGGCTATTGAAACTTGGTAGAAATAAAGAGTGTATTACCCTGCACCTATTGCTTTAAACTATTGTTTACTATTCTCTCACTTTGTGGAAATGACACAGCTTTTAACATGTATTCGGAGGTAATGCATATTTTTTACCAAACCTACCTTTGTGCCATTTAGAATTTCTGGCAGCTAAACACAATAATAAAGATGTCCGAATGCAATGCATTTCAGTATTGGACATATCAAAGCTTGTATCAATTGCGCATTTATTAGTGATTTCCATTTTTTAATTTTATATTTATTGCTATGAAAAATTGTATTAGTAGTTAATGTAAAAAAATACGACTCAAAAAATTATCACAAAAAATTCATAATTATGTACAAATATGTGAAAACTTGAACAGGCAATCTTTGAATACACACCTTTCAGGAAATCAATTTAGATTCAATGCAATGACTTCTTTTCATAACTGATTTAGATGTTTTTAAAAATACCTTAAGAAATATTTTGAAAAAATGGGTAAAAATAGCATGTTTTGGGGTCTCTGTGTCTAAGTTTTTTTCATAGAAGGGTCTTATTATATATGGCCAAGCGTATGATCAAAGCGAATAAACACAATACAAAAAGCGAATGCCAATTGATTAATACTTTTAAGTTATGGCCCTGAACATGCCGTGTACACTTTTGGTTGGATTCGACCATATGTCATGTGTGTGGAACCACAGTTCCAGGATAGTGGAACCAGCCATGACTGTAAATGTAACTGAATTTTAAGCTTTCCATGCATGACACTTTACAGGGTCATATAAAAAGTTAGTCCTGCCAGCAAGACTTCAGTCTTTATTATAAACATAATGACATCTACAGACATGACGGACCTGAAGTCTTGCAGCGGTACTGGAGGCACTGTACGTTTAAGAAATCCAAACTTCAAGCATCAAGAAAAAAAAATGTTGTCAATTTTACCTCAGAGATGCTGTAGACCCTCTCTACACAGTGTAGAAACGTCACTAGTAGAATGCTGCTCAATATGATAAATCCAAATCATGAAAATGAAGACATAAAATGCAGAGCAATATTTTGACCACTTTTGCACTATGTAAATTACTCTCATGAAGATTGCAGGTTTTGCCAACTCGGGGAATTTTGAACGCACCCAAAAGATACACCCATCGAACGTGTGTCATCAGCCCTCCGATCGGCCCTCAGACTGTAGGAACCCATGGATTCGATCCATGTACCCAAAAGATGAGATCAATATAATGTAGATCAATTACATCAACTTTGTGAGTATAGACTACAGTGGGATTAAAATCATCCACGCACGCCCAAACCCTGGTACAATGGGATTAAAATCATCAGTACATGCCCAAACTGATGAGAGAGTTCCTCAGCAACATCCTTAGAGCCCAAAATGAGCCCACATATTGTGATGTTTCTTATAAAGTGAATGAATGTGAATAGACCGATCTGTAACTCAGTAATCAGATAATGTCATAATGTTAAAAATAAAGATTACTGAGTTACAGTTACTGGAACTAATAAAAAGTACCCTGTGCTGTAGTCTTCACTGCACTCCCAAACAAGTCTAGTACCAGGAACTGAGCTGATGGAGGTCTTGGGGTTTCAAGTAGTTCGCAAGGCAAACTTAAAAAAAAATGGGCAAAACAGACATGTCATTTATCGGTATGACATTTTCGTTATTGATGCTAAGTACGGTATGGGTTCCTCGTACTAGGTTTCAAGGGGGATGTTTGCATCTTCCTTTTGGTATTGTGGACCACAAGTCTCCTTGTTTTCTCCCAATTTAACATTGAAAACCATTTATTGTAATATTTTCAAATTCTCACAAACTTGCTGTCAAATCTAGATTATAATGTAACAATGAATTAATTTACATGGTAATTGGTACCCTATAAAATTCTAAGCGCAATAGACTACATAGGTGCCTACTGAGGGCCGATGACACACATTCGATAGCTGTAGGCCTATACTACGTTACTGTGCTTATATAACAAAATCTGAGATTTTAATAATAAACTTGTATGATTTTTAAAACATAGGGCTGCTAAGAATACATGATTTTGGAGGCCAAAAAATGCACCCAGATTTTCCAAAAAATGCTAAAATCCATAATTTCCTGCCATGGGGGAAAAAAAGGCAAAATCTAAAAAAAAAGAAAATTGGAAAAAATTTAAAAAATAAATATAAAAAAATAAAAAGAATAAAAATTGCGAAAAATTTCGCGGATTTGGAGTCCCTTGACCAAGAGTGAAGTACTGCTATCATTTGTGGTTATTTAAAAAAAAAATGTTTTAACTACATAATCTATTGAAGATGCATTGGTTTTGTTCCCAAGTCTAGATCTTTTTTTTTAAAATAGATTTTGAAGTGTCAAACAAGTTACAAATCGGTCCCATTTGGATACAAACTTGTAATTTGTTGGTAACTTTTTTGCAAATATTTAGAATCAATCAATGATTGCAGTACGGTACTTCACTCTAGGTCAAGGGACCCTCCAAATCTGTGAAATATTTTTTTAAAAATGCAATTTTTATTTATTTATTTATTTTTTATTTTTTCCAAATTTTTTAATGATGGTAGTACTTGATGTTAGGTCCATGGACTTTCCAAATCCATGAAAAAAAATCATTTGGAGCCAAAATACGCAAATTGCGCGGCAAGTAACGCAATTGCGTATTCTTAGCAGCCCTAATTTAACAGATACGTACACACAATGTGTGGGAAACACATTAAAAGAACCTGAGCGATGTTCAGTGGAGTGGCTCACATTGTGATGGTGTTAAATAGCAATTTTCTTTGTTTTGCTTTTAACTGTTTGAGTCAAAATTACAAATGGACATTAATAGGTTTGTAACCTGATTTTAGTATCAGGTGAAAGCTCATATTTTTCTCATTAACATATTGAAATTAGGCATTCGAAATTGGTATATTTCCAGAGAAATTGTCAAAAAACTGTCGAATTAGTGGTATACCATGTTTGAGACTAACTCAACAGTCTTTTGATGTACCGATTTGGAACTCCTGATTTCAATATGTTAATGAGAAAAATGGGATCTCTCATTTGATAACAATTTATTACATGATCATGATGATTATCATTCTAAATTTAACACTGTAGACTACCAGTATCACACTGAATTAGTCACATTTACAAGGAAACATTTATGTGTTCTCTTTGCATTAATGTTTGAACATGTTGAATGGGACAACATTTAATATTATTCGTCAGTTTTGAAGAATTCTATTTTCCAAATATATCAGGCCACCTTCCTTATTGTACCTCACTTCTTAACTTATATAATGAACCACTTGTCTTGAATCACTGAAATTTCAGTGAAGTAATTGGATTCCTTGCCCCTATAATATACATAACTTTTGTTACCAGGGTGTAGTTATTTTTGGAGAAAAATGCAAAATGAATCACAAAATTTATCAGGGGGTGTAGTACCACCTTTCATTTGATATCAGTTCATGATGGTTTATTGGTTATCATTAATAAAAACAATGTAGACTATCAGTATCAATATCATGCTCTATAAATGTCAGTAATTTCATAAGGAATTAGTCGCATCAAGGCAAATTTACATGCTCTTTTTGTAAGAATGCTTGAAAGGGACAACATATTAAATGTTATACATAAGTTTTAAAGAATTTGATTTTCCAAATATATCAGGCCACCTTCCTTTTAATGTCCATGCACACTTTTGAATGTGTAATGGTTATGGTGTTTGACTCATGATCACAAGCCACACAGTTGAGAAAACCATTAACTAGTTTGTGTCTTTAGAGCATAAATTTGCAGGTTTCATTAATTTGGAAATTTAAGTTAAGTTGTTATAGTGGACGAAAAAATCTGGCATGGAAAATCCAATTTGGTGCTTTTCTCAAAAACTGCTATTTTTTTCAGAAATCGACTGTGCTAGTTGGATTCCTTGCAACCGTTCACTTTCTGCAATTTATACTTTTTAAACTTAGAATATACACTATACAGTACAAAACAATGTTAACATTTCGGACTAGAGTAATCTGGTGTTTACTGGTTCCAGTTCTTCAGGACCAGGAAGGGGGGGGGGGTGTGAATATTTATATTAGCTGGTGGATTTGGTAATAATGGCAGAGTGAACCTGTCATGTTCCCCTCCACATTGAACAAGTGCTTACCTGATGTAGTAACTTTATGCACGTTATAGTAATTCTTGGAGTATCTAAAGTGTATCCATTGTAGGCCTGTTTGATGTATCCAATGGCATCGTCAAACTATGATGATTATTTTTATCTGACAATGTGTTAGTGCTCATCAGGGATATCATCAGAGGGAAATTATGTATCATACCTTCCCCTACATAAAGTCAAATTTTCTTTCAAAGCAAATTTTGCCACTGTTATTATGACTTAGAAGCATTGGTACATGTTGAGTTTATTTTAATGCTTTGAAATACTCTGAATACTCTCCACGTTTGATTTTGCTAAAAATGTAAAAAATGCGTAATATAAGATTTGAAATTATAAATCAAGAACCCTGATCACATGTACAGATATCCAATTGATAAACAAAAGTTTTGTTCTGTTCTGTATGTACGAATTGTGCACATAAAATTTAGAGTTTGAAGCACCAAATAGTAAAGCGTTTAAATAAATATTCCAGGGCAAAAATCAGGGCACTTTACATAGTCAAGCCCTGCACACTTGTTTTTGTTTAAGAATGGCAAATATCTCACAGTGCTGCACGTGTGTGGGTGAAGGTTTCACCGAGGTGAGGAATGAAAATGGTTCACAAATCTCTGTTTGGCTCTAAACTTTGAGAATTGCAGTAAGTCTCATCAGGTTATTCCAGTTGTAATCCATACTCCCTATGGAAGACATGACCTTAATCTTCCACAAAGGTAGTATGAATTTCAAGTGGGGTTACCTAATGGATCACTCCATCCCTGTGTGGCAGGATTTAGGTCACATCTTCCATAGGGTGTATGGATTTCACATAGAATAGCTCATTGACAGAAAGAGTCTTAGTATTTGAGTTGGCACAGACTAAATAAACACAACATTTTGTGAATCACAGAGTGCCTAGGTAGGTATGCTGTGATTGCTGTCACTGACATTTCATGTACATGTAGTACCACAGTGCATAGGTGGAGGTACTGTGTGGTTATAGTTTGATTGATCCAAAACTGGCAGACATTTGATAAAAAACAATATTGTACTAGATATATTGCATCCTTAGTAAGTCTGCGAAGTCTAGCCGTGACCTTGAAATGACCTCTGATGACCTGGAAATGACCTTCACCACATATTTTGCATCATATCCACATAACGTATACTAATTTCCATGCAAATTGAACAAACTTTGCAATTTGACCCCTTTTGACCTTTGGTTGACCTCTGGTGACCTTGAAATGACATCCATTATATTTTGAATCATATCAAGATCACATACACTAATTTTCATTTAACTTGGACAAACTTTAGAACTTGACCCCTTTTGACCTTTGGTTGACCTCTGCTGACCTTGACATGACCTCCAATATATTTTGAATCATATCAAGATCACATATACTAATTTTCATTTCAATCGGACAAACTTTAGAATTTTACCCTTTTGACCCCAAAACAGACCCCTCCTCCATGTTTAAGCCAAATCTGATTACAATCGTATATGAACATAATGCTAGAGCCCTTTTGGCATTATTCGGATGATCACAGCACGTAATATGCAGACAATATTGAATTTTAAAGTGATTTTCAGTGATCAACCATTTTTGTCCCCTGTATGACCTTGAACTCAAAATCTGTGAGGACCCCATAGACACCAGATAATGTCAATGAATATGTGTCAGTCGCATCTCCGCACCATAGAATCTGTAGGAAAAGAAGCATTTTGAAGGTATTTGGTTATGTGCCGGAATTACCACCTTAATGACCTTTGACCCCAAATCTGTGAGGACCCCATAGGCACCGGCTATAGCCAAGGTCAATGTATAAATCTCATTACTGTATCATGTAATCTGTAGGAGAAGAAGCATTTTTGGTAAAAATCACATTTTTAGCCTAAATTACTCATGCATGACGTTTGACCCCAAAGGGGTCTGGTCAAATGTAAAGGCTGGGGTAGTGGAGCTTGTGCCCAAGTTTGGTCATAATCGGTCAAATAATAAAGGAGCTAGAGCAAATTATGTTAAATGTTGACAGAAAGAAGAAGAACTAGACTAAGCTGTGGTCTAACCCACGAACACAGCCGTGTTGTTACCCCTAATGACCTTTGACCCCAAAATATATGAAAACGGCCATATACATTGGCTAATGTCAATGCATGGGTGCATGTGGCACCACTTTGCTATGTTACTTGTGACAGAAGGGCATTTTGAAGGTTTTTCGTCTCAGACCGGAAGTGACCCCTTAATGACATTTGACCCCAAATAAAAAATACCACATATGAATTGGGTACCCACAATTCATGTGTGAACATACCGTTACTGTCCTATGTTTTTCTTAGCAAATACAAATTTTTGACGGTTTTTCGTTTTATACCGGAAGTGACCCCTTAATGACCTTTGACCCCAAATCTGTGAGGACCCCATAGACACTGGATAATCACAATGCATGTATGCAAGTGGTGTTACTGTCCGATGTAATTTGTGGGAGAAGAAGCATTTTAAAGGTATTTCGTTTTGTACCGGAAGTGGCCCCTTAATGACCTTTGACCCTAAATAAAAAAATACCACATATACACAGGGTAATTACAATTTATGTGTGAACATACCGTTACTGTCCTATGTTTTTCTTAGCAAATAAAAATGTTTGAAGGTTTTTCGTTTTATACGGAAGTGACCCCTTAATGACCTTTGACCCCAAATCTGTGAGGACCCCATAGACACTGGGTAATAGTAATGCATGTGTGCAAGTGGGTTCACCGTCATACGTAATCTGTAGGAGAAGAAGCATTTTTAGTTGAAATCACGTTTTTGACCCCTATGACCCCAGCGTGACCTTTGACCCCACGAATTTCATGTGACATGTAGGGGCATGGTCAATGATGATTGTGACCAAGTTAGGTCCAAATCGGTGTAAGCATGTGAGTGCTAGAGCAAATGTAGTGGTCGGCAGAAAGAACCTGTAAGAAAAAAGACACAGCCGTGACTAACGTCACGGCTGTGTAACTAGACTAAGCTGTGGTCTAACCCACGAACACAGCCGTGTTGTTACCCCTAATGACCTTTGACCACAAAATATATGAAAACGGCCAAAGACATTGGCTAATGTCAATGCATGGGTGCATGTGGCACCACTTTGCTATGTTACTTGTGGCAGAAGGGGCATTTTGAAGGTTTTTCGTCTCAGACCGGAAGTGACCCCTTAATGACATTTGACCCCAAATAAAAAAATACCACATATGAATTGGGTACCCATAATTCATGTGTGAACATACCGTTACTGTCCTATGTTTTTCTTAGCAAATAAAAAAAAATTGAAGGTTTTTCGTTTTATACCGGAAGTGACCCTTAATGACCTTTGACCCCAAATCTGTGAGGACCCCATAGACACTGGGTAATAACAATGCATGTATGCAAGTGGTGTTACTGTCCACGTAATTTGTGGGAGAAGAAGCATTTAAAAGGTATTTCGTTTTGTACGGAAGTGGCCCCTTAATGACCTTTGACACTAAATAAAAAAATACCACATATACACAGGGTAACTACAATGTATGTGTGAACATACCGTTACTGTCCTATGTTTTTCTTAGCAAATAAAAAATTTTGAAGGTTTTTCGTTTTATACCGAAGTGACCCCTTAATGACCTTTGACCCCAAATCTGTGAGGACCCCATAGACACTGGGTAATAACAATGCATGTGTGCAAGTGCTGTCACTGTCCTCGTAATTTGTCGGAGAAGAAGCATTTTAAAGGTATTTCGTTTTATACGGAAGTGGCCCCTTAATGACCTTTGACCCTAAATAAAAAATACCACATATACACAGGGTAACTACAATTTATGTGTGAACATACCGTTACTGTCCTATGTTTTTCTTAGCAAATAAAAATTTTTGAAGATTTTTCGTTTTATACCGGAAGTGACCCTTTAATGACCTTTGACCCCAAATCTGTGAGGACCCCATAGACACGGGATAATAACAATTCATGTGTGCAAGTGGTGTCACCGTCCTATGTAATCTGTGAGAGAAGAAGCATTTTGAGTTGAAATCACGTTTTTGACCCCTATGACCCCTGCGTGACCTTTGACCCCACGAGTTTCATATGACATGTAGGGGCATGGTCAATGATGGTTATGACCAAGTTAGGTCAAAATCGGTGTAAGCATGTAAGTGCTAGAGCAAATGAAGTGGTCGGCAGAAAGAAGAAGAAAGAAGAACTAGACTAAGCTGTGGTCTAACCCACGAACACAGCCGTGTTGTTACCCCTAATGACCTTTGACCACAAAATATATGAAAGCGGCCAAAGACATTGGCTAATGTCAATGCATGGGTGCATGTGGCACCACTTTGCTATGTTACTTGTGGCAGAAGGGCATTTTGAAGGTTTTTCGTCTCAGACCGGAAGTGACCCCTTAATGACATTTGACCCCAAATAAAAAATACCACATATGAATTGGGTACCCATAATTCATGTGTGAACATACCGTTACTGTCCTATGTTTTTTCTTAGCAAATAAAAAAAAAATTGAAGGTTTTTCGTTTTATACCGGAAGTGACCCCTTAATGACCTTTGACCCCAAATCTGTGAGGACCCCATAGACACTGGGTAATAACAATGCATGTATGCAAGTGGTGTTACTGTGCTACGTTATGTGTGGGAGAAGAAGCATTTAAAAGGTATTTCGTTTTGTACGAAGTGGCCCCTTAATGACCTTTGACACTTAATAAAAAAATACCACATATACACAGGGTAACTACAATGTATGTGTGAACATACCGTTACTGTCCTATGTTTTTCTTAGCAAATAAAAAATTTTGAAGGTTTTTTCGTTTTATACCGGAAGTGACCCCTTAATGACCTTTGACCCCAAATCTGTGAGGACCCCATAGACACTGGGTAATAACAATGCATGTGTGCAAGTGCTGTCACTGTCCTACGTAATTTGTCGGAGAAGAAGCATTTTAAAGGTATTTCGTTTTATACCGAAGTGGCCCCTTAATGACCTTTGACCCTAAATAAAAAAATACCACATATACACAGGGTAACTACAATTTATGTGTGAACATACCGTTACTGTCCTATGTTTTTCTTAGCAAATAAAAATTTTTGAAGATTTTTCGTTTTATACCGGAAGTGACCCTTTAATGACCTTTGACCCCAAATCTGTGAGGACCCCATAGACACGGGATAATAACAATTCATGTGTGCAAGTGGTGTCACCGTCCTATGTAATCTGTGAGAGAAGAAGCATTTTGAGTTGAAATCACGTTTTTGACCCCTATGACCCCTGCGTGACCTTTGACCCCACGAGTTTCATATGACATGTAGGGGCATGGTCAATGATGGTTATGACCAAGTTAGGTCAAAATCGGTGTAAGCATGTAAGTGCTAGAGCAAATGAAGTGGTCGGCAGAAAGAAGAAGAAAGAAGAAAGAAAGAAGAAAGAACCTGTAAGAAAAAAGACACAGCCGTGACTAACGCCACGGCTGTGTAAAGAAAGAAGAAAGAACCTGTAAGAAAAAAGACACAGCCGTGACTAACGTCACGGCTGTGTAACTAGTGGCAAATGGTGGTCATAGACCACAAACCTAGCTGGGCGTGTTGGTGTTGTGCAGGTATCTGACTCCTGCAAAATGTTCCAAAAATGTTCCCCTGGTTATGAGGTTTGTTGTCACCGAGTTTGAGTCCCGTACTCCTTACAGATGTCCAGAAAATGTATTTCTAAGATTTGACCCCAGATGACCTTTGACCTGAGCCCTCTGACCCCTGCATGATGTTCCATAATGTTCCCCAGGTCATAAGGTTTGTTGCCACTGAGTTTGAGCCCCGTACCTCTTACAGATGTCCAGATAATGAAATTCTAAGATTTGGCCCCAGATGACCTTTGACCTGACCCCTGCAAAGCGTTCCAAAATGTTCCCCTTGGCATTAAGCCTGTACCCCTTACAGAAAATGCATTTCTAAAATTTGACCTCTGCATGACCTTTGACCTGACCCCTGCAAAATGTTCCCCTGGTCATGAGATTTGTTGTCGCTGAGTTTGAGCCCCATACCCCTTACAGATGTCCAGAAAATGAAATTATAAGGTTTGACCCCAGATAACCTTTGACCTGACCCCTACAAAATGTTCCCCTGATCATTAAGTTTGTTGTCAGTGAGTTTGAACCCCGTACCCCTTACAGATGTCCCGAAAATGCATTTCTAAAATTTAACCTCTGCATGACCTTTGACCTGACCCCTGCAAAATGTTCCCTTGGTCATGATATTTGTTGTCACTGAGTTTGAGCCCCATACCACTTACAGATGTCCAGATAATATAATTGTAAGATTTTACCCCTTAATGACCTTTGACCCCAATTGTGTGTGTAAGGTATGGGCACTGGGTAAAGGCGATACACATGTGTAAGTGGCGTCATTGTACTATGTAATATGTGGCAGAAGAAGCATTTTGAAGATCTTTGGTTATATACCGAAAATGCCCTTTAACGACCTTTGATCCCAATTCTGTTTGCACCATATGGGCACTGGATATAGCCGATACATATGTGCAAGTTACGTAATTGTAGGATGTATCATGTAGGAGGAGAAGCATTTTGAAATTTGTTGACAGAAGAAAGAAAGAAGAATCGGATAGAAAAACAGGACCTAGCTCGGGGGGTTGAAAACCCCCCAGCTAGGTAACTAGACTAAGCTGTGGTCTAACCCACGAACACAGCCGTGTTGTTACCCCTAATGACCTTTGACCCCAAAATATATGAAAACGGCCATAGACATTGGCTAATGTCAATGCATGGGTGCATGTGGCACCACTTTGCTATGTTACTGGTGGCAGAAGGGGCATTTTGAAGGTTTTTCGTCTGAGACCGGAAGTGACCCCTTAATGACATTTGGCCCCAAATAAAAAATACCACATATGAATTGGGTACCCACAATTCATGTGTGAACATACCGTTACTGTCCTATGTTTTTCTTAGCAAATAAAACATTTTGACGGTTTTTCGTTTTTCACCGGAAGTGACCCCTTAATGACATTTGACCCCAAATAAAAAATACCACATATGAATTGGGTACCCACAATTCATTTGTGAACATACCGTTACTGTCCTATGTTTTTCTTAGCAAATAAAAAAAATTGAAGGTTTTTCGTTTTATACCGGAAGTGACCCCTTAATGACATTTGACCCCAAATCTGTGAGGACCCCATAGACACTGCGTAATAACAATGCATTTATGCAAGTGGCGTTACTGTCCTACGTAATCCGTGGGAGAAGAAGCATTTTAAAGGTATTTCGTTTTGTACGGAAGTGGCCCCTTAATGACCTTTGACCCTAAATAAAAAAAATACCACATATACACAGGGTAACTACAATTTATGTGTGAACATACCGTTACTGTCCTATGTTTTTCTTAGCAAATAAAAAAATTTGAAGGTTTTTCGTTTTATACCGGAAGTGACCCCTTAATGACCTTTGACCCCAAATCTGTGAGGACCCCATAGACACTGGATAATGGCAATGCATGTGTGCAAGTGGTTTCACTGTCCTCACGTAATCTGTGAGAGAAGAAGCATTTTGAGTTGAAATCACGTTTTTGACCCCTATGACCCCTGCGTGACCTTTGACCCCACGAGTTTCATGTGACATGTAGGGGCATGGTCAATGATGGTTGTGACTAAGTTACGTCAAAATCGGTGTAAGTATGTAAGTGCTAGAGCAAATGTAGTGGTCGGCAGAAGAAGAAGAAAGAAGAAAGAACCTGTAAGAAAAAAGACACAGCCGTGACTAACGTCACGGCTGTGTAACTAGACTTAGCTGTGGTCTAACCCACGAACACAGCCGTGTTGTGACCCCTAATGACCTTTGACCCCAAAATATATGAAAAGCGCCCATAGACATGGGCTAATGTCAATGCATGGGTGCATGTTGCACCACTTTGCTTTGTTACTTGTGGCAGAATGGGCATTTTGAAGGTTTTTCGTCTCAGACCGGAAGTGACCCCTTAATGACATTTGACCCCAAATAAAAAAATACCACATATGAATTGGGTAAACACAATTCATGTGTGAACATACCGATACTGTCCTATGTTTTTCTTAGCAAATAAAAATTTTTGAAGATTTTTCATTTTATACCGGAAGTGCCCCCTTAATGACCTTTGACCCCAAATCTGTGAGGACCCCATAGACACTGCATGATAACAATGCATGTGTGCAAGTGGTGTCACTGTCCTACATAATTTGTGGGAGAAGAAGCATTTTAAAGGTATTTCGTTTTATACCGAAGTGGCCCTTAATGACCTTTGACCCTAAATAAAAAATACCACATATCACGCAGGGTAACTACAATTTATGTGTGAACATACCGTTACTATCCTATGTTTTTCTTAGCAAATAAAAAAAATTTGAAGGTTTTTCGTTTTATACCGGAAGTGACCCCTTAATGACCTTTGACCCCAAATCTGTAAGGACCACATAGACACTGGATAATGGCAATGCATGTGTGCAAGTGGTGTCACTATCCTACATAATCTGTGAGAGAAGAAGCATTTTGAGTTGAAATCACGTTTTTGACCCCTATGACCCCTGCGTGACCTTTGACCCCACGAGTTTCATATGACATGTAGGGGCATGGTCAATGATGGTTGTGACCAAGTTAGGTCAAAATCGGTGTAAGTATGTAAGTGCTAAAGCAAATGTAGTGGTCGGCAGAAAGAAGAAGAAGAAGAAGAAAGAAGAAGAAAGAAAAGAAAAAAGACACAGCCGTGACTAACGTCACGGCTGTGTAAGAAGAAGAAGAAGAAGAAAGAAACTACTGGGAAACAGGAGTCTAGCCGCCGCTCGGCTAGACTAAAAACATACATTTGCTGAGGAGGATCCCCTGAATGGGAAATAAAATAAAACTAGACTAAGCTGTGGTCTAACCCACGAACACAGCCGTGTTGTTATCCCTAACGACCTTTGACCCCAAAATATATGAAAACGCCATAGACATTGGCTAATGTCAATGCATGGGTGCATGTAGCACCACTTTGCTATGTTACTTGTGGCAGAAGGGGCATTTTGAAGGTTTTTCGTCTCAGACCGGAAGTGACCCCTTAATGACATTTGACCCCATATAAAAAAATACCACATATGAATTGGGTACCCACAATTCATGTGTGAACATACTGATACTGTCCTATGTTTTTCTAAGCAAATAAAAAATTTTGACAGTTTTTCGTTTTATACCGGAAGTGACCCCTTAATGACATTTGACCCCAAATAAAAAATACCACATATGAATTGGGTACCCACAATTCATGTGTGAACTATACCGATACTGTCCTATGTTTTTCTTAGCAAATAAAAATTTTTGAAGGTTTTTCGTTTTATACCGGAAGTGACCCCTTAATGACCTTTGACCCCAAATCTGTGAGGACCCCATAGACACTGGGTAATAACAATTCATGTGTGCAAGTGGTGTCACTGTCCACGTAATTTGTGGGAGAAGAAGCATTTTAAAGGTATTTCGTTTTATACGAAGTGGCCCTTAATGACCTTTGACCCTAAATTAAAAAAAAATACCACATATACACAGGGTAACTACAATTTATGTGTGAACATACCGTTACTGTCCTATGTTTTTCTTAGCAAATAAAAAAATTTGAAGTTTTTTCGTTTTATACCGGAAGTGACCCCTTAATGACCTTTGACACCAAATCTGTGAGGACCCCATAGACACAAGATAATAACAATGCATGTGTGCAAGGGGTGTCACTGTCCTACGTAATCTGTGAGAGAAGAAGCATTTTGAGTTGAAATCACGTTTTTGACCCCTATGACCCCTGCGTGACCTTTGACCCCACGAGTTTCATATGACATGTAGGGGCATGGTCAGTGATGGTTGTGACAAAGTTAGGTCAAAATCGGTGTAAGCATGTAAGTGCTAGACCAAATGTAGTGGTCGGCAGAAAGAAGAAAGAAAGAAGAAAGAAAGAAGAAAGAAAGAAGAAAGAACCTGTAAGAAAAAAGACACAGCCGTGACTAACGTCACGGCTGTGTAATGATTATAAAAAAATTATATTGGATCCCCCTTTTCAAATATATCAGGGCAACATTAAGTCGGCATGTGTTCATCAGTAATCTGATTGAACCCAATGTATGAAATGGAAGGGGGTAAATTAGATGGTGAACTTTGGCTGGAGCTGGTAGTGTGGCAGTATGTCATTACAAATCAACCTGAGGAGGGATTTAGACTTAGAACTATTTATAACTAATACCCGTAGACTGAATGGTTGAAAGGGTAATGTCACATTGATCATGTAAGCATAGCTTAATATAGTGGACATAAATAGTACTAACTAACCAGTAATTGTCAGGATATTAATTAGAGGTTAATGACTGCGCATCAGTTGTTTTGTGAAATATCTTGTGCTTTGGAACTGAGGGATATATTCTGAGGTCCAAAACACAATGTTTAGATATTTCACAATACCCGAAAAATAACTAATGCAAAGTCATTAATCTCATTCATAACCGTCACTTTTCACTTTTTGAATTCCATTTACATCACATTTTCATCTTTTAAATTTGAAAACAAAATACAATTTTAACCGTATCTTTTGTTTTACCTGTAAAAATTGAATAGCCGATTACGGAAATACCGCTTACCACCAATCACACAAGCGCACAATCATGCAATGTCCAGATACGACAGGGCCAGCGTTCACGTGAATTGTTTGATGCATAATATAAATACGTCACGCAACACGGTCATTGTAAAGCGTAATTCTAGCTACGTCACAAGACGCTGCCATACTTTTTCAATAACCTGGATTTCCGTCTGCGTGACTTGTCTGTAGGCCCAATAAATGAGCTATTCCAGTTGAAATCCATACACCCACTATGGGAGACATTGCCTTAATCATCCATACAAGGACTGTGAATTTTCAAATGGGGATACCAGAATGGGTGACACCATTTGAAAACTACTAGTATTCTTACTCCCTATGTGGAAGATTAAGGACATGTCTTCCATAGGGGGTGTGTGGATTTTAACTGCAACAGCCAAATACAGTAGTATACAGACCCTATACATTCAGGTGTATTTCGTCAAGTGTAAATGATGTGTAACATTTAAGTGTATTTTGGTAGTCAGATATCCCCCGTTGCGATATGGACCATACCCCGTTATGCTACCTGGAGGCCACACAAACACACAGTAATCACGTTCAGATGCGGTAGACACCATTCTGGCCACTGGGAGGACATTTGATTCCTTATTGACAGATGATTTAAAAGAAATAGAAATTGTAGAATAACATGAATAGTCGTGACCCACATTTTGGGAAATATGTAAGAAAGAATATTTCCAGTTCAGAAAGAGAGAGAGATAGGGGAGCTATAAAATTACTTAACATGAAAAAATGATGAAATGAAATGTACATGTAGTAGACATTTTCAGGAAAACATTGTTTTTGTGTGTTTCACTTATTTTGATGCTTAATTTTCTCTGGCTACAACAGAAAACTTAAATGAACATAACAAAAGCAAAGGGTTTTTGCTGGGCAGAAATGCCTACACATGTAATGTTTGATAACAGTCATAGACCCTGTTCACATTAGAAGATTTTCTTCTTTCGACGAACTTCGAACGAAGATTAAAAATGTTTTTTCCTAATGTGTATGCACATATCTTCCTTCGACAAAGATTAAAATTGCTTCGTTCAACAAAGCTAAAAAGGTTGTTTCAACGAAGGAATACTTCGTTCGACAAAGCTAATTTTGTAATGTGTATGCTTGCTTCATTTGACGAAAGAAAGTGATCATGTGACAAGTGACCCTCGCTGGCTTTAATAATTTTATATGTACAAATAAATTGTAGTGTTTTTGTTTATTTATTTCAATTAGAAAACAGGAAATGTGGAATAGTTTCATGCCTTTGTGAAATGTGCCCTTGGTCACGAGTGGGGGTGGACAGCATTCAAGGGTCAGATGGGGGAGGGGGAACCAACATAAATTCAAAAGAAGCCAGAACTACCCACTGTATTTCAAACAATGTTTAAAGAACAAAAATAGAACTTCCTGTACAGTGTTTCTGATATTACATCAAATATATATTTTAACAAAAATGAGGGCAAGTGACAAGTGGGGTTGGTTGGTGGGAGAGGGAATCACCCCTAGATGAAACTCAGTACTCTAGAATAAATCCGTACCAAACGTTAAAACATTTTGATTTCAAAATATCACAGCTTTTGAGTTTGTTGACAATTTTTAACAACCAGATTGGCTTTAAAGTGTCGTAAGGTTATGAACATAGTGACATAGTCAGAATACCAGCACGCTGATCATGCTGATGGTAATAGCTGCATCAGTTTGATGAGTCAGTTACCATGGTGAGAGGAGGCAGGAGGAATCCATCTTAGAGATGTAGTGTGGATGTTGATGGGATGAATCAAACCAATATGACAGCAGGGAAGGGGAGGGGAGGAGGTGTATTACCTTTCTAAATGTATGGGAAATGTAATTGACAGATTTTGATGATGTAGCCATGGGTCAACATACTCTAAAACTCACTCATCGAAGATATGTTGTAATGTGCTCTTTAACTAGATTCGTAATAGTGTAGCACACAGTTGTAGAAATAGCCAATGAAACCACAAGAGCATAACATAGTTTTAATTTTAAAAACACATCTTTCTTCAACCTGACAACATCAAGCCTGGAAATAAGCAGACTGGAACCAGGAGCAATTTGTTTTTTAAACATTGCTCCTGGTTCACTGGGATCACCAGGAGCAATATTTGAAGAAACCGAAGCATTTTTCAAATAGTAAATCCTTTTCTGCATATACATGTATATGTGACATGTCATGTCAAAATCAGACACATTTTTTTATACTATTATAATATTTTTTTTATATTTTTATACTATTCCTTAAAAAAAACCTTTTGCAGACTTGGAGTCTCTAGACCTAGAGCCACTTGCTAGTATCATTTGTGGTTGATTAAAGAATATGGGGCAAAAGATTACAATTTTGTAGCCAAAATTAGTGAAAAAAATTAGATATTGGATCGAATCAGATATTGGCCGATATTAGAAAATCAACATCAGATCGGTTGACAAACATCATTTCGGTAGAATCTAGAACAGTGTAGTCTAGATGTTAAGTTTTGTTAACCTCACATGCAAATGGCAAATTCACAAAAGCCATCTTATTTCATCAACATTGTTATAATACTCTGTATTATTATAAAGATGGCTTTTGTGGATTTGCAATATCCCTCTTGAAATTTCTTCAGAACTCTTCAGGAAATAGCATAGCCAGGATCTGAGGATACATGCTAGGTCCAAGATTGATGGATGGGGTCCAACTATATGGTGTCTCGCAACAGGGTCCCTCAGGTCTAGCCAACCAGAGATCAGACCTGGGTTCAAATCCCAATTTGGATCACTTTCCTGTATCAAATTTAAATGATGGCAAAACTGTTGAAAATGTGTTAATTCCTGTCATTTTTTCTTCTATTTTCCTAGCTTCAAATGTTCCATCCCAAAGAATTGTTTTGGTTCTACGGATGCAAAGTCTTACATGGTTATCAAGTTTTAGTCTCAAATTATGGGGTCCAGGCCCGGGGGGGTACTCAGTACAAATGACCATACGGGGACGTGCCGCAAATATGGGTAGCATTTTCAGCCTTCTGGTATATCAATGACCCCTTTTTCAAACCCTATTTTGGTATATGAATGGGTCCTTTTTTCAAAATTTTCTGAATTTTTTCGGAAAATAGCCCAATTTTTCCTTAATCTAGCCAAAATTTTCCCAAAATTTTGGGAAAATTTGTAAAAACTAAGACAATTTGGGTTAAATTCGGCCAAAATTTTTGACTTTTGGTATATCAATGGGTCCAAATTTCTTGAAAAATTGGTATATTTATGGGTCCACTTCAGGGACGGATTTAAGCAGTGGCCCGGTGGCCCGGGGCCAGTTGATTTTGCCTCGGGCCAGTAAACTTCCAACAACACTGGCCCGGCGGGCCACTAGATTTTTGATCCTGATATAACTCATATGAGGCAAGATATAATCAGCGATGGACACAATTGGACACAGTTTCTGCTCCACTTGTCACCTGTGTGTAATTTATATTTTGATTTAATGATTTTTTGTCTATTTATTCTTATCCTTGCGTTGCAAGCAAGTTGGAAATATACGGTCGCTTTTTACGGCGATGTAGGCCTACATACTATTTCCAAGCTCTTTCATGCTCTCTCTGATGATGATAGCGATATCGCAAATACCGCATACTTGAACCTTTTCTTTTGTGAACTTTTGGAACTATAGATTTATTAATTAAGGAAGGACTACTGACTTGTGTTAGTGACTAGTCTCTCTATATTGAGTACGCTCAGTACAAAACAATTAAAAATGTTCAGGTTTGCTTGAATTAAAGTGGCACCATAGATCCTGGAAAAAGATTTTTAGGGTCCATGGTGGCAGAATAAAATAATGTTAACACACAAGTAACATGTCAACATGTGCAGGTCCGTAACCAGGATTTTTTAAAAGTGGACTTTTGTTCAAAATTTGGACCTTTTTTGACCGACAAGGACTGAAAACCTCTATTTTTTCGCTTGCTACGCTCGTGAATGTGACTTTTGGGTCAAAATAGGGACTTTTTTTTTTTGGCATTTGGCGAGGGGTGTTCACCACCTGCCCCTGGTTACTGGGCATGGGAACATTATTATTAAAACATTATTATTTGCACTTTTTGCAGTAGAACATATTGAAAAAGTTGGGCCAGTAAATTTATTGCAGGGCCAGTAGATTTGCAGTTTCACTGGCCCGGAGGGCCAGTAGAAAACTGAAACCTAAGTCTGTCCCTGGTCCACTTTCAAATTCTCAGCGGCACGTCCCTACCAAAACCAAACTTGAGAACCCCCCCCCCCCCCCCGGGTCCAGGTAGACCCAGTAATCTTCAAAATTGAAATATGCAGGAATCCTCATTATTTTACTATGCAAAGACCTCAAAACTTGGTTTAGCAGGAAACACCAGTGTACATGATAAATAGGTAGGCAAAAGCAGTAAGCACCAAAATACACAGCACATCATGTAAAATTTATAAACACATCTTTCTTCAACCTCCTCAATCCCTTGATACAAGCTAGTTGGTGTGTTTACCGCACACTATCTAGCTATTATTAGATGCCTTGTGTTTGTGCCTTTTCCAGTCCCAATTGCCTACAGTTATTTTGGCAATTTGGGTCACACAATTGCCTTGTTTGGCTGAAAAATAGCTCAAGTAGTAGACACTCAAATGTATGGTAATAGTAGGACTTACTGAGTTAAGTACTTAGCCTACTTTGGTGATATTGTATGGCTTGGTCAACAAACTTTACTCAAAATCTATCTCCCATAGTTGTGTTATAAATGCTATGCTATTCTAGGGTTCTGTGTAGGTCTAACTGTAGGGATGTAGGTGCTGGTGATAAACAATTTGTAAAAGTTTAAACTTTTAGAAATTGTAACTTTTTTAGGGATGTAGGAAGGAGAAGGGAGCAGAGAACCAGGTGGGGGTACTCCAGTTTGGTTTTGGATAATTTGAAAGTGGACCCCCAAGGTGGACCCATCAATATACCAATTTTTCAAGAAATTTGGACCCATCGATATACCAAAAGTCAAAATTTTTAGCCGAATTTAACCCAAATTTTAGTTTTCAAAAAAATTTCTCAAAATTTTTGGGGAAATTTTGGCTAGATTGAGGCAAAATTGGGCTATTTTTTGAAAAAAATTAGAACATTTTGAAAGAAAGACCCATCCACATACCATAATTGGTTCAGAAAATGTGTTTGCAGCACGTACCTGTATGGTCATTTGTACTGAGTACTCCCCGAGAACCAATGCAGAATATAACTGTCAAATTGATGCAAAACTATGAAATTTTTTCATATGGCCTTCTTCACCAAATGATGTAACTCGCTTTTTCAACCAATTTACAAATTACTGTTGAGCAACATTGAACCAATTGTAACAGTTCTCATCCTCAAGGTGGCCCAACATCAGCATAAATGTGGTTGTTCTGGTGCTACTAGTACTCTACTAATGAAATAATTGAAAACATAACATAATAAAGCATTTTTAATTTGGTTCTCATTTGCTTCTTTTTTCCTTCAATGTAGAACATACTAGATGCCATGCTGTTGCTCGGAGTACATTGCCACATAGACAGCATGTTTTCAACATAGTGAACATGCATAAATTATATCATTATGCTTTCCAAAACATGATCAGCAATTGGTCTAATTCAACCTGCCATGAGAGAGATCGTATTTATAAACATAAACGACAGAAAGCGTCACCTCCAGTCGTAGGCGAAGAAACCTGACGACCTACCCCTGCTGACATTTCAGACTTTAACAAGGTTAAAATGCCCAAAATACCAGCAAGATCTAGCATAGATACTGCATATGGATAGCAGGGAAAGGTCTTCAGGGGAGTCCGATATGTCCTGCTTCATAAATATAGCATGGGTCTATTCTGTGATAATATGTTTAGGCTTTTTCTGTGTTTTTTTAATTATTGATGTATGGTTAATGGTAATGAAAGCTCATTTGTTATTCTAAATCGATGTATACATCCATTAGCATATTTACTGTTCTACTCCATATTCCAGAAAAATACAGCACTAATTTTTTGGAATTAAAAAATATATTATCCTGTTTTGCCAAATGAAACATAGCTAAATCCTAATCCTTTAGTTAGTCCTAACTGGCAATAAAAGTCAAATTTTAATATTTTTGCAAGTTGAGGTAAAATGGTCCAAAAACATGAAATTTTGCATGTTTTCGTACAATTCTAGTGACAAAACTGTAAGACTTGGCACAAGTCTAAGCATTCAAAATCTTGAATATAGGCTAAGAGTTAACTCATAATTTTAATATTATATGTTATTTTTGCTAATTAGTTATGAAAAAGGTTGGAAAATGTGTTTTCCAAAAAATAGAATGCATAACTTAAAATTAGTCTTTGTTCAAGTCTTTGGGCCTGATTGTCACTGAATACAAAAAAGGCTGAAAAACACCCTAAAAATGCATGTTTTGACCCTTATTTCCAAAAATTGACCAAACATTAAAATTTGACTTTTATTGCTAGTTAGGACTACCTAAAGGATTAGGATTAAGCTATGTTTCATTTGGCAAAACTGGATAACAATTTTTTAATCCAAAAAAATTAGTGCTGTATTTTTCTGGAATGGGGAGTATGGCTCTAATTTTTTTATGATTATCAAAGGCATCAATTTTGTCAAACTAATTTAATCATCAATATCAATAATTTCACCAATGGTTTGTGTCTAGAAATTAGAATCTACTAAAGTACTATATATTCTAAATTTGGATGCCAAAAAAAAAGGATGCAAATTAATTCTTGCATATATTGGTTTTGTGAAAACAATTTTGAAACCTTGACACACTGGGCTCGTGATACAAAATGTAGGTTTCTGGGGGGAAAATTGTGTGAATGAATGTTGCAGTAATTGTCAGGATGTACATTCGTGCTTGAACCACATTTTGTCCTTTGTTCTCAAAATATTTTTAAAAAATGACTCGGGCAATTAGCGTAGCAGGCTGACGATATACAGGAATTAAAAATAATAAAAATCACCAATTTCCACAGATATCTCCGAATGTGCACCGGTATGGTGTTGCTGTACACTGTACACACTAAAAAATTACCAAAAATAGATGCGGTTGAAACGGCAAAATTAAGTTGAAAATGACATCCACGTGTGGAGGTTGTTGCAATTTATTAGGATCCACCCAGAAGTCTATTGGATATAATGGCAAGTCCCAGGAATGCTAGAGACGAAGAATTGGTACAAATCCCAGCATGCATGTGCAAAATTTCACAGGACAGTCAAGGACTGCATCCCAGTCTTTTTACTGGGGGTAACACCTAGGTTTCATTATCATTGAGGTATAGGACTTTTTATTTTTTCGAGCAGAACTACTTGATTATATTTCTACATGTTCATACTACATACTCTGAAAATTTGAGAAAATTAGCACGGGTTAGTTTTTTAAATCACATTTTTGTTCCTAAAATGGGGGTTATAGCAACCTCAACGGGCATTCTCTCCATAGGGCTACATATAAAGACCAGTTATAAAAAATGGCCCTAAAATAAAATTGACTTGTTCATTTTTTCAAATTTTGCATATGATGTAGATTTAACATCTGCAATGTAATGCAAGTGGTGTCGTTGCTGCTCTTCTAAATTCATTTTTGAAAAGTCTGCCCCAGACCAAGGTGGTAACTATATTTAGGGGGGCAAGAGTTCCTCCGTTTCCCCCCATTCCCCCATGGTATCGCCACTCAGCTCTCAGGGCTGTCTTTGCTGCATGATCCATTACACTTGATTTCAGAGAAGAACAGCAGTCCCTTCCTCAGATTGATGTGAGTGTCCTGTTAATGAGTGACATACGCGGAACATTTTGTTCCCTTCAAACGGACCAATCTGCGCCGTCCAACGTAATCAGCCAATCTGAATATCAAAATGTAAGCTACTGCCGTTCTTCTCTTTCCTTTTAGGTATGCCGAGTGCTGCTAGGCATTTTGACAGGGATGTGAATCTTGACATGGGTTGATTTGCAATGCATCATGGGACATTGTCATTGCTTCCTCTACGTGAGCACATTTAAGACATTGTTGGTCCTACTGTGTCTATATACCGCTGTGATGTCTGATTAGAGTTGCATGATGCAAACCTGTCTTGATTATTTGCCTATAAAAATTGATGATGATGAGATGAATCAGAAAATTGTGATAATTTGACAAAATGTTTATGCTTTATACTACATGTATTACAGCTTTGTTGTGAAATAAAATAGTTTATAAACTTATGAAAGTTACTGGCTCTAACTTCCTAGCTGACCTACATGGTGCACTGATTATGTTTTACCAAGATGATTCATATTGATATTTGTCACCGTAACCAGGGGGGACTGGGGTGGATGCCCCCCTCTCAAAGGCACAAAAAGTCCCCTTTTCGACTCCCATTTGCTATGAGTGTAGCGAGTGAAAAAATAGGAGTTTTTTTTATGCCTTTTTGGTCAAGAAACTGAAGAAAGGTTCAAATTTTGAAATTTATGAAATTTAATTTAATTTTTCTTGAATTATCACTTTATGATTGTAATGCCCAATGGTCTATGCCTACTAAAATACCATTTGAACGATTTAAGCCTGAAGTGCTTTAATTACAGTAAAATAGAGTTTTTATAATTATAATACACTGATTCCCCCCATAGAGTTCCACAGTTACACATGTAAGCGGCTAAGTGGTTTTCTTTAATTTCAGCTTAAAATTATCAGAAAACCTTGACAGTTACTGATGTTTTAATCAAGTGCAGGGGGCTTTAGCACCCAAAGCCCCCCCCCCCTGGACAGCATTAAAGGTAAAACATTAATTTGACATTATTAACTACATTGAGGCATACCCCATCATCATTGGTGGAGGCTGAGATTGTATGGCGAGTAAACAACAAACCCACCATTTTAGTCATGTGTTTGTAATTTTATCCAGAATATCCATTCACCTTGTTTTGTTTAATGCAGAAAGTTATCTCCATATACCACTGACTTGCATTGAGATATACATTTGTAGTACATTTGTCCTGGAATACACTCGTTTTAGTAGTTGCTATATAAATATAACCTTTGAGCGTATGAAATAATCCAATGCAGCAGTGTGCCCGAAGATAACCCTATTATACCAGTAATCACATTATCATTGACTTGAAACACATTGCAAAGTTTGTTTTGTGCTATCACCTACAATTATATGGGACGCTAGTATGCATAGTTAAAATAACTTTAAATAACAATTATACTGCTGGTGCCTCCTTATCTATGAAGATAGGATGTCCACTCTTAGCAGCCATGCAGAATTAAGGATAGAACCTGATTTTTTTTCAGGGTCTTTATGACTGAACCCTATCCCTCCTGATCCTCAAACTACATCCCCTAGACACAGATTATAGAAGAAAGAGGGTGTGCAAGGAAAGACCAAAACACCTCTTAGATTATAATTCAACAAATTTGTTGTGGTCATAAGTAACTGACCGTACACCACCAACCTCTTGCTTAAAAATTATAATATCGTTTGGCTGGCTGAACTTTCATACTTGTATGAATACAACTATCATGAACATTTTGCACTAAGTCAAAATAAAATTGGCTTACTTTACAAGAGGTTTGTGATGGATGGTCAAGTTTAAAAAAATTAGTTTTAAAGACCCATTCAGTGATCCCAGCACAAGTGTGAAAAAATTAAAATTGTTTATAAATTGCTTAAAAGTGAAGGATAAGTAATTCAAATTGTCATTTGGTATTTTTGAAATGACAAATTTGGCAAAAAACAAAGAAAACAGCAGTACCGATGAAGTTGAACCCCATTCAAATGCATGTAGCTAATTTAGATACTGTCAGTATCTAAATTACAGATTCGTGTAAAATGTCTTATTTTGTCTTAAAGACACAGCTTTCAGCTGAACCACTCGCAGGCTATGTTAGCACATCTATGACAATGTCAAATGTACCAAAATCTGAATTTTGATGATTTTTAGGATCGTCCGGATAAGCAAATCACTGAATGGGCCTTAAAGTACCAATAAACCCACAATAACAAAAACAACAGCAACTCATCAGGGCCTTAACCATGTTGGCTTTGAATGCAAAACCAGGGCTTGAACCAGCTACCATGAGGTTGTGAGTTGTTGTTTGTGCCAAAAGATATGGAAATATCCTTAAATGTTTAGTGTGTTGTGGTATATGCTGGAAGGTGTGGGTTGTATTAGACAGTAGTGGAATTTAGCTTATTTACTCCAAATGCCAATTGTTATTCTGCCTCCGCAGGAGGTAGTTTGCTTTGAAATTGACACCTAAAATGCCGCACATTGCGCGGCATGTAGGCCGATTGTACAAATTTATATTCTGACAAGTACTCTAATTTCCACCCAATATTGAGAGCCCAATATATATCCCCCACCTCTCTGCGCCATACATAAATTCGCCTATCGCCATTTCCGAATGTTCAAAAAGGTAATCACGCTTCCTCAGCATGTGCAATTAATTAGCATTAAAATTAATCTTATTCTATAGGGATTCTAGAAACACCTAGCACGTGGCGCCAATGGCGTGGGTCTATCAAGTTAATGAATTATGCATTAGAATATTTTCAAACTCATATGTTGTATAATTGAAGACCGAATTAAAAAAGACTAGCTTGCGTATGCCGTCCTGTCAACCAGACCAAAAATGCCAAACTGCGCAGGTCAGCAACCAATCACGGCGCGCCTTTGTCATGACGCCAGACGCAAACTAGTTTTTTTTTTTTAACTCGGTCTTTAATTATAGGTTGTAGCCTCAGCGCTCATCAGCAGCTTTATCGTAGAAGACAAGTTGGAAAACCGTTATGCTGTGGCAATGGGAATACACATCAAACAAGGTTTAATTTCATGATTACATGAAACCTGATTATCAATGCAAAAACTTTGGCTGGAGAAGTTGAAGCTGACGCTCATGGCGACACTTTGGATGTGATAATTTGACATCATGGATTGTTTTGTGCAAAATTGGAGGTATTTTTGTGCCGCGGCGAGTCAGCAGACCGACTGGCATGCATGCTAGGCTCGACTAGGCCACAATCATGATCATGATGCATTTGAACGGCAATGTATGGTATGATACGCCTAGCCGCGCCTATGGCCGGCTTCATTGCTGTTCAAATACATGTACTAAAGTATTGCATTTTTATTGCGTTGATATAATTGGGAATAATTGTTTTAAAGTATTTGCTTGCCCAATTCCCCATGCGTGGTTGGTCATGTTGGTGGTATGTATGTCAGTTTTTTACATTCTACTGAGTACTGTTGCAATATTTTTGCATGGATACCCAGGACCGTTTCAAGACTTTGACTGAGAATTTTGCTTTTTGTTTGTTAAGATAAAAATAAAAATAAAATGCAAGAATCATCTTTCCCCACACAATACTTCTTACAAACAAGGTGTTGATGTTGGCCCTTTCGATGCAAGACAAAGCACAAATGAAGGAAACAAAACAAAACAATAATGTTTTTGATTTTTTATTCAATTACACATACAAAAGAGTAATGGCCTATGAAAAGACCCCCCTAAATATAATAATATTAATATTATTTTAGTCCTGAATACAAAATATAATAAACAAGCATAAAAAATCTGATACGAATATTTGAAACGTTACAATCGTAATTTTCAGTCAAAAAATCCACGAGAAATGACTCTTGATACAACTTAGGCCTATATTTAAAAAAACAGAAACGGCTGCCTGCATCTGGAACTCTTCATATCTGAAAGTTTGAAGGTCTTATTTCATACATCAGAATTATCTGCAAGATTGCAAGATGGCTTTAGGTGACCGTGGCTCTATTGGCTAATGCACAAATTTAGATTTTCTTTCTATTTAAATAATATGTTAAAGCTTATGCCCTGTAGATTACATTCGGTTCTTGAGATATGGCCTGTCAAAATGGCGCGACACCAAAACAAAAAATTGGCAACAACTTTCTTTTTTATTTTCTATATTTTTGACAAGTCCAGTTGCCAGATGATTTTCTAATTACATGCATGAATTATGCAAAGTAAAGATTTCAGATACAATTAAAAGAGTTATGGTACTGAGGCATGGTTCATGGGTAGAACACACACTATACTACAAAATTACGGTTAGTGTTTTAGCAAATTTCAATTTGCATAATTAATTAGGGCCACTTATTAGAAAAGTTGATTAAGGCCCTAATTAATTATGCAAATGGAAATTTGCATGGAAAAAGGCATCTATATCTTATTTTGTAGCCGATCTGAACATTTTACTTTGTATAATTCTTGCATATATAATTAGAAAATAAGGCCTACCTGACAACATTGCATAACAAAAATAAAAGAAATTTGTTGCCAACTTCTTGGTTTCGCGCCATTTTGACAGGCCATATTTTGGTAACCGAATATCCGATTAAAATAAAATTTTCAGTCTTGTAATCAGGAGAGAATGGACTCACATATTTCAATCAGACAAAAATCTATATCCAATAGCGTTACCTTAAAGCTAGCATTATAAGTGTCTCCTTAACTAATAACAAAAGGTCCCCAATGGTATCTTGGAGGCATTGTCTTTTTTAAAGACATTTCTTGTCCTTTATTTAGTTTTAGTGTAGTAAGAAGTGTTGAAATGTATACGCCATATTAAATATTATGTTCAAGAGTATACATAAGTAGTGCATGATACAGCTAATGTAGATTTTGTGAACATACTCTGCTGCCAGTACCCACTGGAAACTTTTGATTTGATTTATTTGGGTCTATGTTCCCCTTCCCTTCTTCAGGTTTGTGTGGTATATGGAGGCATTCTATTTATGGGCAGAGGTCTTAAGCAGAGAAGACATCTTACACTTCCCCCAATGCATTTCTTCCATTTCAATTTTTAACCCCCACACATGTGAGTCTTGATTCAAGCCCGTATCCACTCAGGGCCACATACTGTATGTTACGTGTGTAAGTAACAGCCAACGATGGTGATCGATTATCTAACAACGGGGATACCTCAAATATACGGTCTTGATCAACCTGTATTAAATCTCCGAGATTCCTGATTTTATGTAGACTACCAAATATAGAAAATAATGAGATGCCGCTGAATATTCATGACTTTAGCCATCCAATCATGTGCTGAGACCTTGTTTGTCATTTATTGTTTTGAAATGCAAGCACTCGCGCCAGTGGTGCATTTGCATATTTATATTATTTTTATTTACAAACCTTTGTTATTTACACACCTTTATGTGGGGCCACTTAAGTCGGCTCTAATGTTTTGCTTTGTACATGCAACAATGGCACAATAGTGGAAAAAGTACCTTGCATAGCATATCCAGATCTTGTAAAATATGTGTATTTCATGACATAAAACAACATGAAAACAAAGGGAACTTGTGCAAAGTAAGAGGAGTGTTATTTTGCCGTACTGACAGGCCTGATTATTCCCCGATTTAAATTGGTTTTCCGATTTTTTTTCTACTAAAAAATAAAAATTAAAAAAATAAATTTAAAAAAAAATGTTTTTTTTTTACATTTCTGGAAGTGGATGATGATATTTCATCATAAAAGAGCAAGAAAATTTTTGTTAGTGGGGAAATTAAGAAAGTGTTTAATTATAAACTTTTTAGGGGTTGCATGAATTAAAAATGAAAAACAATTTTAGAAAAAACCCATACAATTATATGCCTCGCCCTCAGAAACCTAATTTTTACCCTCTGATATGGCTAAAACCCAGGCCCCCTCGACCACCACCGGGCCGTTGCCCCTGGACCCCTCCGTTCGCCAACTTAAACCAAAACAGGTTTTTTTAGGACCACAATCAGGCCTGGTACTGAAGAGATGTATCATTGATTGCAAAGGATTATGGGAAGGGTAAAGATATCTTGTTTTGAATCCAGGATTTACACCAGATTTAGTTGATTTTGACACAATTGTGGGGGCTTAAATTGTTTTAACACATTGAAACATTTGGAAAACTTATTGTGTTCTAGATCTTTTGAATGTAAGAACATTGTGGCAGCTTTTATGTACAAATGTATACTCCACTTCGCGACCGCGATTTCGCAGGCCGCGAAGTAATTTGAGCTAAAATTTTACGACTTGCGCGAAGGAATTTCCTTCGCGGAGCAGGTTTCTTCGCTTCGCGGAGAGTTGGATTTGGGTCCACTTTTGGGGGGTAAGCCAGCGAAGTTTCTATATGAAAGCACAGAGCGGGCAACAATTCTTCGCGATACTCGGCGATATTTTGATGAAGTATACATGACCGTCTGCCGTATGCAGACTCCAAGTATTAGACGTACTATAATATTTGATGTGACATATCTACGTTATTTAATGTAGTCCCATTCTATTTCCAGTAATGTTTAAAATGGGGTGGGGGGGAAAAGACTATTTTTCTGCAAATTTCCTGTGAGATTTGCTAATTTTCAAATTGATTGGGGGTACGTGCCCCCATGCCCCTACTGAGTCAGTCAGTCAGTCATTCAATCACTTTAATTAAAGTGTATTAAGGTAGTCACGTACGGATAAGTGTGTCCAAGGCTTCAAGTATGGAAGAAAGAGTCCAAGAGACTACATACATGATTAAGGGATGTATAAATGACTGTACTGCACAATACAGGAAGTTATTCATTATCAGATATAACATTAAGATTTCTAAGCAGCTTTGTGAGTGACATTTAAAATGAAGTAATCTATCATGCTTAAGGATGTCACTCTCTATGCAAAAAAAAAAAAATCAATGCAAAAATGAAGCCATATTCCTCTTGCTGTTATATCTGATACAATAGTCTTTTGGGAAAATTTTTGATTCTTGTTTTAGGTCTTTATTTCATTGTCATCAATACTGGGGTGTTACAAACCCATGCAGATAGCCCTTTGTGTCCAGGATTATTTTGGTACCAAAACCTCAATATCACCAAAAATGCAGATAGCCCTTTGTTGCACTAAACCCTCGCTATGATCTCCCCTTATAATTTGGTTCGCTTCAAGTTTGGTAGTGACATCAGTGCTTTTTCGCGGTTGTGCCGCAAGCTGCCAACAAAGCGCTCCGGTCCGTGTGAGTGTACACTCTGCGTAATTAAATTTATGTGCACGATTCACTACTGCGGCTAGCAAAATACGCACCAAATTATACATGTAGACCTATAATCTCACTCAGATATTGATAATAGCTGCTAAGACCTGCGTCACTGCATCTAAAGATAGCCGATTCACCTACAAAGCCACCTGTAATGACCACTAAGCTGTATCAAGTCAAACCATTATCACATGATGTAATATAAGCAATATGTATCCTGTAGATCACTTCATATTCATTATACCAATTAATTATTATCTCATACCACAATGTACAATTCATGTGTGACAATTTACTTACATCATGAAATGTTTGTACTTTGATGCCTAGGTATGAGATTTGATTCCATGTCAAGTTAATGTCAATTATGATCTTGCATAAAACAATTTGGTAAGTGAACTGTGACTTTGAAGATTAAAATAAAATATGGAAGGTTGTTAAATGTAATAATGTTGCTTCAAACTTCCAGGTGCATAATTGGCTTAAATGGTAGCCTCATACCCAAATGCACATGTCAACTCCTCGGTAGATTGTTAAAGGCTAGCACAAGATCATGTAGGGTTCTAAATATCACAATTCTGCAGGTCAATCAGAAACAGGTCAATCCATTGCCATTACATTGTGTGTGTGTCATTGAACTGTGACAGGTAGGTGGATGCTGTAATTAAAAGTAATTAAAAGAAGCTATCTATACCTTTTAATTGACTACTTCAGATAAACTTTGTAGCTTGAATATCTGGAAACAAGGATACTTGACAGATATCATTGGACTGGTTAGCATTGGACTGCAAACATTTGTGTTACTGTCACTCTACAAGTGGTTGTCTACAAAGCTTCAGATACATGGGATAATTACTGGAAGATTTGTTCCTAAAGAAAGACCATTTTGGTGTACATGTGATAGTTACAGGAAGATTTGTGTCTAAAGAAAGACCATTTTGGTGTACATGTGATAGTTACTGGAAGATTTGTTCCTAAAGAAAGACCATTTTGGTGTATACGCATACTGTCTGCACGATTGGTGAAAACCGTTATCGCCTGGATTTTGCCTTCAGCTTCAGAGAAAGATCTTCAAGCTTTTATGATTTTGTGCTATACTGATGAAGAGTTTTTGAATTCCTGTTAGTGTAATAGGAACATCTAGCACTCATAGTATTCAATCATTTTAAAGACTTAAAAGTAGCAGTACATTGTACTGCATTGGATTTTCTACTGAACCAGATATTGCTTTAAGAAGACTTGGAACTTAAAGGTTGAGGTGTGATTCTGTAACAATTTGTCTGCACAACTAGGCTATACATGTATGACAACATTTTCAATGCGCCTTCAGTTTGCTGACATTATAAGTTTGATCTGTAGCTTGTGTTCTGCTTCAAACCTCTTGTGAGCTTCAGTACATGGTAAAGTGAACTAAAGTGAAGTTCCTGATTTTCACCCTTCACATTGAACTCTAAATTCCGGAATCATAGCTGCACATTTCACTTCAACTTCAGCGCATATCTTTTTATATATCATCTAGATAAGATACAACAGTGTGTTAATAACTGCCTTGATCAAGTACAAAGTCATGAACAATTCGCCACCTCGTCATAGTGAAAGCAAGCTGTTCAGAAAGAACTCCTTAAAACGTCTCAGTATACAACCAATCTTGCGAGCCTTCAACAAGCCAAGAACAAAACTGAGTAAGAAAAAGTCGGTTCATTTTGACATTGAACATGACAAAAATGAAGGAAAATATCCCAGCACTGAAAATGAAGATTCTAGTTCCAAGCCTATAGACTCTGGTACCCAGCCTGTTGATAAAGAGTCTGGTTCCCAGTCGTTTATATTGCATACACGTGCTGTACGTCATGATGGCAGTGATCAAGAACCATCAAAGTCAGTGTACACAAAAGCAAAATTAAAGCATTATGTAGTGGACAACAGAAGAAGCCTATCATTGCCTGATATTTCAGAACAGAATGTCAAGCCATTTGACGGTGTTGTAGAAAGCCATACAGCTGAAAAACCATGTCCTTCTAAGAATTCTGCTAAAAAACAACAACTGCGAAGTAGAGATATGTGTAGTGGTATTGATTTGACGGAGCCACCGTATGCAAAAATCCAGAAGCATCGTTATTTGCGCAGATTCAGAAGTAACTCATTACCTGATATTTCAGAGGAAATTATCAATCCCTATGCACCTGTGGTAGAAAGATCATCACCCAAGTGTCTGCCTACCAATGAGCCACTCTATGTGGAAGTTGAAGAACAACGTCAAACTCGAGTTCCTAGAGAAAGAAGTAAATCTTTACCTGACATTTCCGAAGAGAATTCCATGGCATACGAGACAGTGAAGGAAAGGTTACGGCCTAAGGCGTGTCTTCCTGAAGAGCCGATATATGAAGAGGTGCATGAACATCATTTAGCAGTTAGAAATAGAAGTCGGTCTTTGCCTGATGTTTTAGAGCAGATGGTCAAGCCATCTGAGGATGTGGAAGGAAGACCATCATTGAAGAGTTGCATTCCAGAAGATGATCCTATGATTCAAAAAGACGTTCCTGTGTATGCAAAAGTGCAGAAACAGTCTTCGTCTACACAAAATATTGAGCTATCCAGTGAAATGGAAGATAAATCATTGCCCGGAAGTTATTGCCTACCGAAAATTGAAACCACAGCTCAGCAGCTTACTCAAAATAGTGATTACAGCAATGAAGCATTGAGGCAATTAGCACAACCAGAAGTCACCAAGTTGTATGGAAATAGTAAGGAATTGTCAGAGCCAGAATTTGCCGATTCATTGAAGCAGAGCATAGTGCAAAGTGAAAGAAGATGTTCATTTTCTGCCAGTTCTTCTACCAAGCTATCAGAAGTTGACCGTAGGGGATTCCGACCATTCCATCCAGGAAATGTTAGCCTTCCACAGGGTAGTGATCAGGGTATTGAAAGTGAGTTGTATAGATCAATAGGAGACATAACCGAGGAGCATAAAGATGAAATAAAACGATACATGCCAGAATTAGAAGATACAATAAAGAAACATAGCGGTCGTAGAGGAAGAAGTAATTCTGTGTCTCACGTCAGGCATCAGAGTATCAGACCATCGGAGGTTGCAAGAGGAAGATCACTGCCTCGGAATTGCAACCCATCACATTATGACTCCGGCTTCTATACTAGTAGAAGAGTATCAACACCAGAGATTCAAGTCGTGAATGTGAATGAAAGGAGCAAACCAAAAGCAAAGTTGACTGGAGCAGTGAAGCATCATATTGTTCAGAGAGAAAGAAGCAATTCACTGTGTAACATTCCAAAACAGAGGGTGAAACCATGGGGATACAGTAGAGGTAGCTCACAGCCAAGAGCTCAAACAAGCGATCAGGGCTCCCAAAATGCAATGGACACATCAAGAACAGACTCAGAAGATGAGTATGGAAATGGAAAAAGAGTGGCTTTGTATACTAAAGCCTCCAATGTTAGGAATGATGCAAAAACTAAATTATTGGAAGTGTTAAAACAACGTATGGGACAACGAGAGCGAAGCAATTCCATGTCTGTTATTTCAGCACAGAGTGCAATGTCAGCTGTAGCAACCAAAAGTAGGTCATTGCCAAGGAACTGTAGCCTTCTACAATATGAAGACCAGTCCACAAATGCTAGAGAAGATTTAATGACCCCTGATATGGCAGAACAGAATCATCGGTTAAGTTCAAGAAATCGAAGTAATTCTATGTCAGCTCTTTTAGTACCAACTACAAGGCCTTCAGAAGATCTGAATTTCCAGTGGAATGATGATTCCAGTGAAGCATCATCAGCACCAGAATTGGCATATGTTGTGAAGCATCGGTTGAAGTGCAGGGAGAGAAGCCAGTCCATGTCTAGCATTGCACAGAGAATGAAGCCCTCACAGGATCTCAAGAGCAGGCCTTACCAAGAGAATGAAAGCTGTCCACAACATAGAAACCAGTCCAATGCAAAAGGACCTGAATCTGAAACAGTCCTGAATCAGCCTGTAGCTCAAAGAGAAAGAAGTCTGTCCATGTCCAGCCTGACACATAAGATATCAGATAGGGCTATCGACCAAAATGGGAATTTTTGTCAAGACGATACCTATCATAATCCAAACAAAGCTTCAAGAGCTCTAGCTTCAGACACAGCCAAATTCTCAGCAGATAAAAGAAGTAAATCAAAAGTAAAGCTAATGGAAGTATTGAAGCATTGTGTGGCTGAGAGACAAAGAAGTAATTCTATGTGTCAGAGTCCAAGATGGATGGTCAAACCATCAGAAAATAGCAGCAAAGGTAGATCATTCCCAAGAGAGTCTACCCATCCAGAACATGAGATTCAGTCCAGTGATAATGAAGAAAATAGATCAAAACCAGAATTTGGATGTGATGAAAATCATCAGAGAGTTAGTAGAGAAAGAAGTTTTTCCATGTCAAGCTTGGTACAAAGAATCAAGCCATCAGAAGTTGCAAAAGTGGGTGCTCTACCTAGAAATGATTATCTATCAAGGAGTACAGCATCTAGTATGGCAAGTGGGGAAATGGCATCAACACCAACGCTTGCAGATGATTTGAATGGACAAAAGGAATCAAAAAGAAAATTAGTGGATGTACTGAAGCATTGTGCAGCACAAAGACAAAGAAGTAATTCTGTGGTTGGTATTCCAAGGCTGAGTTTCAAAGCATTGGAGCCATCTTCTCAGACTGGTCAGAGTGGTTTAGTGCCAAGGAGCTTCATTGGTCCGCAAAGTAGAATTCAGCCTAAGGAGAGTCGTAAAGGGAAACCAGAATTCAGTGACTTTTTAAAGCAGCATCTAACACATGGGGATAGGAGTAATTCACAGTCAAATATTTTGGAAAATTGTATTAGACCATCGCAGTTTATCAAAGGCAGATCGCTTCCTAGACCTAATAACCTTCCGCTATTTAGTGACTCGTCCAATGAGACTGATAGCGATGAATTCAGACAAAAAGGCAGATCGCTTCCTAGACCCAGTAACCTTCCACTATTTAGTGACTCGTCCAACGAGACTGATAGCGATGATTCCAGACAAGAATGGGAACAAATCCCAGGGCATCCTTTCGCTGGAAGAAAAAGAAGTCGGTCTCTCTCTAGTTTATATGCACAAAACATGCAACCTTCGAGCGATGGGAAGTTAGAATCACTCCCAAGGAGTGGTAGCCCTTTCCCAAATGGAGTGAGAAATGGCGCACCAACGCCTTATAAACCGACCAGATGTGTTGTTGGGATACCAAAGGAGTCAACTCCAGCTGTGAGGAAGGACAAAGGAGAGCATGTTGTGAAACAAGAGGTATGTGAAATGAAGTTACATTGCAAGTTACGAACAGGTGCCTACAGGCCAACCCCCTCCCCCCCAAAAAAAGTGTTTTTATGCTCTTTTTTTGAGGGGGGGTCAAAAAAGGTCCACTTTTCACAATTTTGCCCCTCCTTGTTGTTCAACAAAATTCTACTTTTTCAAAATCTGTATCCCAAAAAAATCCTGCATATGGGCCTGATTGCAAGTTACAAATAAACGAGTAAACACAACTACCAGTCGAAATTTGAAAAACGTTTTGGGCCAATCCAGCAAATGTTTGAATCCCCCCTTAAAAATCCGGGTGCCGCCACTGGTTATAATAAAAGGAACCAAGTGTCATACTGGCATATATGCAATGCATGATTTCGTAGAACAGTCTTTTAACTGTGAGGCAAGCATGGAATTGATCTTTAAGTATATTTGAAGGCATGAATATTACATTATAATTCTTTGTATTGATTTTGATATATGCTATTTGTACTTTTGTAGTAACCTATAGTACAACATGTATGCATGTAGGTGTTAAAACATATTTATCAGCATCAATAGACATTGTCAAACCATACCAAATTTCGGTTCCATGCACACAATCTAGCCCATGCTATTTAAATCTGTTCCGTTCATTGATTTACCAGCCAGCAAATTTACATCCAATTTTCCATCCGATTAGAGAGTAAATTGTACATCATTGAACAATTTGAATCGCATTATTGTAGATAGCAGCAGGGTGAAAATATGCCTTTAACTGATGGTGAAGTTCAAGATCAAATAGGCCTGGCTTTTTACATGTTATATTAAATGCATTTGCATTTGTACAATTGGAAACTTAAAAAAAGAAATTATGAAAGCTTAAATTTGTATTGTGAAGCACATGCTTATTGCTTAGGCAGAAAAAACGGATTGTTTGCTTGTCCTCCACTGACTGAGTGCTGACCAAAATCTGGAAAAAAGTTTTTTTGTTGTTTTACTGTACAAATGAATACCGACCCTAATTTGGTAAATTCCAGAAAAAGGTTTTTTTTCATCATACATTTTTGACATCCACATCCTGAAAAGTTGTTTTTTCAAATTGCAAATTTTCATTGGGCCAAAAGTATACAGTCTCTGAGCAAACACTGATGATTAGCACATTATTGTAATGGGCTGTGCAATAATTATGTGCACCCCAGGGTGGTGAATTCTCAAAATGGTCTGCCAAAAATTGCTTCCCCCCCCTCTTTGACGTGCCACAAAATCTTTGGCCCCTTAAATCTGGCAAGTAATTGATGATTTTTCTGAATTCAGAATTTTTTTCTGTCAAAATCAATCAATTTTGGCCAAAAGCACATTTAGGAAAATTAAAAAATAAATGACCCCCCAAAAATAAAATCTGGGTCACCTAATGAATAATAATATATATTTTGAAGTGAAAATACTGGCAGTAAAAATACAGAGTTAGAGACATGCATACCAATTGGGTGGCAGATTTTCATGAAGTTGTTAAAATGTTCATGGTTCACCTGATTACCAGGCGTTTTGATTGATTGCGCTATACAAAATGTGAAGTCATGTGACTAATCACATGTTTACATAGCATGTTATGACTGACCTCAATATTAGTAAATAATACTAAGGATTGTTGTCAATATTAGCAAGGTGGTTCATATTTTTCCAAAATGTTTTTATAAACTTCAGTGTATAGTTCTAACTATAGAAAATCACTATGGTGGTTGTTGAATTTGATCAGTTGGATGTTTTGGCAGAGAATATATCTTCCCTTAATATATAGCCATCAGTTATGACTTTCAGAACAATTAAATTTGTTTATGCTAGCATTGATGTTTGTTTGTTTACCTTATGGCAAATACATGGTCGAGGCCCATAATGCATTTCTCCCATTAAAATTTTTTGAACTGAATTGTAATCTGCAACATTGGTTGAGAGTGCCAAATGTACATGTAGGCCTACATGTATTTCAATAATAGAGCACATTCAGATCTTGCAAAATATGTTTACTTCTTGACCCTTGACCTAGCGACCCTTGTTTAGCCAGTCTATTCTCAACATGAAAACAAACAATACATGTACAAAGTAATGGGAGTGTCATTTGATGCACCGAGGTGACATATGTTGCAAAGGATTCTGGGAAGGGCAAGATATCTTCTCTAGTTGAAACCTATGGTGGAGTAGGTAGGCATTGAACTATTTTGTACAGAAAATCTCTGATTTTGCTTTTAATTTTAAACAACTTTTCTCATCAAAATATGAGGACTGTGATCGCAGATATTTGAACATCCAATAATAATGTGTGATCACAGATGACAGATATGTGAACATCCGATATATTTAGTGTGGTGCTGCATGTACATCTTGCAGTCATTATAGAGCATTCATTCATTCAGTGTCTCTCCTCCCATAGGTAATATTAACATTCTCAGACACATTCCCTCACTGTAAACACTATAGGTGTGTTCAGATGCTCATAGAATTCTTGATGTTCGGTGTACTCAAGAAATGCAATTCTTGTGTCAATGCCCGACTGTGTCTATCTGACTCCTTTGTAGGCTAGAATCCACGTAACTTTTTTGTTCATCTTTTATCCTTTTTTGTTCCTTCTTTGTCTCCCGACAGCGAAAAGCATGGCAAGTTTTTGCTCAATAATTGCGTTTGCTCAAGGAAAAAAGTGCTCCATGTGGACACGCCTAATATGGGCCAAAATGATCTCATTTCCAATGACATAGTTCTATCAAGAGTGACAATTTGACCTCATGTTGGAGGGGATGAGTTTGTATAACTATACATACAAAGGTCTTTCAGAGAATGTACAAGTGTTGGCATATTGTAGAGCATGATATTTTCAGCTGCATTAAAGTTTTTGCGACATTTGTACATTTCCTGAAAGGCCTATAGGAAGAAAAAATATTGGCGTACATGAGAAGTTTGCGTTTTGAGTGCACTTGCAAAATATCATGCTTATGAAAAGTTCATGCTTTATACAGTTAATCCAGATATTGTGAATTATGCATAATAGGCCTAATTATGAAATTATCTGATGTTTATTTTTGATAGGCCTGTTATCGACACAGATTTCTATTCTAATTCAACACTTCGTCAGGGAAAAAAATATGACAATCGACACGTGTTGAAACTTGTTTCATTGAGATTTAAAAATGCTGAAAAAAATCAATAGATCAGCTTAAAATCACGCCGATATGAGTTACGATTGCCGATGACTTCCGGTGTAAACATACTTCCTGGTTCGATTTCTAGATCCGGGTTCGGGTCAACATCGGGAGGTAATCTTTGACTTTCCGATGAAAACATGATTGTACAGTAAGCTTATTTGGATAATAGCAACGGAATTTCATTTTTTTTCTTTTTGATATAACGGGTGTCGTAAAATGTCAAAACAGACAATTTATTTTGACATGTCAGATTTAGGGTCATATCGATGATAATACGACACATACAACAGTCGATAGCAGGCCTAATTTTTGAAAATACATTCAAATACATACAAATGAATAGGAAACCAATATTACAAAAATTGATTTGCTTCAGGGCCAAAATAATAACTGCATTTAATTTGTATCTGTTTACAGACTTATTTTAAGGCATAAGCTAATCCGGCATATCCTGAACTTTTACCACAATGCTAATGAGTATGACAATCGACACGTGTTGAAACTTGTTTCATTGAGATTTAAAAATGCTGAAAAAAATCAATAGATCAGCTTAAAATCACGCCGATATGAGTTACGATTGCCGATGACTTCCGGTGTAAACATACTTCCTGGTTCGTTCTAGATCCGGGTTCGGGTCAACATCGGGAGGTAATCTTTGACTTTCCGATGAAAACATGATTGTACAGTAAGCTTATTTGGATAATAGCAACGGAATTTCATTTTTTTTCTTTTTGATATAACGGGTGTCGTAAAATGTCAAAACAGACAATTTATTTTGACATGTCAGATTTAGGGTCATATCGACGATAATACGACACATACAACAGTCGATAGCAGGCCTAATTTTTGAAAATACATTCAAATACATACAAATGAATAGGAAACCAATATTACAAAAATTGATTTGCTTCAGGGCCAAAATAATAACTGCATTTAATTTGTATCTGTTTACAGACTTATTTTAAGGCATAAGCTAATCCGGCATATCCTGAACTTTTACCACAATGCTAATGAGTAGACCTAAGTGGCACCATATATCTGTAGCGTGGCACTGAAGTTATGCAATAAGACCTATGGTGTGTTTTTTCTTCTCTTCCGAATTTGACATTAAAAAAAATATTCTAATTCAGCAGCAAAAGAGCCCGGCTAAAGACTTTAGAAACATGTTAAAACAGGACATAAAGGGATACAATATTAAAACCATTTCATACCATATTTACCCATTTTGGCTAATTAATCCGTTTTCTAAGATTTCTCCACTGTAAATAAAAAAAAGTTTTTCCAATCGGCCAAAAAAGTTTTTCCAATCGGCCTACCCTCCTCCAGAAAAAGTGTTTTTTGTAATCCTAAAGCAAAAATATATAAGAAATTATACAAATTAAACAAAAAAATAATTCAAAAAATTGTTTGGGTTGTCTGATGGTTTTTCGCTAGATCAATGATATTCTTTTACTGAATGAACTAGGAGGGTCAGGTACATGTAGGAACAGGCAGGATTTCATTTGGCGGGGTGCTGATTTTGAACAAGTGGATTTTTTTCTAAGTGAAAAGTGGACAAAATTTGAACCTTTTTTGTCCAAAAAGCATAAAAAAAACAGATTTTTTCCCTTGCATGCTATGCAAATTCTAAAATTTGGGGACTTTTTGTATACTTTTTCAAATTGGGGGGTTGCACCCTGCACACGGCCTGTGTAGGAGCATGGAAGTATGGAATAAGGCATTAACAAAAATCATGATAGTGACTTGTGAGTGTGGGAAGGGAAAAAGAAACATTCTATGTGAAGGCGTATTTGTTTTCATATTGCAGTGATAGAACCAGGACATTACCCCATGTTTTTCTCTCATTTGTGGGATTTATTCCAATAAGTGCAATAAGTTTTGATTCTAAGTTGTTTTGTTAATCCCCAAAATTTCTGTGGGAGTAGATGATATGAATTAAGGGGTAAGGTTCAAGGCTTATATCCATTATTCTCATCAAATTCAACCCACCTAGGAAAACATGGTGATGTTCCGCTTGATTTGGGATTGCTATGCTGGGTTCTCTGTAATTTAAAGGTTTTATTTAGCCATTCCAATTGTCATTCTTGCCCCCTTACATGTAGTTGGATATTGTTATTGTCAACATCACCCCACTTTGCCATAGCTGAGATTTCTGTTATACAAAAGTAGCAGGGCATATATTTGTTGCCTGTTTGCGAGAATCAAAAACCATCCGTGTCGCTTCGCTTACTACATTAGAAATTTATTCTCGCAACGAATGTTACGAGAATCATTACGAGAATTGATTCAGAATTGAGGCCCTGAGTAGAAAATAGTAGATTGCATTTTCTCACCCTATTCCTTTTTAAAGGAATTTTATTATTCTTTCATTTTCTACTCAGATCAGTAAACCTCAGATGTTGCATTTTATGAAGTTCTTTTATCCCAGCCACATCCCTTCATCCACTTTCCGCTATTAGAGTTCAAACTGTTTCTGTGTTCCAATCCAGGCATTCCAAGTGTCAACTGCTGACGGAAAATTGCTTAGGGGATAAATACACATCAAGCAAAGATAGTTTTTTAGAATGCAAGGGATTTGATCTAATGTATAGGTATCACCAACCATCTTAAATACATATTTCAATCTTTGTTTTTATATTTTGTTCAAATGTTGCAAGCAGAGACGAGACATATCAGGAGGAAAACAGTCAAAATTACCTTTTGTAAATAGATTTTTTCAGTAATATAAGCCAGCTTGTCAAGAACAGGAGCACAGTTTTTCAAAGTGATGTATTTTTCACTGGTGTTGCTAGCTTTTTGATCAGTTTTTATTAATGATTGTCATGTAATAAATTAATATCTAATGATAGATCCTATTTTTCTCATCAACATATTGAAATTAGGAGTTCCATATTGAACATGGTATACCACAGTTTAGACTAATTCGACAGTTTTTTGAATATTTGGAAATGTACCGATTTGGAATGCATATTTGTCCTGATGACCTTATAAAAATGGTTGACAAGCCTTTAATAAATTTCAAAGGGGGTGGGGACTTTTGCATAAAAAATATGTATTTTTGCAATAGATGGTGAGAATCACTGATGCGGATACGTGGATAGTCCATACCATGACCAGAACGTTCAAACCCTAACCTTTTGAGTTATGATTGTTGAATAGAGGGTTATTGAACTTTGCCAATGAAAATACCTCATAGTGCCTATGTTTACTGTTTAAAAAGTACTCAAAGTCATCCAGTTCATCAAATTTTAGATGGAGATACTATGTTATTACTGATTATTGATCACATGTTACTATTGAGCAGGGTAAAGTCAAACAGATTCTTGTTTTTGAGAAGTTTGTTTTCAATCATACGATCATGACGATGAGGATAGAAACAGATTTTCAATGATGCACAGGGTGTATATTGATTACAATGTTACCATGATGTTGTAATGACATAAGGATGTCAAAAATGAGCGTTCTTGGCATTGAGGGCTCACTCTTGACATCAGGATGTTTATTTAGTTGACATTCACAGGATATAAGTTTCATTTTTCAGTTGTTGTAACATTTAATGGAAGAAGTCATAGAAGATACCGCACACTTCCCAGAATACTTTGCAACACGATACATCACCTCATTTCATCAAATGACACTCCCCTTACTTTGTGCAGGTTCCCTTTGTTTTCATTTTGAGAGTAGACTGGCCAAACATGGGTCGATAGTCAAGAAATAAACATATCTTGCAAGATCTGAAGGTCCTTTCATTCAGGTCACTATCTACCCATATTGCACTAGATAGCAAATCAGTACAGAAAATTGAAATGGAAGAAATGCATTGTGGGAAGTGTAAGATATTATCTCTGAGTGTGACCTGAATTACAGTGTAAAGTTTGACAGCTCTTGTCATGAATATTGCAGTGTTAATTCTGTGAGGGATGGCAACACTTGAGATTTTATACCTTCAGTCAAAGAGCAGAGAGGTTATTCCAAACTTATTTTTTAAATGGTTTCATCACCATCAAAAAATTTGTAAAATTACTTAAAATTTGTAATTAAAATCCATATTTCTGAATGTCATAGAGTGATATTGCATTGCATTTGATGAAATTCTATGATACTCCTTATCAGATTTGAGTGGTTATATTTTAGAATTAAAATCATTAAAATAAAAAAATTTTACAATACGTAAAAATCTTTTAAATCTATACAGACATCAGACATGCCTAGTATTGGTTCAGCACCGGGGTTCATCAGTACTTCTTAATTCAGATACAAATAAATAAGAATGTCCTAACATCCAGTTCTAAAAATATGTAGAATATGGCAGGTTCTGTTATGAATATTCTATTTGAAGCTTATGTGACAGAAATCCTATCCTATGGTCTGTCAAAATGATGCCATTGGGAATCTCTGTGTTTGGTTCAATTCCTGCATAAATGATAACAGTGTCATAATATAATATTAACACTTGAGGCATCACCATCATTTCGCTTTTATTTTTAGGCACGTGTTATGTCAAATTTCATAACTATTTTTACTCCAGCGGGTTTTATTGAGAATAGTCAGCATATTTTCACCGACTGTGTAGCTGTAGGTGACGAATTGTATTACTTTTATGGCACACGAGTTGCTCACCTCAACGATGTCGTAGTAGGTACGAGCCCGCTAGGCGTCCCTGTTAACGTAGCGTTAAACTTAGCATGGTTTTCACCGTGGGGTGCGTTGGAAAGGTGCTACTGCAGGTCAAGTTCAGGTTGAATTTTCATACCTCTGTAATTTTCACAAAAATATTTCCATTGCATTTACAAAAAAAATTGTATGTTAAAAACCTTGAATGAGAAGATGAATACATGTATGAAAACGTGTGAACTTGGTATTGAGGATAGAATTGTTGGTCGAAGCAGCCAAAACATTGATTTTCATTATCTAAATCAAAAGTGTTGTTGTTTCAGCCCTCTTTACAACATACCTCAAGAACCACAGGACCTACAAAAGTGTATCTGTGATATTTGAATTCTTCTACCCACTCGCTATGAAATGATCAATGCAATTTTTGCCACAGCTCTCTACCATTCACAAGATGCTGTGAACTACCAAATCACAACGGTTTAAAATAGTTGCTAACCAGCATGAAAATTGTATCTGTCGAAAAACAGGTACCTCATTCCAGTTCCCCAGTTAGTGATTTGCATTAGATTGCTGTTATACATGTAACACACTCATTATAAGAATTGGTGTTAGTTTTCACTCTATGGTTAGTTGGTTCAATTAATTGCCATGTCTACATAGTGTTAAATTAAAAGTACTATTTACTAGTAGATCACTTTCGTGGTTCGTAAATGCATAGAGTTTGGGTTTGATGGTTGGTAAGCATGAAGTCATTGCTTAAGATGTCAGGGGAGTAAGTCCATATACCCTATATTTTCTTGTCATTAGTTTTCCCTTAAATTCCCAGTTCACATCCTACAACACATGTTTTTGACCCATGTCCAAAAATTTACCAAATACTAAAATTTGACTTTTCTTTGCCAGTTTGAACTAACTAAAGGATTACAATTTAGCTACCGGTATATGTTTCATTTGGCAAAACATGGTAATATAATTTTTCAATCCACCCAAAAAATTAGTGCTGTATTTTTCTGGAATGGGGAGTAAGACTTGCTCACCTCCGATCTCCCCAACCCATTCCATATGAAATAAGCATGTGCTATTCCTGGGGAGATGTTAATTCTGATAAAATTTACCCATTCATGTTTTTACATTGGTCATTTGGTGTAGCAGAGATAAATACAGGAAAAATATTATGTACAGAAAATCTCTAATTATATTTTTACTTTATGTACTCTCTCATATTCCCCACTATTGCCTGATTTATTGACCTCTAAGAACTATTATGATTGGTTGCAAAGCGTTGTATATTACGAATTGAGCCAATCAAAGACATGGTAATAAGAATACTAGTACTAGTAGTTTGTAGGGCTGAAGGGAAAACTTGCTTAGAAAGCTAAAAGCTTGATTTTGATTGGTTATTCATGATTATAATCATATTGTTAACCAATCATGGGCACTGTAAGAAATATCAGCTTGTATTCATCAGTACTTCACGTGATAGTTCTGATTTTTCACAAGGGAATAGCCATGCAACATTTGACTTAAATTCAAGGTTGATAAATTGTTTTATTTGTGAACAAAAAATTTCCAACGATTTGAACTAAACACAGCTTAATGCTCTAATGATCAAATCTTGACAGACAATGGAAAAGTAAAGATTAATTCACCCTGTGTCAATTGTCAGTCAATTATACCAAACAATCATGATTTTTATTTGTACAATAAATGAACTTTGAATGAAGAATAATAAAACCACAAAAGCGTCTTCTTCAGACTTTAATTTTGAGCAAAATCTGTGAGCCGTATATACCAATTCTATACATCTTTATGCATTTGTAGAATGGTTTAATAAATTTGGTTTGTTACAAAAAGGGTGCACATCTTTCGTTTTGGGGTTTTTTTCAGCTCTCAAGTCACAATATATATTCGGGGAAAAACAATGATTTACCGGTACCTATTTATTCACCATAAAAATCAAAGCTGAGAAAAAATCTTTGGGGTTCAAAAAGTTCAAAATCTGAAAAGTACCAAGCACAAGGATTGACTTGTTGGTCAAGTGAATTTTGTTTGTCCTATTTTTAAATATCATTCCAAATCTTGAGTATATGCTGAAATTTTGCTATAATTTTCACTTTTTTGTGTTACTTAAATTAAATGATTGGTTATCAGAATGAAACATGTCTTTTCCAAAAATTAGACTGCAAAAACTGAAATTAGTCTTGGTACAAGTCTTTGGGCTTGACTGTCACAGCATACGAAAAACACCCTAAAAACACATGTTTTTGGCCCTTATTTCAAAAAATTGAACAAATATTCAAATTTAACTTTTATTGCTAGTTAGGACTAAATAAAGGATTAGGATTTAGCCATATTTCATTTGGCAAAATAGGATAATATTTTTTTAATCCCAAAAAAATAGTTCTGTATTTTTCTGGAATAGGGAATAACTCTTGTTGGCCACATATCATATGAAATATTTTCTATGGTAAACAGAAAAGGAGGTTATACCAATGGTTAAGCTTGCTCAAATAATTTGGTTTATTCATCTCATTGGTTTTGTGTAACTACTGAAAGCACACTATTATCGCATGCAATTTTCACAATGGTGAAGAAACCCTCTTTTTACAGCATGGAATTTTTGCAAATTAATCAATTTCTTTGGGTGCCTGTAGGTGAATGAAATATTGCCAAGCATGATAATTCCGCCAAACCTTTTGTTACTGTTCATGAACATTTCATTCTTTATACCGTAAAACCATTCAAAATAATAATAATTTGGTTCATTCATTGCTTTTATCACTTAGAAAATGTGTGCAACAAACCTGATGAAACTGCTCATTGAAATGGAAAAGTAATGGCAAAATCATATCATGTGCTCTATTACATGAAAAAGTCCACAGCACAGGTCAGCTTCATAAAAAATGGGTTAAATTTGTTTACATATAATAATGTATATGGTGCATGTATTAATCCAACCATTGATTTTGCTTAAAATAATATAAATGCTACAATTTAATTAAACAATTCTCAACCTAAAAAAAGGGGAACATGAACAAAGAAATATAGGAGTGTCATTTGATCAGGTGGGGGGGGGGGGTACTCACTACTCAGTACAAATGACCATACAGGTACATGCTGCAAACATGCTGCAAACATGTGTCGCATTTTCAACCTTTAGGTATATCAGTGACCCCTTTTTCCAGGCCAATTTTGGTATATGGATGGGTCCTTCTTTTCAAACTTTTCTTAATTTTTTTGGAAAATAGCCCAATTTTGCCTCGCTGTAGCCAACACTTTTGGAAATTAAAAAAAATTTAGTCAATCTGTGTTAAATTTGGCTGTAAGTTTTGAATTTTGGTATATCGATGGGTCCAAATTTCTTGAAAAATTGGTATATTGATGGGTCCCCTTTCAAATTCTCAACGGCACCCTACCGTAACCAAAATTGAGTACCCCCCTGGCATTTGATGAAATGAGGTGATGCATCATGTTGCAAAGGATTCTGGGAAGGGTAAGATATCTTCTCCACCTAGTACTAGTGATGATCTAATTATTGTATTTACGCCCTCATAGTAAAATTATGTGATTGTGTAAATGTACTTCTGTATAGAGGGCAGGCTATCTTGTCACTGTCATAAAGGTCTCTTGTTGCTTTTTACAGCTTATTAATATTATGAACTGATGGCTCTGTTGTTTTATTTAGGCCTACTGTCCAGAGAAGGAGTGAAACCTCACGCTTCATGCTCTGTCCAGCACTTTGGGATGGCCTCACTCTTTGCATTCGCCTGCAGCAGATGCAGTTTTTGTAGGGATAAATGTGACTTTGTAAATCTTGAAATGAATAATTACCCCAATTAGCTCTCCATGCAATACGTACACAACCTGTCAAATGTGAGCACAAGTCCAAGAACGAGTCAAGCTTCACGCCTCGTCTTGGTCCCGGGTCATGGTTGGGACCCGCGGGACAGGGAGCTGGTTAAAGAGCATATGTTATATGATCACTTGTTCTTGGTCATACCACTGTTGCGGAGATCATCTGCTCTTCATCTCAACCAGTTCAAAAGGGACAATTGTTCTAAGGGCAGAGGGGATATAATCACATCCCCACTAAATTTGAAATCCTAAAAATAAATATAACCACCGAAAATTCAGATTTGGTTTGCCCCTCCCTAAATTCTAATGCATATGCATTGCACAGCCACTGTGCTGTATACAGCCTGTCTCAAAATAAATTGTGCAAGTGAAAAGCGCCCTCTTTGGCAATTAGAAAATACCGGTGTGACATGATGCTTACATCAACGTCAAGGGCACAGTCCTATAAGTGTGCAATATTTGTTTGTCTTTTAACATGTCTTGAATGATAAATAGAACAGTATTTACCATGATAAAATCATTGACATGCACATGTAGTTAAATTTGCAGCAGAATGTGAAATATATATTTATCGTTTAATTTGTCGTAAGTGGAAAAAGAGAATCATTATACCTTTATCATGATAACACACTAAAACAATTTTGTATTGTTGTGTAATTGATACATTCTTTTGATTTCACAAAGGAACTCTTGATAAACTTGATGCTATCATTGATTTACATGTAGAGCTCTCTTCCCTAGTAAAAGTGGCACAATTGTGACTTTACCCTTTCGTTGTTAAGTAAGCATATCTCGAGATTAAAACAAGCAAATTGAACTGACTAAACGGCATTTGAGAGCTAAGACTATGCCCTTGACGTTGATGTAAGCATTATGTCACAACGGTATTTTCTAATTGCCACAAAGGGCGCTTGATGTAAGCATTATGTCACAACGGTATTTTCTAATTGCCACAAAGGGCGCTTTTCACTTGCACAATTTTTTTTGAGACAGGCTGTATAGTATCTTTCTGTTGATATGAGCATTTAATATCAAAGTTGTGTTGTTCACAGGTTAATATAGTTCACTTAATTCAAGACTGTTCGATTATTATTAATAAATTTACAGCTAAACAAGCTAGCGTCTGATCCAGTATGTCTGATGCTGACATTCAATTAACAAATTAAGTGGTATAAAATTACACCTGGTTTGCAAGTGTAATTGACTCTAGTGTATAACACGGGGTATTATACACTGGTTGAACAGTGGCAGAGATAGTACATGCTATAGACCAGGTTAGTGATTTAATCAATATAAACAATTAATATGCTCGTTAGACCAGTTAATTCTAATTACACTATCAGGGAAATGGGGATGCTATTGGTTAATTGTGTGATCAATCTTGTTAGTGGAATGCTACAATATGCATTGTGCTGCAATGTTTGGTAAGGGGTACAATGCGCATGATGAGTGCATTGGGAATTCATTGGGATTGGTAAAAAATACATAGGCCTAGTGCTTTACATACCTTTGCAAAAAAATGTCTTATTTTTCATATACCCAATGCTGGTACTTCAATAGGTAATTATGCCTGTTAGGGTCTGCGCAATAATTATGAGCCCTATGGATGGTGGGGGCAAAGATTTTTGGCAGGCCGTTGGGCAATCAAATTTTGGCAGGCAGAGAGGGCAAGCAATTTTTGGCACACATATATTTACGGGGCACCTTTTAAATAACATGCTCTAAAAAGGCTTAGCAAACCACTACAGAAACATTAAAATACTAGTACCCGGTATGCAACATTTCTTGCTCAGTCCCTACACTCTCATCATATGTATAGACCATTTAAAGTTTACAAATTGGGAACCCAAAAATTTGGCACGTGCAAAGGGGGGTGGGGAAAAGATTTTTTGGCAGACCGAGGAGCAATTGTTTTGTCATGCCATTACAAATTTTTCAAAATCTTGGGCAAGGATGAGAAATGAGTATATCTTTTTTACTTGACCTTACATGCAAACAGCAGAAATGATGGCCAGGGTGTGCTATTTGATGATGGTTAACCTACTCCTTGTGTTTTGTAACCAATTCAATTTCAGAGTGCTCAGAATTCTTTGTTGATAAGATGATCAATTGAATTCAATCAGGGCAAGTTCACAAAAGCTTCTTGACCTTCAAGAAATAAGGCTTACTAAAAGGACTACTAAAATTGCTATCAACCAACAACCGAAGCCGAAGCCAACAGATAGAAATAATTTGTTAGAATTCTAAAATTCAAGTCAGAAAGTGCCTTAGAAATAATTATTTTGAATCATTTGATTTCTATAAAGAAATAAGAAAAATTACTGATTTTTTTTTATATAAAACTGGCACAGTGATCGATTTATGCAAATTATGCAAAAATACAAATAAATGAAGTCTCTTTTTGGGATTTATTGTGATTTTCCATGATAATTTTCCGGACATCATAATTTTCCATGCATCGTCAGCAGCCTGTTTTTAACTAAAGCAATCATTGGGATATTATATTTTTAAAAAGCCTCATTCTGAATAAATTATGTTATACATTTTCTTTTTCCATATCTTTTAAACTGTAAACTGTAAACTTGTTGAAATGCTTTAAAAAATATAATTATGTTTAACTCATATGACGTGTTGATTTTACCATCTTTTTTTTTTATAAGAACATATTTTGCCATATTTTTTCTAAAAAATTTGCACTTGATGGTCTCTTTTGGTCAATTATGTATGCAAATTCACTTAGCTTTGTCTGACTAATTTTACCACTGAGAATATAATAATATTTTTGCTGTCTGTCATATGTTGTATTTTGCTCTAGCTATGTTATCCAATAAATAAAGCAGTGTATAGGCAAATATGAGACAATTATCTTGTAAATGAATGAACACACATCTATTGATTGCTGCAACCAGGTTCAAATCAATATCACAAAAAGGTGACAATTTCAAAATATTCAAATTGTTTTGGAATCACTGTCGCATTTACATCGATTCTGTGTCAATTTTCAGCTGTTTTAAGTAACACATTAAACTGTGATAATGTGCATCATTAGTGTATGGGTGAATAGGTGTAGCTATAGTGTGTTTACAAATGACAAAAGTAATAATAGATATTGTGAATATCCCCCATTGATAATGGATGGTGCCGTGCACGTGCCATTTATAGATTTACCAAACATGGTGTACAGTGATGTATATTTTGTTGACAGAATCAAACCAGCCAGCATTTTAATATGAAAAAATATTTTTTAATTGTTTAAATTATTCTAAAAAGATGAATATATAAGTGAATTTTATAAATAAATAACATTTGCAGTGCTTTAAGGTTATATGGTACTTGTATGATAACTATTATAAGCAGCATCAGTGATGAAGGTCATAATTATTATGATACGCTTGAGAAATTCACAAAGACTAGAAAAACTCGAGTAGTCTGTGTACAAGGCCATGTTGCCAGCGTTCTGGCGACACCAAAGCCTTCCTCATCAAGCAAATCTAATTTGTTCTCTCTCTGAGTGCCCAAAGGGGGTTGTACGTATCGTAGGGAGAGGATAGGACAATACGTACTGAAAGGTTTGTTTACATCATATCTATTGTCTTTATTGGATGATTATGGAATAAAGGTTGATTATACTCTGACTTGGATGACGGGAAGAATTGGTAAGATAATATTTAAGGTCATCTGCATCATTGTATTCTTATTTATACCACATCTGAATTGTTTTATTTTTTTAATATTTTTTTCAAGATGATAGCAATTTTGTATTACCTGATTAGAATGGATGAAGTGAAGCCTGGTTATTAATAAATTATTCATCCCTAGTAATATTTTAACTGTGTTACCATATCAGCTAATTATTACTCCAAGGAGTATTATTTCATAGTATACATGTATACATCACACCTCCAGTGCATGAGTGCATAGTCCATCTGCGGTGTTGTTTACAGCTTATGCGTATAGTTAGCATGTGCTATTGGTTTTCAATACCTATATTTATAGTCCTTTCTCTTATATGTACAGGTTTCAATAGATATATTTTTATAGTATTTGGTGTGAAAAATCAATGGGTGCCCTGCAGTGTATGTATGTGCCTGTAGTACACGCATATCTCTGTGATTGCAATAACTCGGTTTATGGCGAGCAAAAAGATGACTTATAATTATATAAGAGGATTTTCCCTTCAAGGAAATTGTTAGGGTAAGAGTGTTTACTGTTTATGTTATTAAAGATTTGTAAATGAATAGTTTGATTTAAATGTGATGTAATTTACTGTGCAAATAAAATACCAGGAACAGAAATGTAAATTTGATATATACATTGGCAACAAAAATCCCCACCATTTCAGGGTTGGGCAGACTTTTCAAGTAGGTTTCGGTCGTTTTTTTGGTTTTTTTAATTTTCATGTTTTTCTGGAGGTCAAAATGGCCCTATAATATCACAGAAAGCTTGAATAATTTGCCGATTCTTTGCAAAGATATTTTGAAATTATCAATAAATTTTGGTCCAAACTGGCTAATTTTACATGAGTTAATTTTTAGCAAATCAAAAAAAAATCTCCCAAAATGCAAAATATGGGTCAGTCGGACCCGTAAAACAGGTTTTGTCGCTTAAAGTAATGTGCTAACTACTGAAATATGGAGAGGAGACATGATAAATTTTAGATGTTTCAAGCATTGATAATGACAAATGTTTTTTAATGATTAGATAATTATTTGATGCTCAGATAAAATTATTTATCTAACAACACAACAGGAATGTGCATGTAGATTAGAATTGTGAAGGACTATGAGATAGGATGATATAATGGGTATACATAAAGCCACGTTTTAGCCGTGTTACAAAATTTAAATTCCGTGTTACAAATTGGACGAATTCCTTGATTTTCCGTGTTTCACTATTAAGCACTGAAAAGTTAAAACAAACATGTTTTAAAAGTATCTTTTGTCTTACCTTTTACTGTAATATGGGCAGAATCTTGCATCGTAAGCTTATTAATGCTGGAATGGATTGTTTAAATGCCAGAATGGATTGTTTAATGGTTACTGCTAATAATCACCTTTCTTTGTTTTATTTTGCAAATCAACACAAAAGTTAGACATTTTACACAGTTTTTCACTATTTTTTTACATTTTCAAATTTCTGTGAGCAAACCCCGAATTCCGTGAATTTGTCCGTTTTTCCGTATCGCAGAGAAATTGTGGCTTTAGGTATACAATACCACTCACTCATGAAAGAGTCATCCTCATTTAAATAAAATTCTGTCCTGCAAGAGGCCTCCATGGTAATAGTACAATTTAATTCATGGTATATAGCAGATTCAATCCATCGTGGGACGTTTTTCCAACAAATCCAGGCTGCCAGTCAATCATCTGCCAGTCATGCATAGCGTAATATGCATGATCGCCTGATAGCCTGAATTCGTTTGAAATACGTTTCACGATGGGTTGAATCTGCTATTTTTATGAATCGATCTAGACACCTGTCCCTCCATCATCTTAGAACTGGACTCCAACATGACTGCCATTTCAATTGTTATTGGTTTATCACATAAGGTCTGTAGCAAGACAAGTTGTTTTCATCAGGTATCAGCGACGCCTTCAATTTTTTCTTGAATTTCTACTTTTTGCATGATTGTACTCTCTTAAATTAGCCGATTGAAATCAATCTTTTAACAATTGATAATAGGAATCAATCTTAATATATTGAAATATAGATTGGAATGGGTTTGTTTTTTTTTTGACTCGTTTGAAATTAAGAGGGGACAATGTGATCAGTGAAAACTAACGTTTAAATAGGAATCTATAAATGCAAATCACATATTATTGCTTTAATGCAGTTGCCATAATCATGAATTATTAACATTTTAAAAATTCTGAGGATACATGAGATACAATCTATCAATCAATCAAATGAACATCTTGAAGGTAACACTGAATAGAATTTAAATAATTAAAAATTGATATAAAAATCTGCCTTTCTTTACCTCTCTTTTTTAAGTTCTAACAACACTGGGTATGATTGCGGAGTGTAAAATGTGAGTTAGAATGTATGCATTTGCTTTTGGTTGATAGAAATGAGGGGTATAGTTTGTGTTTGTTTGTTTTTGGAGTATAAATAATTTGCTTGGGGAAGTTTGTAACACTAGGATCCACAACATGCTCATCTATCAGGGCACAGTTCTTTAATCCCAATACATTTGTACATTCATTGAATGACCTTTGAAAATTTGGGTACAAAAACTCATACTCTGCAACTTAAAGTCAAATTTTGCACTAGGATTGATTAATTGAGGTTATTGAACTATGCTACTGGGATGAGACCATCGTCGTTCACAGTGTAAGGTACTACAAAAACAAGTAATAGAATTGGATCTCTTCTGAGAGATGTTTTTCTTAATATATTCAAGAAGTGTAAGGAACAAAATGAATGGCATAAGTTGGGCAAATCACTAAATGGCAATTAATATCGTTGACCTTTTATCAAGGATTAATAGATGGTATATTCTATTTGTATAAATTTACATTTATATGGATCAGATTTCAGGGCATCAAAATGGCTAGAATATTTCATGCATAGGTTGCTGTGTTACTTTTTGAAATATCACAGTCAAGATGCTAGGTTCACTCGTAATATACGAACATTCACAGGCGTATTGCTCCATGGGGCTGGGTATACCCTCTTTAAGGGTAGAGATGGTATTGTTGATCAAAGCAACTAAAAAAAAAATCGATTTTCATTTTCTGAATCAATATATTATTGAAAACTGACACTTTGATGTTTTGTAAAAGTTCATTCTACAAATCATATACTTACTTGCTTGATTTATTGTTGTGAGTTATGTACATTTTACAAAAGTGTTGTTGTTTCAGCCCTCTTTACAACATAACTCAGGAACCACAGGACCTACAAATATCTGTAATATGTTAATTCCTCTACACGCTTGCTATGAAATGATCAATGCAATATTTGCCAAGCTCACTACCATTCGCAAGTTGCTGTGAACTACCAAATCGCAACCGTTTAAAAGAGTTGTTGGAAACATCCCCTATGGGCCACTGAACAGTGTTTTATAAATAATGTCATGGGGAATGAGGCTACTAATTTCATTTGTGCATCAAGCCAAAGAGTTTACTGCTGCATGGAATGACTACATTAGGCAGCTCCGTTTCAATTTTGTGCACCCTCTGAGAAAGATTCAACCTGAATCCTCCACAGAGAGAGAGCGAGAGAGAGAGCGAGAGAGAGAGCGAGTTCAAATTATTGGAGCTGCCTAAATATGTGTTCATTCCATTTGAAATTCATACTCTCTCTAGAGGATATTTCCAAAATTTTCCACAAGGATGGTGTGGATTTTAAACAGAATAAACCAGTATGTTGCCTATAATTATGAAGATCACATGTGTGGATAAGTGAGAGATTGGTATAAAAGAGGTCCGTATATGGGAGTTTGAACTGTATTCTTATTCCATACTAGTGATTTTGCATACAACGTATGAACTTGTTCCCATAATTAGAAGAGGGTCCCTAATGAAGAAAGATGTAATCTTGCTTAGCTGATTGAACACCATGTGGTGCATACTTAAGTTGCTTGACTATTTCTTTAAGTCATAGTCAGGCTTTGCATAGCAGAGGTGGAATACAGAAATGTGAAGTAAAAGTTCATCTTTAATGCTGTGTACTTGAAGAAGATGGGTGTGATCTTTGTAATTTCTATAAGCATTATTTTAAAGGGACAGTTAAAGGAGTATTTCGTGATTCTAGCATACTCTTTTTATTACATTTTTCAGTAGATATCCACGAAAAAAGCTTATTCCCAAAATTTCAGTTGATACAGATTTTGCCTTTGCGAGTTACGTATATTATTACACTGCTCGATAGACAATGTGTTGTAATTTGTTTTTGTACATACACATTATGTAGCCAGAGGTTTCCAGTGATATAAAAATCTCAACTTTTTTTGAGAAAAGTGGGGTGGGGGATGATGCTGTGGATCACGAAATGCCCATTTAAATTATCATGAACAATTAAATAGTAGCTTAATTGTAATGTATCACCTGACAATTAACAAGCAAAATTAGGTCAATGTTATTGTAACAGTTCATGCATTTTACGTTGTTACATTTATAGTAAGAACCCCCTTTGGTAAGCGTCAATGGCTATAAACCTCAGCATTGACTACTCTTGTTGGTATCTTAAAGGTGTGTGAACCAATTGATAATCTCATTGTACCCTCCCACTTTACCCCATCAAAATGCAAATTTTCCGGATATTTTCAAAATTTTGGTCGGCATTCATTTATACAGGGAAAAAATTTTCCTAAATTTTGCACAAATCTGGGTTGGTCGGGCCCGTAGAACAGGGTTTTTGTTTTTCATCGTCTAACTGTGGGTTTAATCCAGTGACAATTTTTTTTTCTCCGAATTTTCCAAAAAAAATGTATTGAAAATTTTTCTATGAATTTTCAACCAGCATGTCCAGGAAAATGTTAGGAGAAATATTCTAAAGAATTGTTCAAAATATTTTTAATTAGCAGTTTTCAAACATTGCTGCCACATTGACAGTGGTCAATATCATATATTTTTAATTTAAAATTGTAAAAGAATATATTATATAATTTGATGCTGACACACAAATAGCTTATTGTCAAATGTGCATCCAATAACAGAAAATGGATGGAATTAGCTACGTGAATATATTGCTCTCCGCACACTTATTCATTGAATTCACCATTTCACCAGAATTTGTGGCACCATTTGCAGCCAATGTTTTGTGTGTAGTCATACAAGTTCGTTCACTGCTGAATCATAGTATAACCCCAAGCCAAACACATTTAATCAACTCTTGTTACACTTTGGGTTCATGCTTCAAGTTGTAGTAAACACAGATAGTGCCAAATTATTAATTTGCTTTCCCTGGGGTTAAGAGCCCTAAATGGATGCAGCTCCAGTGCCCCCGGGAAAACTAGTTCAATATCATTGCCGACCTTGATTACGGTCTCTGCCAACAAGCCATGATGCACGTGAACTCATTCATCAGTCACGTTATGCGTACGATAGTGACATGCAGGTCAGACTACTTTTTATGTGTGTGTGTCATTTTATGCTATCTTGAGTAGATAGCATCAGTATTACTCCATACACTAAGAGCTGATATGCATAGTTTGAATTGAACATACATTGTACTGTGCTCATACCAGTGTATTTCATATAGTCAACATTCTGTTTTTATTAATATTATTTTGATATAGATCTTTTCTTTTCTTTTATTTCTGTTGATTTTGTGTAATGATGCATTTAATGTTTATATTCATTTTAATGCCTGTGACATATCAGGTAGATCAAAAATTGGATCACTGCTTATTAGGGACAATATCAAGTAAGCATTGGCCAGTTGAGCTATTGGCCCAATGAAAACTTTTGTTTTTACCGTAATTTGTTATCTTGTTCGTATTTTTTTCTCCAATTTCTGAACGTGATGGACCGAATTACACCATACGGTCTTCGTTGTGACACTGATTAGTGCTACTTCTTCAGTTTTATACCAGCAAAGTAAATGTGCCTAAATTAAATTAATTATTTAATGCTGATTTTAGCCTAGTGCAATATATGTATATTGTATAATTAATTGAACCATTAGAGAAAATAAATTTGATCAAAACCAAGCTCTGGTTTAATATTATTAGAAATAAGGTCATCAAAACTACATGGCTATTTGCATTTAAGGTAAAGATGTGCAATTGGAAAGTGTATTATATATATTCGATATCTACGTGCTCATGTTTTTGTTAAGTCAGTTGAATTCATCATGGAGGTTTTATATCAATGGTGCACAGCCAAAAATATTTAAAAAATAATATACAGAAATGTTTTACAGTTAAAACGTCAGCAAAATAAGGGGTGCGGCTGGAAAACATTTGGTAAAACAGATAAGATTATGTAATATACTGCACAATTTTCTTTTTTCATAGAAAATATTTTTTGTGCTAAGGCGACAAAAAAAACCCAACAACAAACAAACAAACATGTTAGGTGTGCAAGTAAAAACAGCTGTTGCTTGCCAAAGTGGATTAATTAAATTTTAGCTAAAAATTTTTGGGAAAAAATCAAAACATTTTCACAATTATCTACTTGGAAAGTCTGCCCCCCCCCCCTTAGAAATGGGTTATTTTTTGTCTTCGCCTTAGTGGGATAATTTTCACTGCCTTCATAATATCAGAGTGCCAAATTCTGCATATTCTGGTACTTGTTACAAGTGTTGATTTTGGCCTACTTTAAAATAATGGAAATTGTGTTTACATGTTGATTTTGATTAGGTGATGGAAATTGTTTAATGGACCAAGTGTAATTCTCCTACCATAAGTGAGTTGACATTGACCTTGTTTTATGCTAAATGAATTTATTTAAAATGCTAGAATCAATGACCCATAAAAACACCTTTTCTCCACATGTTTGTCACTTTCTAATATCAGCTTTCCTTGGCTCGTCACCTTTTTTTCTGTGAGTTACTTACATGTGCTATATTTAACAAAGGTGTTAACAAAGTTTGTTCCCCTTAGGTAAAAAAGGGGTGGTTTATCAAACATTTGCAAAAAAAGCTTTGTGCTGTGCTTTTTTCTTAGAAAAACAAGCTAAATGCTACACGGGAGTTGTGTGCGTGGGGGTGTGTTTGTGCACTCTTAAAAATTCTTAAAAATACATGGTCAAATATGCACCAACTGAAAATAAATTGACCCCGTTTCATTGCAAATGACCACTTGCATACGTATGGGGTCAAAAAGAACCCCAAAAGTGGTTGTTTGCAATGAAACGGGGTCAATTTATTTTTAGTCAGTGCATATTTGACCACATATTTTTAAGTGTGTGTATTTTTTTGCTATTTACTGCAACGCCGCCCTATGTGCTACAATTTTTTTCTGCCTTATGTTATTATATTTTATTTATCCATGCAGTACACATCTCTATATTTGCTGGAAAGAGTGTTTTTACGACTGTGAGAAGATTCACAAATAGTTTGGCTGTCAAAAATTACTTTGTATTGTAGAAATATTCATTAATTTAGACCATATATTTCATCATTTCGATAATGGCTGTTTGGCATGCAGTGCAGCTAAAAACGATTTCTAAATGTTAATGATAATGGTTTTGTCTCGTCAGAGGTTTTAGCCAAATAATTATGTTAAAGATTATCATTTTCATTCAGGACTGTTAGAAATCACAAACAAAGAAACACAAAGTGGGCTATTCCATAAAATATTTTCACCCACCTAAAGATATTGTCTTATGTTGTCAAAAACAATTTAGGAATTCCCAATTTACACCTTTGTCACTTAGTGAACAAAAACTTTAGGAATTCCCATGCAAATACACAAAAAGAGTTGTAAATATTTGAGAATTTCTGTATGTTTCACAAGATGGAAAACATGGGAATTCCCACTGAGAAAGCAAAGTTTATTTTGGTTGATATAAAATGATTAAAACAAATTGGCATTCCCATGTGTTTGGAGGGGGGGGGCAGGGTATAAATAATTTCAGTAAAAGCCCATTGCTAGGCTGTAGGAGACTGCATATTTGCATACAGTAGACCTATATGGACTAAAATGATCAAACAAAAGAAAGAAACTATCAATCATTTACCAATACCTATCAGTTCAGCTAAAACAATTGTCAAAAATGTATTGATTAAGGGTAGTCAAGACCTTTCATGTAATTGAAAACAAAAATGGAAGTCAAATTTATCAAGCATAAAATGTTACACGGTACTTATAGCAAATGAAATTTGATAAATATCATAGGTAGACAGCATCCCATCTCCTAATACCATCATCGTAATTACGAGGGTGGAATGACTACAAGACTTGCATTAGTGACAAACTCATCGTCATCGTATGGAAATACTTAGGACGCTGCTTGACCTTTTCCGGCGAGGTCATTTATCTAGTATTGATGTATATGAAGAGGTACCTCATCCTGGTAGAGTTGGCTTTTCCCATTGGTATAATTAGCCTTCTTGGTTAACGAGGGAGCAAAGAAATTGGCATGTTAAGAGGGAAATTAAATTATGTAGGGGAGATTTGGGAGTTAGAGTGCATTTGAATATTAGTTGTAAATTTGCTTAAAGATGCATTCAGTGATGTGAGAATAGGTTGTTTTATGTATGTAGAAATTGTTGATTTAGTGTTTTTTCAAAACACTGTACAAGTCAACACTATGCCTACAGGTACACTATAATTTTGTTCATTATCATGTACAGCATTTTTAGTTCTTTTGGAAAGCGATATTATCATTATTATTGTTATTACATAAAAACATCTTTAATCAGTCACATTGTCTGCATTTGTTTGAATTTGTATCAAATTTACACAATCTATGGTTGAAATTTGTCAAAAGTTTCAGGACATCAATGTTGAATTATAAAGATAACATTGTCATATGCAATATTCACACTCTTGTGTGTCAATCACACTTATACAATACAAACTCAATCAAATAATATTTAAAATGAAATATTTGAATTCCATACGCCAAAACAAATACTAATCACTCATAATGTCAACTTTTGAGCGGAGGATTTCAAGGGCCAACAGCAGTGAAAGAATTTTTTGTACAATTTAAAATTTGTTCAAATATTATCTGTCATAACAGTTATACAATATTATGATTAAAATGTTCAAATGTGCTATTCCATATAAAATCCACACTGCCCCTGTGGAAGATTTAGTTAAAGTCTTCCACAGTGGGAGTATGAGTTTTGAATAGAATAGACAATTAGGTAGCTTCCATTTGAAATACTCACTCCAGAAAATATGGGTTAAGTCAAAATACAAAGGGAGTATCATGGGTTTCAAAATGATTATCCCTGACCAATTACATTAAACACATACTCCCCCTGAGATATTTCCAAAATCGTCCACAGGGGTAGTGTAGTTTTAAATTGAATAGCCCAATGTATGATTTGAATCTTACCAAAAAAGGGGGTCATTTAGTGAGACTGGAAAAAAGTTTGGGTCAAAATATAAGAGTTAATACAAAATTTTCAAATTTTTTGAAAAATTAGAAGAAAAATAATGAAAAAATGGGGTCAGTCAGTGAAAGAATATCAGAAATTTGCCCAAAATGTTTGAAAACGGGGTCTTTTGGTCACAGGAAAACAAAAAGTTGATCATTGAGTGATAGAGAGTTTAGTAAAGCAAAAAAGGGGGTCATTGGGTGAGAGACAGTTGAAAAATGGAGGTCAATGTGGCCGCACATCCCGGTCACCCATTTTTAGTGAGTGCCCCCGGAGCGAGATAAGTGTACGGATGCAGACTAGCCATTTCTTCACACTTTCACTGATGAGGTGTAATTATTAACTATACCCTGAGAAAAAAATCTGAAAATGAAGTCAGACAGCAGATGGGTACTATAATCTATGGACATAAAACATGCAATCAGTCCACATCATAAACCACACATATTTTGATGGCAGTAAATTTTACATCATCTTAAATTTTAATTAAAATACAGCCACTCTCCAATTAAATTTTGATTTTTCAATTTTCAATTATTGAATTATTCACAGGGTCACATCAAAATCGTTTAAACATAAGTAGATGTGGTATGTCCATAATGACAATTAGTAGTGAAATAAAACCGCCATAAAATAAATTTAGTCATTAATGCGCCATATATGAGCTCTAAGCCTGCCAGCTTATATTAGTGATCCACTGATGAGTTATTACAATTTCTGGTAATAGTTTTGTCACAATACGGAATCTGTCGTCACCCAGGTATTTAATCAAACGCATGTCTAACATGCGAATCATCAATGTTGGTTGTCACATTCGTCATCTCTGTTTGTGGTATTGGAGTAGAAACATGACATGGGTCACCATGAAGGGAGGCTTAATGGATTGCTTAGTAGGGAATAGCCATTTGGGATTTGTTTTTTGTCAGGAGGGGTAGCCCCTTTATTTGTATAGGGGTATTTTTATTGAAAGGATAACATTTGAGATGGATGGAGGATGACAAATGATGACATTTCCGAGCTGTTTTCTTGATGAGGCCAGTTCCATTGGGGTGATGTTCCAGGGTTTTGTTTGATCATTGTACTACTAGCCTGCATAATTATTCCTTAGCAATTTGCAAAATTGCTAAGGTCTGTTTCTGTCAAGTTCTTTGTTTCTTTCTTTCTTTCTTTCTTTCTTTCTTTCTGTCAATCTTATAATGAGCCACCGTAGCCATATGCTTTGAGCCATGTTGACCATAGTTGGTCATTAGGACCATTAGGTGGGGGGACAAATGAAACATGATCAACTTCAGGTCAAAGGTCATCCACTTCCGGTCAATGGCCAAAAATGTGATTTCACTAAAAATGCTACTTCTTCCACAAATTACACAGCACGATGGTGGCACTTGGGTACATGCATCAGCTATACCCAGTGTCTAAAAGTTAATGTCCAGAATTGGGGTCAAAGGTCATTAAAGGGATACTTCCGGTATATGACCAAATACCCTAAAATGCTGCTGCTGTCGCAAATATATATAGTACAACAATGTTACTTGGTCATCAGGACCAATAGCTGGTGGCACAAATGTCACATGACCAACTCAAGGTCAAAGGTCATGGAAAGGTCATTATGGCCGAAAATGATATTTCCTGTTATTTTTACTAAAACTGCTACTCCTTACACGAATTACACAGCAAGATGACGTCACTTGACACATGCATTAGCCTTGAGGTCAAAGGTCAGACGAAGGTCATTATGGCTGATGTGATTTTCTGTTCTGTTACTAAAAATGCTAAGTCATTCCACAAATTATAATATACAGTAGCATGACATTACTTGCATACATCCATTGGGGTCAAAGGTCATGTAGGTATTACTTCCGGTATGTAGCAAAATACCGGTAACTTAGGAAGTCGCACTATAATAGCGCATGATCAAAGTTGCACAGATATATTTACATGAATATTGAATAATTTTTGGTTTATATACTGTAAATACTATGGAAATTATTATGTAATATGTAAATTATCAATGATTATAATTATAATACTACAAATATCTGTTCATACATGTATATTCCAATGAATTATACCAATATGGTGGACCTTTTGAACTCGCACATGCTATAGGTGAGCTAACGAATTAACCTTGGTCTCTAGTCAAATTCCAAAGTGTAGTGCATTTCAAAAACGACCTCTCAGTAAATCAGCATAATATACTACTGCTTACATGCATGCATAATATCGCTGGGCTAATTAGCTATAGGCCTAGGTAATTAGCTATTGCTAAGGTCGCGTATATGTGTATGCGCAATTAGCTCTAGTTTATATTATATTGGGTTCTGTTGGGTAGCTGCTAATATGACAAATGATTAGTGATCAAGCTTCAAAATAAGCAGGCACCAAGGAGCCATTTACCTAATGGTCATAACATTTTGGCTCCTGGTCCACACCAAAATCATATGAACCATGGCTCTACATTTTAAAAAAATGAGAGCTAAGCAGGTTTTGTATTTAATGTGTACAATTAAAATTTGAATGACTCTTAGCTCTTTAAAAATAGCTCCTGGTTCACTAGATAATCACAGGACCAGGAGCCGCTTTTTCCAAATGTGTGGCTCCTAGTCCAGATCTGCTTATTTTGAGGCTTGTTAGTGATAACAGTGAAGGTAGATGTAAATGAAGAGGTTCCACAGGGCAGGCGGATCCACATCTAGGAGAAAATCTGATATGTACCCCCCCCCATCAAATTCACCAAAACATAGGAAATTAAACTACAATCAAGAAAAACCATGCCACATAAGTCCAATTTCAGCCAGTTTATGCCCCTGCACCCCTATTGATAATCCAGGGTGCCCCACAGGGTGTTTAACTAATCTCGATCCTATCCACTGATGGAAACGATGTAACAAATTATATGCTATCTACTGATGATAGCAGTGGTTTAACTATGAGTTTGTAGCCAAGCTGGTCCATTGGACACCAAAACATGGAAAAAGAAAACGTGGTAGACCCCTCATGGATGTATTGAAACAGGACACTGGACTGGATGTAATGGATTTGGGGATGGCAAGGATATTGTGGATATGGTGTGCTGTTGTAGTTCGAGGACACTGCTCATCGCAAGAATGAGCGTTATGTCTTTGCAATGCTGACTTGTATTTAAAAGCTTTTTTAAAATAAAATAAACCACAACCCAAGGAGTGATTGATTATACCGTCCATTGCTCTAGGTAGTGCATGTTCCTTGTTGTTGCACAAGAAATCGTGAGCACACTTAATAGTGGCTGCAATAGCAATCATTCGTTGCTAGCAACCAAAATGCAATTTCAATTTGGCATTGAAAGTGTACAATGTATACATCACCATTATACATGGTGATATTTTAAAAGCATTGCTCATAGTTTGCCTCTAGTTCTATTTATTTATAATTTCTTTTTTTATAATGCAGGCCCTTAAATACATGTATAGCATGTGTTTTTTGTTTTGTTTTATGAGGGGGGTTACATGTAAGATTTGTAAACAAGGACATATTTTATGTGTGCTAAATTGTAAGACAAAAGTAATTATTTTTTGGAAGCTTATATAAATATCGGAGGGGGTTCTCCCTAGTTGAAGGTATAGGGAGATGTGGCACAGTTTTGGGGTACCTTTTCAGCAATCTTGGTGTGTTTTTAGTGCAGACCAATGCGCCCAATTTGGCTCACATTTGGGCAAAAGTGCCCCTAAAACCGCCCAATTAGGGCTAATTAGGGTGTTTTTTGTGAACAATAGGTATACGGATGGGTGGCAAAAACAGCAAAAAGTAGGTATATAGAGAAAGTCAGCATCCAAAAGTGTGCATGGCACATTGAAGAACCCCCTGGGTATACATTTTGCATTTACTCCTTTTTGGGTGTTTTCATAATGTGCTCAGAAAAGCTGGTGTGACTGTGACACATGTAATACCTGTTATAGAATCATCATTGATTCTCAAAATCAATTTACCCGGCTATTTTACAAGAAAGTTTGCAACTTTTACTGAATACGAGCCATTGATATGTGAAATGGTATGCCTTGATGCCTGTGTTTTGACATGGTGACCGACATTTACACCTATTACAGGCTTGAGTTCCTACCAAGTCCATGACAGAACACCGTAGTGGGCATATCATGTTCATCTTCATGGTTAGTGATACCGGCATCATATACAATTACCAGGCTTTAATGGTCACAACCCAGGAATTCACATTCCATTGAATGGTTTTCAAACAAGGCTGAGACTTTACACTAGGATCCACAACATGCTCATCTACCGGGCACAATTCCTTGACCCCAATACATTTGCACATTTATTGAATGACCTTTGAAAATTTGGGTATAAACACTCACACTTTGTAACTTAGGGTCAAATTTTGCATTATGATTGTATAATACAGGTTATTGAACTATGTGACTCTGATGAGGCCATTGTAGTCCATAGTGTTAGGTTTGTACGCTGGATCACACAAAGTGATCTTTAATTAAGACTATGGGTTTCCCATAGACATATAAATAACTAGAGCAATGGTGGATGTTGTATTTTGACAAGCTAGCTGGAGGAATATGCAAATTAGAAGATGTGTGTTTACCCCGGGGGGGTCACTCCCATTGTGACCTGTACACCATCCGCGATAATGAAAACACATAAAAAGGGTCGTTTTTCGTGGGTAGGCATGATACGCGCGTATCGCGTTTAGGGTGTCAAAAACATGAGAAATTGGAAAAAGGGTAGCAAAATTGCAATTTCTAAATCGCGGAAATGAAATTTAGGGTATGAAATTTGATGTTAGGAATGAAATCCTTGTTTAGGGTGTCGTTTTAGCCAAGGGTTAAATCCTTGTTTAGGGTGCTTTTCAAAAGTTGATTATCTGCTGATGATCACATGTTGATATTGGCTAAATACAAGGTATTTTCGCTCGAAAGAGTACAAGTTGGTGATACTGATTTTGTCTACATTTGTATTTTCATTTGACTTGCCCGCTCTGACTCAAAATATCAAAGCAAAACTTGCATGAACATCTCCATATTAAATTATTTGTCCAATGTTGTTCCCCTTATTTGGCCTGTAACTTTTTGTCTCCTGTAGAGAAGTGTTTATATTTTTACCCATCTAGCATGTCTAATGCCTCTTTACTTATCACACCATATAGTAAATGGAGGCAATTGACTACACATCAGTAACATCCTCACGATTCCAGGTCACAAAGATAGCTATAAATAACAACATTGGGCTATTCCAGTTGAAATCCATACACCCTATGTACGACATGACCTTAATCTCCCACACAGGGAGTGTGAACTTCAAATGGAGTCATCTATTCAGGTAAGTAACTCCCAATTGAAATTCACACTCCCTGTGTGTAAGATTAAGGTCATGTCTTCCATGGAGGGTGTATGGATTTCAACATGAATAGCCCATTTGGCTTACCTGGCCTGGCATATATGCAATCTGCCTGATGGGCATTGACATAGTGATTTGATAAAAATTCAGAAAAGCCTCCGTCTCTTAAAATGTCAAATGTAATTTTGGGTATCTGTTATGAATGATAGTTAGGAGGCCTTTAATGGGCACTGTCAAAATTGTTGATAATGGAAATTATTTTTGAAGTAAATTAATCATGATAAAACATATCAGTATATGTGTCATAAACAAAAATTCAATGTTTTCCAATTTGTGGTAGTTATCTAGCATAAGTAAGTTTTCAAAATCATGTTTTAAACTAATTTTTGTAAGCAGAATTCCATTTTGAAAGGTTTAGGATCTTTTTAAAATTATTAGCATTGTGTAAAATAACACAGCAATCTTAAATGAAGAGGCTCTACAGAAATTTGAATGTACTTTTGACTCGAAATGTCTTGAGCGTGTTGACGTATGCCAAAATATAGGAAAACTCATTTCACTTCAGCACTTTGTTTTCAAGGCGAAAGCCTACAGATTTGGACTGTAATATTCAATTCCTGGATAGGTCCCCCTCTAACTTAGGTGTATTAAGTAAGCATTTATTAATGAAAAATTATCACTTTTGTCCATTTTATTAATTATTATATCATGAAGCTTTTTGCTGAACCATGAAATGGTATCAGCCTATAAGAGTGAATGTTACTAGCTTACTTACTAGCTTACTTACTAGCTTACTTACTAAGTTACTAGCTTACTGACTAACCATTTGGTCGAAATGGACATATCTCTAAATGTTACAAAGGTATGACCCCATGAGTGGTGTCATATGAAAGAGGGAAACATAAAGAATATAATAAAAATATTTCCAAAGCGTCGGAGGTCATCCATGGGTCACAGGGGTCAAAAAGGTCATATTAACCGAAAATGCTCGATTGAGCTTAAATTTAAATGCAATGATCCTTGTGACATTCTAAACATGTTTTAAACATTTACATTTATTTATGGTCATTAAGGGGTCATAAAGAGGGTCAAAGGTCAAGGTTCTCAAAATGCTCCAATTGAGCTGAAATTTAAATGCAATGATCCTTATGACATTCAAAACATTTAAAAAATATTTTAAGATTCATTTAAGGTCATTAAGGGTCATAAAGGGGTCAAAGGTCAAGTTTTCAAAATGCTTCTATTGACCTGAAATTTAAACATAATGATCCTTATGACATTCTAAACATGTTTAAAATATTTTAAAATTCATTTCAGGTCATTAAGGGGCAATAAAGGGGACAAATGTCAAGTTTTCAAAATGCTTCAATTGAGCTGAAATTTAAATGCAATGATGACAGTGGTATAGGCCTACCACAATATACTGCCGAAGCCACATGGTTCAGCTATGGTGCGGTTATCGCTCTAGTTTAAAGGGATTGTTAATGTTGTGCAAAAAGCCCCCATATCAACCATGCTCACTGCTTGTATGCAGGGGAGGGGTGTGGTCGCACCCTCCCAAATTTGCAGAAGTATAAAAAAGGCCCAAAACATACCAATTTGCCAAAAAATCAGGTTTTGTATGGATTTTTGTTTGGTCAAAAAAGGTGCATATTATAGGAAGAAGGTCCACTTTTCACATAATTGCCCACCCCTGGAAAATATGTCCACTTTTTCAAAATCTGTGCTGGAAAAAAATCCTGCATACTGGCCTGACCATCTCTTGAATTTCAAATGAGCAATGGTACAGATTGAATGCCAGCATCCATACAGATGAAATTAAAGCGTCAATGGTTTTCTTGCACCTTTTCACTTCCATATTTTATTGTCAGTGTTATTTCCTGGGGTGATTATATTTCGTGTTTCTTATTCATGCCTGCAACATGCATGTCCATTTTGACAGTTCATCAGGCATGTGTCAGACCAGAGAAGATATCCTACATGTACCCTTCCCAGAATCCCTTGCAACATGTCGCATTACCTTGTTACATCAAATGACAATCCTATTGCTTTGTACAGGATCTCCCTTTGTTTTCATGTTGATAATGGACTTGCTAAAACATGGGTTGATAAGCGTAATTAACAAGATCTGGATGTGCTCTTGTTAATTGAGGAACTTTTTGTCACTTTCGACCCATGTTGCACTAGTTAGCAAATCAGTACAGAAAATAGAAATGAAGAAATGCATTGTGGGAAGTGTAAGACATCTTCTAGTGTCAGACATTTTGTGGTATAAGAATGATGTCAAAGCGATAAGACCAAAATTAAATATGATTTGTTTTGCTAATACTTCCAATTCAAATATTAGATTAACTCGACTAGAAATTCATCGCCCATGGACAAAAATCTGACTGCATTGATCAGTGTTTTAATTGTATTTTTCTTAACTATATTGAAAATAATTTTTAAAAAATATTTAAAAAAATAAAATCTTGAGATATCAATTAAGTGATAGCAGTAAAATTATTAACTCTTCTTCATAAAATATTGCTACACGCAAGGATCCAGCAAACATATTTTACTATTTTGATGCCAGCCGGACGTAATTGATGCATAGGTTTACTAGGCATGCCTCCCATACTTCAAATGCCAAAATGTTCACTATCTCTTATGCTGTAGCGTAGAGAACCAGTCTCAACAACATCATATCCAGCTGCTTGGTTCATTTACCTCATGTGATTTTACTGTTTGCTGTGTACTCTTATATTTTTGGGTATGATGTATGATATCTCTTTGAATGAAAGAAATAAGAGGGTGATGTTTGTATTAATAAGAAGTGTGGGTGTTTTGAACATTGACTGGGAGATGAGGCTGATTTTAAAGGATTGACCTTATGACCTCTGATATGCATCTCATTCATCATTGCCCTTGTTTTTTCTAATAGTGGTGTACCATGGATACATAGGACTATATCATTTTTACACATCATCATGATCATAGGATGATAGTATTTCTGTTTTCCATGGAAACTGGAGAGGATTTTTAACATTCTGTGAGTAATGTAGTAGCTGATAGCATGGAAATAGATAGATACATTAACAAGGCATTTAAAATGCATTCAAAATACAATTGCAGTACTCCAGGCCTTGAGAATAAATTTACTCATCTGTAAAAATAGTAAAAATAGTCAATGCAAATAGTACTCAAGTATGAAAGACTCTTGATTTGCAATTATACTAGGATTTGATAATAATGTTATTCTGTTTGAAGAGCTAATGGCTAATGTCCTTGTGGTCATACAGTATTTCTGTTTCATTTGAAACTTTGTGTGTGGATCAAATTTGGGTGATATTTTGATGCTGAGATATATGTAGTGTAGCAGGTCCTAGTATAAGAAGATGTTGAATTGGGATCAGGGGTTTCACAAAGCCCAGACTAATCTTGCAGTTTGTTTGATGCACAACATGGCACTCATATTTACACTGATGAATATTAGTAACCACATTTGCATTTTTGCAAATAAAATAAGATTTTTGCATTTTTTTCATGAGATTATGAATAAGCATAAGTTACATTTATTCAATACAATTAGATAACTATTATTTCATCAGTATAAATACAAAATAATGACATGATGCTACTAGAATCCCAAAGATATTATAAAATTCAGTACATGTACTTATTAAATTATTTCTAATTGATGGAAAAAATGTAACTGTCTTGGTATGTGAATTCATGTGAGTCATGGGGTTGATGCTTGGAGTCTTCAACTTTTCATGCACCAACTTTCACATTATTACTGACAATGTGAAGTGACTGAAGCCAGAACTTTACTAGGCCTATCTTGAATTTCTTAGTAATGTGTAACAAGGAGAACACAAAAGAGAATGGGAAAAAGTTGCAATGTGATTTACCATCTTGGCTTGCACTATCTTTTGAGTCACAAGATGGATTGAGTCCCAATCTCGATGCACCAAACATTAAAAAATGACGGACGCCAAAACTTCCCATCTTGAAATGAGGTAAATTCATGCTGGAGCAATTGCTCATGTGCTAAAATGCCCATCCCATTTTCCTTGGCATTTCCAGACTCCCCTGAATGTACTTGTTGCACCCTTCCTGCACAACAAGTCTGTTTTAACTTCCCAGTCGTATAGTATGCAAGTACCCATTTATACACCTAGGTGGAGAGAGGCAAAGGTTAAGAACCTTGTCTAAGGGCACAACATGATAGTACCACTACTGGGGTTTGAACCTGCAACCTGTCAATTTTGAGTCTGAGCCTGTACAGCTAGTCCACCATGCCCTCTTACTTTAGACCATGTAACCATATTACCCATAGGGAGAGAAACTACTGGGAATGCTTCACTTGCTATTCGAGGGGTGTCACGGTTTGCAAATGGGGCCCGTGCCTCCTCAACCACAAGTAGTCTTTGACAAAGACTACTCTAACTTAGTCTAAGTGAGGGATAAGGTAGAACTCAAGAAAACATGTATGCTTCCATCTTGTTTCTGTCTAGCCATGTGTGTTCATATTTTATGCCAAGTGAAAATGAAAAAATAGTGGTGACTTTCTTGGCATTTGATATCTTGTAAGTCATTCTTTGAGCCAGGTCTTTGAGTTCCAGGCTCTATGCACCAGCTCCCACATTGAAAATGTGTAGTGAAGCCAAAATCTGTTATTATTTGGAACATTCTTAGTAACAAGCCATATCCCACTTCATCATATTTAGTATGTTTGTTAAACAGAAGAATGTTAAAGGTCCGTAACCCGATCGACAGCATCATCCCCGATTTTTTTCATTGTTGATGAGGTTTTGGTATCACATAATAGATACTATTTTTTTTTTTTTTTTCCTGTATTTTGACGCTCCAAGTCGATGTATTTCTGGAGAAATCATGAATCACAGCGGTTTTTACAGGTATACCAGTTTGTAAACAATGGTAAATACTTTGGAATTCTGGGAGGAATTATGAAGCGAAATATCAGTCAAGAAGGCGGTGCGCCGTATATAGTTATGAAAACGGCAGCGAAAGCGTGGTGTGCTAAATAGCTCAATTGACTAGCGCGTTTGTTTTTACCGAGAGGTACCGGTTCAAAACCGGTCTCGGAAGGGTTTTTTCCTCTCCATTTTACCCAAACTTTTTTATATTCATTTGAAATGTACATATTGCAAGGGAAATATATTTTGTTTCCTTTTTTTTCTGAAACGGCACGAAAAAAAAAAACATTTTCCGTTCAATACGGGCTGGGCATTGTACAGCATGTCAGCATTCGTCATTGCCTGCCCAGAATGCAATTCACGTATACCAAGGTATTGGATTGCAAATTTGGCTATTTATTCACATTTACGCTGAAAATGCTCTCGTTTTTTCACAAAGCAGCATAAAGGAGGCGATATTTGATATTATTATGTAATTTTAAAGACAATCCATATCCAAAACCAATAGGGTTACCCCCCTTTAAGTGTTTATTTGTCATACAATGTGCACTGATTGTATAGGTATAGTTTTTGAAGTTATCATAATTACATTAAAGCACAATAGGATTTTATGCTCAAAATGGTAGTAATTCACTAGAGATATTTAGCTGTTTTAAACAAGTGTTGCAGCCCTGACTGCAGGGTTGCAACACTTGAATGTGTTTATGCATATTAGTGTTTACCTTCTTAACACACATGAAATCACCATGTCATATTAAATGCTACACTTGGAATAGAAATGCTTAGATGTTTTAGGTTATTGTCACAAACTTAAGGGCTGGGATATGAGCGTTTGGACAGTATTTATTGTGGGACATTAGAGCACATCAGACATATCGAATTGCATTCTGAATACTGAAGAATGTCCTTCTGATATCAAATAATTTTGATTTTTTGAAATTGCATAGCGTAATACACATTTTATGGCAAATGATTAAAAATTGATATTTTGATATTGAACAGTACTCAAGTAAACTTCATAAATCTGATATTTATACTTAAAGTGTATGTAGGTGGGATGAAAAGCCGACGATCAATTTAAAATTTTGACCTTTCGTATTGAAGATATGGATTTTTTTCTCAAAACACCAAAAAAAATTAGGTCTTTTTGGGAAAAAAATCCATATCTTCATTATGAAAGGTCAAATTTTTTAATTGATCGTCGGCTTTTCCTCCCAGCTACATACACTTTAAGAATATATCATTAGATTTATAAAATTTACTTTAATTTAAAAAAAATTCCCGCATCCCGTTTCCGCATGTTCAGTGTTTGGTTGATATGTGCAGTGTTTTCAGTATTCACTTTGCCCTGCACATTGCAAAGGAGAAACAAAGCACGTATGTTCTACTGCTATGAGGCTGGCAAATGGGTTACCCCATCTTCAACAAGGGAAAGAAAAGCCTGTTTTAAAATTGATTTTTCTTGATAAACGACTCAATGTGGTCTATCACATCACAAATAGGTCTAGTCTATTTTGACGATAATGCAGTTACTGCGTTGTCATAAACTAACTCTCATCCATCAGCTAGGCCAGTAAATGTCAGACTGTACCAACTCCTCTCAACTAAGAAAGTCAGACAGTCATGCATGCACTGTCTACATGCCCATGTTACCATCTTATAAGACGAACACCTGGATGTAATGCCTATGTGTCGAGGCGTGGGCTGAGCTCTAATATGTTTAGGACGTAATACATTTTACAATTACAAATCTGGTTTATCTTGCTCATAGTGTCATGAACACTGTCATATTTATTACCGATTGGTATTTATTGTCAATGTCAGACATTTTCAAGGGATGACTGTTATCGTCACCTCCTTCCCTCCAACCTCTCCCTCCTCTTTACCCTGCACCCCTCCTCTCACCTTATTCATATATTTTCAACATTGCCTTAACAAGTACTCTTAGGATAGGTGCAACCATTTGTTTATTCTAATCTCCCTCCTGACTTCTCCCAACCCTCCAACCACTCTCCTCCTTTCCTCATCTTACATGTGCTTTGCCTCTGAATGCTGGTAGGTTTGGACAAAAATATAAATGGTGTAGAAGTGTCATTATGGTACACCCTCATATGTTTTCACCATTGCTTCTAAATACTCCTGAATTTTACACTGAACAGAAAGAAACCCTCTGTTTATACAAACTTCTTCCTCCCTCCTCTCTTCCCCACATCCCTTCAACCTCCCCCTCCTCTCCTCACCTTAAATTCATGCTATGCCACTGAATAGATATAGACCAAAAGTTAATGCAAGCATCAATTTGAAGCTTGAACCTACCCACCTCAAGCCTCGATATATTATCAACGTCAATTCGATGCCAATGACTGAGGTCATACTTTTGCTGACCTCAATCATCGGCATCGAATCGATGTTGATTCCGAGGCTTGAGGTGTGTAGGTTCAAGCTTCAAATTGATGGTTGCAGAAGTTATTTGAGTATATTTTCAACATTGCTTTAAAAATACTCATTATTGCCTTTTTTATCCTTTTGCAATTATGAAACCATATTTTATGCGAGAAATTACAATTTATCATGTGATGTTGTACTCACACATAAGGACAGGTGAACTGGCAAAGTACAGCAGTGTTCTTTCCATCAATAAGCTATATTATGAAGCTTTGAAACGCTACAAATTGAGTATAGACCAAGTCCATTACTGAAGGTCAATTTTACTTCTATTCTTAATGCTAAAGGTTACTGGTGATACAGGATATTGTGATGTACAGGTCTAGCTATATCAAGAAATTAATGGCAGGATTGAAAAATCAGTATTGAACGTTGAATTGATTAGCATGATTACTGATGGTAAAATGAGATGTTGATTGGATGGCTAGCATATCAAATCTCAGATATTGCAACAAGTGGAATATGTATGAATGTATTAACTATTACTACTATATACATTCAACTGACATCCAGGGTGGCCAAAATGCCTGAAATGTGACACGCTGTATCAAATAGTGTATCTTGTGTCAAGAAATTAATGGTTGGATTGAAAAATTGATATCGAATTGATGTTATGGTTAACTGAGATGTTGACTGTGTAATTAACATATCAAACCTGGCTATTAAAGGTACAGCTGGAATGTGTACGAATGCAAAGCTACATCCAGGATGGTAAAATATAGCAGTGTGGATACTGATATTGGACTCTTGTCATTTTTGACATTTGCTTTAAATTAAGTTACCCTTTTTAGGCTTTTTTTAGCTTGATTGAGTTAAAATTGGGCTGTTTTCGAAAAAAGTTGAGTCAAAAATTTTTGAAAAAGGACCCATCCATATACCAAAATTGGCCTTGATAAAGGGGTCATTGATATACCAAACGGCTGAATATGCTACCCATGTTTGTACTGAATACCCCTCTCCCAGTTTGAACCATTCTTTTGCTTGAGTCTAAAAACAAAATACCTTTATCAGTTATCAGCTGCACATCGCTGTACATATCTTTCCATTTTCCAGGTTTTAAAATATAGCAGAAATGGTGAAGCTTGCAATTTCAATTGCTCTGAATCTGAAATAGTCAATTATTGAAGGGATCACTTTTAGAAAAAAAGCATTGGAGCTCATTGGGAAAAAGAAATCTTTCAAGCATTGATTTGCCCCCAGTGTTTATGGGTGAGTTGACAGGGCTCACAGGAGACCTTTGGGAAATGGTTGCTAGCAAACTACTGCATAGCAACCATTGAAATGGTGTATTGTGATACAATACAAAGTTCAAATTTGGTACAAAAATGCACAAGTGACAAGCAATTGGCATTTAGCACTAGAAGGTAAGTTGTTGTAAAATGTTTCACAGAAAAAAAGGAACTGTTCACTTTTGAAGATGAAACCCTGGCTGACCATTGTTGCTTGATTTACATCCATGTCTTTGGAAAATTTGCAATGTTGGCGAAATATTTTTGTTTGAAGCAAAGTGTTTTTAGCTATTGAAGCTATTGTGTGTAATATCCTGGAAAATTGTACAAGTATGCCATAAGAGCTCATAAGCTTATGTTATGAGTATATAGCTAAGCATACAACTTGTTGAAAGATCTACAAGCTCTATTTTGATTGGTTACTTCTATGATTATATCATGCAATTAGCCAATCATAGGCAAAAAAAAAAAGACCTAGTGCTTTTGGTGTAATAATGCTAATAGCCAAAATGGTATACAATACAGATTTTCAATTAAATGTTGCATTGGGTGGCATGGCAATGGCTTCCCTGGCAATCACAGTATCACAGGCAGCATTGACAGATACAAGCTATATGGCGTAGGTAGGATTCAACCAATTTACTCTTGCATCATTGAGTGAAAGTAAAGAAATAAACAAGACGTAATTATTGCGGCTACACCACGCTGACAGACAACGCAACGGGTTGATTTGATTGTCTTGTTAGGATGATACTGGGTGGACATTATGTTGCATGAGTACAGATGTGAATTGATGAAATACTGTGGTAATGCGTGGACCTATTCGGTGTGGTGATAGAAATTTTATATCAATACTTGTAAACATTCCAATTATCTTAGCTTTAAAGGGATTGAGGAGGCAAAGTGAATATCAGGTTGGGGGGGGGGGGAGCAAAATCAACAAATATTGCGCAAAATTACCCCAAAAAGGTGAAATGTTTGTAATTTGGGGTTTTTACTGGGGGGAGCAACAGGGCGGGCAAGAGTTCTGACTGGGGATTTGCCCCTCACCCCCCGTGGTGCCGCCACTGTTGGAAACTAAACTGGCCTCAAAAAGAAACTTATAATTTTTCACAAGGTCATATCGCTCATTCTACAAAATCCGGTGCCAATCCACTGTAAAAATTGAAAAAAATAAAGTTGTTCAAAAAGACCTACTTTTGTGTTTTTTAAGAGCAAATGTATCACTACTTTCAGATGTAAAAGATTGTCAACACCACTTGCATATTTTTCTTTCAGGACATCATGATGTTTTTTAACACTAAAACTCAATGTAATGTGAGCTACGTTACCGGCTACAAAATGGGTTGGTTTTACTTAATCCAAGGTCATAAAAAGCAAACGAAAGATCACTTGAGTGAAATGTAACACAGATTTCACCATTTCATAGAAGTTTTGAAGATGCATAAATGAGTGCGTAACGTAGCTCACAGTAACGTAGTTGGCGGGTTTTTAATGTTTTTGATGTGATTTGCGAACGTTAGAATGTTATGTCGGTTAATTCTAATATAAATGGGATTCGATCACTGGTACCTATCACATATTATTAGGAAGTACTTGTTATACAAGTGCATACTATGGAATTCTGGTAACGTAGCTCACCAATCTTAACATGGTCGGTCGAAATTTCAATGTTTACAACATTTCTATGCCAAAAATGCTACAGCATCACGATTTTTACTGTTATTTTTAAAAACCTATGAGTGTTTCCTTTCAAAAACCATAAACTACGTTGATACCTCTGTTTTACGTCTTTCCAATAACGTGTGTTATAAAGTGGTAACGTAGCTCACAGCGTTTTCGTGGAAAGTGCAATTTATTTTAGAATTACACAAAGACGTTTTAATCACTAAAAAATAATGTTGATATGCAATATGATGACGCCTTATCTAATTAAAAAACAACAAATATGTAAAGATATCGCATTTATTCAAAGAAAATATTAAGGATCAGATTTGACACTTGAGCAGTGGAAACGCAATTTTAGCGATTTTCGAGCCTTTGCAAGGGTTAATCAGGCTGAAGAAAGCATTTAAAGTATGGACAACTATATATGTCCGTGTAGATCTCGTTTAGTTCTACCAGAAAAACAACATATTTGATGCCCTAAATGCTCGACAAAGTATTTGTGGACCAAAGAATGGAAAAAGGGCTATTGGCACCGGATTTTGTAGAATGAGCGATATCTTAAAATCCTGTCCATAAAAATGAACAAAATTTGCACACAGGATTACTTCAATACTCTACTCTAAACACTGGTCAGTAACCAAACAGTTGTCCAATTGACACAACAGCAAAATGCACTGACATGGAACACCTTTCTGGACCAAATTCACAGCCCAACAGATTTCTATGGCTGGGTTCCAATTATTCGCCTGTACATGAACAAAAATTACACACAGGATTACTTCAATACTCTACTCTAAACACGTGTCAGTAACCAAGCAGTTGCCCAACTGACACAACAGTAAAATGCACTGACACGGAACAGCTTCCGTGACCACATTCACAGGCGAATATTTGGAACCCAGCCATAGAAATATGTTGGGCTGTGAATTTGGTCCAGGAAGGTGTTCCATGTCAGTGCATTTTGCTGTTGTGTCAATTGGACAACTGTTTGGTTACTGACCAGTGTTTAGAGTAGAGTATTGAAGTAATCCTGTGTGCAATTTTGTTCATTTTTATGGAGAGGATTTTAAGATATGACCTTGTGAAAAATTATAAGTTTCTTTTTGAGGCCAGTTTATTTACCACTGAGGTAGAAACTTAGAAACTATACTTGTCAAGAAAAGCAACCTGCAGAACTTGGTATAGTTTTATCTCACTAGAAACTCTGGGTGCAAAGCAGTTGAATTCACAACCCATGCTCAACTTAAATGTGCAACTAGACGGGACTGGATAGGTCAATTGAGCGATGAAAATACCCAGGCGGCGAGTGGCATCATGGTCGGAGAGAGCCGGCAAAACTGCTCGGCCGTATGGCATTTTCCATATACTTGGTTAGTTTTGCTTGTATTAATATTATTTATTAACATAGGCCTATTTGTTTGTGATATTTTAAACATTTTAAAATTTCAAAATAATCTCATTCAATTACACAGTTGACGATGGAAATTTACTGAATTTAGAGAATACACGGCGCCCACCACCTGAAAATACCTGAGCTATTATCATTTTCGAAATTGAATCATGCTCCTTGATGGAGTACATTGTTGGCAAACAATGTTGCACAGAATGTCGCTTTAAAATCCTGCAAAGTGCAAACACAAAATATGTCTCAGAAATCATTTTACAAAAAGTTAGAAAATGTTTAAATAACTTTAAATGTCAGGTTATTAAAATAAGCAGCATTCTATACCTGGATTCTATGTCAAACAAAAATGTTTTGAAATGTTATTCTAAACTATTTTTGGTAAATATAATAACACCTTTTGTCAACACTTACATGACTTATGTTACAATGTTTTGTGGATGTTGTACTCTACTATTAAAATGTTCTGTGACAATGTGCTGTTACTGGTACATTGCTTTGTAAGGTGTTGAACAATAAAATAAACTTGGAAACTTTATCAAATGTTTTGAAAATATTATGAAAACATTTTAAATCAACATTTAAAGTTTTGTGGCAACCTTTATGTGTCGTTTTGAAAATGTTAAAAAAGCATTTTGTTTGTTGGATGTGTGTTTTGAGTTGTCTTAAAGTTGAGCTTGAAAATGTTCATGAATATAATTTTTTTTTAATGTCCATGAATATTGCCATCATCAACATAGATCAAACAAATTTTGTGACAATAAAAATAAGTTGATATACAGTGCCAAAGAATCTTTATTTGCAAATTTTGATTGCATCAACTGCCATGTTCACTCTTTCATGCATGACTTTATCATGTTTAATAGGCTTTTGTGGGATTCCTTCATTTGAATAATTTACTTGTCATCGTACGTCACTTCTCTTTGTCGGCATGCAGTGATTTCTGTGTGATTTTATACCCATCAAATTCGTAATCTACAAAATAAGGAATTGTATTGTCTTTATCATAAAATATGAGTTTCTTAAATTTTTCACCAGTGGGAAAAGCAAATCCATTGGATTTTGAATATTTGTAGCGTCTCACTAAAGAAACTACACACAGAAAGTATCATTAAGCTTAGGAGAGGTAGTTGCTTGAGGAAATCAATACTTCATGAGAAAATTAAAAAGTTATATAGAATAGATGGTTACATAATTATAATATCTACACTTTTATGTACTTCACTTGGCGCAATATGATTTGATTCTGTCAATATTTATCCCTTTGAATAGAATTTCAAACAATTAAATTTTCATTAACTTTTCCTTCACAGAGGCCAGTAATAAACACAATGCAAAGCCTCCCAAATTGACACACCGCATCAAACTTTTTTTTTTAAAGGAACAAAAAACTCAATTTATCAGTTTTGAAATCTTAAGATTTGATTTATTGAACAGGCTAAAATAACTTTACACAGCATGTAAGACATTATTCTTTGTCAAAGATCCCCATTCTAAACACCCAGGCTGTGATGCAAAATAGGTATGGTAGTTACATGAAATGCCAATGCCTACTTTTGGGACACCCTGAATGTCTACAAATAGAAAATTGAGATGTGTTATTTTCGAAATTGACAGAGATGGCAAGAAAAGTATTGAAAGAATCTAGGAGAGATTGAAATTCCTTTCATGCAGAAATACTACTCAAAATCAAACATTCCAGCGTCAATATGAAAGACAAAATTGCACAAATCAAAGTACTTTTTTAGATGAAAAATGTATGATTTGTAAGACATGGCAGGGAAATATGGTATGCATATTCTGCTAGCATAAACACAGAGGTTCCAATGATGTTATGCATAGGAAACTAGCTAAGCCTGCAGTAAAAATACTTGGGATGAATGGCATTGAGTCAGTGCACTTTGAGGCTCACATTTTCCAGAATTTTAGAATTGGCTACTATTCTTCTCAAAGTCCATACTCTCCCTAATATCTTCGATTTGAATTTCACACACCCCTATCTTCCACAGAGGAGGGGCGAGTTTCAAATAGAATTGTTTGATGTAATAATTCCATTTAAAATTCATACTCCTCCTGCATGGCAGTTGAAAACATTTTAAATTTCTTCCAAGGCCTATTGAGCAATTTGTGGGTACAAAATATTTTGTCTCTTCTCTGATCAGTGGGATTCATAACATCGTGGATTGATATAGAAAAGCGTACAAACAGCTTGGCGCACCACATATGCGAACCACACTTTGCGTATTGTTGATTGACGCTCGCTTTTTTTAATTTATGCAGGTGTAAGTTGGGACTTGATTGATGTGTGTAGTATCAAAAAACGTATAATTCTCGCTGATCATAGCACCACCAAATAGGCTGAATTGGTCACAATATATCATGTCTTTTGCATGAAACATGTAAATACATGTAACTCACTTTCAATGAAATTGTAAATTTTGGAAATATATCTTCCAGGGGGAGTATGAATTTTAAACAGAGTTGGCACATTTATCCAACTAACTCTATGCGAAACTTACCCTCCCTCAGAGGGTGTATGAAATTCAAACTGAGTTGCCTAATGTATTCATTCCATTTGAAATTCATACTCCCCATATGGAAGCTATATCCAAAATCTTCCACAGAGGGAGTGTGTACTATAAATGGTATAGCCGATATCAAGTGACAAATATAGTACAAATTCCTTATTACTTTTATGTTCTTCAGTTTTTCATCATATACTTTTTTCCCGACAACAGCCGTTAGATAAAATGTCATCAAGTCCTTGTGAATTTTTCATTTCAAAGGAGCAAAATTATTAGTACATGTATTTGATAGAAGTGCTTTGTTATGGTGGAGAAAACGATTGGTTTTTATTTTAATAAGATATCTTAGTTCCGCACTTGAACATCTTTCAATTGTATCATGCAGAGGTAGGAATAGCTGAGATAATGTCACTAGGGCAGTGCACTTTGGAATTATCCAAATTGTTAAAAATAATATTCCACACCTAAAAACTGTTCGTTTTAAATGCTTTGTTCTGATTTTGATCTAGAAAATGTTTAGTTTTTATTTGAGCTACTCTCACCGAGATTGCAAGGATGTTACGACTGTGGTGTTTTTTTACAGTCTATGGTGTTACTAAGGTAGTGAAAAAAAACCCTGTTCTACAGGAGGACAGACTTGCCAGGTAGGGTCGGTCGGTCAGGGTTTTTCTTTTCTGGAACCAGCTACATATCTCTTAAAAATCACAAGCTTGAAACATTTGAAAAATATCTGAAACTTTTTTGTTTTTTTAAAGCATCAGCATCATTTTCCATATTTGTAAGCAAAGGAAATGCAAAGGTTTCACAAACTGATTCAGCGTGGGACATTTTCTGAAGCAACAACAATTATAATTGTTCTTAAAAGAACAACAATAACAACTTCTACCAACAACAGGTTTCATCAACAACAACTAAAAAGGAAAAAAAGAAGAATATAAAGTAGTACTAGGTAATCCTCTATGCCAGAAACCTATTAGCCAATATTAAACCATCAGAATATCACCCACAAAACATTGCTTTTGTGAAAAATAAGTTTGATTTGACAGTTGGGCTATGCCAATTAAAATTCACACCCATTATGTAAGACATGACCTTAAACTCCCATACAGAGTGTATATATTTCAAATGGCACCCATTTATGTAACCCCATTTGAAATTCACACTCCCTGTGTGTGAGACTAAGGTCATGTCTTCCATGGGGGGGGGGGGGATTTCAACTAGAATAGTCCATATTTCATGACAGGATTTGGTGAAAACAAGTGAAATTCAATGAAATAATCAAAAGCGGAGTTATTTTTGGCACTGCAAAATGTCAAGATGCAATGCGAGATGTAGTAATGCAAGATTGCCAAGAGCATACAGATTTTCCCCTTTTTCATTTTTCGTATCACTAGCTTTGTTTATTCATAGCAAGTTGCAAAAATCAAGTGAGTTCCAGTATTCTGTTTGGTTGGAGTGTTGTCATATGTTGGTTAATTCCTCAATTTCTCTCCAAACATGGGAGTAGAAAGATTGTTGTTGTGAGGTATGGGAAAGTTGGACACAAATTTGAAAAAGCAGCTAATTCCTCTCATGAAAAGAAAGCCAGTGCTCAATACTGTGCAACATAAGAAGCTAGTGTTGATTTTCCTTTCCCTGGGTGCCTAATATTGTACAATATCAAAGATAGTGTTCATTTTCCTTTGCCTGGGTTTCCAATAATCTGAAGTGCACCATCGTGTTGGTTATATATTTTGACCTGTATTATTTTGACCTAAAACATACATTGACCCTTGGTCACATAAAAAAATTTCCTTGTTGATTGGTGGGGCACTGTAAAGAATTCTCATGTTTCAAGAGTCAAACTAGAAACCTGTCTGATGTTTTTTACTATTTTGTTGGTTTTTCCTTCGAAAAAGTATTATTATGTAATTTTATACACTTATGCTTTATTTATAAGCTACTCAAATATATTTCCAAATTTTTTCATGTTTTGCATGGCGAGACCACTAAAAATCCCTTTAACAGCATTCATTGACATCTGTGTACATAGTTGCAATAAGTAGCTAACAAGTCCAGGGCTTGTTTAAAACTAATATGCAATAATTCACATGTTCAATTTATTTATCAAGTATAATATCTACGACATCAGACTGGAAGTCTAGCAATTCCAAATTATTGAACTCGTAGAGAATATTAAGTGTATGTTCAAAGATATTTTTAGAATAATATATAGAGATGCAATATTGATAGCCTGGTGAAGTGACATGCTAAGATTGATTTTGTATTAGAAATTTCATGGTGAAATATCAATGCCAGAATAATGGCAGCCATTCAAGGCAACACAGGAAAATTCAGCATTTATCCAGAAGGTTTTATGATTGTATGCTGTTTATTTGATTGGAAGATAGTTTAAAGGGACTTTTACAGATCAATTGAGGACCAAAAGTCACTTAGAAATGGTTGATAAGTCTGCAGAATACCATTAAACCATTGTATTTTAGGATGTGACAGCCTTCTGAATGTCCCTTTCAGAAAGCTAGACAGGCTGACTATGGACCACAAATTATGGCCTCATCCCAATGGCATGGTTCAATAACCTCAATTAAATAATCATAGTGCAAAATTTGACCTCAAGTTGTAGAGTATGAGTTTTTGTACCCAACTTTTCAAAGGTCATTCAATGAATGTACAAATATATTGGGGTCAAAGAACTGTGGCCTGATAGATAAGCATGTTGTGGATCCTAGTGAATGCCCTTTCTGCAATTTGTCTAAGTGGAAGGAAAAGAGGAAAGGGGGGAAAGAAAGAAGATGAAGTGAAAAGTTGTTTTCCCACCCCGGTTTTGAACCACAGGTGCATCGAGTGCCACCCACATGACCGGGGATAGGAAGCCACATGTGTGACCATCACCTGGCCAATGGTTTCATGTGTAGGTGAGGATTATGTAATTCTCGCGTTTCACAATACGATGCGCCACCAGCGGTTGCTCTTGGCAGTCAAATTTTTGACAGTTGTCCATAGCGTAATAATTTTCACCTTACATATACATAAGCCGAACAAACTTTAGACTAAAGTGATATAGACTTTATAATCCTGTTAGTTGGTTTGAAATAGACATTTCTTGTCATATTCTTGGGATTTTTTGCCAAAAATCGATTTTGCCTGCTTTGATAGATATATGTAGTTAAAACGTCCAGTTGTGCTACAGCTTTAAATATCAACTTTTTAATATGCGAGGATGAATTCAGGCACAAAACAGGCAATTCACATTTGTGTTGCCTTTTGCTACCTTTGTTACTATTGTTGTTTTATGTTTTAGTGCATTTATACAAATATTATGAACATTCTACTATAATATGGCGATGAATTTAATGGAAATGTAAGTTAAAATAGGATTTGTCCATACAATTACATGACATGCCAGTTTTAAGCTTACTTACGATGCTTCCATGCCATAGAAATTGTGTATTTCGGTCACTTTTTCTTGGAAAAAATATGTGGGGGGCGTTTAATAGAAAGGGACATTTATAGATTTAAAAATAACTGTATTAAAACATGAAGGGCAGTTTGTTAACCTGTGTATAAAGTAAATATCTGTTGTTGACTTCCAGATTCAGTGTAGTCTGTGTGTAGGTGTGCAGATTCTATGAATTAAGGGGGTACTACACCCCTCAAAAAAATTGTGCCAATTTTTGCATTTTTCTCAAAAACTAATAACACAGTGGTAACAAAAATTATGCATATTATAGGGGCAAGGAATCCAATTACTACACTGGAATTTCAGTGACCCAAGACAAGCGGTTTGTTATTTATGATAAGAAATAAGGTACCGCTAGGATGTACCTCGTTTCCTATCATATATACTGAATCGCTTGTCTTGAAACACTGACATTTCAGTGCAGTAATTAGATTCCTTGCCCCAATAATATACATAACTTTTATTACCAGCGTGTTATTATTTTTTGAGAAAAATGCAAAAAATAGTCACAAATTTACCACAGGGGTGTAGTACCCCCTTAAGCAGTGCGTGATTTAAATTAACCCCTTACATCATATCCTATCCGTAGAAGTGAATTTGTACAATTTTAGGGTTAGAAATAGCCTTTTAGAGGCATGGCGGATGCAGTAGCATCATATATGCTCTAAAAGGTGAGTAGAGTCTTTGATGGTGGGTTTTACTAGGTGGGGGAACTCAAATTTTGAACTGCTGATATAGGCCCCTTTTTTCTACAATTTTGTCATAAAAATAAGAAAATTCGCAACTTTCAAATTCTCTGATTTCAGCAAATTGTATTGCAAAAAAACAATATTACAGGAAAAATAGTATTTTGCTAATTTTTATTAGACATTTTCTACCTATTGACCCTTTTTTCAAAGGTTTATACTAAATGACCCATTTTTCTGAATTTATACACAATGTCCCCTTTTTAATTGGTTTTTACCCAAATGACCCTTTTTTTTTAAACAACATTAGACAAATGTTGTCACATTCAAATCAAAATTGTTGGAACAGCTGGATTTAAATTCCTTCAGAGGATTATTTTAAGCATCTTTAAACTTAGCCTTATACTTACAAAACATACTGGATGCCCGGGACTGGATGCATTTTATCGCATGTTGTTGTGTGGTCAGTAAGGAAATGGATGCGTATTTTATGTAAATGTTGACCCTTTTATTTTTCAGGCGTACTACGTGACATACATGTTGCCTGCAGATTATAGGTTCTGCATATTAATGTATAGATTTGAGGTTTATTTTTTAATGTATGAGGGAATATACTTAAAGAAATAGTGACTTGACATTCTTATACTTAGCCGGTATTCATGGTATTGAAAGCTGATTTAAGTTATGATAGAACAAAATCATTAAAGTCATTATGTTTTAAATAACTTGATCAGTTTAATATGAAATACAAAATACATATCTATTACATAAAGGTTATGGAAGGGTGTTAGGGGACCTCAGCTTGGCATAGTTATCAGTAGCAGTCAAATTACGGACGTGCCGTGGACAGATCGTGAGAGATAATTGTATCAACTTACTGCCTGCAAGGGTTTGTCTACAAATCACTACCTACCTAGGGTTGCCAAAAGATTTCAGCTCGAATCGTGGGTCATATAATTGAAAAGTCGCCCAATTTTTCTCTTAACCATTGCTTTCTATGGGGCAGAAACTAGCGGAAGTCGTGGAAGTCACGGGAGCCAATGTTGAAAAGTCGCCCAATTTTTTTTTAACCATTGGTTTCTATGGGACAGGAAATTGTCAAAAGTTGCGGGAAAATTATTCAAAAGTCACCCATTTGGGCTACCAAATCGCAGGTTTGGCAACCCTGTACCTACCTATCTTAGGTAGCTGCAGGAGGAGGATGAACTGATTCTGGGTTAGTTTGTTATTCTATGTGGCTATTACACTTGAAAGTCATACACCCCCTGTAGAAGACATAACCTTAGTCTTCCACACTGGGAGTGTAGATTTTAAAAGGAGTCGCCCATTCAGGTAACCCCATTTGAAAATCACACTCCTTGTGTAGAAGATTAAGGTCATGTTTTCTACAGGGGGTGTATGTATTTCAACATGAATAGTTCATTGATTTTAAGGTTTTGCTATACCAAGCCCTGGAGTTTAAATCGATGTGGAGATTATGTAGAGATGTACTTAGGCAGCAGGTTGAAGCTTGTTCACTTTGTGGCCAGTGTGTTATGGCATTGATTCTGTTAAAGGGCATGGAGGAGTTTGATTTTCCAAGCGAAGAGTTTACAATTGATCTAGTGATGATGTGTCGGGAGAGGGGTTACTATTATTTACAAAAATACATAGATTTGCGGGATTCATCGCATTGGCTGTCTTTGCCATGCTTTCAATGTTCTATCTCACACTCTCTGACATAAAGGGGGGACACTTACTGTTGCACTCAACGGGAAAATCCCCAAACATGCCATAAAATAAATGCATCTTGGTGAAACATTTCCAACTTTCACATGCGCATGTGCTAATTCAAGCCCTGCATTTGGGCTAGCAGTGCTAATCCAATGCAGGGTTTGGATTTTCTTATCACGGGAATAAACATCCAATAATTGCAAAAGAAAAAATTGGGTTTTTTTATACGAAGAAAATCGACTCAAACTAAAAGGCCTTGCAGAACCAATAGGGATTTCACGAGGGTGTCCCCGTGACAGAGTTGAAAAATGGGAAAGAGCAGCAGATGTAACAACCCAGAATGATTGAATATATATAGAATCAGGTACTTTGCTATCTACTGAAGATAGCAATATATTATATCTACTGAAGATAGCAATATATTATATCTACTGAAGACAGCAATATATTATATCTACTGAAGATAGCAATATTTTATATCTACTGAAGATAGCAATACTAGTATTTTATATCTACTGAAGATAGCAATATATTATATCTACTGAAGATAGCAATATATTATATGTACTGAAGATAGCAATATATTATATCTACTGAAGATAGCAATATGTTATATCTACTGAAGATAGCAATATATATTACTAGATTTCGCGGTTCTCAGGGTCGGGCGGTTCTCGTGATGGGCCTATTTCCGGGGTCCTCTAGAATATGTGTTGAAAGTAGGCCTATTGGTCCGATGAGATGCACCTGTTAGTCACACTGTAATGCTTTCCGATGCGCGCATTGTACTCCGCACACACTCCCGTTGATACTCCGCGATAGCACACCATGAGCACGTGATGGTGCACAGCGTGAACGCGATTGCTGCACAGACGGACGGACACGCCGTGATTAGTATTATGATATCTACTGAAGATAGCAATATATTATATCTACTGAAGATAGCAATATGTTATCTACTGAAAATAGCAATATGTTATATCTACTGAAGATAGCAATATGTTATATTTACTGAAGATAGCAATATATTATATCTACTGAAGAAAGCAATATATTATATCTACTGAAGATAGCAAGATATTATATCTACTGAAGATAGCAAGATATTATATCTACTGAAGATAGCAAGATATTATATCTACTGAAGATAGCAAGATATTATATCTACTGAAGATAGCAAGATATTATATATAGCAATGTGGAACATGAACAAGTTTTTTTTAATTGTAGGCCAATTAAAGTATTTTGTAATATTTTCTATCGCCTGGATGAACTTTTTTCAAAGGTCATACACAGAGCTTACAACAAATCTTTTGCATTTTAAAAGGAACTGTATGTTAATTGCAAATGTTTAAAATTAACTTCTCGATGAAAGGTTTTGGTTACATGCTCAGACTAGCACATCAATCATGCATGTAGGCCTATACAGTGACAATGGCACAAAGTCAATGAACATTTTCTCTACAACATCTATATAGGTACACACAGGCTGTGTGATATTCAATAAATGCAAAGGAGAGCGGCAGAAAACCAAATTTCCCGTGCGATTTCATTCTTTTAAGCCGTCAATGTTTTTCTTGCGTATTATCCTTTATCAAGAAAAACATAAAAGTTAATCTAGAAAGAAGTGTTAAAGCCTTTGGTACCGATTCTCTAAAAGTGGATAATTTTGCAAGACTAATTTTTCGCATCATGCCAATTTTGGGCTCTTTTGGGCGTACTTGCTTTTAAATTTGCAATTTTAAACCTCCTTTCAATATAGACCTGTTCACACAGGTGTATTTTGAGGTAGCTGTTTGGAGCGTGAAAAGTGCGAAAAATAAACGAAGCTTGAAAATTTCTCCTAGCAGAAATTTAGGTGTGCACTTGGGAGGTAGCCATGTTTGCCTGGGAGATGGATTTGGGGAGATTCTAAAAAACCATGTGTGGGTGTTGTATGCAGACGATCAACATTTGGCAAATATTGTGCAAAATATGTCAAGTTTTGTGTTTTAGTACAAATATAAAGGACTGTGAAGTTGTTCAAATGTCATCGATTTTGAAAGTGCATTTACATGTAAATGAGTAAAAACTAATGGCCATTGTAGTTTTTTGGCGAATCAAAAAGGAATGAGTAAAAAGAGACGATGAACAAAGAAGTTGTTTGTTTCCGTCGGGATTTGAACCAGAGATCCTTGGGGTCCTTAGCTCTGGATCGGCAACTGGTAGCCATGGGTGTTTTGTTGGCCTGGCATACAAAACCATGTGTATACGACTCTGGATGATAATGTCATCACAAATGGAGTGCATGCATGCACATTAGCTTTGTGCTGTAAGAGTTTTGTGTAAGATGTATAGTCATTAGGGTTAAAATACCTTTAATCATGTTGATATCACTTGAAATTCAATGGTTATGTTTTTACTGTTTGTAGCATTAATGGAACATTTCAGTGTTTGTATTCATATTAACCTGTATGCTGCTAGACCAGACAAAACCATACAGCCCCGGGCATACAGCACAGAGGGACTGCAAGAGCATGCATCCCATGTGATGTGATTGCGTAATTCTGCCAGTTTATAAAACTGTCAGGTGATGGTCACACACATGGCTCGCTATCCTTCATGTGGTTGTTTACACCCAAAGGGTCAGTGATTCAAAATTAGGGTAGGGAAAACAACTTTTCTATCCATCTTTCTTTCTTTCCCGAAGCTTTCTTTCTTTCTTTCTTCCTTCCTTTTTTCAGCAGTTTGACATTGGGGTTGAAAGAATATGCATTATAAAGATAATTAAATGTTTTACTATAGAAGATTCATGCCTATCTTAAATCTTTTTGATTAAATGTTGTTAGGAGAGATGTATACAGCTTTGTCGAAAATCAAATCATGTTGCCTTAAAAGTATGTTGCCTCAAAAATGATGCGACATGTACAGCTTGTATGCGTCAAAATCGAATTAAGTGTCAATTCTTTTCCCACTTTAATTTTTGAAGTCCTATTAGGGAAGATTAGATAGTATATAGCCGTGTAGAAAATCATGTTGCCTCATAGGTAATGTGTGATAGTTAGTTGTCGCAGATGGGATATCAGGCATTGTGAGATAAACGATAGGGAAATTTGATTTGGATGTGTACGACATCTTGTCACCTCATTGTTAGCTAGGGGTGCACTTGTTTCAATTGATTTCTAAAATGCTAGGGGTTTTTCCTGCAATTGAATGATATAACTACTACTGTGAGCTGTGCAAAGGCCAGGGTGGAATTTAGTGTCTTGCGTGGGCTTATTCATTGCGTTAAGGTGGGACAGGTGTAATTGACACTTTTTTTGTGGGGAAAGATCATAGAAAATCTTTACATGATTCATTGTAACAGGTATAGAATTAAATGTAAAAAAACAGGTTCAATTCAAATTGTATTTATATTAATTAGCTAATTTGCATATTTAATTAGCGAATATTAGCGGTTTTTCAAAAAAATGTAGCTCCACTATACAATCTCCTATTGAGACACTTGAGGTGTCAAAATAAAGCTCTTGCAAAGATCTAGCGCATGAGCCTATTTCCAGTAACATCGGTGAAAAAATGAAATGCATGAAAAACGCATGGCAACGGATTTGTAAACAAAGAAAATAATAGATTCTTGTTGTAATTAGCACGCTTTTTATACAATTTGCATAATTTTTCCGGATTTTTTTTATGTTATGAAAATTACATACATTAATGTGTCTAAAAATGACAAAAACTAATTTTTGATGAAATGATGATTTTGGCCCATCTAATTACACCTGTCCCACCTTAAGAGAGCAACAATAGGCTATTCCAGTTGAAATCCATACATCCCTTGTGGGAAACATGACTTTAATCTTACACACAGGGAGTGTGAATTTCAAATGGGTTACCTGAATGGAACTCCATTTGAAATATAGGCTACACCCCCTTTGTGGGAGATTAAGGTCATGTTTTCCACAGGGTGTGTGTTGATTTTAACTGGAATACTGCCCCATTTTGCTGCAGTGTGTTTTTGCTACCGAAAGCATAGAGAAGTTGAATAAATCTTTTGATAAAAGCAAATCATTTCAGTGGAAGATTGCAGTGGAGATCAGATTATCACAATAGGAAACTAAAAAGCAGTTTTGGAACAAAGGCAAAGTGTGTGTAAAACACTGGGCTATATGATACCATGGAAGTGTCTCTTGCATGATAATACCGGCCTTGCTGATAGCCCTTGTAGTTCAATGGGTTAGATTTTTTTGGTTTACTGTAAAGTTTTTATAACACAAAAGGATATATTCGTGAATGGCTACAATATCATATGTGTCATCAGGCTGAAAGATGGGGCGCTGAACCATTAACCTGTTAGACTCTGGAGTGATGTACGTTGTTATTTGCGTTCTGCGTGTAATGTTTTGTGCCAAAAATATGCGCTGAGTGCACAAACCTTTGTAATTACTCAAGCTCAAAGATGATAATTATTATTTAATCCATGAACAACAAACCACAATGGCAGATTTACCGCACTGGGCAATTTTGAGCTGGTACTCTTTTGGTATAATCTCTTTGATTGACATGTCAAAATGGGCTGTTCCAGAAAATAGATGCACACCCCTGTAAAAGAGTTTGAATTTTTTGACCAGTTATGATTGCTGAAAATCCAGAGTTTTGTCCAAATACGAAAAAAACATACTACACAATCGAAAATCCTAAATTTTAGGGGCTCATTTCGGACAATTACATGATTTTTTATGCATTTTATTGCATTTTCAAACTTTTCCAGTCAATTCCAGTCATTTTGAGGGAGCAAATCAGGAGAACAGTTATTTTCTGGAATAGCCCAATAGCAGAGATATTTGTTCAGTAAAATACAGGGATATCAAGTTTTCCTGCTTTTGCAGGAATTCCTTTTCCTTTTCTTTATTTTCAGCGCATTTTGAAGGCTTTTGGCCCAGATTCGCACACTTTTTTGGCTTTTTCCTTCAGGTCAACTTGCATCCCTGAAAATAGTACTGGTAGATCATTTGTATTTAATTTGCATAAAGATATGTGGTGAAGTGCTTTGACTGTTATGTTGTTGGCACTTTTCAATAAAGATATTTTTCTTACGCATCAAAAGGAAAACAAAATGTGTGCAACCGATATATTTCTATGTTGCAAGACATCATTCTTATGTTACCATGTGTCATGTGTTTATTTCTACATACACGGCTGACAAAGGCTTATCAATGAACCATTGCGGCGCTGCGGGGGGGGGGGGCAAAATTACGTAAATTTAAACTTTTTGCCGCAATTTTGCACAAAATATGTCGATTTTGCACCACTTCCCCTTCCAATGCTCCCCCCAAATAAATTCCTGGTGCCGCCACTGTCAATAAATCTCAAAAACATATTTGTACATTCATAAAATGATCTTTGAATGTATTGGTTACAAAAACTCATAGTCATACTCTACAACATAAGGTCAAATGTTGAGCTATGCTCATTGAATTGAGGTTAATGAACTGTGCCATTAGATGAGGTCATTTCGGCTCAGTGTCTTCTTTATGTGTCATAGGGAGGAATGAAATGAAATGTGATAATTACAACAACAGATGTGACCTATTTCGCATGCATGCCACGTGAATGTAAACTATATAATTTGCGCTTGTCTTAGTGGGGTTGCCTTTCAAGACTGGGGCAGAGACTACATTGTATATAGTGCTTCCTTCATGGAACTAGGACATTGCCCGTATACTTCTCTGATACCTTACACTTAGTCAGTTTACATATTAACACTCCACTGGCTTCCATCTCACTCCAATGATGACTTTCCCGGGGTACTCAAGTTTGATTTTGGTAGGGGTGTGCTGCTGAGAATTTGAAAGTGGACCCATAAATATACCAATTTTTCAAGAAATTTTGGACCCATTGACATACTAAAAGTCTTTCGGCCAAATTTAACCCAAATTGTCTTAGTTTTTACAAATTTCCCCAAATTTTTTTGGAAAATTGCGAAATTTTGGCTAGATTAAAGCAAAATTTGGCTATTCTTCCAAAAGATTTTTTTTTAAAGGACCCATTCATATACCAAAATTGGCTTAGAAAAGGGGTCATTGATATACCATAAGGCCAAAACTGCTACCCATATGTGCGGCACGTCCCTGTATGGTCATTTGTACTAAGTGCCCCCTCACCCGGGGACTTTTCCATACATACAATACATTGTATATCCTTTTTTTTCATACAACTGTGATGGAGACTATATAGTTCAGCCTACTTGAATTTAGGACATTGCCATATGCCTTGTATTTAGCTTTCTGAAAGGTTTACACTCGTACATGGACAGTTCGTATTTCAAGACTGGAGAAAGACTATGTTACATCCTACACATGCCATTATCATTGGCCCATGGTTAAGCTTACTGATACACTTACACATGGTCATATAATATATGTCAAGACTTGGTAGAGACTAAGACATTATATGGAACTAGGCCATTGCCATGTGATATACTTTCCCTCAGTCAATTCACTTTTCAAGACTTGGGCTAAGTCTAAAATATTAGAGAACCAAGGAACTCCTTCAAGCACTTTACTCACCTGGACACGTACAAATTGCATTATTTTTTAAAGACAGTGGAGTCTAATCATAACATGGTTCCAAATCTTACGGAAGTAAAGAGGTGGGGATTTACAGAAATGTAAATAAATATCACCCAAACGATGATGATTTGCCTCTAATCTGCGTGTGATAATTTGTTTTTCAACTTCACGCATATTTGAAGAAGGGACGTCGCTATAGGTATAGCACAAATTCAATAATGGATGATATAAATAATTGTAATCTGTTCGTTTGTTTGCCTTTTCTTATCGAACGAATTCCCCTATGCTTGGAGAAATCACATTATTTGGTTTCAAAATACATAAACTTCAATAGTACTTTGATCTGTACCCACAGATATATGAATATCTTCCCATAGTACCCTTGTTGCTCTTTCCTGAGGCATTTTCTTTCCACCCTTCTTTTCTGTTCTTAGCTCCTCTGTCATCCTTCCTCTCGCTACCACCTCTCTGCCTGCCTCTTCCTCTTACTGCTCTTTATCTCCCCCTGCACCTCTATATACATCTCAGTTTTCTTCTTATCCCTATCTATGATGTGAATTTATATTTAACAAATCTGCAATATTATTTTAGGGAGAGAGAAGATTGTAACTTATATTCTAATGTCTCTAAAATCTAAATAAATAGAGTAAAAAATAGCTGAGATATATCAAAATCAAAACTTGTCACTTGAGAAGTCGCAAAAATGTGTCAAATTTAGCTTAAAGAAATGTGTCAAATTCTTGGTTAAAAAAATTGCTTGGTATAGAAAATTAATTTCTTTATTGCAAAGAGTCCCGTCCCAAAGAAAAATCCAAAATGGATTTTAGCAAGTCACAGAATATTGAGGGTCTGGGGTCCTTTTCATTATGTTTCGATAATGTTTTGCTAACTTTTGTAATCCCGTGTACATGTGTGGGTACATACCAAGTTGAAAGCACATGAACCGGTCACATTTTGGAAACTGTTTCTGTCTGCTGTTCAATAATGGCTTGCATCACCGGTAATCCATAAAGTTATCATAAGATGCCCAGTTACATCCAATGATTAATTATGTATTGGAACGATTCCCAAATTGTGCGCTATTTGTCACTAGGTATTGGATATCTTTGCTGACAGTTGTGTGTTGGCATGGAGGATACAACCAGAAACCAGATCACGTTATCTTAAGATACTGACATGTATACCTCACAAGAAATATTTTGCCTACATTTGAGAGTATAGATAGGTCGCATCCAGCTCCCTGTGTAAGAATCACAGTCTCAATTCAAGATGTGAAGTTCATTGACCTCTATAACAACCATAGCTCAAAAGTTAACCTCAAGTTATGGAGTATGAGTTTTTGTACCCAACACATTAAAAGGTCATTTTATGATTATACAAGTATATTGGTGTTAAAGAACTGTGCCTTGATAGATGAGTTTGAGATCCTAGTGCTTGTGTATTAAAGAATCTGTGTGTATAAACACTCCTGGTCATTTTACCTAAGGTAGAGTTGGCACAGAATAAAGGGTGTCATAATATTGTAGGGTACTGTTGGTGCAACTCAACTTATACAGGGAATATATACATGTACTTTGATATCTTTGGACATCTTGGGATATAGTTTTAATTTGTTTCGTGCATTCTCAGGTGAGTGAGGACTGATAAGTTTGATTGAAAATTAACACTGGTTCAGAAGTTGAAATAACAGTATAGTATTGATTTGTCGGAAGTCAGGAATATTATTGACTTTGAGATGTCAGAAGACGGATATGCAGTTATTATTTTGCTTTCAAGTCTTCACTATGATTTCACAAAAAATTGCCAATGGAGAAAATTCACCATGTTGAATTGTCAAACATGAAGACCAAAATACTTGTTCGCCATAGCACTTAATATGCATTACAAAGTTTTGTGCATGTAAATGGCTTCAAGTACTCCAGTACATTATCAGCAAAATTATATCGCATACAGAACATGACAGATGTCTTGCAGACATCTATTTATGTAATTAGTCCAGGTGACGGCAATGTTAGCATTGACAAATTACATGTCAGTACATTCGCACATCAACTTGCAAGGGAAGAAAATGAATGCTCAACAGATAATGTCTTATATATAGAAATCTATGTTGTCTGGTACTGCTAGTCCAAGGGTCACTCACCAAATGACTTGTCCAAAAAAAAGTGTAGAAAAAGGGTGTAATTTTTATCATACAACTGCATTGCCGTCTTTTCAAAGAGGGGTGCTTTTGAGAAGACATCACTCTATAGTAGAAAATGAATGGTGAATTCTGCCTATCATATTCTGACCCTAATACCTAATACAAGTATTTGGTCAGAGGTGTTGCCCATCCCTACCCAGTGGCGTAGCGTCATAGGGGCACGGGGGGCACATGCCCACCCAATCGATCTCAAAATTTAGAAAATCCCATAGGACAATTGCCAAAAAATGGCTTGTGCCCCCCAATCAGACCCGGTGCCTCCAATCATGGTCGGTGCCCTCCTCAATATGTTAACCCACGCTACGCCACTGCCTACCCTCTGAAGGGAAAGTCACCCAGCCTGTAGTATTGTGTAGCATTCAGGATGTTGTACGGACCTGGCACTAGCATAACTAGTGAGATCCTAATCCAAGGGAATCTCCAACTGGACACACATTCTGCACTCGCAGCGCACAGTCGTTGTTTGCCTGTTTCAAGATCGCATACATTTCATCACCAATAATCCTTCGTTCCTAGGGCAGTGTGATTGTGGAACCTCCTTCCCGAGTCTGTGATAAACTATGACACATACATGACTTATATGCAAGAATATTGATTAAATAATGTTAACATTGATATCACGCGACTAATGACTGATTTCGCTTATCGCGTATGTCTCTGACATTCAAATTAACCTGTGTGTTATGTCGCCAGGGAATGTTTCCTGATATATCACCATCATCATGCCTTGCAGCATGAGGAAGGGGGTTCAAAATGGCTGCCATCTGATTGACATTACCGAGTACATTATGTGTATCAAATGACGGATGGATGTTGTGTTAAAGAGTAATGTCTTTTGTTGATGTATTTAGTTGGATGTGATGGGTTCAGAAATAACATTCATCAATTTGTGATATGATATTAAGTTCAAGGTATGTGGTTTCAGACGTAGTAACCTTGAAAGGTTAGTTAGGAGTGAATGTCAGATGAGATAAAAATGGAACTTGTGAGGGGTTGATGTATTGCAGCCAGGATGTAGTGATAGAAAGCAACCACTGAATGGCTGCAAGTTGGGCAGACTTTTTTTTGCATTTTGGGGATTTGGTTTTGTTGTTGCGTGCATTTAGATCAGCCGCTTTTTTTTATGGCAAAAGTGGATTGATTTTGACTGCAAAAAATTTAAATTTTGTACAGATTTAGTTATTTTTTAGAGTCATTTGACTTGATTTGAAAAAAAAAAACATGATCAACTGACCCTACTTGAACGGTCCATCTCCCCGTAGACCTTTTTTATGTTGTCTACGTTATTTTGTTGATCAAAATCTACAGCTTGTGGTATAGTGGTGAACTTCCATTCCATGAGGTCACTGGTTCAAATCCTGCCATTGGCAAAGTTGCGACCTCTGTATGCTATACCATTACAATTCTAACCAGATTCTCGCATTTTCTCTTTTACTCTCTTCCACCCACTACAGGTGAACCCAAATAGTAAGGCAACCAGGGCAAATATAAGTGTTGGTGATGTGGTAGAGATTATCAACGGTACATCAGCCTATCGTCTTAATAATAAAGATGCTATTAATCTAGTACATGGTTCCGATGCAGATCTAGAATTAGTTTTATATAAGTAAGTCACATTGTTGTTATTATTTATATAAATACATTGAACATTCAAAGATACACTACTACCAGATTCCTATAACTGCAACTACTGCCAAAGGTACACTTCAGAGAGAACAGCCAGGCCCCCAGAACCGCTGCCTGTGATTGGCTATTGATTGGCTGCGACTCGTCACAGGGCATGGATGCACAACGGGTGACGGTCTGATGGCACAACATGCATGTCTCCGCCTTTTATGAATGAAACCCTTTTTCAACAAAACCCAGGGTTTATTACGCCAATGACAATTTTGTTTTTGATTGAAGTTTGCTCAATCAAAACCCGATTAGTTGAGAATTTGTGAGGAATTTTCATACTTCAGAAATGAAATGATTTTAATACAAAAGTTGACTTCACAGAAACTGAGACTCCATTTTGACAAAAAGCTACAAGCATTTATTCAATTCTCTAGAGCAGAAAAAAACAAATCAACAAAAGTTTATGACAGATTTTCCCATGTAATGATGTGGATCATCAGATTATCCATAACAAATGGGCTGTATAAAACCCAACAAAGCCTTTTTCTTTACAAAACACATGTATACATTTTATTGCAAAAAGATTACATGTACATGATAAAACACACTTTCAAAAAAGTTGTTTTGTGAAAATGTTGCTCAAATGTTCACCTGGTTTTTAAATTAATATTTTTTTTAATTCAAAAGCACAAATTGTTTAATTTGCAATGAAATTACATTTTAAAAATAAAAGACACAAAATACTTGAAAAAGTTAGTTTTATGAACATTTTCTCATTTTCCACTGAGCACAATTTTCCGAATCATACATGTAGCATATCATGCGGCCCTGATTTGGTAAAACGATCTAACTTGAAATTTGGACATTTTGAGATAAATCCATATCATGGGTAATGTGAGGGTGCTCTTTCCATTGGTGACATCCTCAAATCACCACCATGCTTCATTTTGAAGATAGCAGAACCTATCTTGACACTTTTTTGTCACTTTCCGTGTATTTAATATGGTAAAATGACCTATCTCAAAGTTAGATCATTTTACCACATTAGCCAAGACCCTAGGGAGCACAATGATATGTCATTTTACCAAATAAATGAGTGTGGCTATGTTTATTTTTGTTACGAGGTAAAACAATGTAAAAGAATCTAACTCCCTAAAAATGGTTGTTATTTCAAAATTACTCAACCAAATTAGCCAAATGTTTGCAAATAAAAAGATTTTTATATTTTCTAAGATCTTAGATGTGTTTGATAATTTATTTTATTCAAAAAGAAAAATGTCAAGTGTTCAAACTTAAAAGCTCTTTTTCTCAAAACAGAGATTGATTGCTTATGTTTTTCCATGTATCTGTTGTCTGTATGATCCATGTCCTGAGGTGGATCATGCGATATCAACCGTCCTGAGTACTGTAAAACACTACAAACAACTTCACTGCGTGTGCGTGGATAACATGAGATGTGATGACGCAATCACCCAAGTGATATATGGGCACACTTTCGCTGGCCCAGCCAGTGTAAGACCCATGGCTAAGTGTATCGGCGTCCTAGTGCTTGGCATACGAGGGGTCTCAGGTTCGAATCCCACCCAGAGCAAACAACTTCTTTGTTTGTTTTCTCTCCTTATTCCTCCCTTCTTTCCCTTCCAGTAGCCAAAGAGTTAGGGTTAAAGCACACAATGTTTGTTGTGGAAACAAGCTGTGTAGCAACTTTCTGTGTACCGGAAGTATGCAAATGTCGCTTCTGCTAAACTAGATGAACTGTAGAGTATGTGTACTATTTGTAGAGATATGGTCATAAATATAACTATTTTTGCACGCCAACACTGGCATGCCTCGATATTTGCCTGTTACTGCATTCATCTGACCAATCTCAGAGTTTGTTTCCTTCGAATTGCAGACATTTTGTTAAAAAAGTGCAAGCTTAATTGCAAGATCATCAAAAACACAGCAAGATTTCCTTTTGTCAATCACTTTGGAACTTGTACCATCTTTGCATTCCTCGCTTTGTTTACCTGACCACAGTACTTTGTGCGTTGTAGGAATTGCTTTCCGGACTTTCAGGTTTTCGGTAAGAACCCAATCTATAACACTGCAACGCAGTGGTTAATGGTCCCTCCACACCACTCAAATATACCACTTTTTGTGTGGTAATAGAATAGGGTTAATAGTTTTCAAACTCTGTTCTTCCTTATAGACGAAACGGACTATTGAATGGTTCAACAGATAATATGTCGACGACATCAACAACCACAACTACAATATTAAAGCCAGACCCCAGTGCCTCAACAGGTAATTATTAACTGTAACTTATATTAAATTTTTATCAATTTCACAATGCCCCTTATTTTCTCCCTTCCCCTTCCTTGTATTAATTATTGATAACTTAATACATAGTGTGTTTCATCTCAAGTTAAGAGTGTGATTTCAATGTGGCAGATTCGAATCGGTGCATTTACACGGTTGCATTGCCAACGTACGGACAATTAGGTATTCACCACATGGGATTAGGTGTGCGATTTGATGTGAAAGCCAACATGGCATTACTCTCAACTTGAGATGAGACGAATATAGTAGTAATATTGTGAGATTTTTAAGTGGACAACTCATACATAAACCAAAATGTATTTCGAAAAGTAACACATATTTTGTTTTTTGTTGGAGAAGGATGAGCAATATTCCTCCATGTCCCCAGACTGAATGCATGACCGCACTGGACGCAATAGAGACCTTAACAATACTGGGCCATAATAATGTCATTAAAATTTGTGGTACTTTCCAAATGCATTATGGGATATGTACATGTTATTATTTAGAATCTGTTGTGCTGATCACTTCCTTTGTAGATTTAATTTTAATCCAACAGTGTCCCATTCACAGGCCCATTATTTTAATCCAACAGTGGCTGCAAGTCCTCAACTTTGGGGAATTGTTTCAATTGCATAATGTTTGAAGTAGCAAATTATGTAGATAAAATATTTAGTATTTTTCAAGTTTTCCAGATACTAATAAAATATCTTTTTGCACAAATGCTGAATGGCCTTTTAAAGATGTTTTTTGTTTATTTGATGCTCAATATGAATTGAGGCACACAAAAATATAGAAACGTTAGTTATAAGCACCCTATAGTATGATTTACAAATTTTGAAAGTATTTTCTGTAGTTGTGTAATAGGATTAATATCAGAAAATCATCTTGATAATTGAAAATGTTATTTTGATGGCAAGAAGGAAAACTGTACCTTTTATTATTAAAAAGATGATTGTCTGCTTTTTCATGCAAGTGGTATTGTGATGTGTTGGTAAGCTTAATAGTTAATCAGTTAAATTGGTTTTTGAGCACTTTTGACTTTTACTGAAAAATGCATTAGCTTTGTGCTCGTTGCAATTTAGCATAAACTTTGCATACATTTCTCATCCTTTCCCGGCATGATGTAAGTAGATTCTGAGGTTTTATACTAAACATGACTGTTTTGTACCATTCCCTATAAAATGTTGTCATATTGTTGTATTTTGTGAAAATTTGTTTGCTAATTTAAGCTTCCTTTTCTCTTTTAACATTTGAATTTATTTAACTCACCACAGAAAATGAGACCATCGAACTGGATGGGGTAACATTGCAAGGTTTCTCACCGAGTAATGTCTCTGTCGTCAAGACAACCACTACCAAAATCACTAAAACCACCCGAAGTCGTTCCCCCTCTCCCTCCCCTATGAACCAGCCGTCAAATGTCACAAAAGGGACGATCTCGTTTGTAGGGGGCGATCCATCAGAGCCTGTACATTTACGGCAGAGCGGTGATGGCATGCCAGCTGTGTATACCGGGTCTGTGTGTTTCACTCCACCACCTGGTTCCGCAGGTCTGTTTTGCATTTCAGGTTTTTATTTATTTGTATCTAATCGGCATGGTGATAATCGGTTTCTATAAACGCATGGAATAAGAGAATTGGATATGTGGCCCTATGAGTACCAGTCATAACTTGAAATGATGTCTTGTAATGTTATACTATGTTGCTCTTTTTCAGAATTAATGCAAAATTTCATTCGGGAGGGGGAGGTATTTTTGGGGTATTCTGGGATTTTAGTGGCAGTAGGTATTCCCATGCCCACTACTCCTCCATATGGGCATCACCAATGGCGACACCAGAATTTTTTTCAGGAGGGCATAATCCAAAATCATGAAATGTCTGTCTGCCAGTGCAAAATTGCCACAAAAATGTTTAATTTGTGATTGTTTTGGTTTTTATTGGGGGAAAGATATCTGACTGGGGGACCATTTTCCCGACATACTGCCGCCACTGGACATCACCACTGGGCATTGCCACTGGATAACTGACATGTAACTGATTGAAGCCGAGAGGGGGGGGGGCAAGCAATTTTGCCACACATTCATGCGGCGCCTTTTTAAATAAAATGCTCTAAAATGAAAACAGTACGAAAACTCTTTAATATGTAAATTTTCCTGTTCGCTACCCTCGCAACACATATCTAGACTATTTAAGGTTTGTAAGTTGGGATCCCAAAAATTTGGCATGTGTAAGGGGGGCAAAGATTTTTGGTGGGCCAAGAGGGGGGCAAGCAAATTTTGGCAGGCAGAAAGGGGGAGCAAGCGATTTTTGGCTGTTCGGAAATTTTACCTCGGGGGGGGGGAGGGGCTCATAATTATTGCACAGCCCCTTATCAAACATGTGACTTTTAGGCACACAGAAAATTTTGAGAATTTAATAGTGTTGGGAATGAACCTTTTTAAATATTTACTTGATACAATATCTTTTCATTATTATGGAAAGGTCTTTGAAAAAATACTTGCGAAAAAGGTGGCATTTCAAGCTTGGAGACCAAACTGATTAAGGTGTCAGTACCATGCGGTAAAAACTTTTCTAGAGCATCATTCTTGGAAAGAAGGATCTGCTAAAAGAAGACATTGGATATCTTTCAAAATATATCATGTATCGGAGATTGAAGATATACAAGACATCATTTCTGGTTGTGACTGTTTTGCATTTTTCTGCCTGATATTCGTTCATAATTTCTTGATAAAAAACATATTACGTTGTCTTTCAGGTAGGAACGTATTATTTGGGACTAACATTTGACTTTTGTTGCCTCTTTCAATATAAATTCTCTGTTTTGGTAGGAATTTTGACAAAGTTATAATTATCAAAAATTTATGTTGTAACATGCATTATGTAAGCGGTCTTTAACCATTTCACAAAGTAGGATCTTTATCTATGGGCTAATCCATTTATAGTCCACACTCCCCCTGTGGAAGATATCCGTATGAATTTCAGATGGATTAAACTCTATTTGAAACTCACCCTCCCTCTATGGAAGAATCAGGTTGAATCTTTCTCAAAGGGTGTATTAAATTCAAATAGAGCTGCTGAATGTGTTAATTCTATTTGAAATTCATACTCCCCTTGTGGATTATATATCCAACATCTTACACAGGGGTTGTGTAGATTTTAAATGAATATGTAATTAATCAAGCTTTCCTAACCTAAAATAAGGGTATGGCCTATAATTACCTTTCTTTTTCAAATTTCAGGACCTCCCAGCTCTTTTTTCCCCCGACTAAAATGATTGCCCCAAACAAAAAATCAAATAAACTTTAAATTGGTATAATTTCATTATTACTTGGTCATTAACCCCCTGAGCACTACCTGCTCCTGAGCACCATTGCCTCTGATTGGTCAATTACATGATATCTTCACTTTAATCACCAATCAGAATTGAGTTTTGCAAATAATTCATCCCAATTTTTTTGTGTGGTGAGAGTATTATAACAATGTAGCTGATTGGTCCAATTGATAATAAAAACTTCTTTCGACCAATAGGCAGGTAGTTCTCATGGTCATTAATGAATAGATAACTAATTAAGCTGATTGTGATTTCAGCTCTCCCACCACCACCAAAATATCAAGATATCTATGGAGGTAAAATGCTGAGATAAATATACTATAGAGGGAATGGGAGCAATGGCTGATGACAAATTTTATAAACATTTCTACTAAATGATTCAAAAAATGGTAAAAGATATGCTAATAATATCCAAAGGAAAGGAATTTCAGGACAATTTCTCAGAACTGATAATTTTATAATACTAGCGGTCACCCGTCTTTCGCGATCAGGGTCTTTCGCGGTTGGTAAATTTTGTTATATTTTGTGTACATGTAAATGTTTTATTTAATGTGATTAATGGTATGAGAGGAGATTATCATTTAGAACTTAGAAGTATAATATTTAGTATCTTTTCCATATAAAATCAATGGCTTGAAATTGCAATTAGATCATGATCGAAGCAAGTCTTCTTGCCACCATATCATATCCACCGTGACTCCGTGAGAAGTCTTGCCCCTGTGGGATGCTGGCCGCTCTGCTATTTAAGATTTTTATGCATTTGTTTCTACAGTACTTTTTAGCCCATTTTGGACAAATTTGTTGTACCTTTTACCCCCCCCCCCTCTCTCTCTCTCTCTCTCTCTCTCTCTGAAAAAGTCCTGGCTACACCACTGTGCAGCTGAAACAATTTTATTCACATTTCCTTTAATACACTCTATTTCATATAAAGTTATGATTTTTTTTTGGCAACCCTGATTAATTTGTCCTTCAAAAGTTTCACTTACAAACTAATTCAATAAACAAACACTCTACTGTTGACTATAGGTTCTCCATAAAAACACAGAATACATGCTAATGTTGATAAATTAGTTGAATAAACAATAGATGTTAATTGAGTTTCTACTGTGTTTGAGACTACAGGCATACTTCTACTGTGTCATGTAATAGTTGAGACTACAGGCATAATATCCTCACACCGATGACAGGATCTTCTCTGGTCAACATTAGTGTATTGTGTTGGCCTGAAAAGTTTTAGCATGGAGCTGCTCTGGTAGTGGCTTTGAAACTAATTAACATAATTTGACACCCTTAACGTAAACAAAAACAAAATTGGACGTTTTATTGGGGTGCGGACAACTTTACTCTACGCAACGCAAAAATCCGTTTTCCGAAATAATGGATAACGTTGAAGTTTTTAGCCTTACCAAGTCGCCAAACTCAGTAATTTATTATAGATAAAGACTTCACAAAAAGTAGTCAATCGTTACAAATACGCCTATAGCTTCAGACTATTTTTCGTATTCACAGTAAGACAGGTGGCTTATGTGCGCACATTTTGATACCCTGGTCGCCCAATATTGTTCAATATTAACAAAACAGCAGTATTTTTAAATAAAAAACCCTGAATTTAAAAGTTCCACTGACAGCAATCATTGGTTATTCAACACAAGCATTGTGGCATGTATATTGTACAACGTGCCATTATCTTCACACTTAATTCAAATCAATGCAATTTACTTTTAAATTCGGGCGTTTTTTTTACTTTCAAAATACTACCATGTTGTTAATATTGAACGAAATTGGGCAAATGGGGTATCAAAATGTGTGTACATAAACCATTATATGTTAAAATATTGTGAATACAATTGTAACATTCTGAAGCTATATGCATTTTTGTAACGGCTGTATTACTTTTTGTGAAGTCTTAAGAATTTGCACATATGTGACACGATCTGGTCCATGAGGGCCAAAGGCGGCAAATTTGATACTGAGATAAAGCTAAAAATATGGAGGAAAAAAACAATAAAATACATAAGAAAATAGACATCACAATACTGTAACTTCATAACGTTAGAACTAAGTATGCTAGACCTTTGGTGTTTTCAGTAAATGATAGCCTATTGTATGAATAATGTAATAATTACAGTAACTCAATTTTCAAAAGTGCCTCCTTTGGCCCCCCCCCCCCATGGACCAGATCGTGTCACATATGATAGTAAGAGTGTTTCCCTCTATGGTATATCAATCACAGGTAAAAAGTGATGTCTATTCAAATATTTTTCATTTATTCAATCACTTTTTACTTACATCACAGTAAATATTTTAGCTTTAAATTGAGTGTCATGGCACAGGGTGAAATTGAAGTCTGACTAATTAATCTGATATTCAAATGTATATATGTTCAGTTTAAGCACAAGTTTTGCATTGCAAATAACGGCTGTACATATCAGGTGCTTTGTTTGAGCACACACACGGTGTGTATTTTAAAGTCTGGCTGAATTGATGTAATGCTTAATGCTTTGTTTTAGCATTATTTTATTCAAACTTGAAAGCTTGGCAAATAGCACAAGTGCACTTCAGATTTAATGCAGTTGTGCACTCATCATAGGGTGAACTGAATTCTCATGCAATAAGTTTATTTATATCTTTTGAAGAAAGAAGTCGGTTTAATTCCCCTTTCAGGGCTGTCAACTCTCACGCATTGAGTGTGAGTTTCATTCATTCGGTCACTATCTCACGCCAAGGTAGTAAAATCTCACGCCAAGGTAGTAAATCTTGCACCAAGAGCTGCCAAAGTAGTAAAATCTCACGCATCGTCAAAATATTACATCAACCAGTAATAGTGTAAAAATGGTGCATCAAATGGCTTCGTTTAGATTTTGATTTTGGAATTTTTTTCACAACTGAGGGGGACCTCCCCTGAATCATGCAAGCATGAGGGGCGGAAATGACCTGCCAAATACAAATTTTTAATTAACTTTATAATATTAGACAATATCTCACGCCAAGCAATATCTCACGCCCTTGATATACAAATATAAGATGCAATTGCAATCAAAGATGTTAGCTTGAGAAATATCATTATTTTAAATTTGATTACTTCCAACGTCCATTTACTTCCAACAGCCATTCAAAATCACTCGACACATGTCACATGAAGGCACTATTGTTCCAGTTAATAGAATAGAAATATGGGTTGTTGCAGTATCGACACTCAAAGAATGCATCTTGGGCAGTAAAGACATTTACATTTACATTTAATGGGTTTGCCTTGCCAATTGATGTTTTTACTGCCTCGGACACATGATTTGAATGTAAAGAATACTACCTGACCCTTAATGCTACTGGCTGACTGACACACAATGAGAAGAATATTTTTGTGATGTCATCAGTCGTCTCCCGAACAAAATATGTAACATCCATTTTTTTTTCAACATCTTTGAAAGCTTTACATATGTATTATATTGAGACAGGATGTTTTAATTAAAAATCACTCAGAAGTTGAGGAAATGAAACTATTCATGCTCAAATTTATCGTTGCCTGGTAACCATTTATTCACCACTCTGCACTAAATATCCATTCCAATCTATAAATGGCAAGAGCGCTGACGAGGAGCATGGTCCGGTGTGAATAAAAAAATAGTGTGTAGTTTCTTGTCAGGCGATGGGCTATTCCCTTTAAAATCCACACTACCCCTGTGGAAGATTTAGCTTAAGTCCTCCACAGAGGGAGTATGAGTTTCGAATAGAATAGAAATTTGGGTAGCTTCCATTTGAAATACTCACTCCCCCAGTTGTGGAGATATAGGTAAATAATACAGGGGGAGTATGAGTTTCAACTTTCAACATGATTAATCCTCACCAATTACATTTGAAAAACATACTCCCTCTGTGGAAGATATTTCCCAAATCTTCCACAGAGGGAGTGTGGATTTCAAGTGGAATAGCCCAGTGGATATCTTATTTGCTAATTGAGTTTTCAAAGCATGAGGAATGCCAACCAACTGACACTATGGATAATTGCATGGTGGATTTACGATGTCCACTCACTCGTAGATACTCGCAGGAATTTCTGTTATTTGACGTGATTTATTACAACTCGCTGCAAAGTTTTCTCCCTGCATCCTCTAAAAATAACGCATCAGTGTTTGAATTTATCAGTTGACGTGCCACTATTTAACTTTGAATTATCACATATCCAGTAAAGAAAAATAATTAGAATTTTGTTTACAAATATGTTACTAACTTCTGTAATAGTTCCTTAAAAGTGTTAACCTTTGTCAGTTACCCTTTAACCTTTGACCTATCCAGGAAAGAACCAACCCATCCGTGTGGTAAATGGTCATAAAGGAACAGCGCCCTCTCCAGGTAGTGGAGGGCCAGGCAGTCATCGCAGTTGCATAATGATTCCACAATTAAACACGGGAAAAGATGGTACTTGCTCAGGCTTTTAAAAAAAAATAGTTGTTGGTAGCTAATTTTTAAAGAGTTAATAATAATAAATATTAAAGTTTTTATCAGAATTTTTATGCTTCCATTTTTGTTTCTAATTTGCATATGAGAAGCAACACACATTATTTTTGCATGTTTCACTTGCATTCTCAAAAGTATATGTGATTCAGAGAGCGACTACTTTTTAACCCTAAGATTGAGTTTTGGTAGGTATTTTATTCTTAGAAAATACAATTGACTAGCATTTTTCATGGAAACTTAATTTTGTGAATTAAGAAATTCAATGGTACTTTTAAAATTGTTTATTATTATTTATGTGAATCTGGTCTCCTCACAAAATTAATGAAATTAGGTACCTGGTGGAAAAAAAGTTTTGCAATCAGAAACTGATGAAATCTTGCCAAATTTTCAAACAAAGCACTGAACCTTTCATAGACAATTTGCTTATATTCTTCAGTAAGTTTTCCATAATTATTGAGCATTTTATTTTTATTTTAACAAACAAACAAATAAGCTGTCATTGTTCACCAGGGCTTCTAATTGTGTCCTTAATTATCTTTTCATGATTTTTGACAAACAAGATGATATATCAAATTCTTATTTTGCACAAATCTTAAATCAAAGGTTATAGAAGCACTACAAAATAATAATTGAAACCATCACACTACTCTCCACTAATATACTAATAATACACTTATTCATAGCTTATAGTAGCAATTACGATGACATTAAAATAGTATCATGTTGTGAAGCTAAGTCCACGACCCTGTATGCACCAACATGGTCATGAAATTGACCTAGATGTTTCTAGGTATGAATTTTGATACACTTGTCCAGTTGCAAAGTTCACACACACCTATATAACCCCATAGGTTGATGAACTGTGTCTGTGGTAGTTGGCATGTTTTAGACCTTAACAGTGAGTCTAATCCTAGTTCATTATATTGCATGAAGTAAGCTCATCAGCAGATTCCAATCAGGTCACTATCACTGACCTCTGACCTCTATTCCATCGCATGGAAGTGCCTGCCTTATCAAATATGCCAAGATGCATGAGTCGTTATCCAGCCATACGGCCAGTTAGTCGGGTTTATTTTGAGATCCAATTTACCTGACATTGGCTAGCGTATGCCGTGTGTAATCAGAATGTGTGTGCCTGTTATGTCATGCAAGTAGGAAAATGATTGGGCTCGTTTTGATGTGAGACTTGCGTTTGATTTGAACGTAAATACCATTTGTGAATGCGAATGGTATTTGGAATGTCAACATAGTTAAGATAGGCGTAGGAAACATAGTAGATATGTTTAGGAAATATCTGTAAATTAGTTGTTATATAGCTGACAATACTTTGTATTTAACCAACAATGAGAAAGATAGTAGGACCATGGTTTAGAAGTTAGTGATGGTAATTTGTGACATTTATACTGCTAGTCCAAATACAAGTAATTCAAATAATTGTGTTTTTATTAGTGACTTCACAGTTTAGCTCAGTTCTTCAAATCTGTGAATGTACATTTAACTTCACTTACGTAATTTGATTTAATGAGGACTGTCACAGTTTTCTTCTTTTTTTTCAATTGTAATGAAAGAAATGCTTTTGGGATATTTTTAAAGAGATTTCCTTTCATTTCATAATGGGTAAAAGTTTGACTAAGAAAGGTTAGATATGACTCCCATTGTGCTATAAAGAAGTGCCTGATGCTTTGTCATTTTGCATAGGCCTATATGGTATTAAAGAATAACTGTAGCTGAAATTAGAGTCATGTACTAATATATCTTTTTTTTAAATGAAATTTAGGATTTAATTGTAAATGATTGGCTAGATATTTTAAACTTTGCATGTGGAAGGTCAGCATTACCTTATAGGCACTGTAGATTCCTAAGTCAATCACTGTAGCTACACTGTAGCAGCATTTCGTGGTATTAATTATATATTATGTACACTCCTCATACCCTTCCACAGGTAACCAGCCATCGTCGTGGAAACCAATGAATTACAACCCGGGAGTACGAGAGCAGAGCAGACCAGATGTCTTTTCACCCCCTCCTCCGGTACCCCCTTCACCCACTGAGTCTCTTGATTTTGCTCCTGTGATACCCCCTAAACCTAGAGTAACCAAGACCAACATAACACTATCAGCCAATCAAGGACAGGGTATGAAACTTACAAGGGCCAATCAAATGAACCCTTATATACCTGCATGGATTTGAATAGGGTGTTACAAAAGTAACTTAAACTTGTTCAGGAAAAGAGTGGGTAATATTACAATTCACCTATAAAATCATCTAGAAAGGTTTTCATCTTTTCCTATGAGTTTGAGTTACATTTGTTGATACTGAAATTTGCATGCCCAGGTTTGAGATTTTTTTTTAGAAAATAGAGAATTTAATTTTAATTAAGATTTCATAGGCCATGCAGGCATTGCAGTAAAAACATGTAGTAATAAATTAAGGCAATTTTTTGTTTAAAGTGCACCAATCGCGTGTCTCCTGAAAGTATTTGAATGACTGAAAAGGTATTTTCATTTTAATATCAAGAACTAAGGTCTTGGAGTCTTAAGTGAACTAAGCAATGTTTAAAATTTGGGCAGATCATGATTGAGTGTGTCCTACCATATCAGAGAGAACTAGTGTTTATTTCTCATGTTTGCAATGAAGTATTAATTAACCTTTAGACCTAGTGTACTAATACTTAATTTTGCATCTTTAGTTGTTGCTGGATGTACTAATACTTAATTTTGCATCTTTAGTTGTTGCTGGATGTACTAATACTTAATTTTGCATCTTTAGTTGTTGCTGGATGTACTAATACTTAATTTTGCATCTTTAGTTGTTGCTGGATAGCCCAGTAGGTTGATATGTTACAGCAACAGCAAGTAGTTTACAGCAACAGCAAGTAGTTTACAGCTACAGCAGGTTGTTACAGAGTTTAGTCATCATAGGCATGCTGTTAATGATTACTAACAAATGTTGTAATTTTTCTTGTGCATAGATGAACTGGAAAACTGTTATACTGATTACTAAATAATATTTTTGTTACAGTAACAGCAAGTTGTTTTCGGTTTGTTCAACTTACGAAGATAATTAAGCTTGTAGTTAAAATGTTGTTGATTACTTTGACTAACCTAATGAGTTTAATAGTCTTCTCAGTTAATTAGCAGGTGTCCTTGTATAGTATAATACGGGATGTTTTTTTGTCTTGTCATGTTGACTGTGTTTGTTATTCTCACAGTATTGTTAAATTGTTACTAATCATTGTAATTTTGATCTAAGAAGCTTGAACGACTGAGGCTTTTCCTTTTAATGAAATACTTTTATATTTCATTATACTTAATATAAAAGCAGGGGCAGATTCGGAGTGAATGGTTAGGGTAGGGAAATTAATTGGGGGACAGCCTCTACTGGCATGGGCCCATGGTGCAGAGCCCATTGGTAGAGGTTTTAAACATATCAAATTTTATGTTGAATGCTAGTGTATGGTATTTGTTTTTGGATGCAGTAGCTGAATCAGTTATTTTATTTGATATGTTGCTATTTTGCATAATATGAGCAAATTTATATGTGTTTGATCTTATATTGATTGCTTTAGTTATAGAGTTTTCTTATAGGCCTAATTGGCCCCTTCCAGCCATTGATGGCAAAAACCGAAAGCAATAACAATTGTTTAGCTGGCTCACCCAATCATCTTTGCTTTCAGTTTTCCACTTCGCTAATCCGGCCTGATTGGACTTAGCTGAGCCAAAATGCTATGAAATCATGCTGGAAGGGGTCAATTAGAAGAAAACTCTTATTCCTCCTTCATTGTTTAATATAAGGGATCAGTTTTGCATAATTTATATTTCCATAATTCAAGATCTCCGTTTATTAAAGTCTGACCTTTTCATTATATTGGAATTGGTGTTGAAGATTTAAAATGCAAAAATTATATATATTCAAAGCTGCCTTGTGTATTTTTCTTACAGTGCCCCTGATTGGTTAATTACATGATAAAATCATCTGAGTAACCAATCAAATAACAGCTTTTAGATCCAATAGCAATTTCAAACTTAATCCCATTCAGCCCTATTGACTATTCTTACCATATCCCTGATTGGCTCAATACATGATATTACCCCTATTTGTAACCAATCAAAATAGTTTTTAGAGGCCGATAATTAGCCATGGGGCTAAAATATCAAATGAAACTATTGTTGACAGTATTGATAAAAATAACATCAGGCAACTCATGGCATATATTAAATTTTATATTGAACTTTTCATATGCCTTAGAACCTCAAGAGGAGGTAATGCTAGGCAGTCGCTGCAAATGTCAAACTGATCCTATTTTTTTTATAGTTGTATTGGTTGATATCAAGGGTTTAGGACAAGAATGCCTATCTGCAATAGCTGCCCTATAGACATTTGGACAATTTCTGCATTCTATATTGTACATATGTGACGTGTCATGTCAAAAGGAGACACTTTTGGGCAGGTTATCAATTTTAAGGTTTTTACATATCCTAAATATAGAGATATTTTGCTCCACAATGCCGTTTTCTCCAATGAAATCAGACATTCCTAAGCGAAGATATTGAGTTCGTAAGTTATGGTATTATAAAATTGGAAATTGAGATATCGGCCTTTAAAAATATTATTGACAATGCTGAGAGTAGGAATTACCTTGAAAAATGTCTCAAAAAATACAAGATGCCAGTTATATTCCGGTCTGAAACTATCAGACAATATTTTTAACATTAATAGCATCACAAATTCGCAACAAACCCAAATTGTGAAAATATCGCCCTGGGCAGATTTTTGGCTATTTCTCCATTTGCGATCCTGCCCAAAAGTGTCTCCTTTTGACATGACACGTCACATATCTAAAGATATGACATCTGGCAGCTATTGCAGGTACAGCCTTCTGGTACTAAATCCTGGATATGGTAGTTGTAGTTGCTTTATTGCTTGTACCTCACACACTCACTCAGCTCGGCACTTCTTTTTATTTTGCTTTCTTTTCCTTGTTTATTTGGTTATGTTGACACCCATGCACGCACACACAACACGTACACCATTGCATGCAGATGGCCCCTTCAACCGCAACTCCACAAAGCGTCGGTCAAGTAGGGGCGCTTTAATGTTTCATGCAAGACAGGTGGCACATGGCTTTAAGAAAAGCAACAGCTTAGATGACGGGGAAGGTATACTGATGTGACGATGCACTAACATATGATCATCTCATTCACACTCATTGGCCTTATATATATACACAGTATAGGCCTAGGGTTTCCCCAAAGAGATTAGATTTAAAAGAGTCCAGACTCAGAATAAGCCATGTGTAATGGAATGGTAAAAAATCCTCCATATTGGAATGTTACACATGAGGACCAAAATAGTGTGCCTCTGGACTCTTTTTTAAGTGTAATCTCTTTGGGGTTCTCACACATTGCTTTCAATCTGGATCAATTCATACTGCTGAAATCAGGATCAGGTTCACTTGTTAAGCTCTGATGCATGATGCACACAATACTTGAAGGCACCTCAATTTTGCTCACAATGAAATAGATGAATATAATTTGGTCTTTGGTAATCTACATATGCTGCACTCAGCTGCGTATTCTTCATCAATCCACAATGTTATATGAGTCTTGCCTATTATATGAACAAAGTTTAGTACATGTATTTTACCTGATGCTGAGTTTCAACAGACTTTGCGAGTACACCTGGCGGCCTGAGATGTCTTCATTTGACATCACGGCACTGATTGGCGTGATGTCAAATGACGACATCGCAAAGGCTTATGGGATTTACCAAAAAGGTCAATTAATATTTAAGAGGGTTTTACATGCAATCAAATGTGATAATTGTAATTCTTTGTGAAAAGTGCCAAAGTTGTGATAAAATGAGCTGTATTTCTTAGTATATCCTTAGTGGTATTTACCAATGAATACCCATATGTCCCATCCAGTTAATTATTTTACACATAAAACAAATTACCAGCATATCATGCACTTATCAATGCTAAATTATGAAACTTGAACTTCAGCCGTGGCATTGTCTTTTTAAAGACATTTCTTGTTTTGAGATTCTTTATAGCAACAAAATCTCAATAAAATATTATGGTAGATGAACCTGGTCATTGTGATCCAGATTGGAAGGCATTGTGCAGATAGCTCTCACATCGCTACAAAATTATATACACACATACTTCAGGTTTTTGTGCACTAACAGAATCACATGGCTTATACATGATATCATATATACCTTTCATATACACAGACAATGTATATATGCTTTGATTGTATGGAGGCAAGAAAGTTGGGTGTACAGAAAGCTGCCAAGTGTTTTGTACTTCAATACATTCTCAATGCATAGATGAGGAACATTCAGTGCTATGCATGCTTGCAATGAGTATGTGACCAGATGGGTGGGCAGTGCTCCATGTCAATGTTTGATTTGCATGTTAATATAAATTGCAAGTATGTCACCAAATAGAAAAGAAGTGAAAGTAAAAACAAGAATCTTTCTGCGATGAAAATAATATAGTTCTTGGCAGCTATTTCACCAACAACATTCATGCATTCACCAATGCAATTTAATCATCAGTTGGAGTGACTTCAGACCAAGAGTGAATAGAAAGTTTTTAAACATAAAACCTGCAGCTTGAATGTGGAGCCAGCTGATTTAGGTAGCAATTGCAATACAGCCCACAATGAGCTGATCCAGTTAAAGTCCACACTCCCCCTATGGAAGATTTTGGCAATATCTTCCTCAGGGGGAGTATGATTTTCAAATGGAATTAGCACATTAGGCAACTCTACTTGAGACTCATCCTCCCTCTGTGAAAGATTCAGGTTGAATTTTTCTCAGAGGATGTATGAAGTTCAAATGGAGTTGCCTGGTGCATTCATTCCATTTCAAATTCACAGTTCCCATATGGAAGATATTTACAAAATCTTTCACATTGGGAGTGTGAACATTAAATGGAATAACCCGATGCATTATTTCATGCCGCATAGTCTCATCCCAGTTGATACTGCAAGTGTTTAAAACCTGACATTTAATTAAAAAAACATTTATGAAAGTGCTGTAAGCTAAGAATTAGGCCTATCCCTGAATATGCACAATGACACATGATATACTCTTCTTATTGACATGTGTTATTTTTCATCTAACAAAGATCATTTAGCTCACAAACACATACTAATCCTTACAAAACGATACATGCAAGTTTCCATGGGAACAAAGTGAAATATTTCTTGCATTAAAGTGCATCATAATAAAGTGAAAATTTTTTCTTGCATGAATGCGCAGCATAATATATAATATAACACATAGCCTATGTACTATGATTCATCATATTTTGGCATTAATTTGTGCTTTAGTGAAAGGTTTGAAAAGAATTGTCTTCACCACATCAAATGAATTGCAATAATTTTACATTTGAAAAACACACGTAAAATAAGTGTAAACCAAAAGGATAAACAAACTCACCCCCACTCACCATCTTTCAATCTGTCATATACACGCACCCTACCCACACACCCACCACACCTACACACAGCCTCACCCCACCCATGCACCCTAGTGATCCCACACACACCCCTTCACTGTGGAGATGACATTTTACACATTTTTCAATGTTAATTTTCAATATGCAAATTAACTTAATTATTATCATACTAGGTGCTGATGTAGGTGTGGCATCCATATTGATGTGGGTGTGGCATCAATATTGATTATGTATGAAGTAGTCATTGATGGATGATCAATTTATATCCAAAATAATCTTTACTTTTATTTATATAGATAATCATAATATAAATCATGAAAAATTCCAAAAAAAAAAAAAATCCCACTATTTTGAGCAAATAATTTTGGGCAAATTTTCTGATTTTTTTTCACCCAGATTTCACTCACTCCCTTAAAAGAAAACTCTGTTGTGCCACCATTTATTACCATTCTCATCACATTTACTCATGAAGAAAATGCATGCAACATGATTGATGCTGTTAGCACCTAATGTGACATGCAGTGTCTGTTCTTTGCTTACTATTTATAGCTGCATGCATTGTGTTTGTATGATAATGTTAATTCAGATCCATACAACAAGTTCCTGTCAAATCCATGCAAAACCCTCGGAAAACGTGAGATGCAATTCTAAGAAATACATGCCAATTTGTTTGTGTGGTAATGATGGCTAGTTCAGATGAAAATGTCAAACACAATTGAAGCACACAATGGAGCAGATGCTCAATTATTTTAAGGAGGAGATTTTTGAAAAGTGGACCTTTTTTGGGGTGCCATGAAAATTTTGGGAGATTATGGGAGAATGTTAGTGGATTGGGGTAAATTGTTGGTGATTTTAGGCCAATTTTTGGTGATCTCCTCCCTCACCCTCGCCTTGCCTTTGCTATGGGCCCGAATGATAAAGAGATTTTAGTGGTAAAAAAAATCCCTGCACAATTTCATTAATTTACTCTTCCGCACTGTGCATCGTGATACTCAGATTTGTAGAATTGGTGCAGTTTCTTACATTTGTGCAAATGCATGTACCACTACCATTTTACAATGTGCATTGTACATATAGTTATCATGAACTTATGTGAGGCTGTAAGCAGTGCTAAACCTGTTCTTTTTTAATTTCATTGCCCAAAATGTTTTTTGATTCTTTGGGGTTTTGATTAACCATTCTAATTTAGCAATCCTTTTCCAATCAGATGTTAACATGACTTGCATTAATACTGTGTAGTAACTAATCAGTAATAATAACTCAATCATTATATTAAATTGTTTGAATAATCTTTTAACAAGTGGTGATCATAATAATGCATCATAATTTCTTTGAATGGTTGACTTCATTTAACATCTGTTACATTATCATGCGGGGTGCTTGTATTTATCATTAATCATAATTTATTGTACTCAAATTTGTTTTTGTTTTTATTATTACTCACGTAAAAGTTTTAGAATTTCACTTTTTAATTTCAGTTTTATTAGAAATGGGTATATTACAACATAGTTATTATCTCAATTGTTTTTAAATTGTTAAGCAAGTATCACCAACCAATTTTAAATACAAGATGCCGGGCTTATTATGCCCATGTATATAATGTTATAGGAAATACATCATATTGGAATGGCACACATGGGGATCAAAATGGTGTTCCTCTGGTGAACGCAATGCAGAATTAACATGATTTTTGAAAAGCAGCAATGATGAACAGATATTATATTGACAAATTGCTGAATTACAGCAAAGTCTTTATTTGCCCGGTCATACCTTTTCCATGTAATCAATTTATTCATCAGGTCTGCCATTGAACTCGCACTCAAACAAGTGTGAAAGACAACTCCCAGGTCAAAAAAAACTGCAGAACTATCATTCCAAACAACAGAAATTCTGAATATTTTAACAGTTGTTTATGCTTAATATATTTCACTTCAGATCTATTGTTAATGTGATAAAAATTAAGACTTTGTTTAGTTGTGAAGTTTAGAGCCAAAACTGAGTCTTTTTTTTGCGTATTTCCCCCTTAATTTTGTTAATTGAGCTATTAAAGTGTGACTTAATTTTCCCTGCTGCCTCCCTGACACACTGTCTGCATTATGTGCATACCTGTGGAACTATGTCTATTGTATTGACCGTCATGTAGAAATAGTTTTTATGGATCGTTCTCAAAAACTTGACAATATCTGAATTACACAAAGCCAATTTTGGTAAAGACATTCATAAGTACTTGTACCTTTTTTAACAAAAAATATTATTCCAATATTAAAACGTGCAATTTTCTGGAAGAGCATAGAAGTACAACCACCTTCACAATTATTTAAACAAACTAATTCAAATATAAAATATTTAGTTGTAGGCTCTTGACTTTTCAAGATTGGTAAATATAAATATTCAAGGAAATCTGCATATATGCCGCCCACCATATGATACATGTTATACAGCATTCATTTACATAGAGCATCTAGAAATACTCCCACTCTTTAGATTTGAAGAAATTGTCATGCTACATGTAGCAAGAAATGGGCTATTCCAGTTAAAATCCATACACCCCTGTAAAAACATGACCTTAATCTCCCACACAGGGAGGTGAATTTATATGGGGTTACTCGAATGGGTGATTCCATTTGAGTTTCACACTCCTGTGTATTCTGCACCTTTGTTTCCAATGGACATTTTATTGTGAAATGTCATTGTACAAGGAATACATAAAAAATTTCCACATAGCCCCCAAATGAAAAGTATTTAATTATCTTTGTAATCACTCAAAAAGCATTTGGTGTGAATTTTACATCCGAACTAGAGGCTATTAAATTTTTACGAGCCTTTTTATTTTACATGTAAATCCTATTGGGGTGACGATTGGAAATGGACGGCAATATTGAAAAACCCTCATTTTGGGCCATTTTAAACACTAAAATGCCCATAAAAAAAGAATAGCCTCTAGTTCGGATGTAAAATTCCCACACAATGCTACCTGAGTGAGTACAAACATAATTAAATACATTTCATTCGGGGGCTATATCAAAAACAAAAAATGTCCTATACCCTAATGGTTATGGAACAAAGGTGTGTGGGTGTATGGATTTCAACTGGAATTGCTCATTTCATTTCATTTCATGTCCAATGCTATAGTTCAATAATACAGTAGCCATAGCTCAAAAGTTGACATCATCTTGCTGGGTATGAGTTTTTGTAACTAATTCATTCAAATTCTGTATTGCATTTCTAATTCTTAGTCACAAGTTCTGCAACATACTGTTTTTTGTCTTGTTAAGGGACAAGAATTGTATAGGAAAAGATAAAAAGATATTTTCCTCAGCATATGCCTCATTTTTCCCTCTCTAGTCAAAACGTGATTTATGTCTCCGTTCAAGTAGAAATATGCTTTCCGCTGTTCCTAGAAATGACACCCCACAAGTGACGGTACAATGCCATTTCATATTTGATTTGTGGAATTCCCAGGTTGTGAGGAAATGAACAAGAAATAGAACAGAGAATCAAAGAATAGGAAAAAAGAAACTAAATCTTTTTGTTTTGTTCAGAGGTTTATATTTACATAAAGAATAAATCAGATTTTATTTTTGGTTGTGTTTGCTTTGTTTTTTTGTTTTTTTTTGTTTTTGTTTTTTTTGTTTTTTTATTGTGTGTGTGTGTATTTTGTTTTGTTTTTTGTAATTAATTTTGCATGACAGCAACTAATATTTCTTCTTGTCTCAATTATAAGCCTAAATATTCTTCATTTCAAGCTCATTTTAAGCAAGTATCAAGTAGGGGATAATTGTTAGAAACAGTTGGAATAAATCAGATGGTTAGTTGTTGCCACAGGTGGATGCCATTTAGATCCAATTTGTAATTGTGGGCATTTCTATGCTTCATCATCTGCATGTTTTTCTCATCTAATAACCTTTAACAAATTTACCACCTGTAATATAGGGTAATAGTGTTAGAATGAAAGCTTATAATTATTTTACATATTTTTTCTTCCATTCTTTCGATCACTGTAGACGAAATAGAAGAGCCTCCTCCACCCAGGATTCTAGAAGCAGGTCAAATGCCACCGCCAGTGTCTCACCAGCCTAAGCCTAGTTATAGTACCAATAATAACGATGAATCATGGCCAGCGCCCCTCCTCCAGTTACGCTACAACGGCAGGAAGCACCTATTATGCATCACCCTGCACCGCCTTCACAACCAGTGGGTAACCCAGGAAACCCACATTCGCAACCTCGTAAGTGTTCTATAGAAAATGAGGGCGCCCTTTGTTCCATCCAAGCAGGGCCTAGATTTTGACAAGAATCACAGAATCAATTCTCGTAATGATTCTCGTAAGATTTGGTTGCGAGAATCAACTTCTCTCATTGTATCATACAGTAAGTGCAGTGACTATTATGGATTTTGATTCTCGCAAACCAAGACGAAATCTAGGTCCTGGGTGATGTTAAGCGGGAGACATGAGCCACTTTGATTCCATGAAACCTAAAACGGTTCCTGGTACCTGTTAACCAGCTTGAACCAGGAGACAGTTTTTGGCAGAAATTGGCTCCTGATTGTTGACCGCCATAATTTGCACCCATCATTTCAATACCTTAGAATTATTAAACATTGCCCATTTGGAAGTAAACTTCCCATTTTATAAATTAAATTCTAAGTAAGCAAAAATATAAGATGTGTGCCACTTTTGGTAACAAATAATAGAAGTTTGTATTGGACTTGTTCCTTGTGGGCTTAAAGTAGCTCGTGGTTCGCTTGGAATTCCTGTGAACCAGGAGGCAATTTTGTTAAAAAATAATCTGAATGGTCAATTATAGCATGAGCCAAAAGGATGCCCAGTATAGACCTTTTCAGGAGCCATCGGAAATGTTCGCAAAATAATCACATGGACGTGAGCGTCTTTACACGCCCGTGTGAATACACATAAACGCTCCTCAACTGCATGCATTGACGCAACACACAACTGGCGTAAGTGCGCATCCAAGAACTGTGTATCGGAAAACTTCGATATGAAAAGGTCTATTAATATCTGGTTTCCTTGACTCACTGCATATCCTCTGCATTGTCTAAATGCACAGAAATTATGGCTATGCTTGGTAATGAAGAAAATTGTGGAAGATTTGTAGTGAATTCCACTTGGTGTGAGCCTGGTATTTATAAACTAGCTTTATGTAAAAATAGACCTATGTAGCAGCAGAAAGGCATCCTTTTGATATGGATGTACACATATTAGATACGACAGGAATTTTAGGATAAACAATCATTTGTATTCTTTTAATTGATCATAAGAGTAAGTCTATAATGTGTAGCAAGATGATATCTTGTGAACTGAATTTTGTATAATAACATGTGTACACAAACTTAAATAACCTTTATTTCAGACGTATGGTCGCCACCAAGTAAAGGGCCCACAAGACCAGATAAGCCAAGATTTAGGCCGGTAGCAGCGCCTAAAAGTGCTAAACCTGGTAGGGTAATGAATATGCATGAGATGCATGGGTGTATATAGCTACACACACCAAATTGGATTCACCAAGATTCATTATTTCATCACTAATTGGAATCATGGTTATTGTTTATATTTCAGCCATTCATACTAATGTTGATATCATCATTACTGAAGAATGTAGCAGAGTTGTCGTAACATGTTTTGCACTTTTTGCTAAAATTTTCACAAATTGGGTGTTGAATTCTGCATACAATTTTTGTGGTGTTGAATTCTGCATACATGTAATGAAATAACACCCCATCACCTTACATGAATTGGCAAAATACATGTTGACAGAGCCAAAGAATCTGATGGGAGTTTAATACTTCATATTTCATAATAGCCTGTGCATAATCTGAAAATATGTTTGCATCGCAGAAGTTTATGCATCAAATGTTCTTCCACATTGTGATGCAAAATTTCAGTTATCATGTACATAACAAAATAAACCTGAAAGTACACCAGGCAATCAGCAAACATGAAGTATGCATCTCCATCTCCATTACCATTATCTTAATAATAATGGTACAAAGACGGGGTTGATCCAAGTGGACCAAAATTTGATCAAATAATCTTGGGCAATTTAGTTACATTTGCTTCCAATTTTCATACTATCATATAATATATCATTTGACCTAATTTTCTACAAAAGTACTCTATATACCCACCCCTCTGGCTACGACCCTGGGTATGAAATATCATTCATTATTCAATGCACACTATCGGATCTTTTAACACATCCTACGCACAACTGGCTGCGAGAAATCAAACTCCCATAGCAAGTCTCAAAACCCTGGGCTCAAAACTCAATCCCTGGTTATCAGAATATACAGTAAATATGTCTTTCTCCATGCCTTGGGTGTATTTCTCTCTCTCATCCCTAAATCAAATTGGGAAAATATTATGGCTGTACACTGTTTTCTTCTCTATGGACAACACACACACACCACACACACACCCCACACCCCGCTAGACTCAGAATTCTAAAGTTTGTTTGATTTATAATTGGCAAAAATTATTTGGTTCTTGTTATTGCATGCATCAATAGAGTCCCAACTTACGCTAATGTAATTTCACATAGGCGTGTGCCAGCCATGCATTTATGCAACATGGAACAGTGCTCCATCCAACTGTGCACGCCATTCTGTATCAATACACGATGTTGTAAGTCTCTTTTTTTTGCCAATTATAAGCCAAACAAACTTAAGTCATACTGCTTTGTGATACAGGGTATCTCTGAAAGAACTGTACTGTAGGAAATTTTAATTTGTGACTATTTTAATTCCTAAACCAAACAAAAAAATTTAATTCTGTATGTTATTGTCTTAATAAGACAGCTTGCATATATGAGAAAGGGTTTTTAACTCAAGTCTCCACATACATAAATGTGACCATCCACCACGAAGTGGTAGTAAAGTCGGCTCTAGACCATTTTCTGTTTATTGCCGATTTTGAAAGAATGTACTTTCAGCTTTAAAATGACACCTCAACAAGCTTCATCAGACATCTGGAAGTGAAGTTATGGTTCATCAAAGGTCAAATTCCTAATATATTTTACATAGAAATCCATATACTGTTTTTGATTGTATCTCAAAATGGAAAATGCCGACTTTACGACCAGTTTGTGGTGGATGGGCACAAATGTCAGCCAGTGAAAAAATTTCACTGGCCATCCAGGATTTGAACCTGGGACCTTCAGATCACTGGACCTTTCATATACTTCTTGAATTATGAAAAGTGTCTGCTTCATTCTTGAAATATAAAGACTTTTACGAGAACCTTTCCATAAAGACTTTTACGAGAACCTTTCCATAGTTTAAATACAGCAGTCAGTGATCTGTTCCTGCAGTGTATCAATCACTGCATGGGTATCAAGCAAGAGTGTTTCAGTGTACTATTTTTTACTAAAAAAAATGGATTAATAACGAGGTGTGATTTTCAAATTGTTATAATTCAAGAATGGAGAGGTCAATTTTAGAAATTCAAAAAAATATGCGACAGTACAGTTCTTTCAGAGACACCCTGTATACACATATATACTTCAACAAATTGTAATTTAAAATTGAACTTGTATTATGTCGTTGGGCAGGAAAAACCTCCTATGTGTTTGTGGCCCCTGAACATGTTTAAAACAAAACTACCAACCGGTTGCATAGGAGGTTTTGCTTTAAACATGTTCAGGGGCCAATGACACATAGGGAGGTTTTTCCTGCCCAATGATTTATTTGCAGCTAAAAAGCTTGACATTACATTACTTTCAATCCACAGTGTCATCATAAATGAGTTGAAAAGTAATATCGTCGCTAGGCAGGAAAAACCTTGTATGTGCTATTGGCCCCTGAACATGTTTAAAGCAAAGCCTCCTATGAAACCTGTTGGCAGTTTTGTTTTAAACATGTTCAGGGGCCACAAGCACATCTAGGAGGTTTTTCCTGCCCAACGACGATATGCTTTTTGTTTGCTTTGATTGCAAGAGACACTTGAATTCAAGCATTCATTTAGCCAATTCCAAGCTTGAATATCTTACTATTCATCATGTAGTGTATCCATTACTGGAGGATCCCATCCAACATTACAGCATTATTACATCTTGATCTAAGGTTAATGAAAGTTATTGATTGAATATCAGACTTGTAATAAGTATTTCTTGCCTGAAGGTTAACATAAGAAATTATATATACAGCATCCACTATAGACCACAATGGCCTCATCCCAATGCCATAGTTCAATACCCTCAATTAAACATTCATAGAGCAAAATTTGACCTCAAGTTGCAGAGTATGAGTTTGTGTACCCACATTTTCAAAGGTCATTCAATGAGTGTACAACTGTATTGGGGTTAATGAAATGTGCCCTGATAGATGAGCATGTTGTGGATCCTAGTGATCCATCTTTTCCCTCAAGGATTTGAAATGTAGTCTGGGTCAAGGTACATTGTAGCATTTCACACATTCAATTTTGGTTATTTTGCGAGATGTGTTGACTTGTTATCTTGTTTTTCAGGTGACATCTTTTTTCAAGAGAGTAGCAATTACATTCAGGTCTTCAATGATGAGAGATTTACATAGCTATTGTACTAACATTTTTTTCCTTTATTTCAGATTCTCTTGAACGAAGTATATTTCGAAATGCCATGATATGATAATGATCTCAGTTTATAATTCTTAAATATAATTTACTGCTTATTCTTTTAGGAAACTACCAATGTGTTTTGGGTATATTTTACCTTTAATATGTAATCTATTGGTGGTGATTAAAGGTCATATACTGAGGTCAAAGGTCATTTGAGGTCAACTTGTAAAATACCATTATTTTGAGACTTTGAAATTTTTGAATATTTCCAGGTGTTTCCAGAGAGAGTGGTAACCATGGTAACCCATCTCAAGCTCCTAAGCCAATACGGTTTAGTCCACGTTCTAGTCCACCAACAGTTAAACCTGGTATGGTATCTGCTTAGAGTGATTGCATGTGCTTATCCCACCAATAACGCATATCCATTTATCCATTTTATGAAAAAAAAGCGCCTTTACCGAAAGAAACAACTTTGTAAAGTCCATACATTGTAATAATCCCCTACCCTATTGCAAGTTTTGATGATATATGAGTATTTAAAGATGATCCATCAGTAGAAATGGAAATATTAATCTGCTGTTAATGCAAAGGAAAATTGCCAACTGGATCAAAAAAACTTTCCAGATAAAATCAATTATAATTCTCTTTGATTTGTGAATGATTTTCAATGTGCAGTGCAACTCCAATATCCTCTCCCTCTCTATTCAGCATCAAAGTGGTTACGTAATTCTTTTGGTTATCGGATCACGCTATTTTGGTATGCCTTTGAGTGCCATATACTTTGTGTGGTGATTGTTTTGATCATGGTTCATTACTCATACGCGTGATCCCATTGATATAGTAACATTACGTAACTTTGATACTGAATTCCTAGCATACCACATTTCCTATAATTGAAGTAATCTCTACCATTGAGTAGATGGACTGGATATTGAGGTGACTTCCTGATATTTTCCTGTAGATTCTGTGTGTCCACACAATCAGCCTATGAAGTGCTTATATCATAGCATATCTTCCCTCATTGCTTTTCTCATGAATCGGAACATATTTGTGTGATTCACTTCATCCCATCCAGCTTCATTCTTTGGCAATATATTATTTACCAAGAAGCTAGCAAACCTTCCTTCCTACAGCTGGGTGGGAGCAGGGCCTCAGTACAAATGACCATGTGAGAGATGTGCCTCAAACATGGGTCCCATTTCCAGGCCTCTGGTATAAAATGGCCCTTTTTCAGTTTGGTCAATATTGGTATAAACATTTGTATTTTTTTTCTCTATTTTTTGAAAAATACCCCATTTTCACCTAACTGGAGCTTAAATTTCATTGGCGATATTGTCTTAAATTTGGCAACAAATCTGGACCCCCAGTTTAAGCATTGGTCAGATTTTCTTGGAAAGTTGGTATAAATATGGGTCCCCTTTCTCTGAAGTACATCTACCCTAAACCAAACTTTAGTACCTCACTGGACCTACTGTCAGCCTACCTTCAGCTTTCTTACAAGCAGTGGAGTGGAGTGAACCTAACTTGCTTTTTCCAAAATGATTCCAGGAAGCCAGTCGATTGAATAAACCCCTTATTTTTACAGCTATTTGGTCACCACCTAGTCAGAGGAGAGCAATGAACAACCCATTGTCATCATCATCACCTGTGAGATTTAGCCCTAAACGATTCAGTCCCAGACAGAGCCCTTCTACAGTTGACCCGGGTAGGGGATTGAGTAATTATTGCCGTGCCGATTTACAACTTCCAAATCTAGTATATTACCTGGTTCAATGTTTTTACATGTTTTCCCTTCGTTCCATTGTTCCTTTGCCTTTCCCATAACTGAACAATAACTTGTTACCCAAAGTCAAGAGATGTTTTGTAAAATGCATTCCTGTTCCAGTTGAAGTTACCCCACTACCAGTCAAAATTAATAGGTAAATTTTCATGGGAAAATTTTCTGGTCACATGATGATGACACCCATGGGCGCAGACATATTAGCATTATGCAATGTGACCCCGAGCACAGCGGGTAGTCTACCAATGTATTTGAATAGGAAGAATTTGTCCTTTGATGCAAAATAAGTAACTTGTCGCAAGTTAATAATATTATGGTAAGAGTTTCCGTAGATAAATATTTTTTCCGTAGGTAGATATTTTTTAAATTACGTTTTGATGATATTGTGAAGAAATTAAGATTGCATGATATTCAATAAATTTGCAATGCACAAATTTCTATCGAAATTGTGGCCAAGAATACTATTCCAATTCAAAATTTTCTAAGACTTGAATAGCGAGGTCACCGCTGGGGGTCAGAGATCAGGCTTGAGGTTACACTCGCATTGATACGCATTGGTCATGTGTCCAGAAAATTTTCCCGTGAAAATATACCCATTAATGTTGACTGACTACTGATTGTCACTTGTATCCTCATTATGTCAAACTGTCTCCTGGGTCCTCTTCCTTTACAGTGGTCACCTGTTAATTCATCTAATACTGATTACTTAATTAATATGTGTCCCCCATGACCAGCAGCTTATTAAACCTGTAGCATCTGCAGTACATATGTATAGGGAAGATTTCAAATAATTAATGTGTGTGTGTAAATTTATGTCATTACTTGTTGCCTTATACCATTTATAACTTGTCTCTTCATCCTGTTGTTTCCCTCATATACAGGCTGTATCAAAATGATTGGTACCCATCAGTGATTATGAACAAGACAACCTCATCAAAATGCAACATAAGCTCTACCAATTTTTCTTAGATTATAATGAGATAACAGGTTATAAAAACTTTAAATTCTGGACATTCAAGAGGCTCCTCTATGTTGCATTTGGAAGAAGCGGACTTTTCAATAAACACCAAAACCGATGTGTACCAATCATTTTGATACACCCTGTATTCTACCCGACTGCTAATAAATCCAAGACTCATTGTGTTTTTATGTAAACTTTCTTCCTCAAGTTTTAACAAATTTGTTTCCCCTATCAAGCTCATATCCATGAGGTGTGCAATTGTATAGATAAGATTAGGGATTGAAGTGGGTGTCAATACTTATTCAACGTCATAATTAATGTACAACTTGATTTATTTGAAGCTATTTGGTCTCCACCGAGTCAGAGAAGGGCTACAAGTAACCAAGCTCCAGAGCAACCAACAATGCCACGAGGATTCAGTCCTGTCAGATTCAGTCCTAGAGAAAGTCCTACGACTGTTGAACCTGGTAGGGATATCAGTTGTGTTGCCTTTGTATGCTAATTTGAATAATAAGGATACATGATATAGTAACCACCATGCGATGGAGATGAAACCTTGTAAGATTCAGTCCAGGAGAGTCTGACGACCGGAATGAGTTTTTCCCAAATTGACTCAACAGACTATTCCTGGTCTAAAGTATCCCTAGCCGTGTTCTTTGCAGAGTGACCTGAGGACAATTGTGCATGTATGTAGCCCTCATTCATTTCCTCTGAAAGTTGATGAAATATATCAATGCTATTTAAAGTATTTAAACCTAAAAAATGTCTTCTGTTCTTGGTGTGAACAAAATAACCATGCTGCAAAGTAGAGATCTAAGATAAGGCAGTGGAGGGTTCTTGACCAGGAATAGATCATGAATTGGGCTATTCCAGTTGAAATCCATACACCCCCTGTGGAAGACATCTTAATCTCCCACACAGGGAGTGTGCATTTCAAATGGGGTTTCCTGAATGGGTGGTTCCATTTGAAATCTACACCCCCTATGTGGGAGATTATGATCATGTCTTCCATAGGGGGTGTATGGATAGCAACTGGAATAGCCATTACACAGTTCTCAGATGTTTGATACAATTTATGCGCATCATTTGTATTCATTTGAATCATCATTTATCTCTTAGGAGTGTGGACACCACCTAGTCGACGTAAGATCATGAAGGTCAATCCATCTGAAACGGCAACTAGCTTCAGTCCTGCAAGATTTTATGATAGTCCTAGAGAAAGTCCAACTACAGTGCCTGGTATGGTGCCTGACAACTTGCTGTGTGATATACATGTAGTCCAAAACCATATAATAATCAAAGATTACCCTGTATTATCCAGTTGGCCAACCAATACAAAATATCAACTTGCTTCACTATTTTATAAAAATCCCAGGCAACCTGTTGCCTGGTATGGTGCCTGACAACTTCCTGTGTGATATACATATAGTCCCAAACCATATAATAATCATAGATTACCCTGTATTATCCAGTAGGCCAACCGATACAAGATATCAACTTGCTTCAGTCCTACACTATTTTATAAAAATCCCAGGGATAGTCCAACCTGTTACCTGGTATGGTGCCTGAGAACTTGCTGTGTGATGTACCTGTAGTCCCAAACCATATAATCATTTACCCAATATATCCATTAGGTCAACCTATATGAGATGACCGGCTTCAGCCCTACATGATGTTATAATGGTCCCATAGACCTTCCACCTACATAACTTGCTGTGTAATAACCTATAGTACCATACCTTATTATCTTAAGTAAGATCCTTAACTTGTGGCTTATCCTTCATGTAAGCTTACCAAGCCTATTGTCAAGACTTCATTGAGGGATTACACAGCTTTATTCTGTAAGCTATTTAATCCCTGTCTTGAAACTAGGGTATAAGTTGGTTCATCTTAAGTTTGGTAGTGATGAACATGCATATTTTGCTTGTCGCAGTATCAAATCACACACATAAAGTTAAACGCCCTGAGTGTACACATACAGGGGGGTCTGTGTGCACGCTTGCGGCGCAACCACAAAAGAGCATTACCGAACTTGAGGTGAACCAAATTATAATTCTTGAGTATTCTTACATGAATACGCATACCTAACTTCCAAATATATCGTTTTCAGTGATGATAAATGTTTCCATCTATTTGTACACCAGTTTTCCTGTCATCAGTTTTAATCATGATTTGTAATGCTGTATTTAACAAGACAAATGTAAATGTCCGATTTCATTCTAAACAGCTTCGAGTTCATGATGTGAAAGATTTCTAAGTAGGAGAAATTCCAAAGGTTTCCAAATTTGGTAACTTTTATAAAGGATAAATTGGACAGTGCATGTCTGGTTGGTGTAAGACTATTGTACATAAAGACACATTTCCTAAATTGAACCATCACACAAAAGTTGTCGTTCCTTTGTAGAAACAACTGCTGGATAAGTCAGTCACTATGAAGCACCATAACTTGAAAAGTTCTTAAGTAAATATACATGGGCATAGAAGATGGGTGATGGGATAAGAATTGCCAACCTGATGTGCTGCAATTGGACAAAAGACAATATAAAAACATAAATAATGGTAACCTGTACAAAGAGGAAAACAAGACTGAAAGCAAGATTTTTGACCACAGATTGCATGTACATTTTATTCCAGGGGTGTGGACACCACCCAGCCAGAGAAAATTTGCAGCAGGAAATCCAGGCCATACAAATCAGCCACCTGAACGCCCGATGTCCTATCCTACTGCATCTACTGCTGTTAAGCCTGGTAGGGGAGTGAGGGGAATTGATGGGATCTACCCTCTTGAGTAAAAACACAGTATCTGTTGTGTTATTTACCCTTTGCACGGTTCCGCCATCTTGATATCAAAACATGCAAATGCATGCGCTAAATGTGCATTTATGTTTCTCATGCTTTTCTAGCAACGCACCAGAAGGCTTTTGCAACGTGTACGCGGTAATCAGCGGGTAGAACCTTGTTTTGAGATGACCGTGCGATCAGCGAATATACTTGTCGATACAGCATTTTGTCTTGGGTAAAAATGCAGTATCCGACATGTTGAAGTTTTTTCGGTTTATATAAGGCGGAAAAAATAAAACTCATAACACCGTGTATTGATATAGAATGGCATGCACGCAGTTGGGCGCAATGCTTACGCTACTTGTGCGTTGCTAAATGCGTAATGCGTGACTGGCGCACGCTTATGTGAATTTACGCGAGCGTGAGTTGGGACTTTATTGATGTGCGCAGTGACAAAAGCCAAATAATTTCCACCTTATATAAACCGAACAAACTTTAGTTACACACAGATACTGTGGAAGACGGATATCTCTATCTGGCCTGAAGTGTACCACTAGACTAGTAAATTGTTCATCAAAAATGAAACCAATAAAAAGAGATTTGCTTCCTTGAATTCGTAATCAGTATTGACAACTTTTCAATGTAAAGTTCCCACCGTTGTTTACTCTCAGTACATGTACTACAATGTCTACTATTCTGTAATTCACCCACTCCAAATTCTAATTTGATCCTGAGTGTTCCAAACAGGAATAACTTCAATTAATCTCATGTATCTTCCTTTTGTTCTAATATATAATTGTTTTCATGAAATGATTTCCCCAATTTTACGTAGTCTGCATTACCTAATAGTACAGGTGTGATGGTGTGTGGAAAATTTGTAGAGTAAATTAATTAATATAACTTTGTAATTAATTGCCAATTTGATACTTCGTGTTCCAAACAGGAATAACTTCCAATGTATCTCATATATGTATCTTCCTTTTGTGCTAATACCTTATTGTTTTCATGAAATGATTTCCCCAATTTTACGTAGTCTGCATTACCTAATAGTACAGGTGTGATGGTGTGTGGAAAATTTGTAGAGTAAATTAATTAATATAACTTTGTAATTAATTGCCAATTTGATACTTCGTGTTCCAAACAGGAATAACTTCCAATGTATCTCATATATGTATCTTCCTTGTCTTACTACCTAATTGTTTTCATGAAATGATTTCCCCAATTTTACATAGTCTGCATTACCTAACAATACAGGTGTGATGGTGTGTGGAAAATTTTGTAGAGTCAATTAGTGTAATTAATATTAATTTGTAATCAATTGTTAATCTGTATATAATATATCATAATTCTGCAGTGAAATTGATAACTTCAGATCCATTGTTATATATCTATATAATTATTACTAATATTTGTTCAATTTTCTGTAGGTAGACATCAGTGGATATTTACATCGATATATTATTGTATTATGCTGTAACTACAGCTATTGAAAGTGTTGTAAACAACCGTTCTTGATTAAAATCAGTAGATGTTGATTAGTATTGGGCAATTCCAGTTAAAATCCACACACCTACTATTGAAGATATGACTTTAATCTCCCACACAGGGAGTATAGCTTTCAAATGGAGTCACCCATTCAGGTAACTCCATTTGAAATTCGCACTCCCTGTGTTGAAGATCAAGACCATGTCTTCCATAGGGGGAATATGAATTTTAATTGGAACAGCCCATTGTGGCATGTGCATACATGTGATATGGTCTAATCAAACCAAACAACAATGAGCAATTCTGAAATGAAGGGAGCACCAGGGTTGCCAAACCATGAGTTGGTAGCCCAATTAGGCGACTTTTGAAAGATTTTTTCCATGAATTAACTGTCCCGATAGAAACCAATGGTTAAGTAAAAATTTGGGCGACTTTTCAACATTGGCTCCCGCGACTTCTGATAGTTTCCTGCCACATAGAAACCAATGGTAAAGAGAAAAATTTTGCAACTTTTCGATTATTTGACCCGCGATTCGGGCTGAAATCTTTTGGCAACCCTGGGAGCAAAATGCAATAAAATCAAATACATAGAAGAGTTTGGCATTGGGCTATTTCAGTTGAAATCCACATACCCCCTGTGGAAAGACATGGTCTTAATCTTTCACACAGGAGTGTAAATGTCAAATGGGATTACCTGAATAAGTTTCTCCATTTGAAATCTACACCCCTGTGTGGGAGATTAAGATCATGTCTTTCATAGGGGGTGTATGGATGTCAGCTGGAATAGCTCATAAAGGCCCATATCTTTGCAACCAAGTACACTGAAGATACAAAGTTTGCAGCAACATTGTGCAATGTGCATGGTTTTTATGATTATGGTTGATATGAATTTTCAAATTGCCTTCTTTGGTATGATTAGGTCAGATTGTTTGACATATAATATTCCCTTGTGTAACATAATATTTATATGATGTAATATTTCCTATACACATTTATGTCACATTTTCCTCAATAGGTTCATGGACATATTTGTTAATTCTTACTTTTCAACTAAGTATCTTCATCTGAGTTTGACAGTGGCTGCAGTAACTTTCACAAGCCAAAGATCCGAGGGCAAAAACACTAGAGATGTATTAAAGAATGCTTTATCAATGTTTGGCAACATGCTATTTATTAGATATTTCCTTGATACTTGCTTGGTGCAATTGTGTCACCAGGGTGTTTATCAAACCAAATGTATTGTTGATCATTATTGTTTACTACTTGTTACCATGGTTACCATAGGTTATACAATAAGTGTTTCTAGACAATAACAATCACATACATCCACACACATTGTTACAAAATCATACAGCACTTGATTCATATTCTCAGTTAGAAAGACAAATTTCGGATCATCAATTTTAACATCAAAACCAATCAGCTTTATTGATAATTGAAAGTACTTCATGTTTAGTAGTATTACTTATTCATGTTTGCAAGAGTTGTTTGTGATCAAACGTAATGAGTTGTTTGTTTGGTACTGTTAATTGTCTTTTTTCCCTAGTCTTGCCGTTTCTTTTGACATAAAGGGAGTACTGGAATCGAAGACCACATATTGATCAGTATAACTGCCACAATATACTAAAAAGTTGATAAAAATTGAATATATGCCTGTTACTGCCAACAAACAACTCATTGTGTCGGATCACATCGCATATACTGTGTTCAGTATAAGCTGAGCTTTAGTGTTAGCATACAAGTTTGTATCATAATCAATACAGTTTACCTTTGAAAAGGTTACTAATTACTGCTGAAGTAGTGAGCAGATGTATGAAATGTTTATTCATATAAATGCATGTCATTTTGATTGGAGTGATTTGAAGGAAGATGAATCATAACATTACAGGGCTATTCCATTTAAAATTTACACTACCCCTGTGGAAGATTTTGAAAATATCTTCCACAGTGGGAGTATGAATTTCAAATGGAATGAACACATTAGCAGCTCCATTTGAAACTCACCCTCCCTCAGTGGAAGATTCAGGTTGAATTTTTCTCAGAGGTTGTATGAAATTCAAATGGAGCTGCTTAATAATAATATGTTCATTCCATTTGAAATTCATACTCCCCCTGTGGAAGATATTTTCAAAATATTCCACATGGGGTGTGGATTTTAAATGGAATAGCCCATAACAGTTGATTGCCGTGTACATGTTTTATGGATATTTGTAGAAGTGTGCCAGTATTTGACTAAAATGGAAAAGTACTGTCATTACTGGAACCAAATACAACATTATATATATGATGGTAGAAATTCCATCCACTTTCTGCACACAATGTAATTGAAACATATATAGAAAAGAGCTATTCCAGTTGAAATCCTTACACCCCTTGTGGAAGACATGGATTCAACTCGGAATAGCCCAATATGTGTGTGAAATGATAACGCCAACCTAACGGGTCAGAAATAAGGTAGAACAGGAATTAAAACATGTTCTTAATCTTAACCTTGCATGAAGCTGCTGTTGATGTAGATGAGAACAAAAAGACCAAGGATGGATCCTGTGGTACACCTTATAGTTTGCATACTAACATTAAATACCTTCTAACAACACTGCATGCTTTGTTTGCATTTACAGCTGTCTGGTCACCATCTCAGCCTAGCCAATCAAGTCAAGACCTTGCCAGGCCTAGCCAAGATGGCGGCTCAATCAAAGATGTGCCTCCTGTGTGGTCTCCTACAGGATCATCAACCACAAATAGACCTGCTGGATATAAACCAGTAAAACTAGACCTCAATAGACCACCAAGACCTACAGTGGAAGGTGCTAGTGATTCAGGGAGATCAAATGTAAGTCTGTTATCACAAGTCATTTTATACTTCATATCTCAAAAAGGCTGCCTTGTGTGATTCTTTATTATTGTCATCTAATTGTGATGAGATACACTGTAAAATTAACTTGATTGATAGATTAATTTTGAGGTATTTTCACAATATTACAATCACAACCATTCATAAAAGAAAGAAGCATGTTGTAATATAAAATATCAAGATGAAATACAACAATGATAATAAAAATCACACAAGGCAGCCTTTTGAGATAGATCAGTATGTGATGCAGACGACCTTTTGTAATAAAGAAAGTTGGTGCTGGTAAAATGTGATGGTTCAGTGGCATAAAGATATATTTGAGCCTGTTGTATCAATGATTGTGTCTACATTTTATTTCATCTCAAATTTGGAAGTGATGTCAGTGCTTTTATGCAGTTGCACCACAAACATGCCAACAACCACCCTTGGTTAGGTCTTTGTGCCACTGAATGCTGAGCCTACTACAAATGGCATAGCTGCTAATGGACATAGGTCTTTGTGGCACTGAGCCCACCACAAATGCATAGCTGCTGATGGACATGTCTTTGTGCCGCTGAGCCTGCCACAAATGGCATAGCTGCTGATGAACATACGTCGTTGCAGCACTGAGCCCACCACAAATGGCATAGCTGCTAATGGACATAGGTCTTTGTGCCGCTGAGCCTGCCACAAATGGCATAGCTGCTGATGGACATAGGTCTTTGTGCCGCTGAGCCTGCCACAAATGGCATAGCTGCTAATGGACATTGGTCTGTGTGCCGCTGAGTCTACCACAAATGGCATAGCTGCAAATGGACATAGGTCTTTGTGCCACTGAGATTACCACAAATGGCATAGCTGCTGATGGACATAGGTCTTTGTGCCGCTGAGCCTGCCACAAATGCATAGCTGCTGATGGACATAGGTCTTCATGCTGCGGAGCCTGCCACAAATGGCATTGCTGCAGATGGACATAGGTCTTTGTGCCGCTGAGCTTGTCACAAATGGCATAACTACTGATGGACATAGGTCTTTGTACTGCTGAACCTGCCATATATGCATAAATGCTGATGGACATAGGTATATGTGTCGCTGAGCCTACCACAAATGGCATTGCTGTAGATGTACGTCACAGGTCTTTGTTCTGCTGAGCCTGCTGTAAATGCATTGCTGCTGATGGACATGGGCCTTTGTGCCACTGAGCATGCAACAAATGTATAGCTGCTGATGGACATAGGTCTTTGTGCTGCTGAGCATGCTACAAATGCATAGCTGCTGATGGACATAGGTCTTTGTGCTGCTGAGCATGCTACAAATGCATAGCTGCTGATGGACATAGGTCTTTGTGCTGCTGATGGTACAAGAATGCTCTAATAAGTTTGCCATCTTGGATTGCGCATAGATTGTGATGACATATTCACATTAAATTCCTATCATAAATCTATATTCTACTAGATAAGACAGCTAATTGCCATATGGATTTAAAGTTACTGAAGAGCAATACAAAGTTCAGGTTTGGGGGGGATCTTTATCAAACAAACTTGATCACATTTTAAGATGACATAATACTATTTATTACTGGATATGTACTTGAATCAAAAGATGTAAAAGTGTTATAACAGCTTTGTTCGTTTAAGATTGCACATGTTAGTACTAGGGCCCATTTGACAAAGGCTGGTAATGCGATAGAATTTGTATAGGATTTAAGTGTTTTGGAAATGGGCCCAGTGATATTTAATTTTACCATGTTTATTTTCCATCACAGCATTAATCCCTCTTGCATTTTTATGTTGACCTTTGATGTTCAGGATGATTCATTAAGATATGATCCATCATATCAATGGGAACCACCGTCTTCAAGACCCGGCCAAGGCAGTACTGGACAACCGTCTTCAGAGGTCTACAGACCTGCTAATGTATCAGAACAATACAGACAACCTCCTCCACCTACCAGAGAACAATATAAATCAACCAATGCTCCTCAACAGTATGCAGATAGGCCTGCTACAGAGTCTAGATCACAGTACCCACAACCACCAGATGTGCCAGCTGAATTTGATAGTAGGCCAAGAACGGCCAGTGACCCTGTGAGAGAGGGTGGTAGAGAGGAGAGGGATCCGAGACGGCCAGAAATTAACCAGCTTGCAAATGGTCATAATGTCAACTTGCCTCGATCGGTCAGTCCGACGGTCACCTTGCTGCAATATCAAAGAGGTAAATTACTGCAACTTGTAATAGCTTTTGGGGATTTTTGTTCTTGGTTTATGAGTCATTGAAGGGAAATTAAAAGTTTTATGTGGGTAGTATTTCATGAGATGTTCACAGCCTCTTAATATAGAAGCAGCATCTAATTAACAAGGTAATACTGTAAAATCACAGCAGCTGAAAGGAGTATCCCATCATGCATTGCAGTATATCTGCATTCCCCATTTCAAATGTATACAAAATATAAACAAGAGCCGCTTAGATATTGAGAGCTATGGATAGTTTCACAATACTTTAGGGGCCATATGTTTGTAAACAAAAGCCTAAGCTTCCCTGATTTAAGGGAGGTATTTAAAGTTGAAGTGAGGGTTTTTGTGTACATTTTCAATGGCACAGTCATTTCTATTATGGTAACGCAAAGCATAATGGGATACTCCCTTCTGATGCTGTGCTGTAAAACTGTCTATTGGCAAAAATAAAAAAAGGTGCATTGTACAATTGTACACCTAATGCAGTAAAGCATTCTTAAAAGAAATATAAGAAAGACAGCAATTATACTGTAGTCTCTAGTGAAGGACAGCAACCAATGAAGTGTCTTGTTCTTTCCAAAGCAACAAGAAACAGTCTTGCTCATTGGTCAAATCTCAATCAGTCATTGATAGCAGCTATAATGTAGTTGCAACTGAACAGTTGCTAGTGTGAAGCATTGGTCATAATAAAACTCATGTGATGAAACGTAAATGATTTTATGCCAAAACATTTTGAAATGCATATTATTTCATGAGATAATTATATTTGTGATTGGCTTGAAAAATATAAATATTTGAATCAATTTTGTACCAAAACAACTGTACAGGAAAAGCCCAGAATCATCTGTTAATGAAGGCCAATCATTCTATGAAGTGTGAGAGACTAAAATGCTATGCCCACTCCATGCCTGTTAAGACATATTGATTGCAGTCTTGATATTTTTCACAAAGACACAAACTCACACAATAGAGGCCCTGCATGCTTTTATCGATTGGCTCCAAACAAAGGATTTGAACCGTTGTCCTTCACCGTAATCATGGCACAGTGCTCAATCAAATGATCAATCAAATGTTGCCATCAACCTATAGAGGCCCTGCATGAAATTATCGATTGGCTCCAAACAAAGGATTTGAGCCGGTGTCCTTCACCGTAGTTATGGCGGAGTGCAGTCCATTCAAGCAAATGTTGTCATCAACCTATTTGATCGTAGTGCAGGGTTATGTGTGAGAGACGAACTGTCACGGTAGATTGCAATCATGCTTTTGTTGAATGCATTTGAGTAGTCCGCCATATTTACGGGATGATACGTCACATGCAAGGCCTCTATTTGATTGTACATGTAGTGCATTTGTTATGTGTGTGACACAAACTGTCGCGGTAGATTGCAATCATGCTTTTGTTGAATGCATTTGAGTAGTCCGCCATATTTACGGTATGATACATCATGTGCACACCCTCTATACTCTCTATATGCACACCCTCTATACAGAGAGTAGAGTGATTAGCCCTCATAAAATGCAAGAATTCACATTGTATAAAGAGCAGGGGACTTTGTTGAAATGCAAATTGAAACATGCTGCAATATAAATATTGAACATCAAGGAAATGTTCCTCTCAACTAAAATTGCAGTAGGGAGATATTGGTCTGCTAGAAACTCATTTTGTTGGGCAGGAAAAACCTCCTTTGTGTCCTTGGCCCCTGAACATGTTTAAAGCAAAACCTCTTATACAACCTGTTGGCAGTTTTGTTTTAAACATATTCAGAGGCCCAAAGCACATAGGAGGTTTTTCCTGCCCAACAAGACAATATAACTTAGTTGGAACTGGCATCCTAGGGAATGTTATAGGCTGAGTATAGACAGTAGATGAACCCTGCAGCTAGAAATCTGAGCATGCTGATGAGTTAGATTTGGTAACAATCTTTAGTAAATACACACTTTCCTTGGATGAATTATAAGACTCCAGTCGTGTTTGCAATAATATTGATTTTAGTTCGAGTAGTAATAACTTGCTGATATATATAGACATTTCTTTATTCAGTATATAGAAAGTGAGAATGCTGAATACCATTGCACAATTTTTCTGTCAAATTTGATTTTCAGAATGCATTTTCATTATATGAAATACTGTATGATTTACAATGCGGCAGTAATGATAGGCATGATCTCTCTTTAGTGCTTGCTCCCGAAGCATTGCTGTTTGTCTCAGCTTAATTGAATCAAAGTTATACCAAGTTGAAACAATATAATTTCAACTTCATTCTGTTAGATTTTGCATACATCCTGCTGACCATTTCGTTGTAGAAGACTGCATTTTATAGCAAATTAGAAAAACATCTTAATCAATTTGCTGTTATATTCAAAACTGTTTTATTCTTGAAGTAAAATAGAGCACCTTGAATAGATGGCATATGATTTGGTTTGAAACCGCATGTAAGGTTTGGTTTCCATTTAAAAAGGAAGTCCCGCCATAGCAGTTCTTCTGGGGTGAACCAAACCTGCCTGGTTATTAAATTAATCAGTGACATTATTTCTGAAAATAACATTAAAATATCAATTAGCACCTGTCAAATTCAGAGATAACCTTGTCACTGATTAATTTGATAACCAGGCAGCCTTGGTTCACCCCAGAAGAACTGCCCTGGTGGGGCTTCCTCTTTAAGGGTGTCAAAATTGAAATATATTTTGCTGACAAAATAGAATTTGAAATAAAATGCACCCTTTTATCTGAAAAGATCGGCACTTGAAACATGTTTGATTTGATATGATACTAACCTCTTAATCTTGGTCGTTGTTTTTGTCTTGTTCTTTTTTAATTACTATCCTCATCATCACCACTTGTGCACACATCTCGTATCATCTGCATATTTTATATCTAACCCAACAACTCATATGTTTGACGTATGAGCAGAGCAGAAACGCAAGGCGGCCTCGCTGCCCCGTGGGATGCGGCTGTTATCGCAACCATTGGAGTATGAGCCATATAAACCGGTGCCAGTTGATCCACGGCTGATCACTGGTGAGCAATTCACATTTCACAAACTAACTAACTCGGAAAGCACTGTAAACTTGATCGGAATGTGGGCTTTCTACAAAGTGGTTTGGGATTCGGATCACAATGTGAACCATTTAGTTTGTAGTGTCCATAATTTGTTATTTATGTGGATACATCTGCATGATGTACATGACTGTGTTACCCACAAATAACACAAGTGTGTTTGATACTCCCTGCCAGATCTAGATCTGATTTGGACAGATTTGGCTCATATGGTTCTAAATCTGGTTTAGATGTATCAAGATCTGATCAAACAACTTGGATAAAATTTGGATGTAGCATCTTGGTGTAGATTATTCATCCAGTAGTTCAAAACATTATTTTGATATTAAATCAAATACTGGAACTGAAATTTTGCAACTCACTTTGCTATGATGCATCCGCAACCATCAGACTTATCAGAAATCTGATTGGTCACAGGCAATGGACCCAACCCGACCTCACCATCTGACAGCACACCATCAATCAGATGCCTGATGAAGGCCAATGGTTTGGATGCAATGTAGCAAAGTTTCAAAATTTCAGTTCCAGCATTAGATTTAATTTCAAAATAAAATTTGGTTTTAGGTTAGGTAGATCCGAATCACAAAAATTGTTGTAGAAAGCCTTCATGTAAATACGTACAAACAGATTAATATCTTATTGAAGAGTTTTGTTTCAATGGCTATTCCAGGTGAAATCCATACACTCCCTATGGAAGACAAGTCCTTAAATCTTAAACACGGGGGAGTATGAATTTTAAATGGGATTACCTGAATGGGTGACTCCATTTGAAATTTACACCACCTGTTTGGGACATTAAGGTCATGTCTTCCACAGGGGGGTATGGATTTCAACTGGAATACCCCAATCTGTTTGTCATATGACATCTTATCCATAGACGATGATTGGCATAACCAGGAGAACATTTAAAATATATCAAACTTTTCAACTCTTCTTTTTGGTGGTAATTTCTAGTTGTAAATATCTGATGTTTCAGCAATACTCCTTTACAAATTTTCCACTTCATAATGCTTCATACTTTGTACATGAAGTATACGGTGAAATAGAGTGTAAACTATCTATCATGCACTGCTTTTCATCAACTACTTGATGTATTCATTGAGGTGTAATTATGAAGTGGACTTGGTATGGGCATAATGGTATATTTTTATGCAATGCTTTTTCTGGTGGTATGCAAACTCTAAAACTTAACACTGAACATTTGCTGCTATGACAAAAATGACTTCTTAATCAAGATACTGGTTATGCCAAGTTTTGCATAAATAACTTCATTACAAAATGGTTAATATCAGAGTAAATAGTGGAACAATTGGTTGCGATTGCATTCGTTTACATTAATCAACATGGCTGACATGACATCTGTTGTCGTGGCAACCGTGTCTTGTACCTCCTGCTATTATAATCAGGTTATTTATGCAATATCTACAGGATAAGATTGGTAAAGTTTACAGTGCATATTTAGGTTGATGATCTACATGAAAGTTCTCAGCAAAAAGATTATGTTCTCAGTTTAGAGATGCAAAATTATACTTTCAAAATTCAAAATTATTTATTGATATTAACTTTGGAAATCAAGAGGGGGGCTGATTTTGATTTTAAGATCCTCTGTGACCATAATTTTATCTCAAATATTGGAAATTTAAATTATTACCATCACTCAGTGAGTGTTGAAGTATGTAAGGATTTCCCTTCATTTTATTTTGCCTGTGATTTTGATAGCAGATGATTTCTTATCTTCCATATTTCTGTATGAAAATTCATCAGTGCTCAAGGCATGTTGCTATGGTTACCATCATCTTACCTGGCTGCATTTATCATGCATGTCACAGACCTGCCAATCATAGACTTCTGTTTACTTCTTTTGTTAGATAATAGAAAATGTCATCTTTCAGTGAAAACAATTTATCAATCTAATGAGTTGAGAGCTTTATTGAGATAATCAACCTATCTTAATGTTACATTTGTGTACACAGTCAGATTCCTCTTTGCATGTGTCTACTTGGTACCTACATACGTACAAAAAATAGGTGCTCTTCAAATCTAAGATGGTAAGTACTTAGATTGAGTAGATGGGTGAAGGTCGTAGGTACCATGCAGTCACTACAATGATACCGTGTAGGTACCCATAGAGTACTCATAGAGAACCTATTGAGTAATCAGTTATCTTTAGTCTATCCTATCAGGTACATCACAGGTATCCTTGTGCCATACAGATCATTGGTAGGAATCTGGTTGTGTTATTGTTCCATTTGATATGTTGTGTTCGTTAGTAGTCATGGTGTGGTTATCATAGAGCATGTGTAATGTAGACGTGTTAAACTTGGGATTGGTTTAGCAGCACAATTTGAATGGTATTAATTGAAAGTATTAAGCACTTGTAGTAAGTTTAGGTGCACTTTAATTTTGATAGTAATCTAGGATTTCATGAAAGCAATCATGAAAATAGTAACAATCAGTATTTGGCATGATAAAGTCTGCTTAAAATGATTATTTTCTATCTAACTATCTTAGCAAAAATGTGAGTAGTCATTTGACAATACATTTTGCCATGCTTATCTTTTGGTCAGTTATAAAAGAGAAGGAGTACGTACTTCATAAGTCCCTAAACATGTTTGATTTTGAATACTTTGCCATTTTGGAAGAGTTTTTGGATGGATTTGAGTTTTTATGATGGATTGGAAAAACAGTTTTTATAAGTGGGACTAAGAGAAGATATCTTACACTTCCCACAATGCATTTCTTCCTTGTACTGATTTGCTATTCAATGCAACATTTATAGGTTAATAAATGTGTATCACTTGTTGGGAGTGAAAATGAACAAAATAATGCACACATACTGAGATGTTGATGCGTCTAATGCATGAGCTTCGAAGGGGGAAGTGCATTAGACGCATCAACATCTCAGTACAAGTGCATTATCTTGTACAATTTCTCGAACAACAAGTGATTTATTAACCTATTTCATACACAAGAAAAAATCTTGTGATTTTTGCTACTTTTATAGCAAGAAAAATTGGAAACTAGAAATATTGGAAAAGGCAAGCACCACCCGCGATAAATGCATCCACCCGCAAGAAAAATGAACTTGTACGAAAGCACCGCACGTACTACACGGAGTGCGCGCCCGTGCAATTATACAATATTTATACACCGCTAGTAATTTAATAACGGAGGCTCTGATTGTTTCTCACTATCAAGGAGTGTATGAAGGGTCAATAGTGACAAGAAATACATCAATTAACAGACCTCATCCAAATTTTGCAAATGAGGTATTTCTTATCGCTATCGACTCATTGCACTGAATAGCAAATCAGTACAAGGAAGAAATGCATTGTGGGAAGTGCAAGATATCTTTGACTTGGACCAATGCTGGGGATCATTGGTCTATTCTAGTTGAGATCCATACACCCCCTGTGGAAGACATGACCTTTATCGATCACAGGGGTGTAGATTATAAATGGAGTCACCCATTCAAGTAACTGCATTTGAAATTCACACTCTGTATGAAAGATTAAAAAGTAATGTCTTCCACCAACAGGTGTATTTGGATTTCAACTGGAATAGCGTATTTAGCTCCTTTCAATTTTCATAGATTTGAAGGTTTGTCCAGCTAAATGAAGTATAAACTTCTCCGGTTTTTATACTCCTTACTTGCTCCATCATAAGCCCTTTTGTATAGTAAAAGTGCCCAGATTAAGATTGCGATTGGAAATCACAGGTACCATGCAACATCTTGGTTAGGTTAATCAATTCAGCATACTGCACTTGTAGTTGGATATAAAGTACCGTAATTCCCGAATATAAGCTGCTACTGTGTATAAGATTGCAACTCAAAGCAAATGCTGCTTATGTTCTGTAAATTACAGTACTATACATCACTTAATTGCATGTTTGTGATCCAAACGGTGTGATGTAGTGTGTTTTAATGTAGTATATTACTTTGGTTGTATATGTATTGGTGTCAGACAGGTGGCTGTGAAGTATGTCAATTATATGTTCAGTACTATATGTAGTTATATTTGTTAAATGTGGGTTTATATTCACAAGCAAGCAATTATCTTCACACCAAGAATTTCAGTGATTACTAATTGCAATGATATTCAAAATTATCCTTTCAAGTTATTTCATTTTTAAAAGATGCCCATGAACATAACCTCATCCTTTATGGAACAATTATTAACAAATCAGCTTGTCAAGAAGTTCAGTAAGTATTCTTTCATATGAATTGGAGCAAAAAAGTCATGATACTAAACTTTAGGCCAGATAACCTTTTATCCCAGTCTACTTTGCCTCCTAACTGTTAAGCCTGTCCTAAGCTTAAGCTTACCAAGACTTAATTGTTTATAAAAGTCAACAATGACCATTCTCAATTATGGATTAAACTGTTGTAAGTACCTTTTACAGGGAGTGTTCAGAAAAGTGGATAGGAGTTTTATTCATAATCATGCAAAATCAGCCCAACCTGTCACATTTCTTGCAATCATTTAAGGGGTACTACACCCCTGGCCAATTTTGTGCCTATTTTTGCATTTTTCTCAAAAATTGTAGCGCATTGGTGACAAGTAAGATATGTTTATTATAGGGGCAAGGACTACAACTACTGCACTGAAAATTCAGCAACTCAAGGCAAGTAGTTATTGATTTATTGATCAAATATTGGTTTTCCCTCATTTTTGACTGTAACTCCACAGCTGTTGTATGTGCTGAAATAAAATTGCCAGTGCAGTAGTTGTAGTCATTGCCCCTATAATATACATATCTTACTTGTCACCGATGCGCTATAATATTTGAGAAAAATGCAAAAATAGGCACACAATTGGGCATGGGTGTAATACCCCCTTAAAGCATCCCAATGCGAAATCTAAAAGACTCTTTGCCCCAACCTGTGACATTTCTTGCAATCATTTAAAGCATCCCAATATGAGCTACAGCTGTCTGTCCAATACCTACCTACTTGCAAAAATATCTTTCAAAATTCTTCAACTGCTTTTTGAAAAATATCTTCAAAATTCTTGTGACTGCTTTTTCCCAAACTGAAGATACATTGCTTGCATAAATTTTAGACAAAGGACCACAATACACATATTTAAAATCTACAAAACTAATTGAATGTTGTTTATGTTTGATTAACACTGCTTACCAACATCCAACCACCGGTCACTCTCAAAACCAACGGTCATCTCTAGACTGGTCATCTGATGAAGAGCGATATGAGAGAAATCTAGACACTCTTCTGGAGAACCAGGTTTTTGGTTATTCATATCTGTTTAATATCTCAAACCTGGGAATCCAGTCGGATTCTGATTTCTCTGACTCTTCCGGTGAGAATTCAATCATATTTTGTTGTGGTCTATGTATATTTGTACTAAACACCTAAAAAAAGAGCGCCCTCACTTGTTTGAGTGTTAATAACTTTGAGCACAACTAATTTTAAATGAGTAGTAAAATTGACATGAAGGTGAGGATATTTTGTAAGCTGCAATACGATACCGCATTTTTGTGAAACAAATCAGAATGATGGGGAAATACATGATTGAATGAAACTGGGTGAGATTTGAGAAGTTGAAAATTCAAACCAGAAATTGCAAAGCCTATATCATTTTCTATCCTGACGCCGTGCCTTTAAGCGTGTGTGTATGTAAACTAGCGCTTTGAGCGAACACTAGTGATTTGTAGCTGCGCCCAATGAAATGCACACTGACATCACTGCCAGAGTGGAAAATGAGTGGGAAATGGTTTAACATGTCCAGTTACCTGAAGTGAGTGCAGTGGTAGTCATGGTGTGTCATCAATGGTAAGATCCAGCACTGCCCTGGCCTTTTCAATTTGGAGAGCACCATGGTATGGTTGACACCCATTAAACTGTATCCTTTTACACAGTAAACAACGCTGCAACTTTTTGAATCCTACCAAATTTCATTCAATTATTTCTTGATCATTCCGATTTATATTTATACAAGTGTGGTATCATACAGCAAGTAACAATATTCTCTACACATTCATATCAATTTTATTGCTTTTAATTAATTGTTCTCAAAGTTATGACTACTCAAACAATCAGGGACTTTCTTTTTTAAGGTGTTTCTATATTTATATATCGTTCACCCCATTGCTCCATGCTTGGCTCATGCTGAGAACTTGTATCCTGTGGTGTTCATTGTGCTTTGTAGGGGAGAGCGGGGAGTGTTCGCCCTATATTTTTCTGACCAGCCTAGCGATGTCAATTTTAAGGTTAGGGATAACCTGATTAGCCCATGTGAAAGCCCTGTGTCTTAGCTATATACAGCCACAATCCCAGAACTATAGGCCTTACAATAGCAACAGGGTAGAGCAAACAAAAAGTTTTGCAAAGTGGTGAACTTGCCCCATATTGGGGCAGGTTCAGCCCATATGGTGGGGTAAGTTCACCCTAATCACAAGAAAGGTTTAAACATTGCATAACAATAACATAATTAAATGCAAACATTTAGCAAGAGTATACAGGGCATTCATTCTCTTCTGGGGAGTCACTAAATTTGTTGCAGGGGTCGGGTCAGGGTAAAATGTAGGGGTCCAAAGTGAGCTTAAACGTATCATGTTTACAACTTCGGGGAGATTCTGGATTAGGACATAAACGGTGGTATGAGTAATACTGATACCACATAACTTTAAAAAAACATGACTTAGTAGTTTTACCTTGTTTAATGGTATAATTATAAATATTTTGCATAATACGCTGATGGGGCAGGTCCGCCTCCAGTTTGGGGTAAGTCCGCCGGGGAAGATATAGGGCTAACATGCCCCATCCTCAAAGGGCTTAACGTGCCCCAAGTGCACATTTTTGTATTTTCTTCAGGGTATGCAAAATACAAATCGAATAAGGAGTTTATAACTGCATTAAATCTTTGACAAATCCCATATGTTCCCAATACAGATTTCCATTAAAACCATCTGTATTCACGTATCAATGATAATAAAACATTATTAATGCAAGAAAAAATTACGTTTTGGTGTAATTTTTTTGTTTTGGCTGCAGTTTGATGAACACGTCCCTATATGTCGCGTAGCTAATATGAGCAGTTTTAATGACCTATGTCACCTAATTTTGCCATCACCAAATTCCCCGATAGCCGTAATGCTGAGAAACAAGGGGTGGGCGAACCTGCCCCTAGGGCGAACACTCCCCGCTCTCCCCTATTCACTCATTTGTTGCCATTTTGTTTAGTATTATGGTTTTATGTATTTTATTGTTCTTCGTCTTGCTCAGATTGTCAAGCTATATACATGCCAAGTCAAAAAGCAAATGCCATTTGCTATATACCTGAATCCTAACCTTTCTCTTGCAGTAAATTTAATTTAACCTGTAGCTATAACCGTAACCATTTTGCATAACCCTAGCCTTACTGTATATACTTTAACCCTAACCTTAACCCAAGCAATAACCTGCTGCAAATGGTATATGCTGGCATTATGTAATCATCATGCTCATTCTGCTGTTTTTTCTTTTCCATGACCAAGTTGCTTAATATATTTTCTTTTAAAGGTAGTGCAACACTTTTGCAGGAATTTGCCTTTTGTTGCATCTCCTTCATCTTGGGGTTTAATCAGTTTGGTGTTTAAGTATTCTTTGTATTTTTGATGGAAATGAATTTAATTTAATTTAATTTAATTCTATGAGTTTATGATATTTTTACAGAATTACAAGATAGTGCAAACTTGTTGTGTTGAAATATCGTGCAATTTTACCTTCTTTTTTTCAAAGGTTTAGAGCATGTTTTGATTCTTCATTATATGGGGAACTTAATTGGTCTTAGTGTATGCTTATGTTTATTGTTAAACATCTTGTTTACTGCAGGTGCTCTTGTATAGTTCTGTGTATTTGGTTGTTGTTGTTATTCTTTTTTGTCATGTTAATTGGCATATGGATCAAAATGATATCAATATCTTGCATTTAGATTAGGCAAATACTAACAGGTCACAGCACGACACAAAAATACTAACATGTCACAGCATTTTCACCCTGACTAAATAGCAACTAATTATTTTGAACAAAAATTTAATTAAATGTATTCAAAAAATTGAAAAATTATGTGTCAGAATCATTTACACTCCTGGTAATAAGCATCATTGTAAAAAAGCTTTCAGTAGTCCAGGAGTAGTCATCTCAATTCTTTGTGTAAGTGAACAATGATGTCGTAAACTGCAGTCAAATGTAATCTTTGTGGCTTTTTCTTAGTTGCAATTGTTGATTTTGTTCAACATGGACACATTGTGGTTATGTCATACTGACAAATTACAGATAACTAGAAACCGTCCCTAAAATATTATAGTGACTGTGTAGAGGGCGATGTTATCAATTCTTTTCATTCATGTCTTCCATGATCCTTACTAGCCTGGAGTACTTAAGTTTGGTTCGAGTAGAGATTTGCTGCTGAGAAAAGTTTATTTTGTTTTTTTATTTTGACAAAACTTTGTGACATCTTGACATATTTATCCAAGTCAATGACTTGTGGCATTTCCACATCCTTTGGTCAGTTCAATGTGCTTTAGCATCCCTATAATTGGATATATTCAGGCTTAATCCATTTGCTTTCCAGTCCCATGCTATATTACATCCAAGATCTATTCCATATATGTGACCCGATCTGGTCCAATCAGGCTAAAGTCTGCAATGATGAAACTGAGATACAGGGTGTCCCAAAAAAAATTACCGAGTAAATACAGTTGAACGTAAGTCGAGAAATAGACATCAGAATCAAAAAATTTAAAATATAGCGCATAGCCTATTTTATTATGCATCACATACGAAAATTTTATTTGATTCAGTTGACTGGTTGCGAAGAAATAACCAATTACATAAATCGCGCAACAATGCAGTTCATTCCAAGTTTGATCAACAGGCGCTTTTTTCATACTTACTCACCACTCCTAAAGTTTGTGTATCTCATTAAATTTAGTCCACATTATCTATTTTACAATCCAACGGTGTTATGTTATTCATGTTTTCACTGAAGATGAATAACAGTTTGTCCGAGAAAACTTTGAGTTCTGCAATTTTAATTCTTTAGGTTGTGCAAATATGTTATATTTTAACTTTTCAAAGAACATTTGAGCCGAGAATGACAATGATCAAGTGCTTACAGCTTTACGTGTGATATTTTGATACCATGCAACATTAATGTTGAAGTTTTAAAAGATTTAAACTTTGCATTACAATTTCTTGGAAATATTTTCGAAAAACATTAATGTGTGTGAGAAACTTTTTTAAGCCAGCTGGAATTCTTTATGCAACATTTATATCAACATTAACGAACAAAGATATTTACAAGTACCGAGCATCATCTTATATTATGTGCACGCTTTCATTTTTAATATTATGCAGGTTTTCAAATTTGAACAAAACCTAATTAAATGTTTTGCAAGAAACAGATTCTTTAAAATGAACGAAAGGGATTCCACAAAACAAAAGCCCATTGACAGTTAACTAGTGCGTATTGTGTTGAATGATCTTTCTTTCAAACTTGGAATGAAGTGAATTGACGCATGCGTTATAAAATCGCTGATTTCTTCGCAATCGGTCAACCGATTCCAGTAAAATTGGCGTATAAGATGTAGAATAAGATGGGCTACACGTTGATGTTTTGATTTTTGGATTCTGATGTTTATTTCTCGACTTACGTCCAAATTCATTCGGTCGGTAATTTTTTATGGGACACCCTGTACAGGCAAAAAGTAAGGAGAAAAAACAATAGAAAACATAGAAAATGGACATATAAAAGGTTCAAAACTTTGCCACCAAGTATTCCTGGGGATTCAACATCAGTAATTGTATGTTAACTTCTGAGCAAGTTAGTAATGGTAGTAACTGAGTTTTCAAAATTTCCGACTTTGGCCTGAGTGGATCAGATTGGGTCACATATTGTAAGGCTAAAGTGGGAACAATGAAGTTGACTTTTAAGAATTACCTCTATAACATTATGTGGCTTATGTCAGGTGGAACTGAAACAGATATATTGTATTAGACATAATATTTGACTTTGACTGTTTTTGTAGGGTTCCATTTTAGAAACCAAATTGATCTAACTGCTTTGATTTGTATGCATCACATACCTGTGATTGTAACAATAATAAACAAATAAATAGACATACAAACTAGCAAACACAAAGACCTGTTGATCTTTGTTCAAAGATTTAAAAACAAAACATTTTGCTATTGTGTGGTAAGTATAGTCCAGTTGCTCTATGAAAAAGGAATAAAAATCAACACCACTTATCAATATAATAATTATATTTGATACACTATAAGCTTCAGTTGCTATAGCCATATATTGTAAAATGCATGATGTCACAGTTTTTAATATGAATGTATTTAAGTAAAAATTATTACTGGTGTATAAAGTATTGTTAAATATCCTAATAATGCCCATATCATTCTAGCACTCACAGTGTGTGATTCAAAAATATGCTACTGATCAAATGCTGGTAGCATTTGCACAATTGCTACCAATGTTCATATAGCAAGTGACGTAACAACAAAGTTGGTGTAAGGTCAACTGCTTGTGATTTGACGCTAGGGCATACCAGTAACTTCTCGCTCAGATATTGGCAATAATTACTTTTCTGATAAGCGACGGAAATTACGTCACAAAAAAATGCTATTCTCCTTGCGATTGCTAGTATGAAATGGGCTTAAGGGAACAAACCAAAAGATTGATGAACCCTAACCCAAACAATAGGCTATTCCAGAAATTAATGCCCTCCCCAAGAAGACATGTAAGTTTGTACCATAAATTTTTGGGAATTCCCAGACCAAAATTTTATCCCAAAAAAATGGAAATTCCCATTTTGGCAATAAAATGATTAAAAAATTGGAAATTCCCAGTATCCCTAAAGAAGACAGGCATTTTTTTGCCAACATTTTTGGGAATTCCCAAGCCTAAAATAAAAAGGTGTATTTTTCTTGGGAATTCCCATGTCTTCTTTAGGGTTGTGAAAATAATGGCCATTTTTGGAGGGTGGGGAGGGGGGAATTCCCAGAGCAAAAAATTGTGAAAAATTTTGGGAATCCCATGTCTTCTTTAGAGGGGTGCCATTAATTTCTGAAATAGCCCAATGGAGAGATGGTAAAGTATGTCAGGAAAAAACAAAGCAGACCTTATAGGGCTTCATCAATTTGGTTTGGTCCCTTAAGTTTAAGGTAATACGATGTATTGTTGGTCGAAGCAGCAACAAAAAATGTAGTTCACAGCATCTTGCGAATGGTAGTGAGCTTTAGCAAAAATTGCATTGCCCAATTCATAGCGAGCGTGTAGAAGAAATCAAATATCACAAATATACTTTTGTAGGTCCTGTGGTTCTTGAGTTATGTTGTAAAGAGGGCTGAAACAACAACACTTTTGTAAAACGTACATAACTCATTAACAACAATAAATTAAGCAAGTTTTCAAAGTATATGATTTGTAGAATGAACTTTTGCAAAACACCAAAGTGTTATTTTTCAATAATATATTGATTAAGATAATGACAATCGATTTTTTTGGCTGCTTCGACCAACAATACCTTGTATAACCTTAACCGGGTTTGGTAGTAACTAAACATTTTGGCAATTTATGGCCATTTTTGTTGTATTGTTTTTTAATTACCTTGTGGTTGTTCTTTTAATACCACCTCATATTGTTAATGTTTGACTTTATATTTAATTTTTTTTTAAGAAGGCAATATTATCAAAGAATAAGCTGGTAAAATTTCTGGAATTTTAATCAGTAACAACTATTTCAGCGGAACTTAATTTTACCAATCATGAATTTCATTCCTCAAAAAATTAGTTAACAAGTGCGATAATCAAAATTCCATGGGTATTAAATTTCAAGAATCTCAGCTCTGCAAAATATGTGTAAAATTGAATATCTCTTGAAATAAAATAAAGTTGTTTCAGAATTTGCTAAAAAATTTGAGTGTCATCCATCTCTACTTTTTACGGTTATTGTGAAGATAATGATTATTACAAAGAATGTTATTTTGATTGTTTTCCCATTTTATTTCTACTTTTATAGAGGAAGATCTTAGAGATCAAATCCGAGATCAACTTAGGCATCCAAATAAAGAAGTAACACTAGGTAAGTTTGTATATCACCTATCCCATCATGCACTATTGCAAGGTGCCATATGCTGTCATCTATGTACATGAGTTTGAACTGAGCATGATCATAAGAATATTGCCAGCAGACCTTCTGGAAGAGTGCATGATGGGATGTATGGAAAATGGTTTGTAAGTCATATAAGATTATGTCCTAGGTTGGCTGATCTGACTACGGGGAATCTTATCTGTTCCATAAAATACACATGGGGGAATACAAGATGATTTTAAAGATCCAAATGTCTATTATATTAAACACATGGTCTTTTGAATTTACAATAAAATCAATCAAGTATTGTCAAAATGTCTTTTTTCAAGCAAATACGGGAGGGGGCGGAACTGTGGGTACAGGGATGTGTTGGAGATTCAGAGTGTATTTTCAGGCTTTTAGGTTTACATTTGGGATGTCAAAAAACTGGTTTAGAGAAGAAGTTTTTTTATGGACAAATGTTAAATTTTCATTGTTTTTGAGCAAAATTTGCTGCAAATAGAATTGTGCAAATTTACCATCATTTTGAACAGAAATAATGTCCAGAAAATAACTATAATTTTGGTAGGGTATCCTTTGTCAAATTTGGTATATTGTTGGGGTAAGTTTTGAGAGTCCCAGCTGCACTTTTATCCTCTGACATCACCAATACAAAAGTGTTCAGTAGGAATAGAATAGGGCTATCTGGCGACAGCAGCAGGTGGTTTGTGCTTGTGGAATTTGCTGCCCTCATACAGGAGAAATCAATTACTACAGACATGACAGAGGGCATTGGATATTTTACACACAGCAATGTCTGTATGAATGGGATATTCCAGTTCAAATCCATACACCCCCTATGGAAGACATAACCTTAATCTTCTACACAGGAGTATGAATTTCAAATTGGGTTACCTGAATTGATGACCCCATTTCAAATCTGCACTCCCTGTATGTCTTCCATTGGGATGTATGAACTGGAATAGCCATATAGACCAAATGCGCTGTCCACTATTTTACATTAAAAGTCATGGGCTCTCACATAAATTAATGTTGATATAAAATAATATACAAGTCATACAATTCATTTAAATGATCATTCTTATTCTGTGGGATTTACGTGTAAATATTTGCTCAATTTTATTTTCATTAATTTTAAGATATCTGCATAAACTTAAACAGGTGCAAAAATGTTTTGCATGCGTTAAATTTTGTGCAAGCTCAATGCAATAATGAGTGTACCACAAAACTGTATTGTAAAAGTGCAAATATTCTGGCTACGTTTATTTTCACACTCTAAATGTTCCAAGCAGCTGCCGTAAAAATAACAAGGCACAAATAATTTCTTTGTGCAAAAGCCAATGTATGGAAGCTGAGAATCATAAATTTAAACACAAGTGAAACAGTGGCATCAAAATTTCAACTTTTACCATCTGTTAAGGGCCATACAGACTCAGAATATTCAATTAGGGGTTCATTCATAGGATTGAGGGCATGATCGCTGTTTATGCCCGAGGCGTGAGCCGAGGGCATAAACAGCGATCATGCCCAAATCCTATGAATGAACCCTGCTCATACATACCCAACATTCTTAGCAATTCAATATAGATGAAAATAATAAGGGTTTACAAGTTTAAATAACATTTCCATACCGTTTTCCTTCATAAATTGGAAGAAAATGAGTAGGCCTACTTGCAGGAGCAGCTCGGCTCATGAGGTCAACGGCCGGGAGTCAACGCGTGATACGCGTCATCTTTTGCGCCCGCTTGAGATGGGCGCGGTGACATGCGCGTACACGCAACACTAGCAAATCGTGGATCGTGTTAATTGGGTTCCAACGCTGCGTGACGCAGCTTGTTTATGCCCTGCGTACTGGTCATAAACGGTATTTATGACCAGCAAAAAAGAGCGCAAATCCAATCAGAAACGTCGTAATATCGTGAGTATGTATGAACATAGAATATTCGTTCAACAAGTTTTTGTTAGTCAATCTATTTCATTTCATTGTTATCATCTAACAAATGGGTGTTTCCGGAAAATATTTATATGTTATGTTGAAGGAAATATAATATTTGTTAGAAGTTAAAAATTACTGGAAATAGAATAGAATAGATTAAAAAATGAAGACATGTTACATCAAATATTCTACATCAACTAAAAAGTCTGTAGTGGCCCTTAGAGTTATCAACAACCTGTTCAGTTCAGTACCTCAGTAAGTCAGTCAACTTGATGACATATGCCTTCCTGTCCTTGACATGTAGTGTACTTAAGGAAATCAACCCTAACCAGAGCAAGAAATTGATTGTTTCCTCCAATCAAATCCCCTATCCATCCATCCATCCATCCATCTTCCCTTTGCCCCCTTCACAGATACATCAGAACTACCAGAGGGTGCTCTCTATCAAACACAGACAGTTGAAGGTGATGTGATACATACGGATACATACTATCCCATGCAGAAAGTAGTGACTACCAAAAAACAGCGTAAAGTTGTAGAAGCGCCAACGTATGAAGGAATCGGTCCACGGGATCAGTCGACAGGTTTACCTCTTGGATTAAGACAGGTAATTACTAGATTAAGATGGATTAAGGTTATTATAATAGGATTAGTTGTTAAAGGTTTAATAAAATTTCAAAATTCTTTATAGCAGTGTGGTAATGAATAGATGGATCTTATAGAGGTAGTCATTGTGACGTCAATGCTGCCATCTTGTGGGTACGGAGTGACTTGTTGCTAAGATCACCGCGTTGACGCTTGGCTGAAAAGGTGCGTCACACGCTGCGACTGCCGCGTTATCTGGGGCGTAATGTATAACGCATGACATGCAGAACGGCAGTACCCACAAGATGGCGGATCCCGCGGAAAAGGCTGACGGCCTCTATTGTAGTGCAGGGCTTCCCAAAGTGAGGGTCACAACCCAAATATGGGTCGCGAGCCCTTCTTCAGGGGGTTGCGGATCTTGACTGAAAGTAAGTAAAAAGTAAATGAAGGACAATTGATGCGTAATTAGAAATAAAAGAGATTCAAATTGAGTCAAGGTTCCATGCAGCTTTTGTGTCTCATCACAGCATCAATGGAAGTCAACTCAGACCTGAGATGCGCAGTTTCCACAATGCTTCGAAATTGGAGACAGGCTCTGCATAATTAAGCAATATAAATTTTATTAAGATGTGGGTTGTGCCATATTTTTCTCATCAAATTTGGGTCATGGGGAAAAATGTTTGGGAAGCTACATTGTAGTTTAATGTTAATATATTGTGAAAATATTGAAACAAAGGAATTAACAAGATTTGTTTTATTTCTTGGGGTTGTACCATGGCAACATAGTATAAAGGTGGTCAGATTTTTTGGTATTCTGTTTTCTCACTTACATTTAAGCCTACCGTAAAACCAATATTTTTTCCAAATTTTGAGTTGTATTGCTCCAGCTATTTCAATATTAGAATGTCCCATAGGATAATACATCCTCCCGATGGTGCACAGTGTCATCGCCCCGATATCTTCATGGCAGAAATCGCCATGGTAGGTTGAATTCACAGCCACGCATTGCCATTTTGTTCCGACCTGTATAATAGTTTTGAGACGCATAATGGGCCGAGGGACATCCGACTAAGGCTATTAACAATAGCCTGGTGACTGACCTCTGTACGGTCAGTGAGCATGGTATACGCCATGAGGTCATCTGCTTTTAGACTGCCTCCACGAGTGGCCTACGCTGCGCTATAGTTCTGCACATATAAAATCAGAATTTTTGTCAGTTTTTGAGCTCAATATGCACGGTTCTTTCTCAATATGCAAGCTAACGACTATCATATCCTTTCAACACATATATTCAAGTGCAAGCATAAAAATATGGCTTCTTTTGAATAAAAAAATTACGGGAGATATTCATGATTTTCTACCCCGGTATCCAAAGATTTATCGTCTGAATATCAAATCGTGCATAGCACATTCACGTATATCGATCCCGTGTATTCATTTTAGTGTCTCTGCTGTACAATGTAATTATTAACCAGGCAATGTCGGTGTGTGGTGGTTACCACCTTTTAAAGTGTGACCAGACTTACAGCCTCATCCCCAAACCTCCACCCCCGGAATTTATCTTATCAAAATGGAGATATTGGCATCAGAAGAATGAACATAATTTTGCTCAGAATTCCAGGGAAATTTTAAGCTGGAAAAATGTTACCTTTAGATGCTATGAACGAAAAAGTACCATGCAGCTGACTCCATTTGATATTTACACCTCCTGTATGAGAGACTAAGGTCATGTCTTCCATAGGGGGTGTATGGATGTCAACTGGAATAGCACAATTCTAGAGACAGAATGAAACAGTCCTAGCATGCTGAAGCTCAGTAGTAGACATCTGATGACAAATAAAAAATTACAATGCAATTTACTTTCTTTTATTTTATTATATTGCAGCATGTGAAGGAGACTAACAGACACGATTGGTACAAAGAAATGTTCAAATCTATTCACAAAAGAGACGAAGAAGAAGGTAGGTTACATGTGACAAAGTCTAATTTCTATTTATCTCATGTTAATGACATGGTTCACTGAGAGTGTATATTATTTACAGGAGTAAGAACTTTGCACCATGCATTTGGTTGTAACACTATATTTCTACTATATATATATGTTATCTTCATTTTAACTCACAGACTTTGCATGTGGTTATCTTGTTTCTGAGTTGTCTTCACACACAAAAAAGTCTGATATTTTTCAATTGACGAAAATTAGAAGAAATGTATCCATGACACAGAAATTAAGCCCAGGACCTCAGGTTTACAAGGCATTTGCCTCAGGGTAAAATAATCAAAGGAGAGTCAACTGACTCTTTATTTGCCTGCATGACTATGATGTAAGGCAAACTGTTCATACTAATTATGATCTGAGACTACGGTTCATTTATTCAGGTTGCCACGGATACATCCTGTCTGGCTGGTCATGTAATCGGCCAGTCATGTTGTTTTAACATAAAACCAGGTTTTTCTCAGAGTGTTATCTTTGAGTATGCCTTGGAGAACTTGAGTCCCTCCAGAAAATGAAGGAATCATGAATAATGTGAAAGCACTTTGCTGCTCCAATTAGGGCTGTTGTCGAGTAGAATTTACATTGTTGCCAATCGTCAAATCTCAAGATCCAATGTTGACGAATTGTCGACAAAGCAATACATCAATAAAGTCAAAATATTAAGTTCAGAGACCATGTTATGGGTCATTTTATTGCATCAAAATTTACTATATACACAATTACGCATCATCAGAATATTGGAATTTATAATGGAAAGATAATCTGCACCATTTACGAATGAAATATGACTGATGCATAGGACTGATGCAGTTATTTCTTTTTAATGATTAGCTTTTATTGACGATTGATCCATGCTTGTAGACAATCGAGAAAATTGCTTTGTCGACAGTATTTTCGGCAACAGCCTTGTCGACAACAGCCCTAGCTCCAGTACACTCAGATGAAATTGTCAGAGTTCAACTAAATCTCTTTTTAAGTAACAGAATATGTGTCCCTTTTTTTGTCAGACCACATGCAAAGTTGAACTCATGTGACAGACTGAATTGCAACATAAGATATATTTTCACCCCTATTATATATACACACATTCATCTCATCCTTCATGTAACCATGGGATTCCAATTAACAGACAACAAGTTTCCATAACTCATATTGCACTAATCTAGGTATATCCAAAGAAATCAATTGCCACAAATGAGCAACTGAGTTATATACTGGTATGGTAGACTCGGGTTGCATTTTTGTGCATTTTTAGGCCAAATTTATTCTAATTTTCAGGAAGTTTGCTAAAAAATCATGTTGATTATTGATGAAGGTTAAAAATGTCAAAATGATAAAATATGGTAAGTGTAGCAGGTTTTAAGCCTCATGAGGATTGAGGTCAACTAATTGGGAAGGGTCAGTTATATCCATTTTAGTATGAGAGGCAAAATATGTAATAATTTCTCTCTTTCGTGCATTATTGATTGATGAGATTAATATTTTGACCAGAATCTTCTGTATATGAGGCGTTGGGCTCAACTCTCTATGAGACTAATTAGACCAATAGCCTTTGCCAGTCTCTGACAATCAAACATCAAACAATTTTATGATGGGATTTGTAGCTAAAGGCCATGATATTCAATATCAGTCAAATTTTATGTTTTATTATTATTTTTTTTAATATTTTGCCAAAAATTATGGGGTAACAACTGCCAGGAAGGTTTTCTGGCCAGTCATTTTAAGCCCAAATATGAGGTATCATGATAAAAAAAATGCTTACTATCTTGACCACTTAAAAATTAACTACTCAAAAAGATTGTACATTATGGCTTCAAAGTTTCACTACAACCTCCCTGCTGGAGAACAATACACTCTATGGTTCACTCAACTCCAATTGTACCATGGGAGAGCAAAAAGGACTATTCCAGTTGATATTCATACACCCTCTTTGGAAGACATGACCATAATCTCCCACACACGGAGTGTAGATTTCAAATGGAGTCACCCATTCAGGTAACCACATTTGAAATTCACACTCCTTGTGTGGGAGATTAAGGTCACATCTTTCATAGGGGGTGTATGGTTTTCAACAGGAATAGTCCCAATTTATTTTATTTTTCATTCAATACAGAGGAAGTTGCCCAATTGGTATTGAGCTGGGAATTTGAAGGTTCATCTCCCACCCCATCCCCAATATACCCCCAACAATGTAGCCCCATCCCCAGCAAGTAATAATGCCATGTTCCTCTCTAATGAAACATTCTTAGAGGTTAATAACTGCACATCGGTTATTTGGAGGGCATTGTGAAAAATCTAAACATTTTACCTTTGGAACCCAAGAATATCCCAAGGTCCAAAGCAAAATGTTTAGACTTTTACAATGCCCGACATATTACTGATGCAAAGTTATTAATATATAATAGTGACTTAAAAAACAGCAAGTTTTACCCCTTGTAGCACCCATGGAATAAACCATGCTATTACACATTCAGTAATAATAAATGGCCTACCTTATATCGCATTACTATTTCAAATTTTATATATAAGTTAGTCCCATATTTCTAATGCATGGCATGAATTTAGATAAACGCTCTTAATGTTTCATGCTCAATAGAGAACTAGAATACAATCATACTTCCTTCCAAACTGCGGAGGAAAAATAGCATGGCTATCTCTAGAAAAATTGCATCAAGCACTCAAATTATGCCTGCAAAACATATATCATTATTGCTTTCAGAATTATGGTAATTATTGCTTGTGCAAGATTACCATTTTAATGAACTTCCATTTCCATCTAATTTTGCATCAATCATTTCCATACAATCCTAACTCTATATTATGACCAAAAGATTGTAACTTCTATGTATTTGTTCTTGGGCTATTCCAGTTAAAATCCATACCCCCTATGGAGGACATGACCTTAATCTCCCACACAAGAACTGTAGATTTCAAATGGACTCACCCATTCAGGTAACCCCATTTGAAATTCATACTCCCTGTGTGGGAGATTAGGGTTATGTCTTCCATAGGGGGTATGGATTTCAACCGTAACAGCCCATTATGCATCCTGTTATCGTTGATTTTGTTCAAATAACTTGTTGGTGATCATTGATGACATGTAACAAGGATCTTGTCATTGGTTAGAAAGATTTCATAATTATTTCTCTGAATATTCTGCATACATATGGCTATTCCAGTTGAAATCAATCCATACAGCACTCTATGGAAGATAGGGCCTTAGTCTTCCACACAGGGAGTGTGAATTGCAAATGGGGTTACCTGAATGGGTGCCCGGTACCCCAGGTCAACATAAAAAGTGGTAACCATGTGTGTTCTAAATTTCGCGGAAAAAGGGTATTTTGTTGACTGAAATCGCGGACCTTGAAATCGCGAAAAAAGGGGGGTATTCTGAGCATTGTCTCCATGAAATTTTTAAAAAAGGGTATTTCACAGGTTCGATTCGATCGATGTCTTCAGCCCAGTCTTCAGCCTCCATCCTCTGGCATTTCATTGATTCCGCCCTCAATCGTCACAGCGAGAGCGTCAGAAGGCAGCTTTTTTACTATTGGCACGGCGGTTTCCCGATATAGTTGTCTAGTGGGTGTTGCACGTATGCTCCCGCACGTTTTGAAGAGAGCTGAATGAGCGACGCGAACATTGATGGTGTCAGATGTAACCGTTTTGGCTGCCGTATACACTTTTCCATGTGGTGAATTGAAAACATTGCGGGAAACATTGGCAGTGATTGGAGCGAATTCTACGACCGACCGAGTGATATTTTTCCTTGGTTTTTAATTCTGTTCGAATTCTGATGCATGTAAGTTTTATTTTGTATCGTTGTTTCTCTTCCCCTGTTGCACTTGAAGTTTGGTGTGCGCCGGTTCGTTCGTGAAGTAGGCCTAAATAAATCAAGGTTCATTTTCAATTAAAATCAGTATACAGGCATTGTAATTACCCCAGTTAATAACACAGGATCATCTGGGAGTACAACAGACACAAAGTAATGTTCATACTTGCACATTTTGTACTTAATATATTAAAATATTTGGAGTCATTGAAAAGGGTGTCTGGAAATCTTCTCATTGAACACCTTGTAAAAGGGGGTATTTTTTACCCTGATTTTGTCAGTGATTTGGCAAAAAAAGGGGGGTAAAATCAATGAAAAATCAGTGAAAAGGGGGGTTTTGAAAAAAGGAAGAACACACATGGTTACCACTTTTTATGTTGAGCTGGGGTACCGGGAATGGGTGACTCTATTTGAAAGCTACACATCCTGTGTGGGAGATTAAGGTCATCATCCATAGGCTGTATATGGAATGCAACTGGAATAGCATATTGCATCGTTCTACAAATTGCATTGTTATACGAATGCAAATTAGGCCAAGGAAAACAATTGTTATACTGGCATTATCCAACCTACAGAACACTAAGTTTTGGGAGGAACAAATACTTGGGATTGTGAAAAGAACCCAAATTTTCCATTTTAGGTGCATTTTGACCAATTATGGGAAAATGCACCAAAAATCACACAATTTAGGTATTTTTTGGGTAACAATTGCCATTAATAAAAATCTCCTGACTTAAAAACCACATTTTAAGCCTTTTATGCCAATATAACAATTTGTTTTAGTCTTTAGTTGATTCAGACTCATTAAATGTGACTAATATTCCTAAGACTAACACCAAACATTTCGTCATGTTTTTTCTTCTTCAACAGACGAAGACAATAAATACATGAGGATGTTAAAAGGTTATTGTCGTTTCATGTTTGTCAGTGTGTAGGTGTGTTGGTATTGGTGTTTCTAGTAACTAATTGGATACTCTGTGCATAGATGAAATATTTGAGGAGTGATGAGACACAGTTCACAAAGAGGAAACTTCTACTCTTGTATCACCTGCCCTCCCAGGTTAAAAGGATATATCTCCTTTGTAAATTACTAGAAGATACCCTGTTTTACTTTGGGACCGGACTGTTTCAAAACATTGAAAAATAACATCCTCCCTTGCAATAAAAACATAGGATCTGCTATCCCAGTGGGCACACCTGACGTTGAAATCACGTTGAAATTTCGACATCGAAATCTATTTCGATGTTGAAATCAGGTTGAAATCATGTTGTATTTGCAAATGGACTTCAACCTGATGGACTTCAACCTAATTTCAACCTAGAGGTTAGTTGAAATCAGGTTGAAATTTCAACGTTGTATCAATGTTGAAATTACAACCTGATTTCAACTAACCTCTAGATTGAAATCAGGTTAGGTTGAAATTTCGACGTTGTATCAACGTTGATTCAACGTCGAAATCCTAACCTGTGCCCACTGGGATGTTATTTACTTGTAGAATACTGCCTTTAGTGTGGAATCAGATTGATATAAATTTACACTACAAGATCCCTATTTCAGCCATCTGCACAGGTACACCGTCGCCAAGGTACTTGACTGGTACACACAGAGTACCTATACAGTACCAATGCTTTTACCGCACAGGCCCCACCAGCCCTCCAGCAGTGGTACAGCACCGGTACTCTCCAATTATCATAATTTTGAAATAAGATGGGAAGATTCCTTTTTGTGAACTGTAGCATCAACAAATGTCAGTTTGTGCATAATAATTAGCATAATTTTCTAGAAAGTTGCATTTTATTGAAATAATTTTCCACTTAAAATTGTTATCACTTGAAACTATATATTGAGTGGAATATATTTGTGAATAAATCATTAACAAATGTAGTCAGCACAATAGCAGATTGTTATTGATTACATAGTTACACAAATTTGCTGTGAAAATATAATTAGAAAAATAATTTTAGGCGAAGGTGTTATTCTACCAGTTTGTTAATATCTTATATGCCTAGTTAGTTAGCTTGGTTTGAAGGGTACATATATGAACTTGATCAAATTTCTAATAAAAGGTCAATACATTGGCTATTCCAGATGAAATCCATACACCCCTATGGATGACATGACCTTAAGTCTTCCACACAGGGAGTGTGAATTTCAAATGGGGTTACCTGAATGAGTGACTCCATTTAAAATTTACACCCCTTGTGTAGGAGATTAAGGTCATGTCTTCCATAGGGGGTGTATGGGTCTCAACGGGAATAGTTCATTTCTTCTGGACAGGATACAGTTATCATCAGAAAAGGTTAAAAGGTCATCTTTGACACAGGAAAAGATCAGAATCAGTGCAAGGAAATAGATAGGAATTCTCTTGACTAAATACTGGATTAAGTTGTATAAGCTTACATGTGGAAATCATTCAGAAGTGAATATTTGAAATTCAGAACTGTTTTGCTTTCACTGATTGAAAGAAAAGTCCCAGCAAGGAACACATCTAGGTAGTCCATCAACTCCATCATGCAAACATAAAGTAATTTGTTTAACTGGTTGTCCATATAGAAACACGCTTTAGTCCTAATAGGACTAGGCACAAGCATATTGCTTGAGTCAAGTTTCAAAAGACTACATAAAAATGGTGGCATGTGGAAAGAAAAGAAAGGAACATAATTGAAGATAAACTGTGGTGTAGCACAAGTCATCCTATAGGGGGCAGGACTGATTGGGGGGGTACTGGGTCTGACTGGTGGGGTGACCAGTTGGTGTTTTTAAAGTAATGTTTCTATATATTAATTTATCACAATGTGCTGAAATCCATACACTCCCTATGGAAGACATGACCGTAAATCCTCCACACAGGGAGTGTGAATTTCAAATGGGTTACCTGAACGGGTGACTCCATATGAAATCTACAACCCCTGTGAAGGAGATTAAGGTCGTGTCTGCCACAGGGGGTGTATGGATTTCAACTGGAATAGCCAGATTGCCCTATCGAAAAAAAAAGAAGTCAAATACACCAAATTTCTGTTACATTTATTATTCAGTTAAATTATAAGCACAAGTGATTTTAAGAACTCCCAATACCAAGCATATTTATAGATCTCTATGTTTTTCTTTTCATTGAGATTTTTGTAATTATTAATTAAATAATTAAAAGTATCATTGATATATTATTAAGCAAACTGACAGACAATCCTTTGTATTTCATCTCATATACAGAGTATTTTGTTAGTTGATGATTTTTATTCTTCTAACTATTATGTAGTAATCATATTTATTTTGCTTGAATGTGTAAACTTCTATTGCAGCTATTTTATAGTTGGGTAAATGCATACAAGTTTTTGTAGTTCAATGGTTATTAGAATGTAAGAATACAGCAGGTGTTATGTCAAATATAAAGAGTTCGGCAGACAATGTTTGCATCAAGGCTGATATTGAATCTGATCTGGCTTGATTTCAACACATTAATTAGCACATGTGCAAGTTCATTTAATTATGCTTCTGAACTTAATTTGTATCAAAAACATGAATATATCTTACTATATGTCAAACATATGAAGAATGCTGGTCAAAAATTCAATGTATCCATTGCTCTTATACAAACCATGTGTATATTTACCCAATAATATATATTGTATAACCAAGAATCTGAGCATGAAAATTATTACTCTTCAACCAAATTACACAGCATGATGCATGGTATTTATAAATACCAATAACATTATATAAATAATATACTTACAAATAATTTTTTTTGTGCAAATTTATTGCCTCAGAGGTTTTCACATTTCTGATTATGTCTATATCTTATTCAATGAAAACGTGTCATTTCAAGTCATCACATTTTAATACTCTAGTCATGTAGTCCGCTTTCAGTTATGGTTACTCCTGATTCCAGAAAAATACAGCACTAATTTTTTTGGATGAAAAAAATGTTATTGTGTTTTGCCTTATGAAATGTAGCTAAATCTGAATCCTTTAGCTAGTTCTAACTGACAATAAAAGTCAAAATTTAATTTTTGAGGGAAATGGGCCCCAAAACATGTAATTTTGCATTATATCTTACCATTTCAGCTGTAAAATTTAAAAGACATGGCACAAGTCTAATAAGCATTCAAAATGGCTATGAGTTTGCTCACAATTTTATATTTTATGTTAATTTTGATAGTTAACTCTATTATAAAATGGGTTTTCCAAGAAATAGAATGCATAACTTGAAATTAGTCTTTATACAAATCTTTCAGCTTGATTGTCACATCATATGAAAAACACAAACAACACAATCATTTTCACAAATTGGTGAAATATTAATATTTGACTTTTTTTATTGCCAGTTAGTTCTAACTTAAAGGATTAAGACTTAGCCATGTTTCATTTGACAAAACAGGATAATATCTTTTAATCCCAAAAAATTGCCATATTTTTCTGAAATCAGGAGTAGATTACCAAATGACCTGATTACAACATCACTATATAGCTATTTAGATCACTCATATTCTACTTTACTCTGCTTAGTGATAATCTCATATTTCATTTCAATCAAAAATGTCCAAAAATGAAGACAATATTTGTTCTAGTTTTGTTACAAAACTTTAATACACATTACTCTCTTCTAAATCACCTCTTTTTAATTAAAACAATTTTTATGCATAAAAAAGGAAATAAAGGGAATTTAAATTTCTCACTTACAAAGGCACATCCTACACCCCCCACATACAACCTACACACACTTAACAATTCTGATAGTAAACTTGAAGTAGATCACACTTGAGCATAGAGCAACATTTTAGATGAACCAGTTCATCATTTCACATATTATCATCATCATTTTGCATCGCTCACACTATCTATTGAAACTATACCCAAAATCATGAAAACACATTCACAATGAACATTTTTTCACTGATGTTATTTATGGAAGATGTTTAATGGTATTTAAAATTTAAAGCACTAATGCCAATCAAATATAATCTTATTCATGAACAGAATGGTTATAATCTTTTTTCCCTTTCTCTTGATGTAAGAGAACAGTAAGATGTTTCTTAAAAGCTTCAAATCTATTACTGTTATCTGTCTGCTTAAGTTTATCTCTGTTGTTATTTATTTTGCTTTGGTAAAATGGTTTTCTTATTTTCTGTAAATGCAGCTTTTTTGTATTTTGTAGCATGTGTAGTTTGAGCTAGCCACAATAATCGAGGGTTAAGAACCAGAAGGCCTATGTGCGATAGTTGCCTTATTGATGTAAAAATATGACACATGCCGATAGTTCCGCCTTGCCCTGAATATGTGACTCAATTAATGCGACATATTGAACCAAAATGAGAGAAATGACAATTAGACATGTGGTTTTTGGGAAAGAATTTGCAGTATAATTTAGTTATCATTCAAATGTAGGTCACATAGTTGAAAGAAATTAAATAAACTGCAAGATTCTTGAAAAAAATATGTGAAATATAAAAAATTATAATTATTAATTGACTTAAAACCAGTTTCTGCACTTAAGAAGCAAGAGCGGACAACTTCTTGCAAAACAAGAAATCACCAAAAGTCCCTGCTTGGGCAAAAAATGTCAAATTTTATGGGAACATAGGGACCCATCCCTCTGAAAATTACTTCCCCATATCAACCCCCTACCCTTGCGTGTAGATTACAAATGGAGTCACCCATACAGGATGACACAGGTGACCCCATTTGTAATTCACACCCCTTGGTGTGGGAGATTATTGGCCATGTTTTCCATAGGGTGTGTATCAGCTGTAAAAGTACATTTGAAATGAAACAAAAAGCAAATAACTAGAAACAAAGAAGAGTAAAGTCATGCTCTTGGTTCTAAAAAGAAGTGACTAGCTCAAAGTATACATGCACTCACATGTGTAAGTTTAGTTATATAGTTAATTTAAGTTAGTTTTCGTTGACTAGTGCTTAATGTGTTTGTGTATTTGGGTACAGCGGTGCAAATGTATAGTGCTATAATTTTATTTTTCAGTAATGGTGTTGGTTTCTTGTATTCTCATTTTTCAGGCTTTTGCACATTTGTTTCTCAGTTGGCAATAATGTAGTAGTTGTATATAAATGCAGTAATTTATGTTATTTAACCTTTGCCTTTGCATAGAGTAGACCAGTATCTCTTTTCCATGGTGTAAGATTGAAGGTTGGGCTGCATCATCTACTAGCAATAGAATGGTACTTTCTAGAATGCAAAACAACCATTTCTATGCATCGTTTAGCTGCAGATTCTACATACAAATGATAAGAGCACACAGAACTCCACACTTAATTTTACAAATGTCAGTCAACGCTTGCAATAATGTCACTCCAACTCCTATCTTAAGCATCGAATATTAACTCATGTTGACAACGGTATGCTTTGATTTCAAATGAAATTCCTTATTTATTTCAGTAAGTGTTGAAAGCAAGATGTTTAGTATATTAAATTTGGTCTACTCAAATCCATCACATTTGTGGACGAAATTTCTCTGATACAGCATCGAGGATTTTAGATGGAATATTTCATGGTTTCTTTATCGTGGATGGAGGAATATATTCAACTTTCTCTTAAAGCATTGAGCAAATAGATGGTTGAATTACCAATATCAGGAGAGTTAGTATCATCATCATTTTTCTGCTTTGTTCATTTCACTTGCTCCCCTCCGCAGATGACAATCCGTACATACCGACATATTCGTTCGACGATTGGGATACATATTACTTCTTCTACGGTAAATTTTAATGTAATCTAGTGCTTGCCAATTGTAAATAGGTCATATATCAGACACATGCAAGGCACATGGTCATTGCATGTGAGACTCATTCACATCACATTTGAGGCACATGGTATTCAGATGTATAGCACATGATCATCACATGTGCACCACATCTTAGTCACATGCACTTGGCTTATTGGTGCTATTTACTGTTGGGATTTGCCATCAGTGGCTGGAGTGATAAGCTGAAGCTGAATTTATCGCTAGCAAAGAGCAACTAAAATCTGACCAATCAGCATGGTTGTTAAATGTTGCTTTTGGAAGAACAAGTGATTACATTGGTCAATCTAGCAATTCAATTCAGCTTATAGTGTATAGAATGAGTGGGTGTAACAATGTTGGCAAGTTCTAGTGTATATATTAGTGTATAAATGGCACAGTATCTATAATTTTGTCAGTGTAGTCAACCCCTTAGCCGAGTGTGTGTGTGGGTCGCAATGCAAACCCCCAAATTGGCAAAAGGTCTGCTTTGTTTATATAAAATAGTCAAATTAGGGCAAAAAATTAGATAAATACAATGTATACCCAAAATCATGACATTTCTGGGAAATGTATCTGAATTAAAGACTCCAAAAATCAATGGGACTCCAAAAAAAAAGAGTGGGGGTTTTTGTCTGCTTTTGACTAAAATGAAGATTTCCCTTGTCAGGGTTCACATTTGGCAAATTTGCACCCCCACATAAAATTGTGGCTATGGGCCAGCCTGTGGTATAATCACTTTCTACAAATAGATATTTTCCACTATAAATAGTCATATACACATAATTAAAATATGTTGATTTGTATTTGAATGTCACACTGTTCATTTTGGGTTACTTGCACAAACATAAAAAAGAAGAAGAAGAAGAAGAAAAAAACACTTCATCAACACGACATAGCAGTAGCAAACCTAGACTCTTGCACCAAATCAATTTTGACAAAATTTGAGATACTTTTGCCATTTATGACCAGTGTATTCCCCAATTCAACAAAATTTTATTTTGAGGAAGAAAAATATTTTTGTTGTTTGGAAAATGCACTTCATAAAAGCATGTTTTCTCTTGGTGTTGCAGGATTCCATTGTAATGGTGTTGCCATGTTGTGATATTGTATATAAATTTAGTAATTTATCATGTAAATACTCACCCTGATTTGGGGGATATGTATTGAAAAGCTGTACAGCTAAAATTACACAATCAGTGTAATTTTTGGTGCATATGAGGTGCACAGTAGATCACAGTCGATAGCATTCACAGCACAAAATGATTTTACCATTTTCACCTTGGTAGAAATTTTCGATAAGTGCAATTGAATTGTTGAATTTAACTGAAGGAAATTGTTATGTTACAATGATATCACAGCTATGCATCACTAGTGTAAATACACAACTAGTTTCCTCAATGAGTTACGTTATAGGAAGGTAGTATTTTACTACCTGCATTGTACCTGAAAAGTACCTATGGAGTACCCCAGCCATGGTACTTTGATATGAAGTCAAAGACAAAATGTACTGCCCAGTTAGTGTGCTGATATAGCACAATGGGATTCATGGTGAGTGCTTCAGCAAGTTAGTAAGGTTTGTGGATACCTTAATAGTAAAAGGTAGGTACTGCATAGGTACACTAGGAGTATCTCAATGTGGAATATGGTTGTGTAACTCAAGATGTATGTATATAAATATATTGGCTGAAATATGGTGCAGTTGTGGATGTTGTGAAAAGCTCTCCATGGAAATGTAAACCACCAGCTGTTGTGGATAAGTTCTTTATGTTTTGACCTTTGACCCATGACCTTTGACCTTATTTGTCCTTTTTGCTGTACATGTAGTCTTGTTTTCTTCCTCTAGACAGTGATGCCAACATAGGCAACAGTTCCTGCATGCATCAATATGTATCTCTATTCTGCTATTATTATCATGTGGATATCCAGTAGTGGTGTTACCACAGCAAATTCCAAACCACAGGCATTTGGAAAAAAAGTATTTTCAACAATGATTGAACTCTCCGCACCACCTTTTTGGGGGCTTTCATTTTTGCTAGTGTTGTGATATGTGCACAGTAGACCCTACCCAATTAGGGAATGGTGTGTGCCCGATTATTTGATTTTATTTATTGCATTGGGTATTATCAGAATTAGCCAAAGACACCAAATAAGGTTGTGCGTAAAATTTGCCATTTTGGATTATCACTTCTGGGATCAAAATAGCATACCTGTGGCATTTATTGGCAAAGTTCCAAAATTGAAAGACAACTGGTATCATAAAGCTAGAGCATTATAAGTCCAACAGTGACAACAGTGGTGGCACTAAGCAACTGGATCTTGCAGGATCTGTGGGCCAATGTCACTGACTGGTGGAAGACCAACAGTCCAATTGTAAACTCAATTGTGGTTTGTGTTATGTATTTTCAGGACAGAAAAAGGATTGATGTTTTCATCCATTTTCTTAATAAGAGGTTTACTCTGGTTCTAGTAATTGCATGAAGCAATGTATTCTTTCAGCAGAAGTACTTCTTATTGTGTGACCAAAATATATTATTACATTGAAAAAATGTAAAACTAGAATTCTGTTGTAAAATGTAAAGCCTATACATTTATTGCCTCATACACAAGACAGAGTTACTTTATTTGTAATATCCATTTTTGTCCCCTGGAGTTCAGGTTGTTTTCTGTGATGCTCATTGTATTAGTAATATCACCTTGTAGCTTATGCTTTCATTTCATTAATTTTGCTGGCATGTGTTACCATAGAAACTAACACTCCATTGGTGATGGGATGATTTTGGTATTAATAAATTCTTTTTCAGGTTTTAAAAAAGTTGGTCAGATTTTTATACCAAACCTAAAAATCTGTCTAAAAGGTTGTTATAATATATTTTAAAACTGGGGTTATTCAATGTGCACAGTGATGCTTGAATTTCACTTGGAATGTAAATAGGACCCTGTGCAAAAAAGACATCACATAGGGTTAAAGAAATCTCTTTTACACATTGCAGCAAAATTTTTGAATTTAATGTTTTTCATGAATTACATGAATTATCTTTTCTTGTTCTGGTTTTCTCAAATATGTATTGAAAATAGGCTTACTCAGAGCCGTAGCAAGCGGGGTGGCTGGGGATGCCATGGCCGCTCCACTTTTTGAGAAATTCATTATGTTTTTCTTTTTTCTTTATTTGAATTTGGGCATATATTTTTAACTTGGCAGCCCCACATTTGTGATGGCCGCCCACAGTTTTCAACCTTGCTACGGCCCTGGGCTTACTTTTCAAAAGTTTTTCGAGTTATCCAATTAAATTCTTTCTCTGTAACATTATTATTTTTCTGTATCATTATTATTTAAGATTAATGGAATAATCACTAATCATCTTTCACCGTGTACTGTTATGTTTCACCATTTCATTTATTTGATAGTTTGCAATGCATGTAGATGTACGTTATTACACCCAGTACATATCACATACTCATTTACAGTTCTTATTATTTTAGTCTTGTTTGCATGTGTTATTATTTTCATTTGTGCATGTGTTTTGTTGTAGGGCAAGAAGAAAATGATGAAGTATTTGTGTCTGAAAAACAACAAGAATTACAAAGCTCAGCTCCAATTAATAACAATAAAGGTGAGACCGATCAGCGGTTTCCATGGAAACAAACCATTCAAAAATGATGAAATTTGCCCTTTTTCATATCGACTCGATTAGATCACTATGTATAAATCAGCATGATGGACAGTTCAGACCACGTCTTCCAATGTGCAGTTTTTGAATTTAAAGAAAAAATGTATTTTAAAAGTAAAAGTTAATAAATACTTCTATGAAGATTTTGTGGAATGATAAAAATAGCCAATCATACCAAATACACGGTAAAATGTTCACCCCTTCTCATTTGCATATTATTTATTTTTGTCACGTATGTGATATGAAATCATCAAATTGCATGTTCCACTCAGTGCATGTAAACATGTGCACAAAATAACAAATTATTATTCCCTATATGCTACTTTGGATATGTGGTAAGGATATGATTTTAATATGGATGCACTAGCAAGTGTTATTATATATCTTAATGTCCGCCTTTATATCAAATATTATTATGGACTACAGAAGGATATTAAATTACTGTTTACTTCTGACCAGGGAAGTGAGAGTAGCACTTCCCTGTTCCGACACACATGCAAAATAATTTTTGAGACACAAATTTGTTGCCTTTTAAAAGGATTTCTTAACGTAGAAGTACCTGTTGTAAGAGTGTGCAGACTGGAGTGATTATATACTCTTTCTCACTTTATAGTTATAACATTTGATGTAGTTTTGTACAGTACATTGTTGTGGTCTTGTGAAGATTTGAAGTACCATCAAATCACATTTTGAAGTTTGTGTCATATCTATATAGCCTTTGCTGTATTTTGTGTAGAAAGAGGTCAACTAATTTTCACTGTTTTGTATATTGTATGTCATATCAATTATGTCAGCATGCAATGGTAGCATAGGGCTAGGTTTTACTGTCAGGGCACATGATCTGTGGTTTATTAAATGTATGATACATTGCTGCATTACAGACTTCATACAGAGGGTAGAAGATGAGATTGGTATTCCATCTAGTATAAATGTTTCTATCAGCGTGTGCTATTCTCAAATCAATATTGTGGAAAAAAGAGCAAGATTTTGCTATCTTGAAGAATATCTTTGTTCTTATGATGTCAAAAGTGGTGGCACTGTGAGTATTTACCATGTTGACTGGGGAAATGGGAGGGAGAAAGTGCTGGGGTGTGGTTGCATCCCCAGGTGCTGCAAAAGGAGGTCACATGTGGGATCACAGATAGTAGTGGGATAGAGCACAAGAACCAGTTTACTGTTACTTATCATGTGCAATTCTAGAAAATGAATCTCTCATGATGCTAGCCCGGGATGCTATAGTGGTTCAGTGTGTTGGTTGTAAATATTGGTTGTAACTTAGTACTTGGTTGTGGTTGGTGTAATTGGTGGAGGGTGGTTGTGACATAGTAGACATAAAGTTTTGTATGATTTTTTACAGACGATTACAAAGGCGGCCAGCCAGGGGGTGTTATAGACAAAGATAAAGACGGGTAGGTATGATATATGTTTAAGATCCCAATTCCCCACCATTTATTTATCATGTGCAATTCTAGAAAATGAATCTCTCATGGTTATCAAAATGTCAACTGTTCACATTTATTTGGTGTTAAATCTGCATGGTGAAATCCCATTTACTATATCAAAGTCACATTGAATGTCCCTGAAAGAGTATCACAAAGAAGATTATTTTCTAGATGACCTGAAGGGGGTTAAAATGTTGTCTTCCTGTAGCTCACATATATAGGGATGGATCATTTCCCCAATATATATGTTTTGGGGTCAATTTAGGTACCCCTGGACCATGGTACAAGCATAACATTAGAATTAAGACCAAATTGAGGACCCCCTGTAGGATTATGAACTCTGAAAATTTAGTAGGCCTACATACAAAATTTATTAAAAATGCATCCATACTTTGAAGGGGGCATGAGGGGGAAAATTCCCCCCAGTCAGAACTCTTGACTTCTTGACCCTCTTGCCCCCAGTAAAAACCCAAAATTAAGAAAATTTTATGCAAAATTTGTTGATTTTGCCCACCCTGAAATTCACTTTGCCCCCTTGATGCCCCCCCCCCCCTGGTGCCGCCACTGACTACAGGTGTATAAAAAGAAAGCATACCTTCGTGATCAGTGTTTCCTTTCAATATTATCATATCAATCAGTAAGCTTATATCAAATTTAGTTGAATTTTGATGAGTTTATTTTGTATAGTAGGTGCAAATGTCTATTCCAGTTGAAATCCATACACCCTGTGTGGAAGACTTGACCTTAATCTCGCACACACAGGGTGTAGATTCAAATGGAACCACCCGTTCAGGTAACACAATTTATAATTCACACTCCCTGTGTGGAAGATTAAGGTCATATTTTCTGTGGGGTGTATGAATTTCAACTGAATAGCCCTTTTGGTACAATATTCTTCAGGGATTGGCACTCATAATGGCAGGAAAATAACCATAAATTTTACCTGGCTGATAATTTTCACAAGTTTCTGACATCAATTCTGATCATAAAGTAATCAATTAAGGCAAAATCAAGTATCATAGCAGATGTGCTTCCATGTTTCCTGTATGCTTGTGAATTGTATCCGCTTTCAAGGTTGCGTTCAAACGTGTGGGAGGAGTTATATATAAGGCAATTTCTTCGTAGTAAGCAGTTGGGCTGGGGAATATTGAACTAAACGGACCATTTCCTTACCAAGTGGCAATGCAGAATACTGTTGCTATTAAGGCTGTGTTTATGAAGCGCTTAGTAGTCGTTTTGGCTTGATACAAACATGTCTAACTGGTTTAACAGATTGCCAATCAGTTCATTTCTAATGTGAATCAAATCGTAACGCTACATCATGAGTCGTCGTAATTATAGAAGCGAATATCGCGATAGTAATGCATTTATGTTTGCGTATCAACAAGACTCAACGTTATTTCATGTGTACGTTTTCAGTGAAGTGGACGCAAGGTACGACCCGCAACGATACCAGGCTCAACCACGGTCCATTGAGAAGTACCAACCGGGCGCTTCATCACTAGCAGCTAAAGATAGAACGGTAAGTGGGAACCAAGGGGGATTTCTGCTAATGGAAAAGTTGGTGGTATTTTTAGATTGACTTTGACAGTATGGGACTAAGTCCAACATATGATCATATTTTTAGAGTTTTTGATCTATAAGATTTAATCAATTTTAAATCATGAATATATTTTACTGTAGATTATCTAGTACTGATTAAACAGTTTGTAGGTAGGCATACTTTGCATATTTAATATGCTGAGTTTGTTTTATTCCATATTGAATTTAGTATGCAAATCGTTCACCTATCATATTGGATATGGGCTGTTCTAGTTGAAATCCATACACCCCCTGTGGAAAAGATGACCTTAATCTCTAACACAGGGAGTGTGAATTTCAAATGGGGATACCTGAAATGCGACTCCATATGAAATTTACACTCCCTGTGTGGAAGATTAAGGTCATGTCTTGCATAGGGGGTATATGGTAATCAACTGGAATAGCCCATTTTGGCGTGATATACCAACATTACCACCATTATGTTGTGTTGTCCCTTAGGGCATATCTCAAGTCCTTTTTGACTTGTATATTAAAATGTGATACGTTTTTCTGGACTATCATGTTAAGAAGAAACGTGACTTCACTTGAACTAGTGATGTTTGCATAGATTAGTACTTGTAATTACTACCAAATTTTGCAAATATTACTTTCACAAATTGAATACATACTTAATATGTTTTACAATAAAAATTGTCCCATAAGTAAGTCATCAGCTATATGTTATTATTAAAGATAGAGCACTTAATTGCAAGTTGAAATATTGCAAACACGATACTGGTATAGATAGGGAATGATCACAAAATGAGTTTTCTTGAGTATGCTGATTTGTCGGTGTATATTCCATGCAGTGATGGTTAGGACTTTATTAATAAGGTAATACAGTAATGGCTATAACAGGTGCCTGATGGCATACTATATCAGGCTCAAATTACACTATCATATGCATGTCAACTGAATAGCATACTAATAAACAATGGTTATCATGTCCTATGTTTTGGTTTCTGTCAAGACATAAACTATTATAATATTTTGAAATTATATAACAAATTTAAAGCTAATTTGAAAAGTAAGCAAAATAATGATGAGACTGCAGATTTTACTTGGTGACAAAAACAACCTGTCGGTCAGTTGTGGTTTTTTTTTCTTTCTTTCTGTCTTTCTTTCTTTTCTTTTTAATGTCTGAAATAACTCGTAAAAATCACACAATTTGCTAATAAAATATCGCTAAAATCGAACTATTGTTGTGGATAAGCAGTTTCCCAACAGAATTTTTTTAAAGTTAACATGCCCCGGCAAAACGATCCACTTCTGGGGTCAAAATGCCATGTATCTTGCAGTTTTACTAAAAGGTTTTTAAACTCTGATTTAAAACGAAGTTTATATACCCCAGCAAAATGGACCACTTTTGGGGCCAAAATACCATATCTTACAGTTTTTTCAATAGGTTTATAAAAAGTTCTTTAACCCCATTTCATTTGTACATTTATTGAATGACCTTAGAAAATGTGAGTACAAAAACTCCTACTCTGCAACTTGAGGTCAAATTTTGCACTATGAGTTTAGGTTATTGAACTATGCCATAGGGATGAGGCCAGAGTGATGCCCCGGCAAAATGGTCCACTTTTGGGGTCAAAATGCCATACATCGTGCTTGCCAGATTTGTCAATGTTAACGTAATGTGGCATGCAGCCAAGGCACTAGTACACCATGATGGGGAAAGAAACTCTTACATGCAAGAGCTGCCATAGGTGGCATTATGAAATTACATTAGACTATATTTGCGTTATTCCATGAAGCATTTTAAGAACCACTAGGCAAGACTTGACATGGGGGGGGGGGGGGTCATAATGGAAGAGAGGGTCAGGGATATGTGGCAGATTCAGATTGCATTTTCAGGCTCTTAGGTTTAGATTTGAGTTGTCAATTTCAAAGAACTGGTTTAAAGAAGAGATATTTTTTCAAAATTTTCCCAAAAATTGGAAAAAGTGTTAATTTTCCCAAAACATTAGTATAATTTTGGGTCTCATTTTTGTCAAATTCAGTATATTTTTGGAACCCCACTTGCACATCCCCACCCTATCAACAACAAAAAAACTTTTCGTATTACCTTTTTAAGAAAAACAATTTGTTAGGGTGTGAATATTTCCTGCCTGATCGTTTTAATGCACTCAACTTAACTCCATGAGACTACCTGCCGATTGGCCAAAATGAATATTGTGTCCAATCATTAATTAATAAGATCATCTGCAAATGCACGTTTGACCATAAATAGTTCAAAGCCTAGTCATAATTGGCAATTGAAATGTGCATTTCAAGTTATCAACCAATTAGAAATGCTGTTAGATGACCAGTAGTGTTCAGGGGGTTAAACTGGGCATAAAAAAGAATCATACCCTCAATTCTATTAATGAACCTCTAATGGCAGCTATTATGATTATACCTTTGTTACATTAGAGAAGGGTGGCTTCCGTTAAGCCATGCTGTCCCAGAGATAGCAACAAATCGTGCCAAAGATGATTTCAGTTGTCACAGCAACTGCTGTGAAATTCTGACATCGTGATATCGTTACGGTTCATAGAGAGTGGGCAAATGGTTTCAGAATATGGTCTTTGAAAAGAGTGAATCACACTCTACAGTTTTGCAAGCTAACAGAATAGCATGAAAAAATATATAAACAAAGATTTAAAAAAGTAATTACGTCACCCCCATTACGAGACAATAACTCAAAATCTATGAATCAAATTTTTAAAACTGAAATAGCACCCCCCCCCCCCCCCAGTTAAAAACAGGGGGCGGCAAAAAAGAAGGGCAGCGGAAGAAAAGGCAGGGGGCAAAAAAGAAAAAAGGGCAGAATAATTATGCAAAAGGTGTACAAATTTTGGACAAAATTTGGACTATACATCCAATTTTCATTGCTTTTAGGTTGCTAGCACCTATAATCCTTTTTTTTTGCTCTTCACTTTTTCAAACTGTCGAGAAAAAAAATGGGTCAACCTTTTTGGGCTGTTGATGAAGGGGGCAGTCACGGTACGCCACTGGGATGGGTCACAATTTGGAGTCATGGTGACTCCTTAAATGAAAAAAAGATTCAAAAGATGCAGATTCAAAAGTTGCACTAAAAAGCTACTCAAATCAGTGTACCATTACATTCTCTATTTGACTAGTCAAAGATGGCCTGCTATGGTGATGATCAGGCACTCTAGCAGCAAAGCAACATTTTCAGTGGGTTTAGGTGTAACTTTTGGCATCTTTTTCATTCAAAGGCGATGAAGGCAAAACATTTTTGGCTATTAAGACACATGAGACATTAAAATTTACAGGACAAAGCTGGGTTTTTTTTGTTTTTTGTTTGTTTTTTGTTTTGTTTTTTTTGTTGTTGCTATTTTTGTTTTAAAATTTGATAGATGTTGAGTTATTATCTTGTAATGAATGGGGTAATTAAATGGACTAATGGAGTATATAATTAGAGTAAATTAGGACAAATATCTTGTTTACATAACCCATAGCAATTATTTATAGTGTATATCATTGAACATCAAGAAAATATGTAACTTTGTTTTATTTTTAAAAATGCTTGGGTGTTTACCAGTGGTAGTAAAGAAGGTGACCGTCAGAGCAACCAACTTTGGCCATACTTTATTGTTTTTAACAATCGTTTTCCTTTTCTTGTTGTTCTTTCCAGCCTGATGCTAACATGTACAACCCACCACCAGAACCAATTACAGCTGCGTAAGTTGCAAATAATGTCATGCAAATTAGAGAAATTAAAGCCATATTGTAACATTTCCATTAGAAATAGAATTGTATTTCTTTGCCATAAGATGTTCGCGTTTACTGTCAGATATATCCCCTTTTATTTTTGAGCTGAACAACGAAGACAAAGCAAAGAAAATTTGAATTTACTACCAGCGCTGATATCACCAATACGTGTCACTCCTTGGTCGTATTATGGTACGATTCTTTGTTGTGTAGATCACCGTCCCGCACGCATGCCATGTACGTACTGTGTTATGAACTTCGTGTATGCGTTCAACACGGCAGGTGCGTGCAGCAGCGCCAGCACCAAATACGACACTTCAATAAACATAATAACATGCCAGAAAAAAATAGACATTAAAAGAATTCTTCATTGAAATAGTGATTTTTGAACACCAAGTGAGGGAGAAACCCTTGCAATTTATACTTAATTCTTTAATATGATCCGGAGATTAGAAATCGGGACATAAATATGCAGCTTTCCTCTCCTGTTGTGGGAACAAGTCTCACATGCATTCTATTTTTTAACTCATTGGTTTCATGTGTATTGCAGGCAATTTGGTAAACGTACTATTGAGCCATTGAAGCGTGAAATTAGACGACAGGTGCACGCAGCAGCGCCAACACCAAACAGGACAGTAGACGACAGTCAGTTGCCTAGGCCGGCTAAAGGTAACATAGATTATGCACAAATATGCTAGATTTGAAATCATGAAATATCCCAGTATGAATTGAATTTTTGCATATTTTGTATATATTAGGTCTGTATGTTTTCAAGAAGTTAATTTTTATTTGTAATAATTTTCTTTATAGGTGTAGATAGATTTAAATTCTTTTTAGGTGTTTTTTAAATTTGATATGGAAATTGGAGCAGTTTGGAAGTAAGCTTCTCAGTTTAGCTTACACAAATAATAATGGACCAGTTCCTTAAAATGTACACTAATGGGCAATAGGCTATTCCATTTGAAATGAAACTACTAGGATTGAAATGTGTTAAGGACGTCAAATGGGATAGCTCATCTCAGATGGTGTAAGCCCAGGGATATAAGAATTATGCCATGTTGGAGATGAACAAAATGAAGTCTCCTGCTATAAAGAGGGGCATAGCTGTGGACGAAGAGGCCCTTCAGATGAAATAACAATATAAGAGGACTGAGACATGTCTGTGTTCACAGCCAAAGGTGTGATACTGTGATGGAAGGGTCAACGTTATCTCTGTAGAATATATTCTCTCATACAAAAGAACATGAAACAAAATACTTCATTAAAAATTAAGCTAAGATTTAGAATGTGTGGTGCATGCTTATAATTATAGTACAAGTTATGTACTTTCAACTAAATTTCAGAAATAATGCTTAATTGACACTGCTTGCTAGTACATCCAGTATTCCACGCACCTGTTACATGTACCAAATACCTCTTGATTTTAGTTGTAGACAGGTTATAAAATATAACATATTTTGCTCGCATGACTTTCTTCAAAAATATTCAAACTTGATTCAAAGTCAGAATTGAGCTGAGAACTTAGTCAACCTGTTGTACATACCAGGTGGGGGTCTCAATTATCATGTTGCTAGGTCTCACAGGTACTTATCAGCTTATGTAGGTTATTTAGTACATTACCCTAATGTCGCTAAGCTTAGATAGAATAGGTAGACAATACTTAACCGTAAATACTTGCACTAACCATATAACTATATCAACTTAATGATGCTTCCTCTCAAGGTGGTTATATCAGTGGGCTTTCTAGTGTTGACAACAGGGTGTTAGCTAACCTCCCATCCACCCATCAGTTTAGACAGGCAGTTTGCTCCGGACACACACAAAATTAACGCCTGAGACACATGCTAAAATAATGCTTGAATAAGTTCTGTGAACTCAAAACAAGACCAGACTAATAAATCAAGGCTAATACTAATAGCAATAGCTATTTGAACTGGCTGAACCCGAAAAAAGGGCAGAGGTCTGGTTTATGTTTTTAGTGTCAAAATTTGGACAGGCCATTTTGGTGAAAATGATGGGCACTTGTCAAATCCTAGCTAAGACAGTGGTTGACAACACAATGGTACATTGACAGACAGACAGTAAGGTGTATATGTCCATTGGCAGCTGGGTATAATTGTCTGTGATATTTACACCTTTGCATGGTACACCCATATCACAGGTAAACAGACACACAGCAGCCAATGGAGATACGCCTTTCTGCCGCTGAGCCATGAAACAATGACGAGGTCGTACACACATTGAGTGCACATTGGACTATTCTATTTGAAATACACACATCCCTATGGAAGACATGACCTTAATCTTTCACACAGGGGGTGTGAATTTCAAATGGAGATACTTGAATGGGTGAAATCATGTGAAATCTACATCCCCTGTGTGGGAGATTGAGATGATGATTTCCAAAGAGGGTGTTTGGATTTCATTTTCAACTGTAATGACTTACTTTAATATTGGTACTAGACTAAAGCAACACACAGTATAACATACAACGTTCAAATTTGGCAAACCCCATAATTCAAATTTGAAAGCTAGTTATAAGAAATATTAAAGTTGTAGTTTCATTATTCAATTTAACACATTCTGAGGTCATTTTAGAAAGAGACTACCATCCTAATTCCTGTAGAACAGTGGCATAGGAAAACGTGGGTTATGAATTTTATGTTAGGCTCAGGATGGTGTGAGTTTTCCCCCTTCCAAATTTCAGTATATTTTGCTGTTTTACCTGTTTTGTTAGATTTTTTGGGATACAACTCCCTGACTTCCACAGTGCCACTGTAATAGAACCATATAATAATGTCAAGTGATGTCACACTTATTGTTTCATGTTTAATTCCCCCATGTGAAGTTGTTATGTATGTCTGCAGGTAGATGCTATTAACAAATATCACAAAAGTAGTAGTCAAGTCAATTCAGATATTGGGATTTCTTAGAGCAAATGGGAAACCCATACACCTGCTATGAAAGACTTGACCTTAATCGCCCATACACAGGAGGGTGTAGATTTCAACTGGAGTCACCCATTGAAGTAACCCCATTTGAAATTCACACTCTCTGAGTGGAAGATTAAGGTCATGTCTTCCATAGTGGTTTATGGATTTCAACTGTTGTAGCCCAATCTAACTTCGATGTGAATGCCCGCTGTCAATTCAAAATCACTGTATTGTGACTGATTGTAAAGTGATTGACCCTGCAAGAGGTTTGATTTGGCAAAAGAAAGAACAATCTCAGTATTATTGTTTCTGTTTTGAATGACAATTGGAACTTCATGGTTTTAGCATAGTAACTGTTATATGAATTACATAAAGGAATATCCTGAAATTAGCAGTATTTTATGAAAAAGTAGCCATAGCCATAGGCTTCAACATAAAAAGTCCAGGTTTTGAGGGGTTTTTTTTTCAAAATATGAAGAGCTATCACTGAACCAATACTAGGCTTTTTTGTACTCAGTTTAATGCATTTTTCATGCTGACTCCAAATATAGGCATGAAAATTTAAAATTCTGAAATTTGTGAATTAAAAAAATTCCACGACATTGGCGTGGAGAGAGTTAAATTATATTTCCTACACTTTTTGGTAGTGATTGAATCTCTGAATTGCCTATTAATTTGTCCCCATCGCATAAATTAACCAAATATAGGTGCTACTTTTCCATAAAACTTGTTGCAAATTTTGAGGCACTGTATTCTTCCCATTCACCTACAATGGTGTATTCCAGTTGAAATCCATACACCACCTATGGAAAACATTACCTTAAACTTTCAGACAGGGAGTGTGACTTTCAAATGGAGTTACCTGAATGGGTTACTTCATTTGAAATCTACACCTTCTGTATGGGAGATTAAGGTCCTGTCTTACACAAGGGGTATATGGATTTCAACTGGAATTGCCCATATGCACGTATATGGCAGTTATATGAGCTACTGACTGAACTGCATGTAATATTAAACTTTGCATCATAATTGATTGATTGAGAATGCCACAGCATGGTCTAAACTACACTAATTTCTTTATCAATAATGGATACCATCTCTGCATCATACCTAGCAACTTCCACTGGTGGGATTACATATCATGAATTCAAATTAAAGCTTGGCAGTGTGCATGTGACTCACTGTGGAAGAGCTTAACACTGTTCAACTTTTTCACTTTGCCAATTATTCCAAAAAGGAATTAATGACATTTTTCAAATATAAATTGCTAACATTTTAACCAAAATACCATGTGTGATTCATTACTAATACTTAAATTTTTTCTTGCTTGTCATTTTTTTCTCTTTTTCTCCTCCTCGCAGACGTGGAGCATCACTCATTTATCACTACTAATTCATCATCTGCCTTTCAAAATAATACTCACTCTCCAGTGGGAGAAATAACATTGCCCAAAACAGCTTGCCTAACAACCGTCCCACAATGCACCCTGTTAGATAGTTCCAACAATTATGTGTCCTCCCCCTCTTGTACTTCTAAGAATGAGTTTTGTGAAAGTGAGCTATGTTTGAGAAAATTACATACAGTTGAATTTCAGTATCAGTCACCCAATAGGAATGAGATTTGTGACTTAGAAAGTTTAGTAAATGATCAGGGAAAGTTAGATAGAAAAAATATATCAAGTGGAATTAATTTTGACAGTGCCTTAAGAAATGTGTGTCAATCAAATAAAGCAGTTGAAAAGAATGTAATTAAACCACCTAGAGGAGTCTTCAGAAAACCGCGTCTTGATTTAGGCGGTAGCCCTCACCCACCCCCTACCAAACAAAGCGGTTTATCCCAAGAAAACGATGATGCACAAACTAGTCAAAGTGCTCCAGGAAGTTCAGAAACGGGTAGCGAGACGGAAGATGTGTCAACTCGGGAGGGCGCTTTTGCTGAATTTGTGAGTAAAGTTGGTAGTAGGGATAACAGCCCTGACAGCTGGGAAGAAGATCATCAACAGCAGGATGACAGCAGGGTATTTTATCGTGGATTGAGGCTGTCTCCAAGAGGGAGCGCTGATGGATGCTCAGGATTTGAGGAAGTCGTCCCAAAGAAAGAACCAAGAGGGGCTACTCTACCAGGTGAAGAATCTGAAGCTAAAGCACAGTTAAAGCCTCTACCGCGTCCTCTATCCCTATTTGAACCTTATGCAGTGACATACGATCAAAGCTCAAGTTCGCAGATGAAGAATTTGAAGGGGGTGCTTCATACATTGATAAAAGTCATGTGACTAAAGCCAAAGTACTGTTACAGAAATCTACACCCCAACTTGGGACACCTCTGTCAGAGCATATGGAAACACCTCCAACACCGGATATCGATGCATCTCCCGATTTGATGATGTCACCGTTTCCGTCTTTCTCCTCATGCGAGATAGAGATGGCGACATCGCCAGATATGGTTGATGCGATGGAGAGACGTCGCGCCAGGATGAGAGGCAAATCCTGGTCTATGACATCTGATGACCACATTGCAAATTTACAGCTATCTAGTAGCAATCCAGAGCTGGCCGCACCTCATGTGATCGCAGAGTTGGAACCACATGTGATCGCAGAGTGCGATTTTGATGCTTTTGATCTGACGCCAAGAGACATAGTACCGCTTCAAGATCTTGAAAATGTTAGAGATAATCAAAGTGGATCAATTGATGATTCAATAATAAACACTAATGAATTGGTACCAAGTAATCTTACATCATCACAATCTACTGTAGAAAATGTAAGAAATCCAGACAATTTTCAAGAAAGAACAGAAATTATTACAACTCCAAAATTGTCTGGTGTTGAAAGTCACAACTCTGAAGATCTTGAGATCCTTCAAAATCAGCCGCAGAGTCCGCTAGATAGCGTAGTCTGAGTATCACAGCATGTCAATGCCAAGATCCTCTTATGATGCGGAAGAGCCAGACACAGACACTGAATATCACAGTGCTAATGATCTATCAATGGCGGATGAATACCTCAGTGCTAATGAGATGACGGCAGAAGAAATTTTGGCGGCTAAACTTGAAGCCGTTGTCCTAGATATTCCTGGTTTATCTGCTGATAAGGGATCTGATAGTGGGGAGGATGGATTAAATGTACAAAATATCGGCCAAGATGCTAAGTGCGAGGCTGAACAGTACAAAACTAAGCGCGCGAGGAGAAGACGATCACGAGAAGTGCATCAAAGATGATTTCAACTTGAGCGCACCTTTTAGTGAGCGCCCTCAAGCTAGGAATTACATGCCTGAAGAGAAACGCAGAGCAATTTCAACCGAGAATCTAGCTCATGCTATCAAGTCTCCAGCATTTAGTCACGATACCTATGTAGATTACACAAACGAGATAATACTGGCTCGAAATAGTTCCCAACGTTACAAGCAACTTGTTGAATTCTACGCTAACATAAATCATCACTTAAATCAAAGAGAACAGAAGAAGCTGAGACATTCTAAAGACAAGTACATGCCTTCATCACAGCAACTGGAGAAGTTTTATTCGCTTCTACAGTATTTCTCAGAATTGGAGACGAGGAGTAAAGAAGGGACAATCTCTGCTAATTGGTCAATCGAAAACGATACCAATCTACAGAGGAGACATCGTGATCTCAACGAACTCTACAACTTTTACAGTACACTTGAAAAAGGTATCGCAAGAGATGACACAGTAGCAAGTAAGCTTGAACGACTTAGAATGCAAAAATTCATGAATCAAGCTAAAGAACTTGCAAGAAGGAAATACAAGCTTGATGATTTGCATGAGTACTATGAAACCATGAGCAGTCGAAGTACGACACCGACTCCATCCGTCGCATATTCCAGAGGGTCCTTTAATGAATCCAGATTGCAAGATTTTAGAGATGTCGATGAAAGATCTGATGCAAGTTTTGGTGGGTCAGAACGACTCCCTCCTCATAATTACAGGCCAGGTTACATCACATCTCCTGGTCGATCTCCAACGAGATGGAATGAATTCACATCATCAAGGAAATCTAAAAGAGTTCTTACGGATGATGGTGAAGTCACGCCAGTGGGATCACCAACTAGAGAAAGCCCAGCCTGGGATATGTTTGAGAGTCCCAATGTGCCTTCTTCCTTCGGAAACCGTCCCCCTTGGATTGTCAAATACATTCCCAAGATATAAGAAGAATATCGGTGATGGAATTTTACCCTCGGATTGTCACCAAGATGACTCCTCACAATATGAAGAAATGCCAACATTGCCTATGGATAAAGCACAACGATATCAGAATTTTGACGATACCCCAAATTTGGAGGAGTTTAAGAAGTTTTTGGATCAACCAAGATATAGCTCCAAACATGATGATGAACCAGAATTGGTACATATTAAAATCAAAACAACAGCAGAACCACAGAGTCCTAGGAAGTATATGAGATCACAAACTAGTCCTGAAAAGTCTTCAGATAAATTAGTTCATGATGTAATCATACCTATTGGTAGAAGAGAAGTAGAGTCAACAGGTCAAAGGTCAGCAAGTCCATCTAAGCCTGTAAGCCCCCTAGGGTCTCCATTCAGAAACCGTCCAATTCCAAAAGATATCCAAAGTCATTTTATAAGAGAAAATGACATCCCTTACTATAGAAAGGATTTTGTAGGAAGGCCACAGTCAGTTCAGAAGGTTGCAGCCCAATTTGAAGAAAGCAGCGCAAAACTTTCAAACCGGCCTCTTTCACCTCCTGGGTGGTTGCCTAGCAACCAAGCATTGTCACCTAGTGAAAAAATGAAGCGGTCAATGTCTGTTGATGTAACACCCATTTCTAACCAACAGTTCAATGCTCCTAAAAGCAACATGGATACACGAGCACATATCCAGGAGCTACGGAAACAATTTTTATTTCCGGAGAAAGATCAAGATCCAAGCGGTCCCAGCTCGGTAACTACTCAAGATGGTCCTCCAATGTCACCTATAAGTCCGCATGACACAGCGCCACCAAAGATCCAGACTAGATCAATGTCAACAGGTGGACTAGACACAGGACCAAGTGGCGAGAATTACGCACCTTTGCTTGGCCGACTTCAGAGATGGGACCGAGCTGATATCAATGACATCAAAGAAACAGAGGCTGAAATGGAACCTGAAGTTTTATCACCAAAATCACCACGGACAAGAGCCCCTCCAATTGGACAGCTTGGCAAACACAGAAGTGACTCATATTTAGGAGCTGTAGAGACTTTGTTCCCCAAGAAGGATAAATGTGACGAGAACTCCAATGTTGAAAGAGTGAATGGCCATGAGAAGTTCAATCCATATGCAAAGACATTTTTCACACCTTTGACAGCAGGTGATGCAATTGAAGAAATGTCTGATGTAAAGACAAAAAGTGGTCTCTCACCAGGTCCAATTGTGATTCAAACTTCAGCAGAAAAAGAGGATTGGGTACCAGGGTATGACTCGGAGGAGCAAAGGAAGATGGTCCATGGTGATGTAGATGCAACAGGTATGAGGACACAGGAAGATAATGATGAGCATGATGACATTAAGAAGCTGTTACCCATTATACATGTGAGGCAACCCAGTGAACCACTTCAAGATTTAAGCTATCTGGATATATCAAATAGAAAACAAAACATAAATGACAGCAATGGAGATCTTGAGGTCAAAAGGTCATCTAAATCTCTTTGCGCCAGAATTCTGCCCTGCTAGTTTTGATACATCTGATGTAATGGATTCTCGAGAAACTTTATGGGGGCTTGGACCTGGACCAAGCTATGATCATCCAAGTTCAGCTCCAGCATCCATTGAACATGGTATAGATCAATACTTCGATCAATATCCTACCAATCATGATCAGTATCCTATCGATGAGGATCAATATCATGATGATGATGATACCTGGGATAAAGCTCCTTCAGAAGCAAGTCAATCAACATACAGTCAAGATTTCTCCACTACTTCATGGGATGAGGTGCAGAATTCTGCTCCCCCATACACAGACCCTTCGTTTGATGCTCCAAACAAATATCAGCATTACTATGATACCCAGACAAAGTCTTCCAATGGTCATGATAATTCCCATTACAATGAATGGAATGATGAAGTGGACTCTCAGAATCTATACGATAAATCCAGTCAAAAATTTGATGATTACCAAACTCATGATAATGATTCCACTTATGACTCCATGCGGCCTGGTGCTGCATCCTCATCCTACACATCTAACACCACATGGAATGATGATGATGATGACTTCCAGGGGTATCCAGAGTGGGACATACAAGAAGCAAGCCTAGCTAATTTTGACCGTCATCTCTCATTGCAAAATAGATCATTATCAGAACCAAAACCGCACCAGTACTCAACAATGTCATTACCAAGAAACTTTCAGTACCAAGCAAGCTTTCCACCTGTACATTCACAACCAATGAGTGCCAGTGCGTATTCGTCACCTCAAAGGGGCACTGGGAGAAATCAGGAGTACTATGCAGAGCCTGTCACCCACCTCAGATATGCCTTCTCAAGTGGTCAGCTCTATCCAGATGCGGCAGCAAAAAGACCTCATGCCAGAGGTTCCTATGAATCAGACCAGTACTTTGGCCTTATGCCTGATAGTAGGCAGTCTCAAATAGGTGATAGTTACAATAGGTCGCAATCAGTTCCTCCGTTTGTTTATGATGATAACACCCAATCTCAACCACCCCATCATGATGAGGTATCAAATAGGAAAGACCCTCCTCCATATGAATCTTTAGATCTAAGCAAAAGACAAGTTAGACCACAATCAGCTAAGAGTCTTGATACAAAACCTATAGAATCTACTAAAATGGTCAGGTCTGCTAAACCTCCGCAGTATGGGTCCCAAACTCTACATAAACGTGGGGTTGATAAAAGGCAACAATTTGCCCATCTAAGCAAATCACTTGATAATCTACAGAACAAAAAGCCGACCATGCCTTCCAGATATTCCAACCAAAATGCATCCAGTTCTGATTTGAACAGATCGCCGCCAGTGTCGACCATTTCCATGGCGCCCTATGGTAGCTTAGTTCTGTTGGCAGCCAGAGTAAACGAACCCAGACCAGGGTGACCGTTCCACAGCGGATCAAACATAAATCAAAAGGTGCATGTTCACCCCAATTTCATCTATTTTCTTTGTCAAATATTAAGTTTAAATCATATTATTTAGATGTTTATTATACTTCACTACTTTGTCCAAACAAGTTACCAGTCTTGTTTTTGTGATCATTTAATATTGAACCTGTGTCACCTTGTTGGCTAGTCGTAAATATAAAGTTTGTGTTCCCTGCGTATTCCAAGTGTTGAGTGCTTTCATATAAAAAACATGTTGGGTTAGTGAAAGAAGCCATTGCACTTCATATTCTAGCAGTAGCAGTATAATGATCATCTACCGCTGTCAAAATAAGAGTGAGAAATCTGAGCTTAATAACTGCTTGAATTAAGTGAATGGTTTTCTCTTTAGAAATTGGACTTTTGGGACAAATTTTGTGATCTTTGGTAGAAGGCAGGCATCACCTATAGCTGCTCATTCCTGTTTCATTTGTGGGTGTCATTTTTTCTTTTCTCATATCGATGCACTTTTATCACATTACATCTGCTATTACAGACCATACTAACCTCACTTGCTGCTATTTCTGCACTGCACGCTTCTTCTTTGTCTCGTGTCCAGATGTAGTTGGGACAACTTCTGACTTGTTATATTAGTAGGGCCTTATATGGTTTTGGCTTCGAGTGTTTCGGCAGGATGCTTAAAAGAGATATTGTGTTTAGTGGTGAGAAATTGTACTAGGATTGGTATTTACAATTGTTGCAGGTTTACTGCAAGTTTAATAATAGACATGTTAGTGTTACACAATGGAAATAGAATGGGACTAGATTGAATAACGTAGATATGTTACATCAAATATTATACATTGAATACTCAGAGTCTGTAGCAGCCTTTAGAATCTGGGATGAGGTTGTAGAGGATCAGGAAGCTTAAAGTAGAGGATAATGTAGCTTTGGAATGTAGGTGTTAATATTTTTGATCTTACTAAGCATCAGCATATAGGAAAAGGTATGTTAACCCCCTGAGCACTACCTGCCGATTGGCCAAAAAGAAGTTTTCATTATCAATTGGACCAATCAGCAACATTGTTAGAATAATTTCACCACACACAAAAATTGGGGTGAATTATTTGCAAAGCTCCATTCTGATTGGTGATTAAAGTGAAGATATCATGTAATTGACCAATCGGAGGCAATGTTAGATCGGCAGGTAGTGCTCAGGGGGTTAACCATGGTTGAACTTCATTCTCTGTAGGAAAATATTTATTTGTGATGAAAGTTTGGTTTGGATCACTTAATCATCAAAATCTAGGGAATGCTTTATGCAGAACTGGCAGTTTAACCCTGTTCTGTTGTAACGTTCTGCCAGATCCCAGTGTTGTACTTGAAGCCATCCCTTACCGTTTTGTAAGTTGCTTTGTAGTACATATCAGTGTGAAATTGTTCATTCTGTTTTGAGACAAGTGAGTGGGAAAATAGCTTGGCAGGGAGATTTTAAGTGGTTTTGGAATTATTGTGGGATTTAGCTTCCTTGACTTCCACATTAAACAATGAAATGTGTGTAATTAGAATGGTATAAGATCATACCTAAAAGCAGAAAGTACAGAATGAGGGGATTAAGGTTTAATTGAAGGAACTTCAATAACACATTTTCACAGGTTTAGCTTTGACTTGGTTTCTATGGTTATTTGGAAGCCTATACCCCATGCTAACACCATGCTGCTCCATCTTGTGTGTTTGCTTCAAAATTAACATACTCATCTTACCTTTATTTTTATACATTGCTACATGCAGAATATTTGATGACACTTTATTCTCTATCACATTTTCCTTCGTTATGATTTTGAAAAAAGAGAAAAATATCAAAATTGTTTGAAGATATTGTTCAATTTGGGTGGATTTTTTCAATACCATCCTGCCAGCTTACTGCTGGCCCAAAGAAATATATATATATATATATATTATCATGCCTTTTTAGGCTTCATTACGTTTTATGTCATTGTTGTTTTTACATAATGCAGAATAACTGTCTGTTATAAACCATCCCTCTATGACAAGTGAAGTGTCTTACGCGATTAGCCAATCGCTGCTTGCGACCATGCTAGCGACCATGACCATCGGCTGTGCTACATAAAATGATCCTGAAACATCTCTACCAAACTACGAAAGTGTCATTAAATATGTCTGCCGTTGTTCAATCATTTTGTTACCCAGTGGTCGCACATTATGTTCATGTACCCCCATGTATAATTATATATCTGAAATATTAATTTCCAAAATAAGTTGCTTTTATCACTTTTGTAACCATGGTAACACTAATTTACTAATACCGATAATTTGCCGTAACCCTTTGCTGTACAATATGAATAGTCTGTAAACTATAAACTCAAACAGCTACTTCAAAACCAGACAGCTAAGTTTTATATTGCCTGTTCAAAGTAAGGCTTTCCATAGCTGTGATTTTAGTTTACAGAGGCATTCTGGGGAGGGGGGCTTTTGGTGTTTCTGAAAAAATCATTCATATTTTGGACACATCTCATCCAATCACCTCAGGGTGAGGTTGAAGTTTTCTGAGCACCACCCTGTTAATAAAATTTACTATTTTCAACAAAGGAAAAAGACTTGAAATTTGTTTTGTGGAAGAGAAGAAATCAAGTTGCTTTTTTTTCTTTCTTAAGAGCTCTAACCTATATACCTATGTGTAATAATTATGTTATTTTACTCATTGTGTGTGTACCAATGTTACTTTGAAATTCACTCACGTAATTGTTAATTTTGTAACTCATATTGTTTTATCTATTGTTTTATCCATTGTTTTTATGTATTAACCTAAAGTGAAGTTATTTTAGTTTATGTTATATAACACCTACATTTGAACTATAAAAAACATATCCTAAATCTATTCCAATCACAACATTCATGGTATTTAATTTCCACCCATTTTTATCTCCTTGCATGTGCAATACGATATATTCATATATTCATTTATTCATTTATTCATTTATTCATATATTCATTCAAACAAAGGAGGTTGGCTTTTAAAGCATGTTTTACTACTACCCTTTGGTTGCACAGAATTGAAAAAGAACAAAAATGGGGAGAAAGAACGATATGGTATTGTTGTCATGGCATTCATGAACTTGTATAATCTCATTCTCTTGTAATATTTTTTGCTTTTGTTTTATTTATTCATAATGATGTTATGTTTTGCAAGCGATGTATTGGACATTGTTAGGGGCCACATGTGTGGGGGAAAAATGAATTAATAATTTCAGGGGGATCAAAATGAATTAATAATTTCAGGGGGTCAAAAATGAATGAAATCATGAAATCCAAAATGATTAAAAATCATGAAATTTCTGCAAAACAAGTATAAGTTTTTTGTTTTTATTGGGGGATGCTGGGGGAAAGGTCTGATTGGGAGGCATTCCTTGCCCCCTCCCCTACCCCACATATTCAAACATTCTCCCCAGGGTGACTGCCACTGTGCATGTGGCCCACAGCTTGGACACCCCTGATCTAAACTAAGGGGGTTTATATTATGAGCAGTACTATAATTAGTTACCGAACTATGAAGATGAGATTGTACTAGTTCTATGCCTTTATTGGGATACACATCTTGCATATTATTAATAATATATGGGTTTTAATAATTGTCTCGAACATGGCGTTATTCTGTATTTTGTTTAACTTGTAATGGCTTCAGCTATGCCTGATAGCATGTTTTAGTTAATGCATCATGCTGCTTCAGTTTATCAGCATGCAGTGTATGTTTGTTATGCTCAATTTCCCTTTTATTTCACATTAGATAGTATATATTCTCATCCCTCAGTGCACAAGTCAATTGGCATGCATATTATAACCGAGAAATGCATGACAGGAGTCTTTGAGTGTCAGATATCATACCCAAATATTAGTACCATGAGTATGATAGTCACTTTTTTAGATGGTTTTTATGTAAGCCATTGAATTGTGCCCCTGGGAGTGAGAGTGTGGTGATTTGAGTGTTTTGTGTACCATCAATTCTTCTGTTGATCTTTTATTTTGGGGTTGGACGCACCATTTTGATTACCATATCAATTGCATATAGCTGACATTTTTGGCATTAATTAATAATTTTATGAATATATTATGCAGCCTTATATTACACAAGCTGACTTAATCATTTACAAAAATAATTATGAAATAATGCATTATTTGATCCAATGTTTCAGTTGTTATTAAGCAATCAATACATTTTTATAATGTTTCAACTTTTTTGTATATATTTTTAGATTTTGGGAGTTACAAATATTGTAGCAGCTGGGAAGCTTAAAATTTGATTTTGTATGCATGCAAAGATTAAAAACTTGGGAAATTTTTTTGTACTTGATTTTATGGTGATGAATCTTGTTTTAATTATTTACTTTAATAATATTCTGGGTTTCAAGTTGCGCTGGTTTTAACTGCTGCATTTTCACCTCCCTCCCTAACTCCTTCCCTCTTATGTCTGCCCATTATAGGAAATGAAAAAGGTCCAATTTTGTATATGGACTCATATATACACACTTAAATCAGACAATGCCATTTTCTTTTAACATAAAACAGTTTATAAAGGAAATTTGCCAAAATTAAAAATAGCACATGACATCAAAGGGTGCTTAAGAAAATTAGAACCATGTCAATTAAACATGCATCTACTTTCTAATTAGGACATTGCATAGTTCTGATATTTGGCTTTCAGTCAAATATTTGACATAAAGTGTGCCCATTTTGACGTAGGTTTGATTTTTTAAATGAGTAATGTGACAGTAAACTGTTGACTCTTATTCATCTGGGTATGTTGAAATTAAGATTTAATCTAAATCTGGTCAACTAGACATACCGTATTTCGTCAAATAAACGCCCCCGGGGGCGTTACATTTTCCCAAGGGGGTACGTTTATTCAAGGTCAATTTTAGAACGATAATTCCTGTTAAAATCATTAGGTAAACTAAAAACACACGCTAAAATGACGAACTATGAACTAGAAACACTGACTTCTGGCTCACTTCCGGGTTTCTGATCCAGATTTTCGCCAATTATTGACGCTATTATGGACCATGTGCGCAACTTGGTAAGCTTACTGCACAAGATAGCATGGAAATATCGGCATTTTTGAAACATCTTGGTTGAAAAAAGTGGTGGGGGCGTTTATTTGAGGGGGGGCAACTATTTGACGAAATACGGTACCTGTTTTTGATGGACGAACCGACGTTGCGACTGAAACCTGTCTTCAGCTGGGTTGTGATGCAAATGACCTTGAGTACTGGACACTTCCGGAATTGATGACAATCAGCGAGGAATGTCCTTTATGATTCTGTCCCAACTGTGAGAGAGTTTTGCCCAGATGCCACCTCCATGGTTGAGGGACACCAAGGATATCCAAATCTTAGATCGGGAGCGTCATTAGTTTGAGTGAGGCGTGAAAGAGGTGATGAGGTGAGCACTGAGCGACCATCCCTCAACCGTGGAGGAGGCATCCAGGCAAAACATTCCCCTTCCCATCCTGCACCTCTCTAACCCTTGCTCCCACCCTGGGTTTCATAGTAACCATGGTAACGCTGAATCATTGGATCAAACAGCTTGGTATCATTATAGTGCTTCTATTACCCACAATTCCATGTTCAAATTTAATGTTAAATCACAGACTAATATTATAATATCAAATAATATTCAGATTGAATAGTTTCATTAATTTTATGATATCAGTATCATATTATCATGATTATTAACAAGAAGAAAAAAGTTACATAGAAATTCACTCTCATTCTAATTTGCATGAGTATCAACCAATCATATTACAGGTTATATTAATACATAGCAAACCAACCAATAGTATCATCCCGTCCATCCTATTTCTTTCTAACAGAGCCACCCATTGGTCAATCCAAGCCACAAGCAGCTACCCTCCCTAGGCTACCCAAGCCACGAAGTAGTGACAGCAGTGGGCTTTCCGCGGCCGAGCGGCTCGGAATCAAGAGCCCACCGCCTAAGAGGAATACGCCATCGACACCAAACGGTACTTATCCACCAATCACTTTTCACACGCACAGCATTTTTATTATAAGAAAAATATTGATTTTTGTTGCATTGTGAGATGAACTGTGGGATTGCTTGTTTAATTGGTGGATATTTATGCATTTGAAACAAGACCATAAATATATCAAAAAATTGAATGGTTTCTAACAATTTGGTAACTTTATGATTATTACATCAATATCATGCAAAGCGATAAATTTTCATGTTGAAAAATGTTTTTAAAATGAGTATTTCATAAAATTTGGTCTTGTTTTATTTATTTGTTATAAGTTGAACTGTGATTCATATATATCATGCACGTATATGGATATAATATGTATGATTTGTTCACAATATGTAACTGATATTTTGAATTGTATATTAATACAATGTTTTAAGAAAGTGATTTACATATTTACTACAACAATAACATGCATTTTTAAGAGAAAACATACTGTTTGCTACCGGAGTTCAATCAATGTTCAATATATGAAGTTTTCAGTCAAGAATGATTAATTTCCATTTTATGCATGGCCATTAACTTATTCCAAGTAATTAACAGCATTGTTATGATTTAATTTGATTTTTGTTGTTTTAACTAAAAATGTTCTTGAATTTCATATTTTGTGCATTGAAAGCTGAGAAGAAATCAACTTTGAAGTAAATATAAATATTTAATCACAGATAAATGAATATCAATGTTGTTTTCAGCAATCCTGCAGTTCATACACAATCAATAAAGTTTCAGCTGAAGTTTCCATTTTCATGATAGAAAAAGCTAAATATTTATAGATCTTAGCTGGTATTTCTAGATAAATTACAGGTATTTCTAGAGAATATCATATAACATGGTAGATGTCATATTGAGAATTTTTAAGTTGTGCGATTATCAATTAAGCATTTTAAAGTCTTATTGTTTCTGAAAATAACCACAATGATTTAATTTTTATGTGTAAAGCACATGAAAGAACATGTTTGATACAGTTTTATTTTGTTATCGAGCATGGATTGTGATTAACAAGCACACCATTGTGAATGCATTTTTGTTCAGTTTGACATCAGTAAGCTTATTTGCATGTTGCATGAAAATAATATGAGCATTTGACTTGCATGCTGGCTGTTTAATACCATAAACCAATCCCACAGTTGCAATGTAAATTTATGCAAATATATGCAAATTTGTAATGTGATGATAATTTTCTGGAAGTTTCAGTTTCAAAAACCTGTAAGTTGCAACAACACACTTTATAAAAGTGAAATATCTTTACAAGGTGTGAATATATTGCAAGAACTTAATTCAGAATTTCAGAAATGCAAGTTTATGTGATTGGCTGTACAATAAATCACTGTATCCACCAATCAAAGATTATTATGCTGCATGTGGAAATAATGGCAAGTTATTTGAAAATGGCAGAATTTTTGCACAAAAAAGTGAAAAAATAGCAAAAGGCTCGATTTTTGGTATGAATGAGTGATGCTGCATAGTTTATGCGTGTAAGTATTAAATATGTATGTTTATTATGTTAATTTATGCAAATATATGCAAAATTTATGTGCAAATATATGCAAATGTTTACAGATGCTGCTTAATGTAGATCGTCATGGTGATGGGTCAGTCAGCCTCAACATAATCACATGTCATTGCCTACTCGTCATTAACATTTTCTCACAGGTATCATTTGGTAACCATGGTGATGGTATCTTCTCCAAGATCTTCAATAATCATTACCCTTAATACCGCCCCAGATCATCTAGAGTTTTGATGAGGACAGCATCACTGGTGTTTGTTATGGTCTTGTTAGTTTTGTTTAATTAGTCGTTCTTTGAGGAAACATAAAAATAAAATTGTTCCAGCCAGGCTACATGGGGATAAATGAGCTATACAAATGTTTTCATGCACGCAACTGTCTGTTGGTTGCATGTGTCCTCGTATAATGTTATACCGTGTGCCACATTCCTGTGTTCAGAGGGTGTCGGACGGTCCAGTGACAGGCCAGGTAGCAAGGCCAGCGGTCATTTTGAATGATAGACAGATGAAAAGATGGGCTTATCTTTAAGGTATTCATCTAAGCATGTAGCTGTGTTTGGAATGTGATGATTTGACAGAATTCATTCAAATTTGATATTGCTATGGGCCTGAATCATTTATACATAATTTTGTTTTGAATTCGAGTCAAAACTGCAGTCTTTTTGGACATGACTACAGTTTAATGACTACTTGATGTTAACATTTTGAGAATGCAAATATTTGTAGGACTTGAAATCTAAGATCTTTTATGTTTCAGAAATGGGAAATTGACTGATTTGTTCTGATTTTGATCAGATCATCATGTATATGTGAATTATAAACTTGATAAAAATATGCTCTGAGACTGAAATACGCAAGTTTTGACATTAAACTTTTTTTTTGCCAAGTCAATGTTGTTTTTTATTAGATACTGTACATGTATAACATATAGTATAAATATATAAATGGCAACAATGCAACATACCAGGAATGTCATTGAACTCTGCCCTCTAGATGCTGTGATAGTTAAAGGTTATAACTTACCATCAAGATGAATTTTGTCTTGGTGATGTGATGAAGTTAAAACGGATCATTTGTTTAGATCATATTTGATGTATTTAGTATGGATCATTTGATTGGAGTCATCATTGGTAGCTATAGCTAGACTTGTGTTTGGGTTGACAGGAAGTCAATAACAGTTCAAACATGATCATTTGATACTTCTATTTTTGCACTACATAAAATATGACCGCACAAAACTCACCAGTTATTGACCTACTTCAGAGTATCCTGGTTAAAATGGCTCATCTCTGTTTAGGTTGATTAAGATACTGCTTGTCAAATAAATGGTAATACAGTTGATATTTCATGGTTGCATTATTATGGTATTGAATTTATGTTTTTTGTTTTGTTTTGTTTTGTTTTTGGGTTTTTTTTGTGATTGCCTGACAAAAAAAATTGGCCACAAAAAAAGATCATGTTTTTGCATATACAAACTTCTTTCTTCTTTCCTTCTTTCTTTCTTTCTTTCTTTCTTTCTTTCTTTCTTTCTTTCTTTCTTTCTTTCTTTCTTTCTTTCTTTCTTTCTTTCTTTCTTATTTTTTTGGCCTTATACAAGTGAAACATAGTTGGGTACATTAACAATATAATGTTATAAAATCTAGAAAGATTTATGGCTTATAGGATGGCTTACAAATGGGCTATTCCAATTGAAATTAACACTACCCCTGTGGGTGATTTTGGAAATATCGTCCACAGGGGGAGTATGTTTTTTAAATGTATAACTGGTCAGGGTTAATCATTTTGAAACCCATACTCCCCCTGTATATGGCTTTACCTATATCTTCCTCAACTGGATTGAGTATTACAAATGGAAGTTACCCAATTTTCTGTTCTATTCAAAACTCAGGGGATTTGCCATTTGGTCTAATACCATTTGGTCTAATATCCATTTTGTCTACATCCATTTCATATAAACCCATTAGGTCTATATCCACTACGTCCAATAATCATTTTGTCATATAACCATTTGGTCCGATAACCATTTAGTCTAATAAGCATTAAGTCTAATACCATTTAGTCTAATAACCATTTAGTCTAATACCCATTTGGTCTATAACCAATAGGTCTAATAGCCATTTGGTCTAATACTCATTTGGTCTCCAAACCATTTTAGTCTTACAAGCATTTAGTTTTTTAATAAATAGCCGAAATTGTATTAGACTAACTGGTTATTAGACCATACGAGTATTAGACCAAACGGTTATTAGACCAAACGGTTATTAGACCAAATGGTTATTGAAGAAGTATTAGACCAAATGGTTATTAGACTATATGGTTAGTAGACATATTGGTTATTAGACCAAACAATATTAGACTAAATAGACATTAGACTATACGATTATTAGACTAAGTGGCAATTAGCCTTTCTGGCAATAGACCAATTGAATATAGACTACTCGGGAATTAGACGAAATGGTATTAGACCAAATGGCAATAGACCAAAACTCATACTCCCTCTTTGGAAGACTTTAGCTAAATCTTCCACAGGGGTAGTGTGCATTTTAAATGGAAGAGCCCAATTGCCTCCATCTGATCAAGTACTACATGGCTTGGACATCATTTTTACATCGGTCATATGCTATGCTATATAAATAGATAGGAGTTAATATTATGAGGCATGTTGATAGCATACTTAACATTCATGTACATGACTATCACTTTGAAAACAGATACTTTAAAAGATGGTATGTCTTGGTGGAAATGGGTAATGGGAATTTGATGACAAAAGAGTACTTGAAAACTTCAATATAAAGCTAGTCAAAACATGTATCCTAAATAAATGTTTTAAATGTTGTATTGACTGGGATATTTTTTATTAAATTAATGAAGCCATTATATGATCAGGCCGGTAGCCAGGATTTATTTTGGTGGGGTGCTGATTTTGAAAAAGTGGACTTTTTTTCCAAATTTTGACCTTTTTGGGCTGGGCGGATTTGGACATTTTTGGACCAAAAAGGCATAAAAACCCTCTGTTTTTTTTTTTTTTAAGTACGCAAATGGGACTTTTGGCATGGGGGTGCTCGTCCCCCGCACCCCCTGGCTACGGGCCTGTATATGATACAAATTGAGGAATAGTAGAATGAGTGTCATATGTTCAACTGATTTGAGCTCCCTTCCTAAAACCTTTTGGTTATCATAATTCTTTTTCTTCTTCTTCTTCTCCTTTCCTTCTTATTCCTCTTCCTCATCCTGCTCCACTTTCTCCTCTTTCTCCATCTCCTTGGTGAAGTCAAAAGTGAACTGCACTTGGAGCCAAATGTTATTTTTTACTTCAAGTTGAGGAGTATTAATTTTTGTACCCAGTACATCCAAAGGTCAATCTACAAGTTTAAATCATATTAGGGGTCAGATAACTGTGTCCTTATAGATGAGCATGTTGAGGTCATACACCAGGTATAATGGCTATGACTGAGATGAGAACGGAAGAATTAGCTGTGGTGTGTTTCTCATCATCTCATTGTTTTCATTGGCTGGCTAGCAAGGCAGTTCATTAATGGACAATTTGTCATGTCAAATGTTGACAAGACCTCCATGGATGCTCATACATGTAGAATATGATGCCCTATGTTCGTCTAAAATCTTACAATGTGACAGAAGTTTGAATCATTGTCTGGAAAACTTTTTCCATGGGCCAAATGTGTGTGGAGTGCAAAAATGAGCAATTGCAATAATGTTAAAATGAACCAAAATTAGGTTCATGAGGTCAACTTCCCCTACCCCTAGTTGGTATGCCACTGTTCTCTGTTGTCCTCTTCCTCTTTTTCTTTCTCTTTTTCTTCATCTCCTTCCATTTTGAAAATATTAAACGTTTGGGTGTTGTATAGGATTGGAAAGAGTCCATTTTGTTTAAATTTAGTTCATTACTGAATAGCGTGGAGCCATCATCAATTCCTAAGAAATGTGTACTACCTGCGCTTGTCTTGTATATCAATTGTGCCTCAAAGGAAATCTCATTTACTATTCAAACGTCAATGAAATTTGATGCTCCAAAAAACTTCCAAGACTGTATGTAGATGAAAATAGTTTTCTTAATTCTTCTTGGTGTCTTGGAGTTTTTGATTCAAGTTATTGGTTTAGCAGACGATGGTTAATAGTCCTCCCATCACCTGGTCCCCATCCAGATGTGTCTGTGTGTGTGTGTGTCTATGGGCGAATTCATCATCAAGTCATCTTCACCTTCACAGCGTGACATCGACCTCATTATTATCAATTTGATACCAACCATCCAACCCATACGGATTACACACTCACTACTCACAATATCTTAAGGGCTTTTTTCATAGATTCTCGTTTCTGACCAGGAAAAGAATTTAAACCTGGGTGCAAGCAAGCGGCATTGTTTTGTACATCTTGGTGAAGTTTTCATGCCGATGCATGGCACACGACACAGCGATGAAGTTATAAAATGGCATCCAATGACATATTGCACTAAGCCTTTGACTTGTCTTGTCCAAGAGTTGACCTCTAATGAAATACATCTAGCTGTATATATTGTAGCGTTTAGTGTGGTATGACAGCAGAGATTTACTGGCAGTAAGCTTACTGACTGCATCTTATTCTGGGACCAAAAGATTGTCTACATGTATGCAAGGGACCAAAGGCAGTTTGTGCTGGGATTTATATCGGGAGAAAATCACGGCTTGTTGCACACCGGAATTATCACCATATGACTTCAGGATATAAATGATGTGTGTATAGGTTGTGGAATTCTGCCGCCATCATTGTATCACGGATAACCTCACAATGATGACCGTAGTAACGGTGATACGGATACCATTATGACGTATCGTGGGATGTTTTATAATAACCCAAGTATAGAAATGGTGCAGTTTGCTTATGCAAAAAATCAAGGACAGTATTTAAGTCAGGATGACTTGTGGCACAGGCCACCTAAACCACCAAGAGGGGTACCACGTTCCAAGAAGCGGTATCGCAGAACTGATTCGGATCCTGGCCCACGGGATATACTCAAGATATTGACTGAATACAGAGCTGTGCCTCGGAAACCGACAACTCCGCCTCCTGCTCCACGTAAATAAAGCCATTCCATTTGTTTTGTATTTGTTTAGTTTGCACACGCCATCGGTAATAAACAAGACATGTTTTGTCAACTTTGTGACCATCGAGTCTGTAATTGCTTAATGATGAGGAGATTCCATTTTTATAAATAGGGGTGTTCTTAGTCGCTATATGTCGGTATGCTTGTTTGTCGAGTCGTGGTGATGTCAGGCTGGGTATTGGATTCCTGTTATTGGATATTTTTGGTATGCCAGTGCATGGCTTGTATTATACTATTACAAGATGGTCCTGATTATCATCATGTAGTGAAGCATAGATTAATATAAAGCACAAGTTAACTAATTATAGGATGTCATTATAAACAACAACACCAATACCAATTGGGAAGCTTATACAATTAATTCGATTTCAAAATTTTTATGATCAGTGAAACTAATAGATTGTAAATAAACGATGTTCAAAATTAAATAAAGAAAGTGAAATCTTTAATTCATTGAGATAATTAGCCATGTCTGAAGTAATATTAGCACAAAAAATTTAACAAAAAACGATTTGACGATTTCCAACAGCCTCAATGTTATTTCAGTATCTTGGGTATCCAGTATCATTTCCTAGGCCAAGGTATTACCTGTGTCGTCTTATTTTCTCATCTTGTTAAAACATTCCAAACTAACCCTGCAAATGAACGCCTGAATCCGATTACAAGATTGTCAAAGGTCGGCCCTATGCAATCTCAATGCTTTACTACATAGATCAATATACACAAGCTAGATTTCCCCCTTTTTATATTCCATCCAACTTGATTGAAGCGATGGCCAACGGCCGATTAAGAAAATGGAATTGTATCTGTGGATCCTAGGTGAGTCCAACTCACATCTGATATTGTACTTTGTCATATTTTTTATCATCTAATCAATTTTAGGCCTAATTTAAATAAAAAAATTTATTTAATTTGTATTTGCATGAAATAAAGATATTATAGCCTACAAATGTAAGGCAATACACATTTAAACCATGATGTACTTCAGTTTAAAATGGACAGAAACCTTTCCTGACAATCACTAATATTATTTCAGCATTTTGGGTAAAGGATAACAAATTTGACACAAATCGTACATTATGGCTTTAGTGTTAATTGCATGAAAGAAATACTATAGCCTAGGTAATAAACATTTTAAGAACATTAAAAGGGCATTTCGTGATGCACAGCCTCATCCCCCACTATTCTCAAAAAAAGTTGAGATTTTTATACCGCTGGAAACCTCTGGCTACATAATTATGCTTGCGTTCCAAAAATTCATTTAGCAAAAATATCGTCAAATTTGAATTTCGTTCTGGTATACCAGAACAAAATTACAACAGTGGCCTATAGAGCAGTATACACATAATCATGCATAACTCGCAAACGCAAAATCATAATCAACTGAAATTTTGGGAATACACTTTTTGGTGGATATCTACTGAAAATGTCATAAAAAGAGGATGCTAGGATCACTTAAATCATCCTTTAAGAACATGAAATAAAAATAATTATCTTGTAAGATTTATGAAAGCTTATCAAATAAAAGAATCTTGTATATGGAGTCGGGTATGTAGTATGAAGATGTTTCAAATAGTTGCAGTCAAAAATCATGGAACACATTACAACATAGGTATCTAAATTAAAGAAGACATACCCTGTTAACTGAATCAGTCTAACAGAAAATATTTACTAGCGGTGAGATAAAGAAAAATATTGGAGCGCATGTGTATGGCTAAACAGACTGTATGGCAGCACTGACATTTTGTGATGTTTAGTGAGGGTGAAGTATTAGACGGACTTGGTCTGAATGCCAACCCAGGGAGATGTGTGGGCCCTACTTGGCATGTATACAACAAGAATTTGTATCAGATAATTGCTGCACCAGAGATGAATCATTTTTATTACTGTTGTCTTTTACTCCTTTTATTTGCAGTGATTATAAACTTACAGGAGTGGATCCAGGTTATGCAAAATGGTCAAACATTTGAAAAATTGTAAAATTGCAGGGAACCGGGAGGCTGGTTTTGCTAAATTTGTGCAAGTTTACCACTCCCCTTGGATATGAGCAGTGTTGGCACCAGAAGATATGTGAAAAGAAAATTTCAGGGTGGCAAAAATCTGAAAATTGGCCTAGAATTTGGAATTGTTTTACAGTATAATGGAATTTGAGTGAAGGTGTGTATATATGGCCAGACCAGGGAGTTATGAATGCCAACTGCAAGAGAGAGAGGAGAGTTTGTATGTATAGGCCTACAACTTGAATTGATATAAGATATAAATGACTGCACCAGAGATGAATCATTTTTATGACATGTCATCTTTTTATGGCAATTAATTCTTATACTGTTTCATTTGACCTTCTTTAATAGAGCAGATCATCAGATGTATCAATCTTCAAATATGTAAATGCTTAAATTTTTTTAAAAATTTATGATTATTATGTCAATTATGAAAATTGTTGACCATGGTTATTATCATTGTAAAGCAAGCCTCTGATTGAACAAACTTGTGAAAAGTTGGAAATGATATAGGAAAAATAATGTTGTATCTCTAAATGTCATTAAAGTGATCAATAATGGAAGGAATGCGTAGTTCGCTTTATTGTCAAAGATCAACACTACTGTCAAAACACCTAAAGGCTCCCCCCATAGGATGACATCTCCCTATACCATCTCTGAGATGCCTCCCTGGTTGTGTGCTACATTCAGTATGTGATAATGTGCACCGGAAACAGTCTGTACAAATGATGCTCACAAGCTTATCACCAGTCATTCAGGTCTCTGTCTGGGGAAATACTTAATGCTTTGTATTTCTGGCCATAGGCTTCAACTAAAAAAGAAGTTTCAAGATATATTCTCAAAATATCAAGATCTATCACAAGAACTACTGAACCAATACAAGGCTTGTTTATACTCATTTTAATGCATTTTCCACGCTGATTCCAAATATGGTCATGAAAATGTACAAATTTGAAATTTTTGAATTTTTAAAGAAAATTTTGTCTGCAGTTGACACTCGTGTGGAGATGGTTAAAGCTGGTAGATTTTGATTCACCACTCAGGTGTGGGGATGTTTGGTAGATAGAGTCCACAGGTTTGAAATGTAGTAGGTGTTTTCTGGTGAATCATTTCTATTTTGATTTATGTGTAGATTAGATTTACTATTTTTCAGTATTGCATTCCAGATTTATCCAATCCTGCAGAACGCAGACTGGCTAGGTTCTACAAAAGGTTTATTCTGAATCTACAAAAGGTTTATTCTGAATCTACAAAAGGTTTATTCTGAATCTACAAAAGGTTTATTCTGAATCTTGCTTTTAGTTATATTATTCCTTTTGGTTATATTATAAGGCCCAGTGTTGCTAGGCAAGAACATTCTAGGGCTTATAATAAGCAAGAACATTCTGGGACTGTTTTGGCCTGGAAATCTTCAGACCGTCATCAATATTCACAGGCTTATGGCTAGACTGAAAAATGGACCCTTGACCGCTGCACATACCCTCACTGTCCTTACATATCATTATGTGGTCTATAAGATGGCTTTGACTATGCATATCCCAAAATATGGGAATGTCCCTTCATAGAGGGAGTGAGTACATGTACATAGCATACTGTTTTTGCAGCAATGGATGTGCCTCCGTCCAGATACTGTATCTCTTGAATGGCTAGATAGACTGCCTTCAGATATTCGGGGGTAGGTCACAGTTAGAATCTCTGGCGACTTTTTTGGTCTAATTTGCATATTTGTTATTATGATAATGAATTTGTATTGTCAAAATATTTGATGATAAAGAGCTAATTAAGCATAATCTTCAAAATGTTTATTTAAAAAACACAAAAATTATTATATTTTTGTCAAAAATATTTTCTTTCAAATTAAATTTTAAAATAACACATTTGTACAACAACATCCTTCAAAGTGGAAGCATTGTGGTCTACGCTTTGTGTCAAAAACCAAAACTCTATTTTTATTTACCAAGGACAGGACAGCATCATGAATAAGGTGTGTTTCTTTATATTATTTTGGACATAAGGTGGAGTCACATTACACGATGACAGCCTAGGTCATGCTTATATGTTACACTTGACTTCCTACCCATCTGCCAATATATTTATTATGCACAGGATTCAAAGTGTTAATGAAGTGTCCCCATTATCTACTATGGGTTGTGTTGCACAGCGTCATCATCCCGATATCTTTGTGTTAGAAATATCTTTGTGTTAGAAATTGCCATGATACTAGGCCGAAACTACTAGCTCTTCAACAGCCATGCATGGCGAGTTTGTTCCACTGAGGCTGAGGGACTTAGGCTAAGTATAAAAAATACAATAGACACCTGGATAGATTTTAAAGATTTTAAAAATATCCATGTACACAAATATTTGTGCTTTCATGGTAGTTCAGTACCGTAAGTCAATGAGCTAGGATATCATAGTCAGGAAGGTCATGATTTACTTTTTCTGGGGTTTTGTAAACTAAACATGAAGCATCACTATTTGAATCAACATGAAAATTTAAGAAAAATATTGTTGAAAAGTGTCAAAAAATGGCCAATGATTATCACATAGCTCTCTCCTATTATTCTGTAACATTTGTTTATTGACACTGTTGTTGTTATTATTGTTGTTGGATGGTACTGGTATGATATCTGCCGGTTTGATCTCCTTCAATCCAGTTGTGTCATGTGACAGTCAGCAAGTTGGCAGACATCCCACACACTGCCAATGTCATACATGCACACCGCCAATGTCATTCTGCCTGATTGTTTTCATATACCATTCGATAATATGCTCCATCATAATTCTAAGGTTGATGTTGACATGGGATATTACCAACCATATGCTGTGTTTCTATACAGAGATTTATAAATTTGTTTTTAAAACCACTCTTATAACAATCAGTTTCCCAAGACTTGATTTTTGCAAATTGGTGCCACACAACTTTACTAAAATGAAAATGAACGTCTACCCTAGATGATTATTTTGTCAAAAGATTCTTGTGTTGAGGAAAGTAATTATGTTACTATTTCACGTATCCATCCTGATGTTCATGCTCCTTGTAAAAGTAATGTTTATTTTGAAGATCTAAAATTGGAAGAGTGTTTAAATTTCATGGTTGTCTTTATTTCTGAGGAATGAAAAAATCGGCTAGAATAATCACACTGTTTTGATTTGTTGATCAGAATGAATGAATAACTTGTACCAACATGATGCCCAAAAGATTTTATTATCGTGATTTGTGTTCCTGCTAAGTCCACACATGACACCACAGACATCAGCTACAGGAATCTCACCCTCCTGCAATTATACTGCAGGAATCCCTCCCTGCTGCAATTTTGGCTCAAAGCAAGAAAAGCAAGATCCCTATTGACTTTGATGTCCGTGATGTCAATGATAGCTGTCAGCTGGGATAAAAATATTCAAGAAAAGTCCGATATTTTCATGTCATTTTAATTTCACAACAATATGCTTGGCTCTAAAAAGCTATTTAAACTTGAAATGTACAAGCATGTTGTTGTAGGCATGGACATCTGTAAACAAAATAAATGAAACAAATTTCTTCAGCACTTCATAATTCTTTATCGCTAAAGGCTACAAATTTACCGACTTACAAATATTTTCCTCTGGCAGTAATATCATAGCTTGATTGCATTCATTACACCTACAAAATGAAATATCATGGGATAACACGGTCTATGATTTGACGGCTATAGAGTTGAATATTTTATTTTGAAGGTTTACTGGTATAGAAATTGTGCTGCGTCATGTTAGAGCAACTTCATTTTGCATGTAAGTTGAGCATTTGTTGGGATTTTAGTAAATTAACAATAATATTGTTTGTAAAATGAAATGTTGATGTTGCATAGATGGCTTTGGGTTAGATATCAATGTTGTGCTAGTTCGTATATTATAAAGTTGACTAGATTTGGTTGGTGGAATTGGTTAGAACAGTTTTATAATTTGCAGACTTGGGCTTGTAGAGATGGCTTACATGAAATTATTGGATATATGGTTCCATACTAAGCCAAGTATTCTCAACCAGTGATCAACTACATACGAAATAATCTGGATATTGCAGAAATGGTCTGTGAACCATGTCAAGATTTATCTCTACTTTCAAAGAAATTAAGATATGAAAAAAGTGATGGAAGTATTTTACCTTTTATAAGTTGGAAACCATACACCCCCTATAGAAAACATGACCTTAGTCTTCCAGACAAAAAGTGTGAATTTCAAATAGGGTTACCTGAATGTGTGAGAGATTAAGGTCATGTCTTCCATAAGGGGTGTATGGATTTCAACTGGAGTAGTCCATTTAATGGATTTAGATAGGTTGCATGTTTTCAAGTCGGAAATTGCCTCCTGGAAGGATTTCAACAAATCAAATCAAAATGGCTGAAATAAATAACGTTTTGGATCATACCTTAACAAGTTGAGGATACCTGTGCTTACTGTTGGCAAGATGGAAAATATGGTCATGATGGTAGTTCTTGCAACATTGATTAAAAGCTTGTTCTTCATTTACAGCTGATTGTCAGAAAAAAAATGTGCAGGATATGAATGTCACTACTAACAATTATTCACTATTTTATTTCTATTTTGCAGAAAGGAGCATTATTTGCTGTGGTGAATTTCTTTTTGTCCAAAATTTTGAAACAATATTTTTTCATGATTTGATATTTATTTATTTACTTGTCATTGTCATAGTCTCTTACACAGTCTCTTACTCTTTCCCTCACTACAGCTTCCACAAAGGAGCGTGAGCGTATGTTGTCGGGCGGAGATAGGCTGTACAATTATCGCAACCCTCCATCAACTGTCGACAAGGCAACAGCTGAGGTAAAGGATGAAACCCTCTCCCATCTCCAGAAATATGAGGAGAATGATTCCCTCTCCCAACTAGAGAAATATGAAGAGAATGACTCCCTCTCCCATCTCCAGAAATATGAGGTTAAGAATGTAATAGCATGTACAAGCTCAAGACTAAGGGTCTAAGGGGGTACAGGGAGTCTGTCCATGAAAGGTTTGCAGAGTGTTAAATTTTAAGCTTTTTTGTAGGTTTGTTCAGTTTTAGTTCCAAGTAGTCATATACATACAGATAGCTCAAACAAGCTCATGTGGATGCCATCACATATACATACAAACATGCGCATGCATTTGAAATATACACAAGTGCACCCCCACATGCATGTATGAATAATGGAGTGAGAGGACAGACCATTTACTTACTGTAAGAAGGAAAAGTGGTGGCAAATGTCAACTGTAACAGGATTATTTTGTTTAACAGCAGAATCAAAAGTTTCCGTTAAAGTTTGTAATGGATGCACTTTGTGGGTGTGTCATGAGCAGTTGTATGATAACCACACTCTTTACATGACATACACACAGTGCCTGCACTACTGAAACTTACAAATATTGTGTGTATGTATGTACATTTTTAATGACTTGCAATCATGGACCTTAATCTGACTTTTTACTGCCTAAATGGGGACACATCTCCAACTGAGGATGTCTGTGGTTGGCGGAATCAGCCAAAATATAAAGCATGTAATTCGCCATGTAATCCAATGTCCATGTCTGTTAGGGTAGGGGTACCCCCTTGGTATGTAAACAGTCTGGTGTCTGGTGGGTGTCCTTGGACAGACAATTTTGGTCCTTGGGGTCCACGGTTGGGTATTTCTAGTCAAAAAAGGTCCACGGTTGCAGGTCTTTGCAAGTGGGTGTGTGTGTGCTGTGTACATACAGTGTGTGCCTTTTATGTAAAGGAATTTTGTACGGAGCAAATTCACAAGAAAAGCTATTAACATGCTGCAAACCTTGGACATATGGTACAGATGTCCTGGGTGACTTTGATTTGAGCTAAGTCCACTGTCACCAGATCAGCAATAAGTTGTGATTATATTTATATCAAGTTTCAATATTTCTAGGTAGCAGATTTTGAGATTATCTTCCATAAGTCACTGGGTATCATATATCCAATATTATTAGCAAAACATTATGACATTTTCATATCCAAGGACATCATACAGAAATGTTTTGTGATTTTAGGATTTTTGGATATTATGCGAGTTGTTTATCTTGCGGAATTTATGCAAATGTTAAAAACTATATATTTGTGTGTTGTTATTTTTGTGCCTGCATGTCCACTCGCCAAATTCACAAATATAAAACCCTCATGAATATAACAGCAGAACACTAGGATCCACAACATGTTCATCTATCAGGGCACAGTTCTTTAACCCCAATACATTTGTACATTCATTGAATGTCAAATTTTGCACTATGAGTGTTTAATTGAGGTTATTGAACTATGCCATTGGGGTGAGGCCATTGTGGTCCATAGTGAGTAGCCTATACAACCATTGTGTGTGACCATTTTGTCCTTTGAGTTAGTTTCACAACTTGAAAAAGTATGAACAAAATTAGGTTTCACTCATCAACCATAGCATGCAAATTCCATTAATCATCTAGACTTAGCATATTAGTACCCATACTGACAAACTTTACCCTCTTCCCATTGTCTTATTACCTGATGGGCTATTCCATCTGAAATACCTACACCCCCTGTAGAAGACATGACCTTAATCTCCCACTTATGGAGTGTATAATTCAAATGGAGTCAGCCCCGGGAGTCAGCCATTCAGGTAACCCCATTTGGCCCTGTGTGGAATTTTAAGGTCATGTCTTTCATAGGGGGAGTATGGATTTCAAGTGGAATAGTCTGATATATGAGTAAATGAAATCATATAAACTTTCATTTTTATAGTAAGAAATAACTTCGATAACAAGTTTTTACATTAAGATTACAAAAGTTTGCAAGATATGCACTTTTTACCCTCATTTTTGCTTGAATTTAATGCGATAATTGCAACATTGTAGATTTTTGTAGAACTCTGATATTCTGAAAGCATTTCTAATTTTTTGTTGTACGTAAGTACAGAACATATGGATCGGGGTGAGTTGGTATACACTGTGTTCTTGCAAAGTAGTACTTTATGTAGATGGAAAGACTGAATAAGTTTGAATGACTATTATGTGATTTGCTGAGTCTGGGTACAACTATATGCAAATAGGGCTTTGCACTGCAAAAAAAAAATGGATGCTGCCCTCTACAGTTATGTAAGGTTCATAGTTATTTGGGATTTAGCTGTATGTGAGAACCACATATTTGTAATTCATTGAAATCCCTAATTTTTTTTCAAACTTCCTCAATGTCAAACTTTGAAATGAAAATTATGTTGGTCATATCAAAAATCAAATAATTTACACCAAACCTTTTTCATATTTTGTTGTCAACTTTGGATAATTTTCAATATGTTTTGGTATAATAGGCTTATCTAGATGAGAAAAGAGAAAAAGCACAAAACCTTAAGTATTGTATTTGTTTTGTTTTTGGCAACTCTTGATAACTGGAGACAATGCTTTTAATGCTAGCCATAGCCTACAACATAAAAAGGTTCCGAGATATTTTCTCAAAATATCAAGAGCTATTTTAAGATCACTGAACCAATACTAGGCTTGTTTGTACCCATTTTAATGCATTTTTCATGCTCATTCCAAATATAGGCATGAAAATTTACAATTCTGACATGTTTTATTTTTTAAAAAAATTTGAAACTTGTCGTCTGCAGTCGACACCCATGTGGAAAGAGTTAATACACTCGATAGTTATGGTCCTGTAGAAAATGTAAACATTTGCATGAGACATTTATTCATTTCCCTCTTATTTTAGTTTAACCCCATGAGAAGTACCTGCCTATTGGTCAAAAAGGAGTTTTCATTATCAATTGGACCAATCAGCAACATTGTTAGAATAATTTCACCATGCAAAATCTGGGGTGAATTATTTGCAAAACTCCATTCTGATTGGTGATTAAAATGAAGATATCATGTAATCGACCAATCAGAGGCAATGTTTGATTGGCAGGTAGTGCTCAGGGGGTTAAAAGAGGCTATTCAGCAAGATTATTTGATGAATCTTTCCTCTATTTAATGTATTACTTTGAACACAACATAATATGTTATGTGTGACATGCACATTACTACCGTACTATTTACTCTCTTCAACTTGGCGGCAGTTTTCCTCTTTTAACTTTTGCACTTGTCCTATTCTTGTGGATAATAATTTTGCAAGTGCTGTTACCATGCTATGTGAAAGGCCTGTATTTGAATATAACATTGGTCTATTCAGTTGAATTCCATACACAACCTATGGAAGATGTGACCATAATCTTCCACACATGGGGTGTGAATTTCAAATTGGGTTACCTGAATTGGGGACTACATTTGAAAACTCCCTGTGTGAGAGATTAAGATTGTGTCTTCCATACGGACTGTATGGATTTCAACTGAAATAGCCCAATGCGCATATTAATACTTCCTATCTAGTCTTTGTCACATGAGGTTTACTTTGAGCGTAAGTACTGAAGTTACTCTGCGTGCTAGCCATAGGCTTCAACATAAAAAGTTTTTAAGATATTTCTCAAAATATCAAGAGCTATCTTAAAAACCACTGAACCAGTACCAGGCTTGTTTGTACTCATTTTAATGCATTTTTCATGCTGATTCCAAATATTGCCATGAAAATTTACAATTCTGAATTTTTTTTAATTTAAAAAAAAATTGAAACTTGTCGTCTGCAATCAACACCCATGTGGAAAGAGTTAATTACAAAGAAACAAAAATGAGACAAGAAAAGAATAGAAAGCAGCCCAAATATTGTCCAAAGATATGTCTCTCCATTTTGATATGAAATTGTATCGATTGAGCTCATATTTATTGGTTAAGCTATAGGTTTTAAAATATTGGACGAGATGTAGTCAAGTCCAATATTAAAACTCATAGCGAGACCAATAAATATTGGGCGTAATACATCAAATTTTATCAGTATTACATTTTGGTTCCAATATTTTCACACACTTGGTGTCATCAAAACATATTCATAACCTCATTAATAAACGCGATGCGTGCGATCCAATTACATTTAGTTATTTGTGAAAACGCGAACGCAAATCGAGGTCATTAATATCTCACAATTGACCGCAAAATGCGTAATTGTTCCAATGTCGCACACAATTGACCGGCATTTGCGTGTTGTTATGCGTCGAACAAACTGCGCGCGCGCCGGCTGCCGTATTTGGATTGCGCGCTACCATATTTGAAGAGATTGTGATATGCACTTTTGTTATTGGTCGTCATGTTTTAGCCTGATCGATTTTTGGAAAGGGAAGATGTAAAAATCATCTATTTTTATAAACTTTTGAGCAAAATTTTGTGTTATTTTGTAAGGTGAAGAGATTAAAGTGACGGTTATGAATGAGGTTAATAACTTTGCATCGGTAATATAGTCATCGGGCATTGTGAAAAATCTAAACATTTTGCTTTGGACCTCGGAATATCCCTCGGGGCACGCCCTCGGGATATTCCTCGGTTCCAAAGGCAAAATGTTTAGATTTTTCACAATGCCCTCCAAATAACCGATGCGCAGTTATTAACCTCTAAATAATGTGAAAACTTGTGCTGTATAGTTATCCAATCAGTGAATTAAATTCTTTCTTGAGTCAGCCTTGTGTGACAAAGATGTAAACATATAATGCTATTATATAGCAGGGCTGTATTTCTCCTGAAATGAAACTATAAAGTAACATTTTATACCTTTTTGTTAATGCTATATTAACAAAACTTATATCTTCTACATTAACATAAGATATGCTGTAATGGAAACGATGACGACTAACTAACTCTGAATGATAGTAATCTTCCAACATGTATTATACTAATTGTGATGGCACTATTCGATATGGCTTGTATTAACATTATTACATCATTTTTGATATAAAAATGAGTATTACAAAGTGGTTTTAGGTGTAATGTTAAGTATGATGTACATTATGAGTATAAACATTGTGTTCCCAGTATGAACGAAAGATGTGTATTATAAGTATGTCTGTTTGGTGTATATGGGCCAATGTTATGATGGGACCTATGCAAGGCAGGTAATGGATCATATAGGTACCAAAGCCATATCAAGTCTTATGATGTAATCCCTGTACCAAAGCATAGATCTGTGGCTGACTTGAGGTCATAGGTGCAAATCCTGGTCAGCATGACTTCCTATTACTGTGATCTGTAATGCATTTTGATATGTTGCTATGGCAGAGCCAATGAAATGTTCTGTTGGGTGTTGGGCTTTTCCATTTGAAATTAACACTACCCCTGTGGAAGATTTTGGAAATATCTTCCACAGAGGGAGTATGTTTTTCAAATGTAATTGGTTAGGGTTAATCATTTTGAAACCCATACTCCCTTAGTATTATGGCTTTACCTATATCTTCCACAACTGGAGTGAGTATTTCAAATGGAAGCTACCCAATTTGTCTATTCTATTCGAAACTCATACTCCCGCTGTGGAAGACTTTAGCTAAATTTTCCACAGTGGTAGTGTGGATTTTTAATTCACAAGGAATTTCCAAGAAGAAAAATTAAAAGTTTAAATTGTTCAGTTTAAACAAAATCAGCACATCATTCACCTGTGGGAATTGACCTTTTCGGAAAATCCCATAAGCCTTTGCGAGTACACCTGAGAACTTGTCATATGACGTCACACCAATCTGTGCCGATGTGTGCATCGTTTATCGAACATTGTTACTGTGCATGGCAAGTCGGCGAGACGTTAAATGACGAGTTCTCAGGTGTACTCGCAAAGGCTTATGGGATTTACCGAAAAGGTCAATTAGCAATGACAAAAGTAATGGAATAATCCCGGGGAATAATACCCTCTGTGTATATTACCTTGGTCTTTATATCATGAAATGTAGCAATGTTCCTTTTTAAGGATTGTTAAGCATTATTAAACACATTATAATATTAATCTTTGACCTTTTGACCTTTCAGAGGCTAATAGAAGAGGAGAGAGCGAAACGTAAGCTAATAGATCGGGACAACCAGCATCTAAGGCGACACTCGGATTTCAACCCGGTGAAATCACCCATCATAACCAATGACAGATTTAAAGATTTACTAGGAGAGCCACCTAAAGTGGCTGAGAAACCAGTGCCAAAATGGAAACAAGAGGTCAGTAGGGGTCAAAAGGTCATACTTGATTGCTGGTACCCTGTGTGCTTTTCAGTTGCAACTGATAAGGTGGTATAAAGGATCCTTCTTGTGTGGTGAATCTGTTGAAGTATATGGATGGATCCTTACACCACTGAAGTTGCATTTGTTTAAAAGAAGCAGGGTTCCAGCAAAAGTACCCAGGCTATATCTTTTATTTGTTTTCTTGTTACTATAACAGCAAATTTCATTTTATAATTTCTTGATCCGATTCTTGCATTTTGATTTCATTTTCATATATGTGACCAATTGAGTCTTAGCAAGGCTTCATACATAAATAATCAAAATTTTAAAATAAAATAAAAAAGACAAAGAGAACAATTAATTTTGTAATTTAGTATTGGCCGTAAATTAATATTATTCACTTCATGCTAGACTATGCTAGCATCATGTTAACTTTCTATGATCATTGATATGTACATTACTGCATTGTTTGCATGAATGTAAGCATGCGATGGAATCAGACAAAAAAAAGTAAAATTCATGTAATACAAAATATTTTCGGAGGGGAACAAATTAATTTCATTTAAAAGTACAATTTAAGATGCATGGAAATATGCATGGAAGAAAACATGAAGCATGATTTGATGGGAAAGGCTTAATATCACATCCACATTGGGAGCTAAATGTTAGCTTGGATTGATAAAAAATGACATCATTATGGCAGAATTAGCATGTTTTTTGTTAAAATTGAGTTCATTTAGATATGATTTACTGCCAGTATCTGATGGCTTGATCTTGTCACATATAAGCCTTCATTTCAGTTGATTTTATTTTCTGTTTTCGGTTTCGGTAATGCTTAATAATCCTTTCCACTTCAAGTTGTGTGTACTATCTATGATGTAAAGTTGCCAGTGCAGATAGCTCTCAGACAGTGGTGGACAGGATTGTTAAAGTATTCCCTAATTTATGTTTGATTTTGATTATTATTTGGTTATGCCATTTCTGTTACTTCATCATGTTACTATTTTTGGGAGTTGTTTTTTATTGCTAAGTTTGACTATTTCAACAGGAGTTGGCCAGGAAAGCTACACCTCCCGCTTCACCCAAAAACGAGCCAGAGGTATGTTGCATGCGTCCTTTTAGTTAATTCAGATTTCTGTATTGAGTATGGAGTCTTTATATAGTTACGCAGATGAGTAGGTACGTAGGCTTGTAGGATTGTTTCATCTTGCCTAGGGTTTCAACATGTTGTGGTGAATACCGCATACAGACGAACAGCAGACAAATATAAACCGTTCCTCATTTTCACTCCTATAACTATAGAGTGCGATACTACACATCTTTGTACATTGCAAGCTGTTTTTGCCATGGTCGCTACTCGCAGTCAGTGATTCACTCAAGGCACTTTACCGGTTATATAGGGATGGTTTATAATAAACTGGTGTTCATCAGCATGTGGAAATCATAATAGACATGGACTAGCTTTCATCAGAATACTCTGGTTATCTACACCTTGGTTCTTCATCAGAAGCTTCTACTTACCAAAGCCTTGGGTATAAGGTATATTGCTGATGGCAAACGTGATGCATGCTGGGAATGAAAATCAAAGATCAAGTTTGAGCCCTTTTAATTCCCAGCATGCATCATTTTTGCCTATCAATCGCTATCAGCAACCCTATGGACATCATCATATTTAGTCAAAATTGGATGATTTGTCCGCAATGTTTTGCATATTACAGATGCATTTTCATCTGTAATATGCTATACAAGTTCATTATGATGACTGCAAATCAGTGAATTCAAATCCATAAGCTAATACTGTGTTATGGAATAAGCTGCCGATCTGGATTGGGTTATTCCAGTTGAGATCCCTACTCCCCCTCTGGAAGGCATGACCTTTATCTCCCACACAGGGGTGACAATTTCAAATAGAGCCACCAGGTAATTTGAAATTCACACTCCCTGTGTGGAAGAATAAGGTCATGACTTGAATAGGGTGTGTAGGCATTTCAACTGGAAGAGCCTCTAGCCCACCCATACCTGCATCTGTGGTTAGTGGGAGGTGTGTTGTGTGGCAAAGTCACAAAGAACTGGGGTATTTACAGAAGCAACATTAATTGTCATCTTGTGTAAGTCTGGTAGTTTTGTATCTGTCTGGTAGCCAATCATTAAAGGTAAAGGGCTTATGATACTCTTATTATTAGTAGTAGTAATACAGGGCTGTTGTCTTTCATGTTAGGTATCTCAAAGTAGTTTCAAGATCATGAATCACAGTCAGACTCCTCATGGCTTCACCGAACTATACACTGTCTTGTCTTAAGTTGAGAGTAACACTATATGCAAGTAAACTGAGCTCAAAAAGAAACTTATAATTTTTTACAACTTGTGAATCACAAGGTCATATCTTAAAATACTGTCAATCAAAATGAACCAAAATTACACACAGGATTACCTTAATACTCTACTACTCAAAACACATGTCAGTAACCAAGCAGTTGTCCAACTGACACAACAGCAAAATACACTGTCATGGGACAGCTTCCTGGACTTCCTTCACTTTCACAGCCCAACATTTGACACGGGACAAAAAATCTGTGAGAATGCACACAAGATCCTTGCACAGATGATAAAACGGTGCTGCTTTCTGCTTTTCATACACTTTTTTTCATGAAACAGGGCTGGGCTGTGAATGTGGTCCAGGAAGCTGTCCCATGTCAGTGCATTTTGCTGTTGTGTCAGTTGGAGAACTGCTTGGTTACTGACATGTGTTAAGAGTAGAGTATTGAAGTAAATCTGTGTGTAATTTTGGTTCAATTTGATGGACAGGATTTCAAGATATGACCTTGTGAAAAATTATAAGTTTCTTTTTGAGCTCAGTTTATTTTGCAATGGTAGTTCCTGAGGGGTGTAAATACATGGGCAGGAAGAGGGTGGATTGTTCGCACACTGGTGACATAACTGCATAAACACACCAACGGCACTCTCAACTAGAGATGAGACTCGGTACAACAAACCTACTCCCTGTACCAGTTCTTTACTTTTCTAGATAGAATACCTACTCCTCAGAGGGTATGTTATGACACTACATTGTCTGCATTATTAAGTCTTATTGAACTGATCAGCTGTATAACTGGGGAATGTGAGATAATACCAGTAGATTTTAATGGGTAAAGATTTTTTGCTTCCTCTACGCATTGATGCATGTAAGTGTATTTTCCACTTGCTGGAGCAGTACTGTACAACTTGAATCAAATGCATACAGGTGCAAAGGCAGCATACTGGTATGCACTTATCACAGGTGTGTCAAGGCATTGGTGTCACTGCATAGAGGAAGTAAGAAACATTAGATCGTATCATCTCCATTAAGTCATAACTTTTTCTATCATAGTTGAGTCTTTTTTGTGGGCAGTTTCTTACAGTATATCTAAGTTCATCTCAAGCTCTGCTGACATAATTATTTTTCGTTAATAATTAGCAGAAAAATTGGGACAACATGTTGTTATCTACAATTGCACTAGTAAGAGCCCCACCCAGCATAATTATACAGCTGTGAGTCATCTGATTTGGGTCATAACCTAATTGAGAGAGCATTCAGCATGTCATCAATTTTTATTTTAAGTTAGGACCATATGCACCAGATACCATGGCACTGTAGTCGTACCACATTGTTGTTATATAGCTGTACATTCTCTTCAGAATGTCAATGGATAATTTTGTTGTCAACAAAGTATTTGGAAAATAAAGTATCATTCCTATTATAAATATTATTTGAAGCATCAGGACTTGGTTTACAAAACTGGTAATATGAAATTTGGAATTAAATTAAAATACTTGGTAATATTCATCATGTCCAAGTGCAGCTGATTGTTGTAAAGCATTCTTATGTATTTATCATGTAGTACTAGTGCATAATTTAGGATACATGTATTAAAAGTTGTAACGAATGTTACAAACCAAGCCAAGAACATTAGAATATTTGCCATATGACTCCATACTCAATACAGAAAGTAGTGTAGCTTAGATTAGGTTAGATTAAGGCTTGCTGGATGATCTGATACTACAATGGATTGGTGAGGTCTACATCTCATTTGGTATATCACAATAATGCTGTGGTGTGGTAACCATGGTGATGTAGTGGTGCCTTATGGGTATTTCAGAATGACCATTAAATACAAGAACTAATGTTTATTTGCTTTGGGAGCACACACAACTTTTTCTATTGGTGAACATTTGCTTCAAGATCATAAAATATTGTGTTTTGCGAAACAAATCACCATTTGCACCATTCCGCGGTTTGGGACAAAGGTATGTAACCAACACTGTGTCCTATCTCTTGTACATGATGCAAGTCACAGAGTATTTAATATCATATGCTTGGCATGATATCAGAATTCTTATGACTTGTTTAATGTACAAGAGAGAGAGAGAGGAAAAAGTGTTGGGTATTCTCATTACCTACCTTTGTCCCATAACCATTGAATGACCCATTTGGCATTTGCTCAGGTAGAGCTTTTCAAACACTAAACATTTACTGTATGATACTGCAAAGAAAAACAATAGAAGTTGTGTCTTCTCCCATCATTCCTTCCATAATTCGATTTCATATTCCACCATGAGTTGAAAGTGATAGTATCATGCAAAATGAGCTTAAATGTAGCCAAATTAAACTATTCATTTAAAAGTTGGTTTGATTTCGTTTGTAGAACACAATGACTGTTCAAATCCCATAAACTACTTAATTGTTGTTAAGAAGTTTCAAACAAATAGGGTGTTAGTAATGTGTCAATATATCATTTTGCAGAGGGAAGAAAAAGATCAGCAAATACTAGAACTTTCTGAGAAAAAGTTTCTTAATTGATCTAAAAAGTAGAGAGCCAGAGGGCAGTATATTATTGATTAATTAACGGTGATTGCATTTATCAGAATGGTCAACTGCATATCTGTCAATACACGCTTTTTCAATGGGAAATGAACTTTGCTGCTTGGATGATGTCACAATGAGGTTAGCATTTATTCCGTATTGAAAAGCGTGTACTGATGGATATGCAGTCAACCGGCCTCTTATTCAACCTTATTAGTGAGCTATAGAGGGCAGCATACAGGATTAGTTAACAAGATTGTTCATGTGCAACATCATTTTCACAACAGACAAATAGCAATTTGTCACTCTGCAGATTCACAAAAATGTATAGAAGTCAAAATGCCATATGGTTGACTTGCATTTAACTCATTTTGCTAGATCTTATCACATAATGTAGATTTATACTAGCTAATGTGAACAAAAATCTTTTGATTATAACATGTTCAACTCCCAACAACTATACCTTTTTTTTCCTTAAAAACTTTTTTTTTCTTATGCCATGGCATTTCATAATCTTCTTGGTTGATTCACACTCCTACATATGAAGAGCTTATTTCCAAACCGTGTTAAGTCCACCCACCTTCAAAATTGAGATTTTGATGAAAATGGGTAGTGAGTAACTAGGGCTATCCAGCAATGTGTGTTTTTTTTTTTCCCAAAATTAGTCAAGTCCCGACATATTGACACACAAAGTATCGATTTTTTTCCAACACGGGTTAAGTCCAATCCAGTTTTGTAGCAAACTGTGTTAAGTCCACGAACACTGCCCTTGTGGGCAGCTTGTAGCAAGTAGCACGGCATAGGGCTTCCAATAGTTTATCGCCAAAATTCTGCATGATTGATAACACTGCCTTGCTTTGCGTCTTCGTTCTTGTTTGGTCCTGAGAATTTGGTCTGCATAAAAAGTTGTTTTTTTGGGTGTTTTTTTAAATATTAGTAGGCCTAGTTTGTATGGGATTTCTTAAATATTTGATAGATACCTCCAGGAAGACATGAACAGGGTGGGAAGGGGGAGAGGGAGAGGTTGTTATGGTAGAATTAATGTTAGAGGATGGTGGTAGAGTTAGTTTTTGATATCATTATTTTGTATGATTATCAAAATGTACTACTAAATTCAAGGTATTACTTTTAAAGTTAAAGGTGTAAAAAACTTACGACTGTCAATATGAGATTAGGGTGGCAGCATGGGGGAGGGGAAAATTGTGATAATGTGATAAAACAAGTGGATATTTCAGGTCATCACTTATTGTTAGTGAAATGATGTTTATTCAATTCTAAGAAATGCAATACAACTAAGTTTTGAATTTTGAACGATTTTAAACGTCAAATTTTGGTAAAAAAATGGACGGGAGGAGGGGGTTCAAGATGCAAGGTGTTTTGTGGCAAAATTGTGTTTTATAGTAGAGAGAATCACATTTTGTGTTTGTAATAAATTTGTTATCTTTTAAGACTAGTTTGAGAAAAATATGGCTAGTTCTGTGTTACAGATACTGTGTTTTGTGTCAAAATGTGTTAAGTCCATGCCAGAAATTGCGTTTTGTGTCAAAAGCGTGTTAAGTCCATGCTATTTTTAAAACAAATTAATTCATTAAAAAAAATTAAAAGTCTCTAGATTTTAACTTAACATGTTTTTATGGTTCTATATATGTCACCTTCACTTCACTGTAATTTTATAGAAATCGAACTTTTTTTCATTGCCATAAAGAAAATTCCTGATTTTCTTCAAAGTGAATCTTGTGGACTTAACACGGTTTGGAAATAAGCTCTTCATATGTTCCAATAATAATTTACTATCAAGTTTTGATTGATTATATGAGTGTTCTGTAAAACAATATGATGTGATATTTTACCATTAAATTTAACATTTTTGAAGTTCACTACCTAATGATTTTAACACATGTGGTGTCTGTCCAAGGATGATAAAAGGCTTTTGTTTGTTTGTTTATTTGTTTGTTTGGTCTATGTGGAAATAAGTTGAAGTACTTGTGGAATAGGCTTACACCAACTATTTAATAACTCCAAGGATAAACCATGCATCAAATGTTTGTGCTGTACTATGCTATCTTGAAAGAATCTGTAATAAGAACGAGAGAAAATAAAGCCTTATATTTAAGCGATATTGGTAATTCAGAACAGAGTGCATTTTGGGTAATACATAGGTGATAGCAAATAATCGCAGCTCACACATCGCTTCAGTGACAGTGAATTTTGTTTGCTCTTGAGGTCTTTGTGGCACTTGCATATAACTAGCAAAGTATAGGGTGAGCTTGGCTAAAACTACCATGCCAGTGATGAAAATGGCAAGTAAAATCACATGAATTCCCAGCGAGTCGCAGTTCATTGCACAGTCCGTTAATGGAGGAGATTGAGTTATTTCTCCCACTTTCAGAATATTTCCCACAATGCACTTTGTTTTTGAATTATCAACATCGCCTATTCCTGGACAGACCTAAATGTCACTGTCATTTAATATAATGAGGGTTCAGAACCAGAAAGCCATAACTCCAGCTCTCACAAAATGAAGTATAAAGTTGGCTCTTTGCTTTGGTCTTCAAAAATCAATATTTCCTATTGAATTTTGTCATTATTAATGGATTGTATCTTCTATAGTGCCCTGGCGACTTTATGCTCATTTTGTGGGAGCAGGTGATTGTGAGTTGAGGCTTTGTGGCTCTCAACCCTTGATAGTTTATGTATTACCTATTCTAATTAAATGTTATTTGTTTTTGTGCATTTCAGGTGAAAGCATGTGCATTAGCCTTATATCCATTCAAAGCGCAAACAGCCAAGTAAGTGAATTCAAACAATGTCAATCAGAAATTTTGACCAACGTAAAAGGTGCGTCCATATCAGTGTGAATTGTGCATAATGACGAAAGCCAGATGAATATAAACTACTTATATAAACTTGTGACGCACCTTATAGTTTGATCAGCTCGTAATCGGCGGGCCTTTTAAAAATGTGGATTAAAATCGATATATTTTATTTTGAGAATTGTCTTGTTACATCACATCGAAGCATAACAAGTAATTAATTCAAGTCCTATACTTTATTTACTTTCTTTAACACGCACGTAATATGACCAGACAAGTCGACTATCTCACTCTTAACGTGGGCCTACTTTTCTGCGTAATGGTAAAAGCCTAACAATTCACTTCGATTACGAGCTGATCAAACTATATGTGTTTGACAGAGCTGGGGGTAATGACAAAGGCAATAATGGCTTGCACTGTCCCTCAATAATCATTGGGCTATTCCATTTGAAATCTATACACCCCTGTGGAAGACATGACCTTAATCTTCAATACACGGAGTGTGAAATTCAAATGGGGTTACCTAAGTGAGCAAATCCATTCAAAATCTACACCCCCTGTGTGGGAGATTATAGTTGTGTCTTCCATAGGGGGTGTATGGATTTCAACTGGATTAGCCCAATACAAAAGGGGGATGATCTTATCTGGGAATAGCCAGTATGCAGGAATCATGATTATACTGGGAAGTCTTGTTGACTTATGATATTTTCCTGATATTGGTGTAAATGCTGTTCCTTATGAATATTGGTATAGCACTTTCCTTATTGGTCAAAAGTTCTGGTATTAAAATTCTGTGGTCAGAATAGTATACCCTAGGTATTAACCTCATGAGAATTACCTGCCAATTGGCCAAAAAGAAGTTTTCATTATCAATTGGACCAATCAGCAACATTGTTAGAATAATTTCACCACACCAAAAAATTTGGGTGAATTTTTTTGCAAAGCTCCATTCTGATTGGTGATTAAAGTGAAGATATCATGTAATTGACCAATCAGTGGCAATGTTAGATCGGCAGGTAGTGCTCAGGGGGTTAATCATAGCTTTGCCTGATATATATCGCCTGTGTGGTATCCATTTCCAGGGTACCTCTTGTCGAGTAGCTATTTTATTCCTTTTTTAACCTAAATACTCGTCAACGCTGTATCTAATCTCAGTACAAATGTGGTGCCTATGGCTAGGGTACCATCATAGATAAAGCTACCAGTATGCTGTTCCTCTGTGGCGTAACTAGGGTTGGTAGCGTCCGGGGCAAGAAACAAAATTGGCACCCCTACCCCCACCCCACCCCACCCCAGAATATCTTAGATGCGGGGATGTGGGAATGGCATCGGCATTATGATATTAAAATAAATTGCAATCATGCAGTTTTGCTCATGCATGCCAAATGCCGATTTGGCGCCCCCCACCCTAGTGGTAGCGCCAGGGCATGTTGCCCCCCCCTGTCCCGCTAGTTACGCCACTGCTGTACCTCCTCTATTTTGCTCACCCTAGATACTCATCTACTGCATATCTTGGCAAAGCATTGATTGCATACAGAATGGAGAGCAGTGGTGGATAGAAACAGTACAACAGTACCTTAGCCATTTACTGTTTGTACAGTTTGTATTCACCAGTACTGTTCCATTCTGTATTTAATCATCAGTGCCTATGTGGTATGTACCCCAGCAGGGAAGTACCCCATGGCTAAGCTACCCCATTTGTACCATTTCTAGCACATCCCCAGATACTTGTCAATGATTTATCTAATCATCAGTGCATATGTGGTACCCATGGTCAGAGTGCCCCATGCTGAATTACTCAGTTGCACCACTTGCTATTTTACCACACCTCAAACACATTACTGCTGTTCCAATCTCCAGTGCCTAAGTGACAACTTTTAGTTATAGTACACCCACGGCTGTTTGATGTATATAGAATTGGCTTCATTATTAACTAAATGCAAACTATAGATGGCGCTATTTATCCTATATCATATTTCTTCATTTGCAAGGGTTAGGTAATTAATACCGCCATTAAAACAGCTGGAATAGGTGAAACAAGCAACAAGGAAATTTTATAAACATATTTTATCAAACAATAAAAGGAATTATTTGTATTAAAAGCTTGAAAGGGTAATTTCCAGTAACTAAATAGCGCCACCAATTTTATCATTAATAGATACATTTTATATTCGAAAAAGCTTTAAAAAATACTATAAAAGTGAATAATTTTGTAAAAGAGGAGAAATTAAAGTTGAGAACGACTCCAAAGCATCAGTATACATTAGCACGATATCACTTTTAGATGTTTAAGCCTAAAATTTGGTTATACATGATGTTTTGTTTAAAAAACTAATAAATGATCCCATCAAACAACCGTGCACCATGACTGAGTAACCCCATATATATTGCCAATTTTCCACTTATAGTCAACACAACACTCCTAATAATATGTCATCATTAATAGAATGCATGACCATCACAAGTTATGCCTTCAAATCATGTGTTTTTATAGCCTAATGCAGTCGCTTCTAGTTCCCAAGTACCCATGCCCCTATAGGGACAAATCCTTCCGACTTTCAAGCTGGGCAAGACATCTTTGAATGGCGAGTTCCTGACTACGTCTCAGCCCCAATATCATGGAGAATTTCCCCAAGTTCTGTCAAAGTCACAGAGAGGATCCCAGCTCATATTCCCAGACCCCATTGTTGAGTCACTGTCATAGCACTGTGCAAATTTCCAGCCGGTGAGAATGTTTTAACTGGTCAAGTGCCGTGTTAGTACCCTGGTACCCAGGGACTGGGGTTGCAAATGACAGGTACATTCATCTCGACCTTATCCTTCTCCACACGGGTGTTGACTGCAAAAGACAAGTTCAAAATTTTCTTTTAAAAATATCAAACTTGTACATTTTTTTCATGACTAATTTGGGAATCAGCATGAAAAAGCATTAAAATGGGTACAAACAGCTCCATTATTGGTTCAGTGGTTCTTAAAATAATTCTTGATCATTTGAGAAATTATCTCGAAATTTTTTATGTCAAAGCCTGTGGCCAGCATGCACAGCATTCCCATAATTTGTATTGGCAATCTTGAAAGATTGGTCATTATCAAGTGTCAAAAGTTTAAGGGACCTGTACTTGATAATTATGTGTGTGTGGTCTCAGAAGAATTTATAAGCTTATCCAAAATTTTGAAATATAATACCTCATTAAGAAAATTGCCTTGTACGTTGATAGCAGGCAACACATGGCCAGCTCTATTTTAAGTGTCTTTCAGGACAATGATAACAATTATTTTATGGACTGTTTTAATGGCAAGTGATTTTGTTGAAATTCAGTTAATTTGAAGTCCATTCCATCTCGGTGAGACGTCAATCCCATTCCATCAACATTAAGTCGCCAAATACGCCAATAAGCGGAACCCAAATACTGTTAACCCTAACACCCTTGGAGGGGGGTTGGAGGTACCCTATGTGTTACTGTTTTGTGGTATTTGGTGGGGTTAGGGATAATATGTTGAGTTAAATATTCCTGATCCCCCTGGTCCTGAAATTAGTTCAATAATTCAAGAGCCTAAAGAAAAGTATCATTTGTCAGGTTAAAGATATTTGGTGATTTTGAAATAATGTGTTATTGTTATATGTGATTAGTATTCTGCATTGTAGAACTTCATTCTACTTTTTTTTATGCCTGTGTTCACACCCATTCCATCTCACGATGATACAACATAACATTGAGTAAATGACCTTTAACGCTACTCTCCACTAGTGGAGTTGCATCTCTCGTACTTCCATTATTATACTTATTGCTTCTTCTAATTTGAGAAAATAAATGCATTTAATATTTCACTTGGTTAAGATGAAAACTAATGAAGGCAGTATTGTCTCTTGATAAGGTTTGGTGCTGCCAATCAGTACCTTGCCCTTTCAGTTTACTGAGCTTTCAATGGTTTTGAGGTAAGCTTAAAACCACAAATAATTTATAATTAATTTACTTCATTTTGTTCTCCTACCCCACAGAGAGTTAAGTTTTGCCAAAGGTGACACCATATATTTAAGACGAGACATTGATAAGAATTGGTATGAAGGCGAACATCATGGTAGCGTTGGTATCTTCCCTAAGGCATATGTTGAGGTAAGATTTGCCAAAAGTGACAACATTTATTTAGAATGAGATATTGACAAGAACTGGTATGAAGGTGAACTTTGTGGTAGCTAACATCATGGTAGGGTTGGTATCTTCCCCATGGCATATGATGAGCTATGTTTTGCCAAAAGTGACAGCATTTATTTGGAATGAGATATTGGTATTCAGGTGAACATCATGGCAGCATTAGCATCTCCCCCAAGGTCTATGAAGCAATATATGTGTTATTGGACGTTTGTGTTTGAAAATAGAATGAAATATATGTGGATCATGTTGAGATAATGTAAATACAAACCTGTCAATTTTGTGGCATATAAAGAAATAATTAAATGACAACAATTAAAGGCCCATTCAGTGATCCGGATGATGGTAAAAATCATAAAAATTCAGATTTTGGTACCTTTGTCATTGTCATAGATGTGCTAACATAGCCTGCGAGTGGTTCAGCCGAAAGCTGTGTATTTAAGACAAAATAAGACATTTGACATGAATCTGTAATTTAGATACTGACAGTATCAAAATTAGCTACATGTATTTGAATGGGGCTTCAACTTCGTCAGTACTGCTGTTTTCTTCGTTTTGTGCCAAATTTATCATTTCAAAAATACCAAATGACAATTTGAATAACTTATCCTTCACTTTTAAGCAATTTATAAACAATTTTAATTTTTTTACACTTGTGCTGGGATCACTGAATGGGTCTTTAACTGCTTTCCTGCTCAATTTTCTCATTAGTTTTCTGATCTTGCTTTGTCAGATCCTGTTACAACCAGAAGAAAATAATTACAAATTTGCTTGTTTCAAATGCTAATGCCAATTTGTTTTATTTGCATAAATTACAACAAAAGTGTCCAAAAATTAGGGCTGTTGTTGACATGACTATTGTCGGTAATGTTGTACAATGTTGTCGACAAAGCAATTTTAATGATGTAAATTCTACTCGACAACAGCCCTACAAAAAACTTACAGATATTGACTTTATGTGACAGTGGTTCATTATTTAATGATTGCACAAAGCATCAATGGTCAATGAAATACGCGGATGTAGGGTTTCTCTACCAGAAGTCAATTTGTGCTGAAATTCCTTCCCACAGTGCAATAGGCGTATTGCATAACAAAGAATATTGATTAACCTCCGAACTGTATCTATTGTTATGCAAAATGCTTAGTACATTGTGAGAAGGAATTTCGGCACAAACTGACTTCCGGTAGAGAAACCCTAAATCCGCATATTAATGCCATAACTTAGTATTTTGTGGTCAGAAAAGCAATTTGAAGTATGTGGATATCAATCAAGTTCTAATAGCTCAAAATATCAGCCTCTTCCTCTTAAATCATATCAAATACTGTTAATCAAGCTTACCGTCAAACCTATATACATTCTCTACTATTAACAGGTTGTAACGTCGATAGAAGAAGCACGAGAAGCCATGTTGTCAGCACCTAGTACCGAAGGCAAGGCAAGGGCCAAATATAAATTTAAAGGAGAAACACAACTGGAAATGTCATTTAATAAAGTAAGTAGAATCTTGGTAAAATGAAAGTTTTAAACAGTTCTCTCAACAAAATAGTGACTTACTTTTATATTAAATTACTAAATCCGTGGGGCTTTATCAGAATTGTGACAGGAGCGGTAAAGCTAATCATGTGACTTGATGATCGGTTTATAGACAGGAGGGCAGGTAGTGTCGTCCCTTGTCTTGGTTGAGGTCGGGATCCATTGCTGCAATGTAGTAAGCCTCCTTAATGCAAAAATTGTAGCTATCTGGAATCTTTGTTCAAAATTTTGACATTAGACTCATCAAGCTTGTGTCCTTCTGATTTGAGGTGAGTTCCAACTGGAGAGGGCTCCCTCTTGTGCTCAGTGAGTTGTTTGCCTTCTGGGCTTTCAGTTTCTCCAATGTGCTGCACTTGATACCGTAAATAACACAGGAACGATCAAATTTTTTTGGTTATCCTTAGGTAGAATCTTATTTGGTGTATTTTGCTTCCACAAGTGAAGAGTACAAAAGGCTGCTTGCTGTGTGTTCTGTAACTAATATGTGTTCATCCATGAATGGACTGTAATATTGACAGGGCTTATTTTGCGATATGGCCCATTGAACATATCAAAAAACAAAGGGAAAAAGCTGATTTTGAGGATGATTTGTCTGTTCAATATCTCACAAAGTGAAAACACTGACATTATAACACATTTGTGGTGGACAATCACATATTGTAATTCATCTTTTATTTGGGATATCTTTTATTATGATATTTCTTTGTATCAAATTATCAATATTAAGTTAAAAAATTAACACAAGGCAGTGATGGCGCATATCGCTTTCTGCATCTGAATTCTTCCAAATCTGCTCAATGTCAGAGGTGGGTAAGTGCAATAGCTGCTCTGTGAACATTTGGCAATTTACACACAGTATATTGTAATCATTTACACATGGCAGCTACTGTAACTAACACATGGCAGCTATTGCACTTACCCACTTCTGGCACTGAGCAGTCAAAGTCAGTAATGTTCAATAAATTGGAAAAAGAGAATTGAACTTTGTTGTGTACATGTGCACAAGGCAACAAAATCTGCCAAACTGGATTGTTATACATGGTGATCAAAGCATATCACAATAATTGGTATCTATAAATCCTGCAGAATTGTAGAATTGCTTCTTGTATGCTGTGCAACCAAATTCAAAGAGAAATTGTAATCTTAGTTTTGTATGGCTTCATAACTCAATTACCAGTCGACCGCCGGAATCCTAGCAGAACCGGCATTTTAACCACATTCTATTGTTGCAGCCAATAGAAATCAGGCCCAGTGCTTCTGTCAGAACACCTGCTGGTTGATGTGCAGTCGGGGTTTCAACCCGTCCCTTAAACGTGTAGGTGAAAATTGGAAATCTTGGATCTCTGAATGTTTTTGCAACTTTTGAATGTAATTTAACATTTGGAACCCTAAAGTATTGTGAAGATGATAAAGTTATGATGGCGCTACATGAAAAATACTAAATGTTTATATCAGGCTTCAGTGCCACAGTGGTTGGGACTCAATTTCTTAATGATTGACTGAGATCTTGGCTCGTGAGTTTAATCAATCCTGGTTAATTTGTAATTTTTTGACAGAATAGTATGTTTTATGTTATTAATCAGCTTAAAATAACACCATGTATTTTGTGTTCCTTTCATTTTCAGGGCGATATAATTGATTTAGTGCGCAAGATAGATAACAATTGGTGGGATGCTAAACTAGGAAGTAGAAAAGGAATTGTACCGTCATCATATGTAGATGTCATTAGAGAACCCACAGGTAAGGAGTGACCTTGTAACCTATGACCTCGTGTCATATTATCAGACTATCAACCATGTGATGTGATCAAGGAAAATCAGTTGGAAGTCAGAAATATTGATTTTGAGATTTAGTCAAACGAAGGAAATAATTTCTTCTATTGTTTTGGAATCACTTCAACTGCTCGTATCTTATAAACAATTTGACCAATTTCAATGGGGTTTTCTGCAAAATATAGCTTTGCAAATGCTTTATACATGAAAGTAGGAAAATGAAAATTGACTTTGCCCGACTTCAGACTGATTTTGCTTAATCACACCACCTATGAGTTGAGTGAAGTGGACAAATTGTACCTCCCTAAAATGTATTTCCTGTCAATCATGCCACTGCTTTTCCATGTTACAATAAAGTGCTTAAGATTTCACCGTTTTACCATTTTGTACCAACAAGTTCCTCTACAACCAAACAACCAATAGGCATATTTAATTCATGGGCTACTCTTCAAAATAAATGTGCCTACTGTATTCAGCTATATTTCACTCTGGTATGTGTATGATATGCAACAAGATTCCCCCTAAGAATTTTTAAAATAACTTTGTTGTTCACAAAATTATGCAATAATACAAATTATTGGTAGTCTACAGAATTGGCATGATTAAGTGTCACTGTGAACATTCTTCCATTACTGTCATGCACCCTTTTGCACACAACATCTTTGAATTAATCTTACACACTATTGCTTTTGGCCCTTTGCTCTACTATATGATGATAATCGTGTGTGTACCTGAATAGAACATCCAAAACACTTGATACTTAAAATATTATTCTCAATATGGAATATGTCAGCTATTATTTGGATCAAATGACATGTGTATGCCAAAGTAAAGTGAAAATAAAAGTGTCGCATGAACTGGACCACAATGACATCACGCATTAAGGTGGTACTCCCGGGGGGATCACTCATAAATGAAAGTTGTAAGCATCCGCGTGAAAGAAAACGCGGATTTAGGGTTGTTTTGAAAAGCAAAAGCGAGGATCCATGTGGATCCGCGATTAGGGTCTCAAAACACTCATTTTACTAAAAGAAGGGGTGTTTTTTTAAGTAGTTTTTCTAAAATTACCCAATTAACGGACATTTGTGGTGACATATTTATCAAGTTATTCAGCACAAAAGAGTGGTTTCTGAGCAATTTTACCAACCAAAAAAAAAAAAATCGGAGCCGACTTCAACAGCGCCAATTTTAAGCTTACCGATATCATCACTGTCACTGAATGGCACTCTACCGACACACGCAATGAATAAGGGCAAATTTCAAACCAATTCCTCACTTACGGTGTTTTTGTATTGTCTGTCCTTGTTTAGGGGTAAATTTCAAACAAATTCCTCGCTTAGGGTATTTTTATTTGAGTAAAATCCTTGTTTAGGGTTAGTTTGACAAATTTTCGACATCCTAGCTTAGGGTCATTTTGGAAAGTCAATTCATGCGGATGCTTACAACTTTTATACATGAGTGGCCCCGGGGTGGTACTACACCCCCTGATAAATTTTGTGACTAATTTTGCATTTTTCTCACAAAATAACTACACACTGGTAACAAAAGTTATGTATACTATAGGGCAAGGAATCCAATTACTTCACTGAAATTTCAGTGATTCAAGACAAGTGGTTCATTATAAGAAATGAGGTACATTCTAGTGGTACCTCTTTTCTTATCATAAATAACATACCGCTTGTCTTGAGTCACTGAAAATTTCATTGCAGAGTGCTAATCTCTCTTGCATTAACATTGGAACCTCAATAAATGAAAAAACAAAGTTTTACTCTTGTATATTTGTTTACAAATGAACACTGAATCACAATCCTGTATTTCACAAGTCTCCCATTGAAGCAGATAATCCCTCTGTATGAAACCCCCAATTAATCAGTGTTTCATGCAGGTCTGCTTCCGACATTGCTTTGCTCAGCATTGTATTGTGCAGGGGAAGGTGGAAGCAATTGATATTGAACACATTGAAAGTGTGACCGGGAGTGTGCCAATATCATATTCCTCAGTCTGTTCCTGCTGGTTCCTCTTTGTAATTGTTGTCATGTTATACCTTTACTCAAGGATCCTTTACCTTTCCAATTACATGCCTTATGCCATCAGTGCCAAGGCAAAGGTGAAAGTGTGCTCTATATCATCTGATGGCAGACACTCCAGGTTGTTCACATCTGACATTTACTAACCAATCATTACAATAGTCAGTGATGTTTAGATGAGTCACAATACTTTGATCAGCTCGTAATCGGCAGGCCTTACAACATCGCGGATTAATAACAAAATATTTTATTTTGAGAATTTTCGTGTCACACCTCTCCAGAAGCATCACAAAATATTAATGCAAGTCTTATAATTTATCTACTTTCTTTAACACACAAAATAAAGACCGGACAGGTCAACTAATAACATGGGTCTACTTTTCGGCGTAGTGGTAAAAGCCTAACAATCCCGCCTATTACGAGCTGATCAAAGTATACATAATGACATGATAGCACACATGGGTTCTTCACATCTGACACTTGTATAGTAACCAGTCACAGTCAATGCTATTAAGATGGTTCAATGCTTGCATGTGAGCATTTCCTATCACTCAGACACTCACCTCACTATGAGCTACAGTCTCATCTCCAGTAGTAAAATTCTGTAACCTCATAGGTCAAAGGTCAAAGGTTGACCTCAAGTTTTGGAGGATGAGTTTTTGTACTCAACACATAGAAAGGTCATAGTGTTAATGTAGAAATCTATGGAGGTTAAGGGACTGTGCACCTTAGAGATGGACATGTTTGAGATCCTAGTGCTTGTTTCCTAAAAAAACGATGAAATATTTGAAAACTAAAATAATTCTTATATTCAACATATTAATACTTCCTAGTTGACTGCCACAAAAATGGTGTGTTGATGGCTTACACATTTATCTATTAAACTATGCTCAAGATTCTTCTTCCCAGCAAAGGTCATAAATACATTTATAAAATGTTTCATATGAAAAAACATATTATATTTCTAAAATGTTGGCAAAATGTTTTATATGAAAAAACATTAAAACAATATTTCTAAAATGTTGGCAAAATATATTGCAAAATATTTTTGTCAAACCATTTCTTCATTTCTTCCATTTTGTTTTTAAGTAAGATTATATTTGTCCTCAAGTTTTCACAAATGATATATGAATGTTATTTATGAATGTAAACATTTTAGAAATGTAACCCAACATATAAAAGTTTTGTGTAAAATATGTTGTGTCTGCTGGGTTTGTCTGCAGCAACACCTCAGCAGCTCTCAAAGCAAAAGAGCATATGATGTGATGATTGTAACAAAAAACAAGTTCCAATTATGTAACTTACCACATTCAGTGCCAATTTTAAGGTAACTTGAATTTGTCTGCGGTCAGTGAACTACAAAGCTATAATAGTCTACCATAAGTTTTTGGCAGTTCCATCAAGTGCACTGGAAACGTGTAAACATTTGAGGCAAATTACCAACACTCGCAGACAGACAGACGGATAAACACACATCTGCGGAATCATGTTTATGCTGCCCTCAATAACTTTGTATGGCACAGCATTTTTTGGAGCTTGACAAAATATTCACCTTACTCTATAACTGTGTCTCACCCCCTCTATTGTCAATACATCAGTTAACCTATTCTGGTAGATACTTGACATTCTTGGAATGCCAACCATAGTTTGTTAGAGAACAACCTATAGCTACATAATATGGATGTAGTTTACTGCTTGTACTAACCATGGCTTGACATTTAGTTTGCCCTGCAAGATAAGTCAACAGGGATCTTCTTCGATGTTTTCGTCAAGCTCTCTTAACTTTGTTTAATTTTGTTTTCTACCATGCAATGGGAGACCACTGATCTTTGATGTCATTTGTAAAATAAATTCAACTTATATTAGCATTTAATAATGAAATCAAGCTGTTGCAAGTAAAAAATGGTCAAAAGATTTATTTGAATATTACAAACATTTTACTTGTAACATTTGACTCATATTATTTGCAGTGGCGGCACCAGGAATTTGTATTTGGGGAGTGCAAAGTGAATTTCAGGGGTGGTGCAAAATCTACCAATTTTCAAAATTGCCCCCAAAAAGTGGAAATTTTATAATTTTGGGTTTTTTACTGCAGGAGAAAGAAAAATATTTTGGTGGAAAAATCCCCCCTGGTGGTATTTACGGTATTCAGTGATGAAATTTTAAGTACATATCATAACATATCTGAGCCTAATTTCCATTCCTTGGCGTGCCCAGTATTACAATTTCGGTAACCACAAATGGGTTGTTTTTTCACGATTTTGTCGGAAATGCATGGATTTGGAGCATCAAATTTTAGGTAATGAGAGAAATATTATATATATTATATGATATGATACCAAAAACTCATCAACAATGAGAAAAATGGGGGGGGGGATTATGATGCTGTTGATAGGGTTACGGACCTTTAAGAGAAAGATTCTTAGTCTCAAAAGCCTTTCAGCTGTGACACACATTGTGAAATAGCCATTAGCTGGACATTGACAAGTGAGAATAAATTATTCCTAGAATTCAGGACTAGGATAATGAGATACAGATGAAGTTGCCATTAATTGTCTATTCATGTCCAATACTGTGCTTTTCAATTTAATTGTTGTCAGCAATGAACAAATCTCAACTTAGTCCCAACTTATTGTGAAGGATGTTCAGCACATGATAGACAATTATTAAGGCAATAAACCAACAGTTCGATATTGTCTTATAAACAAAAATCCTTTCGTTAAGGGGTGAGAGAGGTCAAAAAGTCCGATCACAAAAACTAGTAAAAATATTGGTCACAGTTGATCTTTTAGGGTTGAAATTTTCAATGATACTTGTGTTACAGGAATTGGAGGGGTCAGTCTCCTAATGAAAGCATTTTTGTTTATAGGACTTCATTGAACGTTTGGTCCCAAAATGAAATCAGTAACAGCAAATACATAAAACATACTATTGTGCTCAAACATTGGGACAAAGTTTGCTTTTTCTAATTACTTTGTGTTGAAAATAGCATAGGTGGGAACAGAGTTGGCGCAGCGGTAGTTCCCTCGCCTTGCAGCACTTAGGTCCCAGGTTCAAGCCCCGGCCGTGCCCAAGGCCTGTGTGTGCACTTGGTTTGTCCCGATCCATGCTCGCTCTCGCAGGTTTTCTCCGGGATCTCCGGTTTCCTCCTGCTTTCAAAATCGGTGATTAGTTGTTTGGTTATCAAAAACTTCCTTCACCCAATGGAATTTGGGGAGCTGCAGAAAATGGGTGGGTGTTACAATCTAAGTGCGGATAGGTTTGCACCAGGTTCGGCTGCAACCAGCCTAGTTGATGCGATATGATTGTGATGATTCACCACGCAGCGAAATTACAGCGCTTTGAATCCTCTTGAAAATTGCGCTATATAAAATCCGAAATTTATTTATTATTATTATTATTTAACATGAAATACCATAGGTCTGCAAACAACTCTGAAAATTGAATTAGGGTAAATCTGAGTAAGCCAATACTATTATTGTGTCCATGGATGCATCTATCACATGCATGTAAGCAATACACATTGGTTTGTTACAATTGCCATATTGTGCCATCTGATGATGCTTATATCACAAACATTCTCATCTATCCAGGCACGATTCTTTAACCCTAAAATGTTTGTATATACATTAAATGACCTTTGATTGGATTGAGCATAAAACTCATACTCAAGAACTTCAGGTCAAATTTTGAACTTGATTGTTAAATGGGGTAGAATGAACCATGCCGCTAGAAATGAGGCTATTATGACTCCTAGTGAGATGATGGTAAAACCCTTGCCATGCTGATATTGTGTGCACAGGAAAATATACAAAATGCTTGATCTGATATTTTCATAACAATTAGCTTAAAAATAAAATGCATTAAGATTGGTACCAACATGCCTAGTATGTGTTCTATTCCTTGAGAGGAGACTTTACTTTTAATTTAGCAGGGAATTTTTGTGAAATAAGCAGCTGACTTTTGAAAATGAGACTTAAAAGGAGGAATTTAAGTATTTTGTACCAGCGAAATTTAGATGGTTGGAATTGGAAGGAAATGTTGCTCATATAAATGAAGTTTTATGTAAGATATACTAGAATATTTGAACTTATAACAAAGCAAAATTTATTCTGTGCATGGCTTCTGCAGGCAATGTTTTAAGGATGACCATTTAACAGTTAAATGTCATCAGCTAGTCAAGCTAGCTGGCCTACTAGGTGTTGAATGTCTGACATCATATTTATGAAAGAAGATTCTCGCCCAGGCTATCAGCAATAATTTGTTTTCAATGTTTTGATAGGAGAGTGTTGGTTTGGTCACTTAACACAGGGCAGGTAGTGAAAACATTTTTTTAGAAGTTAGGTGTCCACCATGTCACTGTGGAAGCGATGGCTGAGATTCAGAATGTGCTTAGTAGTATTGGGTGGTACCCAATACCCCGGCCCAATACTCCAATCAGTGGAATTGGTATCACAAGCTTGAAACATAGTTTTATGGTATATTCCCTAGTATGATACTTTCATCATAATTTTATTGATTTTGATGTAAAATCAAACAGTTTTTGCAAAATTAGTCAGTTTGTAATCTGATCAAAGACGTTCAACCTAAATACTTTCACATATTTGTGAAGATCACAACTTAAAACTTTGGCGTTACTTTTCAATATTTTTTGGTCTGCTATAGTTGGGATACTTTTTTTGGCAGCAGTATTCCAGAGTATTGCCTCTGTACTGTACAGAGCATCATCCCTGAGCTAAATGATGCTAAGTGGTGTATGGGGTACCTTGGCCCACCATGGTCAGCTACTTTACGTAAAGCAAAATTTTGTAATTTTATTATATAAATTTGTTTAGTTTTAAAGTTCAACAATCCAAATTAAGACAATTTGATATCAATATTAAACAAATTGAATTAAATTATTGTCTCTGTAGTAGGCTGTAATTTAGTACTCCTACGCAAATCATATAGGTGGAGTAAGGGCAGGGTTAAGTCATACCAGAGCAGTACTCACGTGCCAAAATGCCAAAATCTGTTTCCTTTGCGTTTCCACTGAAATAACTTGTTGTGAGGAGTTTGTCACTCCTAACACACAAGGAGTCTGTTTTACCTTCTCAGGACTATTTGTTGTCGAAGTGATAGATAAATACAGTTTTTGAACAGATCGCCCTGCACTACAATGTTCACGTGGTACCTATGCATTGAACCATAGATCTCAAAGAAATGCTAATCACTCGCACCTGTAAGATTAGTATCTTTGAAAAGAGCGGTATTGTATTCAATCTATGATTGCAGACATGCACAGGTGATGAGTGCATCCTGCTTGTAGTGTAGGGCAATCTATTCAAAAATTGTATTAATCTATTGCTATGGTAGTTAATCCGATTATTACATAACTTTGATGGTGAGTATTATGCCAATACCCATTTATACACCTGGGTGGAGAGAGACAAGAGAGGTTATGTTCCTATAAGGACCAAATTAAAGATTAGGATGTTGAAATATAACACATTTGTTTGAACATTTGGTCAGTTTTATGTGGAAAAATTAGGTCAGCAATTTTCTGGAAAACTTCAAAAGTATTTCAATATGAACAAATTTAATTTGTTTTAATCAAAAAGATAATTTACCAGTGACTTTTTCTTTGATTGATTCTTATAGCCTGTTCAGTAAATAAGCCCAATCGCCATTCTAACTTCCGGTTTTTGAGAGCAGTTTTGGGACACTTTGACCTCTGACATGTCGGGAAAATTTACGTAATTATTATTAATTTTCTTATTATTGTCACAATTTTGATCATTAAAAATACCAAATAATTAATTTATAAAACACTAATATTTTTAATGTTTGTTTTAAATATTGTAAAACATTTTAGATTATATTTTGTACGTACAAAAACCCAATATTTCTGAATTTTATGAAAGGTCAAAGGACAAAGTGTCCTAAAACTGCCAAAACTGTCCTACAATGCATTGCAAACTTCCAATGCCGATTGGGCTTATTAGCAAATTTTGGTTGATCCCTCATGTAATTATTTCGTGTAAACTAATCCTAACCCTAATCCTAACCCTAAACTAACCCTAATCCTAACCTTAACCTTAAACCTAATTTCGTGTAAAATTACATGAAGGAGTAACCCAAATTTTATATTTTATTTTGTTCTTCATTCCAAGATAAATCTGTAAGTGAAATGCCCATGCACCTAGCAACTAGAATTTGCATTCCATCAAAGCACTTATGTACTTTATGACGTAACACCCCCAACAGTCACAGCGTTAGAATTGGTTGTGACATTTTACACTTCAGGAATATTATATAGATGAAGTTTGACATCATGATTGCTTTACACTTCCCTTTCACCAAGGTATTAAAATAGTTTGGTGACATTTGCCCGCTGATTGTTATTCCACTCTTCTGATAGCAAAAATGTTAAAGCTATGTTATATCCTAATCACTGATACATATACTAGGTTTTATTTTATAGAGCATAGAATTCAGAGTCTGATGGCACCATCAAAAGATGAAAAGTGACCCGTAGCAAAAAGCTAATCAGTTAGATTGCACTAATATTGATAAATAACATAACAAGATAAAATGCCCAAGATCATTTGGACAAAGGTTGCATGAAAAATGGAATCATAAAAACATTTTTCTCCCTTTATAGTTATATGTATAGGAAAAAGACAGTTATATAATTTCCAGTCCTTGTCTGTCAAATTATCATATTATGTAAATGATAGTATAAGAAGTAGAATGATAATCGTTTCTCTGCTGAAACCATATCCTGACAAAAGATGTAAAGATACTGCAATAAGTTTGCAAATTGCACAAAAAAAAAAATTACAATTATCAATTTATTTTGCCCAGATGCGTATTTCAATATGGTGCACACTCAGGCATCCATTTTAGAGTGGTATGACTTTGCAATCATCAGGCAAGATTTGATGTTGAAAACCATGCAATACCTCCATGTCTTTTCTAGATAAGCTGTTACAACTGTCACGCATGGCCTCCTGGACCTAAACCTACCTACCGAGATACAAATGACATCCCGCACATTCAGCTGTTCCATACTGCTCTAGATACTGCTATAAGTTTTCCTTTTAACCCATTCTTTGTGTTAAAAATCCAAAATCTTATCACTCAAGTTTATCAAAGTTTTCCAGTTTAATAACAAAGTTTTAACTAATCCAAGATTAAAATTAAGCGAAACGTTTCACTTATGATATCTAATCAATCCTTTAACAAATAGCCAATTATTATGGTTTCCATGGAAACAGGCAGCCATTTTGAAAATTTATTTATGAATCCAGACAGCTGAAGACTCCTTACAGTTAATCTTCCTGCTCCCGCTGCGTTTTTGTAGTATAGATGTCAGATTGAAGCAGAATATGTGTGTCATATTTTGTGACATATTATTTGACACCCTCATGGAGGACCTACTACTAGGCTAAGTTTGTTCCCATTCCTGTATCCATGTAGGGTTCATCAAATTTTGGATTCTACTACCAAGTCAAACAATCCTCTATTATCAATATCATGACTGAAAATATATATGTTGTCAAAAACTATTGATTTGAAAAGTACAAAGTCCTATTTTCTGTGTTAAAATAATTGTACGACAAATAATAATTTTTTATCTGAGGCAGGTCAAATGTCGGGAGTATTATTTTCCAGTTTTATCCTAAAAACCGCAGTGTATTTCTTAATATGAATATACATTATATTTTTGTATTGTATAAGAAATGCCTCAAGGAAGTCAATAATTGCATTTATATTTCCATAGATCTTGCGGTTCTTGAGTTAATTCCAATACTATATCAGAACAAAAGTTTTGCGAGATTTTCCCCATCCCAAGAAAAATCATGCACAAGAGATGGCAACTGGCAATGACACCTATATATCAAGTCTTGGGATCTTCTTTATTAAATCCATATCATTCATCTTGTGTGTCAGCTTTATTTGTCTCAATATTTGTGTGCAAATACTGCTAAGTGACCTGCACTCAGTTCCTTAAATAGAAAAATGTACAAAAAACAAAGCCTAAAAACAGCAAGGAATATTAAAAGGGAAATAAGTAAAGATTGAATTCTGCTATAGGAGCATCAGCGTACTATTTTAGAGATGTTGTAGACATGTAGTTGAAATTGACGAGATGTAGGTCAGCAAAAGACCCCTACACCAGGATCTTATTCATGCTCATCTATCAGGAGTCACAGTTCCTTAACCCCAACATGTATGCATGCTCATAGAATGACCTTTAGAATGTGCTGGGTATACATCTCATACTCCAAAAACTTTTGGTCAAATTTTGAGCTATGTGTTTTAAATGAAGGTTATTGAATTCTGCCATTGGAAATTGTACTATTTTGGATGATATTATTCAATGTTGATGTTGTTATAAGTGGGATTTCAAAACCTGCAGAGATATGACAACATATGTTATATTATAAATAACATCTCTATTGAATCAAAAACCACACAATTATATATGACTACAGGGATCATACCACTATCTTAAAGCATAGACCACAGATCTTCTACATGTATATATAGATATTCTTTCAGTTATCGTGCATGATACTGAGCAATTGGAATACTGAGCAAAATTTGCCAAATCATCCTGCTAACTTAGTACCATTGTGACTTAACTGAGAGAAATGTGTGCAACGCATACAAAAATTCACCAAATTTATGCTAAAATGATCACCGTTTATGGTTTAAAACAGGGATGAATAGAAGATGAAAATTTAAAATGTTGGTCAATTTTGTCCCGGTATTTCAAGACAAAGGGAGCAACTTCACCCATGCCCCCAGTGGCATAGCATGGGTCATCACATGGGGGGGCACTGACCATGATTGGGGGGGGGACCGGATCTGATGGGGGGGGCACAAGCCATTTTTTGGCAATTTTTCTATGGGATTTTTACAAATTTCAGATCGATTGCCCCCCCCCGCCCCTATGACACTATGCCACTGTAATCTAAAATTTGAAATCAACTTTAATGTTTATTCAGCAGACATGCATTCAATTGAACTGACTGTTTACACCAGCAAAAGACACAAAATGTGATAGCAAATTAAATTTGATTGAATGATGCTCCTTGGTAAGCTCTACTCCTGGGCAACATTTGATAGCTACTAATTTTGAGGATGAAACTGAAATAATAATAATAATAAGAAGAAGAAATTTATTAAAAGCTCACTATTGCACACAAAGCGGCCTCTAGGCGCTGAATACATAATAGACATAATAATGAAAATAATACAGCATTTGTAAAAACTACCAAACTTATCGATATACAAAATATGAATTTAAAATATATGAAATTAAAAATTAAAATAAAAATAATATAGTGACTTAAACCACAGTTCCAGGATCTGTGCTTAAACTGACATAATGTTCTGAAATATACTTTTAGCTATTGCTTGTGTTTAAAATTTAAAATTACAATTATTTAAAAACTTGATCCTTAAAAGTGTTTGCATAATACTTATGGTAGCAAAAGTTTACTTTACCTCATAGTTGAATATCATGAAACAGTGTTCAACAAATTCCCAAGAAATTTTGAAGACTTAAATAAATACATGTTCATGTCCAGCTGTGGCCAGGCGTGAGTATTTTGAAGATAATAGACACACAAAGACGTCTGGCCACCTATGTATGAAACATTATCCAAGTGTAACATATTTTGTTAATCATGTGAGCTGCCTGTGATGTTGCCTACTGACTTCGATTAGGCTGAAAAAAAGATGTGTCATTTACGGATATGTGTTATTTGTTTGTACTTTGTCTTGGAATATATGGTCAAATTTGCCTTAAATCTGTAACAATTTTGTTCAATTAAGTTGAAAAGGTGGGAACTGTCCACTGTCCGAGGGGTCATTAGTCTGAAAAGGGGATTTAGAGTTAAGGATAAAGTTATAGTTAGGGTTAGCATTAGGGTTAGGGTGGGGTTAGGGTCAGAGTTAGGATTAGAGTCAGGATTATGTTTAGGGTTAGTGTTAGGGTAGGAATTAGGCTTAGGTTCAGTGGCGGCGCCACGGGGGGAACAGTTAGAACTGTTTCTCCCAGTAAAAACCCAACATTTCGAAAATTTGTTGATTTTGCCCCACCCACCCCTGAATTTCAATTTGCCCCCTCAATGCCCCCCTCTCCGGAAAAAAAATTCCTGGCGCCGCCCTGCTTAGGTTAGGTTAGAATGAAGTTTAGGATAAGGGTTTGGTTTATTAACCTGTAACCAAAAAAAGTAATTAAGAAAACTTCTCTTTAGAAATATATTATTATCAGTTCGGCAATACTGGTTTGCTTATCAATCAACTAAATATATCAAGCAAACGATTGGTGATAAATTTTACTCTGAAATTCTGGCATGATAATATCACTTTTTGTGGATTGTTTAATTAAAAGAAATGGACCCGCAATCAAATTGCTCTCCATAAATAAAATGAATCTGGAAACAAACTTGTTATTTGTCCACCTGACAATAACAGCATATCTTTCCATGACATTTGCCGCAATTTGGAATTGGACTCTTTCAAGTAGGTCGCAAGTGTGTTTTTTAGCAACTAGTAATTGCACCAGTAATTGCAAGTAATTATACTTGATAATTTGAAGCTGTGATTGTAGCTATTCTGAACATTTCATACAGGTTATATGAGGTAACCTTTAGATCAGGCTAGGGGTGGGCAATGTCTGGATTGCTATCAATTTATGGGTGGGCATTGTCTGGTGCATATAACTTTAAGTCAAGAGTAAGTGTAACAATATACAGTCATTCAAGTAAAGTGCAAACTAATATGGAACATTTTGGCAGTGTTTAATCTTAAGTTATTCCCATCAGGATATGATCTACAGTGGTCCAGGAATAATACAAAATGACGGTAGTATAAACCAGGGTTATAAATAGGCAGCCCACAAGCCATATCCAGCCTGTGAACCATAGTGGTTCAAAGCAGCTCTGAAATGTACAGTAAACATAGCAAACCAAGGTGTATTTGGCCCTCAAACACAAATCTTTGAAATGTGTTTGGCCCTCTTGAGGCCCTCAAGCAAAATTGAGAACCTCTGGTATAAACAGTAGAAGCAGCCAAAGCAGGGCCCATTTAACCATGGGTTCTCACTTCTCAAGGTGCTTGAGCACCCACACTTTTATTTACTACCAGCGCATATGTTGCCAATACATACCACTCCTTCGGTCATGTTATGGTATGACCCTTTGTTATGTAGATCACCGTCCCGTACGCCGTGTACATACGGTGTGTTATGAACATCGTGTATGCGTTCGACTAATAATTCCATCGTAATAATAAAACACCGGTTCTATCGTTTTATTCAAAATCGGCAGATTTTGACAAAACTACAGCACCTAGAGTCTTGATTTTTGCAGGGTATATTGGTTTAATGAAGTACAATATAATCGTCTAAAAAATGAATTTTTAAAAATCGGTGAGGGCGTCCTCCTCTGCAAATGTTATAATATGGCTTTAATGTGTAAAGATCCTGAGGTGGATCTATTTGACCTCCTCTATTCACTTTCTTTATATTCTATTTTGACATGATTTGGAACTTAAAATTGATGTTGAAGTATTTTTCTAAATTTGCTCCATCTATTTTTATCATTACAGCAATTACATCTCCTGCCTCCAAGAGCCCCCCCCTACACTCCCCACCCGTCAACTCCACCCCCACACACAGCCGAATAGGAGGAGGGGGCAGTATGAGCCAGGATCCCTACCAGTACCCATCACTCATGGGCTCACCATCTATTAATGCTAGTAACCAGTACCCTTCAATGATGGGTTCACCGTCTATTAATGCTAGTAACCAGTACGGCTCACCATCTATTAATGCTAGTAATAAACCAAGATCGACGTGGGACAAAGACTCGTATTCAATATCAGCTGTACCTGATGCAAGGATAACACCCACAAAGGTAGGCCTGGTTTGTTTGCTTGTTTGTTTGTTTATTTGTTTGTTTGTTTGTTTCAGCAGCAAGTAATTTTACCCAGTATGAGGGGTGTCAAAAGTGACAAAAGTGCTACTCACCCTCGTCCAACCACCTCTGAAATGCACCCTAAATGGCATATCGCAGACAATCAATATTGTACCCCTAATTGGTGTAATACTTCAAAGATACCTTAATAACAAGAGTTTATACACACCTAAAAAATATTTTGTGAATTTGATGGATTTTAAGGCTTTCTAGTGTAAAAATTTTAATACTTTCTGTTGTAAAGTAAATTTCCTAATTGTTCAAGAGTTTTCAGGTATACCATGGTGATCATCAAGCCGTCTACATGGTCGATCACCACTTGGTCAATCGTCTTCTTGTCATGATTGTTGATCAGCCAATCTGCATGATCGTTTATCACTTCTGCATTCATGATCATCTCCATGAGATTACCTGCCGATTGGCCAAAATGAATATTGTTTCCCATTTTGAACCAATCAAGGAGGGTATTAATAAGATCATCTGCAAATGCAAGTTTGACCAGTTTAAAGCCTGCTTATAATTGGCAATTGAAATGAGCATTTCAAGTTATCAACCAATCAGAAATGCTGTTAGATGACCAGTAGTGTCCAAGGGGTAAACAAATGGCACATAACTCTGAACAATTTGAAAATATACTTCATCAATCATTGATTTTATCTGTGTAAATATGGTATGTTTTGGATGGAAAATTAAACTCATTCTGGTTTCTATTATTTGTGTTAATATTGTTCTCTATCAAACCTTTTCAGCAACTACCAACGCAATCAGCAGGTCCAGGGTCTCAATCAGCGCCTGTACATATTGTGGATCCAAGAGGCTTAATGCAGCAATTACAAGACAAGTAAGTACTCTCATTGTAGTTACACTGTTCATTATCTTCCATTCATCAGTATGTTAAGTTTCAATTTGCCTCGGGGTTTAGGCATGAGATTTGGTCAATTACAACATCATCTCCATAGACAAAGTTTATTGACCTTCATTTACAAGACCAATGTTTGATCAGCATTCTGATGACAGGGCAGATGGGAAATAGGAAGGGGAATGACCAGGGCCGTAGTAAGGTTGACAAATGTGGGGCAGCCATCACAAATGTGGGGCAGCCAAATAACAAATATATGCCTAAATTGAAATAAAGATATAAAGAAAAACATAACAAATTTCTCAAAAAGTGGGGAGGCCATGGCATCCCCGGCCGCCCCGCTTGCTACGGCCCTGGTAGCTTTGACATTGAATGTAAGAATATGCTCCAAACAAGTAACATTTCTTATCAATTTTAAACATGGGTGGATGATTTCTATTCCAAAAAAGATGAGTAACAAGTGCAGAGGGAAGGGAGATTTTTGGTGGGGGAAGTCCCCCTCATAGATAAAAGTTTCAATCCAAAATTATACTGATTCTATAACTCCCTTTCCATTTATCGTACTACTAATAAGGCTATATCTGTGTGTCTTGTGTCCAGGGCTCACACCACTAAATAAAGTCCCATTGAAATGCATGTAAATATACATGAAAGTAATCCCCGGCACTTGGGGAGTATGAAACCATACAGGTCATCTGAGGTCAAAGGACAAGACAAATTAAAAGTTGCTCTGACCAGGCTGTAACTTGCATAAAATGATCCCTGAAACTTGGGGAGTATGAAACCGTAAAGGTCATCCGAGATCAAAGGTCAGGTCAAATTTCAAGTTGCTCCGACCGAACTGTAACTTGCGGAAAATGATCCCTGACATTTGGGGAGTATAAAACTGCAAAGGTCATCCAAGGTCAAAGGTCAGGTGTTAAAGTTGCTCCAATCTGCATCAAGTCAAAAGGTCATAGCTCCAAAACACCAACACGCCCCAGCTAGATTTGTGGTCTATGACCGTAACTTGCATCTAGTTATTTATAGATACAGAGCAGTATTATTCTGATTCCATACCTCCCTTTGCATTTATCATTTATAGATACAGAGCGGTATACCCCTACTTGCCAATGAACGATGATGAATTAGAATTGGAGGAGGGTGATATTGTATTAGTAATGGAAAGATGTGATGATGGATGGTTCGTGGGTACCTCAACAAGAACGCATATGTTTGGAACTTTCCCTGGAAATTACGTGGAAAAAATGTGTAAGTATTAGTCATAAAAATTTTGCATCTTGTTTATGGTGTTGACACCTGTTAATGGGATATGCTCAAACGTTTTGGGGGAAAATAGATAAAAAGTTCACTCTGATCACACCGGCATGTCCAGGATCTTTTCCTGTGGGGTCTCAGCCCATCTTCCAGAATTATGCGGGGGGCTTAATGTAAAAAAACAGCTGATTTTACATGATTTTTAACAAAGTGCAGGGACTTCAGCACTCAAAGCCCCCCTGGACACGCCAATGGATCATACAGTATTAGTGTATTTGAAGTCTGGATTTTATTTTGAACAGTGGCAGCAGCAGCATTAAAATTTAAGGGAGGACAAGCAAATTTTGTGTCAGTTTTACTGGGATATTTGTGTGTAAAAAATGTTCCATTTCAGACAGTTTTAGCCCAAAATGTTGGTAAATTCTGGTGTTTGATGGGCCAATTGCATGCAGAATGCACATAATGTTGCAATGTTACCCTATTTGGGCTCAAAACGGGTTTTTTGGGACTAAGAATGTGAAGATACAGAGGTCAATTATTGGTTTATTCTTTCTTCCATTATAATTTTTAGGGGGTGGGGCACATCCCACAGCTTCCGCCACATATGTTTTTTGGAGAAGTTTTGTTAATTTGTCCTTATAAAACAAAGACATTGAAGTGTCAAAGGGCAAAATGAAAATACTCCAGAAATTGTACAAATAGTTGTATGTATATTCCGTTTTATGCATCATGGGGCACGATTTTATGCCTGACAAGCCCCACCCCTTTAAATAAACAAGACTGACAGCGTCTGGGGGCAATTATGTCCTCTTTAAACCCCATCCGAGACCCTAAAGGCTCCCTTAGAAATCCTGATACTGCCACTGACCTGTGCAAGATCCTGCATTATATCTGATTATACTTTTGTCTGTGCATTCTTTCTCCAGGATGAAGTCTACTTGATGTCGTAAAAAGAGGATGCCCTTTACTGATTTTATATCAACACAAGCTTTTCACTATTATTCATGCAATCTTATAAAGTGCCACTTAATATTCATGACTAACGAATATTTGTGATTGTAAGTCTTATTATTGTTAATTAAATTAATTATTGGGATGATTGACATTGATGTTTCATCTCATTTATTTACAAAGCAATTTTGTAGATGTATTCAAACAGTATTTATGAAGACGTCTCGAATTGAAATCGATTCGAGTGAAATTTTTTTGAACAGTTGACATATTTTGTATATATAAATAACTTTTATACCAACTGCAATTTGGAGAATGTTGTACATAATGCTTGTAAATGCAAAATTGAATGAAACAATAATGAAATCAGTGAGCATGGTTGCTGACAAGCACAATGATATCAAAGTAGTAGTATATGTACCATTTAATGTCCTATTTAGTGGGGTGGGTAAAAAGTGGAGCAGGTGCATGTGAGTGGTTTTGTTTGGGACATAGCAACAAACGAGGGAACTTGTAATTTGCTATTAAGAGCACGTGCCAAATTGCATGGGACAATTAAGAAAATCCAGCAATGTTGTGTTGAAGTTTGTAGAATGAATTATTCAAATTTTATCTTCTTCAAATCTGAGCATTTGTTTCTGTGTCTCATTCAACAGGATCCCTGTTGATGATATTTTCATATAACCTCATTCGTAAGTGTGAAGAATTATAGAAATTTACTATTTTTTTGAATAGGAAGATTCTTGTAATGATAGGGTCTGTGTAAGAGATGGATTTATTTTGTGATGAATGTGTAAGTTGATAATATATGCATGAGGAGTGTAGTTCTTTGTGTAACAGAAACACACATGTAGAATTTTCAAATATTATGTTGTTCAAGTTTGTGTTTCTTTAGATAATCAGCAGCTATTAGGAGACAATTTATGTAAACTTTTTTTCATATAATCTTCCAGTTATATGGTAAATCTAGAAAAATATACCAAATCAACAGTCAAATTAGTATTAAGTCAATCAAATATCCGATGTTATCATTTTTGATAAATGAGGTGTCTGAAATTGGGATAAATGACGGTTATTGATTGTAAGGGGGTGAAAGTTGGACTCTAGCACTTTTTATATCAACATTTCTCATTATTTTATGTTTGATTTTATTGCAAATCACATCACAATAGTGCCTGAACTATTAACTAGAAACACTTAACTCTCAGTACCTATGATTGGCTAATATTGGGCCTATACAGTTTATTATGAACAAAAACATGGGATTATTATGTCATTGTCTTTTTGGGTTTGGTTTATAAAATATAAATAAGAAAATGTTTAATATATTTGCATGTCTGATGTTTACAGATGATTATTTCTATTTTGAGTAATGTATAAAATGTGTATTTGTACTTAATTTATGTACACATTTTTTGTTTCTTTCATTTTGATATATTTTGTAGAATTTTGTTTTGTAAACTAGTTGACATTATTCCTGTATAAAAAAATGGCCCTCGCAAACACTGGACAGAAATCATGTTTATTCAATTTTATGTTATTATCTTTGCGATATCTCTGAAATCATGTCCATTTATTTTGTCTATTAGCCTGACATTTTGAATGTGTATTTAGGACATAAAACTTGTTTTTGTAATATTTTTCTGTTCCTTATTATTTGCATGTTGCATATTTAAGTATATACTTTCATAATCAAAACAGCCCATATCTTTCTTGCAGTAAACTATCACTGATGTTTAGAATGGTGGAAACATACAAAAAATGCTTTAAAAATGAAATATACAGATAAAATATTCAATTCATTGAGCCAAGTTTTTTCATCAGGACTCCACAAATATCATGTGCACGATGTGATGTTACTACTTTGTTTAGTATCTCTTGCATTGAGTACTATCCAATATATTTTGATTTTGAAACTGGTGAACTTGGTGTCACAAATATTTTTTTGACTTTGGAAAGAGCAAACTGTATAATGTAAAGCTACTGGCATAAAAGCTATATATTCAAAAATTTAAGCAAAGCAAAGCAATATTGAAGACAGAGAAATGCTTTGCTTTTCCACATTCTGAACGATTCCTTCACAAACTTATATCACCCTCAGATTACACCTATTCTGTACAGAAAACTGCAGTGCAAATGTAGATATTTATCAGGGAAAACTTTCACCAATCTGTATAATGATAACAGATAGAATACACAGCATATACGAGTGCTAATCCCATAACAGAAGTATTATCAATACATTTAATAGCGAAAATTAATTTATTTTGTGTGTAGTGCAGAGTTACGACTACCATATTCATTTGACTTGTGTATATTGTATTTTTTGTTGATAGTTATATTATATAGTACAAACATATTTAATTCAATTTATGATGTCAATTTGGTTTTTTCTGAACTGTCGGGTCAAAGGTTAAATTTGAAATGGAATTGGCCAGCATTGAATTTCCACAGTGCAATGCGTCTGTGTGAGCATTGTGAGCTGCATTTGTTGTTTTGTTTGTTTACTTTGTTATTTTAATTAGTACAGTAATTATCTTTGCCTCCTTACTAAACTCAAGATTATTTTCAATTGAGGGTGTTTGTTTAAAAAAAGCAGCTTGACTTGAAACTTAGTAGTTCCAAGTGTGAAGACAACACACTAAATAGTTTTTGAGATATTGCAGCTCCTATTTCATAAGATACATGCTGAAATGAGGCAAAATTGAGGCAAATTTTGCCATTATGTATTATTTTGTATGTATGCTGATAGCATTATGAACCATAATGACCTGATGTCAAATGGCACAGTTCAATGACCTTCATAGCTCAAAGTTGACCCCCAAGTTGTAAAGTATGAGGTTAAAGAATTTTAACCTTCTAAAATGGCATGTTTTGGAATCATAGTGTTGGGAAAATTGTGTAAAAGTATTCATTATCCCTTTATATGCTTCTCAGGAAGATAGATACCTATGGCTTATTATAAGCCTATGGCTTATTATAAGCCTGTTTGAAGTGCTGTGCATGTATGTACAAATTCTTGTCACTTGATGTAAGGGTAGATGTGTAAATCTAATGCCAGTGGCCTGTTGGCCAGGCTGGTATTGACAGGCCAGAAAGTCTCAGCTTAAATCAGGAAAGAAATGTGATATATCTAAGACTAACTTTCGCATCATAAGGTCACAGTGCAAAGTTCAGATACTAACCATGATTCATCAGGGTTAAAACTTGCTAATTCAGCATTTGGGTATGATGTTACCCAGATGGAGGCAAAGTTCTTGATATCTTTGTTAGTAGATATTGGAACTGAGACCTGAGATGATGCTATTTTAAGTGTAATATGGCTTAAGGATGTAATAGAATAATAATCGCCTGTTTGTTGTGAGCTGAGAGATGACTTTATGGTCACACTATGGACCACAATAGCCTCATCCCAATGGCATGATTCAATAACCTCAATTAAACAATTATAGTGCAAAATTTGACTTCTAGTTGCAGAGTATGAGTTTTTGTACTCAAATTTTCAAAGGTCATTCAATGACTGTACAAATGTATTGGGGTTAAAGAACTGTGCCCTGTTAGATGAGCATGTTGTGGATCCTAGTGTCATATGATTGAATACCCTTATTAATTACGCTGGATTGTTTTATTAACTATGTATTGCTAATTTGTTTAATAGAAAAGGTTGCATTGTACTGCATCAAAATTACCAGAAATGTAACTCTGAGAAAATTGTTGTATTTCTTTAGAAATATCTCAAAAACTTATTTTCATAAACACTTACAAGATCATTTTGAAGTTGTACAATACAGCCATGTAGCCTTATTCATAATCTTTGTTGCATCTTTTAATTTTTCACAGAGTGTAGCATAGTTTTATTTATTGATGAGATAACCTCTGAGAAAACTTGAAAAAATGAAACAAAATTATGATGAAAATGGGCAAAATAGGAAATTACTTATGCTAATTATATTGTTTCACTGCCAAGCGACCCAATGAATATTCATTATCAACTGGTTTGTGTATAACCTCATAGATGTGCACGACAAGTAAAACAACCATGATACTTTTTTGAACTTATATCTCTGATGTGTGAGTGTGTTTTATTTGTGTCATTTTGTCAATATGGTGCTTATGATAGATTTTGTCCCCAACTTGTGGAACAGAACCCCAATAAGTTAGCTTACCTCATATGGCAGCTATGTCCAAACTGCTTGTCAAGTCCTTGATAAATGGGCTATTCCAGTTGAAATCCTCACTACCCCTGTGGAAGATTTTGGAAATATGTTCCATATAGGGGAGTATGTTTTTCAAATGTAATTGGTCATGGTTAATCATTTTGAAACTCCCCCTGTATTATGGCTTTACCTTTATCTTCCACAACTGGAGTGAGTATTTCAAATGGATGCTACCCAATTATCTATTCAATTCGAAACTCATACTCCCTCTGTGGAAGACTTTAGCTAAATCTTCCGCAGGGGTAGTGTGGATTTTAAATGGAATAGCCCAATATTGGTGTACAGAGTGTTTCAAGAAGAACCGCACTGTCAGCAATTATGCTTCGATCGAGTACTGCATTACAAATTGATTCTTATTTGACCCAAATATTGTTGTTTTTCACTATCAAATATATCCTCTTTTAATTTCGGGCCAAACAAATGAGGTTAAAACAGAGAAAATCTCTATGTCATTCTAGCGCTTGTATAGATATGTTAACAAAGAGGGGAACACGGTGGCCAAGCTGAACCGGCTCCGACTCATAATCAGAAGGTTGCAGGTTCAAGCCCCAGTGGGCCATCGTGTTGTGCCATTGAGTAAGACACTTTATTTCAATTACTCTTCTCCACCCAGGTGTATAAATGGTTACCAGCCTTCTTAAATGGGAAGGTAACAGACTCACTGTGGAGAAGGTGTGGCAATCCCCCACAGCAACATTTCATAGTGGAGTCTGACCTAATCGCTAACGAAAGAGAGATGGGCAGTCTGGCGTCCATCCTGTAAAATACAGGTTCGACTCCTTTACTTTTTCCTTTACCTTAACGAAAAACCTGGATCTCGTTATATGGTCATGTTACACTTGAGGCCTGATGGGACATACTCCTGATTCTATAAAAAAAAACAGCACAAAGATGAATTTTACCAAATAAAACAACTAAATCCTAATCCTTTAGTTGGTACTAACTGGTATGGGAGTCCAATTTTGCAATTTCCCCAACATGCATTTGCATGTTTTCTTATAATTTCAAGCATTCAAAATCGTGAGTATAGGACAAGATTCTGCTCTTATTATTTGACTACTTTATGTTAATTTTGATAATAAAAGAATAGGAATTAGTCTTTGGGCTTAATTGTTCCAGAATACGAAAAATGTCATGGAAATGCATGCTTGTTGTCCTTTTCCCCCCAAACTTGACCAAAATATTAAAGTTTGACTTTTAATGCCAGTTAGTATCAGCTGAAGGATTAGGATTGAGCTGTTTCATTTAGAAATATTTTCTATATTTGTCTGGAATCTGTAAATGCATAACATAATGCATACATGTAGGCTACTGGTACATTAGTTTGCCTATTGGGCTTGGATAGCAACGTTTGCACAGTATTTTTTTGTGGGACCTGAGAGCACATGAGACACATCAAATTGCATTCTGAATGAAAATACGTGGAATGTCCTTCTGATATCAAAGAATTTTGATTTTTTTTTTAATTAGCAACATAATACAAATTTTATGGCAAATTATTAAAATTGATACTTTTATATTTAGCAGTTGTTGAAGTAAACTTTATCAATCTAATGATATGTACTTGTGTATGTAGCTGGGAGGAAAAGCCATCCATCATTTGCAAATTTTGAACTTTTCTATTGCAGATATAAATTTCTTCCCAAAAAGATGTGTAAAAATATTTAATAATTTGTCATACAATTTGTATTATATCGCGAATTTCAACAAATCAAAATTACTTGATATCAGAAGGACATTCCTCGTATTTAGAATGCAATTTGGTGTGTCTGATGTGCTCTCAGGTCCTACAAAAAATACTGGTGCAAACGATGCTATCCGGTTCCTTAAACTTTTTGGGTCTACCATTTGTAACATAGAAAGTTTAGTAATTCCACGCGTGGTACAGCCACTGATCATGCTTTGATGCTGATGCACTTCAAATTGTTTCAAATGGAATAAACACATTAGGCAGTCCCATTTGAATCTCTTACACCCTCTGAGAAAGATTCAACCTGAATCTTTAACAGACTAAGGGAAGATGAGTTTCAAATAGAGCTTACCAATGTGCTTATTCCATTTGAAATTCATACTCCCCCTGTGGAAGATATTTTCAAAATCTTCCACAGGGGTAGTGTGGATTTTAGATGGAATAGCCCAATATCTGTGCTTTCTAAACTGTTCTGGAAGTAAAACTTTCAGGGCATTAAAATTGTGGGGTGTGTGTGTCTACAGTGTTGCCTGTGAGTGTGGGGTGTGTGTGTCTAAAGTGTTGCCCTACGTTTCTTTTATATGTCATGCCAGGAATTTTCAATATGTGTATATTTTCAACACAAAAATAATACTAGGATTTTTGGTTGTTCAAATAAAACTCTGACCTGACATGTAGTAGTGCTTTGTTTGAGGTGGGTCTCTTACAAATCTTTGACTAGATTACCAAATCGACATCGAACAAATAAAACACTAGAATGGCAAACATTTAATGTCAGAGTTTTGTAAAAATGCTCTATATAGGTTTGGAGAAAATTGCAACAAAAAAATAACCCAACTTTTTTGGAAGTAACAAAATGTCTTCAGTAGTTTGTTTATTATTACCAATTTTCAAGAACTAGATATTAAATTTCTAAAACCCAATTTTTTAGTTTTTGAATTTTGACCAACTTTTTGTAAAAAAATCATAAAAGTGCACGATTTTCACCCATATTTTGACCATTTCTTGGTGTGAAGTAGGTCAAATTGAAAAAATATTTAGTTTTTGAAAATTAATAAACAAATTACAAAGCAATTATTATGTTATAAACTCCAACAAAAAAATTGGGTCACAGATATTTTTGTCCCAAAACGTTTTTTGACCCCATTTTCTTGGAGGCTATAGCCAAAACATTGCGGGGGAAGGATTTGCTCCAAAACTGAGCATTTTACAATAAAAATATGACATCACAGATGGGTTAGACAAATGTTTGCTATTCTAAATAATAAATAATTATGTAACCTATCCTTTGATCAGCTCGTAATCGGCGGGCCTTATAACATCGCTGAGAAAGTACACTTTATTGAACTCAACAAAACGTTTTCTACCTCATTGGATAGAAACTAATCTCTCTTCGCTCAACGAAGTAGTATAAATTCAGCTTTATGCAATACGACAGACTTGAACCGCGTCATCGTCAACACATAGAAATCACCCGGTGACAAAACAAAAATAGTCCTTTTTCGAAAGGATAGAAATTTTATTAATAAACGAAATCGATAATTGGTTATAAACAAATTATAATTACAAAATTAAAGAATAATTCTGGGGATCAAACTTATAAGAAAAACAAGGGGTGTATTTTTTCTAAAGTATAGACCTATACTTGAATGATTATCATCATACGAAATTTGTGCAATATTTTTGTTACACCTGTTTTGATGCGACAATTGAAAGTTTTGAGCGTTCAAAAGATTCCTTTTGGGCTTACTCACTCCAGTGAGTACGCTCTGTTCTAATGTCACTTTTGAATTTAATGACGTTTAGAATGAGATGAAACTTTCGTCACAATTTTTAGTGAAAGGCGTATAATTACGTAATCTTGCAAGGTTTGATAAATAGATAAATTCATAGATTATAAATGATAATGATAACCACTAAACATATCTCGTCACACGTTGTATTTAATTCGCCATCCCATTCTTAATATTCATCAGTCATACAAATGCGCGCCTGCACATGCACCAAAGTCAGTTAGTTGCTTTTCTCAAAAAATATAAATGAATAAACAGCTGAAAATCCAGTAGGGAGTGTTAGGCAATCGTTAACCTCTCTTCACATAAAATAAACCTATAGTGGCAGCATAAAGCAGCTATTACTTAATAGCATCTACTGATGTTAACATTCAAATGGCGGCCTTATTATCTTCTACTAAGTAATGTTGCAAGCTATAGTGCGCAATACCAAAAGGTGAGTCAGTAAGTAACGTACACTTGTAATATAGGCTAGACATTATGGTACTCGTGTTCAAAAACCTGTATTACATACACATGGAGGTGTTTACATTTAATACTGAGTCTCTTTTTCCTGTTGAAAACAAACAATACGAATTGGATCCTAATGACATCTAATAAACTGTTTGGACATTGGGAGACGTAAAGTATGTGGTATGTTTTAAATTCAACGGTATCAAGTCTAAGTGTTGGTAAATTAAAAATGGCATCATGCATCACTGGCATAGTCGTATCATTCTCCGTTGTTGCTTGGGAACCGGGTTATTGTTTTTTAATTATTTGATAGTCCGATGTTTAAGGGTAATAACTCAATGAACACAATCCTTGGTGGGTCGAAGGAATCACTGGTTCTAAAACGGTAAGGCGAAAATGTCCGTGTAACAAATTGTCCCACAAGTCTTTACTGTTCATTCCGAGTTGTTTTACAAATAAGATATCCGTTAGCACGGTAAGTGTACACGTATAAACTGTCTCCGCTTTGAGAAGTTTGTGCATTTGTCAATACTTTTTTGTATAGAATTGCGGCAAAAATGGAGAATCTTACACTTTTGTATTTCCTGTATAATAATGACAGACACACATTACGTACCGTAGCCAAACTTGTCGACTTTAATGCTGGTATTAATTTCCTGGTGTACTGTGTAAATTTGTTACGTCACATGATTGCTTACGTCACGCCTGATTTTGTGGTACAAGAATACTTTGCTCAAACAAAACGTTGTAAGAAAAGTCAAGTTCCCGCTTATTCCACTAGTTCTTTCAACTGCTTGTATATTGTAAGATATCAGTCATCCAACATATTATCCAGAGACAGCGGGCATAAACTCCCAGTATATTCGGACGGTCCATGTGCAAGCGAGTTGTTGCGTCATTAATTCCATTGTTCTGGCTATATTATTGCTATCTTACATAAGCGATTCTATAGCAATCCACTCTCACAACAGATAAAAAGAAGTAACTGCAAGTATATTAACATATGTATACTGCAAAGAAATAATCATACATCTCTTAAATGTACTATCACTTCACTAAAAATCAGTTACCATGGTTACACAGTGTCTGTCATAATCCTTCAGTTGAGGTGGCTGATTAAATCGACAAAATGTGACGACCGAATAGTTGTAGCACAATTAGCAAATAAAATGAATTTAACTGTCTACAAATCGTATCCATTATAGATCATCTGATTCAAACATATCTCCTCCGCCCCATGAAGACTGCTGGGGTCCCGCGTAATTTGGTTGATACGCAGCCGATCCCCGTCCCCTTGGTGCTTGTCTGGGGCCCCCTCGGCCTCGCCCACCGCCACCCCGTTGTGGAGGTCTTTGTTGTTGAGCGCGTTGTTGTTGTTGATGATGCTGATGATATGCTTGCTGCTGGGTTTGTTCATAATTAGCTCTTCTTTGGTTTAGTGGGACATACGGTTCTTCTTCCTCCTCTTGCCCTCCTTGCCATGCTGTCGGTCTTGGATTGTAGTCTCCGAATTGCCCTGGGCGATTACCTCCACCACCGCCTCCACTACTGAAAGATGGTGACTGGTACGCGTCGAGGTCATCATGTCGGAAGATAGAATCAGTAGGATCTTCATGCACGTAATTTGATGACCATCCTGTTGCTTTCCGATTGAAATCCGTTTCATAGGGGACTACATTAGCGTGGAAACGCTTATAGGATTCGCCAGCTCTGGGTTGATTATTTCCTTTCCAACTACTTGATTGTTGCACCTGTTGCTGCTGTTGCTGGTGGTGCATATGTTGATGAAATTGTCCGCCACTTGATTGATGCTGAGGTCGAGCGTAATCCATTTCTGAGTATCCCGGTCGCGGTTTGTTAGCAGGCGCGTGAATTCTAGCTTTTGCTGGTGGTTGACAACCTAGTCTTTCTATCTCTGGAGGTCTATTTTCTTCAAACGCGTCTCGTGGATCGCCTATATAACTTTGACTCGCGGCGTTCCAAGGGCTCTGTTTAAATTTAAATTTCGGACCTGGCTTATATCGTGATCTAGGAGCACTAGGACAAACGTTTGATTCGTCAACGATGTGATGATCAGCACGTGCCCGCCCTTGTAAAAATAGTTCAGTTGCGCGACCAGGGCGTGGAGGACCGACTAATTCCCGGCTCTGTTCAGGATGACCTTGTTGTCGTTTGCCTCCTTTTCGCGGTGCTTGTGGTCGAAATGTATCTTTTGTATGAGTCTGTACACGTTGGCCTAATAACGTATGGCTAGGTTTTTGCCTACCTGGTGAATGTTCGTGGTGGCTCTGTTCTAAGTAGTATATGATATCCGAAGTCCGTTGACCGGGATATTGCTCCGGTTCCTCCTCGACGTCGTACGGGTCGTAGATTCCTCGTTGTCGGTAATACATAAGGGTGCCCTTATAGGGGCGAACTCCGGTAAGTTCTTCTATGCCACGTTCATGCGGTTCGGGAGGAGGAGGAATTTCAGGCCACATAGGAGGCGAGAGAAGTTGTGAAATATATCAATTGTTTACTGGTAGTTGAGAGAGGTTGGTAACTGGGCGTGGTGACTTGGTATGTGTGCTTCTCCTGGTATTTGGCTTGGATTGGTGTCTTGGTAGTAATTAGTACGTACCCTGTAATGAAAAAAGAAAGAAATAGAGGAGAGTATTAATCAACTGCGTGAAATATAATTGTGACAATGGTATAAAACAATGGTATGAAAATTATGAAACTATGCAATCAAACTGTTTTTAAAAACGTTTAGTAGTCATGGATTGGAATGCTTAGAAAAGGTCAACTGGTTATCATTGCATTTATCCAATTGGCTACTATCATTTAAATTACACATGGTAATTAATACCAAGTACATTACACATGGTATTTGACAGGCTCGCTATAAAATGTGCGAGGACGCAACAAGTTGCGGCTGCTTTTGGACCGGGTGCCCAATTTCGGCATGCAATATAATATTGTACTAGTATTAGTTGTTGTTGTGTTTTAAAATGATTTGCACAATGACGATTCATATTGAATGGCAGGTAATATATATAGAATACAAATGTTTTATTTGTATACCTTATATTGAAGGGATTCATATTCTATTATATTACTTATTAGTATAGGTGACATTTACATGTGCCTATAGCTATATATACATGCTCCTATATTTTCCTCCTATTCGTTTTTGGTTTACTTTTAAAGAGCAAAGGATCATTAAGGGATATGTAACGTATAAGCATAATGAACCAAAATAGCCTCACTTCTTATGGTAGACTTCAATATTTTAAACCCTCATTTAACAATTCTAGCTCCAAATTTGACTTCAAGTTGCAGAGTATGAGTTTTGGTACCCAAATTTCCCAAAGTCATTCTGTGATTGTACAAGTATATTGGTGTTAAAAGAACTTTGTCGTGACAGATGAGATGTGATCTTAGTGTGTTGAATCTCAAGACGTCCGTTGACATATTGGCAGATGTCTGCATCACTTGGGTTAACATGCCCATGTATCTAACAAACATGTGTATGGGAGCATTTCAAAGAGGCCAGATGATATGCGTGTGATTTTCGCACATCGTGAATATGACCGACTGGTCTACATTGATTCACTTCAGCTAATTAGGCGTTCAAATATGTTCAAGAGCTTTCAAGGTATGTAGGGGGCCTTACCAAAGTAGTCCGTCAAGAACGTACCGACAGCGCGCTAACTTGTGAGTCCTTTTTGACGGACTATCCCAAACCGCTAGACATCCTCACACAGTGACATCGCCCTGATATCTTCATAGTAGAAATCGCCATGGTAGGTTGAATCCACAGCCACCCATGACCATTTTATTCGGACCTTATGAGATGCATATTATTAGCGAAGTGACCTGACTAAGGCTACTGACATAGACGGGGTCATTGATTTCTCCCTCTGTGAGCAAGCTTGTATACGACATTGCGGTCAATGGTTATACTCTCTCCACTTCAGTGAGTGCCGCTATAGCCTGCTGCGCGCTGTAGTCCATACCATGATGCAGGACCAACGCAATATAAAATTGAGAGTTTTGGTCAAATTTTGAGTTCAAAGCGCACGGCCAATTTTCAAAGCGCACGCTAACGACTATAATATCTGTTCAACACGTATTTTCAAGTGTATGAGACCACATCTGGTTTCTTGAGAAACATTCATTTACGGGAGATATTCATCATTTTCTAACTCAGTATCCGAAGATTTTCGTCTGATATCAAAATCGTGCATAGCAATTCACGTGTATCGATCCCGTGTATTCATTTTAATGTCACTGCTGCACCAAATAATTATTAGCCAGGCGATGTCGGTGTGCCTCATGGCTGAGCATACTTTAGGCTACTATAAGGTCCGATTCGTCACTATGCGAAATCAAAACATAATAATAACGATCAAGTTTTATCGTCGTGGTGCTCTGCGTGGAGAAAATGGTGCCCATTTTATTCTTTTACTGGACGATCCTGCAAGTAGCTTTAGATATTTAACAACAAATGGAACTAATTGTACCATTTTAAAGGGCGCCAAAAATGATAAACGACAGTATTACATACACCATTTATTACACAATGCGATGTCTTGTTCAATGTTGTGTATAATCACAGTTTCGAAAGTTGAAATGTGACTCGCCTAAAGTTACAAAACGCACTTAAAGTTGAAATTTTAATAACAATTTCAGTTAGTGAGAGATCGTGGACATCTAACATAAGTCCAGACGAGTCAATTATAACCAGCATGGTATTCACTACAACACACTGTTCATGTCATTAAACGCAATTGCAAAATCAAATTGAATAATTTATTTGAGTTGGCACTCAGCATAAAAACATACATAAAGTTTTCCGACGGTGTGAGTGATTGTAAAATGGTCACGTGCTCATACAACCCAGGTGGAAAGAGCGCCGAACAGGTGTGTAGATAATGGAAAGCATTTTAGTTAATATACCCCATCCAATGCCCCATCCCAGCCCCCCGTTGTAGGGTCATATAGGGAACTATGAGGTCAAGGCTAACTTCAAGTGGGGAATGAAACTTTGCCATGTCCAGGTCATTTTTAAACCATCGAAAAAGGACACGTTATCATTATCAGTGGTTTGGGCGCCTGTCTATATAACACGCAGAACGGTTGCGGGTTCGATTCCCGGTCCCGTGTTGACGCGTTTTCCAAAATTTTGTCAGTAGTACATGTACACTTGCTAATTTCGTTTGTCTAAAGTTTTAATTGTAACACATCGGAGAGATTAAACTCTTATTGTTAATTGAACAAACATATGTGACATGATCAAGGGGAATGAATCACATGTCGGCAATTTTCAATTTGAAGTTTTTTTATATCAGTTTCTGGCAGTTTACAACTTTGCTATATTTTGATGCAAACCCCATCAAAATCGGACATCTTGTTACTGAGTTATGAGCAATCTATCAATGGCTGAAAACAATATAAAACAAAAGAATTTGAACACCGTTTTTGCCAATATCTCAGAAACAATATTAGCGACATCCGACTCATTTCCCTTGATCATGTCACATATATGTCTCTCCAGTTTAAGGTCTGAGCACACCCCGAAATCAAACGCTTGGTTACAGGTCGTGAGGTCGATGACAGAGGGGGTCATTAGTCCGAAAACACAATACAAGTATTATAAACCTACATTCTTACTCTAACTCATACCCCAAACTTACCCCAGAAAAAACCTCTAAATTAAGGGATCTAAAATGAGCGTTTATTGGGTTTCGACAGTATTTTGTGGGACATGAGAGCACCTCAGACCTATCGAATTGCATTCTGAATACGAAGCATGTCTTTCTGATATCAAATAATTTTCATTTTTGAAAATCACAATATAATACAAATTTTATGACAAATTATAAAAATTTGATATTTTTCAAATTTTGATATATAACAGTCCTCGAAGTAAATTATATAAATCTAATGATATATTCGTAAAGTGTATGTAGCTGGGAGGAAAAGCCGACGGTCAATTGAAAATGTTGACCTTTCATATTGAAGATATGGATTTTTTTCCCAAAAAGACCTAATTTATTTTGGTGTTTTGGAAAAAAAAATCCACATCTTCAATACGAAAGGTCAAAATTTTCAATTGATCGTCGGCTTTTCATTCCACCTACATACTCTTTAAGTATAAATCATCAGATTTATAAAGTTTACTTCGAGTACTGTTAAATATCAAAAATATCAATTTTTAATGATTTGCCATAAAATGTGTATTATATTGCGAATTTCAAAAAATCAAAATTATTTGACATCAGAAAGACATTCTCCGCATTCAGAATGCAATTCGATATGTCTGATGTGCTCTAATGTCCCAAAATAAATACTGTCCAAACGTTCATACCCCAGCCCTTAAGTATTTCAAATTTAATGGTTTTTAAACATATGGATAAAATCAGCCGCTTCTTTTTTATATATTAGTAAATTGTGATATTACAATATGTATATCAATATCATGAGAAATATTAGGCCTAAAAAATAAATAAATAATTTGAGCTTAGAATTTCATCGTGATCATCTGAGCATATAAACGTCCACAAACTCATGTATCTGATTTCCCTGTGCGATATCAGTTGGATGAAATATTACAAAGCAAACGCATAGTAACAATACTGTGTGGGCTTTGTTTCCGAAATGAGAACAATATTCTGCATATTGTTATGCAGCATTGTTATGGTAAATAATAGTACAACTTATTGTTGCTAATGTCAAACTTGTCACACAAGTAAATGAGAGCATGATATAGTTTCCGCTTCATTTACTTACGTCGTAGCCCGCTGCCTTGAAAATTAATTTCGCTTCAAACGGGGGAAGAACACGTACGAGCCCGAATTTACCCACATAATTTCTCTTTTTTCAGGAGAAATACGCATAAAAAATTGCAACTAGTGTCAACTTGTAATGTAATAATTATTCTCTTCAAATAGAGATAAACTTGTTTTTGCAATAGACCTGACCTTTAAAGGACTTAAAAGGGGTCTTGCAATTCAAGAACTTTTGTCTTGAGGGTTTCCTATAGAGGGCAAAAGGGGTTCTTGAAGGCCTTTTACAGAACCTTTATATCTGAGAGTGTAGTGAAACAAAATTCATTTTCTTAAATTTTGTGAATATCATAACTCATGACCCGCGTGACGGAAGTAAGAGTTTGAAAGAGCAATGCGTGGCAGCATGGATGTAATTTGGAGATGGCTGAACCATAATACATTGTCAAACGTAAGGTTGCAGAGACTGCATTGACCCTGTAGGCGGAAAGGATTGCTTACTTCGATATTATATCTGTACTTTAATTAGCAGTGGGTTAGATCTTACTTTCCTTTACTGTGGCTATCCAAAGGCTACTGATTATCCACTTTTTGTTTAATATCTGTAAGAGCTACTTATTCCAATGACATCATATGGTCATTATGTCGTATTTATTCCTCCATTTTTTGAGTTTCCCTTTTGTTTCCATAAACTAGATACCAGTGAGATAATTGGGACATTGCCATGGCAACACTGCATCACTTAATTCAGTTATGACAATTTACGTGAAATTGATACACTATCAAACTTGCGTTCAAAGAAATATCTTGGATCATTATCGTTCAAAATGTCTTTTGTGCGCTCAAAGTTGCCCAAACATACTGTGTCTGCCTATTTGGATGAGCCTTGTTAATTTAATTTAAAACCGAATTGGGCTTTTACCGTTTGACTTTTAATGTGTGGTTCAAAGAGTCCTGTCATTTAAACAGCAGGGATAGATTTTGTGAAATATAATAAATTGGTTTCAAACTGAGGATGTATTTGACCTTAATTCTTTTATTATTATTTAACGTTTGTTGGAAATTGGGCATTTTAGTATGGCATTATAGGCCTAAATGCTTGATATGATTCCATCAAAATCGCGTGTATGAGAAATAAAAAGCAGGTTAGACGTTTGGTTTGACTTAATGTTCCTTCAATTTTGCGAACAAAAATTGCAGAACCCTACTTCATTGTGTCACACATACAAACATCCAAGACTAATAAAGAAATGACACATAGAAACAGTAGAAACAGCACATTTGTAGTAGGAGTAGCAGTATAGCATGAGGAAGAAAAATTACAAAAATAAGGAAGAAAAAAAAACTATTTCAAACGAAGTATGAAATAAAATAACAAAGTTTAGAATAAAATAACATAACCTTATGTAACGTAACGTAACGTTTAGCGCAAACGTCATGTCACATGGTCACGGAGCGTAACGTACCGTACTTAACCTTTGACGAAGCATGATGTGACCCAATTACGCTGTTTTGAGATAACCGACACATTGAAATTTGCTATATAACCCGGGTCCTATCAAACCTTTTCAGTGGCGTAGCGTGGGTCATCACATTGGGGGGCACCGACCATGATTAGGGGAGGGGCGCACCGGATCTGATTGGGTGGGGGGCCCGGGCCGTTTTTCGACAATTTTCCTTTGGGATTTTTAAAGATTTCAGATCGATTGGGGGCACCCCCCCACGTGTCCCTATGACGCTACGCCACTGAACCTTTTTGATGCTTCAAAAGTGCAGCATAAAATTTAACTGATGCTCATCGCTCAAGTAACCATGGTAACGGGAGGTTTTGTGAATTATAGTTTCAGGTAATTCCTTAAAAGTGGTTGGGACAATTAATGTTGATTACCAAACACTAATTCATCCTCTATGCTTACTCATCCCAGGATCTGTGCTCATCCTCAATATTCTCAAACATAGCACAATTTATCATCACCAGACAGACACTGTACATTGCATAAACACCGTTACAGAATTTACCAAACGCTAAGAGCAATACATTGGCACGAAGACTCAACCTGCTGTGAACTGAGACGTGCTTCAGAAGCAAATACACTAAAGGTCTTTATATCCTATCATTCGTTTTTCTAAGATTTGCGAGAAATCTAATTTTGTGAGAAATCTAATTACTCGGCTCTTGCTGTTGAAACAAACATTCTACTCATCAAAAAGTGCAATATATGGATGGTTTCGTGAGAGATTTTGAAAGGACTGGTGAAAAAGAGAGTGTTCGCGGCTTAAAGCAATGCTTCAGGCTCTATAAAAACACCACTTTAATAACATGTACATCTAGCCCCTATTCCACATTGAAATCTCACATGGACTTATTTTAGTTCTATATGATTTAGTTTTCATGCTATTTATAATGATAATATGTTTTATTATTGTCTATTAAGAGCTATTAAGCCCACTCGTTGTGCGCATAGAACATATTCTCAGTCAAAAAAAGCAATATGCGCGTAGGTTGTCATTATTAAACGGCTCTTTTCAAAGCCACCAAAAATGATATTACGAGCTAATGACCATATTATCAGACACATTTGTATAAATGAACTAGTTATGTTTTCCCAATACGAGACAGCAACTAAAAGTACGATATACTACTAACATGGCGTCCTGATTCCTCACTTAGGCCTAAATACATAATATTATGATTCATAATTTATATGATCGCTATCTTTTTTCTTTTAGATTTTTATATCAAATTGTCCCAAACTCAAATCCAAATAATCATAATACAAGACGAGTATAAAACGTTTTAGTAACATTGAAAAATACTTTGAAAACTTGCAACATATTATTCAAACATAGCCTAATCAGTGAAAATATTATTTAAGTGTTGACAAAAGTGCTTACCAAATAAAAGTATTTTACACTAACATTTTGAAAACATTTTTTAAATGTCGTTGTAGTATTTTGTTTTTATGTAAAACATTTAAGAAGCGAATTTTCATGACTTTGACATAACTCGACATTTGTCAAGTCATGATACACTTTAAAAGCAAGTTAACATATTTAGGCGTTCGTGAACTTGCACCTTTTGCGTGTGGCTATATACGCTGAATAATGTGATAGTTGATATGCTTCATTTCATGTCGTAGAGTAAATCTCATTGTACCTCTATATGTCCCATTAATCACACAATAGAAGCCAATACTCAGAAACATTTAATTAGCCATAACGAACTTTTTCTTTGTTTTGTGCAAGAGGGAATTTGTCACTTTTTTAATTTTATACCAGCGCCTTTTCCGGTGCTTTCATCCAATAGATACAACATAAGCCTAGATGTCATGATGCAATAATATGTGAAATTTGATATATTCTTCAAGTATCACAAAAAATAAATAAATACCTAGATTTTATCATAGATTATAATCTATGATTTTATTCACAATTCACATGAATCTGCCCTCCCAACCCATATCCCAGTCTACATGTACGGTGTACCATGAGGGCCACACAAAAGCCTGCATCCAAATGAGATACAGTGCTGCCGCGCCGTTAGATGGAACATCCTATCTTCAGGTAAGGGTCAGAGTAGCATAAACTTAAAACGTTTGTGGAACCGTTTTTATTTCGAAGTCTTTCCATGTACTAGACCATAATTTAAATTCGCTTTCTTTGGGTTTTGTTCCACTGTGGTTTGTTTCTGCTTGTATCTTTGCATTCATAAAGCATTATAGACGGTACTGTATGTATTATATGCCACACTTATTAGGAGTGGTAACAGAAAGACACAGTAAATATTTCCTGAAAACATCGCTCAAATTTCTCTTGCGATAATTTGCCAATTAAAGTATAATTATTCTGCTTCAATGCAAATGTATCTGTAGTTGATGGCATGTAAACCGATAATATAATAACTGCCACTGCAACTGTCTAACTGTCACCTTTCTACAAATGTCAAAGATAGAAACTATCTATCGGGACGGGTGTTCCATCGATAACAAAGTTATGTATCGTACTGTACATGCACTTTGCTTCTTGAAATATCTTACTTAACTTATTTACCAACCATGGTACAACTCAAATGTAAGTTACAGGGACATTCAGATATTTCATGTACAATATGTCTTACTGTACCAACAATATGTTGCTATAAACCAAAATTTCAAAAAGCGTTTAGGATATGTTGGTGTGGTTTTTTTCTTCTTTTTTTGTTTTTTTGTTTTTTTGCTATATATAGCGGTAAGCGCCATGGGCGTAATGGGGATCCACCACCACACAGAGCGGATAACCCCCTTCTCCATTATATCATTACTATATATTCTATTTTTCAACCCCAGCACAGACATCGAAATGACAACATACCAGGAGCTACCAGTCTATCCTTTCTAGGCTAAGGGTATTTCTAAGTCTTAACTTTAATAAAAGTGGTCTTACCTTTAATAAAAGTGGTCTTATAACTTTATTAAAAGTTCAAAAATAGTTTATTTAAATAAATGTTATAGTTTGCCCGATTGGTTCTTAACTAACAAAATTATTTAAATATTTCGACGAAACAACTTCCTCGTATTCCTAATGTTTTAAAATATGATAAGGTTCTGTTTAAGAAATCAGAACTTTTTATTTGTGACCATTTAAAAAAACCCATTTATTCTTTAACGGAACTAATGAGTATTTTAGCCAGTAATGTCCAGTATCCATGTATTTTATTATTTTTGAATACGATTGCTTCTCTGAAATCCACCATTTTTACAACACAATCCAATGCGAGCAAAACTAACCTCCTCCGGATGGTAAAATAAACCAAATTAATTACCAAATGATTGGAATCTGCGTAAACTAAAATGTATTAAATTGAACATCAACTGGTTTGGTTGTTTCAAACTCCCCAGCATCATGTTAACACAAACTTGAAGCAACTTTCTAACAGAAAAAACAAATTGAACTTTTTTCGCTACTCACCCGGCTTTTCCCAAAAATTTCGGAACACTGAAATAGTTCCATCTTCACCATTCAGTGACTGATCCAGTTTGAGCCAACAAACCGCGTGCAATGTCTTTTTAAGCGCAAACCCCAAAGAAACCCTCAAATAAATCTACAAATCAGAGTTCAATTGGGGACAAGGTCAATTGCAATGTTGTTGAAAACATCATACTTTCATTGACATACCTACATGATGAATAAGATATCAATGGTTTTATAATGTGTCAGACATTCTTACAGGTTGCGGGTCGTGACCCATAAGCAAAGCAACTTTCCCTCATGCCTCATGCATCATTACCAAAACACGCCGGAATCTACACTTTTTTTCATGTACAAATCTTGCCAAATTGCAGGTATTCTAGACCTTTTTAAGTACAACAGAACTACTACTAGTACTAGGCATTTAAATCACTTATTTATGTGTGTGTTCTTGTACAGATTTGAAATATTATTATATTTCAAAATGATGAAAAGTTTTGACAATTAAAATTAATTATAAGAATTTCAGTTCTCTCGTCTGCCTTTTCGACACCCGTCATTATATATATTTAGCTAGCTTTAAAAAGCGGTAAGTAAAAAACACTATAAAACATTATTTAAACTTTTATCAATACTTCAAGACCCACAGAACCAATACTAGGCTTGTTTCTACTCATTTGAATGCATTTTACATTTAGCTCCTGAAAGTCGCAATCATAACAGTAAAAGGGATGAGCTATAATTAAATATCGAATTAATAGAATTAAAAATTTCGACACCAAGAATGAAAAACCACTAAACTATGTAGGCATGATTGCAATCATATGTATATATATAAATTTTCATGGACTTTCCAAAAATGTATTTTTTCAACATTTTTATGGGATGACTTATTTGAAAGGCGTGGGATTTTCCCAAAACCACTCATCTCTCTTCACTACATTTTCATCTAAAGTCATTAAATTATTTCCAGTCGATATTTTCCATGGTTTTAATTGTGTATTATATGTCAGTAAGGTTTTAAAATGAAACAAGTGTTTCTATGGTCAACACGGTCAAGGTGAATTTCAAGTTTGATAGGGCCTATCAAATATCATTTTAAAATATGTGTATGATAAAATAGTTCAGGTTTTGGAGACATTATTTTACTATTTTGAGCGATTTTAATCTATTCTTTTCTATTCTTTTCAAAAATAGGCCTGCGAAGTCATGTTTAAAATTCTGAAAAACATTCCGGGACGAATGCCAAAACCAAGAATAGGCCTACAACAAGACTACCCATTCATATACACGACACAAGTTCACTCAACTTGCTCGTACAACGAGTCATTATTTTGGCATTTCTGTTACCATGGCAACCAAATCAACATCACTGAAATCGGCAGATTTGTTTCCGTGTCTCATTCATTTCAAAGATGTCTTATTGATAGTGCAATGGCTTTCAATTCAGAAAGTTCAAATGAACATTATCTAAAAGGACAATTCTTTTTGTTATTTGGATGGCATAAATTGAAGTGCTACCCCCATCGTTATAATAATGTTGAAAACACAGCTAGCATCAATGAGCGTTTTGGGAAGCACGTTCTAAGTGATGTCAAACTGTGTTCCAAAACGTGTTTGCACGCTATATCAGAAGCGACAAAAATACAATGTTGGTTATTTATTTAATCCAGAAAGTCTGCAGTTTCGAGCATTTTGAGAACGGGAATTTATTGAGAATACAATCATATTAATTTGTAAGCGCTCTTTAGCAAAGTCATAGTTCATTGAATTTACAACACAGGCAAAACAGGCGAAAATAGTAAATTTTTGCACAAGATTTGCAATTTAAAGCTCATTCTATAATGACGCTAGTATATGGACAATATATGTGTGCTTTTTCATTTAGTGACATAAAATTTGAAAAATATTGTAAGGAGCACTTGAGGTTATGACTTTCAAAACCTACATTTTGGTCAAAAAATGTACTTGGATAGGTAGTTTTCAACAGATTTACAACATTCGCTTTGCTATAACATTGAATTGCGTTATCTGTTGACCTGGTAACGAAAAGTGTTTTTAGGGGAAGTGTTAGCTTTCGTTTGATATAAACAAAAATCTGATTGGATGAAGGGAACACTTGAGGTTTCGACAAAAACCAATCAACGAGGCCCATTTTTCAGCTAGAAGCTCCACAGCTCTTACGATGCTATGCACTCAACCGTGTATTGTGATCAAAGACTGTGTGGAGACAATTCACTGCTTGCTTGAGAGCTCTTGGACGAAAATGTGTGCTCATGTGTATCGAGGTGGAAACTGTGCGCATGATGGTTTATAAGAGAATCGTTTTTGTATAGAAACCTTTCCATATATGTCAATTAATCCTGAATTAGACCTAATATTAATTGGTTGATGGTTGAAACATGGTGAATAAAATGAAATCTAAACCATATGCATGCTTTGCCTTAGCCCCTTCATGAAGAGTAACCTTTAGAGTGTATAGGCCCTAATCTAATAATTGATTATCATGATCATGGTCGTCCCTCACAAACAACAGACGGTCAATGGTATGGTACCGGTATACGATATCAAAGCTAAAAGACAGAGTTATCCGTGACCTTAAACCTGGTTAAGTTACAATTTGAAGGTCAAGCCAAGACAGGGTTAATGAGGTCATATACCATTGACGTCAAAACATACTTTTAAACATTAGCATGAAGAGAACCATATGGTTAGATCTAGTGTTCTAATTATGTATCATTGTCATCGGCCAAGTTAGGATCGAGTTACTTTGAATGAAAGTTCAAAGGTCATCGGTCAACTCAGTGGTCAATCATACTCGAGTCGCTATCTTGTCTTACATGCAAATGGATGTCATTTAATTGGACATTATTGTTCTTGTAATTTGGTCACTTGTAAATGAAGTCATATAAACAAATATTAGTGTTGACACGGCTTCAAATAAACATCATATGTTACTTCATTCGGATAGTCGACGAAATTGCTGTTTTACCGAAACCGAAAAGCATGCGACATTCGACGATCCCACCATCCAAAACACATTGTAAATGAGACAATTATGCATATCGGAGGAGCAGAGATGACAAACGAAACGCCCGGCGCGGAGACGATTGTCATGTAGCAGCAAAAAAACATCTGAACATCCCTATAATAATTTTATCAAAATCCAGAGCAAAATCAAATGATATAAAAATGTTTCACGTACAATGTGTAGGGAGTATGTATATAATTATAAAGGACATTATTCCCACACAACTGAAGTAATGAATGCATCAAAATCTAGTTCAATAAAACGAAGGCCTTATAAAACTCAAAATCTGACGCGTGAACTGTCATAGCTATGGGTGACAGCAAGAAGATTGTCAACTTGGTGATAAAGATGCACAGCCGTGTCATATCAGATTACAATAATCAAATAAAATTAGAACTGACTTCAATGTACGACCGTACCAATTGAAGATGAAAATTAATGAGCTATAAGAAGCAGCCCATCATATATCACCATATTTTTATTGTAGTATTTGCCATGTCGACCGCGAGAACTATGACAAATGAGCATCCATTGCATGCATGTCTTTTTCTATTTTTGTTAAAAGTGCAATTGGCATAATTTACATCTGTCTATTCCACAGAACTAATTCTGTGGTCTATTCAATCACACGTTATAAAATGCTGAACTATTTGTGAGTTTAAATCAAAGCAATAGATTGACGTGGTTATTAACTTGAAGGATGAGGTGTAATTAGGTATGTAAAAATAAACGCATAAATTATCCGCAGAGTCCAGTGCATCATCTCAGCTGATGGTAGTTCGTTATCGAATTCAAAATGTTCCATAACGTGTATCTGACTACACACCTACGCCAAATGCCATCAAACATAGATTTCATGTAATGACAAGTATATCCACATCATATCAAATGTCAATAGAGTTATTTTGACCGGAGTTACAAAAAACGGAAAGTTAGTATGTTAAGTTACGTCATACGACAGTATAATTAAAATACGTCAAAACTGTTCTTACCTGCGTAGGTTCCCGTTTATACCCGGTGGAGCACCACAAAGGTACTCTCGACGCACTCCGGGTATTATAATCTCCGTGTCAGCCGGAATATGATTCAAAAGGGTAGGGACCGGGTTCTATATTTGCCTCAGTAAAGCCTCAAGTTGTAAGATGAGCCGGCGGTCAATTTTGACTCTTTTTTTCCCAGGGTGATGTTGATGCTGATGATGACAAGGGGAAACCCGGCTCATAAAGGCCAACAATATCCCTCTCTCGTTTTTGCGTTTGATTTCTTAATCGTACCACGGTATCTGCTCCACCGAGAATGCTAAGCATGTATTATGTTGGTGTATGGTGGCGTGTGCCAACTCCTTATATAGATAATGGATGGACTAATATGGACATGCGGACTCGGGGATGAGGATGTCGAGATAGAAAATTGACGCAGATGAGGTCGCTATCTCTTACACATGATATAGCACTCGCTATTGGTTTAAATGTCTTACTTATAAGATAGGAGATGAAAGTGTGACGCTAACTCTGTGTAATAGACTTGTAAGTGGAGTTAATCAGGATGTTTCTTTTCCAGGGTTGACTTCAAATGCAGGTCGTGTCGCTACCTCAGCATCAACCGTCACTAGGATCCACAATAAGCTCATCTACCAGGGCACATTTCTGAAACTCCAATACAGTTGCATATTCATTGAATGACCTTTGAAAATTTGGGTACACAAACTTATACTCTGCAACTTGAGGTCAAATGTTGCACTATGATTATGTAATTGAGGTTATTGGACTATGCCATTGGGATGGGGCTATTGTGGTCCATAGTGCGTGTCCGGACAATCGTATACAACCACTTTCGTATACGTAGTTTACTCTTACATTTCCGGATCCGTCCTGACCACGGTCAATGACCTGACAAAAAAGTTACTTCGACCGGATTTGAGGGAGAGCCAATAAGCCCGATCGGCATTGGAAGTTTGCAATGCATTGTGGGACAGTTTTTGCAGTTTTGGGACACTCTGACCCTCTGCCCTATTGAGAAAATTCAGAAAGTTTTTGTGCGTACAAAATATAATCTAAAATGTTTTACAAGAATGAAAACAAACCCAAAAACATTATTATTGAATAAATTGATTATTTAAATATTTTTGATGATAGCATTGTGACAATAATAAATAAATTAATAATAATAAATTACAGCAATTTCCCCGATATTTCAGAGGTCAAAGTGTCCCAAAACTGCTCTCAAAAGCCGAATGTTATACAATGACGATTGAGCTTATTAATTGCTTATACTGCTGATCACCTTTTGCTGACGTGATGACGACTATTTTGATTTGTTTAATGATGTTATCACCAATGCATGCCACGCGTAAATGATTTGATACAAAATACTTCGTTTTGAATGGAAATTACTAGGACCAGGACACTAATTATTTACATCGAGGGGAAAGGAAATTTTATTTCAAAAACTTTTCGAACAAAAATTTTGGCCTCCGTGTTCGCTTGAACATTTTACGTTCTAAAATGCATTATAGGCTTGTGCGCCACTCCACCCTACTCCATCCCACTTCACTCCATCCCACCCACACACCCCTACACATCTGGCATACAGTATAATACACCCCCCACCACCCACCCACACCTGACGCACACCCACCTCCGCACCAACCAACCCCTGTACCTCACCCACGACGCTCCCCCCCCATTACGCGTTATTTGCTTTGCTATAAGATTTATCAATTCAGTCATTTTAACATTTCAAGCACAAAAGAATTTTAAAGAATGTAGTTTTACCAATCCCCGAAATACACCCATTTATAATTATAGTTCAATTTTCTGGATATACGTTCAAAAAACACTCACATCCACTGCACTCGGACATCAACCCATCGAATAACAGGTGCATAATAACAATGGCATTAATTATGTTCCGTGTAAAACGCTCAATGACAACAATGTAGTTTTGCCGTTTCTTGTAATACCAATGAGAAACATTTTCATTTTACACATGTTTCGAAAGATAAGAAACAGGTAACCCTGAAAACATGGACCCAAATTTTAGGATTTTTTGTGCTGGGTTGTTGTGCTAACGGCAACCCAGCACTTATTGTTTGGGTTCTGTTTTCTGTTGTTTCTATAAGTAATTCATGAAGAAAACGGAAACTTGTAAAAATGTTGCAAAAAAATTATCAAAATGGTTATGACAAACAGAAATACTAAAATTGGCCTGTGCATATATCAGAAATATTGTGTTGATTTTGCATGTTAAGGTGAAATAGGTATATGTTTTAGGAAAATAATTTTCTGAATCTAGATTAGGAAGTTTTGCTGGTTCTCTTCACTAGAACACTTATCTTGGCAGGCTATGGGATCATGTGGGCAGACACACCGGGTACCATACATGCTTTGTTGTAGTTCAGTATTTCAGTGTGTTGTATGGTATGTGATCCAATATCTCTGGTGAGATGGCTACCTGCTGAGTTATGATGACATATTTAATTTACACATCTTGCTCTATTCATGTTCCTAGTGGTCTGTCTGTGGTGGTCTGTTATCTTAATATGTGGTGGATAATTTTCAACTACATGTAACATGTTTGACCATGCAACATGCAGTAAACATGGTAAAAGTTGAATCCCTCACATCGAAGACCTGTGTTAATAAATAAGCAAGATCACCGAATATTGGAAATATGTACATTTCCTGGTAACACGACGATGACCAAAAGCTATTGATGCACATATCACCTTCAAATATTTGTGTCTATTTTTATGATGACAAATATGTCACAACCAGAATAGCTTAGAATGAAGCTTTAGGGCATAGGTCCTAAGTAATGATTGAATTTGTTTACTAAGGATATTATCAGTAAACATTCAATTCTTGGCTTTAAAGGCGCTATTTTGGGGTTCATGGTTTTCAGCTATGAATGAATTAATCTATACTATAAGGTGCGAACGTCGGTTGTTTTTAGGCCACGAGACCATTTAGCAATCCATGTATGTGGGGTGTATGTGCAGGGGTGTTTGTACCCTAACAGTGTCTGCTTCCTACTCATGTCATCCAAACCTGGTGATAATAATATTTGAGTAGGAGGACAATACGTGAGTGGAGATATTTGAGGTCAAAGGTCATCTAGGTGTCAAATGAGGTCATTGTTGATTTAGATTAAGCGATGGGGGAAATTGCTCTCCTTTGTATATAAAAGTAAATTTCAATGTCAAACATTACCTAGTGATAATAATCTCTGCGTAAGGGAGCATCAGGTGAGTGAAAATGTGTTGAGGTCATAGGTCATATAGGGGTCAAATTTTGGAATTGTTCGTATTGGGCTTTAAGTTGGTGAACGTAAACCTGAAGAGGAGTAACAACGTAAAGAGCATATGAATTGAAGTATAAGAATTGGAATGGAACTGATGTAATGAATCAACTGAGTCATCAGTATCTGGGATACTGATTTTGGGGTTTGAACCAACCGAATCTTGCCACTTCAAATTATTTTGACTATTTTTACAAAAAGAAATATGAAGTTACTCATTGTGAACAACCATGTCCCAGCACATCGCTTTTTAAAGGGATTTTATTATAACTATAAAACTATTAGGCGTACGACCCACATGTTTTTTTATTGCATATTTTTTCTCATTCATTTGACACCAACCGGGCGGGTACTAGACACCATTGACCTACCATAAAACCCCTTTGACCCACCATGACACCCCTTGACCAACCATATTAACATTTTGACTCAACATGACACCTCATGACAGACCATGACACTCTTTGATGATCCATGATACCACTTGATCCGCCATGACACACCTTGACTCACCATGACACTCAATGACCCACCATGACACTCATTGACCTACTCCGACGCCCCTTATCCCACCATGGCACCCATTCACCTACCATGATACCCACATTACAACAAGTTACCACAGACCGAGTGACAAACTATAATGAGCTGTGACATCATTACCCAATTTACATATCGCCGTCCACGGCCAATACAATTGGAGCACCATTGATCTGTTTGCCAAATATTCATGAGAACCGCATACACTGCCACGAGAGGATGATGATACATGTATGTAAATAAGTATGTACACATTGACCTGCGCATGCACGGCTATAGAGGTTGTGTATAATGAAGCATCATACCGTAAATATGGCGGACTACTCAAATGCATTCAACAAAAGCATGATTGCAATCTACCGCGACAGTTCGTCTCACACACCTAACAAATGCACTACCATCAAATAGGTTGATGACAACATATTTTGATTGAATGGACTGTACTGCGCTACTGATTACGGTGAAGGACACCGGTTCAAATCCTTTGTTGGAATGTGTACATGCTATGCAATATCGACCAGCCAAGCAGAGCCATGAGTCATGCATGATCAATTTGCATAAAGTGGTGGTTTCCGACCCAATATTTATGAATATTGCATGGTACATACAGGAAAAATGCCTGAATGATGTCCAAAATTTGGCTCAAATATACGTTATGGTTCGTACTATCGAGTGAGTATGATATTTTTTATGAATAGACTGTAAGCTACTGTATATAGTAAATAAGGTGGCACACAGGATCACATGTAAATTGTGCCTTATTTAAAATTTTGCTCGGTACGGCATTAATTGCATTATGGTGTGGGTAGTGCCAAATTTTTCTTATGAAATTTAGGCCATTGGTCACGGGAAAAAAGCCCGGGAAAAAGGGTTATCGTAAGCATTATGCATGTGTGCCGTCATGGTGCAGTAGGGTAGTTTTACCAGCGCTCGCAGTACTCTGCACGATTAAATTGACCAGATATAAATACCGCCGCTCTACTTTCAGATACATACATCCATCCATCAAACCAACCCACATCAACCAATCTCATCCACTGACGATATAATTATCAGTCTAACCTGAATACTGAATTATATACCACTCCCTGCTCCACCTCCACACACAGACCACGTTTTGCAAGTAGAATTTGTTTATTATATGGCATTTGTAGTTGCACATAATATACGGGGGTGGGGTGGTTCCAGGAGTTTATAGAATGTTAGTAAATTTAGGTTTACATATAAAATGTAAAGGGGGTTTTACCATCTTCCCTAAGGTTTTTAATGCGTCATAACAAAATGCACGTCTTTTCGCCCAAACGACTCAAGCTAATCGTAGACCCATCATTTGCGCTCATTTTTAGTGATACAATTGTTACCCCAGTAGGAGTTGCGACCACAGCTATATTAGCAATCGAAAAACTATGATGGCGAACCAAAACTACACTAGGGTTAAAGTCCCTAATTCAGTCTTAACATCTCCTGGTGCAGACATCGATTTGCAAAGACCACGTGACGCCTTGCCTCGAAATCCTGATGGAAGGGACAAGTCTGATGAAGGTGCCTGCAGGAGGAGAAACCTTGTAAATTGCAAGAAAGTCATTTCAATCTCCACCATGAATGTACGGACAACAATAAGAGAACAGCAGTGTAGAGAGGAGCTAGTTTCTAATCTCATTGAGTACAATGTGGAAGTATTGGGAATACAAGAGCATCGTATTATTCACGCTGAACCAATTAGATACGAAAACATACTGGACAGGACACTGATTACAACATCAGCAACTAAGAACGATGCGGGAGCTGCAGTTGGAGGGGTTGGAATCCTACTGAAAAAAATGCTAAAAATTCACCAGTGCATGTGAGATCACACAACAGCAGAATTCTAATTGCAAACTTCCAGGGTAACCCTGCAACAACTGTCATCGTTACATATTGCCCAACCAACGTAGCTGATGAAGACATAGAAGAGAATCACTACGATAGTATGAGAGAGCCATTGAATCCATCCCAGCTCATAACCTCTTGATAGTGATGGGCGATTTCAATGCTAGAGTTGGACTGGAAGACACTAAATTTACATACCATGACACCACTAACAGAAATGGAAAGTACCTTGTGGAACTAGCAACAGAGAAGAATTTCATAATTGCGAACACACAGTTTCGTAAGAAAGCTGGAAAATTATGGACATTTACAAGCCCAGGAGGCAATAAATACCAACTAGACTATATACTCATACGAAGAAAATGGAGGAACAGTCTGCAGAACGCTGAGGCATACAACCCCTTTGCTAGTGTGGGCTCCGATCACAGAATAGTGTCGGCAAGAATAAGTCTAAGCCTCAGAAAGAGCAAGACTTTACCAAGGAAGAACCAGTTCGATTGGAAATCCCTGAGCACCGATAGAAATATTCAAAAGATGTACACCATAGAAGTGCACAACAGGTTTGGAAACAGCCACGGATAAGAAGCAGCTGAGAAGATCATCCCTGCAAAGAAGCGATCTCGAAGGGCAAACTTTTCTCGTGATCCAAGAGTCATAAAGGCGAAGAAAAACCTTGATGATGCATACAATGAAGTCATCGAGGCAGACTGAAATGGCAAGTTGCAAGAGGTTGATAGGGCGCATGTCAACTCCAAACATGGTGAAAATTAAAAACTGATCAACAACATCACTGGTAGAAAGGCATGCAGTACAGGTCAGTTGAAGGGAAATACACAAAGTGAAAGGGTCACAAATTGGTACAACCACTTCAAAGGCCTTCTTGGAAGCCCTCCTGACATTGATGATGAGGGATCAGTTTTAGACGAGCTTGATATTAAAGTGGGGCCATTTGACAAAGAAGAATATGAAGAAGCTAAAGCATCTTTGGTTGAGGGAAAGAGCTGTGGAGAGGACAACATACCTCCAGAAGTGCTGAAGAGATGCAACCTAGATGACATTGTGTTAGGGTTCTGCAATAATGCACTTCTCAAAGGGAAGAAACCGGATCAATGGTCCATACTTAATATTGTTCCTATCCCTAAAACAGGAGATCTAAGTTCCGGAAACAACTATCGCGGTATCAGTCTAACCTCTATCGTAGCCAAAACCTACAACAGAATGATACTTAATAGACCTGAAATTGACTAGCATCTGAAAACAAATCCTTGCACTGCGTAGGCTGATTAAAGAGGTAAAGGCGCATAACCTGCCAGCGATAATAACATTCATCGACTTCAAGAAAGCTTTCGACACCATCCATAGAGGCAAGGTGTTGAAGATACTCCATGCCTACGGTATTCCAGAACTCATTGTTGAAGCTATTGGCAAAATGTACCAAAACACAAAACCCAAAGTAATATCACCAGATGGCGAGACAGAATTGTTTGAAATCTTAGCAGGAGTACTTCAGGGGGATACCCTCGCCCTAGACCTGTTTGTGATTGTCCTCGACTTTGCACTGAGAATAGCTATTGAAGGAAACGAAGAGGAGCTAGGATTCCATCTGGAAAGAGGCGAAGTAGGAGAGTTGGCCCAGTCGTGGTGACAGACTTTGATTTTGCTGACGACATTGCACTGTTGTCTGAGGAAATACACCAAGCACAAGAACTGCTTCATAGAGTGGAGACTTCAGCTGCTAAAGTGGGCCTGAAGATGAGTGGAGGTAAAACAAAGTACATGTCCTACAATAACAAGAGAGAAAACATCACAACAAATGAGGGTGCAGTACTAGAGGAGGTAGATGACTTCAAATACCTAGGCGCTTGGATGAAAAGCACAGAAAGGGATGCAGCAGCATGGAGGGCGTGCAGTAAACTTAAGAAAATCTGGAGGTCAACTTTTACCAGGAGTTTCAAACTTCGAATCTTTGCTGCAACAGTGGAGTCGGTGCTGCTTTATGGATGCGAAGCATGGACCATCACCCCTAAACTTGCAAAGGGTCTGGATGGCTGTTACACCCGCATGCTAAGAACTGTTCTGAATGTGCATTGGAAGGAACATATGTCAAATGCAGACCTATATGGAGATCTTCCCAAAATAAGCCACAAGATCAGGGAAAGAAGAACCCGGTTTGCTGGCCACTCTTCCAGAAGTGAGGAGCCCGCATCAAAAATGGTTCATTGGATACCCAAACATGGGAGGCGGAAACCTGAAAGACCTGCTCTGACCTACATTGACATTCTGGAAGATGACACTGGACTGGAGGCATCAGACTTCAAGAGACTGGAAGTTGTGGAAAGCCATCACAGATCGAGGACACCACTCGAATTAAGCAAGTAAGCAAGTAAGCAATTTTTCAACAAAACATTATATTCAATTCCAGACCTGAATGATACCAACAGCTATCATACTAGTAGTAAACTGTATGTACATGTACACAAATATTTTGTAGCAATTTTTAACATAGATTGTCATTTCTATATTAGATTATTATTATCTTTTTCTGCTTTTTTGTGGCAATTTTTATTCTATAAACTGTACATTTGTGCACAAATTGAGGGCGCTATTTACTTATATTTTAGATTTTAAATTAATATGATTTATACCTTACATTTCATGATAAAAAAAAGTTTTTGAAAATGCCGTTGTCATTTGTTAGTGTTTTTGCCGATGTTCTAATATCATTATAAAAGCGTCTACCTCTTAAGGCCTTTGTGCAAACCAAATTTAAGACAATAGCGCCATCATTGTTTAACTTTTCTTTAAAATGACTCGGTTTTGCATGCCATCAAACAACCGTGGAGGGTGTTGAGGTCCACGTTACAATTCATAATTTTCTCTTCACTCTTGTAAAATTATTCCAAGAGTAATCGATTTTTTACTTGCTATATAGTAAGATTGAAACAGTCATTTCCTTTCATATTTAGGGGAAAAGCCCGTACAAATCGCATGTTCGTAGAATTTTTAGCCCAAATCAATGTTGCCTATACACAGCCAAACATTTTGAACTTTGACCTGTATGATAATAACTCCGATCTCAGATATGTCAAACTATACATTTTCTGAATCCTTATGACTAGAGACATACATTGCATCATTAAAATACAATTTCATAAAGTTACAGTATAGCGAAATTACAGTCAGAAGTTTGTGTCTCATTTTCATTTACAATTTAATTTAGTTTATTTGAAACCAGTACGCTTAATTTAATTTAATGAATCTATTTCTGCATAGGTTACTCCCATTGGTGCCGACCCCTTCCTGAAAGTCGCCCTTCCAAGTGGAATTTGTTCATCAAAATTGCCAAAATTTTGTTAAATATTTGACATTTAACAGTCCTCGAAGTAAAATTTATAAATCTACTGATATGTCCTTAAAGTGCATGTAGCTGGGAGGAAAAGCCGACGATCATTTGAAAATTTGGACCTTTCGTATTGAAATATACATTATTGTCACCAACAAACCTACACATTTTAATTCTTTTTGGGGAAAAATGTATATCTGCCATCTTCCATACGAAAGGTCAAAAGTTTACTTCGAGGACTGCTAAATATCAAAAATATCAATTTTTAACAATTTGCCATAAAATATGTACGACGTATTATATCGCGAATTCCACCCCCCCCCCAAAAAAACCCAAAAAAACAAACAATATTATTTGATATCACAAGGACAACCCTCGTATTTAGAATTCAATTTGGTGAGTCTGATGTGCTCTCAGTTCCCACAAAAACTCTGTGCCAACGTTGCTATCTTATGCTTTAAGTGTTCATGCGTTGTAATCACCGCATACTGACGAATCTCAGATAGGTAAAAACGGACCCTTTGGTATTATGACTATGATTACTATAGAGGGCGGCGTTTTCGACTATTTTGTGAGGAGGTGAGTGCCACGAATTCAGAACATTTCCGTTGTCAACCGTGTAATTGAATGGGATTATTTTGAAATTTTAAAACGCTTAAAATATCACAAAGAAGCAGGTCTTTGTTAATAAATATACAAGCTAAAACCGTTTGTGTTCGATAATGAACCCCACAAAACTAACCAAGTGTATGGAAAATGCCATGCTGGCCGAGCGGTTTTGCCGTCTCTCTCCGCCCAACATGCCGCTCGCCGCCTGATTTTGTGGTGCAAAGCCGTTTTTGTCGCTGCCCGCACTCGGCGAATCGCATGAAGCGCTTCAAGGGTTAACTCTGGAACGGTTTACAGCAATCCGGTATTCGCCACTAAGTGCAAATCACGACTGAATTATTTTAAAAAATGTTAAAGTAAAAAGAAATGTTAAAACTCAAATGGAACTCGTTAAAGGCCCATTCAGTGATTTGCTCATCCGGACGATCGTAAAAATCATCAAAATTCAGATTTTGGTACCTTTGTAATTGGCATAGATGTGCTAACATAGCCTGCTAGTGGTTCGGTCGAAAGCCGTGTATTTTAGACAAAATAAAGCATTTGCATGATTCTGGACTTTTGATACTGACAGTACAAAAAGTCCGACTCGAGATCGAAAGAAGCTCACTCTCCACGTACCAACACGCGTTGCGTATTGTTTCTACTACTTATTACATCAGTAGCTACTATTTTAAACAAAATACACAATTTTAACTGTTTTTCATATTTGAATTGACCGTTAGTTTGCCTCGGTGACCTTTAATTGCTTATTTTGTTTTCTACTACAAAATTGTAGCTTAAAAGCGTCTGTTTTAAATCAATTTAGACTCTACTTCCCCGTGTTAGAAACACTGGACTAGGAAGTTTTTCCAGTCGATTGGTGGCGCACTGTACGAAAATCTCGATTTTCTCAGAGTTGAAGTAGAAAACCTTTCTAAAACTTCTGTTTTTTGACTAATTTGTCGATGTATTCAGGGAAAAGTGGTTTAATGAAATTCTGTAGACTTATTCTTTATTTCTAAGCAACTCTGACAAATTTCCATTTTTTTAATGTTCCTGTGAAATCACTGAAAGGGCCTTTAAAGGTGTGTGTGACCAAATTGACATTTTCATTCACCCATGTTTCCCCACCAAATTTGAGATTTTGGTATCAGGAGAAAGCTCTTAATGCTCGAGACTGGTGTGAACAAACACGTGATAAAAAGTGGTAACCACCACCGAACTATGTAGCCTACTATCATTAAAGGATTGCTATATATTTTTGTTTTGCTTCTCACATCAAAACCGTTGGAGCAATACTACTTAAAATAAGGAAACAGACTGTTTTAATGGTAGGTCTCAATGTACACTAATATAGAATAGAAAAGAATAGAATAGAATAGAATAGAATAGAATAGAATAGAATAGAATATAGAATATGAAAAAAGATTAAAGATAGGACCACTCACCTTTGAGAAGAAATAACATTACATCAGTGTTGGATTTTAAGCGTGTTTGTAATCATTAAAAACAATAAGACATTTTTTTAACTTTTGATAATTCAAAATTAATCATTTAATCGTAAGCGACCCACGGAGGATTCACAATCAAATTGTGCTCTTGAAGGCGGGTGGATAGTTTTTGTGAGCGTCCAATCCAGTCCCGCTACTAAAATTCTAATATTAAACACTGTACAGCAGACGCTTAAAGTGCTAATATTGAGCACATTAGTCCAGTGATAGCGCCATCTGTTATCAGTCAGATTATTCCGTATATAAAACAGTGTGAAGCTATATTTTCACACAATAAAATATATAAATGACTAAATTGTTACGTGAAAGCATCCGGGGTGTGGTGGAGGAGAGGCTTGAAAAGGAAGGCAATCTAAAAACAATAGTCATCAAAGTTGCCCCGTGTCGCAGGTAAGGGCTAAAAGGGAGGTGGTCGTGTGCATGTGCAATTTTTATAGTGTGTCCTTTTGTAGTATTTCATGAAATGTTATGATTTTGTTATTTATTTATGTGAGATGCACCGATTGTCCCTTTGGGCTCGGTCGGTGGACTTCTCACTTCATGTCTTTTACGATTTTAATGGTAGTGTTATAAATAATGTGTACTTTAGAAGCTGGTCTATTTATGGAACCTTTTCAAGCATGATATTTGATATTTGTGTGCTGGTTTTAAACCTATTTATTGTATTGTTAGGGATGTTCATAACATTTTGAAGTTCAATATTTTAGCTGCAAGTTCTTTCATTTGAGAGAGAATCAAATTACTTAAAACAATAAGGGGTCAATCATGTTTCTAGTGCGAATACTTTTGAAGTTATACAGACAAAAATATGTCACCAAATTGCCCAAAATTATGTGTGTGAAGTTGTGACAGCAGGTACATGTACAATGTACACTACTGTATGTGACCCCAGATGACCTCCTATTCTTTACTGTAAGAAATCTGTTTTGGATGGTCTTGATTTACGCACAAATTACTTTTGCGCTTTAAAGAGTGTCGACTTGTTGGAACATATATTGCACTATGTGATGTTTATGTATCCAGTATTATGCCAGTACCAACATAAGTCAACATCACTTTGGTTTTGGTTGTCAAAAATGAGTTTTTAGTGATTTTTCCCATTGAGCCCCACAGTAAAGGCATGTTTGGACCGTACATGCACATTCCAACCTCACCAGGCTGTGTTCGACCATTGTTGGACGTAGCCCTCTTCATGATTCTTCCACTGTTCTCTGTCTCTTGCATTTCTTGTCCATGTAGGTCCCATGTAGGCAGTAATGTCATCACGCCACCTCCTCTTCTGTCTTCTTCTTGATCTTTTCCCTGTTCTTGGTTGCCATTCTGTAAGCCGTTTAGTCCATCTGTTATCTTCCCTTCGTGCAAGGTGACCTGCCCATCTCCATTTCGCTTCTTTGAGTTTCACCATAAGGTCTTTGACTTGAGTTTGACGTCTTATTTCAGTGTTCTTAATTTTATCCCTTAAGGTAATGTGTAGCATCTTCCTTTCCATTGCTCTTTGGGCTGTTTGTAATTTCTGTTCCAGGTACTTGGTTGTTGTCCATGGTTTCTGCCCCATATGTCATTGTTGGCAATACACACTGGTTGAACATTCTACTTCTCAGATACATTAGTAAAATTTTATCACATAGAATGTCCTTAAATCTTCCAAAGCAACTCCAACCTGCCTTTATTCTGATCAAAGCTTCTTCCCTGGTGTTGTCCTCCATCTTCACTGTTTGGCCGAGATATTTGTAACCATCCACCTTTTCGATAACATCGCCTTCAACTACAATGACATTCTCTGACTGGTAGTTTGTCATATATTTTGTTTTGCCCTTGTGTATGTTCAGTCCAATCTTTTTACTTCCTTTATTCAGATCATTTAACTGGACCTCCATATCCTTTACTGATCTTGTCAACAAAGCTACATCATCTGCGAATCTCAGATCTGTTAGCTTCTCGCCATCTATGTTGATCCCTCTCTCCTGTAGGTTCAGCTTTCTGAATATATCTTCCATTGCTGTAGTGAATATTTTGGGGGATATTGTGTCTCCCTGTCTCACACCACGCTGAATTCGGATTGTTTTTGAAACATCGTTTTCAATGTGGATTTTGGCTGTGGCATTTGTGTATATGTCCTCGAGAATTTGGACATAACCTTCATTGACTCCAACTTTACGTAGTGTTGTAAAGAGGTCTTTATGTTCCACTGAGTCAAAGGCCTTCTCATAGTATATGTATCCAATGCATAGCTTCAAATTATATTCATTTGCCTTCTCAATAAGTTGGTTGATGGCATGCAGATGGTCTACTGTTGAATATCCACTTCTGAAGCCTGCCTGTTCTCTTGGTTGGTTTTCATCAAGCACTCCTTTTATTCTGTTCTGTATTATCCTTGTGAAAATTTTGTAAACATGTGATAACAGGCTGATAGGTCTGTAGTTTTTAATGTCTGTTTTTTCACCTTTCTTGTAAAGGAGAATCACTTTTGCCTCTTTCCAGCAAACTGGTATCCTTTTTTCATCAGATATTTGGTTATAGAGTCCAACTAAATGTTGAATAATCCCCTCTCCTCCAATCTTGATTATATCACTAGTAATGTCATCTGTTCCTGGTGCTTTGCTGTCTTTCATCTCCTTTACAGCCATTTCCACTTCTTTTTGTGTTATACTTGGGATGGCTGATATGTCTGGTGATATTGTATTTGGTTTTGCCTCATTTGATTTGGAGCTATACAGGTCTTGATAAAAGTCTGCGCATACATTAAGTATCTCTTGCCTGTCATTTGTTAAGACACCGTCTTTTTGTCTCATTTGGTGCATTCTTGATTTCTTCCGGTTCAGCTTTGCAATATGCTGAGGTCCTCTTCCACTTTTGAGAATGATTTCTATTTGTTCTTTTCTCTTCTTTCTGCTCCTCTGTCTACGTTTTTTCCTCACAGTTTTGACGAGTTCCCTGTATTCGCTCTTTTCAGGTATTTATTTGTTGATAATTTCTCTCAATTCTTTCCTCCTTCTGTCCAGGGCCTCAATCTCTTTGTCCTCCTCAGTTGTTTGCTTCCTCCTCTTCTCTTGTGGAGCTACTTCTGCTGCCACTTCCATCACAGTGCTGGATAAAGTCTGGTATTTTTGGTCTAAATCCAACTCTTCAATGTCTAGTCCCTCAAAGCGATTTTTCAATTCCAACTGGAATTCTGACCTCTTCTCTCTTAGTCGTAGGATGTTAATCTTGCTTTTCTTTTCATTTCTGATAAATTTAAGCCCGGTTAGTCTTTTGCTGATATGAAGTTTAGCCCTCACCATTCTGTGATCACTTCCTATATCTATCTTTGTGATAACTCCACAGTCCTGTATAATTCCCTTTTGGCTACTGAGAATAAAGTCTATTTGGTTTCTGGTGTGTCCATCTGGGCTTTCCCATGTCCAATAGCGGTTTTTATTTTTCTTGAAGAATGTGTTGCCTATAACCAGCTTATGCTGTGCTGCAAATTCCAGTAGCATTTCACCTCTTTTATTTCTCTGTCCATAACCAAATTTTCCTATGATGGCCTCTTCATCTGGTTGGCATTCTCCTACTTTGGCATTAAAATCGCCCATGACAATGGTATACTTTCCTTTGTTGGCTTCTATTGCCTTACTCACGTCTTCATAGAATATTTCTACTATCTCATCATCGTACTCGCTAGTGGTCGCATATACTTGGATGATGCTTATTTGGTCTTTTCCTGTCAAGTGAAGGTTCAGTGCAGCTACTCTGTTGGAGTAGCTTTTTATTCCACTTCCCTATGGACAAATAGCGCCACCAATAGTGTGTAATGTGAGCCTGCCTATTATTGTATAATCAATTATGTTTGCTGCATATGATTGTATTGTTGTTTGTTATGTGAAGAGCATTGAGAGATTTTTATTCTTAATAAACGCTGCTTATTATTATTATTATTATTATTATTACTACTATTAGTATTATTATTATTCTTACCATTATTATTACTATTATTATTATTATTATTACAAAACAATAGGCATCAAGGTTTCCCCGCAGGATTAATTAGAAACAAAACCCTCAAGGTTGCAACGCAGGGCTACAAAAAAAGTCGCCGCGCAGGGCTGAAAGAAACAATACCGATCAAGCTCAAACTATAAATTAGCCCCCGATAGATGCCAGGGCCTGAAAATGAAGGAAATTGAGGTGTAATATCAAAAAGGTAAAATGAAACGGATGACGGGCTGTCTATAAAGGAATTCTCTTCTATATTGGAACTGAATTAGTTGTACGTTTTTACTACGAAAGTCGGCGGCCCCAGCCCAGCGAGGCTTGCGGCCTTTATGTTTTTAAGCCCCTAATTTGTTTTAATTTACAAAACCTTGCTAACCTTAATTTTTTTAAATTTAAAACCCTTGCGTAAATATTCTGAATAACAACAGATGACGCTATCACTGCACTAATGTGCTCAATACTAGCACTTTAAGAAATATTAGCACTTAGCAAAGGGACTGGGTTGGAGTGTCAGAAGCCCGGGATCAGAAGAAGGGTACAAAGAATCAGACAATAAAAAAATGTTAAGATTATGGCACAACCGAGAAATCGTAAAAAAAATCAGCAGGGGTATCATTTAAACCCCTTGAGCATTTCTAATGTTCAGTAAATCATGATCAATGGTCACCGACCCTTTATCCCACGAATTTTAAAATCAGTAACTGCAACTTACTCTTAGAATTCAAGTGATAAGCCTAAATTGATATAGAACATGAAATTCCCATAAAGTAGATAATTGGAAAGTTTTGATGACAATACTTCAACTAAATCTTTGTAAACAATATCTTCTGAGATATACTATACCGACACATTATACATGTACACCGTCAGAATGATACATCCAGATTACGGACCACACAACGAATTAAACGAATGTTAAGCACTGTGCAGCAGACGCTTAAAAGTGCTAATATTGAGCACATTAGTGCAGTGATGGCGCCATCTGTTATCAGTCAGATTATTCCGTATATAAAACAGTTTGAAGCTATATTTTTACACAAAAAAATAATATAAATGTTTCAATTGTTACGTGAAAACATCCCGGGGTGTGGTGGAAGGAGAGGCTAGAAAAGGAAGGCAAACTCAAAAAAACTAAAAGTAAATCTTTGTACACAATATCTTATATACTATACCGACACATTATACATGTACAGCGTCAAAATGATGCATCCACATTACGGACCACACAACGAATTAAACCATACAAACACAACGGCAAAACGATAACCATTAAGAAACATTGTTTCTTCCATTTTATTATCAGTACTTTAGCATCTTTATTGCTTATACAATATTGCTTATACATAATCAGTGATAAATGTCTAACTAATTTAGTCAAAAGTTTTGTCACAATGCATAAAGGTCAACAGGTCAGGTAAAAGGTCATATTAAAGGTCATAGGTCACGTATATATTACAAATCTATATCTATGAAGCTGCTACCGGCTAACAAACAGTATGTATTTGTATCAAGGGTCCAAACTAATATGTGATATTTACATAATGGTTAAATGGACAACTGCATTTCACTTTCATACATAATTATACAACATAGTATTATACATTTCATAAAACCGGATAGTTCTAGTGTAAATAAAAGAAGGTTTCAGCCATATGCGCGCAAAGCGGGGGAGTATGGTACATCGGTTCAGTAGCTTGCAAGCTTGGGATGATAGACAAAAGGACTAAAAAGAATTATGTACTAATTCTGTTATATTGCAGAGTTGTAGGATCAAAATTGGTTCACACTAATATATATTTTTTTATTTGAGCTTCACTTCGGAGAACTCAATTCTTATAACTAATAATAAATTAAGCTAACGTGCCTTAGATCAAAATTTTCTTCAAAAGTGAAGAGACATTACATACATAACACCAGATATGCATATCATGCATCCAATATGTCTACAGAATTTGTTTTGCCTGCAACTTTCTGATATACAACAGCCTAACTACAGACGTTTAGTATATTGTACGTATGTACGTACGTGTACAGATGACGTCATAGAATTTTACGTAATTTTATGTAAACCGACGATCGATGATAATCGTACTCCAATCATGCCATTTCGCCGTAGAAGTAGTGATGTTACAGGATTAATAACCATAGCAATAGGTGAAAACAATTTTTGAATATATTGCCCTGCACCATAAGTAGGCTGCACTCGTTACCTGTCATATTTGTGTTTGTGCAATCGTAGTTTGAACACAACACCGCGCTTTTTGAAGACACTAATCGTTGATATCAAATTTTCATAGAATTATTAAATGGGTCTTTATGCCCATTCAATGATCCAATGCAGAGTTACAACGTACGTCTAATGCGAGGCAATACAATCAAACATTGTTTTCACCTATCGCTATGGTAATGAATCCTGTTAGTGTTATATCACTACTTCCACAACGAATACTCGTAACCATTCGTACAGACTTACGCACCGAATATTAAACCTTTAAGCCTAATAATGCCCGAACGAACCTATTTTATAGTACATAGACCATTATTTAGGCTATTTATTTCAGCCGTTATTAAAAATAAAAAAACACATATAGATATATATCTTGGTCACACACAAGAAAAACGGAAATAATAATCCAAGTCAACCAAGTCAACATAATTAACTCAAAAAAAGACGAGAAGACTTCGGCAGTGGAATTCTTTCTATTATTTGTGGTAACTCAAAAGAAACCGTCTAGCCCGAGGCAAGGTTTTAGTCTTCATTCGACGTATCAGTAAATAGGCTATTCAACAAAATCTATTATTTGTGGTCGTCTCACACACATAATTTACGATCTGGTCAACATTTGATTGAAAGCACTCCGCCATAGCTACCGAGGACAAGTTGAAAACCTTTGTTTCAATCAATATTGCAGGGCCTCAGAGAATATACGTATAGTATTTATTGTCTTACGCTATGAAATGGTGTAAGACAGTGAAAACGCTGCCATCAGATTTAGTGTCATTCTGTGTGAAATGAAGTTAAAAAAAAAAAAAAAAAAATCGCGTACCGTACATTCTCTTCATTATCCCAATCAATTTATGTAATGCAGAGATGTTCTAAATGGTTTGACCATAAATAATCATAAAATTGCTCAAAATGCATCCATCTCAGTAGTAGTCTTTGTATTTAATATTCAGTAATAATGTATTTTCCAATATCTTGTCACCAGTACGGTGGCATAATTTTGTGAACCAAACATCTTGCCTGAAATCATCATTGATAGAAAGCTATTGATCCAAACAATTCTTATGCAATATTGGCACAGACGATTGTTCCGCCATGTTCCGTGAAGGGATGCATTGGCAATTATTGTAAACATTCAGAACAAAATTGAAAATTTAAGAAATTTACTGTTCCAATGTCCTGACTTTTATTGCTCTCTTTATCATTCTGTTTATAATTTGCTTCATATCAATAATATATTAAACTGAGTTGTAATAATTTGTGCATCGTTTTATAGTCAAAGGAAAGTACTTTTAATTTACGTATAATAAAACAATAGATACAGAAAACATTTTAAAAATTTCTAGTCCACGGACATACAATTAGTTTTAACCTAGACTTCTATAGTGTTTGACATGTAACTTCAATTCATAGAAGAGTACATACTGCATAGGTTACAAATATCGCATTAGGAACAGAACAGAAAAAAGGTGACATTAAAGTGATATTAAGATCAGCTTTTAGACGATATCATTTTGATCGAACTTCGCGGCACGTAAGTAACTGAAACATCATTAATACATTTGCGCGTACTGTATTTGATTACGAATATCAACTTCTAGAAGTCGGTATGACAACGACGTCCCTAACGCACGATAGTGTACACCCAAATAAACAAGCAAGAAAACCATACAGGGTGGAGCAAACGTCCCCACGCATATCGGTGTCCTTAACAACCAATCACCCTGCATGGTGAGGAGAGCAATAAACTAAAATTCACAGTAGCGGGGCTCAAAAACGAGTGTACACTTAACATAAACAATCAGGGATCTTAAATCCCAGTCTCGGACCCAGCCGATTTGTGCTCCTTCGTTACTAAACAAACCATAGTGACGCAGGAGCACAAAATGGCTGGGACCGAGACCACTCAAATCCCAGCCATAGCATGCACGCCGAGGAGAGCAGGTTAGCTCCGCCCCCTCAAGCACGAAACAATAACGAACCACCAATCATAATCTCTTCAGCCTGTCACTTAATCTTCCTCTTCTTAGGAGAACAGGCCGGTTGACTGTATAATAATAAACAATTTTGTAAAAGACAAGGGAATTCCAAATATTAAAATAAAAAATATACCCTTTCGTAAAGACGTAACATACTAAATCACAAATAACATTTATTTAACACAATATTGCAGTTAAGTACTAAATGTATCCAGCAAAGGTTAGCATAGTAATCATCAAAGCGGTTACACTCAAATTCGACTCCAGGCAAACACCACTTTCGTCTTTAATTATCATACCCTACTTCACATATCATACCATTTATCGTATATAAATTTTGCTTTTCATATCAAACATTTCTTATTTTGAAAGCACACAACTATTATGAAATCATTCTAAACTTAAAAAATTAATACCAAAAACATGTATACAATAAAAATTGCATAATATCAATAGTCATTTTGTCAAAGTGTTTGACAAGAGGTTTGAAGACTTCGCTTAAAGCAACATTGTCCTCACAAATCATCACCTTCCATGTCTTCTTCACCTCCAGGTGATGACGATGCCCACGGTGCCTCTCCACCTGGCCCGAAACTTCTTGGTTTCGCGTTAAAGTTATTATACCCACCGCTGTATTTCAACGGCTGGGCTGGTAGCGATGCGGCTAGTCCTTGATTACTACTGGCAAACTCCCCAGAATGCACCGATGCAGGTGAAGCCGACGGAGGAGTGCCATTCTCTGGAGAGTTCTGAGGAGAATGACTCCAGCCTCTTGCTTTAACGTTAAAGTCTTTAAAGTTTTTATCTTGTTGTTGTTTCCTAGCATCGAACTTTGGCTTAAATAAGGGCTGGGACGAATGCCCATTAGTGTCCGGAGTGGTCGGGCCACCAGCTCGAAAGTTAGGCTTGATTTTTGGTTCCACAGGAGGTTTGGCAGGAACTTGCGGGAGTATACTTGTTGTTTGCATCCATTCTGCGGGAGGTTTGGGCCTATCTTGAGTTAGAGGAGAATCAACGCCAGTAAAACCTTTTTTCTTTGGTAAGCCGTCGAAAGCCGAATCGATGGAGCCTATTGGTGATTCCATTGCGGCCTCCACGGCGTTTTTCTGTGTAAATCTACAGGAGGCGTAGGCTGTGGTGGTGGTGCTGGTTCCTCCTCTTCTTCTGGCCCACCATGTCTCGCTATAAATTCTAGCGTAACAGTTTTAGGTGGTTCATTCTCTTTATCGGGTGAAGCGCCAGGTGCATTACCACCATCTTTCGTTAATACGAACTTTTCCGATCGTTTCCGACGACGCTCAAACATAGACGCTCCTCTCCCACTGGCGCCTTTTAAATCAGCCACAAGCATTCCGCATTGTTGTGGTGTAACAGTCTTATGTTCACATTTATCCTTCTTCTTTGTAATGCTAAAATCAGTTGGAGTTATGCATATACCTAATTTTGGTATAAAAACAGGGTCGTGAGATGGTGGCGGAGGCGGGGGTGGTGCAGGAGGAGGTGGAGCATTAGGCATAGGAAACGGACTATCATCGAGTTTGGGTGGAGGAGGGGGTATCTTGGGACCAATTTGTGTGGGTAATTCTTCATCTTCGCCGCGGACTCCAAAAGCTTCAATGGTATATTTGGCACTCCTCTTACGTCGTTTGGCAAACATTTTAGCACCCTTCGCTTGTTTGTTTTTAGGGAACATGAGAAGATCAGCAATAGTTTTGCATACTTTCATCTTGTCTGTTTCATCCATGTCAGGTTCGTCACTTGCACCAAATGCACCAGGATATGACTTCGGACGTAGCATTTTAACTGAAAATACGAAAACAGAAACATGAAAAAAGAGATAAATTATCAATATCAACAAGAATAAAATAGTAGGCTGCTGAAAAGAAAAACAAGTTACAAAGATGGAATGCGAAAATATTAAATACTGTTTTGTAGTGGTGTGAGTTCATGAGTTAGATTCAAGCGTTGATGTTTATACTTTAGTTCAATATGTTGTCTGCTGCATTAGATGAAGGGAACATTGGGCTATTCCATTTAAAATCCACACTACCCCTGTGGAAGATTTTGGAAATATCTTCCACAGGGGGAGTATGTATTTCAAATATGATTGGTCAGAATTAATCATTTTAAAACCCATTCTCCCACTATTATGGCTTTACCCATATCTTACTCGTGAGTATTTCAAATGGAAGTTACCCAATAATTGTCTATTGTATTTGAAACTTTTACTCCCTCTACTGAAGACTTCAATAAAACTTCCACAGGGGTAGTGCGGATTTTAAATGGAATAGCCCGTCATGGTCTTGTATAACAGGAGAGGAATCACCTGTCAAAGGTTATTAAATTATTAAATCCAAAGGTCAGGTTTATTAAAGTTAAGAATTCCCAATTAAGACATTATTTCAAACTATTTCAAAAATAGATTAAAATGATTGTAATCGTTATTGTGGAATATGGAAACTTCTCTTTCAATATTATTGTCTCAGTGTTACATCTACTTACGTTTCTTAGTATCCTTTGGTTTGAATCCCCCTCTCAGAATAATACTCGGATCCTCCATGATGTCTACAGGTTCTCCAGGGAGACGAGGAGGCTTAGGAGGAGATGGTATCGATGAAGACGACATCTCAAAAGTCGTCGTTGTCTTGGTGATCGCTTCAGGTTCTTCATCAGAGAACTCGTCATCGTGGGTGGTTTCCTGAAAGGTGGTTACCGTCTTCGTTGAGTATTTTGTCACCGTTGACTGTTGAGATGGGGCAGTAGAAGATATGGACATTGGAGCTGCTACACCAATGGGGATATTCATAGGCTGCTGTGGACCACCAAAAGTGATGGTCATTTCTTTACCAACGTTCGTATTTATGGGTGCAGGTGGGGCGCTCCATCTTTTGGGTTCTTCCTGTTGTGGAGGTGTTTGAGATGAAGGTGGTTGCCACGTATGATGCTGTTTTGGCGGCTCTTGTTGTTGCGGTTGCTGCCATCTTTGTTGCATCCACGGTGGCTGTATCTTTCACGTGGTTCCACTTGTTGTGGTTGTGGTGGCTCTTCTTCTTCCGGAGCCTGCCATTTTTGTTGCATCCACGGGGGTGGTATCGGTTTTTTAGGTTGCGGCAGAGCTTGTGACGGCTCTTCTTCTTGCGGTTCCTGCCATCTTTGTTGCATCCACGGGGGTTGTATCGGTTGTTTTGGTTGCTGTGGTTGTATTGGCTGCACTTGTGGTTGTGGCTGTTGTTGTGGTTCCTTCCATTGTTGTTTTTGCATCCACGGTGGTTGTATCTTTTGATGTGGCTGTGGTGGTTGTTGTGGTTGTGGTGGCTGCATTTGTGGTTGTGGCTGTTCTTGTTGTTCCTTCCGTTTTGTTGCTGCATCCATGGTGGTTGTATCTTTGGATGTGGTTGTGGTGGTTGTTGTGGTTGTGGTGGCTGCACTTGTGGTTGTGGCTGTTGTTGTGGTTCCTTCCATTTTTGTTGTTGCATCCACGGTGGTTGTATCTTTTCTTGTGTCTGTTGTGGTTGCTGTTGTAGCGAACTGATTGGTGCCGGAGTCCATGATGGTGCCTCCCATTGTGGTGGTTCCTGTTTAGGCGCTGGTGAATGCCTAGGAGACGCCATAGGCGAAACACTCTGAGGTTTAGCCAGAGATGGCCGCAAACTTTGCTGGCGTGTGGTTTGGGTTGGTATCAATGAGGCTAGATCTACACCTCCACCTCCTTGTGGTGTGGGTTTATCGTCATCGTAACTGCCTTGTAGATGGATGGTTGTTTTCTGTCCTACTTTGACGCTTTCAGGTTGGCGCTGCTGTTGTTGTGGTTGTGGGCTAGGAGACCATCCTGATGGCTTGGCATTGCCGACAGGTTTGGGCTGGAATATCACTTGTCTTGGTTGCTGCTGCTGTGGCTGTTGCGGACCACCTGTTAAGAAAGCAATGGATAAATCACATTAATAATAGGAAGATAATGTCACTAACGACGTTGTTATTAAATATTGCTTGACTTCAGTAAATATTTCAGCGGATTTATATGAAAGTGAGCGGAGCATTCTGTTAGCAATGAGCATTCGTGTAATTCAGCTGTAAAGTACATGCACGCTCTGATCTGAAGCAAATAAGTTAAGATTGACAAGACTGATAAGATTATTATAACATTCTGAGCGCAAAAGCTGAGAATCTTCAAATTAAAACGAACATGCAACTTTCAGGGAACATTTTACTCTAACGAACCCCAGCATAGCATTTATAGCTGATCATATTCTACTTGCAAGAGCCAAACACGGACCAATGAAACACATTGTTTATAATGTTACTTTGGACAACATCAATCCAGTTCAGTGCTCATTATTCGCAGTATAAGCTATAGAAAAATGATATCATTCGTGTACATCGTGGGAGATTACGCTTGTTACTCCGCGATTATTCATGATAATACACGAGCGTACACCGCTACTCTACGCGTACATATATATATCGCATATGCGAGGTTATCTGCGTACAACAGCTTACTACGCACAGTCACGCAAAGAGTATATTCCACGATGTACACGAATTAAATAATTTTTCTATAGTGAGAAACAGCCCACCGTCGTATCCTTTATCATTATGTGTGTCTATCGCACAACGTCACTGGAGAAAGGTATTCCGTTATTGTTAATATGATACCAGTCAATGTCTGTACTGCTGACGATACTGAGCTAGATGTGTTGGACTAATATAAGCTTAGCCAAATAGAATGGCCATTTCTCTCACCTGTGTTAATAACAGCGGTAGTGGTTTCCTGACCACCAGGTCCGCCAAATGACTTAACCTCTCTAGTGGTACTTGTTTTCTCGGGACCATCTCCTACTCTCGATGTCACCGTTCTAGTTATCGTCTGTGTTCGTTCGCCTGGTACAGTACGAGTTTGGACATTAGTGCTTTGATTATATGAACCGCCAACGGAAGCTGCAATAAGAATAATTTGTGCAAGATGTTCATCAGTCATAGGGGAATGAGTTCCATTTTCCTGAGTGCTTGTGTGAAGGGAAACCGAGAATTATTTATGATACCTTTGCTTATGCAAACAAGTTGCTTCACCAGAAATACTTTTTATATGGACAGCGTGGTATGTTGCTGATAGCTTCTATGAAACTTACATCTACCTAGACATACAATTTCTACCAATTAACCTCCTCTCTAATACAAGTGTCACGTTGACTCTTTACAATGACAGTCATAACACACAGCATATCTATTTTAATACCTTTGTTTCAATGTATTTTGGTATACGAATTAGTTCACACTCTCAGCATCTAAACTCTGTCAGTATGATTCATGTTATAATGATGGAATCTATCAGGCGGAGATCTTCCAGTTCTTGTATGCCAGTACCATTTGGTACCCTGCGGGATTTTTACATTACACATAAGTCTCCAAAGTGATTGAAATGGACTGTACTGCAATCAACTTATGGGTATTGGGTAATAATTATTTGTAGACGTTAATGCTATATTTTAAAAATATGATGTGGCAAAATATCAACTTGGCTTATTTGTTTCAATTAGTATTCTGGTTGCTAAATTCTAACATGAAGATGATTGTGTACTTTGGTCTTCCGTTGAGACCTGTAATTATGATCCGTGTTTAATGCACTCACTCAAATAAAGATCGAAATTGCTTATATACTTAAGTCTCTAGAGTGAATCTTATTGCGACCTGCTACCACGAAATGAGCGTAAAATCGCAAGTTGGTAGTTTCGAAACCCCCTGGCTACTGCGTTGGTGGTCTGCCTTCGTGAATGGCCCATTGTGCCCCATTCACAAAGGACACACAGACATACTTCTGGCTTGAACAGGTGCGCGACAAACAAAGAACATCAACTCAGCTAACCAGGATGTCTCGAAACACCAACTTGCAACTTTATATTCATTTCGTTGCAGCAATTTGGTCACAATTTGATTAGGGACAAGTGGGCCAGCAAATACATATTATAGCTAAAATTCACACTTTGAAGTCGAGATCGTAGAGTAACCTGTGTTTATTAAAGTCTCTTCATCTCTATAGTGGATCTTCTAATGCGGTATGCGGATGTGGCAGACACTCAATCGCGTCCATTTTTCTCATTTCAGGCCTATCCGATTCCCGTTACATTGGTGACAGCGGTGGGATTGAGATTTATTCTTTCAGCCCTTAAAGTAGTAGTATAATATATGGAAAATGATAGTTACCGAGCATTTTGATATTGCTTTGATACATTTTGATAAAATTGAAGTCAATAAGAAGGTTCCAGCACTTTTTTTCAGTCGCGGATCTATTATGATCTATATGGGCTGATTTTGCCCCCGGGATTTTCGTGGATCCCATGCTAGATCCGGGGTTCCTGGAAGTAACCCCAACCGGGACTAGTTTTAAAATATATCCCTAGTGGGACCAGATTTCTATAAAAACACACCCCTAGTAGGACCAGAAAATAACATACTCCTAACGGTACTAGATTTTTGCCGGCAGTTTCGGTGAAAGTCCTCCTTATAAGACCAAGTGCACAAATATGACATTATTATTGTACCACAAAAGACTTTTGAAAGTCACATTTTGTTCTATTTTTGATAAAAAATTCCCCCCAAAAATGAGATACGTGGGCAAAGTACCGAATTTGATATCCCTAGCAGGACTGAAAGAGACTTTCGGCATTATGATATCCCGAAAGAGAGCCTAGTGGGAGGCTCGAAACTAGCACTAGTCTCGCTTTCCTAGTACCCCGCCCCAAGTGGATTTGCATGGTTTTGATGATTTTAGATGGAGCAGCGCCCACGTCTTCCCTCTACTGGACCCACATTTGTTGTTATGCACGTTATGCATGTCCTAACAACTTTTTTCTAGTGATACTTTGATGGAGATTTTCACGCCGACTCTTTATCTGTATTGCTTTCTATTAATCACCGGGACTCCACACGTGACCATCTGTCACGACATAATTCTTTAACTCCGACATGCTTGTTCACTCACAAAATAACGCCTGAATGAAAATGAGACTAATAAAAATATCATGCCCAAAAACATGAGAAACTTGAGGTGTCAGTGTTGAATAGAGGTTATTGCAATATGTCCCTGAAAATATGATTCCGTACGTAACTTGTAGTCCAGGACCACAATTCTTTTTAATGTCCTGCGGGGCTCTTCTATATTAGAACTCCGTTAGTTGCAAGTCTTTACTATGGAATTCAGCGGCTTCATCCCTGCTAAGCTTGTCAATGTTTTAGCATTGTGGTCTTGGACTACAATTTGCGGACGAAATTAGATATTTACGTATTATTTTCCCATTTACCTGGTCTTCCAGAAGGCTGTACTTGTATCGTGGCAGCTTTTCCTGTAGAAATGTTGGGATTGTTGTTGGATATATTATACGGTGAAGCATTCACTGTGTTGAAATTTTTGTCTCGTCTGTACGTGAGCAAATAAAGAAGAAATAAGAGAAAGAAAAGGTTGTTATAAACACTGATACAAGTTGGATGGTGTTCGGTGTAATTGATAAGAAGTGTTGATGTATCAACATGTTGGGAACATGAAAACTGATATTAAGTATAATTGCCAACACGCAAAATGTAATGCAATTCATAATACCCTCAGATATCCTGTACGAGACATATAGTATAAATAAATGACATACGACGTAAACACTTGGGAGCGGACATCTTGCATATTATGGAGAATGCCAGTTAGATCGGGTGTAAATTGGTGGTGATGGGTGGTGGGTGTGAAGCGCACGCAAGACGCAACTTGTAAAAAAAGTCAATCTCTGCAAAGCAGATAGAGGTTTTCGTCCTTCCGTGCCCATTTAATTGATTGATATAATGGGTTGGTTTATAGTAATCTGGTGTTTGTCACTATGTGAAACTACGCTGCACCATGACGTTTCTATTTCTGTGTATGTTTGTTAATTTTTATTTTTGTTTTTCCACACGGATTATTCTGAGATCTCATACATTTGAGCACCATTCACAAACATTTTATAAAACCCATTGTACTGTGCCTTAACGTATGGAATGCTCATGATTTGTTTTCCGCATAATACCGAATAGATGACTATAAACAGCTTATATCTAACCCATACCATATGAGATTCGCGGAGCGCGAGTGGCGACCAAGGCAGACGCGGCGTTGCACTGTAAAAAGATCGGTGGCGTCGCCTCTCTAGTCAGAATAATACATAGGGATACGGACTGTTTATAGTCATATGTTATTCGTCAGTATGCGGTGTCAGTGCACCGTCTTATGTCCATTAGCGCCACTGGGTAATGTTGTGTAGCCTCTATGCGATCATTCTTATCATTGCTACACCATACTGCTGTATTGCTATGCATATGAGGTACTCACGGGCATTTACTCAGGTGACAAGGTAGTGTTGCACTGGCAATGCGATATATGACTTATTAATAATTAAATTGAAAAATACAAATAGGAAGCTGTGTACATCTGTGATTAAATTGCATCTTTTATTTGCCATTTCAGTTGTTAACTTATTGGCACATATATCATGGTGATGTATGGTTTGAATGCTTCGTGCCCTTGGGATGACAATGAACTTCACCATGTTACTCGCGTGTAGCTCACTTTCCGGTCCAACTTCATAAAATGTTTTGAAATTCTTTAAAATTTTGTTCATCAATCATTTAATACCATGGCTCAGGATGAATCAACACATAGATTAATGAGGCGCACGTGTTCGCATTGCATTTTGTATGTCGACATGGTCGAGAGTTCAACCAATTTTGTCAACTATAGTGACATTTCAATGTTTACCATATTTACGGGAAAAATAAGTCATATTCCGGTTTTGTATCAAAATAATGAACATCTAATTATTTGTAATTGTTAAAATGAATAGGAAATACATGTCATGAACTGGGTTAAGGTGAAGGTTTTATCAAAAAGTCATAACGTCAACGTACCAATAGTTCTTTCATGAGAGATGTAAACCAAGGTATAGCAAACTTGTCCTATATCAATTCTCTTCCACGGTTGTTTGATGTGATCATCTATTAATTTTTCTAACAAAAGCATTGTATAATTTCTAATTCAGGATCTGAACAATACCAACAGCTATCATACTAATTTTCTTTATCAAATGTTTCATCTTTTTCTGCCTTTTTGTGATTTTTATTCCATAAACTGTATATTTGTCTGCAAATTGAGGGCGATATTTTAAGTCTAATTTAGCCCAATAATATGAGTTATGCCTTTCATTTCAAGATAATTATTTTTAGAAAATTTGCTTGTTATTTGTTACTCATTTTTCTGATTTTGTCATGTTATTATACAAGCGTCTGCCCCTTGCAATGATGCAAACAAGATAAATAAATAATAAATAGATAAATAAATAAATAGCGCCACCAGTGTTCAACTTCACTTAAAGAATTGCTATCTTGTCTCATATTGTCTAGTTTAGGTACAGATCGCTTATTCATGCTATAAACATGATACCAATATTGCAGTTGGCTATGGTATAATTTCTTTCATGTTAATAATGGAAACCAATGGGACTGACGAAGAAGGGATTTGTTTCAATCCCGGTCTCTTTGTTGTATACCGACGCTAAAATAAATCACCAAATGGCTCAACGTAATTGTGGGAGCATGTTTTGCGCTTTTAATGGTAAGGATAGGCCTATAGGCTAAGTTATAAGCACCAGATAGATATATGTATTACGTGGAAGGAATGTGCACTTTCTTGTTGGGTTTGTTCCAGTAAGTGTTAGTAATGACAATAACATACGGACCCTAATCCTGCAGCGACACACCACCAAAACTTTAGTATCATCAATTAACTCATTAACAGCACACATGAATTACGGGTGTAATGGAAATTTGTTTTCAATAGGCCTCGTTCATTGTCGTTAACAGATTGTTACCGACCACTGTTGCACCAATCGTTCAATAAACCATTTAACATCAATTCACGGATTTTTGGGTGTTCCGGGTCTGCAAATCACTGACATCCTTTAAGCATGTTAAGTCGCGGTTTTATTAGCTTAGATTAGAGTAGATGGACAGACAAAACAACAACGTCTTCATACCTAATAACTTCTAAATCTAGCGATTCTTTCGCGCCATCGACGTACGACATAGTGACATCACGTGACAGATTCTGACAGTTCCGTCCATTGACGGTGACGATCTCGTCGCCTTCCTGCAAACGGGCATTGTGAGCTTTACTCTTCCGCCGAATCTGGAGAGTAAGAACAAAAATAGGAACACAATTATGGTAAGATACAAATAATATCAAATCTTCGTCAAGAGAATTTAGGACAAAATAGAGTAGATCTTTTCTGTCTATCCCATCATTCCAGATTCTAGATGGTCGAATACGCTCATCATCTCCGTGTACGACTTTTAACGTGTCGCGTAAAATATGGCATTTGGATGCGGACATGAGAATATTGCCAGCGGAAGTGCGAAAGAATCATGTGGAGCATTGTGGGATATAGAGAAAGATCTAATAGGGATAGTAAGAATTTGAAAATGGGAAGGTGCGGTAACAGGGATAAGGAACATGGGGAAATAGGGAAACGGAGTCGTCAGATGTGTGAGACAGGAACAAAAATCATGGAAATCATAATTTTTTTTGTATATTGGTTTATAAAGCTGGTTCACTGTTTTCTGTAGATATTGTTGAAACTGGTTGAACTTTTTCTTTTCACATCACGCAAGAGAACGATAAACATCAACGCATAATGTTAAACGATTAATATCATCAGATGTTGCTGAAATATAATATAAAACGTGGATTATATTGTCGTATTACTCATGTTTTTATTCCAAACAGAATGGTATTAATGTCAAGACCCGTGTAAACAGAGAGTACTTTAATGTGCTTCCCTCGATTTAATATTCTTACATTGTATAACTTGTACCGGCGAAATACTATCTCTCCCTACCTCTTGGACAGGATGTACGGATGGGGACCAAATGTGCACACATATGCCATGGAAATTGGCACCCAAATTCACATCGTAACACAAGTTTATGTCTTCCTCTTTACTTACAGAGTGTCATCTAACACCAGAGGAGTCATCAATATGTGTATTAAGATTGACAACTGCAGACAATTTCATCATGAGCAGATTTAGCGCGCTTTCACCCAGACCTACTTTTAGTGAAGATCAATTTTCTCTAAATCGTCTGCAGGTTTAATTTTGCGGAAATCTACCTTTTTCCCCGCCTTTTTTCTACGGCCATGTTACCCAGTATCAGTACCTCTTTCCACATTGATAAGCGTTACAAGGTACTTATGCTGATGCTATCGATATATAATAAATGTACCGTACACGCTAGATTATTTATAGCAAGTAGGTCTATCTCAAATATATGTTTTATGATGGCGCGAATATAGCGAGGAGTTGACAGATAATGATGAGCAAATGATGCCAAAAATATCATTGTTGACATTTGGCAACAATTAATCAGAAACCCAATATTAATTCGTTCAACTTTTCTCCTCTACATTCACAATTAGCAAGCTCCAAGGAACGAGCTTTCACAATAGCAGACACACCCTACGGTTCTCCTTGTCATGGAGGAAACGCAACTGACATTTGAAAAATGGCGAATCAATTGAACTATTGCGGCTCCATATTAAAACATGCTTGCCTCTGGAAGACTTTGAATATATACGTGATCAAACCTCTGCTGAAGATTACCTCATAGGCTAACGATTGCAATTCTTACACTAGGGCGATGGTTAAATTCATAAATTACACACAAATAGTAGAAAATAGGGCGTGCAGATACAATCGCTGAAACAGTCTATCTACAGGGAGATTTGTCACGATTTTTATGTGTTCACATTGCATTCAACTCATTGATGTGTTCCGGAAAATGAGTTGTGTTCTCTTGGGAGTCGGAACTGAATATCAAGGGATATAATATCCAAAGTAGTTCATTGCCTATGCAGATAGATATGTAGCATTAATAAGGAAAAAGGTTGCCCAGTGTTCATAGATAGTTTACATTCGTAATAGTAGATAAACATCGAGGACATGGAGGAGGATGAATGCAGGATTTAGTATAACTCTGCCGTGAAACAAAGTTTTCCCGATGAATGAAACGATTAGATGGAAATTCATTTATTGGTGTTCAACATGCGTATTGGCACGTTTGCTTTATCAATTATCTTGGGATCAAACGAAAGAAAGCAATGTCTTGATTAAACCACATTAGGGGCAAGTAAAAAACATGCTCTTAACAAGAAATGCACATTACTTGTACTTAGCATCTGCACTATAAGGCTGTCAGATAAATGAACAGGTGTTGTACCTGAAAATGTAAACTAAAGTGACCACTTTGCAAATTTCATAGTCAAACATCTAATCTTATTTACATGTACGCGACTTTACACATGTGCAAATAAAACCTTTCATTAGATCACTTTAAAACGTTTCAAATTAGGTTTGTATTTGAAACAATTATTTGAAGCAATTATTGTCAACATGCTGAAAAATAGTTAGCATAATTTGGAGCCGATAAAACAAAATCATGAAAAATAATTGCTTTTGAGTCAGGTACGATTTCTGTATTTAGAATGTGTTGTTCCGCTAGAGGAGATCACACTAAGCAGTGAAGATCACTTCGAAGGGGTCCGTATTATACTTTTCTGGTAATACTAAGTATACATCCACTAAACATATGTACCGACCATTAAAATGACCTCCCAAATAATTTCATCCATTCTCAGGTAAACCTTAAAACTGCTAAAAGTAGATCATAAGACACATAGTACCTGAAGTGACCTTGACACTTGTCCATTGCAAATAATCTTGAAATGACTTAAAATACCTCAAGACAGCTGCCGAAGCTGTTCATATTGACCTTGCTTCTTGAAATACTTTGAAGGCTTATCTAAGACTCCTTGCAGAATTTCACATGACACTTGTTCATTACGACTAACGTTGTTACTTAAAAATACACTTCAAGACAACTTTGTCGTATTGACCTTGCTTAGCATTAATTGTACTTGTTTTAAAGAAGGTGCTTACGGAAGGTGTTTGAAATAACCTTCTGGTATCTAATTTTGATCAATCATAAATGCACATAAGGATGCAAAGTATAATGACTGTCGTCGAAATCTTGAAAATACTTCTGACAAATCTTTTCTTAAATTAATTGTTGGACGTTTATTGATAGCAATGTCATTAAAGACTTCCGACTCTTTTTCAACTGTAGTGTCTTCTGTTTTTGCTTACGGTAGCCTAAAAGGTGACCAACAGACAAATTGCGTCCTCGGACAATATTGGTTTTGGTTAAAATAAAATGGGATGAAAACGATGAAAACTAACAATTCGTTATCAAATCACATAAACAAAATGCCTTTCTGATCAGGAAATTTTTCGAGCAACAGAGCTGAGTACCGCGCATACCGTCTTAGTTCCAATGATTACAATAGATGTTTCCAACCACAAAGAAATGAACAGTAAGCAAAGAAAACAGATTGCCGCTCCCAATACTGACCTGACAGGTACATCACATGCTCCGAACACTATGGACCATAATGGCCTCATACCAATGGCATAATTCAATAACCTCAATGAAACAATCATAGTTCAAAACTTGACCTCAAGTTGCAGAGTATGAGATCTTGTACCCAAATTTTCAAAGGTCATTCAATGAATGTGCAAATGTATTGGGATTATAGAACTGTGCCCTGATAGATGAGCATGTTGTGGATCCTAGTGGATGCTCGTATAAGTCGATCATGAACTTGAGTAAAGTGCAAAGCTTCTTTTCAATATTTCATATGTCATCAAAGATAAACAGAACGGCAGTATTTTAATTCTCCTTCTGGAGTTTTACTTTATGGTGTAAATAAATTGAGTCTTATCCAATTAGAGATACACACATACTGCTGTTGCTATTACTAATATCAATGTATATTGCTTCGCCAAGATATACCTCTAGATACATGACTCATGTATATCTGTGGCGTCACCTGTTTCAGAGTCCAAAATAGTTTGTAAGATTGATTATACTCAACATGACCAACTCGGATTGTCGCCTAGCTCTTGTGATTACTCTAGATAGGGAGTCCCAAGCAACATGTTGTTAAGCCCAGGATCTGACAGCTTGAGAAATGTGGGAGGTGGTATATAGATGGGATATTTTGGTGATGACTGGTAAAGCGCTCAACCAAAATGGAAGTAAGAACATTCTTTGTCCCACAATGGTGATTGGTTGACTAATTGAAACGAAAAGCCCTGCACGGAACCCTTGTGTCTACCCAAATAAGATGGGCGTTTTATTTCATCCCAATAATTGCACGCGTCAGTTGCAAGTAACAGTGTCAAGCATGTGAAGATTCCGGTAGCCACGTTGTTCATTGTTTGATAACAATGTGAACTCATTTCTGATTAGAGAGTCGGACTTTCAATTCGGTCCTAATCGATATAATGTCTAATTTTCGAATTTGGATCACTGGGCTGTACAGGTGCACCTTCTGGATTTGTCTACAGCAAAAGAGACAACAGATATGTACCAACTTGGTTATGGGATGAAAAAATGATGTCAACAACTAACTGAACCACCAGTACCATGTTTGCACGCATCAGAAAGCGTTCGTGTGTTTCTGGAATGGTAAACATTAGTTAATAATGCTAAAAACATTTCATATATTTAACGCCGTCCCACTGTGTATTACCATTGAACGTTAATTAAGCTACTTGCTTAACGCCACTCCAGCAATGTGAACGATAAGTACATCTTGGCGCCATTATAGCGCCAATGATGCAATGTGACGCTTTCTATCTAAATGATGCATCATATCGTAGTCTACATGTGTGAAATTTAGCGCTTCCTAAGTCAAGGTCAAATAATTATTACAAGAATATTTTAATTGCCCTGGTATTATCTTAAAGCATGATATCATCTATTTATCGTCTCTGTCTACCAATTGTTTCACTTTTATGTCAGGCGTTTTTCAACACTTTTTTTTAAAGAGTAGTTAGTTGTTGTGAACAACAACTACATTTTGTAGCAGTGCGATGACCCAACTGCAGGTCGTGATCTTTTGGTGACAATACCTGAATCTAGTGTTAGTCAACATGCTCGGAATTGCACTGTTCTCTTCTCCAGTATTTGGTTGTCTTGTGGTCAAATCTGGAATTGTAAGCCTTTAAGCCAATTAGAGTAGTTACCTGTTGTGAATTGTTCGAATCATGTTATCCTGGCGAAAATTGTTGTAGTTATTTGAAAGTGGGTTTGACGAAGAAATATATCGTTACACTTTTGTAGGTCTTGTGGTTCTTGAGTTATGATGCAAAGAATGTCGAAACGAAACATTATCATAAAACGACACATACAACACAATATATAAAGCGATTTTTGAGAGTACATGCAAGCACTTCAAGGTGTAACTTTTCATTAATACCATAATCTAGACAATGGAAATCGCAATGATAAAGTACACCCCGTGTAACAGAATGAAAGATTCCCTTCTAATCTTATTAAATTCAAATTCGTAATATCAATTTTATCTTAAATGTATTCAACAAAATAAAATACATGACAGATACCGTGATGTATCACTGTACTATCTATCACTTGTCATGTATCATGTCGTATCACCGTCACATTAGTATAACCCATGTTAACAGACATCAGATTAAACCCTATATAGTAAAGCACACATTCGATAACAGATTCTTGTAAGGTGTGATGTGATTAGTATATGACACCAAGGATTAACACACTTAGTCAAATACAAGATATTTTGCTTCCTCATTCAGAAGCAGACAGATAGTCATCGTTGTAGACTCGAATCAGACCAGGTGCTTGCATGGCGTAAATGTGTAGATGACTTCATACTCCGGAACGTTCAAGGTCAACAGACTTTGTACTTTGCCTAAAATATATAAATCAGTAAATTGAACTTCTGCTCTGGTGACTCTCTTGCCAGGTGGTTGATACCAACCTGAATGACTTGATCAGAGTCAAATCACAACATTACTCTATGTTGGCAATTTGAATGTGCGACATTCTATTATTCAGATATTGGTTCTTATTGCTGTGTGCATAAATGGCGCCAAATTAGCATTAACATCTTTACGGCCTTCACAATGTTGCCTTTTACAACTATTATATAAGACTATTCGGATGCGACAGGTGGCTCTGGAAGAACTTGTAACAATACAGTCAGTGAATAGACCGGCATTTAGAACTTTTCGCGATTGAATTAGCTTGTGCAATAGGTGACTTATTATTAGGTGTTTGTATTCATAAATTGGGCGTACTGTCGATCTATATCTTCAGGTCATACATGCAGTGTGTTCATTTATTCTATTCAAATCCCCACTTTGGGCGCCGCCTTGGATGTGGAATCACATATACAGAAAGTTTGTGTACGTGTAACCATCTTGTGTAACTAACAATGCTACCACTTTCTCGTGACTTTGTTGTGGTCACTTGCTGTGTAAAGCGGGCCAGTTTAATGGCGGAACCCCTTTGTTCGGCAAATCAAATCGGCATCAAAGGAACAATACGTTACGTAATATACCGTAAACGTTCGCCTAATGGCGCTCTTGGGCTCCTTAGCCCTGGGGTAAATTTCATGTACAAATAGAGAGCTCACTCCTCTAAAAAACCCAACAAGAATTAAGGGTATGTGCCCTTATTTGCTGGTGTGATTTTTATGGGAAGGAACTTTAAGTATGTGTCTAAAATTCCAGTTATGTCAAGGGAGCCCACAGCGCCATTAGGCGAGCGTTTACGGTATTGTCTCTCCATGTTTATATAATTATATACTTGGTGTATCTGTCCAGCTCAACATTCTTTATTGTGATTTGTTAAAAATTCCAAGGATTAATGTTTTTACGCAGTTGATTTTAATCGACGTTGTTAGTATTTAAACCTATATGTTACAAATATGTTTATAATAAGGACATGCCTTACACATGTTACATGTACGAAAGATTAATAAACAATAGTCGTATAGTGCATCATTCTGCTGATCTATAGAAATGTAATCAATGGTAAACGCTAGGAAATTTTCAATTCAATATATGTCATTTCAAGAAGTGATGGTATTTTTGACAAATCATAAATAACCTACGAGTTTCCTCCATACAATATATGGCAAGTGATTAATTGTTAAATATCTTGAGTCAATTTCCTCTCAAATATATTAGGGCTACTGTTAGGAAGTTGGAACATCTTCCCCCTGAGCAATACCTGCCGATCTAACATTGCCTGTGATTGGTTAATTATGTGATATCTTCACTTTAATCACCAATCAGAATTGAGCTTTGCAAATAATTCACCCCAATTTTTTTGGGTGGTGAAATTATTCTAACAATGTTGCTGATTGGTCCAATTGATAATGAAAACTTCTTTTTGACCAATAGTCAGCTAGTTCTCATTGGGTTAAACTGGATCTTCTTGTTGTGAATTCAAAATGAAATAATATCCTTGTACAAGAAGTGCCTCATCAAATGGCGAATTGCCAGCGTTTCTTATTCTATTTTAACCTCAGGCGAGGAGAGATGTTATCATGAACAATGTGAGAATTGATTTGTATTATAATGATGACATTTAATTGTATCTTACATTATCAACAGTCAGATGAGTAGCAATACTTTTTAGGTCGTGCATCATAAATGAACAAAATACAAACTGAAAAGTTACATTTATGCCAAAAATTTCAATTGATATCTCACAATCTTGTTTCTTTGTTGGTTCGTCGCATCTATGGTTTGTATTTCAATGAACTGAGCCACAACACAAACAGAGCAATCACAGTTATTATTGAGCACTTATACACTGAAAAATGAACTTTTTGCAAGAAAATTTCTTCGCATTTTTAGGGAAAGTTACGCAGTTTTACGACTATATCTACATATTATTTTACGGAACAGTCCCGCCATCTTTGCTGCAGCAAATATTTTCTGTAATATTATACAGCATATACACATAGTAAAATGTCGTTATCTTTTGCATAAAAATGATCTTGATGATTGCTGTTCATTAGTTTGAAATAGTAGAACTTCACAACACCATATAGACACACTTTAATTACCACATTCTCAACAGCGTATATCATCATTACCGCATCTCAATGTAATTGACAATTTATTTAATTGTCATATCACAAGGGATGGTCTGAAAATAATATTATGATTACAATTTCTCTTTAACTTGAGGCTGAGATACACGATGTTGGTAAATACAATCATCTTCAACAGCTGTCACCATGGCAACGGCTTCTGCCCCGAAAATACACACACACACACCGCTCAAGAAAACAAGGCCTGTGATCATAGTAAAATCCTGTAATTGAGATATCAGATTATATCAGCAGATGACCGCTTAACCCGCTTGTGCAAGATGCCAAGTAAAAGCCTAAAATAATAATAATATGTTTGAAAAATCTAACATTTAAATAAACATGCACATGAATTGAAAAGTATATGAATTGATGAAAATGATACATGACAAATATATTCAAATAAGAACAAACACGCCCGTATTGGTTCAACAGTTTTGAAATAGAATGACCTTCTTGGAGGAACTTGAGTTTGCGCGGTAAACTCATTAGTAAATAATGATAGCGATCGTCTGCTATGGATGGAGTGACTCTGGGTACAGGAAAGTGAACGTAAAGAGCAAAGGTCTGGTCGTCTGACGCTTAGCCATAAATGGTACTGCTATCATCGCGACCTCACAGTGTGAAGATCAATTCATACTTCATTCAGTCGCTCGTATCAGCGAATGGATGTTAACCTACGTTCTTAAAGGTGTAACAATGTAATAAGGCAGCTTATTGGTTACAGTTAAATCGCTTACTCCTGAGCGACTGAAGTGGTACTTGAACTATAGATTTGTACAAGCAATCAACTTTAATAAAAGATTACAGCTATCGCTGCCGCGTGTTTAAATGTCATGTTTACAACATGAATTGACTTTTAGGTATATCTAAATTGGTGATAGTTACTGTAGCTGCTGTATCTGTTAGACTTGCAGACTATCATCTATAGGTCTATGAAAAAATAGTTTGTTACTTGTAAAGAGAAGCTTGTCCATTCCATGCAATACTTGAACTCAAAAGAAACCAAAACCATTGGAAAAATAGAAGTTATAACAATTAATTAACAATTAATATTGTAATCGAATTCACTCACTCATTTAAAACTTGTTCTTCGGTATTAAAAGCTTACTCGGAGACAAAACTGACAAATTTCAAGGTCACGCGAAGTTGAGATGAACAATAAGAATATATGTAATTTTGAGCGAGCAATTTTTTGTTTGTTTAAGCACAATAGATGTTGGCATTGATATTCAAAACATGCTAATATTTCAAAATTTAAAGAAGATCACTCACGAAATGCGTCAAACTCAATGGATTACATGAATGTTCATAGTCTAGTTGCGAATGTCATTCATACATCATTGAGCGAAAGTCCGAACATAATGTTGTTTACGACTTGTAGTAAACATTTGTATGTAAGTAATACCAAATGTTTATCAGGAGAAATTAAAATTCATATGCAACGTGTGATATATTTATTACCATCATTATTACAAGATAACATCATTGGATATATAGATAACTCAATAGTGGTTGGTTTACGACATTTGAGTCATTCCAACTACTTCATACACACTTTATATGAGCCACATAGCCTCAATCTTACTGGCGTATTTCAATTACCAACATTTGCCATGTGCTATTTAAACTAGCTCTCATGGTGTAAAGGTATGAGTTTTGGTACCCAGTGTTCACTAGGTCATTATAAGACTACATATTTTTGTGGATACATAGCTAACATGGCTAAAGAACTATGTTCTGGATTACAGTCATAATACAGTGCCACTCTAAGCCGGAAAATAAACCTTGATTTTTGCCGTATTAAATCATTTTAGTTGCTGGAGTAAAACCAATTACTCATCTGGAAAACAGAGGAAACTTTAATAGCATCCTCTATATAAAAAAAATGTCTACATATAAGGCACAAGTCTTCATGGCTCTAAATTTATTCTTCAAGACATTGTAATGTTTGAAAAAATGTGCTTTTGATACCATTACGGTTGTTTGATGACATGTAAAACTGAGTCATTTTAAAGAAAAGTTGAACAATGATGGCGCTATTTATCCAAAATCTTGTTTGCGTCTTTACAAAGGATAGACATTTGTAAAATGGTGTTATAACATCAGCAAACAGACTAACAAGTGACAAGGGAATTTTCAAAAAAACTTTTTATCATGAAATGTAAGGTATAAGTCTTATTATTTGGCTAATTTAATTTTAAAATATATGTAAATAGCGCCCTCAATTTGCACACAAATCTACAGTTTATAGAATTAAAATTACCACAAAAAATCAGAAAAAGATGAATAATTTGATATAGAAACGAAAATCTATGTTAAAAATTACTCCAAAATATATGTGTATACACATTTTATTAGTGTGATAGCTGTTGGTATCATTCAGGTCTAGAATTGAAATTATAATAATGTTTTGTTGGGAATGAGTAACAAATGATGACATCAAACAACCGCGAGCTGGAGTGCTTTATTATTCTCGGTGGGAATATTAGTGCATACACCACAATTAGGAATATTAATGCAGTTGTCAGGAAACGGAAAAAAAAATTGTTTCAGAGACGTGTATATCAAAACACTGATATTTATAACCGCAATCTTTTTTCATTGTAGATTTGGGAATCAAGGAAAGGTTACACCTTGAAGACTTGAACGGGTACTTTACTGAATGCCAATCATGCACTTTAAAAAATTGCTTAATGTATTGTGGTTCTTGAGATGTGTGTAATTGTATGAAGATGTTTCGTTTCGACACTCTTACATCATACCTCAAGAACCACAAGACCTACAAAAGTGTAACTATAATATTTGAATTCTTCATCAATCCCGCTTCAAATTAATCATAACAATTTTCGCCAGAGGTCATTACTAATCACAGGATACTTCGATTCACCCAACTCACAACAGCTAACTGGCTTTAAAGACTTACAAGTCAAGATTTGGACCACAAGACAACCAAATACTGGAAAAGAGAACAGTGAAATCTCGAGCAAGTTGACTAACACTAGATTCAAGTATTGTCACCAATAGATCACGACCTGTAGTTGGGTCATCGCCCTGCTATACAATGTTTCATCAGCCTTTTCCCCTGTTCGTCCATCATCAGATTCTTCACCAACGTGACTCCGTGAGAATTAAGATTGAGGGAGGAGAGTGTGTGAAATTGTCATCATTGTCATGAGAGGAATCAGAGGATGAAGGGCAATAGCAAGTTCATCTCCGGACAGACTAGGTTCATCTTCGCTATCATATTGCTTCAGATTTCACTCTATTAGCATGATAAACTGTGTGCCATCCATCAGTCGCAAGCTGGCAACGATCGAGCTACTGATTTAAACCAATGAACTAGATCTTTCTATTCATACCTTCAAAGACCGATTCAGCTCATTGGTTAGTTTCCAATTGCTCATTGCCATGATTACGTGCAACTTTATACGTGAGTTCAATGCTTTTGCACGTTACCATAATCATGATAATATCCCAAATAACATGGCGATATTGGTCCGATGGTGGCCCGATATATGTTCAATAATGGCCCAATATCATTTGCTCATGGGCTCAAGATTTGCTCAAGATTGGTCCAAGATTGGGCTTGGGCCAAATATTGGGCCTATATTGGACCAATTTAGGCTGCCACTGTGATGCCAATATGAAGATTACCGATGGTAAGCCAAGATTGTCCCAATATGGGCAGCAAAATAATGGCGTTCGAAAACCAACATTGGGCCAATATATGCATGTTATCTGGGATAGGTTCTAAGAATAGATTTTAGATTCTTGCAATGATACACTATGATATCATTGAACCAATACTAGGCATAATTATGCTTGATATTCTTTTGAATGCATTTTCATGCAGAATGCAAATAATTATTAGCATGGCCGTTGAAATGTTGACATCGCAGCGATTAATTTTGTTTGTTTTTACTTCTTGTTATTTTGTTTTTGACCTGAGATGAATGCAAACAAAATACTAATGAGTCATCTTGACCTGACCGAGTTGCGACTTGACCGTCGTTTAATAAATCATAAAACAAAATTTTAACAAAGATTATGACAAGAATTTATGCCAGTTGGGTTTGTGTTTTTACTGCAATTAAAATTATTGCTGGTATTAGGTCAGGATGCGCCTTACCCCCAATATAAGGTAATGGAGGCGTGCACAGATAACAGCTACTCATTTTACCGCAAAAATAGCGTTACGAAAACAAAATGTCACCTATGAAAAGGGCGGCAAAAGGAGTTATTTTTATTTGCGCAGACGTCAACGAGATACAACTTAATTGGAACGTGACATCATGAACGCGCTATTATGGGCCGGTATTCTGGATAATAGTTTGTATCGAACGATTCATTTATCTGAATTTTCCTCGTGATCTGAACTTCTTAACTCGCTTTCAAATTGAAATATTTAAAAACAGTTCAATTTGAACATATACGGTATAGTAGCAAGGAGTTCATATTGCAGCAATAATGGTATTAACCATATTGGTAAAGGAAACTTGTCAAGTAATTATCTTGAAATAAGACATCGATGCGTGTGTCAGATTTCATAAGAAGGGTCATATCATAAATAAACAATGTGTCTATTGAGATCGTTGGATTGCACTGTCAGATGTGACAGAATAATGCAATCCGTGGGCGGGTTTCACTGATTGAACTATCGCGTATGTGGCTTATAGGCTATGTATAATTTGTGGATGGGTAGGTGAACATTGGTGAAGGTGTTTTTTGTATTTATTTTTGGTATCACCGTTTAGCCTCTGATTGGAAATTGCACACTCGGCTTTATACAGTCAGTCTACTCTGAAGTACAAAGTACCGACGCGGACGCACACATTGTGCCGACTTTGAAGGCACGCATACCTTCAGCAGCATCACTGCGCACTGTTTACGCGCTGTATACGCGCGCGTTGTCACTTTGTACTTCAGAGTGGACAAACTGTAGTAAGAGCATTCCCTTAACTTTTCTCAGAGACGTCAGAGTTAAACGTCAACATCTATTTACGCCAATGTGTCCCAAGGTCATACGTTGTTGTCGGTTTCATTATCAAGTTTTCACAATTCCTTTTCAAGTTTCCTGCATAATTACGTTCGTAATCAAGGTAAATATGAATAAATTATTGATAATATCTCAAGATGAGTCACAGACTCATAGAGACATATGGATCTCTTTTGGTCAATTATATTTTTATTAAAGTTTTTTCATTTTAGAGAGAACACAAACATGGAAGAGGAAATGAGATAACGTAAATGAAAATATTAAATTGTGATGAAAATTTATGATGGATTTCATTTCCTATCTAAACTAAACTAAGCACGATATCTGAATTCCCACTGGAACCCTATAGCAATTAATGGAATTCTTTCCTCGTTATTCACCTTTTCGAACAAAAAGTAAAACATTAAATATTGCAACAACATACGCACAAAACTGTAAACGCAATACGAAATTTTACTTTCAACGCAAAATTGGTATTAGCGACCATGATGCAGTCATGTCTACAGTAGAATTCACCACGACCTTTGCAGGACTTAAACCCTATTAAAAGCTATTAAACCAAGATAACACTCATTGAAAACAGCTCAACTATGTTACATCAGATCTTCTCTGGTTAAATCCACACTACACATGTTTCTGTTTTACCTGTGCAATGAGCAATGAGCTGGTATTATAGTTTCAGTTGGGTGAACGAGTATAAAGCAAACGCAAGGTAACAATACTGTGTGGGCCTTTGTTCACGAAATGAGACAATAGTGTGCATATTGTTAACGAGCATTCTTGAAAATGAGAAACATAATGGCTGTGGACCGTAACACGGTTTGGAAATAATTTCTTCATATTTTTTGGTGTTATCTGTCGTTTACATATCCTTCCTAAAACACCAAAGTGCGAATATTTCCAAATACCTAAATTAGCTAAACATTTAGGACATGTTACAAAACTATATTTTCTAGAATTTCAGAAGAGTACTTTAAATATTGGCCGGTTATTTTTCACACAGTAACGTTAACAAGGCAATGTCCTATTACCTATATAACATACACTAAAACACCAAAGTGCGAATATTTCCAAACATCTAAATTAGCTAAAAATTTAGGACATGTTACAAAACTATATTTTCTAGAATTTCAGAAGAGTACTTTAAATATTGGCCGGTTATTTTTCACACAGTGACGTTAACTAGGCAATTGCCTATACTTCTAACATACACTATTTCACGCGTCAATGGTGAGAGCACTGTGTATTGTGTATAGGAAAACGGATAGTAACTGCAGTATCCATCAATCAAATAATAAAATCTTCATAGATATATGTTATTAAACTGGCTCGGTTCAAGTCTTTCATTATGAGCCGAACGGTCTAATTTCCAATGGTACAGTCTATTAGCATCCACTTTACTACAATCAAAACACAACACTTGACCTCAAGTCGCCGGAGTATGACTTATAGTAGTCCAAGGCCATTGTATGAAATAAAATATTGAGGTTAAAAAAACTGTGTCCTGCTGGTGACCATATTTTTTCCGTGTTACGTAATTTATTCAGTGTCCCACAAAAGGATTATCGGGCAAATTAGAGTCCACAAAAGAATGCTGTCAATCAAATTCGGACGGAATTTTACAATTAAGAAAGCGTTTTTCACAATTGTGATGTTTCACCCCGGGTGTTTCACGCCTCAAAGCACATCAATAGGAATTACAAAATCCGTTACAAAAATGAAGGATTTGAATCGAGCCACGGTTAGTTGCTAAAATATCATTCTGAAACATACGCTCGTACATTGTATGAAAGGTTGACATTCAAAAATATGTTAACATTCATAATACCGGTATTCATAAATACATAAATGTTAACATTCAATTAATGTGCAAGTTCAATGTTTTCAATCTGTAAATTATTGATATAATAAACCGCTTCCCTGTTGAGTGACAGAATATTTCATTGACAAGTAAGCCCTGAATGCGCATGTATGTCGATATAGGGCCTATACATACAATTCCCCAAAAGACACTTCCCCAAAAGCTTGACACAAATATAAATTCTACATACTATAGGACCTTCATAAAAATACAAACATGCCAAGTGTTGGTTCAGAATGCTGGTTCTTAAGTCTGGATTTTTTCACAGAATCAAGTACATCGCAAAATTTTTGTGCAGTTTGTAAGCTTAATTAAACAGCAGCTAGGGGAGGCCGGATGACTTAAACTACGTGACAAACTCGTCCGGCAGATTTCCGGCGGATTGATCTATGATTTATGAGATAAGTTTATAACTCGCAGATGACCAACAATTTTGTTGTTAGATACCATGTAATACAGTCGTTGCACTGAATAGATACCGATGTAAATCACATTTGGGTATTTAAATATTTGATTACAACTTTGTCATGCACGATGGGCATTATTATGATCATCTGTGGGTACTGGGTACACAGTCGTTGCACTGAATTGATACGGATGTAAATCACATTTGGGTCCTTAAATATTTTGTTTACAACTTGGCATTGTCATAAATATGCATGATGGGCATTATTATGATCATTTTTTGGGTACTGGGTACATATTATGGCTGACATCTGAGTTTTTATTAGGTGGAGTGTCACTTCAATATGTTCAAAAACTGCACGAAGCACCATAAAGGAGATCACTTTGGCATGCAGGTATCATAACTTTGGCAGCTTTTGTGGGTCACTTTTTACAAGTTCAACTCTAAACATAAAAATTTAACAGAAATCTATTTGCTTTCAAAGAAATTAATTTCTGATAGATATGACAGAATTGGACTTGCATTAGGCCTATATTCCTTGAGGACACTAATGTGATATTTAGTCCGCACTATATACTCGTGCGATACACTCTGTTCATGTTCATTCACCGACCTTGTGCACAGAAAATAGGGAAAGGGTTTAGCATAACAAAAGAGCAAGCTCCGAAATACAGCGTAACGGAGCGTGAAACTATATCTGATTTACATATCAAGGCACAACGTTTTGAGAGCCAACGCCCTTTATATTTTTTTCATACTGATAAACTAAGTTTATCTGCATTTGGTATCCAATAGCACTATAACATACAGTAAACACTGCTCTTTTCGGAAATGACTGTGATACACTTGTTGGTCTTAAACAGCCATGAAAGCTGTGGCTGCCTTCGTGAGCATCAAATCAAGTGTAATAATAAATCGCAAGGAATTCCGAGTCTCATGCGTGTCGGTAAGATACTTAGTATTTCAGGTTGTTGTGCTGGGAACAGCCCGTTAGCCTGGTCATTTAGTCCGAGGGTTTAGAGCACTATTGACCTGAGAACGTGTGCGCTACGTTAACTTTGAATAGAATATGCCTACACAATCGTAATCTTATTGTTTTGGTAGCAATTTGATTGTCAGAATATTTGCTGTAACTAGTTGCCGAGTCATAGGCTCTTCACAATCACAGAGCAGACTGTTGTATGGAAACCTAGATAATTAACTCCAATTTACACCTTAATGCTCATGCAACTTAATGCAAGGCTTAATCAACACTAAAGGTATATATGCAACGCCCTAAGCCAAAGCCTAAGCGCATGTTGGTGTTAAAAGATGGGGACAACCACATTGACCACGAAACAGTAATATTCGGTTCGATAAAGTGACAGATAATATCAACATAATACACATTACATCTTATTTTCAAGGAAAATGATGAATAATTGATTGTTGACGTGACTTTTATTCCAGGTTTTTACTCTGAACGCAGAGCTACTCAGCAAAATAACATATCACAAGATTCCTAAGTCCAGAGTACATGTATACTTTAAATCTGAGGTACACTGTAATTATGTGTGCTTTATTACAATACTCGTCCACATTCTGAAAAACACAACACTAACATGAATTATCTTAAAGTAATGTCCTTTCCCGCTCACCTGATGGGCGGTAATTTTTGCAGGATAAAAGGAGTCTCAAACGCTATATACATTCAAACTAACAATAATAGGAACTTCCATAAAAGTTAGCGAGTTATTGTTACATATTGCACAGCTGCTAAAGATTGTCAATCATTTGATGATGATATGCCAATCAAATCTGTCAGCTCTATTATAGTCGGATCCTGGAGTAGGATCTATTACTATTTTTGCACGATGAGTTACGTCCAGGTACAGCGTGGTCCCGGGCATGAAGCTACACAACTAGGTCCTAAGTTAGACTTAGACAGTGGGCCTTTTTAAGTTTCTTGTTTTTATCAATCTATCTTCATGTCAAGTTGTCAACGAGGGTTCAGACGAACATTCGGAAAACAATCCTTTGGAATAGAGACGTTTCAAAATTGTCGGTAAACACAAGTCTTTCAATTGCAAGTCACAAATATCTCAATGTTACACTTCAGAAAGAGCAATGCGAGTTCATGCGAGATGTTAGACGCAAAGTATATAAAAGTTACCGGCACTGATATAATATCAGTCTTTACAACTCTTCGTATTTATAATGATCCAAATTTTTTGCCCAAGGCTGCTAATTTCAATTTTAATTGATCAAGAATTTACTTTCATCGATATCGATATAGTAGACACTGACATATAATGGTAGCAACTTATATTACGACAAAAGTCCGCAAAGTTGGAATTATTTTTCAGAAATTGACTAAGCTGTTATAACCAATGAAGCAACGGAACTCCATTCTCTGATGCGGCATGATTGCATCTTTGAGGATCTTGGATGAAACAATATATAGACATGATAGATATTAATAGCATAGCATCAACATTGAACTCAGTTTCACCTGCCTCCCAGATCAGATATAGGATATAGGTTTTAATTGAATTCACTGAGTCTGGTAACATAGGAATTAACCTAATTATACGATGAAAGCTACTCCACATTTAGATATCATATTCTATAAACAGAGATGAACACGATGTACTCAAACCGCACCTTTTGAAAAGTCCTGATGCAAGATCTTCAGCAACATTCGAGGGCTTAGGGCTATAGCTATGTCCACAATTACATGTTACTCATTTCGGCAACAAATGGACGGTTAATTCTGCCCTCTATAATATAATGTAAGTGACTTTGGGGTATGTGCAATGTGCATGGTCACTTGCGTCTAACTATTAAGTGACCATGCACATACCCCAAAGTCACTTGCATTTATTATGGAGGGCAGAATTAACCATCCATTTGTTGCCGAAATGAGTAACATGTAATTGTGGACATAGCTAGTTCTGGCTCTAAGCCCTCGATATTTTGTATTGCTTCGGTAAAAAAGAGGTTTATCACTTACTGCAATTGTGTTGTTTCTATAAAGACATGAAAGATGTATGCGATTAATATTGAAAATTGATATAGAAATAGATATCTATCTATAAAGTGCGGTTAAACTGAGACCAAAAACAAAAATTACCAGGAAGATAAATAGTGTACTTGAAGACGGAACCACCTGATCCATTAACATGGTTCTGTCAATTTTGAATTTCCTTAACATACCAAACCATCTGTCCCGAGGCCTAGGAAGCATGCGGAATTAGACCATTTATTTTGGTTACATATAATTCTGCTATCACATCATAGCAACACAGAAACCAAAGACCAGAAAAGAATAATGTTCGACACATGGTTTTAAATATAACGGTCCTAATAATGCATGGCGGCGTGACGCGATGCCACAGACGGTATAATGAGATACCGTTGCTATATATTACCGTTATGTTTTAATAGGTTAGATCATAATTATATTGTCTTTGTGTTCGGTCAGAAAGGTATTTAGGGTCTAATTAAGTGTTCCCGTTAATTAGCTCAAGTTTCCCGTAGGCTCATAGGCTTTTTCCTCCACATCCCACCATGCACTATTCTGGGGGTCGCGTATAGTGTAATATCCATGGACAGCTTTATCAAACGTGGCTTAAGAAATCCGAATCGCGGTTATTTGGAGAGTGCATTGTGGGATAAGAAAAGATATTAAGTAAGAGAACGTGCAATATCATGAATATGGGTCAAGTCAGGTTATTTGGATGAAATGGTGAACTTAGTAACTATAAAATATGATAACAATAAAATTATCAGAAAAGTATGGCGATTATATTCAAGATTATATTTATATTTAAATTATTCAAGAACATCATTTTAATATATTACAAGTAGCCATCGCCATATAAATTATTGTCACAATATAGAAAGGAATTTTCCTACTTAAAAATGTACCGAAACAAGCATGACCAGAAAGAAAACTTAGCAATGCATTTAAAATATGAATTTGTCGTGTTCGTGTTTCAGTATATTAAAATGCAGTCAAAAGTATAACAAAACAAACATAATTATTCTATCTACTTACATGACTTATATTTGTACCAAACCTTCTCCAAAAGTGCGAATGAACTTTTCCAAGCCTATAGAATTCATATGAATATTTTAGAATCATGCGTACAGTCTATTACTATCCTACAAAGCATGCTGTGGCTTGTGGGTGGATGGCCGAAGGAAATCGTTGGATCAAATGCAGGAAGAATAGCTGACCAATTTCGCGCCAAATACTAATTAATTATTTCTGTTAATTATGTAATAACCATTAACCTAGTTGTCCAAGTCTGGTCAACATTAATAGGTACTCAATCCCGAGAAAAGATCGACATTCAAACAGTGACAAATATTGAAGAAAAAAAGGGTAAAATAATAGATTATAATAATACCGTTACAATATTATCCTACAAACGTAAACTAGTTTTTCTCCCTTTTCTATTTTTTAAATACTTTTTTGGGCGCAATAACTAGTTGTCAAAGTCTGATCGACATTAATCTTATCTGGATACTGAATCCCGAGACTTAGGTCACCGTTTGTTATTATAACAGTCAATGAATTTGGAAGTGAAGGGGGGGGGGGTCAAAAATCATGGACATAATTTTGGTTTTTATGTGGCATCTGGAGCATCTGGTGGAAAGAGTTCTGACTGGGAGACTGCACCGACACTTGGAATGATATGACCAGAAGTCGAAGAAGTGTGTCAAAATTGCGATAGCTGACCTGAGCTGACACATGCAGTTAGTTTTTGTGAAAAGCAGACCCGCAGGTTCTGGACCTTACTCATCTGATATCACATCAGTTAGTGCAAAGTTTGCACGTACTTCAGGTACTGGACCTTACTCATCTTCATATCAAGCCAATTAAGGCAAAATGGCAACATTTCGTTCAGGATTTTAGTCATTCAGAAACCCACTAAACTTTTAGGTGAATTCTCATCTCTGTTATGTTGATGGTAGGCTTGTATCTGTCACAGATACAACCCTTCAAGAAAAAACAACTAACAACAGGAAAAGGTTTAAAGCTATCCAAATAATTGAAAGAAGTGGTAATTTGCAATTATCTAACAGCACAAAATTAATAATCAAAACAGGAATTGCATAAAAACGTACTATTATATATACATTATACTATGATTATACTAATATGTTTCTGTTTTTCAAGATGTGAATATTTGTGTCTGAGCAGGTTTTCTTCAACAACATGAACAATAAACGTGACATTCGACGATTTGGTTCAATTCCAGTGATGAAATTCTAAAATAGTGTTCAATTATTATTATCATGAATTACTCTTGTAACATTTGTAACAATATATTTATATAAAATATAAAACTTTAAGTTAAAATTGACCTGCAAAGCTTTTGTTTTCATTATCACTAATAATGCGTAAGTCTTCAATGTTTTTATAAAGTTGCATAAGCAAACTTGAACCATTTAATTGCCAGTGACCTATATATATAAATTTTATATATATTATATATATTATGGAGTTACTGATTGAGGAGAGATGTGCTATGGGGCTGGGCACAAAATAAAAGGTTCCGTAGCTGTAAGCGTGATGACAACACACTCGAAGTCAAAATAATTATGGATGTACAGTTTGGAAACGGCTAATTTAAGGATATTTTGCCCAAAGGTGATGTTGTATTTTATGTTCATTTCGCTACCGTAATCGGTATCGTTGAAAGTTTATGCTAAAATAAGATGGATGTGTAGGAGTGGATAGACGTTGTATATAAATATGATTTAAGATTTTAACTTCAACACTACACTATTTTTCACTTACCTGGAACGTTTTCGCTAGCTTGACTAACGTCTTCAGCAGATGGTGATGCTGTGATAATAGGTTTGTTTACAATACAGTATGCAGTGGTAAGGACTATCCCATTTGTAGACTAGCCAAGTACCACAACATCACCATCTGCTGAAGACGCTAGTTAAGCTGGTGAAAATATTTCAGGTAATTGAAAAATAGTGTAGTGTTGCGGTTAAACTATTTAATCGTGCTTGTTGTCTTGCATTGAATATGGTACAATATGGCATCTAAGTTTAAACTTAATGAACAACATTTCACAAAACTTGACTTGACTCCACATGACAGCATTCTAACTGAACTCAAATACTACGAAGACCAACGAAAATACTATGAAATATTTTAATTGATCTAGTTTGACAAGATAAGCAATCGATTTAAAGAATCCATGCAATACCACACGCACCAATTCTTTTGTAAATAAGTCAATTCTCCGATAAGTATACTATATATAGTAATTGATAATCATCGATCACAACTATTATTATTTATTACCTGTGACTGTAAGATGAAATTAGGAATTCCTTCTCCTACGGTAGAGGACGATTTCTCTGGTATCCGTACATAGAGTTGTGTGGGTTTATCCGAGGCAGGGATAGTCACTACGAAACCATTCTCATCACCTAAAGCTCGAACTTTCCTATTAACATGATTAACTGCTTGATTAACTCGCTGCTTTTGCTGTTGCTGTTGTTCAAACTGCTGCTGACGCTGACGAACAACATTATGAAGAATATTATAATTATTAGCAGGCACAGAATTCACTGGCATGGAACATCGTTTGTTCAAATTCAGGTTGAAGTTCTTTGGAAGAGTCGAACTGGCGGTGTTGAGACTTCGTCTGTTGGCAAAGTTACGCGGTAATGATCCATTTTGGTAGGGTTTTGGCACCACGTTGCCATTTTGGTACGGTTTGGGCACCACTTTGCCATTGTGGTAGGGTTTTGGCAACACATTGCCATTGTGAACTATTGGTGGAGGGTGCAATGTATACATGACTTTGATGCTGAAAATGAGAGTTCACACACTATTGCTGATACTGGCACCCAGAAGATTACCATCTAACATAACGTTGTTTATTGAAGCAATTAAAGACAAAGAACTCCAGATGCAGCGAAGGCCCTTTGCACAACTCCCATTCGAAGCAGCCGCTAAGTGCACTTACTCAAGTCTAACTCTGCCTCAGTCTTAAGTTGTGCACTAAGTCAATCAATCAGGTAGTTGCTGAAGATGGTGACGTCATCTAAGCCTCGGTTTCAACTTTTCAACAGGTGGTGCTTTGCAATATACTTATGCGACTCTGTACTGTTCCAAATTTAGAGGTTCTGAAATTCTTTATAAAGTTATCTTAATCGACAAAAAAATAAGAACGATTGGCATTTTGATATTCATCGCAAAGCATGGAATTCAAAAATTATTCACAGAAATTTATTTTTGTGTCAAATGTTTAAACAAATTTGTAGCTCATGATTAGCAAGCTTGTGGCGGGAAGAGAGTTAACAAGGTTAAGCTATGTGCTGATTTTAAGTTGCTTTAGTATGCGCAATGACAATGTTAAAGGAAATTCATTATGATCTGGTTTATGCAAGGTAATTTAGCTTGTCTCAGAATCTACGATGTGCAAATGTTACCTCCGGATATTGAAAATGTACATGTCTAAATAGCTCCTGTGCTGCATTAGATAAGATGTATTATTCTAGCCATGTGCATCAAGCGTTTATCAACAGCTAATTGAGACAATTTAAGAAGTTTGAAAGGTTGCTACACTCGTGATTAAGACAATTATTTTAAACAAGCATGACGTCATTATTACAATTTTTTCCAAAACCGTCACGTGAGTGATTGAAACGTTTTGAAATCTTAATTGAAATCTTTACACTCAGGTAGAATTGGGGCGGGGCTTAAAATTGGATCTTTTGTGATTTTTTTTTCTTTCAAAAAGAGCCGATTTTAACGTTTTTACCGAAAAAAAGTGGACCATTTCTGAATATTTCTTTCAAAAAGTGCTGATTTTAAACAGTAAAAAATGGTGCTTTTTATTCGGATTAATTTGGTAGAAGCAGACTATTAAATCAACATCTAAACTAGTACTGGTAACAATCATTTTGATACAGTCTGTATGAATCAGAAATATTGATTGGCATTGGGGAGGGGTCCCGGGGAGGGGTACGTCATCCCTGTACCCCCGGCTACAGCTTTGTATACACTTTACCTTTCTCTAATTATTGGTATCAAGGATATAGTAACTTTGATCTGGTAGTTGAAATAGGCCTAATGCTTTTATTATATATTATAAGGGAATATTGGCAGAGGAATAAGACACACTGTATCCATATCACGTCTCATAATTTTCCCAAGAGAATTTCCCAGGATTCACGCCTTACCATGCAACACATCTATCATGTCGTCTATTCAATAGACCCTTTTATTTATCGAATCTGATCAAGAATCATTGAGAATACATTCGACTTCCACTTCTTTTATTTCATTCTTTGTCAAGTCCGACCTCAGGATATTGCTTCATATGTTATACCACTTCTTTTATTTCATTCTTTGTCAAGTCCTACCTTAGGATATTGCTTCATATGTTATACCACTTCTTCTATTTCATTCTTTGTCAAGTCCTACCTTAGGATATTGCTTCATATGTTATACCACTTCTTCTATTCATTCTTTGTCAAGTCCTACCTTAGGATATTGCTTCATATGTTATACCACTTCTTCTATTTCATTCTTTGTCAAGTCCTACCTTAGGATATTGCTTCATATGTTATACCACTTCTTCTATTCATTCTTTGTCAAGTCCTACCTTAGGATATTGCTTCATATGTTATACCACTTCTTCTATTTCATTCTTTGTCAAGTCCTACCTTAGGATATTGCTTCATATGTTATACCACTTCTTCTATTCATTCTTTGTCAAGTCCTACCTTAGGATATTGCTTCATATGTTATACCACTTCTTCTATTCATTCTTTGTCAAGTCCTACCTTAGGATATTGCTTCATATGTTATACCACTTCTTCTATTCATTCTTTGTCAAGTCCTACCTTAGGATATTGCTTCATATGTTATACCACTTCTTCTATTTCATTCTTTGTCAAGTCCTACCTTAGGATATTGCTTCATATGTTATACCACTTCTTCTATTCATTCTTTGTCAAGTCCTACCTTAGGATATTGCTTCATATGTTATACCACTTCTTCTATTCATTCTTTGTCAAGTCCTACCTTAGGATATTGCTTCATATGTTATACCACTTCTTCTATTCATTCTTTGTCAAGTCCTACCTTAGGATATTGCTTCATATGTTATACCACTTCTTCTATTCATTCTTTGTCAAGTCCTACCTTAGGATATTGCTTCATATGTTATACCACTTCTTCTATTTCATTCTTTGTCAAGTCCTACCTTAGGATATTGCTTCATATGTTATACCACTTCTTCTATTTCATTCTTTGTCAAGTCCGACCTTAGGATATTGCTTCATATGTTATACCACTTCTTCTATTTCATTCTTTGTCAAGTCCGACCTTAGGATATTGCTTCATATGTTATACGGGAAAAATGTGACGATTGTTTGTGGTTAAAGTAGTGCTTACCGATATCTGTGTTTAATCGAAATATGTGGTTATTCCAGATGAAATCCATTCACCACATAATAGAGAGATTGCGATTTCAAAACGTAGGTATCGGACGTACGTTGATCTATTCAAAACCAGTTTTCAAGATTTTCCAATCACTATGCCCTCTATCGACCTAGATTAGATTAGATCAGATTTATAGTCTTTATTCCAGCCGACTTGTTCTCTTTCGTGACGAATGAGTACAATCCAGTTTGGAACCGAGACTAGCAATTTTTAACACCGTATTAACGTGCGTAAAAACGTACGTGAAAACGTACGGTCCACGTGCTGCGTTTGGAACATCACAATCTCTCTAATATACCCCACACTGGCACTGCACATTGAGTATGAATTACAATATGGGTTGCCTGAATGGGAGACTCCATTTGAAATCTGCACCCTTTGTAGAAGATTAAGGTCATGTCTTCCATAGGGGCTGTATGGATATCAACTGGAATAGCCCATTCCAACAAAAACATTCTAATTCCTTAAAAATCCTGAGATATTTTCCTGATAATCCTGGAATCTTGAAACAAAGGAGCTTCAAAATGTTTTTGAACTGGATAGTATCACCTTAATCATGTTAACAATGTTACACCAAACCTCAAGTTAACTAGATTTTCAGGTCTACCAAACGTGTTAAATTATGGTTAGTTCCCCCGTGTGGGACTGGTGAGGAGTTGGTCTCCATATACCCGTATAGTGGCGTATCCGGCGTCGCCAGTGAAACATATAGCAATTAAACGATGATTGAAACTATCACCGCCAATGACTAGTTAAATACACAGGTTATCTCCAAATTTAGCGGCAAATAATAATAAATATTGATCAAAAGAGATTTATGTTAAAGTGCTTTAAGCAACGGAACTGCCTGAAAACAATGATTGCAACAAGCGCGCCAAACATTGCCAAAAGTGCCAATTTGTCAAATTTCTACATCATGATCTACAAAATTACGACGCAAATAATCTAATACTGATACTCCAAGCCGAAGTGCTTCTTGTTAGCGTTCTCCTTGCCACAGAATACCTTCCACGCCCTGTTTTTGAGGTAGTAGGGTTAAGATTTTTGATAGGTGGAAGGGTTTGTTCAAAACCTTTGTTCAGATTAAGAGTAAAGAGTTATAGTTAGGGTTGGAGTCTAATGGGTGTTGAGGATATAGGGCTAGTGTTTGGCGCGTAGAGTATAAAATAAATTTGGAACATATTCTGATATCGTCAAAAGGTTAGTCTAAGACTGACGGAGTTTTTTTAACCATTATTATTTTAGTTTTTTTTATTAAGTGAACGTTGTGGTGAACCACACAATAAAACGTACCCAATCCCGATCATTGGCCTACCTATACGCCCTGTCGATCATCGGTTCTCTGTTTCCATTGTGACAGACCCATGGGTTTATGTTCTATTACTAGATGGATTCTGACTCATGAACGAACAATCGTGTCCCAGGAATTGTTGCTTTTACAAACACAAAAGTCCAGACTTGCTTGCAACCTGCTTACAATCTTCATGATTACAACTATAATGAAAGACATAGATAAAAAAGACTAGTTCGCGCCTGAAGTTCTGATAACTAGACAGAAAATGCCGTACTGCGCAGGTCGGCAACCAATCACGGCGCGCCTTTGCCCTGACGTCAGACGCGAACTAGTCTTTTTATCTCTGTCTTTCATACAAACAATACGTCTAGAAATCATACGGTTCTGTTATTGTTTTTAAAATTTTCATATCGAAATGTGTAAAATACGTGATTGATAATATAATTGGATATAGGTCACATTACCCGTCTTTAGAAATCATTACCATAGGCGATATTTTAGACACATCGAGTTTTAGCATTAGATTGCCTGAACTAATTAATTGTGACTAATTAAGCCTAATATCTACCTCATACTGGTCACTAACACACAAAATCATGTCTTATAAAGCACACTTAATTAGGGATTGTCCCAGTGTAGGTTACGCCCTGTATCATTTGAAGTGATTCCGTAATCGGGATTCACTTTATGTTGTGTCATTGTACATAGAAACATAAAGTCTGCGAACGGTTTCTTAAACCTTGTGTCTATGATTTAATGATGTCTCAACTTTTACTTGATCCACTTTGTATTCTTCTGTTGTTTGTGGTGGGTGCGTGGATGTGTGTAAGTGTACATGTGTTGTTGCAGTGTGGGGTGCGCGTGGTTGCACGTTTTTGTGCGCCGGGTGGTAAAGACCCGAAAGATATAAAGCTCGCATTCCGGGCTCGCATTCCGCATCGAAGTCTGCTTGTATCCATATCACTTGTTTTGTAGCAGAACTATTATTCTCCAGAGTACACGAGAAGTTATATAATTTAAGACTCACGATAAGTTGCTTGCCAAACTGATGACGCTCCTTGTTCATGTTTCAGAATGACCTATATGTCTCCCAGCCTGACCCCTTGATGTTGACAGCTCCAATACAGTGCACTTTAAGATACAATTGACGCCACATGACGCAGCTTGGCAACATACAACATACACCCAGTCACCTAACCATTTAACATGTTGAAAGTCACGCGCTAGACACTCATACGGTCATATCTAAACTTGATTCAGGTGTATCCACGTGACAACACAATAGAGTCTAAAATCTCGCGAGATTACATACTCAAGAGAGTTTGCTGAGGCCTTGTGTACTATATTTTTTTATTATAGGACATTCATGATATTTATGACCAGTGTTCCCAGGTAGCGTCCACCAAAGACCTTGGTGCAAGTATATGTATCTGAGGAATAGAGAGATCATCTGGGTGTAAGTCTCATGTTGGCATCGGAAATACGAATTGACAATGATAATGTGTTGTACCTGGGTGAGGCAAGATTTGAATATTGCTAGACAGGGATAGTAAGTTAGTGGTCCGAATTGGTCAAAGTTATTTCAGATGATTCAAGTTCTTGGTTTTGATGGTAAACCTTCAGTAGTAATCCGGCCATTTTGACTTCCATAAGTTTAAGTGAATTCAAAATGATCAAGGTGATGGAAATTTAAGTTTCTTAATTCCTGGTCATGCACTTCAAGATCTGCAACTGTTTTTGAGAAGCCCGTTTAGGAAACATACCTGACAACATTTTAGCTTTGTTGGCGTCTACTGTATATGATCACTAGTGATATGAACGTACAATCTAACATTTTTAGAATCGCTTAAATTTAACTAAACATCATATCAAGCAGTATATTGTATTATGCTACGTAAAGGTGAATGGAATCACAGATTGAAAATTACCCATTTCAGCCAGTTGTAGTTACGGTGTCAAGAATCATGGACCCTTTTACCCGATAAATGAGAAGCAATTACTACTCCTGACACGAATGGTAATAATTTCAATATAAATTACAATTGACGGTATTAAGGGTATACGAGGTATTGTTGGTCGAAGCAGCCAAAAAATCGGTTTTCATTAATATCTGAATCAATATATTGTTGAAAAATAACAATTTGGTGTTTTGCAAAAGTTCATTCTACAAATCATACTTTGAAAACTTGCTTAATTTATTGTTGTTTAATGAGTTATGTACGTTTTACAAAAGTGTTGTTGTTTCAGCCCTCTTTATAATATAACTCAAGAACCACAGGACCTACAAAAGTATATCTGTGATATTTGAATTCTTCTCCCGGGATTCTTCTACACGCTCGCTATGAATTGAGCAATGCAATTTTTGCTAAAGCTTACTACCATTCGCATGATGCTGTGAACTACTTTTTTTCGCTCAGGTACACCTGAGTGAATATATACATTCAGGTTAGACCTTGGAATAAAAATCAAAAAAATCGACCTCTGAACCTAAGTAGCTTTAAGTCGAGCTTCTTTTGCAAATGCTTTTGCTTTGTAATCACTAAAATATTTTGCAGAATAATGCATGGTATCTCAGTAATAGAAATGCACTACATGCAGACTAATGCCAGCTCCAAAATTAACCTCACTCCTCATGACATAGTTCATAAATATATGCAGCAGTGAGATTTTAAACAGAGGTGGGGATGAAATATTAGCCTCATTTCCCATGAAATTATTAATAAAACTATGTTCTGTTGCCCTTAGTGGAGGGTTTTGTTACCTGGGAATGATAATCAGTTTCAATAATTATGAGCGTTGACCATGTTGACAGATTGATAGTGGTGTGGAAGTTAGCAAGTTACATATTGGCCATGAACAGATTTTGTTTTATGGACAATGTCAGCAAGCTAGGTCAGCCTGCATGGTATACCAAGTTTACCAAATGTCCGTGAACTTCTTAAATTTGTATTGAGAGGTAAGTAAGTAGACGTGTTCTGACTGTTCTGTTTTTTGTGAAAATGATGCATTGGTGATAAAGTGGTGGAACATTTTAATTGAATTGTATTATTCAGATCGTTATAACATGTACAACTTAAAATTTACTTTTCATTTTCATGGGTAACATTCAAGTGCATACATGTCTGTTTCGAATCACTAAATGTGACATGTTAAAGGGTATTTCACAATCCTAGCATACACTTTTTATGAGATTTGTCAGTAGATTTATATCCACAAGCAAAAACTTAAATCTCACAACTTCAGTTGATCAGATTCCCAGGATCAGATTGTTTGTTTGCAAATAAATAAATAAATAAATAAGCATGTATGCTAGCTATTGGTAGCATTTTGATACAGGCTATGTATATTTATATATGGCCCATATACTTGCTGTGTTATTTTGGGAACAAATTTGACCATAGGCTTGTTAAACGAATTAATCGGCAAGAATTATTTTATACAGAAACTATTTTGCCAGAGGTTTCCAGTGGTATAAAATTCTGAATAGGCTGAAGTGCAAATTCGCAGCAGGATCCGCCCAATACAACAACATTCTTAATTATATTGAATTCTAAAACTACCTGTTTCAATATATTTTAGCTTACTAAGTATCTTCTCCATTATATTGCACACATGCAATACCTGAATAGGTATAGTTCCATAGACCTTCAACTTACTACATGTATCCCTCTCTTGTTGAAATTAACCCCACTGCCAAGGTCCCATTTCCCTTCCCATTTATGCAAAATTTGCCAAATCTGTCAATACTTGTGTTTTTAACTAATTGGTAATACACTTTAACCTGGGAATTATACACAGAACAAGCCGACTAACCAGAACCAAATTTATTGTCTTGTGTGTCAGAGAGAAAAGCCCCAAGACAATTTTGGCTATTTAGCTCAATTACTGATCCATAAAATTACAAGCATCACACACTGGAGACCTTCACTTTTATAGCAGAACAGTGGCCACTAATGAACTTCCCAGCACTCACTATACCCCAATGGCCTCATCCCAAAGGCATACTTCAATAATCTCAGTTAAACAATATAGTGTCCAATTCAACCTCCAATTGCCAAGTATGAGTTTGGTATCCAAATTTTCAAAGGTCATCCAATGAACGTACAAACATATTGGGGTTGAAGAACAGTGCCCTAATAAATGAGCATGTGCATGTTGTGGATCGTAATAATTAACCATGGACTGTAGAACAGGCCCAGTTCTATACCTTCAACTTTTACTCACCCACAACTCAGCCCAAATTTATATTTTTATCATCTAACAAGAATGACAGCTGCCTCAAGACTCCTTTCCTCAAAGTTCCTTTACCTAAAAATTAATTGACACTGCCTTTCAACATGAAAGGGAGGGTAACAGTTGAAGGTATGCGAAACTATACCTATGCATGATATTATTAATAATATCATATTGTTTCAGTATTCAAAGGAGCTTAGTGCGGAGGCATGCATCACATTAGTAACGCTATTTAAACAAAAATCATATTCTCATTCAAACATGTGAGCACATGAACAACTACAATAAAACACTGCATATGTTCACATCAAAATGCAGTATCACTAGAAAAAAAATGATCAGTCATCAAATATATTTAATTTCAAACTTTTTCTTGAACAGTTCACCAGTAAAATAATGTCATGAATAGACTTATAGTACACGCTTATAACAGAATAAAATTGCCTTGAATATTACTCTGTCTCCTGCATTCGCATTTAATATTAGTTTCACTTTAAAGAATATTTACCCTGTCCATTCTTCTATGTAGGTAATTCATACATATTATTATAACTGTATTCTACTTCACTATTGCCTCATATGATACATTGCCTCTTGCTTTACTCTTACTTTGCGTCAATATACATAATATCGCCCTAGTAGATAAAAAACAATGTCTCCAACTGTTCATTCAATCTATAGGCCTACCCATTCCAGCTCAAATAAATGCGATGCCTGCACATCCATCATAACAGCCACAAGGGTGCATAAATTCCACACTGACCAACTGCCTCCTACCTACAAACGTGAATTACAACCGACCTACATTCCACAACCATGTTTTCCAATCGTGCCTGAGCGCTCCCTTTTAAAGGGTTTTTTATTTCTGCTGCTTCGACAACAATACATCGTATATAACCCTTAAATAAGTAATACAATTTAACCAAATCATCCCAAATTTTTCACTGCGTCACCATATTGTTGTCTTACGAAGTGAATATTGAACTGAACTCTAGCATAAATCAAGGTGTGTAAATAAGGTGTTTCGTTGTTCCGATTTCTATGCGTTTATTCTTCATGGTCTGGTAGCTTTCTTCCGCTACTTAAATTGGTACGGTCAAGGCACCTTGATATCTTGACAATCTTGCCACTTCTCCTTGACAAACAAGGCTCGATGTGCAACTTCACTTCTGTTTTCTCTAGGATTTCCAATATTCTCATCTGTCAGGGTACAGTTCTATGACCCCAAGATGATCGTACATTCATGGAGTGACTTTCGATATGTTGGGTACTCAAACCATACTCATAACTTGAGGTCAAATTTTGAGCTACGAGTCTTAAACAGGGGTTAATGAAATTTGCAATAGGGAATGAGAGTATTGGCTCATAGTGATGACTTCATAGATTGGTGAGCATGGTGAGTAACTCTTGTGATTCCTTGGGTATGCAATGATCGTCTATGACAGATGAGACCAAGCTTATCACTGCTTATAGATGTGGGTGGGAGCTACGAGTCATTGACTTTCTACGCCAATTACATAGCATCAAGTTGGAGAGATATTCATAGATAAAGAAGAAGGTCCACTATAAATTGCTGTTCATTAAATTCAATCAAATCTAATTCAAATTCAAATTCAAGGTGTTTTTGTTTAATATTCAAAAACACCATGTACAATCATCATGATTATGGTGGCACTAATATCTTCGTGGTAAAACACGCCCTAATTTAAAACAATTTACTTATGCAAGGGGATGATTCAGAGGCCAAAAAAGCTTATATAATACAGCACAAGTTCAAGGATACTGTAATAAAGTTTGCAACCTTTTTGCATCTCTGTATCTCAGGTGTGTAATGCAAAAACGGCAGGGTCTTAAAACATGTACCAATTGAATCTCTTCTAAACCTAAATCATTTATATTCTGAAGGTAGACTCTTAATCTATTGAAACGTTTGATCTTTATTTGTCATGGGTTCTAACAACATGACCAAGTAAACTCCGGGAAGTGAACTATTCAAGGAATTATTTACACTTGTCTAACTAAAAAAGCGCAAGAAAAAAGCGCGATGAATTATAGTGCGCTACGCAGAGGCACAACCCCTAGACGTTGATCCACAAGCCTCGGCACATTTTACACATTGTCGCTGACCCCCTACGGCCCCATATCATTCCATAAACCATTAAACAACTCGTGGGCTGTCCAGCTTAGGAGCGCACACCCTAGACATTCTACAATGGACTTTCGCAGCCTGGATCAGCTACCCGAGTTTCGTACAGGTTTAATACAACGAGACAATTAATAGTCAGTTTCTTGTTCAGGAGAATTTTAAACTCAATTTTCCACGAGAGCGTACTGAGATATACATTCTATTTACGGTAAAAATGTAGCCAAGATCTGAAATCACATTTTGAGGTTTGAGAACAGACATACTTATACTTCGATCAAAGACCCCAGATGCTTTTGCTGAAAATTGCGTTCAAGGTCATTCATATTAAGTTGATGGCAACATTTTTTCTATAAGAAGGCGGCGGCAGTTTGAATATATTGATTCTCCTGGGATCGTATCAGGAAACTAATTTTACACTCGCCTGAAATATAGAAGTGTTTTTCTTTTCAAATGCCATGAATTCATGTGCTATGCTTCTGTCTTTTGTACCTGCTTTATTTGATTAAAGAGTTGATAAGTGACAAGTTTGGTAAAATTCCACCACATTATGCGAAAATCATTTTTGAACTGTTTTGTCGCAATGCTCTCTATTTAGCAATTGATATTGCCTTATACATTATCTTGAACTGTTGTGATTTGGTAGTTCACAGCATCTTGCAAATGGTAGTGAGCTTTGGCAAAAACTGCATTGCTCAATTCATAGCGAGCGTGTAGAAGAATTAAAATATCACAGATATACTTTTATAGGTGCTGCGGTTCTTGAGTTACGTTGTAAAGAGGGCTGAAACAACAACACTTTTGTCAAACGTACATAACTCATTAACAACAATAAATTAAGCAAGTTTGCAAAGTATACGATTTGTAGAATGAACTTTTGCAAAACATCAAAGTGTTATTTTTCAATAGTATATTGATTCAGACAATAAAAGTCAATTGACATAAAGTCACTTAAACTTGCCATCATCAGAGATATAAGATGTATTTAGACGTAAGATCTATTTGTGCAGAAATCTAAAAGGTAACATGAAGTATAAAAAATATTATCTTTGTCTTGCATTTAAGACCTAGAAGAATACAATAGACGTCTTTGTGTCTGCAACCAACTCTAAGGGGTATGACACATTCAGGTTTCCTCAACACGCTCGAATTCTATTCTATCAAGTCTCCCACCGCAAACAATTATCACGTATTCATATGTCCCTTGGCAGATATTTCTTGCAACAGAATATTCCAGTACCCTCGATTCTTACCGTTGGTATCGCCTCATATATGTCAGTGTTACAAAGAGCAGAACCGGCTTTCTCATTTGTCTAATATTAAAGAGAAGAGATATCATGTCACAATCACGAAAAACCTCTTCCAATGAGTTGTGGTTTATTCTGGGTTTGCTGTCCTACTAACCCTTAAAATTGTCCCTCGGTGTTCTCCCTTCTCCTGTTTAATTTAATTTTGACGATAAACAACTTTGTGCATGCTTAAACTAACTGTCCTCCAACACAGAATAATTCTTCTTTAGTCAATATGAGTTAAGCCTATTCCTGCTACACTACAAGATTCCTAGACCGTCGCCAAGGAACTTGACTGGTACTGTGCGAATACAATGGGAGTACAAGTGTAGTACCAGTACAGCACCACTACTGGTGGGTACTGTGCAAAAGCAGCATTGGTACTGTGTTGGTACTCTGTGTGTACCAATCAGGTACCTGGGCGACGGTGTTCCTGTACAGGTGGCCACATTAGGAATCTTGTAGTGTACTTCATTAGGCTATGTGCTACTCCAGCTTGCGTCCCAACTACAGTCTGTCTACTCTGAAGTACAAAGTACCGACGCGGACGTACGCATTGTGCCGACTTTGAAGGTTGGCATACCTGCAGCAGAGACGCAGCACTACGCACTGTTTACACGCTGTATATGCGCGCGTTGTCGCTTTGTACTTCAGAGAGGACAAACTGTAGTCGCGGTACGTGAAAGCGTGGCGTCATTAATATCATTTGCTCATAAATCGCAAGAACCTCGGCACTAGGCATGTTAAGCGTTATTTCGTAAGCTTATCATACTGAAATACCGCATATATAGGGCCTATAGTGCTGCGAAAGTTCATCACATTATATTGATTACGTGACATCAAAATTTACAATACAACATGCTATAATGTCATCACACGTTGACGTACAGCGTCGAAATACGAATGAAGAAGCAATATTTGAAGTATATTAGGTATATATACTAATCCTAACCCTAACCAAAATCTGTAAGAACATTTTAAGTAAGAATGTTATGTACTTAGTCAGTATGCTTCGACTATATTTATAAATACGTTTTATACCTATACGAAACAGTGCTGTATCGAATGATGGTTTAAAATAATACCAAGATTCACTACATTTAAATAAATACGTTTTTATAAATACGCATGTGATCCATTGGCACGACATACCAAGACCAGCAAGCGTGACCAAATCCTCATGCATTGACCACTATACAGAAAAGGATAGGAACGTTGTAGATAAATATCATCAAATTTAAGTATTAATTGAATTGCAAAATTATTACACATGGGGGATTCCGAATTTGCAATATGTTATCAAAAACAACATTTTGAAAAGTATTCGACGACGGAAACTTTTACAATATAATCACAAAGTTGAACAAAATAGACAACTTCTTTGCACAGTAGTCTCATGTTGTTCCGCCTTTACATTCAACTGCATAGGAAGACCACCCGCTATGTAGAAGGTTAGTTCGCGACTTACTTTCTACAAGCTGTTATGGCAGCGCGGAGGTGGTCACGTGCGTATTTATAAAAACGTAATTATAAATATAGTCGAAGCATACTGTTAGTGAAACTCTGCCATAATGTAGCAATGAACTGGTTGGAAATAAGTTTTGTCCATGTTATTTAATTAAACGATCGTGACGGCCAGTACTGACGCAGTTTTAAACTTACTCACACGATTTTTTCATTGAAAAATCTAAAGGGTGCTTATAGAATGGGCGATTATTACAGACAATACGGTATTCACCTATGAATTATATTCGTTAAAAAGAAAAGGACCTAGAAAGGGCATTTCAAAATTGACGCATCACCTCATCTTTTACGCCTTGCTCAAACAGCTTCATGGCTTCAAACCATGCCCAACAATTTGTACCTTATTTCCGAATGCTAAGCATCACGCATAAACACAATTATTTTTGATCAAGTTTCACTAAATGCTTAATCCCAGCACGTTTCATTTCAATTCGGATAGCATACTTTAACCTTTGAATCCTTCCGATTAAGTCTCTATTGCTTCATAACAGGTGTATCAAATACTAACATGCGTAGCGGGCGTCTGATAGCCAATAGCATCACCATGAACGCGTAACGGGCGTCTGATAGCCAATAGCATCACCATGATCTTTTCAGAAAGGCGAACTCGGAATTGAGTTCTCTCGTAATTTGAATCGATATTTCGTTCAACGCAAAGATAAACCCACCGACTTGCCACTTATATCGAGCCAACCTGAACAGGAAGGAGCGATTTCCCTTCAGATTTCCTATCACTCATCAGAATAGACCCTAATCCTAGTGAGATATACAAGATGCTCTGTATGTACGGATGGCAAGGAAATGTTCAGAGTAAATTGATTAGGATTCATAGATTTGGGCTCGTTAAGATATAATATGTCTAAGATGATTTCAGTGGTAGGTAGTAGGGGTGGGTTTGTTATCGGCGTTGGCAGGTCTCAGACTAGCGGGATGGAATAGTCCTACGTGATAAAAATCACCATAAAGGTACGCACATAAAATGCTGGGCAAAATTTAGAATATGCATGGTGGTGCAGCAGTAAAGCCTCTGACATGATCGGAAGGTTGCAGGTTCGAACCCCAGGGGAGCCATCGTGTTAAGCACCTTGGTGTATAAATGGGTAGTGGCACATGAGAGGGTAAAACCGATTCTTTTGTGGCGAATCCCACAACAACTAATTTCAGGGGCGTTTATTGATGAAAAGAGATGGGGACTTTGGATTATGAGCATTGCTCCTTGTCTACGACCTTTACCTTATTTGGTTTTTTTTTGTTTTGCGCGAATAGGAGCATGCTCCCATGAATTTTCAAATCTCCAATACACTTCATTTTTTAAACTAGGACAAAAATAGCAATGTTTTTTCAGAATTTCAAAATAGTTTCTCTTTGAAAACATTTTCAAATTTCCCGAATAAATATTGGGCGTCGCTCACTGACTCTTATGTGTGCTAAACCCTCTATCAGCAACAGCCAGACACCAAAGATTGAAGTAGACGTTTCCTTGAAGTGTTCAGTTGATTTTATTTAATTTTCTAAATAGTTCTTGTAGATTTTGATTCCTTCGAGCATGATAAATCACACTGCTCCTCAAAATAGATTGTGAACAACACCTCCTTGCAAATCTTTGGCAACACATTTATCCAACATGCCCAACCTATAGGCAATAACAGTGAAAAGAAATAAGGTATTGCACCATATTGCAAAAATAGGCTAAGCATTCTAAGAATAATTTTGAGACTCTTAGCAACTCCTATAATGTCCTAAGGCTGCGATCACATAGAAGTATACTGTATACGGTATACGGTATTCGCTATACGATATACGCTCATTCGATCAGGCTGAGTTCACACAGGAATATACTATGTGAACTCAGCCTTACCTGATCGAATGAGCGGATAGTATATCGTATAGCGAATACCGTATACCGTATACAGTATACTTCTATGTGATCGCAGCCAAACGCCTGCATCTGAATATACCAATCTCAAAAGTATATAGTTACGATTAAAAAAACAAAATTAAAAGAATTAATCTAATCACCAAAGAAGCATATTATTCCATGATTTATGCATGAAATCAGAAGAATTGAACCACAAAGTACGTCTATTCTTTACTCCTATATCCAGTTTTCTTTGCCATCACTATAGACCACAATGGTCTCATCCCAATGGCATAGTTCAATTATCTCAATTAAACACTCATAGTGCACAATTTGACCTCAATTTGCAGAGTTTTGTACTCAAATTTTCAAAGGTCATTCAATGTACAAATGTATTGGGGTTAAAGAACTGTGCCCTGATATATGAGCTTCTTGTGGCTCTTAGTGATTGAGATTCTGTTTCACGTTTAATTCCATTTATTCCGCATATGAAGAGTTTGGTCCCAAAAAGCTGCTTTGTGTAAATTTCATTTGAAGATATTCCTAAGAGTAGCAGTAATCTTGCCAATCTAAAAACATTGGACCACTATAATAGTTATAACAATTTTTTGGTTATCTTTAAAATAAATTGCAAATCTTTTTAACCTCCCACGTGCGAAGAAGAAAATAATTAATATAAAAGAAAATTATTTCTTTTGATCCAAAATGAGCTAAATCCAATGGCAGCTATTTTTAAACTTTGATTTGGCGAATTTTTAGAGGACACAATGATAGGAAAACAATTACAAAATAACTAGAGTTCTAAACATATCCATTCTAATCGTTAAATATCATTTAAACTTAAAAATGTTTAAATAATAAACCAGAAATGTGACACAAAGCAGCTATTGGATTTAGCACCTTTTGGAAACAAACTCTGATATATAGTTGCATGCATTATACTACTAGACAAAAAAGATGCCCCTTTGTTCGGCCTATTTTAGACTTCTGATTTTGTGGATGAATAAAATGATTTCATATCAGACAGTTCCTAAACTTGACAACATTTTGTGCAGGGATTTTAATTTCAATCTTAGCCTTCAAGAACCCTTAGGCCTGATAAGTTCAACTTTGTTTTGCCCTTAATCATTATGTATAAAATGCAAAGATATATACCGCCGTTTCTGCCAAATGCATGCTAGAGATGCTGATACAGACAGAAAATACTTTCAGGTTCCAATTTGTATGACAGCCGGCATGGCCGGGATTTGTAGGCAAATTAAACCCGTGTTGGGGTAGAATTTTTTTACCGTGAGTATAATATCATGAATACAGCACCCCAGCAGCGATATGCGGCTTGATTTACACAAATGCTGCTCAAATTATCTAACAATATTCAAAATAAACAATTGCGAGTGGGAAATAGTATATTTCTTCTATTTAGAAAAGATAATGACCTCAAAGCAGTTAGGTATAACTAAGTACTTGCAGCAAAACTGTTTTGATTTGAAGTAATCATGGTAATGGGTCTTTAATTTGAAGAAGGAAAGTGCCCGGGAAAGTGTTGCTAGTATAGTGTAGAGTTAGGCAAATATTTGGTTATTCCAGAAAATAAGTGCGCATCTCCTATAGACATGATAGAGGAGTAACTTTTCAATAAAAGTAATGTCTGGATTTCCAAGTTAGCTTCCTGAAAATAACTGGAATTCCAGTTGCCAATGTTACTGGAAAAAGCGTGGAAATGCAATAAAACGTGCCAACACCCAAATATCACAGAATTATCTGAAACGAGCAAATGAACAAATATAGGATTTTCGACTGTGAACCATTTTTTGATATCTAAACTCCTCTATAACAGGGGATGTACATGAAATAGCACATTGACTGAAAACATCCTAGTTACTTTTGTCTGCAGTTAAAAGTTTGTAAGTTTTAGATCATAATATTGACCTACTTATGATTAGAATCCTCGTTTAAAATGAACTTATATAAAAATACTCGATTTCTTTAATGAAAAAGTTCCAGTATAAAGTAGGTAACAACTAACAAACTAAGAACCGATGAGTAAAGTTGGTCAAGGTGATTTATTGTCATGGTGTCACCACAATGGCTCATCCCAACGGCGTAGTTCAATAACCTCAATTAAACAATCATGGTGCAAAAATTGACCTCCAATTGCATAGATGAGTTTTTGTACCCAAATTGTCAAAGGTCATCCAATGAATGTGCAAATGTATTGGGGTTAAAGAACTGTGCACTGATAGATGAGCATGTTGTGGATCTTCTTTCTGAATTGCAGCAGGATATGACTAGTTAAACTGACAAAATCTTAAGATGATCTTGCAAATGATAGAGGAGAACATTAAAACGCAGATAAATTTGTGATTAAAATGAATTTACTTCAATGCCTTGTTTTTTTAATTTTGATATACTTCAATTGTAGTTTCTGTCTTGTCAGGAGTAGTATCCATTAGAGAATAGTTGTTATATTTCATGATTAAAAAAGCAAACAATATATTTACATCATAATAGAGAACTATAATGATTATTTTTAAAACTGCCGTGAATTTTACTCATATTTTTGTGGTAAGCAGTTTCCAACAGCTCGCCTTTTAACTCTAACATTAGGTCCGAGAAGTCACATATTTTATAATGTCTATCTTTTGAATTCTGACATTTTCAGTAGAATTATTGCCATTTTGATTTTTAACTCGACATTTCAAAAATAAAGAGTCTTGTTGGTTATTTGTCGACAGACATGTTTAGGAATTGGGTGGTTTTCAACCTGCCTGGCGGCGGGGAACAGAAATTAGATGTTTCCGTTATCTCCATAATAATCTATACTGAACTTCTCTGTTTTGACTGCTTGCTGGAAAGTTCGTTTGGGTTTTTTTTTTCGTATGGGCATGATGGGTGGGGGTTTGTGGAATGTGGATACGTGGTGGTGAATATGTGGTGATGGGGAAGTGAGGGTGTTTGTGTGGTGTTAAATTGTGATCTGAAGAAGAGGCAGCAGAAGTGAAAATGGTGTGATTACGTAATATCTTACAGGAGGGCACCGTGCGTGGACAAAAAAAAATGAACAAATTAGGTGAAGGTTAATGAAGGTGAAGGTCGCACACCAACATCGCCTGGCTATTTAAAAATAATTACTTGGTACAGCAGAGATACTAAAATCAATACCGGGATCGCTACACGTGAATGTGCTATGCACGATTTGATATTCAGACGATAAATCTTTGGATACCGGGGTAGAAAATGATGAATATCTCCGAATTTTTTTTCTAAAGAAGCCATATTTATTTCCTTGCACTTGAATATGTGTGTTGAACGGACATGATAGTCGTTAGCTTGCGTCTTGAGAAACAACCGTGCGTCTTGAACTCAAAAAGTGACAAAATTCTGATTTTATATGTGCCGTACTATATAGCGCAGTGTAGGACACTCGTGGAGGCAGTCTATAAGCGGATGACCTAATGGCGCATATCATGCTCACTCACACACAGAGAGTCAGTCACCGGGCTATTGTCAATAGCCTTAGTCGGATGTCCCTCAGCCCATTATGCATCTCAAAACTATTAAACAGGTCGGAACAAAATGACCATACGTGGCGGTGGATTCAACCTACCATGGCGATTTCTGCCATGAAGATATCGGGGCGATGACAAACAGTGGGTCCGTGAAGGTGAAGGTGAAACATGTTTACATGCTGCAAGCATGACAGGACATTGTAACATGAAAATAATAAACATTACATAATGTCCCTAATGAACTTATTCATGACAAACAAGAAATGCTACAATAATAATAATAATCTTGGAGTCAATAATACTATAGGTTCCCTCAAGACCAATATCCAGCAGCAACAAACAGATTTGGCTCCAAACCACAGTATGTGATATAAAAACACCGAATACAATCCCGTGATAAATAGAAAGATACAAGCGATGACGGATTGGTTGGAGGGAGGATTATAAACGTCATTTTGAGAAGTTCATGATTGCAGTATTATATCATTCATAATTATCATTTGTATTTTGAAGACGTAGACATTAGTTTTCATTTGTGGTTTGTATATACACAGTTCCTGATGGTATACTAGTATACAAACAAGAATGATTCAGTCGGGTCTTGAAATTCTTGGGTCTGTGATTATGCCGTTCTCCAAAGAAATCTCGGGATCTTTGAGAGCTGACGGTGTATCGGTAAAGGGGGTCTTTCGGAGCTGTGAATTGTCAAAATCCGGGTCAAAATCAAGGATATTTCTTTGGTTCTAAATTACCAGGGAAACAAAAATGAGAGTAACGAACAATTTTGGGATTCTAGAGTTGAAATTATCCCCCTAAAAGGGATTTTCATCGCTCTGTTTTGGTCTAACTTCAGGGGTCACAGTCCCAAAACAGGGATGATTAGCTCTCCGTGGAGCATATCCATATGATCATTTAAGTTTGTCTCATATACATGGTTAAGTGCACCACCTGCACCCCGAAAGAAACCACGACGTTAATGGTTGCAGAGTTTAAGGACACTTTCGTGAAGAACGTACCGCCTCATCAAACGAAATGACGAAAGCATGATGACATAATATGTACAGCTCTCGAAAAGTAAACATTGTAAAATCGAAATCTTATTTCGAAACGGAAGAGCCGTATCAATATTTTTGTCACTTTTTAAAAAGGCAGGTAACAGAAAAAACATCCTTTCTTTCGCATTTTCAATGAAAATAAAAAGTGCCCTGATGCACATCTTACAACACCTTGCGTGTAGTTACAAAATGTGAGTTCATAACGGAAATTGTCTCAAGTTAAGGATCAAGCAATTTAAGATGACCACCAGTAATACCTGTCCGATTGACATGATTGGTGATCAAGATGATGGTCATCAAAGTCAATCACTTGCGTGATCAATCCAAAAGGCCCGTGTCAAAATTGGTTACGGAGAACGAGGAGTTGATGGTTTTGGGTTATGTAAATGGTTCTTGTCATGAGTAATGTAATATATCCGCATTTTTAAGAGCTTTTCGTGAGATTGCTGTGTTAAATCTTCTCCATTTTGTTGAACTCATCAACATTAGGGATGCTGCAGCCAAACAAAATTGTTTCGCTTGCCCAAGATCGCAACAGTTGGAGAAAGCTGCTCCGCAGCCGACTGATGATGATGATGATGATGACAATATCATATATGATATTGCCGATGCGCGCAACTATTCATTTCATTCATTCATTTATTTATTTTTCACTCATCAAATAGCAAAAAACATGGATACATACAAAATCATAATACAAGTGAGAGTGAAGGAATCACAGGAAAGGCCAAGAAGAGGCCTGAAAGTCTGTGATCCCTTGATTGGTTAATTCATCATTTGACATGGCAGCAGATTGTCATTTCAATGAAGAAGCAACAGTAAGCTGTCATATCTTGATATGGATTAACCTAAATACATGAAAAATAACAGTAAACAATAGTAAATAGGCCTAATATAAGAAAATGCACAACAATAAGTAATATAAAATATAAAATATAAATATCCAATGTGGTCATATAAATCAGATACAATAGGAATTAACTACAACAAGCCAATTTAATACTTAACATAAACGCGAAATATTATGCGAAAGAATTATGACCCGATCATTTGGAGTTTGTTTTAAGATTCACTGATATATGCCGAGAACTTAAACTAATTATTTCCGGGTCACGAGTCAATGTTTAATGAATATAAGGAACGTGTATTGCCTAATAGCATAAGACTAACATTAAAGTAAATTGTTAAACAATCTTTTTAATTCTCTTTATTGATCAGCAAACTGTGTATTTGATATATGTCTGGTGAGCTTGACCATGGCATGACCATGAAGGAAATACATCTTAAACAGTTAAAAGTGAATCGCGATTTGTTTCCGCTAAATCCGGTATCTTTCAAAATATTGTCATTTGTGATTATGACAGTGTGATCTTCTTTAAAGCATCAGTATGAGTCAAATGTGTCAATTGATCCAGATAAGTAGAGTTTTAGCATGTATATCTGAAACATAAATGGGGGCCGAGAAAAAACATCCTTCCCATAGACCGCTTATAGTTTTGATTCAAGTTTGCGTTTGATATTTGCTAAAAAAATATTTGGCGATTTTAGCCATTAAGCCACACCCCCACCCCACCCCGCATAATTCTGAAAGCCCCTCTGAGCACCCCGCAGGAAAAGATCCTGGATACGCCGATGACAATGGGCTATTTCAGAAAAAAATACCCTTCCCCCGTTAATTGATGACGAACAAAACTAAAAAATCCAAGACAGAATTTTATGAATAAGCTGGAATTCCTTTATGTTTTTACTATAATTGCAGAGTTGGTGGGCCAAAAAGTCTGGAATTCCAGACAAAAAAGCTATAAAAAAAAAGAAGTCGGAATTCCAAATCCTCTATAGGGAAGGGCGTTGTTTTTCTTGAATATCCCAATTTTGAAGTTGGTGCAGACTTGCTGCACCAAAAATGTGCTTCGTGAAAAAAAAATATAGGCCTATATTGAAGGAGCCTGCAAAATCACATTTTGTTTTATTTTCTGTCAAGCTTTGGGTAATTTTAACGTATTCAACATGTTCAATGAAGATAACTACAATTAAATTTATTTCCATTTGAGTCACGATTCCAATTTTTAAATGAAATGATGCAGGTATGAATGATAACATAATTTATAAGGTAAAGTTAAATCGAATTCTGGAAATAAAATTTGCAACTTACATGCGACAGTTGCGTCCGGTAACTCCGAACTTCATCAGGCATCTGATTGGTCACGTGACAAACGACGGGGAAGATCCTGCAAAGCCTGGTCCCGCGCGTGCGGCAGTTGAAAGCGGAGTCCCCCTTTTTTGTTGATGGCTGGCTGCTCCACTCTCTCCCAAATGGCTTCCCTGACACCCCGCTCGAACCACTTTTCTTCTTTGTCGAGGATCACAACCTCCTCTGGCTTAAAGAAGTGTTCCGTTGTTTTGCAGTGATTGAAAACTGCAGAGTTCTGAGCTTCGCTGGAGCTAGGTCTCCGATGTTGATTTATCCTAGCCCTGAGAGACTGTTTGGTCTCTCCTACGTAGGCTTCACCACAGTCAGTAGCCGCACAGGTTATGCCATACACCAAATTACTCTGCTTGTCCTTGGGGGGTTTATCCTTAACGTGGACTAACTTCCCCCTGATGATGTTGGTGGGTTTGTAAGACTTGCGATCCCAAAGGACTTAAGAGTATTCTTGATCCTTTCTGACAAGCCAGATATGTAGGGTATTGTTACCTGGGTACCCGTGCCCGTTTCTGCGTTTTGATTCTGTGTGTGCTCTTTGGTCTTTTTAGCTTTGGTGAAGGCCCAGTTGGGGTAGCCACAGCAACCCAGGGATTTCTGAATGTGATTTTGTTCTCCAGGAAGATCCTCTTGGTCGCTGATAATGGTATTAGCCCGATGTTGCAGGGATCTGATCACCCTGAGTTTATGTATTAGGGGATGATGAGAGTCAAATTGTAGGTAAAAGTCCGTATGAGTTGGTTTCCTGTAAACCGTGGACTTGAGTGATCCGTCCTCGTGAATGTGAACTTGACAGTCCAAAAAGGCTAGCTTGTTATCAACACACTCCTCCTGGGTAAACTTGATGTTTGGGTCTACCTCGTTGATGAATTTGTAAAAAGAGGCAGCCTCATTCCTATCAATAACAACAAAAGTATCATCGACGTAGCGCAGCCACAATTTAGGAGGGTTTCCGGATATTTGTCTAGCACGATCTGCTCAAAATTCTCCATGTAGATGTTAACAACAATAGGTGAGACAGCTGAACCCATGGCACAGCCATATTGTTGAATGAAGAATTTGTTGTTATATGAGAAATACGTAGTCTTGAGACAGATGGTTAAGAGTTCAATGATTTGGTCCACCGATAAATTCGTTCGGTCACCTAGAGTCTTGTCCTTGGAGAGATATTCTTTCACCACTGTTATAGCATCGTCGGGAGGAATGGATGTGAATAGAGCGGTCACGTCGTATGATGTGATAATCTCATTCCCTGTAAGCTTGATGTCCTGGATTTTATGAACAAAATCCTGAGTGTTCTTTAAGTGGTGGGGGACTGACCAACTAGGGGCCAATGATCTTGGCAGCGTGCTTGGCTAAATTATATGTCACTGATCCGATGCTACTAATAATCGGTCTGACAGGAATGGGTTCCGGCTTGTGCACTTTCGGTAAACCGTAGAAAGCTGGGACACTAGGTTCTGTGGGAGGGGTCAGTCTGTATTTTAAGCTGACGTCAATAGCTCCCTGCGAATGAACTTTGTTAATATATTCTGTAACCTGTTTCCTGTAACCGCTAGTAGGGTTGTAGCCGATAGACTTATAGGTCTTTTATCTTTCAGAAGGAGTTGGCATTTCTTATCGTAGTCCGATATATTTAAAACTACAACACACTTGCCTTTGTCCGCTGGCACGATGACAATGTCCTTGTCCTTAGCTAACTCATCAAGGGCTTTTCTTTCTTCCTTGGTGGTATTTGGAGGTGGGAGTTTAGCGTTACATAAAGTAGTGCTAACCTTATGCCGTAGGCTTTCAGCTTTAGATTGATCTAGCTTAGCTTGTTTGATCGCAGTCTCTGTGGCAGTGACAATATCAGCGATTGGAACTTTATTAGGAGTCACAGCAAAGTTCAATCCTTTGGCTAGAACCGACACTTCACTTTCACTCAGCGATCTATCAGACAAGTTTTTGTTATCATCATAATCATGAAATGGAAGTTTCATGTAATCGTTGATCATATTAATGCTTAGTGCTGGGTGTCAGGTAATTGGCTAACACCACCAGTGACATTTACGTAGATATTGCTCGTGCAATCTCGCACATATTTGATTGAAACTTATCTGAGTAAGTTTTTGAGGAGTTAGATTTCATGAGATGACTCGACTATACCGTTACACACCAGATGAGACCAGAGCCAATTTATAATGTGTACCATCTGCCGTGTATAATGATTTAAAATAAATATATATGATTTCTTTGCACTAGAATGAAAATAAGCCTCATTATTAAAATAATAAATGTTGGTATACATTATTTTGTCAGAAACAAGAACTTTCTTTAAAAAAGACGATGCCGCGAATGAAGGCCATGTTTCATTATGTTGCATTGATGAGTGGAATAATTAACCGGATGGGAAATGTCGGTGTAAATGGGCAAGGCCATAATTTTAGGGAAAACCGTGAAATACCCAAGAATTATCATGTTGAAAGCTGAATTTTCTTTTACTTAATGCGTGCTAAACGAATTAATTCAGATATATATCAAAAAGCTCAATGGAAATCACATCCACCAAGTCTCACAAGAAGCCATCAATCTGCATTCATTTGATCTTGAAATGACCTTAAAAATGTCCCCTGCTCAATGGTGATCACATCCACCAAGTTTCATGACAATCCAACAGTGACCTCAATGACCTTGACATGACCATTAAACATTTTTGGTTCATGATAATTCAACAATCTATGCTCAGTTGACCTCATATGATCTTGACATGACCATCGACCTTGTAAATTTTGGGCGCTCAATTGTGATCACTTCCAGCAAGTTTCATAACCTAACAATCCATACTCAGTTGACCTCGGATGACCTTGACCTGTTATTATTTATTGTCGTCATTAAAATAAATAACAAAAAATAGGGGTTTCTTCGTGTTTCTTTGTAACTTTTACTTTCATTCATATTCAAGTTTGGTTAATTTTGCTTTGAATTCCAGTGCAAGGTTGTACATATAAAACAGCGATACATATCAGGCCTGCTTGACCTCAATAAATGAGGTATACCACTTCAATGCGTTGACACATTTCCTTTATAAGTGTTGAATGTTTCAATTTTGACGAAATTATTCACAAACCGGTGTAAAGTCAATGTGTTATTAAACAGTTAAAGTTGTCATCCAGTGTGCCATTTTGAATGAATGCACTATTTATGTCACGTACACTCTAAATACAGCAAGCAAAAATATGCCCGACTGCATGTATCCTGGATATCAACTAGGCCTGTTATCCAATGAATCGGTACAAAAGCAGGCCTGTACTACGCAGGATTTTTTTTTGGGTGGAGGGGGGAGGGTGCTAATTTTGACAAAGTTGATTTTTCCAGGGGGACGATTTTGTGAAAAGTGGACTTTCCCCTAAAAATGTGACCTTTTTTGACCACAAAAGCGTAAAAAAACCTAATTTTTTTTTGCTCGTATGTTTGGGAAAATTTTGCAAATTGGAGTGCATCCCCTTGCGTACGGGCCTGTATTTAGGTAATATTACAAAAAGCGAAACGAAAGGAAATACAGCACAAATAAAATAAACTACACTAACTAAAGTAAAAACTAAAAAATATAAAATAAAATAAGATTAAATAAAACAAAACAGAACAAATTGAACACAGAGTTTTCTACGACAATACGTTGAATATGAAGTAGTTAGGAGAAAAAATGTTACTTTCTTTTTAACAGTGTAAATTATTCTGACCCGGTTTAATTTTGTCACCATCTGGGAATGTATTGTAACCTGAATCATGTGCTAACTTCCCATATCTCGGATAAGGTAATTAATTGCAGTCTATAAAATTATGTACAGGAAACATACGAATTGAAGTTACTGGTCTTTATTTAAACGGGCGAGCGTCCCCGGGTATCAAAAAAAGTGCATGCGGTTTTGACGAAATTAATGTCATATTTTTTACCATTTCAGCTTAAAAAGAAAAAGCAAATTTAGGCGCGCTTCGCGCGAATATGTTCAATTCAAGCTTCAATGTGTTATATTTACAAGTTTCTTAGTTCACCAAGAAATTCGCCCCCTCCCCGGTTGTTGAAATTCTGTATATTCGCCTGAATTATGATGTTAATGTCATAAAAAAAATGCAAATCATTTGCATGGAAAAAGTGGACTTAAAAATTTATTTTATGTGACAATTTTGAAAAGGTACTATAAGAAGGTAGTCCCTGTGTTAATTATCTTTTCCAATTCGGATCTTCTTGGCACCTGTGTTTATCATTATGTGAACCCTTTTTCGGAGGCACCCCCCCCCCCTCCAGTGGCTTGTTTGGTCAGTTTTGCACATTAGAAAAAGTGAACACTGTAAATAAAATTACGATGTATTATTGGTCTTGTTTGTTTGGTTGGGATGTCCCTATAAGGTCACGGTCATTTGTGGTCATTTCAAACAAATCCCTAACACGTGTAGATGGTAATTGGACGTGTGACATGTACAAAACACTGCTAATTATTTACAGGTCTTTGGGGACGACTTCCCTCTAAGTTAGACTTGCTCCCTTTGGCGAAAAAACACAATTCATAACAAAACTTGAGGTTTCGAGTTAAATAAAAGTGTATGAATATGGCAATTCACAGTTAGATTTGTTGGAACTGGAAATATTATTGTGAATTATCACAAAAGTGCAGCAGGTTGTGTCAGACATGAGGTAAAATATAAGAAAAGTGATTTTAAAGGAAAATATTGTGAATAAAAAATAGGACAATTTTAAGAACTTGAAGAAAAGTTGAAGATATGATAAGAAAAAAACACTCAGTACGTTTCAGGTGACTAGCAAATGATGTCGAACTCGCTTTTCATAGATCTCTTCAATTCGTACGAATTTGGGCAAAATGCAATTAATTCTGAATTTCACTCTCAAAGCAAATACAATTGAGATGAAATAGCAAATATCATATCATATTTGTGATTAATTGTGCAATATTGAATAATAACAAGTCCAAGGTTATACTTAGGGTCAGCTTGCGAAGATGTCACTAGGATCATGGAAATATTTCCATGCTAGGATCCACAACTTGCTCATCTATCAAGGCACAGTTCTTTAACCCCAATACACTTGCACATTTATTGAATGACCTTTGACAATTTGGGTACAAAAACTCAGTCTGCAACTTGAGGTCAAATTTTGCACTATGAGTGTTTAATTGAGGATATTGAACTACGACATTGGGATGAGGCCATTGTGGACCATTATGATCTATGAATAGTAATAATTATATGATTGCCAGCCATGGTGTCCTAGTAAATCACCTGTAACGTAAATTGATAATATTAAATGAAATTATTTTTGACTCTTCAATAAATCATAGCTGGTAACATGATACCATTACATCAGGGTTTGTAATGTATAGATCATCTTTAAAAAAAAATCCAATTTATTGCATGAATACCATTGCTTATTTAAAGTTCAGCTTGAAGTTCAGTATTGTGATAGCAATTTAAAAAAACAACAAGCAGTTTAAATATACGTATACGTATTCTTAAAATATCCAGTTGCTTTTCTGGTCAACAATCAACCATGAGCCTCAAGGAAGAACAGATGATTAATTGTGTTTTCAACTGACTGAGTGTCCCAGGTTAAAGAAGAAATAAAACAAACAAACAAACAAACAAACTAAATACTTTCCCAGATTTACTTCATTTTTGTTTGTTTTTACCTAGCTGGGGGGTTTTCAACCCCCCGAGCTAGGTACTGTTTTGCTATCGGATCTTTCTGCTTCTTCTGGCAATAACTTCAAATTGCTTCTCCTCCTACATGTTACACCCTACAATTACGTAACTTGCACATATGTATCCGCTATATCCAGTGCCCATATGGCGCAAACAGAATTGGGGCCAAAGGTCATTAAGGGGGCATTACCGGTATATAACCAAATACCTTCAAAATGCTTCTTCTGCCACATATTACATAGCACAATGACGTTACTTACACATGTGCATCAGCTTTACCCAGTGCCCATACCTTGCACACAGAATTGGGGTCAAAGGTCATTAAGAGGGTAAAATCTTATAATTGCATTATCTGGACATCTGTAAGGGGTATGGGGCTCAAACTCGGTGACAACAAATCTCATGACCTAAGGAACATTTTGCAGGGGTCAGGTCAAAGGTCATGCAGAGGTCAAATTTTTGAAATGCATTTCCTGGACATCTGTAAGGGGTACTGGGCTCAAACTTGGTGAAAACAAACTTAATGATCTGGGGAACATTTTGGAACACTTTGCTGGGGTCAGGTCAAAGGTTATCGGGGTCAAATTTAATTTTCTGTATATCTGTAAGGGGTATGGGGCTCAAACTCAGTGACAACAAATCTAATGACCAGGGGAACATTTTGCAGGGGTCAGATCAAAGGTCATGCAGAGGTCAAATCTTAGAAATGTATTTTCTGGATATTTGTAAGGGGTACGGGGCTCAAACTCGGTGACAACAAACTTGATGACCAGGTGAATATTTTTGGAGCATTTTGCAGGGGTCAGATACCTCCACAACACCAACACGCCCCAGCTAGGTTTGTGGTCTATGACCACCATTTGCCACTAGTCTTGTTTGTTTTTATCATCATCATCCATAACAAGAACTGTTTTTAAAAAAGACAACGCTGTTTATATTAAATTAGATTAATGTTAATTAAGGGGTTAACTATACTTAAGCTATTGGGTTAACTAATAATTTCATATCTATATGTCTGTGGGACAACTTTGCGGAAAAATTGAACGATTTCAGGGGCTCCGGAAGATGTTAAATATTGGGGGGCCCAATGTTGCCTGGCCAAAATGATTGGGGGGGCCAATGGTAATTTTCCATAGGCATCCAAATCCCCAAATCCCCGATCCCCCGGTTCCGTAGCTTAATGAATTTGTACTCAACTTGATGTATAATAAGACGATTAAGACCAGGTTTCCGATACTAAAATTTCCACCTTTTGGGGAATGAGGCTATAGATCAAGAAATGCCCCTTTAAGATATATGGGACATATCTATAGTAAATGGAATACCAGAAAAGCCTACATTTATCTGGAACAAATCATGAATAGTGGGCGTCAAGATGTCATGCTGTCCCAATCAAACAAATCACTGTGCTCGATCTCAAACCAAGAATTATATTTGTCATTTCACTAACTTTGTGAACGGTCGGGAACATTCTGTTAACGTCAATTACGTCGGTTGTATAATGTGCCCCTTCCATCAACAGTGAACAGTGTGGAAATTAATAATAAAAAAATGGACGAATATTGACCAAATGGTTCAATTTCTTATCAAATTAACTTTTAAAAATTAATATTTTTGTATGATAACCATGCAGCATAAAGGCCATTAAGCTATATACTAATCTGCAAACTTTTGAACTTTTTGAAACAGTGTTCTTTGGTTCAAGCGCGGTCGACATGTTCCAGAATGACGATTACCGGAGGTCATCGGACGATAGATACTTCACAGGCCATGCATCTCATCAAATTAATTATGGCACAACTAAGTTTAGACACTGAATAATTATTATTATAAGATGATAGGTTAATCATCCTTGATAAGATACTTTTTGTGTTTGAATAAATTATTGTCTTCAGGCCATTTCTAAATTTGATAAAAGATTCTGCATCGAAAGCCCGCGCCATCTAATTGTGCCACTCCATTCGGAAATAAAATCTGTTCAGATTTATCATGCAAACTGCATTAACATGATTAATAATAATAATTAGACCTACAACATAAAACTGTGCATATATTGCCATAGAACCTGGCTCTCTGCTCATTTTATCCTTCTAAATTCATCAAGAATTTTGTCACATTTTGATCTTCTTGTTTGATAATTTTTATAAAAATGGGCTTATTCTGCTTAAATTTTGACCACACAAAATATTTCAATTATGCGACGAAAACCCCTGTTTTACAGGCCCGACCGACATAGATTTTGCGCTTAGTGAGATTTTATTTTGGCTAAAATGCTGTAAAATCAACCGTTTTGGGCCAACATTAATTAATTTTGGTTGCAAATTTTGTTAAAATATGTTTGGAAAAAATATTGGTATTTTAGGGTTATTTTAAACAAATGTTTGAATAAATCAATATTGTTTCAACCAATTTTAAAAATTTAAAAACAAAATGTAGGCCCTATACTAAGATGTTGTACATCTTCAGGGTTAAATTTTATAGCTGATTCAATTCTTTTACATGTTTGTAACATGTATGTGACATAAATTTATATTTGGTCTTCTTGGCATCTGCACTGGCGTCACCTTGCCACATACTTTCTTCTACAATGGCCTCATAATTTGCAATAGTGAAATTCAACAACCCTGCATCCAACAATTACACCTCATCATGGAGGCATGAATTTGTCTATAGCCTAAAAACATTGAAAGACCATTCCACGAGTTTACAAAGGGCACATTCGAGATATACAATAATAGTAGCCTAAGCAGCCTTTCGAATTCAGCCTATTAAACCACATTGACGTCCACTAACATTCAAACCAGAATTAATCTAATCATTTGATACTAGTGCATCATGATAACATGTTTGTAAATTGACATCTCACCTTAGTACACCATGGTGTTGATTTCTGGCTTTAGGTAAATATATAAGCTAACACATGACGCAATAATTATGTCCATAGGTCACAAACGCAAATAAGGCTGATACAATACTGACTTTAATGATTCATTTAATATGAATGAGTACATGTATAATAAGCTATAACTATTTATTTTATACCACTTTGTTTTGTGTTGCGTTGATCATTTATTTATACCGGCGCTAAGAGGTGGAAAGTTTGCATATGATGTGAAATAGAACTACGCGTCATCTTCGTAAGATAGCAAAATCTCAAAAGATGTCTGGTAGGTCGTTTTTTTCAGCAAATTATATTTTAAAGTATAAATGATGGTTAGCATGCTTACTGGAAACAAAACGAACATGAAATAAATAAATTCTTCAGATCAATTTGTTGGCATGCTCAAAGGGAAATTGGAGGAAGGGAAGGAATGAAAAATGAATGAAGGAAGGATAAAAGACACAGGGGTTGATAGCCATATGTTGCAATGTAAATGAGAACTAAATTATTATCCTATGATGAGGTCAAAGGTCAGAAATAAGATACATCTTTATGACATGATCCACCATCTTTAAACAGATGTATCTATATTCATAGCACTGCTTTTCAAAACAGCTTGTCGTTGATATCACTGAACCTAGTCAAAATGTCCAACCTCAAAATCAAAGTTCACACACATCATCACAAAACAACCAATTGGGCTAGATAAATATTAATGAAAGCAGGCTCCATCTTAATTATAGACCCTATCTTCCATTTCTCCTCCTCTATCTGTGCTATAACATAGATACAGTCAGATAAAAGCTGGGATTTTAAATCTATACATAAGCTTGATTTAACACCAGTCAAACGCGATTGGAATCCCATGTATGCCACAATGATATCACTACGTCAGATAGACACAAGAGAAGTTCAAATAGATACACTTGGAGGCGATGATAAACTTAAAATATGATTTAAAGTTGGTTAAAATATAACTTAATAAATTAGTTTAATTGTGTGCGTGTGTATTTGTGATACATTGGGTCACTGACATTATATGTAGTAACATTCTATGCCTATACATTTTGACGAAAATGTCTTAATTTGATGATTGAAGTGGCGTGAATAAATCCATTTTAGTGCTTCCAATCATCTTCCAAAGACATCTCAAATTTATGTTTTCTTTTTCATGAGCATTTATCATATAGCGATCTGAAGGATTTGTTTTATTTCCTCGCAGGCAATGTTGAAACAAGTCCCGCAAAAGCCGCGGACACGAACACCGAATATGGGCTCGATTAAGATCCCCACGGTTACTTGTGTGTTCAGCAGATGTTGATATATTAAAGGTACCATGCATGAATATTAACCGGGGTGTTTTAATAACAAATAATAATATTACGTGTAATCTGAAAAAAGTTTGATGTAAACAATGCACTTACCTTTGCAATAGCTACGGGTGTATTTCCCCCACCCTGGAGTCGGAAGCCCCAGGGAGGGCCCCCAGTTATATGCACTTTAATTCTAGTTGCCTGGCTCATTTTCCAGTTGATAGTTTGCCGTCAACGACGACAGGAATATCAGAATAGAAACGAAAGATGACCAAGTATTTCACTGAACTAAAAAGTTCGTAAATGTAGCCCCGTTGTCATGGTAACATAGTTCCTCTTGGTATATCCAAGTCCCAAAGAGATACACACACAGTCGTTGTGGAATAATAAAAAAGATAAATAAATGCAGGGACCTACTCCCTTCTAGGATTGGTTCCACCAGCGGCAGATAACTTGGCCCTCACATCACGCAGAGAGAGATAGAGAAAACGGCGACAGGAGTTTGGAACGGATTCGCCTTACGGCGTACGACCGATTAGGTATGTTAGCGCCGCCTGTAACGACATCCCATAACACATCGCTTCCAGGCATCAAGAGTTCAACTGGTAGTACGCTCTCGTGCTGACAAATTTGCCTGTCAAATTTGATAAACCAATTTGTAAACTTTGCTCCTTTTCGGTTCATAGTTCTATTATTTCTCAAAGAGGCTTGTGCAAGCGACTAAATAGAAAACCAACAGTGAACAATTTAAAGAAGATTGAACGTTATTTCGGCATTTTGGGTTTGGTTCATCACTTGGGACTTTTTCGTCATTAGCATAATAAACCATTGACTCATGGGATGGATACACAGGCCCCAATTATAGTGACGTCATAATTTGATTACTCTAGAATGTCAATCAATGGATGTAGGGCAAATAAGCGGAACATTACCGTGAACTTTCATCATAATTCGAACAAAGAAATTTAGAACGAGAGCAATTTTACAGGCAGGCAGGCCCACGACAAGGACGGGGCGAGACCAGTGGCGTAGAGAGGACTTTTCCAGAGAGGGACCAAAGGGAGGAGGTAAGGGGCAAGGTGGCTTCCAAGGGGGTCTTGCTACTTCCAAAATATCCCGGCGGCCAACATCGGGGGAGGAGAGGCCGGGAGGGGAGGGACAAGAGGGGCAAGATGTTCAATATAGAGGGGGCAGCTGTCCCTAGCTCTTACCTCCTCCCCTTGCAGGCTCCTTTAGCTAGGGCGTTGGGTGCATGCAAACGCCCATAGACCCGCTTGGAGCCCAATCGTATTCGTACATCATAAAAAGCGAACATTAGCGAGAGTTCATACCAGTTGCCAATTGGATGACGATTTTTGGAGTGGTAACCATTCAAAAGTAATAATAATTTATTTTGCACGTTTTTCTATTTTAACGTTGACTTGATTTTTTTGTTCTTCTTCTTCAGTCTTTGCTCCTTTATACATGTATATAAAAAAAATATAAACCTTAAAATGCCTTATAAATAGGCTACATTATGTACTAAGCCTACACCTTTTACTTAAATTTAAAGACGGCATTATTGAGTACAAATCGTGCTCATTCTAGTCGTGACATAGATATTTACAAAACAAACGGTGAATATTTGCATAGCAAATTATACAGTGTTTACTCAAGTGGTATTGATATTCGCAAGCCCGGTCGCAATACCAATTGCCCCCACTCTGGCCGCAGTCTTATACTTGTACCACCAACTGCTGCGGCCAGAGTAGGACCAATCCGACATGCTTTGGCACGTTGGTATTAATTCCACTGGAGTAAAATGCTGCCTATTTTGTATTGTAAAAAAACCAATTTGACAAATACTTAGCAGATTTGAGTGGGGCAAGAGTGGGCGGTCTCAGCAGTATGTGGCCGTGTTGTGCTCTCACACCTATAAATAATTAAAGTTGAAAGCTCCTATTATAATTATCTATAAAATACACAATTGTAGCAAAACAGTGTTTTATTCCTTGTTCAAATCCCTTTTATGCAACCTGTTCTCCGTGACCAAACATCGCATATCCAGTCCATTAAAGGTTCAATCCCATTATACAGTTCATCATTATACAGTAAGCCAAAAAGGTATCAGTTATGTTCACCCTTTGTATAGGGCCGGATTTACCATTGGGCCAGATGGGCCAGGGCCAAGGGCCCCAGATCTTGGGGGCCCCAAAAATTGCCCTGTGCATCTTCCTTTTTAGCCCCAAAACACCATGTATTTGGCCTAAATAGGGTAAAAATGGAAAAGTGTGCGTGCTTCGCGCGCACTGGCCAATTATACAGCAATATTCACCTTCATTTTGACCTAATAGTCTCAAATTCAAAGTTTTTTCGCGCGCTTCGCGCGCAAATGTCCTAATTAAATCTTTGTTCATCTCTCTCTTTAAATTGTAATGCTCCCGTCGACACCGTTGATCTATACCTAAACTAAAACTTGGCGACTTACGTGCAAATGCCTTCTTCACGGTGAGTTGGGGGCCTCCAAATTTTGACATGGCCCAGGGCCCACAGAAAGGTAAATCCGGTCCTGAATAAAACGTATGATAGGTATGAATGGTTGTGGAATCGATCTAGAGACCTGTCCCTCTGTTATCTTAGAACTGACCTCCAGCATGGCTGCCATTTCAATATTAATGTTATACCGTTCCGGTTGGTTTATACACTCTTTTGCCAGTAATGACATATGGGGACGACACATGGACAACAACAAAGTACATGGAACAGAAACTATACAAACAGCCCAAAGAGTAATGGAAATGAAGATGATACACATTACCTAATTAACAGATAAAATTAAGAACAAAAGATACAAACTTGATATAAGCAGGTCACCTTGCATGAAAGGAAGACAACGGATGGATTAAACAGAATGTCAACCAAGAACAGGGAAAAGATCAAGGGGAAGACAGAAGCGGAGGTGGCGTGATGACATTAATACTACCTAATATGGGACATATGAGGAAAAGAAATTCAGAGACAGAAAATTGGTAGAATCATGAAGAAAGCTATAATACGTCCCACAATTGTCGAACACAGCCTGGTGGCCGTCACATACCGAGTCTAGTCCATCAATCTTCAAATCACATCCAGCCAGATTCGCAAACTAGTCAAATTAGCAGCTGAAGGTGCTTAAAGGCTGAAATTGGCTATTATCTGATTATTGCAGGCCCAAAATAGGTTGCTAATTTAAAGGATGGGGGAGGGATTGGTCCGTGAGTTGGACCAGGTTTGGATAAAATCATCGGTTCGGCCATCGGCAACTGTTTCGAGTCTCTCATGGATCTGGAATACAGATTCCGTCCGTCGATCAAAATAATTTATTATAACCCCTTTTCTACTAAGTCCGCAATGGGACCAATCCGAAGAGGGGGCAGTAATGCGACTCCAATGTGGACCCTCGATAACTGTTGTTCGTTATTGGATATTTCAAAGACATGATGCACCTCCATCGGATTGTTCGCACTAGTACTATAGTAGCCCGCTCCTTTCGATGTAAACCACACTGGACCTAATAATATATATATAGGTTCCCAGAGTAAGCAGTTTGCGGACATTTCTGGCAGTAATGTTGCCGACAAGGTTTACCGGAACTATTCTGTAAACTGTTCTTGTAGCAAGAATAGGAAGAAAGATGCCTCCTACGGAAGTACAGATTTCTACAGAGTATACACAGGGTTGTTTGATGGCATGTAAAACTGAGTAATAGTTAAGAAAAGTTTAACAATGATGGCGCTATTTGACTAAAATCTTGTTTGCATCTTTACAAAGGGTATGTATAATGATATTAGAACATCAGTAAAAAGTCAAATGGAAAGGAAATTGTCAAAAAACTTTTTATCATGAAATATAAGGTATAACTCATATTATTTGGCTAATTTCAATTAAAAATATATGTAAATAGCGCCCTCAATTTGCACACAAATTTACAGTTTATAGAATAAAAATTACCAACAAAAAAAAAGCAGAAAAAGATGAATAATTTGATACAGAAACGAAAATCTATCTTACAAAATTGCTACAAAAATATGAATATAATATGAACTCATCAAACAACTAAACAAGTAGGGGAGAGGACCGGCATACTGACGAAACATGAACAGGTTTGGTTACAAAACGATTCTCTTATAAATGCATCTTCGCACAGTTTCCACCTCGATACACCCGAGTACACAGATATTTCCAAGCACAGCGAGTCTAGCCTCTGTGTCTGTGTTATACTACACGGTTGAATGCATAGCATAGCATAGCATCATAAGAGCTGCGTGAGATCTAGTGGAAAATAGGCATCTGTGATTGGTTTTTTGTCAAAACCTCAAGTGTTCCCTTCATCCAATCATAATTATTTTAAATATCGAAGGAAAGCTAACACTTCCCTAAAAAACACCCTTTTTTATTACGTCAACAGACAACGCAATTCGATGTTTCTAGCAAGCCGATGATGATAAATCTGTTGAAAACGACATATCCAAGCACAATTGTTGACCAAATTGTAGGTTTTAAAAGTCATAACCTCAAGTGTTCCTTACAATATTTTTTCAAATTTTATGTCATGAAATGAAATATTTGGCCCATATACTAGCTTCATTTCAATAAGTAATGGCTAATGCCCTTGTGAAGACCACAGCAGCGCTACACAGTGCCACCTGACACACACGGACAATAACAGAGAGAGAATTCCCTTAAAATTGAAAATCTTGTGCAAAAGGTTACTATTTTTGCCTGTTTTCTCATACGGTTGAAAATTCAATGAAGTGCGCTATTGATATGACGGAGCTCGCTCTTCACTTGTTATGCGGTTTCTTTGTTAATTTTGCATCTTTTTGTAATTGCTTGTCAGTTTTGAGGACTATGTTTGACCGCGCCCCTCAATATATGGACTTGCCTCCCCACTCCCTTCCCCGGTCCGAGCGACCCTGCCCCTCAATCAACATGGACTTGCCACCACCACCTTTCTCCCCCGTTCCGAGCGATAAAATTCCTAGCTACGCTATTGTGTTTCTGCAACTTTGCCCCTGAAATGCCTGTAATCAAGGAGCTTTAATAAAAATGGAGGAGCAACAGATTACGTAACGCATTGTTCCTTTGTGCCGATTTGATTTGCCGACAAGCTATTCATCAAGAGGTACCTTTTGTTGAAGGCAAAAGGTTTCCACCATTAAATCGGTAACTGACCTGGCAGCATATGAATGCTTTACCAGGCAGCCTACTGTCAATAGGTGATCAAAAATTCAAAAAAAAGTTATGTGAAAGCGCTTAATTGAGAGAGAGGTACCTTTTGTTCTCATTCAGCCCAGGGGTGTGATGAGTAGCCGCAAGCACAAAAAGGCATATTTTAGACGTCGATGTACAGCTACTTACCGCCCACCTTATTTGAGGCGCATCGTTCAAATAAATTGAATGGAGTTGCTGATCGATTAGCCGTATAACAACGTGGCGTGGCTGCCAGATAGGTCCATCACTTTCTATCAAGTAACTATTTTGCATTATTGTTATCATGTTTATCATGTTTTTTAATATCACAAATATTAATTTTTAAAACCAGGGGAAAGTGAGTGAGTGAAGGAAGGAGGCCGGAGGGGTGAAACGAAAAGAAGCGGATGGGCGATCGAGATGGGAGGGGAGGAGATGGGATTGGAAGGGAAGAAGACAAAATGAAAAAGAAAGAAAGAGGGGAGGGAGAAGGGGAAAGCGAGGGACTGATAAGCTCCCTAATGTGTAGTCATAAGAAAGAATAAGTACAGAGAAAAGAAAATGAAGGAATGAATAAAGAAAATGATTATTGTTATTATAGAAACTAAACACATAACAGCACTAGGCAGTCGTTCCATGATACCAAAACCTTTACTCGTCATGTATAATCAAAACACTCAGTCCGATATATTTCACACCTGCCAAACACAAGTCACCCAATTTCGAAAATTGGAGGTTGAATGTACACTCTCATGAATATTGATTGGCAACATTTTCCAATATGTCAGCGCTGAAATCAGAAACAATAGATGAATATAGATGCTGCAGCCCGTTGCCTGTAATATTATACTTGACATTGCAGGAACATTATTCTGAACAGTATAGCGCCCTCCAAAAACAATCGAATATGAGCTACCTAGAAATAAGATGAGGGGGTTCTCCGGCATGAAAATCAAATAGGGCCAAGAAAAAAAATTCAAAATTTAAGAATCCACTCCCCGGCTCCACTCATTCCTTCAGCATTATGCTCCGGGAGCCTTGCAGATCTACATGCAGAAAGCAATAGCGGGAGTTATCCTGGGGGAGGCACCGAACATGATTGGAGCACCGCACCAGGTCTGATGGGGGGGAGGGGCAGGGCACAGGCCGTTTTCTTATGGGATGACGTTTCCACGAGCTGTAGTTTGAATAAAACACGCGCACTAGTCCCCGGGAGCAACAGCGCACCAATGTATTTATTTTTGTTATCAAATAAAAAGTGCAGGTCGATCAGGCAAACTGGCACTAGGCCTATATATCGGTTCGGGGGCACTGCTAATTCAAAGACGTCTCTGATATCAAATACTCTTGAAGCGTCATGTCACATAACAGTATCATATTTCAGAAACGTCTCATAAATCACATACTCCCTAGTTTCAAAACCCAGTCGCAAACGATATAAGTAATATTGATGAACGTGCCAGCGCAGTGGGAATAATTTTGAGTATAGGCCTTATCAGGGTTGTAGCTAGCCCAAGTTGAGCATGTTCAGTGCCTGCCAATTTTACTATCCAATTCATGAATTGGATAGTAAAATTGGGATTTTTTTTACTTCACAACATTTGATTTTGGCCATTACAATCTAACTTAGTGTGTTCTAGGACCATTTGTCAGAATTTGCACAGATAGGCCTAGATATAATTTTTGCACAGGTAGATATTTTCTAAATATATGATAGGAAAGCTTATTCTAATACACTCAGCTTCGTTCCGATGTGATGCATCGGGTGCCGAGCTGTCCGAAAGCTCGACGTATGTGATATCACAGACCTCCGTATGTGAAATCACTGGCCCGTCTTTGAAATCAGAGACGTCCGGTTATTACGAGTGCCCCCGAACTGATCATAATAAAGAGTGAAAAAATCAGAGCCGTTCAGATTCGAACCAGCACGCACTCACGATTACGTGTCGATTAGTTTTTAAACATGTATAATGATCCGAACTGTTCTGATTTTTTCTCTCTTTTGTGCCCGTTTACCTGAGCTTCACTTCTTTTTATTTTCTCAGGCATTATCCGGACCCCGAGATAGTTTTCTTTTCTTCCATGTCACTTCGGGGGTTCCGTACCATGTTCCACTAGGAAACAGCAGATAGGTCGCCCTCTCTATTTATATTTTTTTATTATCAAAAAGTGATAATTTTTTATAGCTAAAGAGAGGGTGCTGTTCACTTGCTTACTCGTAGCATGAGCAACAGAGGGTATACGTCTCGTAATAATAAAGATTCGCTTCCCAATCAAGGAGCAAGGAGAACTTGAATCAATTAATTAATTTCATAACGGTTCTAGGCCTATTACTTTTACAAGTAATTGAGGCCTAAATGAACAATATGCAGCAAAACGAACTTCTTAAACGGAAATGTCAAAAAAGGAGTCTAACTTGAAAAATTCTAGGGTCATTGGGTAAGAGCTTATATAAAGAGGAAAAACCATACAGACCGGGGCTTTGGGTGACAGATTGACTTTAGGACTTTTAAAATTAAAATTAAAATTTATTTCCCATAGAAGCTCAGAGAATGGGATATTCCAGAAAATAGATCACACCCCTCTGAGAAGTTCAGATTTCCGGACCTGGCTTTTGTCCAGTCGTGATTGTTGGAAATCCAGAGTTTTAAAGAGTCCAAAGGCAACAAAATCCATTCAAAATCAGAAATCCACAATTTCATTGTCCGTGATTTTTCATCCATTGCGTTTCCAAACCTTTTCAAATAATATTGGCAACTGGAATTCCAGTCGTTTTTATTGAAATGTTACTCCTCTATAGGTGACTTCAACCCAATATACTAGTAGGCTATTGAATTGCACAGCGATTCTAACAAATGGGTTTGTTAAAAATAAAATTAAAAGCTGTGCTGAATGAAACTTACCAGTCAAGTTGAAAAAGGGCTTTGAGACAGATCCAATGTATAAGCAGTGGCATAGTCAATGGGTGGGGGTGGGGGCAAAGGGGGCAGCTGTCCCCCTGTGAGAAATCTTGCCCCCTTTTAGGCATTTGTCTTGCCTCCTCCCTTTTGCCCACCTTCTGAAAAAATACTGGCTACGCGTTCAGGTTTATCAAACAAAGAGCGTATTTATGACAGAGATGCTGAAAAGTGTGCCCTTAACAGCCCAACATCTGCGTCACCACCAGGTTATATCCGCTTAGAATTATTTCAAAGGGGTGATCATTGGCTGACAGTAAAACAAACAATGGGGTCATTAAGGGAGTTGGGGTCAATGTGGCCGCACATCCCCGTCACCCATTTTTTAAGAGTCTTCCCGGTGCTGGAATCGAACCATGTACCATCACTTCCAGTTAACTGTCATAGTCTAGCGATCCAAATGGATAAGCCCATAGTACAGCATTTTGAACTTGACTACCATATCATCATCAGGTAGGAATTTACGTTTATAATAGATACCTAGTAGGCTAAGTATAAAATGAAACACGAGTGAAAGTTAAGTCATTTTAGTCCACGGGCACGTACCTGGTAATTACTAAACGATTATGTTTCATGGGCACACACAACCTTATCTTTTGAAGTGAAAGTTTAAACTGTTATTTCAAATCTGGGCTGTGAACATTGAAAATTCTCGTTAATTATTTTACATAATATGGTGTGCTGCATGCTCCCATTGGATCACATTGATCGCTGAGATGTGTCATCTGGGTGTATTTTTTCACACGACTTTTTGGACTCCATGACATAGATTCGTAAACAGGGACAAGAAATTGGGATGTCACTCAAGACATTGGACAATCGGCTATTTCAGTTGAATTCCACACTCCCCATAAAGGAATACACGATATTAATCTCCCACACAGGGGTACATAGATTTTTAATGGAGTCACCCATTCAGGTAGCCCCATTTGAAATACTTCTGTGAGATTTTGGCCCTAAATTATGCTCCAGGAGCAGATGCTACAAGAGCAGCTGCTCCAGGAGCATGAATAATCTGGAGTAATATTCTAAGTTCAACATGCTCCAGGAGCATGTTTTGAATGCACACTGATCCAGGAGCATATTTGTTATATGCTCCTGGAGCATTGTGTATTTAAAAAAAAAACATGCTCCTGGAGCATGTTGGCTCCAGTAGCATATGCTCCCGGAGCAGCTACGGTATTCCTGGAGCAGCTGCTCCTGGAGCATAATTTAGGGCCAAAATCTCACAGAAGCATTTGAAATTCCATGCTGATTCACACTCCCTGTGTGGAAGATTATAGGTATAGGTAATGTCTTCCATAGGGGAGTGTGGATTTCAAATGGAATAGCCAATATAGGCCTACGTAATTCAAATATCTCGGAAAATTGAGAGATAACTGGGTGAACTCCTAGATTGATAACATAAAAAGACAGTTGTATGCGAGAATCAGCTTTCTGACCTATCCCACCTGAGCAGACACAAGTTTTGTTGCAAAGAGAAGCATGCACTAATTAAAGCTTTTCCTCCAGCTTTTCTTTAATAGTCATTAGCACATAATTTCAATGTTGCTTCATATCTTGTAATAAAACCTCTATGGCTTCGATGTTTTAATATTCGTGTTCACTTATAAATATCTTAGGAATTTCAACTGTTATAGTTAAGCCTTTCACTTTCATGTTGTTAAATCTAATTTTCATGGTAGAAAGAGTACCATACCATGCAACTTGAGCTGCATGTGCGAACTGTATTAGCTTGTATTCCACACCCACAAAAGGTTCTGTAAAGCCAGAAAGAACCATTTTGGGATTCCTTTAATTTGGAGATCCCTTTTCTCTAGAGGGTTTAAGGGTTTAACAGGGCAAACAAGAACCGCTTTTTTTCTAAGGGTGCATAATGTGCTTGATCACGTATTTTAAAATGATTATTGCAAAGGCCCAGGTCACGCTAGGGTAAAGATATTATTTTGTCATAATTTTCAATATCAATATATAATTTTGCTTCAGGGAAGTAAGCTTATCATCATGATATCAGGTCAAACTTAGCAGTGGGGTCAAAATAAAACTGTTTTGACATTTTAAACTTTATGGGAAACCATGTCCATCGAGCGTTCCACATAATCACACTTTTCAGACCCCATGACATCAAGTAAAAGCAAGATCACTTTGATTCAAGTGATTTTTGCATACCATCTATCTAAGATTTTGAAGGTGAAATAAAAAAAAAAAATGTTGCAACGTATATTTTTAATATACATCTGAGTGAATGTTTTTAGTAATCCAGTAGCGGGTCCATTTAATAGTTTTGGAATTAAATTAAATACTGGAACTTACTTTTTTCAACGACGTTGCGTCTGGAACCACCTGACTTCATCAGTTAACAAGAAAGGGGGACTCCACTTTATAAACTTATCAAGACGATGCCTAGCCGTCTATCCCCAGTCCAGGCTCCAGCGGATCAGTTGCCTGATGAAGTCTGATGGTTCCAGACGCAACGTCGTTGCAAAAAGTAATTTTTAGTATTCGATTTAATTCCAATACTCTCTATTATTATACATCTCTACGTATATAAATGTACATGATGATTGGTGTTATTCTATTAGTTTTTATTTCTTTGTATCTTATTTAAAAAGAATCACACAAAACGACGAGGAAGAAACCTTAAATCATGTAAATAACAATATAATTATTCGTTATTTTATTTCTCATGAATTTCGCATGAACCAAACTGGTCTCTACATGCTCTAGGTGTAAAGATATAGGAACACAGTACCGTATAACCGTTTAAACCTACCAATATCATGTTTATTTCGTCTTGCAAAAATTGCAGTTAAGAGCTTGAGAATAATACACTCAGGTTTGTATCTATAGCCCAAGTGTGACTTTTGCAAATAAATGTAATCCTGAAAATGTAATTCTCACCGCCATTGATAATTGGGGGGTACCCTTGCTCATGATATTTAGGGAGGTTTTACTTAAAAAATGCTGATTTGACAGTTTTTGAAGAAAAATATCTCAAATCGGGACCCATCTTTAGGCATTTTTGCAAAATAAACGACCCATTAGAGTAGCACATCCCCGTATACCTTATATAAGTGAGTACCCCCGGTTGATAATGCCAACAGTCTATTGCTACCTTTGAAAGTCGAATGACACTGACCCAAACACAATGTATGAATACACCCTTACATCGTGTTCATAGAGGTGTTGTCGATTACAAAAACTTTCCACATTTCTATAACTTATTTTTGGTATTGCCCGTGAAATTATTTTTGGCTCATGCAAAGCCATAAATGCTTAAAGTTATAAAAGCATACGAAGTACCAGGCACATCTTTTGGTCATCAGGCACGTTGTTTCATTATTGCTTGATATACCGTAAGACCTCGCCTATAAGCATATAGAGTGCTTTTAATGAAAGCTAATCCAGACACCATCCATCGACAAAATCATAATATTATGGAGTTTGAGCAAATTAATTACCGATACAAGCATATACAAACAAGTACTATTGTAAGACCAATCTATTGTAGTGGCATATTTACACACTATATGCTTATAGACGAGGTTTTACGGTAGATGAGTTGACATGCATGTGATTACATTTGATTGAAATCAAAACTATCAGACCCTATATAGTCTATGAAATTGATTTTTTGCATTAACTTTGGTTTCAAAGCCAAAAATACCAACAATTTGTTCAATCTACAAGATACATAATATCACACAATTAAAACAACAAAGGTTTGAAAGTTGGGGTTTGAAAAGGTTTTATGTGGTCTTATTTTGCCTTGTGTGAGATTGCAGAGGGCACCCTGAATGAATGTAATCGCCAGTCCCTGGTAATTGCGGTATAATCGTGTAACACTTCAACTCATCTATAGTTACCATGGTAACATGTCATAATATAACATGAAAATTGCACCAAATTCTACATAACAACTTATATTATTAATCTGAAAACAAAAGCTTTCTCTCTCTGATCGTCAAAGCGTGGTCAAATAAGTCTTGTACATATTCCATTCAAACTATTTCGGAACTTGCACTTTTATGATCGTTACTTTATATTGCCATCTTATACGCCTTCAAGATGTTGCTAAACTGTTGATTTTGTATACAACCAACTTGCACTCAATGCACTGTTTTCCTGCTCGTCGTAACGGTGAACACCAGCTCCAAACGTCCAAGATCATGTTCTCTTCCAATTGCCTTGCACTCAAATGTCTTGCACTAAGGCTATAATTGAAGACCGAATTAAAAAAGACTAGTTTGCGTATGACATCCTGTCAACCAGACCAAAAATGTCGTACTGCGCAGATCAGCAACCAATCATGCCACGCCTTTGCCCTGATCCTGATGTCAGACGCAAACTAGTCTTTTTAATTCGGTCTTCAATTATGCCAAAGAAGTACTGTCTGTCCTCAAAATATCTTGAAGTTTTTATTGAAAAACTTAAAACTTGAGACAGTTCTTTTGGGCAGCACACGAGGTGTTTTTGGTACAGTATTTTTCGACCTGTCCCTGTCTTTTGGCGATGACGGTGATGGTGGTACGGGTTTACTGTCCTCACTTATAAACAAGGGTTTTAATGGCATATGTCTTTCAGCTTCACGACGAATTTCTCTGACTGTGTCACGGAAAACCTTTTCAACGTCCTTAAATTCTCCGGCTGCTGAGACCTCGTGAAATGAGCATGCATACTGGGCTGCTAATGAACTGCCGTCTAATTTGCTTACTTGCCTGAAACGAAAAAAGAAGGAAACGAAATGATATTGTGAATTTGAGGAAAAGAATTACCTCTCGCACCATCTATTCCACCATGCACCCTTTCTACTATAATACCAATCCTATAATTGGCACTTTCCTACCGTTGATGGGGTAAACATCGATATCACGTCCTTCTTGTCCTCACTTTCGTTATTTTCGTTAACCCCATCAACGGCAGGAAAGTGCCAATTATGCGAATGGTCCATAGACCTTACTGTTTAAAAAACGCTCTATAAAGGCTTAGGATAAGCTAGGAAAGCAGCAGGGAAACGTCCTAATATGCAACTTTTTATTTTCGGAACATTTAAGGTTTGCAAATTTTTGGCAGACCTAGAAGCTCCTAGAGGGGCAGGCCCAGAAGGAAGGGGAAGGGTCAATGTTTTTGGCAGTTCTAGGGTGGGGGAGCATTTTTGGCAGGTCATTTTGAATATGTCCACCCCGGTGGGACAGATAATAATTATTGCACAGCCCATAAATACTACAAAAAACATAGGTAAAAGTTTAGATGACAATTCTTTCTTTAAACATTGGAAAGGCAAAATTCCCAAACACCTCCAACATAGGCCTACATAACATAATACAGGTGTAACCGTAGAAACCCTCTAATCATCTCATCACCCTTTCGCGCTATTTTACCCTAAGGTCTGTAACCAAAGGCGCTCGAGAGGTGACATTTAGTAGGATCTAAATTTGGTAACGAACATTTTTCTATTAATATTTAAACTATCGGTCACCTCTTGGTTGACCTTTGGATGTCCTTTCCCCCTTTTCTTCCGATTACCACATGAGAGTCCCATAGGCAAGTTAAGGGAATATAACAAGGGGAATTATATTATCTTGAGCGTGATTTTAACAATTACTGATTTTGTTGTACAATTGCATTGACAGAAAGATTGAAGGTTGAGGTTTGAATGCCTCAATACTCAGTTAATGTTCCATCTACAAGTTGTATGGGCTGCATTGAGCATTGAATTATGCCCTATAGGATAGAATGATGTATAATAATGTTTTTATAACTTCTAAACATGTTTACAAAGTGATAGCAAGAATGGATTTGAGTGTTAAACACGGTTGTTGGAGCTCGTTCCCCTTTTCTGTATGCTATTAAAGGCCCACCCAGTGACCCCACCGAAATTTAGTGTAAAAAAATAGAATTATGTCTAAATTGCTTAAAAAAGTGAAGGATATGTCACTAAAATTGTCATTAGCTACTTTTGAAATGAAAAAACAAGGAAACAACAATAAGCTGCAATATTATCCAAATTGAAGCCCCGTTCAAATGCATAGCTAATTTCTCTACAAAAATTACAGATTTATGTACATGTCTTATTTTGTCTTTTAAGACACGGCTCTGCCACGTTAACCACTAGCAGGCTATGTTAGCACATCTAGAACACTAACAAAGGTGCCAAAATCTGAATTTTGATGATTTTTACGATCCTCTGAGTGCGCAAATCACTGACTGTGCCTTTAATATTCTCCCAAAACTCAGTAGAAAACTTAAGACCGAGTCATACTGCATATTCGACGTCGAATACTTTCAACAAGTATTCGGTATTCAATCTGTTTCGAGTCATTTCCATTTTCTAACGAATACTTTTTTCATCAACAGACATTTGAATTTGAAACAAAATCTGGTACAATTACCGAATAGGGTGAAACTAGCTGGACTTGAGTCCAGTCCTCGTTTACGGAGTTTAGGAGGGTTTAGGGTTGGGGTAGGGCAGTCTTGTAATAAGACTAGAGTTGCGCCCAATTCGGTAGAAGACAGTATTTCCTTAACAATCTCACCGGAAATCTTACCTATATCTTTCCATTTCGTTCTTATTTCCTACTAACATAACAGGCGCATCGTGCGTCTCTCTTGTCTTCTGTAATTCGGATATAACTTGGAGTAGATTCTTGGCATTCTGAAAGCTTATTTTACTGGTAATACTGTAGATAACAACTAAACCATCGGCCCATTGTGTGTAGCGCTCTAAATTCTCCTCGTCCTGAAACAACAGACACAGAAACATTATTGTTAACGATAGCTCTATAGGCATTGTGCAAAATGAGCACAAATCGCCAAAATGGGTGCATATTTCATAATTTGAGATATGAGCTACTGCCGGATGTTATATAGATATTTGGCCCAAAGTTGGGCAATTTTGACCAAATTTTTGCAGCGTCGAGATGGTAGGCTATGGAAAAAAAACGTCATGTGTTCACTCGATATAAAAACATCCATGACAAATTACTCAATGTTGAGTAAAAAGGGAACATTGCAAAAAAGTGAGTCACTGGAACTCAATATTGATTAAATTATACTCAAATTCATTTTGTTGCTTTGTTCCCTTTTTACTCAACATTGAGTAATTTTTTAGACCGACAGTGTTCAATCGAATCAATATGCGTGCTAAAATGAATTTATGATGCACATCTCATATTTAGGACCCCGCATGGACCCTTGGGGTACACCATTTATGACATACCTCATGAGCTGTATCCATAATACGAATTGTTACTGTCAGGTTATCTATTACATCTTCCTTTGTATACGTGTCCTCTGAAAGAAAACAAAAGACATGTCAAAGTTAGTCGGTTGGGTTGAATTTAACAAAACAATTTAAGTCAACTTGACATTTTTTGACAAAACAGGTTTTTAAGGTTAACATTGATTTGGAATGTTTTCAAAATAGGACAAATGAAATTTTTGATTACTTAAAAGGTTTGTGAAATTAGGTCAAATTAACTTTAGAATACACGCCATGTAACGATTTGACAAACCACGCAGGCCAAGAAACGATACACGACTCGTATGTTTATGCAACTTGCAAATCATGCATGTAGGTTCAGATATCTATAGTATAACCTAAGGTTGTTGCATATTCTACCACCCACCACACGTCTAACAATGGACCACTAAAGGCAACACTTAAATGACACGATATCAAGATTAGGTCATCCCATTGAAGCTGTCAAAACCTTGATCATGAACTTGAGTTTGAAGAGAAACAAATACGAGCACGAATAGTAAGTTACCCTTATGACTTGCGCAATCGAGGATGTAGATTGTTACGGAAGCAACTAAGGGCCACGCGGTTCTTTTTGAAACTCGGGAAGTCAAGATCTTGTGATCACGAGTCCTAATTTCTTGTGTTCCTGACTTAGTCAGTTTGAAATAAAGAAATAGTTTTACAACTCAAGATCTCAAGAACTCATGAAATCTGTTCGATTTCCACGGCGTCAGTATTTTAATTCAAAGCCCACTCCACTTTTTGTTATCTCGAGATCCGAATTTTCGAGACTTAAAGTCAGAACTCACGAACTCGCGCACAAGCGCACGAAATCGTGACTTCTTGATTTAAAGTCACGAATTTAGGATCTCGAGATCTTACTTAGTGACTTAGAGCTTGTGTTACAAGCGCATATGTAGGCCTATATGATGGCGCTTGTAACAATAACACTGACGCCGTGAAATTGAACAAATTTTATGAGTTCTTGAGATCCTTAGTTGTCTTAACTATTTTTTTTATTTTAACTATCTTTACTATTTCTTATCTCAAACTGGCTAAACAAGAAGTCAGGATTCATGATTGTAAGATCTTGACTTCCTGAGTTACAAAAAGAACCGCATGGCCCTTAGTTACTTCCGTAGATTGTAGAGAATCAGTCAGAATCTCACACTTATTTTTTTTAACGGAAAAAAGGTCTCCTCACTTTCTGCAAAAACTACTAACAATGCTAATTTTACATTAGCTTACATTGGAAAAGAAAAACACCTCACGAGCAAAACATTAATTTTATGTGGCCAAATGTAAAATATACATAAATTTCATTAGTTAGGTACGTCTGATAGTAACGATGTTAGTTAGAAGATGGGGTTCTCTCCCTGACTTTCCAACCTTCCCCTTGTCAGGGAAATTTGTAGACGAGTTTTATAGTCGAGCTGTTGTTGTCGTAAATTCTCATATCTTTTAGGAGGCACGTACGATACCATACATTATGCTATAATGATGGCATGACTCAAATAACACAGTGTAGCGAGGGCGCCACATTTAGAGGGGCGTCGAAATAATGGTGGATAAAAAACATGATTCTGCGCCTCCTCCAAGCGGTGAAAGTCAAGACCGAAATTCAATAACCAAATTTAATTAAAGTGGTGTTTGTGCAAATTTTCTCGCGCTCCGAGCGCAATTGTTTCAAGATGGGGGTAGGGGTGTGGGCGCCATCATGCATCTTTGCTCCGGACGCCACAACCCTTATAATTAAAGACCGAATCAAAAAGACTAGTTTGTGTATGACGTCCTGTCAACCAGACCAAAAATGCCGTACTGCGCAGGTCAGCATCCAATCACGCTGCGCCTTTGTCCTGACGTCAGACGCAAACTACCGTAGTCTTTTTAATTCGGTCTTCAATTTAGCTACGCCATTGTCAAACCATTTTGGCATCTTTTGCATGCTGGGTGGTATTTGCCAAACCAATTGTGCGCCCTTGCCCTATGATATTGAGTGAAAAGAATACCAATTTCGTACAATATCTTGTATGGCAATTAGAACTTTCCTTAATCGAAGACATGAATCGAAGATTCATTGGAAACTATTCATCATAGGCCTACTGATGATACAACATTCTCCGTTTAAATGTCACAATACACTGCAATAACTTTACGTAAAACCTGGTGTGATCGTCATGATGAATGACAGGTTGTCCAAATAAACCTAATGTAGTAATGACATTGAGCATGTTGAGTGCATTGGCAAGCTTACACGTACATTTGATATGATTATAGATGTAAACACTGTCAAAATAGAACTTTAAAAGCAACAGTCAGAAGTTAAACTTTTGACACTGTGGTTAGATTCACAGATAAGTTGTAAGTTTTATTGTCGATTTCGAATAAATTGCAAACAAACAGTTTCTAAAAAACCAAACATTTTTACCAATTGTCTAAAACATTGGAGGCTATCCATCGTTCAAACAAATATTGAGCAAATTATAGCAGTATTTTTGAAATGTTTATAGTTTCATGTACCGTAATTCGCAGTAAATAAGCAGTGGTTTACAAAGCTCGTTGTAGGCTAATTATAATCGTCATTTTTAAAACGCTGACATCAAGATCACTTTTTAATTGAATTACTTTTTCATGCTTTATGACATTTCAAACTATTTCAGGCTGCCAACGATACACATCTACTTTTTATCTGACATGTTTTAACATCAAGTTGATGTACGCTCCAAATAATTGTGCTATTCAGTTTAAATCCATACACCCCCTGTGGCAGACATGATCTTAATCTTCCACACAGGGAATGTGAATTTCAAACGGAGTCACCAATTCAGGTAACCTCTTTTGAAATTCGCACTCCCGGTGTGGGAGATTAAGGTCATGTCTTCCACAGGGGGTGTGCGGATTTCATCTGGAATAGCCCATGTCATCAGTGACCAGTCTAAAGCTTTTAAAACGTGTAAACTGCGTGAGCGAGTGATAGCGAGCGGCGTGTTGTGTTTCCATAAGTAGGTCACGTTGGAATATCCTGGTTATGATATCAAATATTGTTATGACAAGCTCAAAGTGTCTCACTATGGACCACAATGGCCTCATCCCAATGACATAGTTCAATAACCTCAATAAAACAACCATAGTGCAAAATTTGACCTCAAGTTGCAGATTATGAGTTTTTGTACTCAAATTTTCAAAGGTCATACAATGAATGTACACATGTATTGGGGTTAAAAACTGTGCCCTATAGATGAGCATGTTGTGGATCCCAGTGCCTATATATCAGCCTCCTCCTCTTCCTCCTCAGATGGACTGAGTGATATTACCACGTCAATTCCGATGGCTTTAGATAATAAAACATTCTAGAACTTTACTGTTTCGTAGCACATGATAGATATCATTACATGCAATGTATTATATTGTCATTTATAGATGGGATTTTTTCCTCGTATATCAAAATCTATAAAGATTTATATAAAAAGGCGCAAAATAGTATTATGGCAAAGCGAATTTGGCCCTAATTTGAAAACGACTGAATTGGGGTTTCTTGATATCTTTGCATGGACTCTGTGGTAGGGTCGACGGGTGTTTTCTGAAAATCTGGTTAGAAGAGAAAGGGGTCTTGCGATTTGGCACATCCTTCACGGGCCTTCCCCTATTTGGAATGCAGAAGACTTTTTCGTTTCTGTCTTAAATGATACATTTACCAATTAAAATTGGTAAATGTATCATTTAATGTATCATTTAAGACAGAAACGAACCTTAACCCCTATAGGTTATAACCTGGCCTGACCCTAATCCTAGCCCTAACCCCTGACCCTAATTTGCATACCGTGACGGTATTTTCTGTCTTAAATGAGACATCTATAAATTCTATATACCCTTCAATTAAACGCGTTTAAGTTTTGTACGGTGGCTAAGAAACCAATCAGGTGAGGAACTATATAGATAGGGGATAGGACCTACATGAAGGGATCGCCAAAAACCAAATTATGGATTAGCCTTTTCGCGATATGGCGGACACAATTGGATGGCGCTGTACGTGGGTAAAGGCTTTTGAGTTTGCCGGGTTTTACCCAGATTGAATACTGCCCTCCTATTGTGTGCGCCATATTTCGAAAAATTATTATAATCAATGTATATGGAAAACGATATAAAATTATATAAGCTATTAATTATAGCAATCAGATGTCATGGCTTTATGATTCTTCGCTTTAAAAAAAAATGGATTGCAATCGAATGCATTCAAATTGCGCTTTCTGATGCTATTATTCTCTTTTGGATCTATTTGCTTATGACGTTTGTCTTTGCCATCTTAAACGGCTATATATAGCTACGAATGTTAATAATAATATTTGTATTCTAAACATTCTTAATGTTGTCGCAAGTTTGGCGAAAGGCAAGGTTTACTGTTCAACAATGCTTCAGTCACAACTTTACCGTTAGATGATGTTGCAGGTGCAGAACGGCAAACACGGTGAAAACATAGACCCTGGCAGAAACCAATATACTGCCTTATATTTATATAAGACACAATTGATGAAGGTCTTGACAGGTTATTAATTTATCGATAACTTTGAATTTAGGATAACGAGTTTAGCAATTTAGCTTTAGATAGGGTCACAAAAAAATGTAATATTTTGGACAAAGTCAGTTGTGTTTTTATTCACTTGACTTTTTTAAGGGTTCGGCCACCCTTTTGTAGGACCTGAGAGCACATCAAATTGCAATCTGAATGCGAGGAATGTCCTTCTCATATTAAATAATTTAGATTTGTTGAATACGGTATGTTACGTGCTCAATGTTTGCAGAACATTTTGCCGTATTTTATACAGTTTTGCTGATATAATCTTTATTTGATTTGCAGCACAAAAGAAAACCTACAAAGTAAACACCCTATATCTGTGTTATTTATTTAGTGATTCCTTGAGATATAAGAAAGTTCAACCGCCTAATTCTTCATATCAATGGTCAATTTGAGGATTTCAAACTGTCAAACAAGTATTTGACATTTTTGCTGTAGAGTCGAATGACAACATGAATTGCATCATTATTACAATATTAACGAAAATATTCAATTACAATATTAACGAAAATATTCATTCATGAAACAATGTTTTCTTGAACCGTTTTCCTTTCAAGACTTAATAAAGTACATGGCGGTTTCTTTCTCTATCATTGTCTATGTAGATGTAGATAATCACAGTTGGTATTGTTTATGTTTGCTCAGTTTAAATACTAGACCCTGGGACATGGTTGTACAATGGCGTCCAAAATAATCAGTCTATCATTTTAAAATATATTTAAAATTTAACTTCAGGAACAGCTATAGTTCCAATCTTCCAATGTCTCAAGAAAGAGGATGAGCCCGATGAGAACATGACCCCGGCAAGCAACGAGATTATTAGCCTAATTACAAGTATAGCCTAATTAGGCCTGATTACGCCTTTATTACGGGCTCATCGAGAACTAGAAATTACAAAACTGCACAGCAATAGCAATTGAGTCACTCTTGTAATGTCAGTTTTCCAGCATGCATTACCTTTTGAGCACCGATGCAAAATAGTGACGATAATGATGATAATGATGATTTTGTGGTTGTTGTTGAATGATGATGATGATGATGATGACGACGATAATGATAAGGTTGACGATGATGATGACGATGATGATGACGATGACAAAACGACGGCAATGATTATGCTCGATGATGCCATGATGATGAAGATGATGATGATGATGATGTTGACAATGACGATGATGACGATGAAAATGACGACGACGACGACGATGATGATGATGATGATGATGATGATGATGACGACGATGATAACGAAAACGCCTTCGATGACGACGACAAATGATGATGAATAGCCTTATCACTTTGTTGTTCATTTGTGGTGTCATATCACACCGATCTGTTTACTTTTGCAATATAGGCTATGACCTAAGTACAAATTCTGTGTCATCATAATCTTGTCCTCTTCGTAACTCCCCCAATATCTGATTTATGGCCACAAGTGATAAATGGAGATTGCTCGCACACTTCTCATAAACATTTCACCTACCGGCACGCGACAATATGAATTATTATGAAACCCCCGGCCCGGGTATGGAAGTCAGGGAAGGGTGCTAGCCTATCTGAACCATGAAAGTGACTGCAAAAACTAAAATTATTCTAGTCTATAGGCCTATCATAGACAGTATCTATATGAAAATCAAGGTGGGGAAATTCTTAAATCACGAACTGACCATTGCTTATTCGATCTTATCGGAAGCTGTCGTAAATGACAGTCAATTGTAAAGCTCTTGTCAATGGTCATGTGCCTATAGGCTATAGCTGCCTCTCCCCGGGTGTCTCTCCCGATCCTGGAAAAGTGTATTACTCTTGGACTATCCTCCTCTCTACCGATGTCGACATCGCGGGTAAAGTCATGATGGTGGGTGGGGAGGGGGGGTGGGGGGGGGTGCATAGTGGGGGCAATGTAAATGTTGTATGTTTATACAAGAACATCTCGATGAAAAGATTCACTCGCTCGGTATTTCATTTGCATCTTGGGTTGCATAGTCGGCCTCACCAATACCTTCACCTTGAGTAAACGTGTCCTTACATCGGGTCAATTACAAGGTAATTATACGGCAGGTCACCTTATGGTTACTATAATGAGATCACATACTGCGCCAGCTGATATCATACATAACCAGTTATAGTCAGAAATCGAAAGTGAAATGTTTTAATCGAAATGATTAGCCCATCTCGTGTTTACTACTCAAATGTTGTATTGAACAACAGCGAACAACTTCGAACAGAGATAAAAGTGAGATCAAATTTTGCTCTGTTCAACTACAGTCATGGCAATATCAGGAGTCGCAAGTTCAAATTGGCGAAATATGTTTTGGACTGACATGATATATAGGTTATGTTACTTTTACAAGAATCCAATAATTGCATGCTATGCTTTATTATCATTTTTATTAAAAAGATTATATTTCAAGCTATTTCAGCACATCAAATCAAAGCTGTCATTGGGCGCCCATTCCTTTTTAAAGGAATTTTTTATTATTAAAGGTTAAATCAAAGTTGGGATTTTACATCATGTTGATAAAATTCATTAAACTGCAAAAACAGCCAAAAGATATACCGGTAATGCTAAGCTAAGATGCATTTAAGAGCTTTTAAGATCAGCCAATATGCCAATTTGCATGATTACGCCAAATAATATGCCTGACCCAAATCGAAAAATATTTAGACCGATATTTGATATCTTACCTAATGTAGGATCATATTCGTTGATAAATCTTCTTGTAATGTACTTGACAGTCAACGCTGTGAAAAAATAAGAGAAAAATAAGTGATGAATATGATAGATTGTGTGGGACAGGCCCCCTATTATATAAAGAGGTGAGGAGATGTAAAGACAAAACAAAGGAAACAAACAAAAACAACAATAAGAAGGATCGCGAACAACACAAACCGCACGTCGTTTCATCTTGACTCTGTAATCACTTATATTTCACACAAAATAAGATTAACGAAATCTCAATTTAATGTTCTTTTTGATAACTTATTACTGTCGTACAAATAAAAGGAATTTTTTAAAATCTAAACCCGGGATTAATAATGAGCATTATGATTTTATTATATTGGGCATACAAAAACCACCATGAACTCCAACTGATACGGATAATATTTTAGTGGGCATTGTCTCGATCTCAGAGAAATGCTACAAAATTAACCGCAGGGTGCGGACATGTTTTAGTTCATCCATCTCGGAAAGACGCTACCATACATTATTTTTTAAACCAATATCATGAATTGTGATATATACAGATGTGTATGTCTTCAAGTACAAAATTGAAAACTTCCGCTTGGTAAATGAAGTGACATACACTCTACATGTATGGCCATGATGGCTGACCAGTCCATCATCATCTATGGTCAGTTTACCTGGCGTTATGTGGTGTAATTGAGGTCATGTCCTCATGATGTCCTCAAGACGGAATACCTATGGTTATTGGCTATAACTAACGATATCAACAGGGTCATAATGTGTAGGATCGAGTAACACTGAAATCAACTAGCCCTTTTACCATGTCTACAACTTCAATATTTCATTCTACTCGATCCTTCCGCAACATCTTTCAGTCCTCCAATAATTCCTCCTCCACCACCTCACATTGGTTTCTTCTTATTGTTATAACCATTGTCTTAATTTTCGTCCTCTGACGAAGACGAAGACAAAGATTGCGCTACGACTGCTATCGTTGTTTTTCTGCCTCCGCAGGAGGTAGTATGCTTTGAAATTTACACCTAAAATGCCGCACATTGCGCGGCATGTAGGCCGATTGTACAAATTTATATTCTGACAAGTACTCTAATTTCCGCCCAATATCGAGAGCCCAATATATATCCCCCACCTCTTTGCGCCATACATAAATTCGCCTATCGCCATTTCCGAATGTTCAAAAGGTAATCACGCTTCCTCAGCATGTGCAATAAATTAGCATTAAAATTAATCTTATTCTATAGGGATTCTAGAAACGCCTAGCACGTGGCGCCAATGGCGTGGGTCTATCAAGTTAATGAATTATGCATTAGAATATTTTCAAACTCATATGTTGTATAATTGAAGACCGAATTAAAAAAGACTAGCTTGCGTATGCCGTCCTGTAAACCAGACCTGCAGCACACAGCAACCAATCACGGCGCGCCTTTGTCATGACGTCAGACGCAAGCTAGTCTTTTTTAATTCGGTCTTTAATTATAGGTTGTACCTCAGCGCTCATCAGCAGCCACACCACCTCAATGCCTTCGGTGTGATCAGCAGCTTTATCGTTGAAGACAAGTTGGAAAACCGTTATGCTGTGGCAATGGGAATACACCTCAAACAAGGTTTAATTTCATGATTACATGAAACCTGATTATTAATGCAAAAACTTTGGCTGGAGAAGTTGAAGCTGACGTTCATGGCGACACTTTGGATGTGATAATTTGACATCATGGATTGTTTTGTGCAAAATTGGAGGTATTTTTGTGCCACGGCGAGTCAGCAGACCGACTGGCATGCATGCTAGGCTCGACTAGGCCACAATCATGATCCGATGCATTTGAACTGCAATGTATGGTATGATACGCCTAGCCGCGCCTATGGCCGGCTTCATTGCTGCCCGGGCATTGCTGTTCAAATACATGTACTAAAGTATTGCAATTTTATTGCGTTGATATAATTCGGAATAATTCGTTTTAAAGTATTTGCTTCCCCAATTCCCATGCGTGGTTGTGTTTTATGTTCTACTGAGTACTGTTGCAATATTTTTGCATGCATACCCATGACCGTTTCAAGACTTTGACTGAGAAATTTGCTTTTTGTTTGTTAAGATAAAAATAAAAATAAAATGCAAGAATCATCTTCCCCACACAATACTTCTTACAAACAAGGTGTTGATATTGGCCCTTTCGATGCAAGACAAAGCACAAATGAAGGAAACAAAACAAAACAATAATGTTTTTGATTTTTTATTCAATTACACATACAAAAGAGTAATGACCTATAAAACGACCCCCCTAAATATAATAATATTAATATTATTTTAGTCCTGAATACAAAATATAATAAACAAGCATTAAAAAAATCTGAAACGTTACAATCGTAATTTTCAGTCAAAAAATCCACGAGAAATGACTCTTGATACAACTTAGGCATATATGCATTAAAAAACAGAAACGGCTGCCTGCATCTGGAACTCTTCATATCTGAAAGTTTGAAGGTCTTATTTCATACATCAGAATTATCTGCAAGATTGCAAGATGGCTTTAGGTGACCGTGGCCCTATTGGCTAATGCACAAATTTAGATTTTCTTTCTATTTAAATAATATGTTAAAGCTTATGCCCTGTAGATTACATTCGGTTCTTGAGATATGGCCTGTCAAAATGGTGCGAACCCAAAACAAAAAATTGGCAACAACTTTCTTTTTATTTTCTATATTTTGACAAGTCCAGTTGCCAGATGATTTTCTAATTACATGTATGAATTATGCAAAGTAAAGATTTCAGATACAATTAAAAGAGCTATAGTAGGCCTACCGAGGCATGGTACATGGGTAGAACACACACTGTAGACCTACTACAAAATTACGGTTGCGTTTTGGCAAATTTCAATTTGCATAATTAATGTGGGCCACTTATTAGAAAAGTTGATTAGGGCCCTAATTAATTATGCAAATGGAAATTTGCATGGAAAAAGGCATTCATGGGTTTTATATCTTATTTTGTAGCCGATCTGAACATTCTACTTTGTACAATTCTTGCATATATAATTAGAAAATAAGGCCTACCTGACATCATTGCATATCAAAATAAAAGAAATTTGTTGGCAACTTCTTGGTTTCGCGCCATTTTGACAGGCCATATATTTTGGTAACCGAATATCCGATTAAAATAAAAATTTCAGTCTTGTAATCAGGAGAGAATGGACTCACATATTTCAATCAGACAAAAATCTATGTATTAGGCGCTTTAAAATCCCCTTTTATTATTATTATTATTTATTATATCCAATAGCGTTACCTTAAAGCTAGCATTATAAGTGTCTCCTTAACTAATAACAAAAGGTGCCCACTGGTATCTTGGAGGCATTGTCTTTTTTAAAGACATTTCTTGTTGTTGTTGTTGCTGATGATCAGGAGGAGGGGGGATGGAAAAGGATAATGAAAGTGAAGATGGTGGCGATGTCGACGTCGCCACCATCTCCACCCTCCTCCTCCTCCCATCCTCCTGGCTCCTCCTCCTCATCATCAGCATCAAAACTGAGAATTAATCGTGATGGTGCTTTGTTTATGATTCTCCGTGGCAAGCCGGGAAATGGAAAAACTACGTTGTTATTGAATTGTTCGTTACTACTGAATCCCGGGACTGAATCACAGATAATATAACGTTAAATTTTCTATTCAGGATTCAAAGTTGAATTTTACCGTTATTTGCAATTGAATACCTGAGTGGAAGAAGGGCCCAACTCCATTTAAAAAAAAATGAGTTAGACCCAGCATTTTGTTGCCAGCAGACTGTTCTTCCTTGTGTGTGAAAGATGAGTCAAAATCCACTCTCTAAATAGTCTTCCACGTACACCTATTCATGGTTTTCATGGAAGAAAGGCCCAACTCCATGGAGTTGGGCCCTTCTTCCACAAATATTTGGTTAAAGAGGAATTTTGTTCATCCATGAAATCTGCAATAAACTTTCTTGCTAACATATTACATGCTTCTACTTGTGCAAATAATGGATAATACCAAATTTCTGTAGCTATTTATAACACATCTGCTTACGGAACTGGTGCTAGTATATTACTTATTATTGGAAGAAGGGCCCAACTCCAGCTCGTATTAAGACCTGTACCGTTGCCATGGAAACATCACATATAATTTCGAATGTATATAATATTATATGTTCATGTATAAGGTCCCCTGAAGACGAAAACATTCTGTCTATTCAGATTTGATGGAGTTGGGCCCTTCTTCCACTCAGGTATTCAATTATGAGCTAACATCTCATTCTCAGTTGGCACAGGTTGTGATTTCAACGTTGTTTTAACGTTGAAACAACGTCGAAGTTCACCCTAACCTGATTTAAACCTATAGGTTGGTTGAAATGTCAACGTTGTATCAGCGTTGATGTCAATTTGCAAATCCTCAACCTAATTTTAACGTCGAAATTCCAACGTTGATAGCCCCCTGGCTTCTTTCTCATAATTATAAGCATTTAAAATATTCTTAATAATCATAATATACCATGATTTGTAAAAGAGCAAGGGCAATGAGATCTGACGTCGCGTCGCCAGATGGATTATTACAAAAAACTTGATCATATAGGACAGTAATCCAGAGATAGTCCTAGGCTTTAGAATTGGGCGTTTTGGAATGTCTATATCAATGCCTGCGTGTGTACCATGTATCAGATAGCGGTAGAGTGGGAAACAAGATGTCTTTTGATAAAAATAGGCACATATCAATTAACAATCTCATTTAAAAGGTCCGTTCTCATTTTAAAAGGTCCGTTTCTTGAACAATGTTGAACCATTCATCAAGAGTCGTGATCTCAATTTGACCCTAATGTATGTAAAGAAATGTTCGGTTACCTATATATAATTTCTGTGACTGGTGACGAGGACTGTTGTCTTATTTTGGTCATTTTAAGATTTTGGCAAAGACAAAAAGAGATCGGATTTATACATGAATAGCCTACATCTCCTGGAGTTTCGTGGTTGCAAATGATTTATGAAACAATTTAAATCGATAAAAACGTTTTTATTCACATTTTAATATTCTGTTATCATGGTTATTACATACTTTTTAACGAAAAACGTGACAATTTTGACCTTAATTAGCACAATTAAGACAAAGATATCTGCCCTATTTCTCCTTGTAATAAAGTGAACTGTCCTGGCTCTTTAACCAAAGGAATTTGTAATTTCCATTGTAACATTTCTAATTAAATCAGGCATTACGATCTCAGCTTTCAAGCCTTAGTGATTTGTTTCGTGCACGGATTACAGATTTTGGAGTAAAAACAAGGCATCAATTACTGTCAGCCAAATCAAGATTATCATCCATTATATGGATGTATAGTATTTTAATTGACACATGGACAAGTGGTGTATATACGGTCAATAATAAGACTTAATCTTAAAATTCTTGAAGCGACGTCATTGATCAAGGCCAAGTTCAATTTTAGGTCACCTTATTTCATTATTGATAAAAAATTCTCTCCGATTAATTTGGTTGTTACAAGAAAACTGAATGAGGTGATAGCGTCGATTTTTGCTAAGCAGACTACAGTTGGCAATTTACGCATTGCCAAATTCAGAACGTGCCCCCCACACACAAATTGGCACTTGATATTGGTCCCGTTATGGTCAATCTGCGCATTGTCAGATTAGCCCTATTTATTTATTTATTTATTTATTTATTGTGGCCTTTTATTTATTTATTTATTTATTTATTTATTTATTTATTTATTTATTTATTTATTTATTTATTTATTTATTTATTTATTTATTTATTTATTTATTTATTTATTTATTTATTTATTTATTTATTTATTGTGGCCTTGCTGGCAATAATCTCATTGTGCATGTTAATTTAATCGAGATTTTCACAAATTGTTTCTATCTTTTGTAATAATATTATAATGTCACGTCTCTCATGTCTGCCCCTAACCTCAGTACAACCCTAGTAGTAAACGCATCCCAAAAAGAAAGTATCCAGTTTGATTTTTATCCATAAATCAAAGAAGAGGGTTTTAAATCAAGACCTACCAAAAGTATGTTACAGATGAATGTATTCTGCACAGTTTGATACCTCATTTGTCCAAATCGATGCAGAACTGATGACACAGTGATCTTTTAAATGTAGTCACTTTAATTTTTAAAGTTGCAGTAATTCCTATTAATGTTATTTTCCTGCTTCTCAAGATTCTTCACAAAGGTACACAATAACAGAGACAGTCTAATGCTGTTTGACTCCACTACACCTTCCTCAATGTTTTACCCTTCACTCTTCACAGTCCATATCTGGTATGTCCTCCTGCTGCATCAATGATTGCCAGACATCTGCGGCCCATGCTCTCAGCGAGACTTCTGATGCGCTCTGGCCTTGCTTTATCGCTGTCCATATTGAGTAGCAGTACCAAATCAATAGGAATTTACTGCAACTTTTGAAATTGAAGGGATTACATTTAAAAGGTCGTTGTGTCATCAATTCTGCATCAATTTGGACAAATGGGGTATCAAACTCTGCGGACTAAATTGATCTGTAACATACTTTTGGTAGGTCTTGATTTAAGACCACATCTTTGACTTATGGACGAAAATCAAACTGGATACTTTCTTTTTGGGATGCGTTTACTTTATAATTTTATTTAACATAATTTCTGAACTCGATTTTCCTGGATTTGGGAAAAATACTTTAAATTTAAAACAGTTTCAAATAAGTTTTCATTTCGATAGATGTTAAACAAAATGTTCTTCCATCGTGTCAGAAATTGGTCGATCCTTCATGTAATTATTTCGTGTAAGCTAATCCTAACCCTAACCCTAATCCTAACCCTAATCCTAACCCTAACCCTGATCATAACCGTAATCCTAACCCTACTACCCTAATCCTAACCCTAACCCTAACCCTAATCCTAACCCTAAACCAACCCTAACCCTAATTTCGTGTAAAATCATAACCCAAAAATTGATCAGACAGGATCAAAGAGCAAAAGTATCATGGTTATTATTATAATGAAAAAATAAACTTTTACAACATATGCATGATTCATGTTCTTGCTTGCGTGCTATATTCGACGTATCGTATATCATAATGTTTAGGGGTATAATGAAATGTAAGCCTGGTATAAACTTGGTGAGGGGAGAATGTTTACAGAGAGATTTATTTCAATTATTTGTGTGCATCTAAGTAATTTTTGTCACATGATTTATACATACAGGGTCTATATAACATTGGAATAATTGTTACTCAAGATTATAATTTAAAATTTCAACATCGAGTATAATATCACGTCAAAATATATGATAGCCCAAGTCAGATAAGAGCAAAATATATACCGTAGAATACCATAGAAGCATATACATGTACTTTTGTTGACAAAAGAGGCGAAAGGCAAAAACCCTCAACAAAAAAACATTATTTGAGTTTCAGCAACTATATTACTGATACAGGCGGCTGTACAAACATGTATTTTTGTAAGACCAATCTATTGTAATGTATTTTTGAGGGCGTATGCGGTTTGTCTCTTCGTTAAAAAGAAACCTTAGAGGCATATGCTTATAGACGAAAATCTACGGTATAAGGTGATCCGGTATGACTGTGAATTGCCGTACATGTACCTGTACTGAAAATGCCTAGTAATAACTGTATAGACTGCATCATATTCTCTGAATCCCGATATAGAACCTTTCTCAAGTTTCTCCTCGTCAACAAGTCATTTATTTGAGACTTGAAGGAAAATCAGCAGGGTGTATAGGAGAAAGCTTTGAGCTAGAAATAACTCACGCATGCTATTATTAGTTCAGGAGAAAATTCACGGTCACGGCCAATAGACACAAGTATTATCATGATTTACAGAGGCCCTTGCATCAATGACCAAAATGGTTGTGAAAATGGTGCAAGTTTGCCAGTGGCGGTTTCAACTTAGTGCTAACCTTCCAGTTTACTCTCTACAATAATAAAGAAATTTATATAATTAGCCTAACTTCACAAAAATGATATAGGCCTACAATGTATACCAATTTTAAGTTATATCAAACCATTTTAGAGTGTTAACCTTCATGTTTGCTCTATATAAATCAAACCATTTTAGAGTAGGCCTACTTGTATACGTTATGTTAACCTTCAAGTTTATTCTCTGTAAAAAGAAATTTGTGATAATTTGACTTAAAAATTTAAAGACTATTTTAAACTACTTTATAATTTATGCCTCCTGTTTTCTTAGCAAAAAAGCGAGCCATTATTTTGTATCACGAAAGTGACGACACCTCAATCATTTCAATTTTTCCAGCAAGTTTTGCTGACTTTTCTCATCAACATGATCAATTTGTATATCAAATCTCAATGAAAGATACCTTTTAGTTTTGAATTGCTGGCAATTGTAACTCGTGGCGAAATCGGGATGGGCACGGGAGCAGCTACTCTTAGAAAAGTGTTCTTTGCTGTCCTGTATGCCCGCCTGTATGTAAAACCCTCACGAGAAAAGGGTTCTTGAAAATTCTTTCTGGTCTTTCCAGAACCCTTTTCAGGTCTAAAATGGTTCTTTCTGAACTTTCCAGCACCCTTTTCAGGTCTGAAATGGTTCTTTCTCTTCTTTGAAGAACCTTTTAAGGTCTCACATACTGGACAGCTATTAGTAAAAGTATACCCCATATGAGAAGTCTTGTTCCCATGATGAGGGATGCTGGCTGATTTAAAAAGACTTAGTTTTCTTTTTTGTACTTTTTAGCCCATTTAGACCATTTTTGTCAAAGTTTCCCCCTTTGAAAGTTATTTTTGCCTTGCCCCGATTTCCCCCTTAGACCCTTTTCCACCAGTATAAGTCCTGATGCATGGTTACGTCACTGGCATCTCCTCGTCAGTTTGGAGGCCCAGGAATCCCATTACAAGTCTATTATGTTACTGATAATCAAGTTCAATTTCATCTTTGTAAACCCAGATTTTCAACAATGGTTCCAGAGAGGACATCACCAATAAAGTCCTCTTTCCGAATATCTGTCATGGTTCCATCTGATACCACTGGGAGGACGATCGTGTTTGCAATTTGAGTAACCAGTGAAGATGTCATTATTTTTCTCCCACATCTTCTCTGGTATAAAAACCCACGGGTACGTTGAACTGAATATCTAAATTGTAACAACAATGAAATCAGGAATTTAGCTTTGTAAAAAAGGATTTGATGCGAAGTTACACATCTAGGGGACAATAAGGGGTAAATTCCTGTGAAAGTTAGCCAGGGGTTGTGTTGATTGGATTTGACCTGAGCCCTAATGGCACCCCTATTAAAAGAAATCAAAACACTAAAGTCATTCTCCAATGGCAACAGAATGGGCGAAGGAAATCACAACGGAAATCACGATTTTTTTCTGCCGATTTTTAAATAAAAATCAATGAACTTATAATACTTTGATATAACTCGACTAAGGCTATATAATATTTTGGAATGAGTAACTGTTTTTCCCCGAGCCAAATTTGAATCTTTTTCCTTAAGGGCTGGGGTATGAACGTTTGGACAGTATTTATTGTGGGACATTAGAGCACATCAGACATATCGAATTGCATTCTGAATACGAAGAATGTCCTTCTGATATCAAATAATTTTGATTTTTGAAATTCGCAATGTAATACACATTTTATGGCAAATCATTGAAAATTGGTATTTTTGATATTTAACAGTACTCGAAGTAAACTTTGTAAATCTGATGATTTATACTTAAAGTGTATGTAGGTGGGATGAAAAGCCGACGATCAATTGAAAATGTTGACCTTTCGTATCGAAGATATGGATTTTTCCCAAACACCAAACAAAAATTAGGTCTTTTTGGGAAAAATCCATATCTTTAATATGAAAGGTCAAAATTTTCAATTGATCGTCGGCTTTTCCTCCCAGCTACATACACTTTAAGAATATATCATTAGATTTATAAAATTTACTTCGAGGACTGTTATATATCAAAAATTTGAAAAATATCAATTTTTATAATTTGCCATAAAAATTGTATTATGTCGTGATTGTCAAAAAATGAAAATTATTTGATATCAGAAAGACATGCTTCGTATTCAGAATGCAATTCGATACGTCTGAGGTGCTCTCATGGCCCATAAAAAATACTGTCGAAACCCAATAAACGCTCATTCCAGTTCCCTTAAGGTCGCATAAAATATTAATTTGTTTCACGTATTTCAATTTTCATATTAAATTTAAGTTTTTAATACTTTAGTAAAATGAATGTTAGTGCTGATAAACAGTAGTCAGCATAGATCATTTTTAGGTGTTTTTGGAACTCTTGAAACTCTAAAAACGGCCTATAATTGCCGTTTTACTCGAAGATGCTGCAAAAAAAAAAACCTGAACAAAGTCAATTTTACGTGAAAACTGCAGATTTTGCAAACAACAACAACAAATACATGTAATAAACTAAAAACAACAAAAAGAGCATCAACAACAACAACAACAACTACACCAACAAGAAAACAAACAAAAACAACATGATGAATAAGTAGCACTTTATATTATAGTGAATGTTTTGGTATGTCTAATATCTATATTATTTTATTGATACAATATTGAAAAAAGGCGAAGTTTTCACTCACTTTGCAAGATGATTGCGAATGTAACTCTTTTTACACTTTCCTCTTTATTCAAAGAGTAAAATTCTCAAATGAGTGTTTTTGCCAACCCTGTCATTTAAACGTGCATGGTTATTTGGAGATTGCTATTTGCGCCTAGAGGCTTCATAACATGGCAGTATTTTGGAATTTATATTGGAAGCTATCGGCGCTTGTTTTTGTTTATGTGACAATTCTCTGAACGTCAAGTGATAGACCAGTAATGCTCCCAGCAATTGCAAAACGTTTAAAATGCCGGTATAAAGGGCATATAAAGGGTACATAAAGGGTATAAAACGTTTTAATAACATTCAAAACCATTTATGAAAACTTGCTGCAAAATATTCGGACACAATATTGTTCAAGTGTTGACAAAATATTGGTTACAGGTTGATAGTCCGAAAACTACATGTAAATCCAAACCCTTAACCTATTACCCTATACCATACACTTCATCCTAACCCTATCCTAACCTCAAAAGCCCTATATCCTTCCTTACCCTAACTCAAAACCTAATCAAACACTTTATACCCTAACCATAATCTGACTATCCCACACCACAAACCTAACTTCAACCCTTTTGGGGCAATGACCCTTCGGGCTGTTTCGAAAACATTTTGCAAAAGTAGGCCTAGTTGTCAAAAAGGATAGTTTACAACGATATTGACAACGTATTATTAAAATTCTCTTGTAGTGTTTTTCATATAAAACTTTTTAAAAACGTTTTATCACCATTAATATAACCCGACATGTTTAATGTTATTATTATAAAAACGTTTTGATCAAAATTGGACCAACAAGAAAAACGTTGAAAAATGTTTTTGTGTTTGCTGGGGTACCAGCGACTCTAACAGGTCTTTGTTTGGTAAAATGAAATAACAAAAGAGTTTGTCTTCCAAATACGTTCACCCCATGTTCATTATTGATTATTGATACAATATTGATCGATCATAATGTTCGTTATTGGCAAAATATTGATCGATAATTAAAATGCTCTGGGTCACTGTCTGTAAATATAGTAATTAGTAAGTATAATATAACCATGACATGTAAACATATCAATGTAATTTCTTGTAATTTGTGTGCAATGACAAGACATTCTAATTAAATCAAAACCTTGTCCTCAGCTATATAGGTTTAATTAAATTAATCATGTTAATTGAAGGGCAAAAGTGATTGAATTGTCATGCCTATATAAAATATTAATTATTATAGATATAGAGTGGCAACCAAGAAGAATGCAATCATTGTACAGAGTTACATATCTAGTACATTAACATCAAGTATGATTTTTTTTTGTAATTTGTGACAATGACAAGACATTCCAATTAAATCATAACCTTGTCCTCAGCCATATAGGTTTAATTCATAATTGCAGGGCAAAATTGATTGAATTGCCATGCGATGGGAATAGTAGATACTTTATTTAAAAAATAGAGTGGTAAACAGAGAACTACAAGAATGCATTCATTCAATAAAAGTACATACACAATGTTTATGAACAATTACCGGTACAATGTTCATGTTTGACAAGAGTTTTGACGGTATGGGGTCCAACACAATAGGCCTACAATCAATATATTTATAAATAATGCACATCTACGAGATGGGTATTGCATATGATGACTACAGTCGTATTGAAATTGAAAAGTAGTTTTATAAATAAAAACTTGAATAACATTTATATAACATTTTTGTAAACGTGATACAAAACATTCTAACAGAATGTTATTAATTTCACTGTTGAGAAAGTATTTTGTAAACATGTTTGCCCAAAAATCTCATACATGTATACTAATATAACCCGACATTCTTAAAACGTTAAAAATTAACATTTTAAGAACATTTTTTTGTGTTTGCTGGGTATACATAAAGAAATGCATATATGTTGATATAAAAAGTGCAACAACGAATAAAGACAAGAAGTGTTTCCAAACAAACTAATAATTCATATCACTATAAGATCCACAGCATGCTCATCTATCAGGGCACAGTTCTGTAACTCCAATACATTTGTACATTCATTGAATGACCTTTGAAAATTTGGGTACGAAAACTCATACTCTGCAACTTCGAGGTCAAATTTTGCAGTATGAATGTTTAATTGAGGTTATTGAACTATGCCACTGAAATGAGGCCATTATATACTCACCTGATTTGCCAACTCCAAGACTTCCTAACAATGCTATCTTATATTCTGGGATGCAGATATTACTCCCTGTATTACGATTACGTTGCTTTGACATCGTGTTATGATCCTGTCACAAGATGCATTTAAACAAAATATTGTCCAGAAAGCAACTTCTTCAGTTCAGGTGCAGGTCTGTAAGTTCCATTACATGTCCTTTGTTACAAGTTTGTTTAAGAGATAATTTGACACGTTTATCGACGGTCTACTACAAGTAAAGTACAACTTCCAACTTCAAACTAAATACAGTTTTATCAACTATAGGATTATAGACCGATATCTTCTGTTACGATGAAAAGCTATTTGATTGGTAGTGGCTTGTAATAACAAAAGAGTTGGTATCCAAATCCAATTTACGCTTGCATGAAATCATCTGGAACATAAAAATAAGTCAGGCGTGTCCTTAATCACAAAAGAACTTAGCATACCCAGTGAAAGAACTATATTCAAGTTTATTCTCGAAGCGTGTAAGCTCTTGTACTTGTAGTCAGCTGTATACCTGACCAGAGATGATGAGAATGTGACCAAAACCTTATGAAATGTCAGTTATTCAAGTACAAATTCATTGTCAAGCGTTCCAAGTAAATAATACAATGATATCTGCTTTTTTTGTGCCTCCTTGTATTTGTGCAACATATTTCACATGCCCTTAACACCAGACACAGTTACCAATATGTATTGTTCTATTAATAGTCCACTTATATCGCGTCCCTGAATATTTACATGGTTTTCAACAGACCAGAATAAATATTGATAATGCTAACATACGATGAAAGCTTTGTTATTTTCTACGAAAAATTCCAGAAATGATGTTGCAAGTGCGTCTCAAACGTCATTGCTCCTGTAAAAGAGATATAAATGGCTTCACCGTCTGCCTACAGCCGAGTCAAGTTGACATCACCACAATTTGAAAATACGCTATTTTCACTTCACACTTTCATCAAACGCCGTAATCAATTCCTTAATCCATCTCCGGAAAACAATCAAGGTGACAAAACTAACAAATCGCGATAGCATGTGCTGCAACTGCTCAACCAATTTATCCACCGACTTCAATTTAGTAGCAAGTGCAGTAAGATATTTTAATTTTCACTTCCATCATTTTGTTCGTCTCCAAGAAATCACCAAGAGGATAATCAAGATGTTATGAAATTAACTCCATGCACAACACGATGAAGTTTATTGCTGGGATGATTCAGAGAAAGTTAGCAACCATGCATGCAGCAAGAGTAAAGACCAGCTGAGCAATAATAATTGCCTGTGCTTCTGGTCACCCAGCAGTGACTGACTGAATAACCAATGTAAACTTACCGGGCCGGGCTCCTCTGAGCTTACACTCCACTACTACTCTACGACTTGATGTAAGGTGACACTGACCTCAGACCGGGCCGGGTCATCGGTTTATTCAAATCACTACATTTCTGATTTATTTCTCGCAATTTATTCTATATAGTTTGGTCGTTTCTCTTTCTGTTATTTCTTGTCCTTTGAATTCGAACGAGAATTGTGAAAGTTATTCACATCATGAAGCTACGGGTCTACTACATGCTTCATTTTCAGATAAACACATGCATGAATACCCATGAATATTAATATTCAGTGGCATCAATCCCGTGGTATATGTTGGTACCGTCCCCTTTTAAAGGGATTTTTGTTTGGATATGGTTCACATTTCTCCTTCAATTGAAACTGTTCGTGTGAAAAAGCTCTATAAGTTTTTTTCAAAGCATATCAAGATTAAAATCTATTTTACTGCATGCGTGCATATCATTTTAAGGGTGCTGTTAGGCCGACCCTGGCCATTAGGCCTATGCCGAGCCAGGCTACTTCAAAGTAGGCCTACTAGCCCGTGTCACCTTAAGGCAGTACTGATCGCCATTCATGAGTCACCATTAGTTTACTATTCAAGTGTATTGAATTTTACCTTAAGAGTAAATTCAATACCCGAAAGCCAACCATATAAAAGAAAAGCTATTGTATGTTATCAAGGTAACTCGAGACAACATGGAACCATGAGTAGGTCTTTAAACATTTAAAAACCACACTGTAAGAAAGCTAAAATATCAAACATTAATGTAAACATTTACTTCTGTATGTAAGGTTCTCATTTCACTCTTTATAAAAGAAGCATGTGGATTAAAAGTCTGGATTAGCGTGAGTTTCTCTTTTGACAGTGTTTGTGTTTGAGAGTTATAGATGTGTTTTTTGGAAGCAAGCCTAGCTTCGCCCTTAATGTCAATAAATAAAGAGCACTTAAAATATGAAGTTGGGGTTTTCAAATAATTTGCTATTCATAACCGGTGCGTGTCCTTAAATGCAAAAGCATAAGTCCTTTTAATATGCTTAAGACTAATAAGGTAGAACAATGCCACCAAACATGTTCTTTGTTATAAAACAATAGGTGATTGTTTCACAGTGCTTACCTTTGGTGGTATACCTTGGGCGAAAGTATTTCAAGTGGTTTGGCGTTCTTAAAATAATTCATTTGTTTTCAACGTATTACCTCAATGTATACATCCATGGATGTATTTATTTATCTTCAAATAGTTTTTTTTTGTATACCACTACTTGATTCCAGTGCAGTATAATATTCCTCGCATTACAAAAGATACACACATGTAAAAGTTTAATTGAGCGAATATCCGATTTCATATAAGAAATTAGAACGAACGCAACAATATGAAAATAAAACGAACAAAATACAATCAAGAGCACAAACGAAAATAACAATAAGAGGAACAAAGGAAAAGAAACCAAATCGCCTACGAATAATTATGTACCCATCCTGTCTGGTACAAAGTACAAAGAAAAACAAAACAAAACAAAAATTAGACAAGTAAACACTAAAAGTAACAACATCAACACAACAAACAAGAATAAACCCAACAACAATTAACAGCAAAAAATAAAAACAACAAAACAAAACAAACAAACAAAAAGCAACAAGCAAAAAAAAAAAAAAAAAACGACAACAAAAACCCACAAAAACAAAAAAACAAATATAACATAACAAAAAACAAAATAAAACAAAACAAATAAAACAAACAAACAAGACAGAAGACATAAGCAACAGAAACAGAAACAAACTACACGAATCTTTAAATAAAATTCATTTTTTTGCATACCACTTGATGCCAGTGCAGTATAATTAATATTCTTTGCATTGCAAAAGATACATATATGTAAACGTTAATTGAGCGAATATCCGATTTCCTTTAACAAATTCATTTTATCGTGGTTTTTGAACCGTAGTAAAGACGTCCACATATCACGGATATCATGCATCGAATCGAATTTTGATCAGAAATCGGGGATTATCTGAGAATATTATAATAACCTGTGGCTTTTTCACTTAACCCATTTCGCTGATTATGGAGAAATTGTTTCCTGAAGTTGAACACTTTTAGGTATAAAAATAAAAGATTACTGCCAAAGGAGAGAAAACAGTGTAAAATCGCACGAAAAGAAGCGCAACACCTATTGAATTGACTCTCAAAAGAGTGGAATTTCACCACCAAAATATAATAGCTCGTCCTTAAGGGAAGGGGTATGAACGTTTGGACAGTATTTATTGTATGTGGGACATTAGAGCACATCAGACATATCGAATTGCATTCTGAATACGAAGAATGTCCTTCTGATATCAAATAATTTTGATTTTTTGAAATTCGCAACGTAATACACATTTTATGGCAAATCATTAAAAATTGATATTTAACAGTACTCGAAGTAAACTTTATGAATATGATGATTTATACTTAAAGTGTATGTAGGTGGGATGAAAAGCCGACGATCAATTGAAAATTTGGACCTTTCTATTTTTGTATTGAAGATATGGATTTTTTTCCCAAAACACCACTAAAAATAGGTGTTTTTGGGAAAAAAATCCATATCTTCAATTTTTGAAAGGTCAAAATTTTCAATTGATCGTCGGCTTTTCATCCCAGCTACATACACTTTAAGAATATATCATTAGATTTATAAAATTTACTTCGAGGACTGTTATATATCAAAAATTTGAAAAATATCAAATTTTAATAATTTGTCATAAAATTTGTATTATATAGTGAATTTCAAAAAATGAAAATTATTTGATACCAGAAAGACATCCTTCGTATTCAGAATGCAATTCGATACGTCTGAGGTGCTCCCATGTCCCACAAAAATACTGTCGAAACGCTCAAAACGCCCATTCCAGATCCCTTAAGGAACAAACCCAAAAGTTCGATGACTTCCTACAAACGAAAGTCCTTTTGTAAGGAGACTGGCCCTCTAACGTATAAGTGTGAAATGTTGAAAATTCAAACTCGAAAGACCAAATTTGAACAATATTTTAAAAAGAGTCGGACTTTTGCGAAAGGGCTTTCGTTTACAGGACGTCATCGACTGAACTTTTGGTTTGTTCAAAGTATTTTTAACAGTCTTGACTCTCAAAATAAGTTTACTTTTTTACACTGATTTTAACTCCAAAAAGAGTTGCTACTTTGTTTTCTTCTATCAAAGTAGAACAACATTGTCAATTGTTGTTTCTTGAATTTTGAATGAATTAAAATTGAATGAAGTACTAGTATTCAACATGGCAGCAGTATCGGACAGTTTTGGACAACTTCGATTATTGGCATTCACATCAAAAGAGACCACCCGATTGATGCTCCCCTGCAAGCCTGGGCAAATCGATGTGTTCAATAATTATAATTGGCCCGTGGTTGAAACATGTTTTTGAAAAGTAAAACATACTGCTATGAAAACACAAGACATTGATTCCTTTCACGGTGAAACCAAAAATGCTTAAGGTGGTAAAGGACCGTTCACAAACACTATGGGGGGGCTGATGCAAAAAAGGGGGCTGAATTGTTTTGACCCTACTAAAGGGGGCCCTGAAAAAATGACCACAAATTTTCCTGGGAAAATTGAGTTTATATGCTTTTCTATGGGGTTGACCCATAATTTTCATGTCAAAAAAAAAAAAAAAGGGGGGCGCCTTGAAATTTTTGAGATCTCGAAAGGGGGGCCCCGAAAAATTTTCGTGATGAAATTTTTTTGTATCAGCCCCCCCAACAAGTGTTTATGAATGGTACCTAATGATCCAGAGGTTTTTCTTTGTGATTAAGGTTACGTAATGTTTTGACGAAATCTGTCCTCAAATTTGATACTAGTAGATAGGCCCTACATTCAAAATCTTCTGGAAATAAATATCGTAGGCAGAAAATTCACAGTGCATCTTAAAGGTCTAAGTATTCTTATTTTAGTAATCGTTTTATTCTGAGCCAAATGGAAACATTTGTTGCCAGTCCATTTTTTGTATTAAGCACCGTGTCTTTTTTAAATTTTGGAAAGATTTTACTATCAACGGATTTCATTTAAATTACGGACACGCGTTGCTAACACATTAGAGAAATAATGCTGACATGTAAAATGGGAATAAGCGGTTCCTGATTTCTTTTATGACTTCATAAACTTCGTGATTTCATATCCCTGGTGATTGTCAGTGCTTCACACTTATCAAAAAGGAATTGGTTAAAATGCTTCTATTTTCAATGTTGAGTTAACTTGTGTACTTTTAAGGGGGTACTATACCCATTTCATTTTGATGTACCACTTTTTGGCTTCTACCTTTAAAAACATGCCACCAATAGAATGAGATTTGCCCCTTCATTTTGCATACCACTTTGTCCAATTTTTTTCTCATTTCTTCACAAAATGCAACAACAACAAAAAAAAGCAATGGGTGTAGTACCCCCTTAACCATCGACATCATTTCAATGAAACCTAATCAAGCCACGGGTAAAAATTAAGTACTAAGATGGTTTAAAAACACTTTGCAGGTGTTTTTATATATTTTTTAATTATATGGGTGAAGAACATATTAATGTACTTCATACATTTGCCAGAAAAATAGAAGATATATTGATGAAAATCATGTTATCCGGTAACCTTAATGCTGCAAATTATCGGTTCAGTTGCTCTAGATGCTACATTCTGTCACCATGGTTACAATCATCAGTTTGTGTTTTCATTTAAGAACATTGGGGCTTAATTTATTGCTTTGTTGGAAATTGACTCTATTTTGAAAATATGAAAGCATCTAAACATCCAAGATCTAAACATGCTGTCTAACTTTTACATCAATAAAACATTTTATAGATAATATCTATTTAATTATGGAAAATATTGAGACCATTCATTATATCTAGAACCAAATACAAGGAGGATCTTCCTATGGTGTATGAACTAAGAATGGATTAGATTCTTATGTTTATATTCACATTTAGGATTCTTTGCCTAGAAAATCGGCTACATTCAGGGTTATGACTTTTTTTTTTAGTCTTGGAAATAAATGTCTTTTGTTTCAATCCTTGAAAATAAATTGGTTTCAAAACAAACTAAGAACCGGTGTCTAAATTGATTGAATGCATACATGTAGTGGTATTGAGCTGTTGCAATCCATACACCACATATGGAAGACTTAACCATAATCTTAAACAGGGAGTGTGAACTTCAAATGGGGTTACCTGATGGGCAACTACATTTGAAATTCACACTCCCTGTGTGGAGGATTAAGGTCATGTCTTCCATAGGGAGAATCAAAATCACATGCACACAGGCGTATCTCTTCTCCAATTTCTCTTCTATTTTTGATACCCGGGGGTGCGTGCCCGTTTAAAAAGGGCTGTATACGCCACTGAAAAGCACAGAGTGCACAGGTGTATTTTTGCTTACCAACCAAGATAAATACAAAACTGACAAATGATCAGTCAACAAACTGTTATACCAAGGGAAAGCTTTTGCATTTATTACAGATTACAGACAAAATATTACGCCTCCTTAACGGAGACACACAATCTTTTCTTCTTTATAATAATAATACGATACAACAATAATATTCCAAGTCAGGCACAAAGAACATACCTTACAATGTATCTAAAAGTGCCCAGTAAAAGTAAGAACAATGAATGAAAACCACTATACAAACAATTTACATGACACACAGCCGTGCACTGTTCAAGCAAAAAACCATGAACATATCTATTTATAATAAGTATCATCTTTTCTCTTATCAAAGTGAACTACTTGAATGTTACACTATGCATGGACTATTCCTGCGTTTAAAAAAACAAACGGAATGATCCTAAATAATTTTATCGCTATCATCTTCAAACCACATATTAGAAGCAATTAATTAATAATTATCTTATGAAAAGTTTGGATATTTAATCCCCTTTTCTATTTCTTCTTATTATAATACAAGCGTATGGCAATCACATGTTATCTGAGAGAATATATAACAGCTCTGTGAGCTACAAAAAAATTGCTCCATCCCTCCACAAGCTACTTTTAATACTTTCTTGACCTTTTTATATATATATTTTTTTGACACAACAAACAAGTTTTTTTAATTTTAATAATAATGATAATAATAACTACACATATTATCTACATGTACAATAATATCTAGCAAGTAGATTAATCAAATGGCATTGACTGGGTCATCATTTTTGTCTATCAAGGATATTTGCCTTTGCTCTGGCTATTGTCAAACAGCAGAGTCCGACAAAATATGTTGAATTCTTTTTCTTATGGCCAAGAAGCTATGCCTCTAAAAAGCAATATGTGACCGTCACTTAATTTTTTCTTTGAAAAACCAAGCTTAAAGTACCAAATATTTCAAATACAGGTTCAGATGCAACAGTTATTGATGCCTTCAAAAAGCAACTGCCGGTGCCATGTCAGAACGACGACACTGCTGTCAGAACCGCCGGTTTAACCATGCTCCATTGTTCTGAACAACAGAAACCAGGCTCACTTGCCGGTTCTGTCCTGGCAGTCGACCGGCGATTGGGTTTTGAAGCTACCCCTAACCACATGATTACATTCCTAACAAACGGACATTATTCAACTGCAGGCACCGCAAGCACAAACAAAGAACCTTTACATCGGAACTATTGAATCATTATCTTAGACAGGCACAACTCTGGCCACACAATGGGCTTATCCAGTTGATATGCATGCACCTTATGGAAGACATGATCTTCATCTTGCACAAAGGGGTGTAGATTTCAAATTTCACCCATTCAGGTATACACCCTTTGAAATTCACACTCCCTGTGTGGGAGATTAAGGTCATGTCTTCCATATGGGGTGTATGGATTTCAACTTGAATAGCCCAATGTTTGCATGTTACTCATGGAAGGAGGTAGCATACATCCAGATTACATGTATACATGGAATAGCAACTATATACTGATAAGATGTGTTCAAATGTCACCAAGTCCAGTAGAGTATTCTTTTATATATTACAGCTCTGCAGGTCTTCAGATTATTCATTTCTGATCACAAATACACCAAGAACAATAATCTTCCAAATGCAGACCAATATTTCAATAACCAGAAGCCCTTCTAGTCCAGTATTTGTGAACCTTAGAATATGAACTGTAAACTTCAATAAATAATGTTTCACTTTACAGGGTGGCCTAGTAAAAGCCCTTTTAACTCTACTGTTCCTTGGAACATTTTCACACTTCTCTATCACAGTTCATTTAAGAATTCTTACTATTAAAAAAACACCTTGCAGAAACTTGACACAAACATGATGAAACCAGTCAATGCCATTTTTTAAAGCTTAAATGCTTTGATTCAAAGCTGGTTTGATGAGGAGACATTGAATGAGGTATTATGTGATACAGAAAAAGATGACATAATGTACAGATGAAGTGTGAGTGAGCTAATACTAAACTTGGTGTACTGGCTTATCTTTGCAATGTTGCTATGTAACCAAACCCTCAGAGCAAGACAGCCCCTTTTGACATTCCAGTTTAAATCCATGCACCCCCTATGGAAGACATGATTTGAATCTTTCACACAGGGAGTGTGGATTTCAAACGTAGTCACCCATTCAGGCAACCCCATTTGAAATTCACACTCCCTGTACGGGAGATTAAGGTTATGTCTTCCATAGGGGTACAGATTTTAACTGGAATAATCCACTGGGACCAGTTCTTGTGATATTCTTTGACTAATCCATTCCATTAAATTCATGGGTACATGGAATGACCACAGAAGATACCATGAAATGAATGCTATAATAATATTTGTGAAACCTTTTCTTTATAATCAAAAACAAAATTAAAAAGACTAGTTTGCATCTGACGTCAGGGCAAAGGTGCAGCGTGATTGATTGCTGACCTGTGCAATACAGCATTTTTAGTCTGGTTGACAGGACATCATACGCCAACTAGTCCTTTTAAATTGGTCTCAAATTATACCAATCACTACAATTAAAACCAAGAATTGAAATTAAAGTGAGTCAATGACACAAACCAATAATAAAAAGTGTGACCTCAAAATGTATTATACATCCAATATCTTAAAAAATGTGTTTCAGTACAACTTAAATGGGTGCAGACACCGACCCTCATGAATATGCAAAAATTCTCTATGCATACAAAACATGGGGACTTTGCCTGTTAGGGCCTTATCTGTGGCCCTTTAATCTATGGACATACATGCACTTTCTGATGGAATATAATTTAAAACATGCCTTAAATTAATGAACAGTGATTAGAAACACTCCGGAGGTGGTGTGCAACACAATTCTTTAAATGTATTTCTACTATGTGCACCAATTGAAGACAATGAACCCAAAGAATATGGTGAAAATAGAAACATGGTAAGTGATTCAAGAATTAAACCACAAAATTATCATTATTGTGCTCCAACAGTTTCAGAGAGAATTCACATCACATTAGTACACCACATTTTCATTACATAACAATCATGTATTGTTTTGAATTATTTCTAAAATGTTATGATATAATAGCTGCTGATAAATAGAAGCTAAGAGAAAAAGTCTCATGTTTTATGAAACATATCCTTCATGCCACATAGCAACAGTACAAACATAAACCAGTATTATGAAATGACACACACCAGCCACGATGTTAAAGTTAGAGAGAACACATGCTATACTCCGTGTACTAAAGTGAAGAGGAAGAGTTTCACACCAATAATTCCCAGAATGGTGAACTTTCACCTTTGCCCTCAAAGTGTGACCTTATATAAATTACATCTTTATTTTGGATTATAAAATCACTACTAATTATTTAAAAAAATATTATGGCACTTATTTTTTCTGATCAGCTCAAATGACCCTTTTTGGGATATCCCATAATCCTTTGCGAGCGATTGAACCATTAACATATGTCTTGTTGATGTGTGCATCGTTACAGCGTAACACAGTGTGATCTGCGCAGTAGCAATGTTCGCTAACAATTAGAGCATTGGCGTGACGTAAATGTGATTCCAACGTAAAGACTGATGGGATGTAGCGAAAAGGTCAAGGGGACTAGAGGACCCCTTGTTATGCTATGAGAATTAACACGACCACATCTTATACAGAATAAATATCTCTCAAGAAGCATACTTTTCTTTTTCAAATTTTCACAGAAAGCATTTTTTGGTATTCAAATATTACTAAGTGCATATATTAACTCCCATGTGTTTCCTCTAAGTTTAATACTTCCTGAAAAACTCACACAAATTTATATTTCAGCATATAGAACACAAACAGCTGTTTACGCAGTACAAATGAAATCACGCCGCTTGCGACAGTTTGATTGTATTTGATAAGAAACAATGATACATGCAATTACTAGATACTAAACCTTACACCGGTATCCTTTGCCAATAATTTGGACTGACTATGGGTACATAGAAAATGTTACTAATACCCGCAACAGACTGATGTTTGATGAGCCCAACTGGTATTACGATCACATTATTCTTTTCCTAACTTAGTTGGAAGAGAAATAGTCATCCTTGACAGGGATTTGAACCTGGGACCAATCAGGACTCTTGCCATAAAGCATCAGCACACATGATCAATGACACCATCATAAATGTTTAAATGGGTTATTCCAGTTGTAATCCATACATCCCTATAGAACAGATGACCTAACCTTCCACACAGAGTGTTCATCTCCAATGGGATTACCTGAACAGGTGACTCCCATTTGAAATCTACACCCCCTGTGTGAGCGATTGAAGGTCATGTCTTTCAAGAGGGTGTATGGATTTCAACTGGAATAGCCCAATGCTTGTACACTGACCATGCACCTGACACTTTCTGTATTCAATTGTCATTGCACCTGTAAGGTGGTACGATGATCAAAGGAACCGGCGTACTATAACTTAGCGCTAGGCAGCTCATACATAAACTAACACCATGATCGTACACAATCTCTAACTAGAGTACACATTCTATTTGTAATGGTATCGACAAATTCATCACAAATTGATTTGGAGTCGTCGTTATTTTGGATTATGCACACAGCAAACACTGCATCTGGTGAGTAGGTAGGTATATAGTGCTATCAATATTATCATTGGATTAGAAGTTTGGTTTTACTATAGATAGCTTGTACCAATTATTAAGTCATTCAATGACTGCAAGGCTACATGTGACCCGTTACAGGAAAAAGATGTGCCCAAAGTCGGTCATGACTAGTCCAGATTAATTTAGTCCCAGAACAAAATATTCATTTGCTGATATAATCATGTTCTGGGCCTGAACTGGTTAGCTTCTAAATGCTGATGGCAAACTGGATAAAAGAAGCACATGGAAATACTTCACAGCTTTTTTTAATTCATGTGGCTGTGAATCATTCTATTGTGGATCATCCTTCTGACACTTTGAGTGTTTGGATAACTAGAACTGCTGACAGGTCTTTTGTCTACCTCTCTGTTTGTAAACAGACGAGGCCAACAAAAATTGTATTCCTAGCCAAATAGGAAAAAGATGAGGTTTGCACATCCACTTAGCCATGACATACAATCATTTCCAATATACCTGTCCACAAATTCCAGGCTGTCAGAATAGCATTTACGGATTCTTTTGTTCAGGTTTACTTACGTACCAAGACAAAATACCACACTTTTCCACGCTGACATACGGTACTTTTTGCTATAAGGGGTCACATAATGATTAATATTTCAAATCTTCGAGTTCTATTCACAATACATCATTTGTATTCAAAATGGGAAAAACTGCACTTGCCCAATTTGCATTACAATAACAACCATATTCTCCTTGTTCCATGTCTTGCAGGCATGAATGAAGATCCACAAATAAGTTCATCAAGATTGTCAATTACATAAATTTTCCAAGAATTGGTGTACAAATCCGAAATGTGACGTTATGAAACCCTCATTGAGGTACGTAACATCAACTTTTGTATTTGTACAAGAGAATCTTGCAATATTCACAAATAAGACTTTTTATTAAAAAAAAAAAACTTTGTTCAAATTTCAGTTGTGACGATGCTTTAGTTATGATACCTACTGTTAGACAGGTTATTTGATTTTTTGGTTCTGAATAAATGTGGACATGGACTGGCCCACATAGTTAGATACATCACACTCATAATATAAATACATTGTGAAATGCCTACACACACATTAGCACACTAGCTTAACAAGTTACTTGTACCAAAGTTACTCAAAAACACTAACAAATCAAAAGCAATAGATGTGGAGCAACATGTAGTGGCTTGTTGAGACCAACACTTGTGATTCATAAGCATGGCCTGCATATCACTCTTACAACAAAATTTCACATCTAGAAAAGTGGCATTCATTCCACTATTCTATAATATTAGTATACTTCCTAATTTGGCAACAATTTTTAAAAATAATTTATCCACCACGGAGCATTCTTTCAGTTCATGCTTTTGAACTCACAAATTTCGGTCCCAATCAAAAAATATGTACCATCACAAATCTTCATACTATCATTTGTAAAGAGAATTGATGGATAAATTTGACCACTTAGGCCCAACATTTACAAGCATGCAACACATCATGAAGCGCTCACACACATCTGTCTCGTAATTCCAAGTTATGATGAATATCCCACAATGCACTTGGCCCAATTTTAGTCCGGTAATATCTTACAATAGGCCATTCCAGTTGAAATCCACCCACCCCCTAATGGAAGACTTGACCTTAATCTCCTACACAGGGGGTGTAGACTTCAACTAGAGTCGCCCACTCAGGTTACCCAATTTGAAAATCACAATATGTGTGAAAGATTAAGGCCATGCTTTTCATTAGACTGCTGCAATCAGTCGTCAATCGTGTGGATTGACGACTGAGAAAACTACATGGAAAAAAAATGACGGATTTTGCAACAGGATTCCTGTGGCATAGAGCATGCGCAATTGTGTCCAAATCGCACAACCAAAGTCGCATTGAATAGTTTTCAGAAGTCCGTCATGATATGGACCGTAAGATAATCAGTCGTCACTACGAAGCATACACAGTACATGCGAAGTGTAGACGGCTAATTGGAATTAGTCTATGCTTTTCATATGGGGTGTATAGATTTCACCTGAATTCACAATACAGGATTGTTTTCAAGTTGTGTAAAATTTGTTTACACAAAACTGCATCTTGCTTTTTTGTTGATTTCCCATCTGCTTTGATGTTAGAAAAGTCAAATTACAGCATAAAATAGAAGCACCTGGAAAAAATTGTGTTGAGAAATCCCCCTTTGACGACAGACGACCGTGTGATGTGTACGAGTCTTTACAATGCAATGCTGGTGTAGAAATCATGCTAAGATATTCAAAGATTTGTAATGTCACAGATAACCAGTTCATCATAAGCTTACTGTCAGTATATTGGTTTATATCATGCATAAATTATGCAAATCTGTGTAAAAAAATTAATATTCATATAAACCTATCACAAGAACAGGAAGAACAAACGGGCTATTCCAGTTGAAATCCATACACCCCCTGTGGAAGACATGATCTTAATCTTCCACACAGGGGTGGAATGGAATCACCCATTCAAAATTAAGGTCACATCTTCCAGGGTGTATGGATGGAATATCCCAATACTCTGGAATCACCAAACCACATGATATGTCAGTAAATTTATGATGCACCATTTTGAACAACAAAAATTTACACTATGCGAAGGCAAGCATTTTCTTTGTTTTGTTCTACCTCACTAGACATAAAATTAACAACGACAACAGCACAAGTAGATCATTATTATCATTAAGAGCAGAGAATTAATTACTATGTTACACAGTGTCCCACAAAGAATTGGCTTTGTTTCTCCATTTCAAGGCGATGTACAAAAAAAAAATGTTCTGTCGTGATTGGACTTGTGAACTACAAACAGTTTTTGGGTGAAGTGTATGAATTTAAAAAGTGCTATACAAAAGTACAGAACCTAAGTAATTGCAACAGACATATATTACATTTGGCCTCAATTTTCTTTCTGGGACATTATGTAGTCAAGTTTGTTCAGCATTTATCTACTATGTTATTTGGGAACATTCCACCAAACATGGTATCACCCCATTCCTTACTGTTAACCAGTAAGAGGGGATTGATGCTATGCATGGCGTACTGCGTTCACCAACATAACAAACTGGATTAAACATGATTTAATGAAGATCCTTTTTAAATAAAAACTCCAGCAGCTGGATCTAGTTTAGGTTGCACTCCAGTAAGACGGGGCGTAAGTCTGCTTGTTGGTCTGCTTAGCCGGGCCGCTTGTACCTTGTGAGCGTTGGCTAGTTCCGGCGTGCGAGTCTCCCTGTAAGTGTTGGGGTAAGATGCCAGCTGCCGCAGCATTGTGATGTTGCATCACGGGGACAAATGGATGTTGCGGATATCCCGTCGCTGCTGGGTTCATGGGACCCGAAGGGGTGCCGCTGGCAAGGCTTGCAAAGTTGAACGGCGGCGGCGTGCCGTGCCCACCGTGGTAACTCTGCTTGTCGGGAAAGGAGGGCGTGTGAGTTTTGCTACTGTATGACGATCCAGAAATATCAGCTGCCCCTACCACGCTGGCCGATGCCGCTGACGTTCCCGCCACTGAAAGAGAGATGCGAAATTTGTTAAGTTTTGAGCAAAATGACCAACTTGAAAGATGTGAATATGTTTAGAATATGTATGATCAACTTGACAAATTATTTTTTTAATATTAAATAGTTTTATTTCATTTAAATATCATTTAACTGAATTGTTAATCAAACAGCAGGACCTTCTTAAGATTAACTAAATGTTAACATTGTTTCACGACATATCAGAATGTTAATGCAACTTCAAGAAATGAGAAAAAAATCACCTCACAACCAAAATATTAACTAGTGTTACACCAAATCCATGCACGCACACTCAATATGGTGCTGAGGACTATTTCTAATGATATGCTAATCAGATGGTTATCTATCTCATTCATAAATGCACAGTTGAGTACTATCCATCCATGCACTAATAATAATGAGAAGCACATGTTTGGGGATGATGTTTGGTGGGAAAGTAATTTGGCTCCAATCCTCTTATATTTTACTTGTGATACTTTTGATTAACTTGCTGTGCAAGCACAAACACTTGCTTATTTGTTTACATTTCTCTTGTGTTTTTACTCTGGTAAAGGTGTTATTGCATACACTGCTTCAAATATATGTCAAACTACCAATTCTGCTGTGTGGATCATGTTGAAGATTAACAGAACAAACCAAAGATTGATGATGCCCTAAGAAACTAGTTGTTAGACCCCATCCATCCCTGCCCAAAAAACCTTGTTGTAAAATGTTGGAAATCCACCTTTTCTGGTCATTATTTTACCTTTCTATTACTTTTTGACTCTACCCTAGTAAAATTAGTTTCATTTTATAGGATGTCATTGATCTTTTGGTTTGTTCTCTAAGAAACCCTGACGGTGATATTTCATAAAGACTTGTATTGAATTAACAAGTGCCTGACTGTCCAACTATTGTAATGGCTATACCTAGGCTTAGAGAGAAAACGCATCTCGCTTTTTAGTGCTTTCTCGCTTTTAAAAGATTCATTTCTACCACGAAAATCTATTTCTGTGGTGCATGGTTGCATAATTCGACAACCATTGCAACTAAAAAAGCTTAAGTTTGACCTGATTTTCCAGCCTGAATTTGCATCCATTTTCTGGCACATCCAAGCAACATTACAAGTGATATCCTTTATTTACTACACAAATCATTCAGTACATTGACATTTTAAGCTGATTTATGAAGATATATTTGTATATTTTTGGTCACCCGCCAGCATCAGTTCTGCTCAAGCAATGCAATGGTGAAACTCAGAAACAGAGGGCAGTATTTTATTCAGTTATTTTTAATTTCGCCAATTTGGGGGCCTAAATCTTTTTCTTGCATTTTGCAGTTCCCATCTCGCATTTTTTGGTCAAAAAATTGAATTTTTTCTCTAAGCCTAGTTACACCACACTCCTCAATTCAGATTGAAATGCTAGCAATGCCAAATACTACCAGTAATGCATGTCCAGAACATGTAACTCCCAACTTTTCTGATCAATGAGCCTCTTTGTAAATGTAATGAATAATTATCCAAGTTCATATTGCCCAAGCTTCATTGCTTTTAAGGTCAAAGTTATCAAATTGCTGATAAAGTTGAGTATGGGGTCTGTTGATTATCGCTGGCGTATATAGTTTTGACATCACATATGCAAATCCAGCAGTCTCTTTGAGCCCTTAGTTTAGGAGTCTGGAATAGCCATGAAGTCTCCACACTTAAATGAATGTGTGTGTTGTTTAAGAGATTAGTTTAGTTAGAACACTTGCAGTACAATGGTGGCCTTTGTGAAATTTCAACCCCTAATGTTAATGTGTATTACCTGAGTTTCGACTTGCTATATCCACACACGATGATTGGTGTAAAGGAGGAAGGGAAGGGGATTCAAGGGTGCAGAGGAAGGAAGGGAGAAAAGAGAGAACAGTCATTAAGTGATATGCACACACAGCAAACTATGAGAAATAAATAACAATGGTGATGTTGTAAATAATGTCATTTTTGTTTTAGTAATGAGGTAGCAAGTATTGAAGTAGTCACGCTAGAAATTCGACATAGGCACAGAACACAGCCTCATCTCAAGAGAATATACAACTTACACCCAACATGCACTAACAAATAATACTAAGTGAATTGATGTGTTGTGCTTTCTCAGCATACATTTAGTGAATGGAGGGTACAAGATATTTCATTTGGAGTTCAAAATATGATTGAGTTTTCGCAACAAATTTCTGCGAGTGATTTCTGAAAACGCCATCTTGTATTATAATCAGTCGTTGTCAATGGTGACTGTACAAACTGGATTCTACATAATTTGGCCCTAAAACAATGATCTCTGCATCTTTTGGAATAGACCATAATAGTAGTTCAATTATTCTTCTGACGAATATTAATGTTTCAGTCACAATCTGTGAATATATTTGCTTTCCTTTCCCAAGACAATAACTTTTTCAGTGACATAAATGCATCTACTGCTTAAAAATCTGTCTAATATAATTCTCTTATTTTCACTTCAGATCTGCAATCAAAAAGCAGTCTATAGAAAGATTTCTTCTCAGCAACAACCGGAGGTAGTTGAACAGTGCAAAGATAAATGCTAAAGTAAAGCATTAATAGACAGAAATTTGTTTGGTAGAAATCATTTCGTACTTGGTTGATTTACATCAGGATGCAAGAAAACTATATTATTCTACTATGTGGTAGTGTTATATATGACATCATAAATGATTAAGCTCCCGCAAAAATCTTCTACTTAATTAAATTTAATAAAAGTGTGTGATGATTTTGGGGTTGTTAAAATTCAAAACAATTCCCTGGAGAAAAACTAAGGTGATACTAATAGATCAATCGGCAATCAAAAGTCACTTGTGTATAGTTCTTATATGTTTGGTCAACACAGCATTCAAGTTATTGTTAAGGGTGTTTTGTAAAAATGGTTTGTGGTATACCTTACAAGATCAAAATTGAAAAGGAAAGTTGTTGTTTTGCATATCTAATTCCGCTGTAGAAAGAAAAACAAGGCCAAAAATCATACAATTTTTGAGTGCTACTGCTACAAATAAAAAAAAAAGTTTTTGTACTTGTCAAAAATACATTTTTTCTGATTTCTACAACAAAAGATGCATGAGTGGTTATTGTGTTAATTGATACATGCAATGTCCTTCATACTTAGATGTGATCATGTACATATAATTAAAGACAGAGATAAAAACAATTTATCGCGTCTGATGTCACTGTCAATTACGATCCTTGATTGGTTTATACAGGTTAATCAGCGCGCAGAAAGGAAGACCGATCTATCTGGTGCTGATCGGAGAAAAGGAATAGCAGCAAATGGCTAAAAAGTTCGTACTTTTACGAGGCAAAAAGCAGCTTTTCTAGGCATTGTGGACATGGTGCCTTCACCAAAGAAAGTTTCCTACTATAAAGACCTAACTTTGGGGATGGTTTGCATGTCGAAAGGTGCAAAATCAACAATAAGGCGCCCGGTTATAAATCCGCGTTCAGCAAGTCATCATCACGACACTTGTAAACAAACCGTGCTCGAGTTTGATTGACAGGTGACGTCAGACGCGATAAATTGTCTTTATCTTTGTCTTTCATTATAGTCAAAACCAAATTGAGTTGCAGAATTAAAATGCGACATCATGATATAAAGACATAATGTATATGTCCAAATCTTCAATATTAATTTATGATTTGTTCCAAAAGCCAATCAGTTGAAATATTAATGTCTCCTCACTGATTTTCATCATCAGTAGAACGAAAGTGTTACACATCATCTTGGCTTTTTTTTTGCAACATATTCAATAAAAATTCCTGTTTCAAGGAATCACTCCTTTCCTGAAGACAAGGGACAGAATGCATATATACTCCACAAAAAATGAACAAAGTGTTCTTTTTAGTGTTGAGTTATGGTCAATTTATCCATGCAATACCAGTGTTACTACATAAAAACAAAACTATGATAAACAAATTGTATACAATTCAGTCATTAATCAAATAGCACAATATGTACAGTTCTTCCTTAATAGAAGTCAAAATAAGTGGAGAACCGGTGGAATTTCATCATCTATGAAGTCGTATTGACTACTTCCAAGTGCAAGTTCCATACAATGCTGCCATTTTTACTAGGGCATCAACACCCCATGTTTACTGTTAAAAGAGGATGATCATGCACACAATTAACCATGTGCGGACTGTGCCTGGGCTTTGTATATCTGCACTGAGATCTGAGAACATTTCCTAACTTGTTTTGTGCCAAAACTTTTTAGCACCAAGTACTGTCGTGTGTCATATATTACAGATACCACCCAATTCCAAACATGCATCTTCAGATGCCCACTTATTTCGACCCCTGGATTTCTACAAAAATCTATGTACAAATGAGTCAAGGCTATTTAGGATAAACTCAACATCACAAAACCTTTGCACTTGCTGACGTCCTTATTATAATTACGCTGACAGTCAATCAGGTACTCGCACGTTTACACACTTTAGCGCAACATCAGCAGAGTGCACAAGAGTTTTGAGGGGAGTCAAGGCATGCACTTGACTAATTCAGAATACACAAACAAACAAAAGTAATCAAAGTTGTGCATCCAGTCCAATGTGTCATACCATGCATTTCATTTGAGAATTTAAATACTGATCCAACAGATTTGGTGCTATTGTTACTTATTCTGTGGTTGGGTACAATTTTGGATGTATTAACATTAACGGCAGTGCTACATTCAAACAAGTTGCCCCCTCCCCTCAAAGGTTCATCTCTCAATTTATGGAAATGATACATTGGTATGGACAGAATTTTGCACTGTTATTTCAATTCCATGCTTATGTCAAGTGGCAATAAATTGTGAGTGCAAACATATTTTAGACCAATTTTGAAATTAGAAATCATTTTAGTAATATCCTACTATATCAAAAAATGAAATCAGGTCTCATCCCTGCCAACAAAGCCACATGTTTTGCTTAAGTTTTTCTATGCACCACATCAAGCAAAGCGTCTTCTATTATGGTTTCTCACAAGCAATACAGAAATGTTTATTAGTTGACAGAATGACTCTGGTTAACATTATGACCTCTATGACTCTGGGTCAAATATGACAATGAGTCATAAGTTGACTTATGCCTTTTGAGTCATGACTCAAAATAATTATTGGTCAGCTGAAATTGACTTGCCACTTTGAATGTAACCCAATGGTCACATTGTCGCATGGAATTAAAATCACTCATCAACACAACAATTCAGAAAACTTACCAACGCCTACACCAACGCCAACACCACCTGCTCCTGCTGCCGTCTTCTGTGTTTGCGACACACCGGAATAGCCGCTTTTGCTAAAGTCTTGTGTTTGTGTTAAATCATCATACCCTGTATGTGTGGATGCAGAGTATGAGAAGTGATTACTCACATTATTTACAACATGTACTCATTATTTGGATTTGACTAGTTACTATTTTTGTGATCCGATGAAGCTAAATAATTTTTAAATTTTTTGTTAAATATTCTTGTCTGACCCAGGTGACAACAACAACCTATCAGAATTATGGGTTTTGGTCTTCAATGTTCTCCTCGGTAGAACGAAAGTGTTAAACATCATCTTGGCTGTTGTTGCCTCCTCCCCCACCTACAAATAACAAACTTGATACTTCTTGCCCAATTATTTTTTTATGAGTAGTGATGGATTTGATGGGGTCCAAATTGCTACAAGCACCAAATACAATCCTTGTCAATGACACTTTTGATGTCAATGATGTCATTTTAAAATCAGCATTTGAGTTCTATTTGCCTTGGTGCCCTCTTAAAACATATGAAATAGCGTCATCCATAGCAGCAAAGGTACTTTATTGGACAGACTTTATTTAACAGATAATTATGGAATTCCGTGCAAGTTGGCCCTATCTGTAATAGCTGCCAGGTGTCATATGGGTACAGAATCTGTCAAATGTCTACAGGGCAGCTATTGCCTTCTTGCGCTACCTACTGACCTGTATAAGCACCGTGTGATCCATATGCATTCTGTTGGAATCCAGAATGTAGTGTTGTCACTGGCTGAGACCTGTTAGTTGGCTGCACCTGTCAGGGATAAAATGAAGCAGAGACTTGTTAATTGTCTGCACCTGTCAGGGATTGAATTAAGGTACAGTAAAATAAACTTATAGCTATTTAATTAGCACCCTCCTCTAATAAGTGCCTCAGTGAGCCAATCAGTTGAAATATTAATGTCTCCTCACTGATTTTCATCATCAGTAGAACGAAAGTGTTACACATCATCTTGGCTTGCTTGCATCATATCAATGTTACATTTGGAAAAAGCAGACTTTTCAATAAACTTCAATAGTGACGGGTATCATTTTGATACACTCTAATTTAACTACCCTGACTAAGATAGTATGATTTAAGAAATAAAGGGTAATGATGAATCCATTGGACCAAAATAATGTGTCTGGGGCAGTACAAACATAAATAATGGGTGACACATAGTCAAACCCATTATTTAAACATTTTTACTGCCTCAGACACATTATTTTGGTGCAAAGGAGAAGGCAGCAACTTTTATTTCTATTCTTTTACCACAAAATCAGGGAATAAAAGAGAAAATATCACTTTCCCCCCGAATATTAATAAAAAATAAGTTGTTTACATTAAGGTAAAGGGATATGTGTATCCTCTGTGCCAAGTGACAGCGCGCATCACAGAAATTTTGTACACATAATGCTTTGTGTAGAATGTGTTACGGTGCTATACCCATTATTGCAGAATAAAGGGCATGTGTTTTAAAACAAATCAGAGAGTGCAATTCTGAATAATGGGTTGTCGGCGTAACAGAATATCAAATCAAATACAACAGGGGTGTGAGAGGCCTCAGACCAAAAAAGAGGAAAATTACAAAAACGCTGAAAAAATGCATAAAATCAGGGTAAAAATGCCAAATATGGGCTGAAATAAAAGAAAACACATAAATTTTGGCAAAGAAAAAAAGAGGAAATCAGCTGAAAAGAGGAACTCTCACACCCCTGATACAAAATGATGCCCTTACCGTTGAGACAGATGGGAATACAGCTGCAGCAGCAGGGTTATATTGCAGTCCTGGTGCTGGTATAATACCTGCAGGACCAGCTGAATAGTATGGAAGAGCTCCGTATCCATAGCCTGGTGGGGCTGTAGGGTTAAATAATGCTGCCTGTTGCTGGGCTTGTGGTGTGTGATGACTGCCAGTTGCATGTTGGGCTGAAATCAAAATACACATGCTAAAAATTTACAAACATGCAAATAAAACCTGTTATCTGACCTTGCAAATTTGCAACCTGCTGTTGTTTTTCCCTGTATTTTTTTTTCAATACTGGTCCAAATTTGGCTCAAAAATTCCTCAAATCGACTATTTGTAATACAGAATTGCACATTCTACTTTTCACTGGACCAAAATCGTGACATATGGCTTCTGAGTTCACACTTTTTATGCCATGTATTTAGTGCTGCCAAACCTTTTCATTGCCAAGGCGCAGCGAATTGGCTCGCAAGGCTGCGGTGACTTACTATCAAGTAGTCCAATTTTTAAGACTCCAAAGAAGCACTCAATATACCGGATACATGGGAGGTTTTACCCAAATTTAGAATGCAAATCACAAAGTTGGGCAGAAAAGCACTTGAAAACCCAAATTTCTGGTACTTCATGGTAAGTTACCGACTGATCAATAATTGGTCAAAAACCAATTGTTATTTCAGTTTGAAGCTTCAGAGACCCAAAAACTTTTACAGGAGGAAAATATGTAAAATTACTGCAACAGCTCAACACTTGTAAACCAGCTGTGAAGGAGGATAAATATTGATGTTGCTCACTCCAAATTCAATTTCGGAAAACCAACACTTGACCATGGAATTTAATTGTCAGTTTGTCAGTATATTTAACGATAAAAAGTATGTAACTTCCACTCTACAGACTTTGAAACTTGTTTGATTCCACTGACTATTTGCAATCAAAATTAACACAACACCAATGAAAGAAATCATCACCAAAAAATTGAACCAAGGACTTGTTTTCACTTGACCATGAGTCGCATCATCAACCGGAAGTGACATGGCACGGACCGACAGAATAGCAGTAAGTGATTGCTAAATAGCCCAATTTCGCACCCAAGGCATCACTGCATGAATTGGTGAAATATTAATGAATTGTGTTGCCAAACCTTCATTGGCAGTGGTAACTACCGAAATCAATAAGCTTACCAGGTTGCTGCGTTGGTTGCTGCGCTGTTAACGATGATGCTGCTACCGGCGATGACGCATCTCCTCTTGTAAACTTGCTTGCTTCCGGTACCGAATAAGGTGTTGTTGAGAGCGACGATACATCCCTGCCTGCGTTGAGAGTGGTTGCCGGCTGTTGGAACTGTTGAAGATCGTATGGATAGCCCTATTGAATTAACCGTACAAGAGAGACATATTACTATTATCTAACCTCCCTCAGGGAATGAACCAATCAAGTGCTTTGTGTCACACAACAGAAACCACTACATCAAATAGTTCCTGCAAATTCCATGTTAGTATATTAGTATAAACCAGGACCGTAACCAGGATTTTTTTGGGGAGGGGGGAAATTTTGAAAAAGTGGACATGGGGTGACAGATTTTGAATGAGTGGACTTTTTTCAAAATTTGGCACAAAATACCTCCATTTTTTTGCTCACTACGCTCGAAAAGGGGATTTTTGGGATGGCCCTCCTAGTTACCGGCCCGAGTATAAATATCAATAAATGTAGGTACAGAAAACCTTTACTACGGTGCAAGCAAACATTCCTTTCAACTAAAAATTCCTATTACACTGTCTTTTTAAAAGGCTACAACATCAAATAGTGTCTGGAAATCATTTCAAATGCCATGTTAGTATAATTTCAAATTAGGTGCAAAGACTTCCAATTTTGGTGCATGCAAACATTCCTTTTAACTAAATTAGGTTTAAGTCAAATATTGACAGAAATCAGCTATCTACTCAAAATTCTTACTACATAAGTTAATATCCCTCTATTCCTCCACGGCAGCATCACTTCAAACCAAATATGCATGTTTTACTAAGATTTTGCAACTTAAAAAACAATCCCACTGCAACACACCAAATAATCCTATCGCTATTAGATATTTAAAGCATCTTGCTTCATTTCATTAAATACACTGTATTATATGTAATAAATGCTGTGGGGTGGGGCGTGTGTGACATTTTCAAGGGGGGCGTGGGGTGTGTGTAACATTTTCAAGGGGGGCATTTATCAGAAGTGAACTTTGGATGAAACAAAAAATGGTGTTTATGTAAGCTTAAATCAGCAAAAAGCAGGTCACTTCTATCACCAATGACTTCAGTCTGCCGCTGTGGGGGGGGGGGTGGGCGGGGGCATTTATTAGAGGGGAAGCGTTTATTACAGACAATATGGTATATTTGTATGGCCAGTTGCATCTCTGATTAGCCAGAGATAGTTACCATAGCTGTAGCAGCAGCTTGTGGCATCCTTGACAGCTGCATGTGGAAATCTTCAAAATTATAGAATGGTTGATGAGCCTGTAAACAAACAAACAGAAAACAAACATTAAACATGGCAACTTATAACGTTTTGACAAGTAATTGGCCAATCAGATTACTGCGTCGGTTGTTATGATTGTCAGATGATTAAATCAGTCAATCAGAACCCCACTTCTGTGTTTACGCTGTGCACTCTCAAAATGTAAACAAGTTTCATTCTTCTTTGGCAGAAACTGTAACACTTACCCTAATATAATTCCTAAGACCCCTAATCCTAATTATCCGGGCTAATTAAACGTAAAATGCCCTAAAACCTAACCCTTTTTAGATTAATGACCCTTGGAACTAAAGGGCTGTTCCCTCTTACATTGACATCAACTCAACATTCTTAAACAAATGGTCAATATACTAAGACAAATGCATTCAAAATAATCATCCAATACTGCCCCCCCTTTCCCTTAAATTGATAACTACTTTCATACTACTGTGGTAATTTTTTAGCGTACAATTATTTTAGCGATTTGGCGTGAGAGAGACAATTTATTGGGAATTTGTTATTTTTGTGATTGCTCAATCATGCCCTATATTTCATATCCACAATTATGTATTACATTACTATATATTATTATTATTACCGTACTGACGCGAGTATAGTCCCACCTTCGAGTGAAGTCCCACCCCCAAATTTTCGAAAAAGTTCAGAAATTAAAAAACAAAACAAAAAAAAAAAACAACCATTTTTTGGTGTTTTTTTTGTGTTTTTTTACAAGTTATTTATTTTTTCGCTTTGGAGTGTCCCAGGGTCTGGACCTAAATGCTAGGATCATTCATGGTTGACCTAAAAAAAAAAAAAAAAAAAAAAAAATTCCAAGATGTTTTGTATTTTTAATATGAAACTTGATATTTTGTATTCATGTCATACTCTCTTCATGATATTAAAATGCTTTCAAATTCATTGCCTTTTTATATCATTAATAGAGTATGACATGAATACAAAATATTAATTTTCATGTTAAAAATACAAAACATCTTGAAATTTTTTTTTTTTTAGGTCAACCATGAATGATCCTAACATTTAGGTCTAGGTCCAGGGACACTACAAAGCCGAAAAAATAAAAAACAAAAAATTTTTTTTTTTTTTTTTTTGAAATTGAGTATAGTCCCACCCCCAATTTTGAAAAATGTTCACCCAAAACGGGTGGGACTATACTCAGGCAATCAGTACGGTAATATAAAACCCTTGCAAAAATTACCACAGTATACAAATATTGACTGCTACAAGGAGCATGGTTATATTATAGACCTAATGTGATTCAAAACCATGTTATGACCAGAGGCAGATACTTGAAATATATTTGACAATTTCAGAAAAAGCGAAGTACCGGTAGTTTAAAAAACGTAAAATCGCGACAAATTGCATGCGCAAAATTTACCACTTATAACAGTAGTGCTCTGCCAGTAAATCAAAGTGCCAGCGTATTCTAGTTTTAAATCTGAAGTACAATACAGGTACTTACATATGCGGCAAGGGGCACACCTGCATGACCCATGATATACTGCTGCTGACTGGGAATAAAAGACATTCCTGGGGGTGCCGTGGGAACTTTGGCTGCAAAGACAAAATTACACAACACCACCAATTAGCATCAGATATGAAGAACGTAATACAACTTTGTAATAAAAAAGTGTAAAATTAGACAATAATAATTGCGCACCATCTATTTTGAGGTCATTGTGTGAAATCAGAGGGTTTTGTTTTGGGCAGAGGTATTTTTAGTTGAAATTTATTAAAAATTGCTATTTATGGGAGGCGCCATTTTCAAACACCGTCAGGTAAAGGTGACATCATGATGACCATGCGTCATACATTGAGTAGCTGTACAGTGTACATCCAATTTAACGACAAAGCATTCACCTGAATATGCACTGCCATGAATGGACAATTGACCCATGTGCAAGGCCACAGTGACATCACATGGGATGAACAAGATTATACGGAAAAAATTAATTTAATTGTCTACATATGGTGTGATGTCCTACTGTTATCATTGATAGGCTTGCCCTTTTAAACATCCCATTTAGGTAGGTGCTTGACCTGCGGTCATATTAAGAACCTGTAGATTATTTTAAAGCTTAATATGAAAGCTTGTTCTTCAATTTCAAGTAAAGCATGAGACACACTCACTGTTTGATGCCATTGTTCCCCTGATAGGCGTTGACGTTGTTGTTGTCGTCGTCAGAGCTGCATTGATTGCCGTAGAACTAAATCCAAGTGATGCAGACACTGGTTGTGAGCCTGTATATGATGTCGTCAGCGACGTGGACGCTGTTGATGGGTGGGATGATGCACTGCTCAGACCAGATGGGAGTGACGACTGATGAGCGTTGTGGTCTAATACATGCTGTGGGGAGACAAAGTGAGATAAGTTTGCAAAAACGTCTACTTACCTACACCACCTTTTACTTATTGGGTTGACGCAGCATTCATCACAGTCTAACCTCTTATTCGGTTAAGATGGCCCCAAGTATTGGCTGGAGAAGTTAATTGTGTGTCATTTCGAATTTGGTACGTCCAAGATTAGGTCTGCAACAGACTCTTGAGTATTTGACATAGAATATTTGATACATATCTACGTTATTCACTATTTCCAGTAATGTTTAAGTTAAAATCAATAATATGTTACATACAATATCTAGCAGAAATATATTACCGATTTTACGTCATCAAACATTCGTTAGAACTTAAACATTACTGGAAATAGTATGGGAATAGATTAAATAACATAGATATGTCACAATTTATGTCAAATATTCTATGTGGAATAAAAAGTCTGTAGGGTCACTTATTCAATTATAGGGTAATAACACTTAATGATGGTGATTGAGTGCTGAATGCAACATCAGTTTGTCCTTCTATATACTTCAGAGCATATAATTACGGTGTCAAAGCATAAAAACATGTTTTTCTACAAAGATTACACATCGGATAACAGCGAGATCCGAATTAAAGAGGTCCAGATAGTTTGGAAGTAACAACTGCTAACTCTTGGTAAATAGAAATACAACATTTTGAATGGATTTACTCTGCAAATGGGTTATTCTAGTGTAAATCTATATATCCCTTTTGGAAGACATGACCTTAATTGCCCACACAGGGGGTGTAGACTTCATATGGAGATATCCATTTAGGTAACCCCATTTGAAATTTACACTCCCTGTGTGGAAGAATAATTAAGATCATGTCTTCCATAGGTGGTGTATGGATTTTAATTGGATTAGCCCATTAATGTTGGTGTTTGTGACATGCTTTGACAGTGGAAGCTTCAATTTCACAATGTTTACAATGCGCAATGTAAAATTGCCTTCATAATCCTTTAGCACTTGGAAGAGTTTGTATGTAAAAGGCGATATACGCCATTTCAAACTTTTTGCATTAAGGCAGTCAAAATGTGCCATATAATGCAGCACCCTACTTACAAAAATCCAATGTATGTTTTTGAAAATATGATCAAAAACATATATTATGCACTTTATATCTGACGAGTTAAATTTGCCTATATCTCAAATCGAGCAAATGGATTTATCGGTTTTTGCTCTTCACTGGGTACAAAGACATTGTATTTGTATCATGCAAGGTAACATTGTGAAAACTGGCGATTTCAAAGTCAAATGAGAAGTCGACTATTTCCATACTTGGGACGTTTCTACACAATCTGTGAAACTAATAGCATTATTTCTGACTTCTTTGGAGCAATTTTCCAAGATAATCAGTTGTAAAATGAAAGCTAACAAACACAAAAAGTACACCTTCTGGTCGTAGCTAGCCATCCGCTATACAATTGCAATAAACACAAAAAGAAAGTCCTCTGAGGGGTTAATAATAGTTGCTACAAATGGCTGAATACTATTAGTAATTAGGTTCAGCGTCGGTATAGTACGGGAAATTATCACACTTGAAGTGTCATTTCTTTTGGCTGAACCCAGTAATCCAGTATGACACCGAACACACAATAATTTCCCGTACCAAACCGATGCTGAACCTAATAACAAATTTATCATACCATTAAGTCATTCTAGACATTGAAATAAGTTTTTAAACATTTTAATTTTTGCCAAAACGGGAAAACATTACTAAAATTTAATGACTGTTCCATGTATTACGTCTCACATGCATTTTACATGTGCGGTATATGCGAATCGCCATGCATGTATCTCGCCATATACGTGTATCGTGCTTTCTCAATTGACAATATGTTCTCACCGACTAGATATAAAGCATAAATACGCACTCACAGCCTAGATACGAAAATATATCATGTTAGCCGTGTTCTTTGATGTTTCGCTAAGTGGTATGATAAAACATACAATTGGTAGAAACATGTGTAGAATTTACAAGCTACAGATTGATACCACACAATTGTCAAAAGAAATCCAAATCTTCAGATTTTATGAAAATGGGTGTGATTGCAACATCTGTGAAAAGTATACCCTTTAGTGGGTGTCAACCTTGCACAATGCTCTACAATTTGAAGTGACCAGTCTTTACAGATCGACGAATCCAATTGACTGCTGCTCACTCCAGGCGAGTGTAACATCCGAGGAGTAGCAATTTTACACCTTGTAATGTTTGAATTTGTAACTTTGCCAATCGCATCCATTTTGTAAAGTCAAGATTTCAAATTTGTTTGCCTCAAGTGAGGTATTAATCTGTAATCACGAAATTCCTCATATGTTTTTACATTGTTCTGTATTTAATCAATTGTATCAAATGTTATGACCCCTCAAAGTGATGACTTTCTATTTGTACCATGTTTAATAACGCTGCGCATGAATACAAACCCACACAAGGAAAATAAACAGAAGAATGTTGAGGTAACATTCTTCAACATGATCTTCAATACTATGTATTTGAATAGAGTAACACTAATGGTAGCTTCTTATCCATCTATTGCCTGTAATAATCCTAGTAAATTGATGACAAACTGGATGACTGGTTGAAACTACATCACTGCTGCAAGTCAACATTCCATAAATCAACAATCTTTGATCATTATGTCGACTTTACAAAATTTCAGAGCATTCCACCGATTATATACATATTATCAAACCAGGCACACATTTAATTACCTGGTTGACGCCTGGATGTATCCTATTGTCCAATCCTCCTAATTTGCCTTGGGTCAAAGGTGAAGTCTGTACACTAGTATGTGTGGAATGCGAATTACTACTCGGTGTAGCGCCACCAAGTCCTGCAGAGTTCAAGCTCCCCGAACGGCTATTAGGCGGATGACCGCTATTTTGAAGTTGCACACTACCACCGGCAAGCTGTGAGCTACTGGGCAGTTGGCCTCCTGCCGAGTGCTGTGTCGCGCCCGAAAGCTGCGAGCTGTTCGTAAGTTGTGACCCGCTTGATAATTGAGAGCCACCTTGTAACTGACCACTGGTCAATTGTCCCGAATTGGACAGTTGTCCACCTGATGATAGAACACTTTGGCCGCCCGATGATAGAGCGTTTATTGAGCTTTGGCTACTACTGGACAGTCCGGTTGAGGAATGCGTGCTGGGAACGCCGAGATTTGAATGTACTGATGCGTACACACTGGACGGGTGACTAACTGTGGGGTTGCTGGTACCGTAAACGCCGCTACTGGCTCCTGCATGCACCGTGGATGGGATAGATGCACTAGTTGGCCCATGATATGAGTTTGGTGTCTGCAAAGAATGAAAAAGGAAAAAAAAATGCTTGCTGTTTAAGATCAAACCAGATATGAAAAGTTACACTTAGTTTCGAGTTCCATGAAAAAAAACACTAATAAATACTAACGTTGATGGAAGATATAAATTATCTAAGTGAAAATTGCAGAAAAAGGACATTTCCCATATTTTGCAGGCAAATAACATGAAATGTTCATATGGAAACATGCTTTCCAATTGAATAACTTGTCTGAAAAATTACTTTTTCTTTTGAAATTTCGGACAAAATGAGCTTGTCAAGTCGATTCTTGATTTGATATCTGCTAAGTTGCCCTATGACAAGAACAAATCCTGCAGTTGTTTAGAAACAGTACTTGATTCCTGTCAGAGCAATATTATCTGAAATTGATTTTTTTCGCGCACGCTTCACATGCAAATGTCCCGGGGCAAATGTCATAGTAAAATCGATCTTATAGTAGGTCTCCAATTTGTAAACCAAAACTTGGCCCCTTGAGTACACATGCCTTCCTCACAGTGAGTTTGGGGCCTCCACATTTTGGCCTGGCCCAGGGCCCCCAAAAGGTACATCCGCCCTGAATGTGCTATTCAATTTGAAATCTATACACTCCTGTGGAAGACATGATCTTAATATTTCACAAAGGGAGCATCTATTTCAAATTGAGTTACCTGCATGACTTTCAAGTTTGCACACCGTGTTATGAAAGATTAAGGTCATGTCTTCCATAGGGAGTGTATAGATTTCAACTGGAACAGCGCAATGTGACCCATTTATTAATTTCTAGAGTCACAACAAAGACCTTGTTATACCCAATTCTAAGACAAGAAAGTCCTACCTGTCTTGATGACCCTAGAGATTGCGACGGATGACCAGCTCCATGAGACGATAATCCCATCTGTGAATGAAGACCGCTGTTAGATGACATTCCGCTAGATGATAACGATGATGCAAGACTGGATGGATGAGACGTCAAAGCTGACATAGGCGTCGTATGACTGGATGAATGTGACATTGGTGCGCTGGATAACTGCTTCTCTGGTTTTGCTGGGGAAGAAAGTCAACAAAGGATATTGGTCATGCTAATCTATTTATATCGACAAAATGTTTAAAAAATAACTCAGTAAATGTTGGCATTTATAGAGTGCCTTTCACTAGTATCAATTTTTTTTCCAAAGCGCTTTTCATTTATTTCACCGTCGTCAGAATAGGTCAAATGCTATACAATACCCACAGCATGCTCATACCTTTGGGCAGCGCTAAATGGACAATATTCATAACAGCCCTCCATTTTACCCCTAGGTAGAGAGAAGCCAGTATGGTAAAAGTGCTTTGCCCAAGAGCATAACATGATGGCACCACCGAGACTTGCCGTACCACTTTTTTCATCTTTAATTGATGAAGTACACTGGCAAATAATTTGAGCCGTGTGCGAGATACGACAGATATGAAAGAGTGGCAAGAGACGGGAGACAGACAGGATGACAAAGAGAATGGGGGAGCAGGTGATAGACTGACAGACAGGTAGGAGAGAAAGAGAGGGAGGGAGATGCAAATTTTTGAACAACATTTGATTCACCACAGTTGAGCTACTCCTGAAGTACACTTCGAGGGTTCAGAAGCAGAAAGCAGTAACTCACTATGACCAGCTCTCACAAAATGAGCAAGTTGGCTCCTTGCTTTGGCCCTCAAACAGTGCTGTACGGTGCGACTATTTTAGGCGCATTGGCGACTAGATATTTTCTGATGCGACTAAATATTCAATCCCTGGCGCCAATGGCGCCCAACTGTTGAAGCTTTTAATCGCCAGCAAATGCAAAACATGTATGTAACGTAGCATTCAAGAGTACGAATGTATGCTATGAATATCCATTTATCATGATGTCTTGATGGGGACTTCCTGGAAAACATATAGGCCTACACTGTACATGCTGAGTATGAAGTATGTAGCGTTCAATGGAAATATGTAGATTGAGTACAGCAGCTATGAACATTCAACACACGTGGCTGTTCAGTTGGCGCCTCAGATTTTTTACCTGGGAGCAAAATATGGGCGCCCAAATTTATAAAGTTAGGAGCCATTGGCGCCTCAATCAGTTTTTGCACCGTACAGCACTGCCCTCAAACATCAATATTTCCTCCACAATGTCTTTTGATTTCTATTGAATTTTGTCAGGATTAATGGACTGTATCTTCTATAGTGCCCTGGTGACTTTGCTCATTTTGTGGGAGAAGGTGATTGTGAGATGAGGCTTTGTGGTTCTCAACCCTCAACTTGACCTTTCCAGAACAATAGAAAAGTGAGTTTGTTAGTACTTACTGTCCATAGGAGTAGGCTTTTGTGTCTGCTGCATATATGTACTTCCTTTCAAATCTTGTGTTGGCAATGGAATGGGATCTGGTGTCATCTGAAATAATCAACAACAAAACATTGTGCTATCGTATATGTGACACCCACATAAACATACATATGTAAGGTTTTCTTTTGGGAGCCCACCGCTGGAGAATGCAGCAAAGTTAGACCAAAGCTTGTGAACATTTTGCCAGGATTGTATACATTTCCTCTGCTAGGACAGAGGTTTTAAAATATCAAGATTTCACACCTCATGATTTGTACAATCTCAAGACTTATACAATCTGATGCAAGACGATGTACAAAGTCATGTATGATAAAATAAAATGTAGTCAAACTATATAAGCCTACCCTATTATTATTGATGAAGTGCAATATATTCCTTTCACATTTTTGTTCTATTTAAATGAGTCTATTTGACAAAATGGACGAAAGGCAGACACCCTCCACAAAAACATTACAATACATTGGTCTCACAAAAATACATGTTTGTACAGCTGCCTGTATCAGTAAGTTTCTCAAACTCTAAGTAATGGTTTTGTGAAGGGTGTCTGCCTTTGGTCTATTCACTAAAAAAACTCATTTAGAGGCAAATATGCTTGTAGAAAAATTTCTACGGTATTTAGTTTACTTTTTGGTGCAGCATTTCTAGAAAGTTGACAAAATTCCTAGAATTGATGAATTTTAGATATTTTTTAGAAAACTGAAACTCACCTGTCTATTCTGTGCATTTTGAGCATACACTGAGCGTGACGTCTGATCTAATGCCGATGATATCGTTGGAGTGCTAGTACTGTTGCCCATCAATGTGCTATTCATACTTTGCGTTGGGTATGATGGCTCGCTCACCTTAGTTGTGTACGACAGATGTGAACCCGATGATGGTGGCGGTTCACTCACACTGAAAAATATGATAGACAATGGGATGTTACAGTGTTGAATTCTTAATTTTTCATTTTATTATGAAAGGAGGATTAACTGAGAATGTGAATTACACTGTATTGTATTATTATTAAAGCCATCAAATACAATTTCAGTCAAACTTAAGTTTTGCCAGGAAGGTTTCCTGGTCATATGAAATACTATTAGTAACAACTTGTCAAATACCTTTGCGTGGAGGCGCGCACTGTCTAATATGACTATCCAATATTGTGTGATATTTACACCTGAAAACCAATCAAATTATGTGGATTCTTTACAAGCCACACCCGCTGAATAAGAATTTGGCTTAAAATGACCAGAAAACTTTCCTGACAGTTGTAACTAATAAAATTTAATATTTGGCAAAGAATAACCAAATTAAAATTTGACCAAAATCGTAATTAAGCCTTTAATAACTAACATATCCATATAAAATCACACATTCAACCTTTTTTGTGTGTCATTTAGAAATTGTTATATTAGGAACCACATCTTCTATGCTCACTACCAGATCTGTACACTGTAGAGTCCAAGGTCAGTATCACTTAAGTGCTAAAGTCCTAGATGTGATTTACAAATCCTGCTTCAGTACAAATCTCACAATTCAAATAATACCCAAGCTGCTTCCTAATTTATACGATACCATAAATATTTATGCATGGCACTCACCTATAAGCATCCGATGACAGTGACACACTGACAGCCAATGATGTACTGGGCACGTTGGCGGATGATATTGTCCCTACTTCAAAGTCTGGTAATGATGGCTCCATGTTAATATCCATAGCACCAAACTGGACATCTAATACTCCTAATCCCCTCGCTGGAACCGGACCGGGCATCTCTACTGCTGAAGCTGGAATCTGTTGTATAATGGGAGGAGAAATGAACATTGTACGAAATCTTCAGCAACTTTATGATTTATTACAAAAAGTCAGTTATAAAGTAGCACCAAACCGTCCACAGGATGCGATAGACAACAGTTGCAACGTAGAGCACCCTTGTCTAGGCGGCACCCTTGTCTAGGCCTGCGTACGTAGCGTGTGCCGATACAAAACGGAACATTTGACTACATTTGTAGATATTAGATGGAAGACTAATAAACACTAGATCATTATGACCTCAAACACTTACGCGTACCTTTGTTGACGGCGGTGGTAGTTTCTTTTTGGATGATTTTGATCCCGCAGATGAGGGAACTCTTTGCTGTACTGGCTGCTGATTGGTTGTCAGTTGAGATACGGGGACTGTCGCTGACGGAGGCTCAGGGGGCACTCCACCAAGCTGAAAAATTGGGCAAAAAAGTCAACATTGATTAAAATGTAGAACCCTGCAGGTTTGCTTGAAAACTTAGTATCCTAAATACCATATTCCCTATGACCCCCCCAATAAATGACCCCACATATTTTTTTTTTTTAAAGTAAAAGTGACTGAAATGCAGATATTGCCATGTCATAGCATGCAGGCAAGCTTAAAACTGCCATTTGTTGGGTGTCACCAAACTGGTAGACCTGAAAGTAATTTACAATAAAATTAAAACCTAAACAAGAAGTGAGAAAGAAAACCCTAAACCAAACTTACTTGTTGCACTTGTCCCAATGGCTTGCTAGGCTCTGACACAGGTGGTGGTGGTTTCAGATCTACATATGCACTGAACACACTGCTGCTAGCTGGTCTCTGACCCAGTCCATCTCCGATACTATTTGAGGTACCTCCTACTCTGTTGGAACCCATTCCAGCTGAGCTCCCGATTGCGCTACCCAGTCCGGTTGAACCGCCCATGTTACCAATTCCAGATGATGTACCGATCGTGCCGGCACTACCGATACCCGCACTCCCTATCCCTGAGGTACCTATACTGGTCACACCTATCCCACCAAGACCACCAGATCCACCGAGGCCCCCTGATCCACCGAGGCCCAAGGGCTGATTGTTGACAGATGGTGCTGAGGATGGTTTGGCAAACAACTCTGCAAGGCTGATTCTGTCAAAGAACAATGAAGAAGAAACAAAGATGTTTACTTTGTGCCCGCATCGGGATAAAATGTCTATATATTATGAAGGATGGCGAGGTGTTTAGGTATATGCCACTGGTATAGGCAACACAGTCCAACCTCTTTTACTTTTGCATAGACCTCTTATCCAGCTGTGTGGTCTTTACAGAAAAACGTTCAAGTGGGTTTAATCACAAAAGGTAGCTACTAATGAAAGTACACAGTGGGAATTTTCCATTCAATGATGCTAATTAACATGATTTATCCAGTAAAAATCGTGCAACTAAAAGTAAATACCTACCCACGAGAAATCTCAGGCATGGACGATGATGGCATCCCAGACGAGGGCATTCCAGACGATGGCATTCCAGATGATGGCATCCCACTTGACGGCATCCCAGATGATGGCATCCCAGACGAGGGCATCCCAGATGGCGGCATTCCAGATGATGGCATACCAGATGATGGCATCCCAGATGATGGCATTCCAGACGAGGGCATCCCAGGCGAGGGCGCCAATCCTGCCGCACCAGCCGACAGGGATGCGCCTGCACTCATGGATACCGGGCATTACCTGTGAGAGATGGCGGAGGCATGGCATTGGATTGGGACTCTATACTATCCAGCGTAATCGGTGTTGTCGAAGGCGGCGTTGATGACGCCATAAATACCTTGCTTTCTGTTAACTGCAAGAGATCAAATATAAAGACATCTGTTATACAAACTTGTGTATCCTGACATTTCATATTTTAAGTCAGGAAACATAGTATTAGTAATTTATCATAATATTCAAAGAGGCCATACAAATCTGTGTTCATTATTACCCTTTCTGAAATGCTGCTCGGTATCACACACAAAAACCTTTTAAAATTTCAAGAAGCCCTTGTACAAGTTGCACTACTATTGGTTTTAATTTTTATATATAGTTCTTTTGAATGGGGAAATAATTTAATAGAGGTCACTTACAGCGGTCATCCAATTCGGCTGCCCTACACCCCCTGCGGCACCTGGCCCTGATGTCGCTAGATCAGTACGCCCCCCGCCGTTCAATGCCGCATCCTACCGGTGATAAAATTGTCAAAAAAAAATCAGTGTTTATTTATGTGATGTGTGGGGTGGGAGAGGATGATTAGGTATATACAGATGGAATTAGGAAGGAGGGATGCTATTGGATGAATTACTTCAGCATTGGTTTATACTGCTCAAAATTCTGCTAAATATTCTCATTACTTTCTAAAGTCTTGACTTTATCCATTTAAGTCAAATTGATGATATTGACAAGATTTCTTTATTTTGAATGCTGCACAAAAAGTTCAACTGGTTTTCAAATGGTTCACTTGTACACTGGACTATGAGCATTGCAACGCAGAAAGCCAAAGATATTGGACATTTTGGACTTACATATACTGCACATGATCAGATGTTTTTCAGTAACAGTATCTCATGTCTGAAATGTTCAATGCCCTTGGCTTTACTTGTACACATTACAAATGCCAGGCCATGCTGTTTGAGGCGAGCAATCGCTCTCGCTCACCATCGCTCGCGCAAACTCAATTTCTGGCGAGCGATTTCCAACTCACCATAGACACTAAATATTGGTCACTGTGAATCTCCCAAAATTATCCAAATTTGCATTCAAGTTTCAGCACTTTTGATCGTAATAAATTAACCTTTATCCCTGGAAATGAAAGCGAGGGTGTGCAGTGCGTAAATGTTTCATATTGATAAGAATGATCTTTCAGACCTACATGAAGAGAGTGATTCGACCACTCGCCTAGCATCTTGCTAGCGAGTGATTCACCACTCACCTTACAATTCTAGACGGCAAGGCCTGAATAGGAGATGAAAAGTCATGTGCTAAAAAAAACCAAAACGCCCAACTGACCGACCATACTTGAAAGGTCCTCAAGTCTGTAGAACAGGGTGGTGGTGTTTTTCATCACTTCATAGGCAAGTGTGTGTGTGACTGATTTGAAAATGCACTTTATGTGCTCTAAGCAGTCAAAATTTGATCTGCTTTTATGATCCCTCTAGGGGTGTGATTTTCGGTAATTTTGTGCCCGGCGCATTTGGTGGTAATCGGGTACTGAAATTGCAAAAAAAAAAAATAAATAAAAAATTTCATACTCTATTAATGATATCAAAATGCATTCAAATTCAATGCATTTTTTTTTTTTTTTTTTTTTTTAAATTCGGATACCCGGGCAGTTAATTTCCTGCCCGGGTAATAGGATTATCGGGCGGGACTCGAATTCCCGGGACTCACTCACACCCTTAGATCCCTCGTTCCTTCCATCTGTTAAAGTAAACACTTGTTTATTTTATATAGTCCATGAGCAGAGGAATAGGACTTATCACATGCTAGTGTCTGTACCTGATGGCTTGTGGTTCCTGCATCACCTCAACAAACATGTTTTACAACAAGCTTGAAATCAACATCTCTGATTTGCCAATTTTACCATCCTATATATTTTACAATAGTTGATTTGGGGTGAATTGGACGTACAGAAGTGAAATTATACTCATAAATCACTGTTGCATACCAGCCGTATCAGAGCTGTAACTAATACTCATAGCATTTCAATGCCAATTCGCATAAAAAAAAAAAAAAAAAGGTGTTAAACATTGACCAGTAAGACATTTCGTCGTATGTATCATTGGCCCCTTAACATGTTTAAAGCAAAACCTCTATGTAACCTGTTGGCAGTTTTGTTTTAAACATGTTCAGGGGCCACATGCACATGGAGGTTTTTCCTGCCCAACGACAATTTGTTTCTCCAGAGCATGACTGTAGATGGTTTGTTTAGGTGATGAAGAAGCTCACAAACCTTTTTGGAATAAACACAACAAAGTTGAATTCAGAGACCTTGCTTTTTATCAAATGTATCCAAGCATGCAGGATATTAATTGAAATTAATTAGGTGTGAAGATTTAAACAGACAGAAAGTATCTATAAACCTCCCAACTAAGCTATAAGAATAAAATATTAAAATATATATACAAAGAACTAAAATTCTGTATAAATCCACAATAAAATGAAACAAATGAGGACAAAAGAGTGAAAAACGAAAGGGTCAATAAATAAGGGTTCGGGTAGACCGCTGATGATACCGCTGTAAGTGTAATGATTAAAACAAAAACTGATAATGGTATTTTACACATAATGATAAATTAAGCAAACTTAGGAAATTGCATGATACATACAAGGAAAAAATGCTTCAAAAAGGTTTAACCTCTTCCCAGAACATATCTGGCCAATTCCTGTCCAGATGTATGTCAGATTGTGAAATGCAGGGAATTCCTGTACAGGCCTCAAATTTAATTTGTTGGGGCAACCATTTTCAATGCCAATGGGCTTAGACAAAAATAGGTACTGAGGCCAGAAGTGATGAAGAATGCTTTGATCAGTTGACAAAGATCTGGGGCACCAAGGCAAAAACTGAAGAGCAGGCAATGGCCTCCCTGAAATTTGAGCCCTGTTCCTGTAACTTACTTGCAGGTGCATCTAGCCCAATTACCAGATGCACACCCAAACTTTTTGGATGTGAAATCACACTGTCATACCATAAGTGGCTTGAGATCAGTCAGAGTGATATGGGCTTTTACAGTTGAAATCCCTATGGACAACATAACCGTCACCTCCCAGACATGGGAGTGTGAATTTCAGATGGGGTTACCTGAATGGGCGACTCCATTTGAAATATACACCCCCTGTATGGGAGATTAAGGTCATGTTGTTCATTGAGGGTGTATGAATTTCAACTGGAATAGCCCCATGTTGACAATATTTTTTAGGAATAATATTTACTCCATTCACTCCCAAGTATCATTAATTTAACCCAAATACCCATTTTGAGAACAGGTGATTTGACCAATTCCATTGGCTTCAATCTGCATTAAACATGATTTTCTTGTACTCCTTAGTTGTACGAGGAAGGGGAAATATTTATCAAATCATAACTTACATCACCACTCCAGTCTTCAGCTCCCCAGTCCTCTGTATTAACCATTGAATTATCCCATGCTGACAAATAGACAAGACAAATAATTAGCATAATAAACACTAGGGGGTGATCATTGATTTGGCAGGTAATTTTGAAGCAAAATTGATGAAAGGCTGTAGAGCAGGTCACCCCATTTTACATTCTTTAAGATCAAATGTTGAGCATACATTTTGAAAACCTGTCAAGCACGTTGATATTGACAGCTCTGAAAACAAAAAACATTCATTTCTCAGGAAATTTCCCTGCCATAATCACTAAAATTTGAAATACTTGTTTCAAAATCAATTCATCAATCACCCTATAGGCTTCTTAATCAATCGGTATGACGTGTGATGATTATGTTGAAATCAAAATGGACTTTAAACATCCCTTTATGCAGAAATCATTAAGTTTCTACAACTGGAGAAGATGTGATGCCACTTTATTACTGACATTTAATATCTACATCCATTTCAAATGTTCAGGGAAGAAAGCTTCTTAAATTTTGAATTCCCTATTTATTGAGAGAGCTTCAATTTGAAACCGGTAACTTACTGTTATTTTCTGTCTCTGCTGGTGGATTGGTCCATACATTATCACCTGGTTTAAACGCATCATCCTCAAAGTTACTCCTACAAAGACACAAAATAGACATATCATTTATATTTTCATATAATATGTGTTACAAAATGTCCCTTTTCATATAATACAAGAGGCATAATCTGCATTTAAACACATTCCTGGGATGCTTTTCAATGTGATCTCCTTTTGTGTGTATACACTGTACACTCAATACATGGTAATTTTCCCAGATGCGGATTGGAACGCCGCTTGATGTGCATCACAGGAGATCGTGATCGAGACATTTTTATGATTATCCCGCTCTTGTGTGCAATCACCTAATATTACATGAACTTCCCATTTTAAGAAGGCCAAAATATGCTCCATTCAAATTGGATGCACCACACCAGATATTTTATGTTCCAGACAGTGAAATATAAAAGAATCTAAACCCATCTTTGAAATATAAAAGTTTAACATCTCGAATAACTGCATCTCACAATTAATTTAAGCAACAATCATTTTGTCTTGCTTGTGTCAGTATATCTTGAGTAGCACACAGTTGCCTTTTTAAATACCTCAGGTCTACATTAAGACTTCTAGTGATTGCCTAAAGTAGATTTCATAATTGTTTAAACTTATCATGCTTCAAGCATATTATGAGAGTGAACGCAGAAGTGAAAAATAATCACGCTGATCAGCAATCATGGCAACAAGGTGATTAACCCACCCGTCATCAAGCGTGTAAAAGGAGAAGGTTAGCAACTATTTTAAACTGTTGCAATTTGGTAGTTCGCAGAATCTTGCGAAAGAAAGTGAGCTTGGCAAAAATTGCATTGATCATTTCATAGAGAGTGTGTAGAAGAATTCATATATACTTTTTATAAGTCCTGTGGTTCTTGAGTTATATTGTAAAGAGGGCTGAAACATTCAACAATACTTTTGTAAAACGTACATAACTCACTAACAACAATAAATCAAGCATGTTTATTACGTATATGATTTGTAGAATGAACTTTTGCAAAACATCAAAGTGTTATTTTTCAACAAGTAGACCGCCTAACGATCGTACGCTATTTTGTGCGGTTTGTATTGCAAGGAGATCACTGGCTTGTGCAACGTTATTTTGTGTGGTTTGCATAATTCATTGACCTACAATTTACTCATAGACTAATTTGCAGTCATTTATAATTTTCTCCAGCCAGGGTCAACAGGATTTTTACGTTTTTTGTTGTTTTTTAAAGGAATTTTTATTCTATAATGATAACGACACAATTATAAATAATGTAATTTAACATTGCATGTAGGGCCTATAATGTTGTGTGAGAGCATGGTTTTTGGCATTCAGGGAGATCAAAATGTACAGAATATGGGGTCATTGGTTGAGAGAGTAGATCCGTTTGGATCTAAATTATGGGGGGGCATTGGGTGAGAATGACTTTTTAATGGGGTCTTTGTGTGAGAGCCTAAAGAAGCCTTGAAAATTTAATTTCTAGTTCTAATTGACTTAAAATGGCTTTGTTATTTCATAGTCTTTGGGTGATAGATCTAAAAGAAAAATATGGGGTCTTTGGTTTACACAGCATGTACTGGTAATGGGGTCTTTTGGTGACAGCGATGGTGAAAAAGGGGGTCTTAACAGCCCTACACATATGCGTCACCTCCACAGTGGGAGTGCCCTCCCCCCTCGGATTTCAGCATCTCACATCAAAGCTCCCATTGGGGGCCCCATTCCATTTTTAAAGGAATTTTTATTCTATAATGATAACGACACAAAGGATACTAAATTGATTGAAAAAATGATACCCCTTGCCCCCCCCCCCAAATTTGACATTGCACGTATAACATTCTATGTTCATCAACTGTGACCATTTAATCTAATGATATTAGTTTTATGAGTGTAGATTAGTGGCTAGACATGGGATTGATGGCATCATATCCCACAATGCAAATTGATTAAAGTGACTTTCTGGTGCAGGTGGTGATTACATTTGGCAAAATATCATTAAAACTCCTACTGCACGATGGGTATTGGGTAGGTGTATTATATATTACAATTTCCCCAACAAATTTGCCTGGCCTAATTGAGTGTATTTTGCTCTCAATTTATTTACTCAGAGTATATTAGTCAAAGACATAACAATAGGTGCTAATAACCTGTACACACAGAGTGTGTACTCAATTGAAAAATCAGGAACAATATACCGTGTTTCTAAATCAATGGTATAGTTTTACAGTTTCTCTCTACTATAAGAAACTTTAACCATTAAAACCAATTAACAAACATAACATCAAAAGTAAAACATAATCCGATATAATTTTTCTGTTAAACAAACTTTAACAAAAACGTCACACAATGATACCAACTCTATTACATTTATTCCTGTTTATAAATAATAGCGACTACAAACCAAATTTGAGAATTTGGATAGGCCTATAATTTTTCACAATGAAGGAAGGACAGACGGACGGATCTTCAGACGGAAGCGTTCTTATAATCTCCATTCCATGGCGTACGATAATAATATATTGATTCAAATAATGAAAATCAATTTTTTTGGCTGTTTCGGCCAACAATACATCGCGTACCCGTAAGTGAGGACACCTCTTCTATGCCATCAATAATCACCATCGCTAACATTTTGGTGTGAATCCACAAAATGTCTGTGTTGCGCAGTTAATTTTTGTCACATTTCAAGTTGTACAAACCAACAAATTTGTTAGAATCAAATGCAAGTGTTTTTGCCAAATCATTGCCCTATGTGACGGAATATTAGTACATTACTTGCCAGCTGATTAACATGTACATGAAGTAAATACGAGCTATGTTGTTCCTCCAATGTGAATCCTTAATTGACAGTGGTAGGGTCTTTGTAATAATAAAAATAAATAAATTTTGGATTGATAAAGTGCCTTTCTCCAGATCTTAGAGGACTCAAAGCGCTGTACTTTCGCTGCAATGGTGAATCATCACAATCAGATCGCATCAACTAGGTTGCTGCCTGAACGGCGCACACCTATCCGCATTTAGATTGTAACATCCACCAATTATCTGTGCAGCTCCCCAAATTCCTTTGGGTGAAGGAAGTTTTTGATAACCAAACAACTAATCACCGATTTTTGCGATACAGGAGGAAACCGGAGATCCCGGAGAAAACCTAGAGCGAGCATGGAATCGGGATAAACCAAGTGCACATGAGTCCTTGGGCGCGCCGGGCTTGAACCCGGGACCTCAGTGGTGCAAAGCGAGGGAACACACGCTGCGCTTAACTCGCCCTACCATATACTCACCCAAATTTAGAATTAGTGAAGGACCTTGGTCCCCTTCCTCGCCTTGATGGGCCATTCATGTGATCTGTAAAAACAACCAATAGAAAGACCACATGTTATCTTCTAGAAATATGCTACACTTTTGTTAAGGATTTGTGTTTGTTAGTCCATATCACAAAGTTTTCAAAACATAGCAAAAGATTTTACAAAAAACATAACAAATAATCCACAGCGGGCCCCTATTATTTATGTTAGTATCAATTACTGAAAAGTGAAAAATCATACACATTTCAGAAACTTTATGCAATTTCATGGCCATGATACAGGCATGAGAATGATCATCATGAGAAAACCTGAAGTGTTTGAAAAAAGCCTGAAAAAGTGTGTGAAATTGGGCTAAAAGGGCCAAAAAACGGGCTGAAATTTAAAGAAAGTGCAGAAATTTGGACAACAAAAAAGCCTGGATTCAGGTTTATACCTGAAAATTCTCATGCCTGATGATATAATAGATCATAAAAACACAGCTCAGACCCAAGATTATGGGCTGTTTAAAAACAAATACAATTTAATGAAAAAAAAATCAATTTATGCAAATGAGCTACCAAATTAGCTTATCTTGAGACAAAACCTAGTAGAATTTAAGACCGCCAATTGTCGCCCCTCCACCAAGTCACATCCCTCCGGGACATCACTACATGTATATGCTTTAACAGTTCTGAGAAATTGCACTCAGGGACATTTATACAAATTAGCTACCATATTAGTATATTTTGCGACGAAAACCTAATGAATGACCGCTAATTGCCACCCCGTCCACCAAATCACATCACCATACGCCTTGCCAGTTGAAATTGCACTTGCAAACTTGGACGGAATGATAGACAGACGGACAACCAGGAAACATAATACATCAGATGAAGGCATAAAAACGATCTGATCAATTCAAAATCATTTGTAAAATCTTCCAATTCACTTTTTTTCCACTGCGGATCCACCATCTCATGTGATACCATTATTTTTGGCGCAGAACCACACATTGTTCTTGAAATAATGGTATAGCCCATGTCATTGTTAGGAGATGACAGATGCATGGCAGAAGCAACCCATTAGTCCAAAAAGGGTTCAAGTTGTGGTTTAGGACATAGGTTAGCATTAGGGTTAGTATTAGGTATGGAGTTAGATTACGGTAAAGCCTAAGTTCTCCGTTTTAAGGAAAAAGAAGAAACTTCATGGAATTCAAAGTAGAAAACAGAAAATGGACTTTTGCAACAAAAAGCAAAATTAAAGCTTATTACAGTCTAATTTTCTATACATTCAACAGAAAGCACAAACCAAAAAACATTTCACTGAAATTTGCTCAAATTTATCATTACTTGACTTCAGGGTCATATATTTACAGTATTTTTTCTTTGCTATATCGTTGTTTTCTCCAGGTCAACATGTGAATTCACCTTTTCGGTAAATCCCATAAGCCTTTGCGAGTACACCTGAGAACTCGTCATTTTGCAATGTGCAGTAATGATGTTCGATAAATGATGTGCGCAACGGTGCAGATCGGTGTGACGTAAAATGACGAGTTCTCAGGTTGTTGACAGTGTTTTTTATATGAAAAAAAAAGGTTTCCCGGAGTAGGTAAATTTTTATGGTGATTTTTAGAAAATGGAAAACAACACTGATTTAAGGTGGTATTACACCCTTGATAAATTTAGACATTTTTGCATTTTCTCAAAAATAATAACACACTGGTAACAAAAGTTATGTATATTATAGGGGCAAGGAATCCAGTTACTACATTTTAATTTCAGTGATTCAAGACAATCGGTACGTTATTTATGATAAGAAAAGAGGTGCCGCTAGATTGTACCTCATTTCTTGACACATATAATGAATCACTGAAATTTCAGTGAAGTCATTGGATTCCTTGCCCCTATAATATACATAACTTTTGTTACCAGCTCCAGTGTGCAGTTATTTTTTGAGAAAAATGCAAAATTAGTCACAAAATTTGTTACCACCTTAACATTTACAAAACAGAGAATTTCGGTCTCTAGGTTATGGTAAGTGTTAGGATTACAGTTAAATTAGGTTATGGCTAGGATGACGTTAAGGTTAGGGTAAGGGTTAGGTTCATAACTCAGGGAACAATCCAAAAGTTTTATGATGTCTTAAATAAAAAACGAAAGTGCTTTTGTTAGGAGGGCGACCTCTCCCTCACTCCCTGAAACTCAAATGTGAAATAATGAAATATTTAAATCATCAAAAGATCCAACTTTGACCAACATTTTACATTTTGCAGTTTTTTATGTAATCAGACTTTTTTTACCCCTCCCCTAACAAAAAGACTTTTGTTTATAAGACATCATTAAACTTTTGGCTTTTTCCTTAAGTTACCGGGTTTTCAAATTCATATTTTCGGAATAATGAATATTGACCCTTCTGACAATTGACCTGTAACTGTAAGCACTACAAAAACAATCTTTAAAGGCACAATCAGTGATCCTTGCGAAAGCATTCAAATCTTGGAAATAGCGTCAAAATGAAAGAAAAGTCTATAAAATCATCACTTGGTGTTGTTTTCATATGAAATTTGTTCAAAAAACGGGAAAAAACAGAAGCGCTGAAAACATTTTAATTGCATTTCCCTGTCAGTGTCTGCACGGACAGACTCAAACATTGACAAAAAGATCAAATTTTATCCGTATCAGATTGATTTTGGTCATATCACTTTCAAGGTATATTAGCACACAAAATTGATTTCTAAATGATTTTTTAGATTTTCTGATTAAGCGAATCACCGATAGTACCTTTAATACCTTTATTCTCTAATTGTAAATCATTGTGAAATCCACCTAACGCACTGCCTGTAAAATATAAGATAAAAAGCTTTACAATGACGGTTTCACCAACGACCAAGAACAGGTAACAAGCAAATTAACTGAACTGCTTTAAATCACTCTCCTATGTAACAATATTTTGTTTTTCCTTCCTTATGCCACTATCCTTCCAATTTCTTTCATTCTTTTCCCATCATACTTCTCAGATATGGCCTTAGGCCAGTATATAGTCTCAAATTTTTCCCGTTGCGACAGACAATACGTTATCGGTCGTATACTGCTACAATTGTTGATGTTTATTATGGTTTTCGGTTCATGGCAAAGATTTTCCTCCTTAACGATTAGAATTGTTTGAGACCTTTGTTCTCCATCTCAAAGTTTTTACGCTGCCGCAAATTATTACTACAGCAGCAAAATTGCCTCTGTCGCAACGACCAAATGCACAAAAAATGCTGGACTATATTCTGGCCTACAAAGGGTGTGATATATTGCTACATTAACTCACCAAATCCCCTTCTTCCTCTCCCTCTGCCAGACTCTCCTCCATCCCATCGATTTCTTTCATTCTTTTCCCTTTCTCTGTCTCGGCTGCTGGATTCATTATCACGACCACGCCCTGGGTTAATACAAAATATACAATCGTCCTTGGTTTTAGCATGCTGAAAAGTCATACATTTCAATTTTGAAGTAAACTGGCTATTTTCATACAGCCCAAAAAAAGCATTTAAAATCCTTTATTTTTACCTGCTACAGAATGCATATTGGCAAATCAAACATAAGTAAAGCAGTGAAAATCTATTAACTCAGTGTTCTAAACTGAGTACAAAGTCCTAACGTGATCAATAGCAACTAAAGGGAAGCTTGCAACAGACAGTTGAGTCAATACTACCTGGTCAGGGTATGTTGTCTGTCACTCAGTAAGTTTGGACATTGGTAAGTTAATTGCTCACCAGGTTGGGGTAGAAACATTCAAATAATGCTGCCCCACTTCAAGAAAAATATATAAAATTCTACTTCAATGGTAAATTGATCACACACTGGCTACAGGTCCGTTCATACTACGCCGCACTTGCTTTGAGATGCTTTGCCGATATATCGAGTACTTTTAGCCGCAACTCAATGCAGCTCGTCGCATTTCCAAGTTAAAATGTATTTCACTTTGTTGCGATACAGTGCAGCAACGCATCGCAATTGCGGCATAGTATGAACGGACCTTAAGTATTTCAAATTCAGATGGGGGACATTTGAATTGTGCTGCTAAGCTTCCTGAAAGTGATGAGAAAGAGTACTGTAGTAATTGATGCATTTTGGTATTTCCTGCCAACAGACCTCAGAGGTGGTAGTAGTAGTAGTGTCATCAAAATGGGTTGAGGCATTCAACTATTCTCAAACGTACATCATTGGCCAAAAAGCAGAAATACAAAAGGCATGTTACAATATATTACTCATTTCGATGTCAGGTTTGATTTTGCAAGCATATAATTAGGGATTTGAAGTACTTTACTGTATAATTTGTAAACAAAGCCAAGTGAAGTACAGAAGTGTCTCCCTTTAGGGCGTTTCCTTCAAGTAAGGCATGCAGAGTCACACCAGGGTAAAGGCTTATTAGAGGGATTACACAGAATAAAGCTTATGACTTCACACTAGATCAGTTTGGATGACTTCTTACATTATAAAGGAGTATTCTCCTTTGGTTTGGCAATGAAGGCAAAGTGTTCCATTTTTTCAGTACAAATTACAAGCCAATACTTACCTCTGGCCATCCTGGGAGGTAACTGTCCTCTGTTATTTCTTCCTCGTCCTCTACCACCACCACCAAATCCACCCCTCTCCCTTTCACCATCTCTTTCTCTACCACCGGAATCTCGGAATCCAAATCCATCTCTGTCCTTATCTTTGTCTTTGCCGTCTCTGTCCTTATTGCCCCTGTTATCCCTTCTTTCTCGTCCACCCATGTCTTTATCTGGACCGTTGTCTTTGTTGCTGGTAATAAGATCGGAATTATTTCTGAAGCCTCCCGTCGACACGCCACCACGCTGTTTACTTTTTTTTTGCTACTTACTGTTGCCCATTCTCCCTGCTGTGCAGAAGATAAATTGATAATAAATGTTACAAGTTAGGCATGGATTCACTTTGGGGACAAATTGATAGCTAGTACTAAGGAAACAGTAGTGTTCAATAATTACAATGTAATAATCTTACATTTAGGAACAACCCACCGAAGAACAAACCCAGAATTGTTGCTTACAAAATTTTAAAAGCTGTGAAAGAGCATTGTAGTAATTGATGCATTTTAGTATTTTCTGCCAATAGACCTCAGAGGTGGTAGTAGGTGTTATCAAAATGGGTTGAAGCATTCAACTATTCTCAAACGTACATCATCGGCCAAAAGCATAAATACAAAAGGCATGTTACAAGATACTCATTTCAATATTGATTTGGCTGACTCTGCAAGTATTGTGTTTTACCAAAAGCAACACATTATGGGAAATTATCTGATTTGCTTAGATATCTATACCATCAATAGATAACAATGAATAGACTCGTCTACTGGAAGGCTAGCTTCTTGGGAGTTGATATTCCTTCCATCTCTTTTTCAGGCACATCCCAGTCACAATGGGGGGGGGGGGGCAGAAATTACCATTCTTTGGTGCCACTTTTCTTCTGTCCCAGTTCTCTATGTCCTATGCAGTTACAGAAATGTCCCAAATTTATTGTGAAATTAGGTCTACAGCATTATCCAGCAATTATGCCAAGAGTTTGATTGGTACACATGCAATTATGTGACAGATGCCCCATTACAGCTAAGTTGGCAACATATTTCTTCTCACATTGGTGCGGTGCAAGCAATGAAGCAGCACCCCTAACAAGCAATGAATCAGCACCCCACATTGCCAAACCTGACAATTACTTGTGCAGCCATGATCCTGGAACTTAGCAATGATATTACTAGTTGGTTTCCATGTCACTTACTGCTATTCAAAGTTAGTATAGTATAGCTTTTAGATGCTAATGATTAATCAATAGGGGTGGTTTCATAACTCAACCACTGGCGCCCTGAAGGTCAGGCTGAAGTAGGGTCCGATTCTATCGTTCAGGCAGAACAACATAATGCGGCTAAACAGTCGGATCAACCAGGGTGCTGGCAGTTAGGTTTTGAATCCATAGGGAGAAACATGATCCAATTATGTCAAGTGGTACACTCTTGGTGTCATGGGCTTGGCCATCAGTTAAACTGTTCTCTCACAAGGGTCAACCCATAATTATATGAAGAATACAAACCCAGAATTGTTGCTTACAAAAATGTGAAAGAGCATTAGCTCGAGATACTCTAGCTAAAATACAGGTTTACATTTACTATCTTACATTATCTTGCTGTATTTCAGCTAGAGCTCCAAACGACAAGCTTCCGGGTTTTTTTTGAGAACAATACTGTTACGTAAGATGAAGAAGAAACCCGCCTGGAGCCCGCCCTACTCATTATTTCATTGTACTTATTGCAATTTGCCTCCACACATTACGTAATCAACACAAAGCTTTTGTGAGGATTAGTGAGTGGATAAGAAATTGACAGTGGAGGATACTGAAGGACACGCCGATTGTTAGTTGTCAATCATGAATTGCATAACGTATTAATATTTTACTGCATGGCATTCCGCAAACACCAAGACAAATTATGCCGTATTTTTCCAAAGATCATCTCAAATGAAGTAAGCTGAATGCGATCTGTACTTTTGTAACATTCCGATCGCTTTTGATCACCTATTATCGGCGTAATTTGCTTGAAAACACGTGAGTTCATGTTGTGTAAACATAATTAGCATAGACACAAATGAAATTATGATGCAATACAATGCAATTTGAATGCGCAGCAGATCTATAGAAATAACGTTGCCCGGTTTTATGCAGAATTAGACCCTGTCTGAAGAGCATTGAAGTAATTGATGCATTTGAGTATTTTCTGCCAACAGACCTCAGAGGTGGTAGTAGGTGTTATCAAAATGGGTTTAGGCATTCAACTATTCTCAAACGTACATCATTGGCCATAAGCGTATACAAAATGCATGTTACAAGATACTCAATTCAATATTGATTTGGCAGACTCTGTATTGTGTTTTACCAAAAGCAACAAATTATGGAAAATTATCTGATTTGCTTTGATATCTATAGTCTATACCCTCAATAGATAACAATGAATAGACTCGTCTACTGAAAAGCTAGCTTGTTGGAGTTGATATCCCCTCCATCTCTTTTTCAGGCACATCCCAGTTAGAAGGAGTTAGGAACAGAAATTACCATTCTTTGGTGCCACTTTTCTTCTGTCCCAGTACTGTGATGCAGTCACAGAAGTGTATCAAATTTGTGTGAAATTAAGCGATGCCACAGGAAATGCCACAGCATTATTGAACAATTGTGCAATGCAATTATGTGACAGATGCCCCATTGTAGCGTATGTAAAGTTGGCAACATATTTTGGTGCGGTGCAAACAATAAAGTAGCACCCCACAAGAAATGAATCAGCACCCCCCCCCACACAAGCAAGGAAGTAACAATCCACCTAAGCAATGAAACACCACCCCAAGCAATGAATCAGCACTCCCACATTGTCAAACCTGACAATTACTTATGTAGCCATGATCCTGGAACTTATCAATGATATTACTAGTTGGTTTTGATGTTACTTCAAAGTTAGTATAGCCTTTAGATGCTAATGATTAATCAATAGGGGATGGTTTCATTTATACTCAATCACTGGCACCCTGAAATAGGTACCAATTCTGTTGTTCAGTCAGACAGAAGTCAGAACAACACAATGTGGCTAAACAGCTGGTTTTATCTCTGTACCAGGGTGCCAACAGTAATGTTTGAATCCATAGGGAGAGAGACATCAAAATATGTCAAGTGGTACACTCTTAGCATCATGGGCAAATATCTTGGCCATCAGTTAACCTGATCTCTCACAGGAGACAACCCATCATATTTGAAGAACACCCCCTCCAGGAATTGTTGCTTACAAAAAGGTGTGAAAGAGCATTGAAGTAATTGATGCATTTTAGTATTTTCTGCCAACAGCCCTCAGAGGTGGTAGTAGGTGTTATCAAAATGGGTTGAGGCATTCAACTATTCTCAAACGTTCATCATTGGCCATAAGCATAGATACAAAAGGCATGTTACAAGATACTCAATTGAATATTGATTTGGCAGACTCTGTATTGTGTTTTACCAAAAGCAACAAATTATGGAAAATTATCTGATTTGCTTAGATATCTATATACCATCAATAGATAACAATAAATAGACTCGTCTACTGGAAGGTTAGCTTGTTGGAGTTGATATACCCTCCATCTCTTTTTCAGGTACATCCCAGTTATAAGGAGTTTGGGAACATAAATTACCATTCTTTGGAGCCACTTTTCTTCTGTCCCAGTACCTCCAAGCAGTCACAGAAATGTGCCAAATTTAGCGATGCCACAGGAAATGCCACAGCATTATTCAACAATTGTGCCATGCAATTATGTGACACAATGGGTCACAAAATAGGTACCAATTCTGTTGTTCAGTCAGAAGTCAGAACAACACAATGTGGCTAAACAGCTGGTTTTATCTGTACCAGGGTGCCAGCAGTAATGTTTGAATCCATAGGGAGAGAGACATCAAAATATGTCAAGTGGTACACTCTTAGCATCATGGGCAAATATCTTGGCCATCAGTTAACCTGATCTCTCACAGGAGACAACCCATCATATATTTGAAGAACACCCCCCCCCCCAAGAAATTGTTGCTTACAAAAAGGTGTGAAAGAGCATTGAAGTAATTGATGCATTTTAGTATTTTCTGCCAACAGCCCTCAGAGGTGGTAGTAGGTGTTATCAAAATGGGTTGAGGCATTCAACTTTTCTCAAACGTTCATCATTGGCCATAAGCATAGATACAAAAGGCATGTTACAAGATACTCAATTCAATATTGATTTGGCAGACTCTGTATTGTGTTTTGTAAATACCAAAAGCAACAAATTATGGAAAATTATCTGATTTGCTTAGATATCTATATACCATCAATAGATAACAATAAATAGACTCGTCTACTGGAAGGTTAGCTTGTTGGAGTTGATATACCCTCCATCTCTTTTCAGGTACATCCCAGTTATAAGGAGTTTGGGAACATAAATTACCATTCTTTGGCGCCACTTTTCTTCTGTCCCAGTACCTCCAGGCAGTCACAGAAATGTGCCAAATTTAGCGATGCCACAGGAAATGCCACAGCATTATTCAACAATTGTGCTATGCAATTATGTGACACAATGGGTCACAAAATAGGTACCAATTCTGTTGTTCAGTCAGAAGTCAGAACAACACAATGTGGCTAAACAGCTGGTTTTATCTGTACCAGGGTGCCAGGAGTAATGTTTGAATCCATAGGGAGAGAGACATCAAAATATGTCAAGTGGTACACTCTTAGCATCATGGGCAAATATCTTGGCCATCAGTTAATCTGATCTCTCACAGGAGACAACCCATCATATATTTGAAGAACACCCCCCCCCAGAATTGTTGCTTACAAAAAGGTGTGAAAGAGCATTGAAGTAATTGATGCATTTTAGTATTTTCTGCCAACAGCCCTCAGAGGTGGTAGTAGGTGTTATCAAAATGGGTTGAGGCATTCAACTATTCTCAAACGTTCATCATTGGCCATAAGCATAGATACAAAAGGCATGTTACAAGATACTCAATTCAATAATGATTTGGCAGAATCTGTATTGTGTTTTACCAAAAGCAACAAATTATGGAAAATTATCTGATTTGCTTAGATATCTATATACCATCAATAGATAACAATAATTAAAAAGACTCGTCTACTGGAAGGTTAGCTTGTTGGAGTTGATATACCCTCCATCTCTTTTTCAGGTACATCCCAGTTATAAGGAGTTTGGGAACATAAATTACCATTCTTTGGAGCCACTTTTCTTCTGTCCCAGTACCTCCAGGCAGTCACAGAAATGTGCCAAATTTAGCGATGCCACAGCATTATTCAACAATTGTGCCATGCAATTATGTGACACAATGGGTCACAAAATAGGTACCAATTCTGTTGTTCAGTCAGAAGTCAGAACAACACAATGTCGCTAAACAGCTGGTTTTATCTGTACCAGGGTGCCAGCAGTAATGTTTGAATCCATAGGGGAGAAACATCAAAATATCTCAAGGGGTACACTCTTAGCATCATGGGCAAATATCTTGGCCATCAGTTAACCTGATCTCTCACAGGAGACAACCCATCATATATTTGAAGAACACCCCCCCCCCAAGAATTGTTGCTTACAAAAAGGTGTGAAAGAGCATTGAAGTAATTGATGCATTTTAGTATTTTCTGCCAACAGCCCTCAGAGGTGGTAGTAGGTGTTATCAAAATGGGTTGAGGCATTCAACTATTCTCAAACGTTCATCATTGGCCATAAGCATAGATACAAAAGGCATGTTACAAGATGCTCAATTCAATATTGATTTGGCAGACTCTGTATTGTGTTTTACCAAAAGCAACAAATTATGGAAAATTATCTGATTTGCTTAGATATCTATATACCATCAATAGATAACAATAAATAGTCTCGTCTACTGGAAGGTTAGCTTGTTGGAGTTGATATACCCTCCATCTCTTTTTCAGGTACATCCCAGTTATAAGGAGTTTGGGAACATAAATTACCATTCTTTGGAGCCACTTTTCTTCTGTCCCAGTACCTCCAGGCAGTCACAGAAATGTGCCAAATTTAGCGATGCCACAGCATTATTCAACAATTGTGCCATGCAATTATGTGACACAATGGGTCACAAAATAGGTACCAATTCAGTCAGAAGTCAGAACAACACAATGTCGCTAAACAGCTGGTTTTATCTGTACCAGGGTGCCAGCAGTAATGTTTGAATCCATAGGGAGAGAGACATCAAAATATGTCAAGTGGTACACTCTTAGCATCATGGGCAAATATCTTGGCCATCAGTTAACCTGATCTCTCACAGGAGACCACCCATCATATTTGAAGAACACCCCCCTCCAGGAATTGTTGCTTACAAAAAGGTGTGAAAGAGCATTGAAGTAATTGATGCATTTTAGTATTTTCTGCCAACAGCCCTCAGAGGTGGTAGTAGGTGTTATCAATATGGGTTGAGGCATTCAACTATTCTCAAACGTTCATCATTGGCCATAAGCATAGATACAAAAGGCATGTTACAAGATACTCAATTCAATATTGATTTGGCAGACTCTGTAGTCTGTATTGTGTTTTACCAAAAGCAACAAATTATGGAAAATTATCTGATTTGCTTAGATATCTATATACCATCAATAGATAACAATGAATAGACTCGCTCTACTGGAAGGTTAGCTTGTTGGAGTTGATATTCCTCCATCTCTTTTTCAGGCACATCCCAGTTATAAGGAGTTTGGGAACATAAATTACCATTCTTTGGAGCCACTTTTCTTCTGTCCCAGTACCTCCAAGCAGTCACAGAAATGTGCCAAATTTATCGATGCCACAGGAAATACCACAGCATTATTCAACAATTGTGCCATGCAATTATGTGACACAATGGGTCACAAAATAGGTACCAATTCTGTTGTTCAGTCAGAAGTCAGAACAACACAATGTGGCTAAACAGCTGGTTTTATCTGTACCAGGGTGCCAGCAGTAATGTTTGAATCCATAGGGAGAGAGACATCAAAATATGTCAAGTGGTACACAGTGCTGTACGGTGCAAAAACTGATTGAGGAGCCAATGGCTCCTAACTTTATAAATTTAGGCGCCCAAATTTTGCTCCCAGGTAAAAAATCTGAGGTGCCAACTGAACAGCCACGTGTGTTGAATGTTCATAGCTGCTGTATCCTGATCTACATATTCCCTTTGAATGCTACATACTTCATACGCAGCATGTACAGGGTTAGCGGTGCCTGGTTAAAACAGGGGGTCCAGTGGAAGCTATTTGGACCCATTAACCCCCCATTTAGTCTGAAAACAGGGCGTCCAAACCTAAAAACAAAGGGTCCAAAACTCCAAAATCTTTAAAAATTGAAAAAAAAATAAAAATAATTAAAAAAACCATTAAATTAAATTATTTAATTTAATTTAATTTAATTTAAATTAAATAATTTAATTTAATTTAATTTAATTTAATTTAATTTAATTTAATTTAATTTAATTATTTTATTTCATTTTATATCTATATATTCCATGTCTACCGCCTGCTGCCTTTACTGCCTAGAGAGGGCAGTATATTGTGTTTTTATAAAATCCAAGATGGCGGACTCGATCTCATAAAGTTCGCGATACGGCCAAAAAAGGGCTGAAGTTAGTGTAAATTCTACTTCACAAATCAGTATTGCTGTGTGATTATTAATTATTGAAGTGAATTAGTCCATACTTCACCATTTTAGGGGTTCAGTTGTTTGAAAAATGATGTGCATATTATGCAATTTGGGGCCTAGAATGCCGGACTTTCTGAAAGTTTTGGAAGGCTAAAATAATGACCGGCAACGATATGAACTGAAAATTAACGGCGCCCAGCCTTGGATTTTCCAAAAAACAACGACTTTTTGTGGCCAATTTTGAAAATTAATGACACATTTATGTAAATAAACAGTTAACATTGGTAAATGGGAGGATTTTTTATTTCTACACAGTAAATCAGGCTGCGATTTGGATGCGTCCAGTCGAGATTTTTTGGACCCCTAACCTCCTTGGATTTAGAAATTCAGTGCGTCCAAAATTACCCGTTTTCAAAATTTTGCGTCCAGGACGCAATGACGCACTAAAACGCGAACCCTGAGCATGTACAGTGTAGGCCTTTACGTTTTCCAGGAAGTCCCCATTGAGACATCATGATAAATGCATATTCATAGCATACATTCGTACTCTTGAATGCTACATTACATAGGCCTACATGTTTTGTTTTTGGCGATTAAAAGCTTCAGCAGTTGGTCGCCATTTGCGCCAGGGATTGAATATTTAGTCGCCATCAACAAAAATCTAGTCGCCAATGCGCCTAAAACGGTCGCACCGTACAGCACTGGTGGTACACTCTTAGCATCATGGGCAAATATCTTGGCCATCAGTTAACCTGATCTCTCACAGGAGACAACCCATCATATATTTGAAGAACACCCCCCCCCAGAAATTGTTGCTTACAAAAAGGTGTAAAAGAGCATTGAAGTAATTGATGCATTTTAATATTTTCTGCCAACAGCCCTCAGAGGTGGTAGTAGGTGTTATCAAAATGGGTTGAGGCATTCAACTATTCTCAAACGCTCATCATTGGCTATAAGTATCGATACAAAAGGCATGTTACAAGATACTCAATTCAATATTGATTTGGCAGACTCTGTAGTCTGTATTGTGTTTTACCAAAAGCAACAAATTATGGAAAATTATCTGATTTGCTTAGATATCTATATACCATCAATAGATAACAATAAATAGACTCGCTCTACTGGAAGGTTAGCTTGTTGGAGTTGATATACCATCCATCTCTTTTTCAGGTACATCCCAGTTATAAGGAGTTTGGGAACATAAATTACCATTCTTTGGAGCCACTTTTCTTCTGTCCCAGGCCAGTACCTCCATGCAGTCACAGAAATGTGCCAAATTTAGCGATGCCACAGGAAATGCCACAGCATTATTCAACAATTGTGCCATGCAATTATGTGACACAATGGGTCACAAAATAGGTACCAATTCTGTTGTTCAGTCAGAAGTCAGAACAACACAATGTGGCTAAACAGCTGGTTTTATCTGTACCAGGGTGCCAGCAGTAATGTTTGAATCCATAGGGAGAGAGACATCAAAATATGTCAAGTGGTACACTCTTAGCATCATGGGCAAATATCTTGGCCATCAGTTAACCTGATCTCTCACAGGAGACCACCCATCATATATGTGTACATCCATATCAAAAGGATGCACTTGTCGGCTGCTACATGTGTCTCATTTCACATAATAACTAGGAATAAATACCAGACTCATCTTCGAAGTGGAGGTCACTGCAAATTATCCCAAGTCACATGGTTTAGGAATACAGATAATATTTCTTATACAATTTGACTTGGGATGATTTGAAGTGACCTACACTTGATATGAGTCTTGTATTTATTCCTAGCTATTATGTGAAATGAGACACATGTAGCAGCCGACAAGTGCATCGTTTTGATATGGATGTACACATATGAAGAACACCCCCTCCAGGAATTGTTGCTTACAAAAAGGTGTGAAAGAGCATTGAAGTAATTGATGCATTTTAGTATTTTCTGCCAACAGCCCTCAGAGGTGGTAGTAGGTGTTATCAATATGGGTTGAGGCATTCAACTATTCTCAAACGTTCATCATTGGCCATAAGCATAGATACAAAAGGCATGTTACAAGATACTCAATTCAATATTGATTTGGCAGACTCTGTATTGTGTTTTACCAAAAGCAACAAATTATGGAAAATTATCTGATTTGCTTAGATATCTATACCATCAATAGATAACAATGAATAGACTCGTCTACTGGAAGGTTAGCTTGTTGGAGTTGATATTCCCTCCATCTCTTTTTCAGGCACATCCCAGTTAGAAGGAGTTAGGAACAGAAATTACCATTCTTTGGTGCCACTTTTCTTCTGTCCCAATACCTCCATGCAGTCACAGAAATGTGCCAAATTTGTGTACCATGCAATTATTGGCAATTGTACCATGCAATTATGTGACAGATGCCCCATTGTAGGTATGTAAAGTTTTTTTTCTCATGTTGGTGCGGTGCAAGCAATGAGGCAGCACCCCCCCCCCACAAGCAATGAAGCAGCATCCCATAAGCAATGAAACACCACCAGAAGCAATGAAGCATCATCCCCACATTGCCAAAACTGACAATTACTTGTGCAGCCATGATCCTGAAACTTTATCAATGATATTACTTGTTGGTTTCCATGTCACTTACTGCTATTCAAAGTTAGTATAGTATAGCCTTTAGATGCTAATGATTAATCAATGGGGGATGGTTTCATAACTCAACCACTGGCGCCCTGAAGTAGGGTCCGATTCTATCGTTCAGTCAGAACAACAGAATGTTAAGTTGGCAACATATTTTTCTCATGTTGGTGCGGTGCAAGCAATGAAGCAGCACCCCACAAGAAATGAAGCAGCACCCCACAAGCAATGAAACAGCACCCCTTAAGCAATGAAACAACACCCCAGAGCATCACCCCCAAATTGCCAAACCTGACAATGATCCTGAAACTTTATCAATGATATTACCAGTTGGTTTTGATGTCATTTACTGCTATTCAAAGTTAGTATAGTATAGCCTTTAGATGCTAATGATTAATCAATAGGGGGTGGTTTCATAACTCAACCACTGGCGTCCTGAAGTAGAGCCCGATTCTATCGCTCAGTCAGAACAACATAATGCGGCTTAACAGTCAGTCCTACCAGGGTGCTGGCAGTTAGGTTTTGAATCCATAGGGAGAAACATGATCAAAAGTGGAACACTCTTAGTGTCATGGGCTTGGCCATCAGTTAACCTGATCTCTCACGAGGGACAACCCATCATAAATATGAAGAACACAAACCCAGAATTGTTGCTTCCAAAAAATGTGAAAGAGCATTGAAGTAATTGATGCATTTTAGTATTTTCTGCCAACAGACCTCAGAGGTGGTAGTAGTTGTTATCAAAATGGGGTTGAGGCATTCAACTATTCTCAAACGTACATCATTGGCCAAAAGCATAGATACAAAAGGCAAGATACTCAATTCAATATTGATTTGGCAGACTGTATTGTGTTTTACCAAAAGCAACAAATTATGAAAAATTATCTGATTTGCTTAGATATCTATACCATCAATAGATAACAATGAATAGACTCGTCTACTGGAAGGTTAGCTTGTTGGAGTTGATATTCCCTCCATCTCTTTTTCAGGCACATCCCAGTTATAAGGAGTTAGGAACAGAAATTACCATTCTTTGGTGCCACTTTTCTTCTGTTGCAGTACCTCCATGCAGTCACAGAAATGTGCCAAATTTGTGAACCATGCAATTATTGGCAATTATTCAACAATTGTGCAATGCAATTATGTGACACGATGCCCCATTGTAGGTATGTTAAGTTGGCAACATATTTTTCTCATGTTGGTGCGGTGCAAGCAATGAAGCAGCACCCCCACAAGAAATGAAGCAGCACCCCCACAAGCAATGAAACAGCACCCCATAAGCAATGAAACAACACCCCAGAGCATCACCCCCAAATTGCCAAACCTGACAATGATCCTGAAACTTTATCAATGATATTACCAGTTGGTTTTGATGTCATTTACTGCTATTCAAAGTTAGTATAGTATAGCCTTTAGATGCTAATGATTAATCAATAGGGGGTGGTTTCATAACTCAACCACTGGCGTCCTGAAGTAGAGCCCGATTCTATCGTTCAGTCATAACAAAATGTGGCTAAACAGTCGGTCCTACCAGGGTGCTGGCAGTTAGGTTTTGAATCCATAGAGAGAAATATGATCAAAAGTGGAACACTCTTAGTGTCATGGGCTTGGGCATCGGTTAACTTGATCTCTCACGAGGGATAACCCATCATAAATATGAAGAATACAAACCCAGAATTGTTGCTTACAAAAAAATGTGAAAGAGCATTGAAGTAATTAATGCATTTTAGTATTTTCTGCCAACAGACCTCAGAGGTGGTAGTAGGTGTTATCAAAATGGGTTTAGGCATTCAACTATTCTCAAATGTTCATCATTGGCCATAAGCATAGATACAAAAGGCATGTTACAATATACTCATTTCAGTATTAATTTGGCAGACTCTGTAAGTATTGTGTTTTACCAGAAGCAACACATTGATGGGAAAAGATCTGATTTTGACATGATATGAACACAAGAGGGGATGGGGAGATTTCTAGAACCCTATTTTCAGAAAATCGGCAAGGAAACTGTGGACTTGATAATGGTGCAAACATCTTGGGAATCACTTTTTACATCTGATTATTTTTGTACGGCTTTCCTTTTCGCATGTCATTTCAGAACAAATTTAAAAGCCTGCAAAAATATTTCGTTGTTGGGCAGGAAAAACCTATGTGTCATTGGCCCCTGAACATGTTTAAATGAAAACCTCCTATGTAACATAACCTGTTGGCAGTTTTGTTTCAAACATGTTCAGGGGCCAAAAGCACATCTATAAGGTTTTTCCTAGCCAATGATGATTACAATAAGCTTCAATGTGTAACTGTTTGATACTGTGGATAGACAAAACCCTGCAAAATGTTTCAGAACATGTAAAATTGCGAACAATCAATACTACCAAAATACCCCGCTATACAGTGCTGTGAAAGTGGAAATTTTTACGCTGTATTTATTTTCATGCTTTTTGCATTCCAAGCAGATACCACGAAAATAACGACATGCTAATATATTCCTTTTGTGTATAGGTTAAATGTATGGAAGCTTAGAATACAGAAAAAATTACAGGTGCAAAAATTTCTACTCTTATTTGATTTATTACTAGTTACCTCGTCTCCATCGCCTTTTTTCCAGCAATAAATTGATGGCTCTTTCTGTGTCATAGTTGCTGTCATGGAGTGCTACCAAAACTTCATCTTCACTCTTAGGAACTACATCTTGTACCTATGCATGAAAATGTGTACACACAATGTTACCGTCACAATTCTATTCAATTTATTTTTTATTTCTATTCTTTTCTGATATATTCAACAAATCATATCTCTTTTTCTTCCCTTTTGACTTTCCGCTCAGTTTGTGAGAAAAGGTCTCATAAACTATGTATATGTACAAAATAGAAATTGCTATTTTCAAATGATTATACAACATAACTATAAATGTCAGATGGCTACCTCACTTTCTGCACTGTGAGCATTTCATGAATAACTAAACATCACTAAAGTGTAGCCAGATCTTGATAATTCCTTGAGGAATCCAGTGTAACAGACTGGTGCATTAGTGAATCAAGGTTATCATAATCCAACCGTGCATCACAAACCATATTCAGAGACAATTTTAGCATTATCGGATGAAGATGTGTAATACTAGTGTCTTAGTATATCAAATTACTGTACTATAGACTATACCATTTGATTGCATCTCTTGTAAACATTATTTTATGCTGTACTTCTCCTTTTATCATAATGCGTTATTGGTACGGATATATTTTTGTTGTAGTCTGACCATTATTACCATCTTTCCCACCCCCTCAGGCAACTTCAAATTGCTTGTTGAAAACTGTCATGAAAATGCTACGCATGCGTAAATTTACTGGTTGCATTTGTCACACTCAGTAGGTAAACTGAAACAAAGGGATGGTGCAATATATTGCACTCAATGAAATGAAATCCCATGTTCAGTACTGCAGGCAACATGATAGGTTACCTGCCAACAGCATTGGGGTATTCCAGTTGAAATCCATACACCCCCTATGGAAGACATAACTTTAATCTCCTACACAAGGACTCAGGGAGTGTGAATTTCAAATTAAGTAACCTGCATGGGCAGCTCCATTTGAAATCTACACCCCCCTATGTGGGGGATAAAGGTCACATCTTCCATAGGGGGTGTATGGATTTCAACTGGAATAGCCAATATGTATGCAAGGGGTATTTGATTTTGGTTTGCAACATGGAATTTTTGATGTAACTATCTACAGCACGTTTCAGTAAACAGTTCTGTCTGTTGAGCTGTGCTAAATTATATATTACATGCAATGTTGCATTCAATTTCAGAGACAGTTTACTTTTACAGCAAAGATTGAAACATTACAGCTTGATTGACATTTTGGAGGAGACATCATGAGTTTCATTTCCACCTCCCTCCCTCCAGTCAAATACTCACATTAAAAATGTGTTTAGAGGTTAGCTTTATTATATTACCTTTTGTATGCATTTAAGAATCATTTCTTTTGTGTTTTCTTCATTTGTTCCGTCTGAATACATCTGTGCAAGACGCATCTGATCTGCTGTGGCCTGCAAATAAGAGAAAAACAAAAGGTAAATTACGCTGTTGCTTATAAGGTTGGGATTTCTGATTAGCTGTTACAATCAATATTAGCAACATGCAAATCTTGTTATAGTTTTCAGTACAGTACTTCAGCAGTTTGCCAATTATTACCTATATATAGAAGTGGGGTTCTGATTGGCTAATTGAATGACGTCATCATCACATCGGCACCTCATTCGCTGGTCAAGCTGTGTAGCATCGTTTGACCTAGTTCTTTTTACGCGGTAATCAGACAGAGCAGACAGGCACCGCTGAAGTAACCAATCAATGTACCTGTGTACATGTTGATTCACACATTACCCAAACAGGTGGTGACTGCATACAGACAGACAGGTGTCACAATCTCATCCACTCTTGCCAATGTGACGGACCAGGGGGGGGGCAATACTACCTTAAAAATCTCAATTACATAAGGAAGCTAATGGGAATTGAGGGTGTGTTGAACTCAGCCCTCTATGTATCATATCACTGCCCATCATGTACAATATAATGCATACACATATTCTGAAAACCTCATTGTTTTCTTTAATTTGTTATCCTTTTGTTTTCTATATTCCAAATTCCCATCATTGTTTCGAGTGTCAGCTTTTAATCAAAAAAAAAATATTTTATTAAATCATGCTTAATTGTCTCTCCATGCAATATCAAATTGCTTTTAGCAAGTGCAAAAATGAAGATGCTTTTATGAATATGTCAATACCCTCACTCCACTTTATTCTCATAATCTATTGATATATTTACATGTATTCAAACCAGACAGATAATTACTTGGAAATGTCAGACAGTTGTATTATATTGAAACATGTCTTGTATCAAAGCCACATTTGCTTTTAGTGGGAATTAGCAACATTTTATCTATCTGGGGAAATCCCCTACATTCAATTATGAATCACCATTATATACCCACAGTGGCCATGCAATTTCATAGCATAGGATTTTACATGTATTTTGAAGAGCCAATGCCAAAAAATAGGTTGACTCTTTTTTAGTTACTTGCAGCTGGCTGAAATTTCCTTATATTTTTCCAACAAAGTTACAAATAAAATCCATATAATAATTATAATTATTAAGCCCCTTTACAACAGGAACTGAAAGTTACACGTAGCATGAACATGGTTGAAACACAAAGCCATGTTTCCTGGCAAATCGCTAACTGGGACAAATACAAGTTACTCTGGGTCAATGCACACACTTTGATACCAAGTGCTGAAGTCATGTACTAATGAATAGTCTGCATGTATCACTGGGCCTACTCATGATATCTGCTCAAGACCAGTTCTATGTACATGCATCATACCATGATTACTACAGTAAAGTATTATCATAAATTGGTTCCTACATCCTTAGCAAATACATAACGTCGGAGTTGACAAAAACAAGTGCAATATTATTGCTCATACATTTTGTGATTTATATTGCATGAAATAATTTTACACCGTGAATACTGATCATACTGATGTGCTTGTAATGTTATCCTATACAATCATGAATGTTGAAAAAATTTACCAAGTTGTGACCTAATTACATATTGAGAGATGCACACATTTTATTTATAAAATGTTCTGTATTTAAAAGGGCATTTCACGATCCACAGCCTCACCCCCCACACTTTTTTCAAAAAAGTTTCAATTTTTATACCACTGTAAACTCTAGCTACATAATGTTAATGTACCAAAAATTTCTTGCAGATTAATTCGTTTAGCAAAAATATCGTTCACTTTGCATTTTGTTCTGGTATACAAGAACAAAATTACAACATTGGCCTACGGAGCAGTGTAATACACATAATCATGCATAACTCGCAAACGCAAAAACGGAATCAACCGAAATTTTGGGAGTAAGCTTTTTTCGTGAATATTTACTGAAAAATGTCATAAAAAGAAGATGCTAGGATGATCACAAAATCCTCCTTTATCAAAATTCCTGGATAAGTGTTTCCTTTGAATTGAATTTGTTATATTTATATGTATACATACTATGCACAGCAAAGCATGAAGATAAAAGCATGCTATTGCCACAAGGTACGAATCTCTACACACATAATATTGACCTAGTAAATCCCAATGAGGATCAGAGGTGATAGCACGGGAGGCTTGCTAAGTGCATTATTCATAGATCTAGATAATACATTGATGATGACTATGTACACCTACAGGGCCGAGTACAGGTTTGTCATCACTAAACCTAAGGGACAGATTCTGTTTGCTTTGATATCTGTACTCATCAATAGACATTGATAGACAGTACAGTAGTAGAAAGTTCTTGTTTTTACTGATATTTTTCCCCTTCCTCTGATTTGATACTTCCCTTTATTGGCCTTAATATCTCCGACACACCCTGGTTACGATTTAAATTCCCAACAAAGACTGTGGAACTAAGGCAGACTGTACCATATAGTGTTTTGTACCTCGCATTACGGTCCAACACCCACAAATTTTGCGCAAAATTCTGGGCTGACTCCGCTGCCTTGCAATTGTTGGATTGCGAGTTTTAATTCCGGCGGCGGTGCCATCATGTTGTGCTCTTGGGCAAGGCGGTTTACCTTACTTGCCTCTCTCTACCTAGGGGTGAAATGGGGGAGTTGTTGGGAATATTGTGCACTGAGCACCGCCTTAAAGAGCATTGCATAGCAGCTGACATATATTCTTACCACAGCGGAATATATGTAATTTTTTGGGGGGTGGGGTTTATGAGAAAAACATGAGATTCACCTGATACCCACATCTGCACTAATATGATGAAGGGGATGAGGCTGTCAATCAGCCTTCCACCTTTAAGCACTTATACACTATACAGCACTTGCTAAAAATACTCCAAGAAAATCTGATTTTGAATGGTATGCAATTGGGCGACAGATACCCCATTGCAGGTGTCTTGGCAACACATATCTTGCTATGTTGGTGTGGATGATGCAGCACAAATTGGCAACAGTGACATACTTGGTGCTCAGACAGCTATTCATGCATAATTTATTCCTAATTACCCACATGAACTCATCCTCAATTACAGGTAAATTAAGTAATTCTTGGCCAAGATCAAACACGCATGTTCCAGTTTGGCCAAGAAATACTTAATTTACCTGTAGGAAGGGTGTTTTCAAATAACAAGGTAGCAAGACAAAAGGTTCCATGGACAAATGACTCGCACACAGGGTAGAATTTTGTTTAACTGTTGGATTCTGGCAAGAGCATTTTCAGGGCTTGAAAAAATTTTTAATTTCCCGGGAAGCAAGCTAAATTTCCCAATTTATAGCATGTTTTTATATACAAAAAGACACAATTTCCCTTCAAATTCCAGAATTTTCCTCCAAACACAAACATTTCCTGGGAATGAGCTTCCCGAATTCCTCACTTTTTCGAGCCATGAGCATTTTACAAGAATCTTTAGTGTCTCCCTTGTTTGTGACCTGCTACCATGGCATGAGCGTAGTCTTAAGTTGGTAGTTCAAGACATCCTGGCTGCCACGTATTATTGGGCCAAAAAACCTGAACAGCGTCTCGAACAGCGTCTGGGTTTTGCAATGATTATAAAAATTCTCCTAAAGTCACGCTCATTCTACTTGCAGCAAGTTAATGATTCTTGCCAAATGACTTTTTGAGAGTCAATTAAGATTCACATCAACATGATCAAGTGTGACAGTATTGAGCCTGTTTCTGCTTCTTCAAGCATTTACCATGCATACATGTACAATTGTATCCTTCAAAACATGTTAAATTAATTTCTCTGAAAATGCAGACTAGGCAGCACCAATTTCCTTCTTCCTGTTGTAATGCAATGTTCAAAATACTTGCAAGTATTCCTGGTGAAAACAATGCAATTCATATAATAGCTTGTTTCTTTTGCTTATAGTACATGTATTTGCCATCAATAATAAGCAAATACAGTGCATCTTCCATTTGTTTGCATCCAAATCAGTTGTGGAGGCGAAATGATGTCCTTTTTTATGGCCTCTTTGCTTTCCAATAGTTTAGAAATATTCTTTACACCATAACATTACGCCCTTACCATAATCCCAAGCCCAACCTTAAACCTTTGGTTTAACATTGATTTTATGTTGACTAGGTAATGTTCATATGTCAGGTGTAGAGGGAAAATATTTTTTATGTTATACCTCTGGAATTCAAATATTTGGAACAAAACGTTTTGGGTTTTTTTTAATCCACATACGGTTAAAAAAACCATATACATGTACATTAAACTTGTACATTTATAACATGGTATGAGAATCTAATATTGTTTTCACTTGTAATCACAAATTATTTAGCAAAAACAAATATCAAGTAAGAATAGTCTCATGAGCCAGTCGGATATTCAAATAGGAAGGGGAAGGATTGGCATAGGAAAAGGTGGAGTAACATTTAGTTGAGAATCAAGTGAGCGTTTATATTGTATGGTCCTTGCAGGTTCATACACACTGAAACAAAATCCCATGTGTGCACTGTGCAAGCTTGTTTATCTGCAAATCTAGGTTTATCAAGGGGAGGGGGGATAACCACTATAAACCAGTGGCACTGAACAAGGCATTAGCCAGAGGGGTGTCTTTACGGTGTCCAAAATGGTCCTTGTTCTACAAAATCAGAGTGTCCACTTCCTCTTCACTCCATTATAAAAAATCAGAATTTATAGGGTGTCCAAATTGAAAACAGGGTGTCCAAATGACACCTGGACACCCCTCTGGCTAATGCCTTGGCACTGTAACTTTGAATGTATTCTTTAGCATGTGATTGCCTTGGTGCCCTCGCAAATGCCAAAATGAACTTGGGGGGGAGTGACAGGGAGGTCCCCCATCAGGCAAAATGATGGAAGACTTGTCACTTGTCCCCTGCCTTTTTGAAATTTTACTTTAAGCCAGGGATTTTCGAAAGCGGGCTCGTGTGTACTTTGAAATTTTTGAAAATTTGGGGTGGGACTTTACTTGAAGGTGGGATTATACTAATGATATCAAAATGCATTCAAATTCAATGCATTTTGATATCATTAATTGAGTATGACATGAAAACAAAGTATCAATTTTCACATTAAAAACACAAAACATTGTGCAAATTTAAATTTTTTTTTTTTTTTTTAGGTCAACCATGAATGGGGACACTACAAAACCGAAAAAATAAATAACTAAAACTAGAATTTCGCGGTTCTCGACCTGCGTGGTTCTCGACCTGCGCGGTTCTCGACCTGCGCGGTTCTCGACCTGCGCGGTTCTCGACGCAAAGCGTCGGCCGTAATGCTTCCACCTTGACGCAATCATTTTAACCGGTGCAATTTCACTTGACCCCAAAATGACCTTCACATTCTTTGTCTCACTAAGGTGGCTGTTCCCACCAAATTTCATATAAACCTGCAGCAGTCTATGGCGATTTGACCCCAGATGACCCCGAATGACCTCAAAATGACCTTGACATTTTTGGCTTGTTTCAGTGGTAATCCCCACAAAATTCCATGAACCTGCAACAATCTATGGCAATTTGACCTTGGATGACCCCCAAAATGACCTTGACATTTTTGCCTTGTTTCAGTGGTTATCCCCACAAAATTTCATGAACCTGCGACAATCTATGGCAATTTGACCTCAGATGACCTTGGATGACCCCAAGATGACTTCCTACAGTAGTCGTTCACAGTGCTGTACGGTGCGACCATTTTAGGCGCATTGGCGACTAGAATTTTGCTGATGGCGACTAAATATTCAATCCCTGGCGCCAATGGCGACCAACTGCTGAAGCTTTTAATCGCCAAAAACAAACATGCATTCAAGAGTACGAATGTATGCTATGAATATGCATTTATCATCATGTCTCAATGGGAACTTCCTGGAAAACATATAGGCCTACACTGTACATGCTGCATATGAAGTATGTAGCATTCAATGGGAATATGTAGATCAGAGTACAGCAGCTATGAACATTCAACACACGTGACTGTTCAGTTTACGTTTTTTACCTGGGAGCAAAATTTGGGCGCCTAAATTTATAAAGTTAGGAGCCATTGGCTCCTCAATCAGTTTTTGCACCGTACAGCACTGGTCGTTCACCACCAAATTTCATGAACCTGCAACAATATATGGCCATTTGACCCCAGATGACCTCACAATGACCTTGCGATTATGCAAATTTTGCGCTGAAAAGCAAATCAGGTCAAGAACCTCTGGCTGTGCTACTCTCCACTAAGTTTCATCACTGTAACTCGTACAGATCTCCAGATAATCTCTGCACAGCATAAATTGCAATTTCAGGTACCCGGTTACCCGCCCGAAAAATGCGCCGGGCACAAAATTATCCAAAAATCACTCCCCTAGTTGAAACTACTCCAGAAGGAATTAAAGACCTGGTCAGTGTTTTCCCACGATGATTACAATTCCATCATGAAATGGGTATCGTATGTCCACTACATTTGGGAATGATGAAAATGTCCATCATTGGGCCAGTTCGTAGCAGAATTGCAAATTTGCACATAAAAGAAACCAGCACCACGATATGTGCATTAATGCAAGAATCTGTTCAACCTTTTCACTGTGTTCAGGTCGAATCGACGCCATGATACCAATATGGTTACAGCCAAAGGCTGTTTATTATGAGGTCTGTGATTGGTTTAATTTGGTGGCTTGTTTTATAAGAACAGCACTGATTGGATTATCTTGAATGGCGGGATCGGTGCAATCCCGCGTTTATTTAGGGGGCTAAATCCTTCAAACAGATTAATCCGCACCCAATTACCATTAATCAGATATAAATTATAATGAAATGAACCAGGAAAAGCAGGACATAACAACACATTACATCGTCAAAGCCATGTGAGAATCATTTTTATTTTTTAAAACAAAATATAAAATATGAAGTCTTATTTTCTGCAAAATGTGCAACTTTCAAGATTGACATGCCCGCAAATTAAATACTACAATTTTATAATGAGAGTGGAAAGATTTTTTAGTTTCTTCAGCTTCAAGTGAGATACTCAACTTCACATTTATTGACAATGGACCACGGTCTATGAAGTTTCTGCATAAATTTTCATTTTATAAATAGTTATGACATTCGTCCTTGCATACTGAATATATCATTCAGGATGTCAACCTTGTAATATTGTCGAAATGAAAGGATTGATGATGGAAATGGTGATGCACAGTTGGTTGTCAAGGACCTATTGGGATGAGTAAATATTGTGCCAATAATGTCACAAATTATGTTCCAGATGAAGAAGAAAATTAGATGTTCATGAAAGTTCATCTGTGTTGGTATAAATCATGATTTTGAATGAAACTTTTGATCCAAACACAGGAAATAAATTCTCCCTGTCCTCAAAATTTTCAGATGGTACTACATCTTTCATAAGATCACAACCTGATACAGTCACTCACTCGCTGATGAATATCTGAAAATTCCGAGGTAGGAATTACTTCCTTGTGTTTGGATCAATTCAAAAGTTTAAATCAAAATCAAGAAAATTAGATGTTTGTTACATGAGGTTACATTCTTAATTTGTGCTCTGAAATGAATCGTTAATTAATAGCAGAGCTGCCAACATTGGAATATATGTAAATGCAGAAGATTTCTGCGAAGTGTAAAAAAGCTTCTAGGATGTGGCGCTCTCGCGCCATGGGCAGCGACCCTTGTGTGGGATCAGCGCCTCCAATAGCTCCTGGATGTTAGCTTTTTGAGATCCTTAAAATGCCTTTCCAAAGCTACTCAACTTTTTTTTTTTTGCAAAAGGACAGGAATCTCAGGACAGTGGGCATATATATAATTGATTTTGTTTTGATTTTTTTGCCAGATGGCTGTAAATGCAGAATATTTAGCCAGATGGCTACAAATGCAGAAGATTTAATATGTTTTGCAGAAGATAGAAGATTGTCAGCAAATGAGGAAGTCTTCTACAGGATCAAGAAGGGTTGGCAGCAAGGGTCGCGCTAGGCTGCGTTTTTGCGTCCCGGACCCACCAAAACCCGAATCTCACGCATGAATATTGCAAAAGCAGTGAGTTATTGCGTCGCGTCGTACGCAACAAAAATTCCCACATGTTGTTTTCTATATCCAGGTTTCATAAAACTAGGCTCAAAAGTTTCCTCAACTTGCATTATGCACATCATTTTCAAGCAACTGAACCCTGAAATACCAAATTATGGCCTTATTTACTTCAATAATTAATATTATGCACAGTAATACTGCTTTATGAGTGAAAATTTTGACAGCAAAACAGCTGTGATATCGCGAAAATACGGCGAGATCTCTGGCAGCCATTGTATGTTTACTGGTAACTACAGAAAATAGAGGGCAGTATAAAAAGTATTATTGGGCAGCCAGTGGCGGGCGGTAAATATTAGGTAATTATACTAATTTGATTGAAATAAAAAAATAAAAGGAAAAAAAAAAAAAAGAAAGAAGAAAAAAGAAAGAAAGAAAAGAAAAAAAAAAGAAAAAAAAAAAGAAGAAAAGAAAGAAAAAAAGAAAAGAAAGAAAAAAAGAAAGAAAAAAAAAGAAAGAAAAAAAAAAGAAAGAAAAGAAAAGAAAGTAAAGAAAGAAAAAAGAATGAAAGAAAAACAAACAAAAAATACAATAATATTTAATAAACCCCTGCCCCCCCACCAAAAAAAAAAAATAGTATGGTATTACACAAATAGATTGAATTGGCTAGACAATTATGAATAGTTGGGACCCCCGATATTTCTTTAGGGACCCCCCATTTTTGCATTTTCTGTTCGCTCGGGGGTCCCTTGGGACCCCGAGCTTTTGGATTCTAGCGCTACCCTTGGTTGGCAGCTCTGTAATAGGTGACGTACAAGTTGCAAACCTCGGCTATATGTAAATTATTTGTCGGTCATTCAATTGTTTTGGATGGTGGACAACAATAGATGCCTGCATATTAAGTCCAACATTTTTGTATGTGATTTTCCACAACAACAAATGCCTGCATTTTCAGCTCTTTTCAAGCCTCCTCTGCGATTGGCAATTCTCAACTGCACATTGATGTGGTAATTTTTGTTTGTTCAGTGAAAAAACATTGCCACAAAATTACGGAGTGTTTCTTTCGTATTTCCAATGGCAAAATGTCATGAAACGTTTTCTAAGAAAGCACACTATAAGAACATTTTTAAAATGTTGACATAATGTTATTTTAAACTTTTTATCAGCATCAACACATTTTCTATTTTCAAAAAAATAAAAGTTTTTGAATGTTATGAGAACAGTTTATACCATTTATATAACCTGACACTGAAACATTTCCTGGCAACCTTTTGCAAATAATGTTGAAAACATTTTGTGTTTGCTGGGCTATTAATAAGATAAATCCAGTTAAGGTTAAACAAAGTGTTGAAGGGCTTTACCTCCAGAAAAAATATATTATTACCTTATACGTAAGAAAATATGTCTACTTATCATGTGAAATAAAAAAAACGGAAAAAATTGTGTGAAAATGTGTTTTTAGCCTATTTTTTTAGCTGTTATCAAGCACTATTATTCGATTTGTTTACAAGCGCCAAGCAACTGTCGTCTGGGAGAGTGATTGACATCTTTATTATTAGAGAAGAATGGAATCTGTATAGTTCATGAATATTCATGTAGTATTTACACAACCTGTATCCCAGCCATTTTGCCTAGTTATCGTAATCGCTCATATAAGACGCCCATATGATCCATGGTGTTAAACTGATATTCAACAACTTTATATCTCTCGATCTTTGCGATCCGAAATATTGAATTTCAACTTTAGGCACATCTCTAGCAAGGTAATAAATACCTGTCACAAATAGAGGTCTTGAAATGTTACTTGCAACGTTAAAAATGTGAATAGAGAACAAATCGGGTTCAAACATGCTTCAAAAATATGAAGGTAATTGTCAACGCCTACTACCAGAATAGCCGGAAGAGGGCAGACTTCATAAGGGAGTGTTCATATATTTTAGTGGGGGACAAAGAATTTGGAACTTATTTCGGGAAATTTCCTGGGTTTTTGGTTTTGTTTTTTTATTTTATCTTCCTGTTCGGGTGTTTGGTTGGCACATTTTCGGGCATTTTCATGCACTTTACAGGAGTTTTTCGTGGTTTCTCAGTAGCTGCCGTGTGTACTTTTCCCCACGTACAGGGTATAAATCCCGGGGTATAAATAAATAAATGAATAATAACATATAAAAAAAAGAATCTGGAACTTCAACGTCAAAAAACAAGACAAATTGTACCCTGCTAAAAATATCAACCCATATCCTCTCTGAGAATAAAAATAATAAGACTCCAACCTCACCTGCAAAAAATATTTTTTCGGGGATAATTTGGGATAAGTTCGGGCCTATTTTATTGCGATAATTTTCAAAATCTATAAGGTGTCGTGGGGATGTGCGGCAGATTTGGGGTGCATTTTCAGCCATTTAGTTTAGACTCTGTTGTATTTTTAGCCATGATTTTATTGACCCTCAGTGTTATGAAAATTAGGTTCAAGAAGGGTATTTTCAATAATTTTCTCGAAAAAGTAAATATTTGCGAAAACTTTCAGTCCAAAAGTTGATACAATTTTGGGTCTGTTTTCTTCAAATTTGGTTTAAAATCGCATCGTAGTTTTTCGGAGTCACAGCCTCACATCCTTACCCAAACCAGCTTGAGAAGGTTCCCCGGTGTGTGCAAATTTGTAATTTATAGGCCTACACTCGTTATTTAAGCCTAAAATCAAAGTGTTAATACCATTAACACTGCCATGGCCCGCTTTTTGTCGTGATGACTGGCTTCCAAAATGTAGGCCTATTTTAAATTATAAATCTGGTCCCGCTTAGAGGTGAGTTTTTACCCATGGAGGTCTCTCCTCGGGTTCGTGGATGTGCCACAGTTTTGGGGTAGGCCTACCTTTTCAACGACTATGATGGGTGGGTTTACAGCGAAGACCAACTTTTGGGCGCATTTTGGCAAAAGTGCCCTTAAAAAAGCGCCAAATTAGGCCAAATTTGGATGACTTTGATCCTCAGGGTACAAATGTTTTGAAGAGACCCGCCGAGGTGTTTTTATTTAAAAAATGGTCGGGCCTGCTAAAAACCTCCCGAATCAAGCATGGGTAGGCCTACCAAAATGCCTTGGGACCCCCCCCCCCCCACCCCACCCAGCGCCGGGTCCTACATGACATGATATTCTCCGAGAGCAACGCAAACATTTAGAATAGAATCTACTCAAATGTCTCCAAATGAGGGACACGGTTGAGTGACTCCAACGCAAGTAATTGCTATACTTGGTACTTCAGTCAAGTATCTGAAGTGGATGATGACATTGGACAACAGTTTATGAGTGGATTGAAGGAGATGAGTATACAAAGAGTGTTGGGTGTGCAGTCACCTATGAAAATAAAATCAATAAACCCTAGTCTAAAAGTTTGCGTTGAGGAAAGCCAACAAATATTTGAGCCACGGCGCCGGGAATGTGAAAAGGGGGGGACGGTAGGAGCAACAAATTATTCAGGACGATGCGTGAGATTTTACTCATTTTCCAGCTTTTTATGTGAGATTTATTACGAGGCGTGAGATTATACTACCTTGGCGTGAGACCGTGAGAAAGTGACACAATGCGTGAGACTCACGGCCAATGCGTGAGAGTTGACAGCCCTGCTTGTAGGCCGACCGCGGATGTCTACCGTGATGACAGTAGCGTAGCTGCCGGGGGGCAATTGCAAAATTGCCTATTTGGGCCCCCGCCCCTAGTGCAAGGAAAAAAGAGGGAAAGGGGGGGGAGAGAAAGAGAAAAAAAGAGAGGAGAGGGTGAGAGGAGGGGCAGAGAGATGGGGAATCCAAACGATATGCAATACAGCTCAATAGGCCTACCATATACGATTATGATAAGCCTGGCTCCACTTGTCTATTTGGGCCCCCGCCCCAGTGGGAAATTTGGTGGATATTTGGGCCCCTCCCCATAGGGCCTACAGTCTTGCCCTCCTGGAAAAAATCCCAGCTACGCCGCTGCGTGATGATGTTGCAAAGTTGCGGAAGTTCATTCATAAATTTCCCATTTCCACTCGACAACAACAGACCAGCACGCAGCGCCAAGCAGTAGCTAATCCCCGAGCTAATCAGAGACATGTGCGTTTCTCTTTCAACAGAAAATAATGTGACCATGTGACTGACACGATGTACGCTTCAAATAATTATGCTCTCAAGGCGTCAAAAGTATGATAATGGAAAATATTTATAATGAACACTCCCTTATTTAGCCACACCTTTCTCGTGTTGCCTGGTATATCAGCAAAATCCTACACTATCGCCTTCCCTTGGTAAAATCCCTGATAAAAACTCGTGATATTGAAATTGAATTTCAGCGCCAGAACTTCCGCTCATTCTAGCATCATGGATGGATAGGCTATGCAGTGGCGCCGCTAGGGGGCAGTATTTCCCCAATATTTTTTCTTTCTCATCCAGTTTTTAGGCAAAATCCCCACAATTATGTAATTTTCCACTTTTTATGCAATTTCAAGTGCAATAAGTGCCCTGCCTCAAATTCACTTCCCCGGCCCCATGCCCGAAAAAAATTCTGGTTCCGCCACTACGGGTATGGTTATAGCTAGGGGCGCCCCCCCCGTTGCCCTTGGTTATGCTGGACGATGAGAAATTTAGAGCTTGTTCAATTCCGCCAATTTTAGAAATTTTAAAGGTAGGCCTATATACAGTGTAGGCATGTATATAGCCTATAGAAAACGGATCACAGTCAAATAAAATATAAAAATCGTAGGCCCAATAATTTTACTAATGGCATTTATTGAGCTGCTCACTTCTTGAAAATCCTATGGTTTAATATTGATATTATATAATTGAGCTCCTTGTCAAGCTCCTCAGTAGGCCTACACATAGGAGAGTGACTAACTGAGCTCCCGATATTTTCAGAAATGAAGGCCTGGCCTATTAAATGAATAATTAGGATTGAGGCAGCCTTTTGTTTCATTTTACAGAACTTTTTAATCCCCAAAATTAGTGGTTTTTTTAATGGGGAGTAGGCTTTTAAAACGAAATTCAAATTTGGCAATATTTTCCATTGCTTAATGAATTGATCTGCGTGAAAATGCCTAAACATGTGGCCAGAGCGGGATGACTGGTATAAAAATCTTAACTTGTGAGAAAGGACGAGGCCTATGGGGTTGTATGAGGCTGTGGATCACGAAATGCCCCTTTAATGTGTGCTAGGTAAAGTCATTCTTCCTTTCGACCTGCCAAAATTTAATTTTATTCCCTCCCCCCGCCCCGGCTTGCCAAAAAATTGCTTTCTCGAAAGGCTGTGCAATCAGTACCGGTCTTAGCCTACTAATTATAAGCCAAAATTTCCAATCGCTTGCCTCCCGCCTCGGCCAGCCGAAAATCGCTTGTCCGCACCCCCTGGACTGCCAAATTTTGTGTCCCCCTCCCCTTGGCCTGCCAAAATGCCCCATCCCTTTGCATATAGCCTATATATAGGCATATGCCAATTTTTGGGATTCCCAATTTCCATACCCATACCCATACCTTAAATGGATTTCTAAATATCTACCTGTTGCAAGCGCAGCATTGGCGCTGGATTTTAAGCTAGAAAATACCTAAATATTTTAAAATCCAAACTCGGCAACACCACTTGCCCTCGGCAACACCACTTGGCAAATACAGCCCGTCAGAATAATGTCGTGACGTAAACATGTGTTTTAAAAAGAAATGAGAGTGTCACTTCTGTCCAAAAAAATTCGAATTTTGGCCTTGAGCAGCGACAATCAGAGGTAAGAAAAACACAGTATGACGCAGCTTGAAATATAGAATCACTATATCAATTTTGAAGTTTGTACTTCAAAGCACAAGTCAAACGAGGTGAAATGGTTCGAAAAAAAATTGATTTCGCTGTATCTTTTTATCGCGAAACTAGACAATTTGGCAGCAGCAAGTCGGAAAAATAGCAAATATCTCAATTTTCTGCTATCGAAATGAAAATTTAAATAGCACCTGCATGCAGAAGAGGGTTTATAGAAATAATGTAGGTCAGAATTTTGTCTATGAAATCTTGCACGGAATTATTATTACTGGTTACAAAACGACATACAAGTGGAGGCCATTTTACTTCAAATTCGCCAACATTTTAAGCTTACATAAAAATCGAGACAACCAATATCAAGAATGAATATGCACATTCTTTTATTGACTTGTTTGTAATGTGTCAAGTTCCCAACAAAATCGCCACTTCCAATGAGAAATTATGGCCGTGTTCCCAAAAATCTTGATGCTCGGATATTGAAAAAATTTGAAATGTTTGAAAAGTACATTTCATTTTGAGCCAAGTGGAAAATTCAAGCATAATAATGACCCTTACACTTTCAGCTTTTGGACGTAGTTTGCGTTTGCTCTCTCCGATATTTATTTCCAGAAATAGATAAGTTTAAAGGGGGCTACGTGCATCCCATTTTGCTTCTGAAAATGGCAAAATTGTGTATAACCTTAAGTGTTTCTTACCTTTTTGCCAACATGAGCCTGATGGTCGGCAGCTGACAATTTGCCAGTAGTCTGTGCACTCGTCTTGGACGAGGATTTCTCTCTACCACCTCCACCTCGTGGATTTCCTCGTGTGGAGCCCATTGACGAGGACATCATATACAGTATATACAGAACAATGTATGTACAAATTTCTAGAAAAAGAGAGAAATATATAAAAATATTATAAATATTGTAGTGTAGGAATTTCACTGGTAATACGGTATTTCTTAATGCATCGTGTAATAATAATTATAATAATATTGAACGGCTTTGAGTGTGATACAAGAATATATTGCACGAGATAGAAAAACATTGCACGAGTCGAAGACGAGTACTTCTTGAGACTCAAGTAAGCCGGTACATGTACAAACTTGCTTGAGAAGTTAATCTTCAAATTTGCATGTGATTCACGTTTGAGGCTGTCTACTTGAAGTAGTACACAGCCATTCTTCTTCTACTTCTACGTTGATACTGGAACAGGACCTGTTGAAGGTATACTTGTCCAGGGTGGAAAGGTGATCACATGTGTTCACATCGAAACAACCGTGTAGACAATATTTACAGTGCAAGTAAAAAAATTCAACTGGTGATGAAGCTGGTAGGTCACGATGGGCTGTTGCTGTTGACTGCAGCTGCCAAGTCGTGACCTGAAGTTTGGATCTCTGGGTCTATTTACGATGATCTGCCCACTGTTGATGAGAGTCCAGAGACCATGTTGGAATGCTGCATGAGTTGGGATCTGTACTAGGTAGACTGGAAGATCAGTAGGTTCCAACATCTGATTGTCCTAGGGAAGAACGAAAACTGGTACACATTGGTGCTACTCTGGATGTTGAAGTTAAATGATGTATGACTGGCTGTGCTGACCACGTACTAGCCTGGTTGGTTTTTGCATCTTCTTTGTTGTATTAGGTTGGCCATTCCAGCTTCTGTCGCATTGATGTGACACTTGCTGTCCTGTCATAGTTCCCCATTACAAACATTACTGCTTTTCTCTGTATCACACAAGGCAGGATTTGAAGGTTTGGTTGTGTAAATTTTAAAAAATGGGTGTGTAAATTAAAGATTTGTTTACAAAGCATAGGCCATGTGGACAAACACTGGGTGTCTATAATTTACGACTTTGGGTGTGTAAAACACTCCCTTCACGGCTGGCTGCCTAAGCCCTTGGCCCTACCGTAAGAATTTTCTTCTGAATGCACTGGCTGGGACACATTTAATCTTGTGCCGCGGACACGCAAAGAAAATTCTTATGGTAGGGCCAAGGAAGGAACTATCATCAGGCCATGCCGTTTGAAGCGAGCGATCGCTCTAGCTCGACCAAACTCAATTTCTAGCGAGCGATTTTAAACTCGCCAAAGACACTAAATATCGCTTGCTGCGAATCGCCCAAAATATCAATTTACATGCAAGTTTCAGCACTTCAGTGTATCCTGTATCGATCTACCGCAATAAGTTAGCCTTAAACCCTGGATACGATAGAAAGGTTGTGAAGCTTTGTGAACAGTGTGTAATATTGTTTCATATTAGTATGAATAATTGTTCAGACCTAGCGAGTCATTCGATTAAAATGTAGAGAGTGATTCGACCACTCGCCTAGTATCATGCTAGCGAGTGATTGACCACTCGCCTTTAAAATCTAGACGGCAAGGCCTGTATCATACAGTGTTAGTTTGCATTCAGTCACATAATTTGTTAGGCACTTGAAACTTGATTCTGAGTTTAGCGTCCGCCGCCCGCGTTATGAATTTTGTGCCGCGTTTGAGATGTCAAATCTGAAAATAATTCATTATTGTGCAAATTACTACTAAACCTGAAAGAAAATTTGTTGTGCAAAACTTTTAAATCCCTTCAAAATCTATAGAAAACATTGACAACTAGTGGAAGAATTCATCTAAATATTTGAGCATTAAAAATATACAGATTTTTTGACCCTTGCTCTGTCCAATTATTTCAACTATACCTTTGGGATACCAGGGTAGACTAGAAGTGAACTTACTAGCCATGGACATTGTTTATGTTTATAATTTAAGATAGGAGATACTAGAAAAAAGACCTATTTATAACAAATTGGGCCAATAATAATTATTTCAATGTTCTGCATGATTGTTATTTTTGTATAAATGAATCATACAGAGAGGTTAGTACAAATTGGAGTGAAGAAAACTGATATACTTCGGGATACATTGAGTTTGTTTTAAAACTTGATTTAAACAAAAAGCAAGATAATTATACTTTTATAAACGTTTACCGGTATGTATTTGTGACATTTGGGACCCAAAAAGAATGAACAAAAGTGCATAAGCATTGGTAAAAGGCCGCGTATAATGAAAACTTGAAAATAATGAATAATGAATAATGAAATAGTTGCCTCATTATGAGCTGACAAAAAAGGGACGCTAAACTCGATATCAAGTTTCAAGTGCCTTATACATGTAGGCCAATTCCACCGTTACGGACGTTACAGATACATGCTACTTGCAGCGTTTAAGTGAATAGCACACCTGTTTGCTGTTAGGATAACACTTTATTTCTTAGTATAACAAGTACACACTCTAATGTTCAATATAATGAAGCAATTTTGTTTTGGCTTTCTTAGTATTAGCTACAAAAATTAGAAACGAGCGTTATGGACGTTACGCGAAAGTGCCTGCCTTTTTGACAGATGGTACATATCCTTAAATCTCTGTTCAGTTTGCCCAGACTCCATTTTATGTAAACATGAAAAGCAAATTTGAAATTAATATTCCTGTATCGACTAATCGTCCTACGCTGTTGATTTAGCGTTACGGACGTAACATTATATCTCAAATGTAACGGCCGTAACACTATTACATAATGAAAAAAACTGTCAAGGTGCTTCCTCAGATTTTTTTCTTTACTATCTTGAAGTAGGTCTGACATCAATCTATGGAGGCATGATTAGCAACTTTGAAATAAATGCTCCTGTTTTGAGCAATAATGTTCCAAAATTTATAAACGGACGTTACAAAAGGCACTTTTGGCATGGAATTGGCCTATAGAGAATATTTACGTAAATCTTTAAAATCTCATCAGGATAATCAAAGGAAATAGTCAAATATTTGCATAAAACTGAGATGCGATGCAATACCGGCGATCAGGAGCCCTGTAAATTTGCATTGCCTGTTGCCCAACTTCCCCAACACATCAACATCTATGATCTAGGTACGGATGCACAAAAATTTGTGGGACACGCATTTCACAACCAGGTTTCATCATAAAAAGAGCAAGAAATTTTTTTTTAGGGAGATGGTACCCTCAAACAAAGCCTATTCCCCGAGCCCTAGCGTTCACTAAAAAGATAGTGCAAGGCGCGAGAGCTTCGCTCGCTACGCTTCGCCTTCAATATTTTAACCAGTACTTTTTGGTCCTGGACTGGAGACACAACCCTGCTTTTAAATGCATGTTATGTGCCTGCCTACCATATATTTGAATTGAGAATGGGGCGGAACTATCATAATTGACGCCACAGTCACGTTACATAGCTTGATAATTATTTGGAAGGAACTTTTCTATGGATTAGGAGAGCTATTAAATAAAAAAATAAACAAGTTGGTCTGTAGATTAATTCATAATTGAGTTTTAGTTGACACACAGTCAGTGCTCATGCTCCAGGAGCGCTATAACTCTGTTGCTGGCCATTACGGCGTAGTGGTGTCATGCGGGCATCGTTCATGGTATAAACTGTGGAGTGAACTTGGGCAAGGTGGGTTTAGGTCATGTAGGTTATTAAAGCTCTTCTTAAGTGTTTACCCAGAGATGGAACCGAGACTGTGGGCCATTCTAGTCACTGCCCGGCTGACCGAAAGACAATAGCAATGTACTCTACTCTACTAGCATCAAATAAATGCGTAACTATCGTGTATGTCATGTGTACAAATTCGATGCTATCTTTTTCTCAATATGCAAGTTGCAATACAATGCAACACCCCCTGCGTTTTGCTGGACATACAGCATAGTCATCCATCATTTCGACATTTCATTGCACTTTCACAAGACAAGTTTCATTCAGGATGGATGCAGAATGTTTGAATTTATAAATCATTCATCATGCAATCATGATTCATGTTCAATTATTATTGCACAAAATGTAACTAGTATAAAATCGTCTCTCTCATGTCTGTTTTATAACAAATTGAAACGATATGAAACCTAACGATTTTTAGTATATTGCAGTATACAGATAATCAAAAATTAGACAAAATGCTCCAAAATCAGAGGGGGCATGGCAAGAAATCTGCGACGTGCTGGTGCATGCAATACGGCCTTGCACTATACGAACAAAAACATTGACATGATTGGCAATCATTAGTCCGAATAATCAGACCCAGAACAAAATATTAATTTCTGACATGATCGTGTACTGGGTCTGAACTGTTTCCATATGAAATCTTGATGGCAAATTGGACAATAGAAGCACATGGTTCTACGTGACAGCTTTTTAATCCCTAATTCAGGTTACGTGAATCACGCTATTGTGGACCATCCTTCTGATACTTGAGAGTTTGGACAAGCGGAACAGGTTTTTGTCTACCTCTCTGTTTGTAAACAAACCAGGAGGTCGAAATCGTCCTCCTCGCCGAATACGAAAGTCAGCGTAATAGTACGGCACTAGGCAATCATATGCGTGCACACACACATACACATGAACATGTGACGCCATGCTGAAATCAGCAGAATTTTCTAGATATCTTGAACCTTCTTCTGAACCTTCTGAAGTTGTAGTCAGCAGGGCGAAAACCGCAAATCGCTAACTATTTGGTGACCTGCAAGCTAGAGGTTTTTCTTGAATATGTCTAAAGATGGGGCTGATATAGTGGTTTGAGTGAGGGAATTCCATGCCCTTCCAGTTCTTGGGAAAATGAGTTTTTTTTTTTTTTCTTTTTGATGAATGGAATTTCAATATGTAGGTGGTGGTTTCTTCTCAAACCCGCAGCAGAAGAAGTTTGAATATAGGCTTCTTTGTTGATTCCTACCAACTCATTTTGGATTTTGTAAAACATAGCTAAACGATTTCTCTCCTTCTGACAGCTAGAGTGTCCCATCCGAGATCTTCCAGCATTTGAGTGACACTACTTTCTCTTTGGTAATCCCCTGTGCAAAATCTTGCAGCTTTTCTCTGCACACTTTCAATCTTCTTTATGAGTCCCGCCCTGTATGGGTCCCATGCACCCGCAGCATACTCTAAGACTGGACGCACTAACGTTAGATATGCAGTAGACTTGAAACAGAAAGCATCGATTTCTGCCATACTCACACCGATTATTCTTCTAATGCTAAGGAATATTTTGAGTTCAAATTTACTTTAAATATTACAATAATAAATCTAATAAAACTAATTTGAAATGTAGTGACAATTCAGTTACCTGCTTTTCGGAGTTCACAAAGCCGCAATCACGTGACCTAAGGCAAAAAATTCGCGCTGCCATACTTCCGGGGAGTACGTCATTTTCTATATTGGGGGGATACCAGTTGTTAGGAATTCTTACGACAGAAATTTGTTTTTCCAGAAATGATATAAGAATTTTCTCAAAAATAATTAAAGTATAAATTATCTTTTTGTAGAAATATTCTAACAATCTTAAACCTAAAAGCGAAAACCCGATTCAAAAGTGTAATCTGATATCACACGTGAATTACAAGATGAGCACCCCCGATGATTGGATCCCAAAGTGACTGAAATTAAAATTTAGCGAATATAATTTTCACGGAAGATTTAAAGGTCCAGCTAATTACTCAGCATGGTTCAGCGACCAGTTTTAGTGTCATTGTAATTGTGTGCACGTAACTTCGTGGATTGAATAAAAATAATAAAATAAATAAATAATAAATAAATGAAAGAAAAGAAATGATAATTTATATAAAAATCATTATCGGATTTTGTCTTGTAATCTCTTATGATTTTTGCCCGAATTTTTTATTCAGATTTTCAACAGCCACACGGCCGAGGGCAAAGTATTATTGTTAGGCCGTATAAAATTAGGCCTGATGTTCTGGTTTAGAGGATTTTCATGAATTGTTGCGGGAGGGAGGTTTTTCCCCAATGTAAAATTATAGCATTGGTAGTAGTTTTCTGTCTTTTCCAACATTGCTCGAGGAAAGGAGGAGGCCTTTTTATTTTAATGTGAGATTCTGAGGGACAAACTCCCTAGCGGCCATCCATGTTCGACTAATAGTAATAAACTTTTGTAGACCTATAAAGTTTTCCTGAAGTAGGCCTAGGCCTACTCCAAAGTCTAAAATTTTTGAAAAATCTAAACTTGGAAAAAAAAAGGGAAAAGAACCAAAACTTTAATTTTACACGGCTTTAGGTTGTTCTTCCTTGGAGGTGTATCATAAAGCCCCTAAAAAAATGTAGGCTATAGGCCTACTATAGGCTATATGGCTACCGGTACCTTGGTGGGGGCTGGTGAAAAGGGGGGGCTAAAAAGTTTTGGACTTTAAGAGGGGGACCAAAAAGTTTTAGGTGTTTCGAAAGGGGGGGGCAAAAAGTTTTCCGCGTTTAAAACCCAAAATTTCCACGCGCTCCGCGCGTATTGAGCCTCTCTATCACTCCTCAGTTTAACATGCCATGGGCACGTTTTGGTTTTCAGTACCGTACTTTTTCCTTTCCACCAGGCCCAAGTAGGCCTACAGGTGAATAAAAATGGAAAAACAAAACAAAAAAAACCTAGCTACAAACATGATTATGCACCAATAGTGATCAAAAACTGGGAAAAATACAACTATTAATCAAGAAATTATTGCAAATAAGTTGAATTTCTAGCTATTTAATGTATTTGCACGTAAACTGTACAGTTCAGTTTACTATTTCTTATTGCGGAATTATTTTGTCCACATACACTGTAAAAATTTTTAACTCAATACTGAGTAAAAAGGTCACAGCTTAACAGTTGAGTAAAAAATTACTCAACATTGAGCTCATTATAGGTCACAACTCAACTGTTGAGTAAAAAATTACTCAACATTGAGTAATGTTTTATTCATTTGTTGAGTTGTGACCTATAGAATAGCTATCATAATTTTGAAAGTAAATTGAGTTTATAATCGTTGCTATGGAGAATCTCTCTTTATGGTGACAGTCAGTGGCGGCACCAGGATTTTTACCAGGGGTGGGGTGCTTGAAGTGGGGGGAGAGTGAGTTCGGACCGGGACATGTGGGTCCGTGAAAGCCCAAAAGTGTGCCCCATGCCCGCATTTTGCGCCGCGCCGTCAAGTGTTGAATTAATATTTTTAAATCTTAATTATGATGGAATATTTTACAGAAATTGCATTATTTTTGTCAAATTTTGATCCAAAATAGTATCTTTTTTTCAAAAACCAATCACATCTTCATTGTTCAACATATAAAATGGCCGGATATGCACAGCTTGCCAGTTTGCTTAATATATAGGCCTACATAATTTTAGGTTCTTTTATTTGTTAGATCATAGACCCTGGAAATATTTCCAGGGTCTATGGTTCTTTCAGGGCCTAATAATTTACGCCCGCACTGCGAGCGGTTTGCCGCGAAGGCCCTCACGGGTGCATGGGAACCAGCGGGCCCGCGGGCCCCTGGTGGGGTCCAGGGAAAAGTCCCTGGGGGGGTTCAGGGGCATCGCCCCCGGAAGGTCTGGGGTTTTAGCGTTTTAAAAGCCCAAGGAATCCTATTTTGAGGGGGCACACATTTTGACGTTTTTGCACCGTCAAAGTGACGGACTCTTTCATAAATACTTTCTCAGAGATTTTTCCTTCCACGGGACCTTCCAATTCCCCCGAATGACTGATTTTCCCCCGAATTAGCTCCCAATGGAGGTGCATTTAAATGGGTCATGTTCGCAAAGCTCACAAAATTGTTATTTTGGCCAATAGACGAATCCAACGAGCCAAGTCATGGTCAGGATTTGGTCCGCCATCTTTGGTTTCCCGCTAATAAAAGCCGCCTAACACCTAGAGAAGATGCAAAGACGAGGAGTGTTAAGGGGGTACTACACCCCTCGATAAATTTGTGTCTATTTTTGCATTTTTCTCAAAAACTAATAACACGCTGGTAACAAAAGTTATGTGTATTATAGGGGCAAGGAATCCAATTACTACATTGGAATTTCAGTGACCCAAGACACGCGGTTCGTTATTTATGATGAAGCGGGATTGAATAAAATAAGTATTTCTGAAAATCACTAACTTGCTTGATTATATAAAATTCGCGTTTTTAAAATTAGCGCTAATTGTGATTCACATATAGGCTGAGCGCATGTGCTGACCAATTAAAATTATGAAAATGATGACCAATCATCGTTACGCATTCAGTTCAGAACCGGTTCTGGCTGGTTGACTTGTGGCGTGGTTTTCGCGCAAGCGATGCTTGAGCCATTCTGATTTAGGGGTGGTGCAGATTCTGGTTCTGGTTCTGGTTGAGTCGGCATTGCCAGACATGCTGTACTTCACCAACTGCATTGGATTCAGGATCCGATTCAGACATTAATTTTATTGTCTGAGGGAGGGAGCATATTGTGGGTGAGGTGGTAGTAGGGAGTAGGTGCAGGTAGATTGTTGTTGATGTTTTTGTTGTGATCTCAAAGTTAATAAAACTGGTAGATTGAGACATAAATTTTATTGTGCTTCAGTGTTTTCCTTACAAGGCAGTAGGTGGGGTTCTGTCCCCCACAACTTACCCACGTTTCACTCAAAACTTACAGTGTCCCCCAGGGGACTGGTGTCAACCCGGTTATCCTGACATTAATAATCCATATATATTAGACAAACGGCCGTCCCGCTACAAATTTGGTGTCAGAAGTGGGATACTGGTTGTGTGGGGAGACACATAAGATGAAGTCAATACGAGTGAAGACCCAGGGGGTCTGGAAGGGTGAAGGAGGCATGTTGGATATGGCAACAGGTGGCGAATTAGCAACAGCTGGAGAATTAGCAACGGATGGAGAATTAGCAACGGGTGGAGAATTAGCAGCGGATGGAGAAGCAACGGGTGGAGTATTAGCAACGGATGGAGAATTAGCAACGGGTGGAGAATTAGCGACGGGTGGAGAATTAGCAGCGGGTGGAGAATTAGCGATGTGTGGAGAATTAGCAACAGGTGGAGAATTAGCGACGATTGGAGAATTAGCAACAGGTGGAGAATTAGCGACGGGTGGAGAATTAGCAACAGGTGGAGAATTAGCGACAGGTGGAGAATTAGCGACGGGTGGAGGATTGGAGGAGTCAAGAGGGAAGGAGATGAGGGCCGGGGTTGGCCTGACTGTTGGTAGACAGAGAGATAGTGACCAAATATGGAGAGATGATATTGGCGGGGACAGTGCTTGTGAAAAGAGCATGGAGGGTGGTAATGATAAGCAGATGCAAATGGATGACCAACTACCTAGGTATGTGATAGCTACCCGGAGGATAGGAGTTTATCATAGTGTAATAAGTCAATCTTTTGCAGAGCAATATGAGCAACTCATGTTGTATTGGACGGAAAGGTGTAATTCTGAAAATGGTTGTGAAGAGACGGACGTAGAGAGGCTGTTGTCCAGATCAAAACAAGGTAGACAACAGAAACGTGATACCCAGGGGGAGTGTTTTGACGAAATAAATTATGTGACACGGAGGGAATGTGTGTCCCATTCTGTGAGCACCCAAGTTGAATATTGTGATGAGAAACAGACCCATGGGCAGTGTGTCACCCAGGGGGAAAGTTGTGACAAACCCAAGGGGGTGGATTTGGAACGTTATGAGGTCACCCACGGGGAAAGTTGTGACAAACCCAAGGGGGTGGATGTGGAACGTTATGAGGTCACCCACGGGGACAGTTGTGACAGACCCCAGGGGGTGGATGTGTCACATTACGAGGTCACCCACGGGGAAAGTTGTGACAAGACCCAGGGGATGAGTGTGGCACGTTATGAGGTTACCCAGGAGGAAAGTTGTGACAAGACCCAGGGGATGAGTGTGGCACGTTATGAGGTCACCCAGGAGGAAAGTTGTGACGATACTCAGGGGAGGTGTGTGGCACAGTTAGGTGAACAAAGGAGAGTGTGTCTTGAAACCACCATAGGAAATTGTGAGGTAAATGGAGGCCTGGCTTGGACAGATATGTATGAGCTCGCTGAAAACGAAATTTCTGTCCGTGTAGAACCAGTGAAGGAGATGAGTGATTGTGCTGAGCAGGAGCAGAAAGTATACAGTAATGAAGGGCAACTATGCGATGGTTGTGAACATTTTAGTGGTCGGGTGAGTAATCTACATGTGATATCAGGTGATATGTAGAAGTGTAACTGATGATGGGGCCAATTGTCTGCGTTGTGGCCATCAGTTTGATGTGGTGAACATTAGTAATGATAGAGTTGAGCTGAATAGATATAACTCTCGTGATGGTGTGAACAGAAGTACCCGCGGTGTTATAACTGGTGATACTGAAGCGATTGAATCCAACTCTCGGAGTGATATACAGGGTGTAACAATAAAATTTATACAATTGCATTTTGACTTCTCAGGAAAAAACTAAAAGAGTTATGGCACAAATGTTATATGCAATACAATTATTAATATCTTGGCTAAAAGAAGACGTTTAGTTGGTTTCTTTACTAGCTTGGGTTCAAAAGTTATGTCCGATTAATTAAATCGTCCAGAAAACGTGTTGGGCCACTTTTGCCATGTTTGCGCATATCAAGTTTGAACCGCGTAGATATGCTTATCGTGCCATAAACATCAAAGAACTGACACAAAAGAATTATAAGTGGTGTTTCTTTATATAATTAACATGAACTTAATGATGATATGATATTTCTTTAAAATAAAGGAAGTCGTGAAATTTCTTTCAAATAATCTTATAAAGTAATTTCTCATATCCCTGAGATATCATTTGTAAAACTGAGAACAGTTTTTGCATCCATAAGTACAAACAATAACATTTTGCTGCGCTTCTAGCTGTTCTGGGCGACCACTATTGCCAGCATTTATGTTAACAAATTCTACGTACTTCTCATAGTTCTATGCAGGGGCGGCGCCAGGGTATTTTGATAGGGGGGCAAACATTTTGTGAAATTTGTTATGCGGCGCGACAGCGCTGCCGTCCTGCTTGCGCGACGCAGGGGTGTCTGAGGGGATGTACCCCCCCTCAGAATTTGGAAAAATTTCAAAATGAAAGCACAAATGAAGCCATTTGATGCAAAATTTTCACCCTTTTGGGGGTTATTTATTTATTTTCCAACCGCATATTTGTATCGATTTCATTCACTGGCCCGACTTTCGGCCCGCTGGTTTTAAGCATGGACCTACTCAATTACGTAGTAAATCCAACACTTTTTGGCAACAGAATAAGTTCATGGTACAAATGTGAAAATGGCGAAAATTTGCGATATTGAAGATTATATTGGTGAAATATGGTGCATAGAAAAGTTAAATAAAGTCGCCCGAAAAGGTCCACTTCGCGAGCGTAGCGAGCGAAAAAAAAGCAGGTTTTTTATGCTTTTCAGTCAGAAAAGGCCAAAATTTGCCCACTCGCGAGCGTAGCGAGCGAAAAAATTAGTTCTTTATGCTTTCTTGGTCAAAATTTTAGGGAAAAGTCCAAAACAGGTCCACCTTTTCAAAATCAGCCCCCAATGAATCCTGGCTACTCCCCTGGCCGTATTAAGAAGCCAATTGCTTATTTATATTGGTGCATAATTTTTACACTATCTGTGAGAGGCGTTCTAGTATAGGTTTTGGATATACAATGTGATGAAAGCCCGTAAAAATGTGTGATATCGGACTGAAAGTAAACTTATAATGATTAGGCCTAATTGATGGCACTGATGACACACGACTTGCGTGTGTCGCGTCAGGACAGTGATGTAGCCAGGATTTTTCCAAAATATTTGGGAGAAAAGGCAAGAGAGACCATGTAACTTTTATGGTGGAAAATTTGCCGAAAATGGGCCCAAAATATAAAAACCAACAACTTTAAAACCGCGTAGGTCAGCATTCCACAAGGGGCAAGATACGAAGGGGGAGTTTATGGCCAGGGGAATGGCTCCTTTTCTACTTCTACTTCTCTCCCTTTCTCTCCCCTCCCTTTTCTCTCTCCTTCTTTTCTTTCTCTTTTCCTTCCTTTTACCTCTTTTTTGGAAATCATAGGGGGGCAATTGCCCCCCCCTGCCCCCCCCGTGGCGCCGCCCTGGTTCTATGTAATTGTATATCTTGATGGAAGACATGAGTTTGGAAATGATGAGTAAACAATCGTATGGTTTCTGCATGACTCCATGTGCTACCGAATGTCACAACCATAAAAATACGCTCTTCCAACGTGAATTGGGGTTGAAGTTGTTGAGCTGCAGCCACGATTTCTAGTAAATGAGGTTGTTATGTCAGTGCTTATAGTTGTCACTTTCAAAAACTCAAGGAGATATTCTATTATGTAATCATTTCTACCACTTCGAATACCCCATTGTTTAAAACTACCTATCATAAGAGCACCGTCCAACTGGTCCATGGTTCAACCAGGGGGATGACACTCACCTCATTTGCATGGCAAAATTACCCGTCTCCTCTGCAGCCAATTTGTTTTCGCTCCATCGAAATCAAGCTGGTCACGGAGGAGACTACCTTCCTTTGTGTTTGTTCATTTGTGTATGGAGAGCCCTTCTTGGAGTCCGTTTGGACTTAGGCTACGCTCTCAGCTAGAGTCCGACGCTGTATTGTACTAGAAACACCTTCGCTGTGAATTCGCTAGAGCAAGGAAAATAAAAACTGGTTTCATTACTATCTGTTTTTGAGCTTTTTTGCATGTCTGCGACCATGGTGTTACCACAACTGTCTTTGCGTCATTAACATGTGCTATAGGCCTATCACTACTGAGAGGAAGTTTTGGATTAGAAAACGGACATTTCGATGAGAAACGGCCACTGATGAGAATTTAATTTTCTCATTCTTCTTTTGGATGACAAAATAATAATGTTTATTTTGAGCTCAGCGGGGATTACCAATTTTCACCAGTTTTAATAAGACAATAATGATTGACACACACACCAGGAAGTTTCTCATCCAAAGAATGAGAAAATTTAAATTCTCACCATTTTGGCCGTTTTCTCATCAAAATGTCCGTTTTCTCATCCAAAACTTCCTTTAGTGTATTAAGTTAGCTTAGGCCTATTGATCCTAAATTTGCTGGTAGGGTAAAACTCGTTTTAGGGGGTGTTTAAAAAGTTGGCCACACATGCGTATAGGCCTACATTATCATACTTGAGTGCCCCCCCACCCCCGGTGAAATTTGAGACTCATTTGGTCACCGTCCTAAGCGTCCTTGCCCACACGAGTCGCCCAGGAGTAGGCCCTACCCGGTATTATTAATTATTAGTGCTCGGCCCTAAATACAGTCGCGTATCGTGTTGTCAATTATCGTTACTTGTGTCCATGGATATGACCCTATGTATAAGTAGTCTTCATAGAATTCACACAGTCTATGCCATGTCATTTACGGATACAAAGAGGATAATAATGTTGAGGGCGCCCACAAAATCTTACACCGTCTTACACAATGTTCCAAGGCAAAGTTCAGTTTAATATTTACTCATCGTACAAATACAGACGTTTTATTATGTTATGATGTTGTCTGGATGGGTGGACAGTTGTCACACTGTGGAAAAACAACAACCGGGAATCCGCATTCATTTACAAATAGCATTAAATTAGTATCACATAGTGGCCTCCGTGCAGTGGAAAACCTTAATTCTTTCATCAAAAAGAAATGAAAATGACCAAAAAACCGGATCCACCTGTACGCCTATAAAATGGGCACAGAAATTTGTCTCAAATATGAATGAATTTTAAGAAACATACGGGATATGATGAACCAATGACCTGACGCCATGATAGCAGGATCTATTAGTTGTTTTATATACAATGCATATACCGTGTTGTCATAATACCAATATTTGGCATAATATATAACGACTAATATTTAGTATTGTAAATATGCAGTTCATATGCACAAACGAACACTTATCTTTATGATATTCAGGTTGTTGTACATCTCATATAACATGTCATATAGGAGGTCATATGTGTTGACCTTCTCCTATTGTATTTGTTCATCTGTGTATGGAGAGGATTAGCGCCATTAAACGCCATCATAACTCCATCAGTATTAGGGCGTAGTTCAGTGAACTCACCAGATTGCTATTCCAAGTACTTTGATAAATACAGATAATATGTATTGATGGGTCGAGGCGATTGCATTGAAAACCTAATACATTATTCATAACAGTTACGTAATCAATCGATAGTGCGGACACTTTTCATTTGCAAACGCACCAAAATTCGTGATCTTTTAGCGTTGGAAAAGAAACCACGATGAATGAAAGTGCCCTCTGAAAGAATATCAACAGGGCTATGACACTCTATATCAAAGTACATTTGGAATAGCAATCTGGTGAGTTCACTGAACTACGCCCAAATACTGATGGAGTTTTAATGGCGCTAATCCTCTCCATACACAGATGAACACATACAATATAAGAGAAGGTCAACACATATGACCTCCTATATGACATGTTATATGAGATGTACAACAACCTGAATATCATAAAGATCAGTGTTCGTTTGCGCATATGAACTGCAGGTGGATCCGGTTTTTATTGTCATTTCATTTCTTTTTGATGAAAGAATTAAGGTTTTCCACTGCACGGAGGCCACTATGTGATACTAATTTAATGCTATTTGTAAATGAATGCGGATTCCCGGTTGTTGTTTTTCCACAGTGTGACAACTGTCCACCCATCCAGACAACATCATCACATAATAAAACGTCTGTATTTTTACGATGAGTAAATATTAAACTGAACTTTGCCTTGGAACATTGTGTAAGACGGTGTAAGATTTGTGGGCGCCCTCAACATTATTATCCTCTTTGTATCCGTAAATGACATGGCATAGACTGTGTGAATTCTATGAAGACTACTTATACAAGGGGTCATATCCATGGACACAAGTAACGATAATTGACAACACGATACGCGACTGTATTTAGGGACGCTAACCACTAATAATTAATAATGCCGGGTAGGGCCTACTCCTGGGCGACTCGTGTGGGCAAGGACGCTTAGGACGGTGACCAAATGAGTCTCAAATTTCACCGGGGAGGGGGGAGGGGCACTCAAGTATGATAATGTAGGCCTATACGCATGTGTGGCCAACTTTTTAAACACCCCCTAAAACGAGTTTTACCCTACCAGCAAATTTAGGATCAATAGGCCTAAGCTAACTTAATACACTAAAGGAAGTTTTGGATGAGAAAACGGACATTTTGATGAGAAACGGCCAAAATGGTGAGAATTTAAATTTTCTCATTCTTTTGGATGAGAAACTTCCTGCTGTGTGTGTCAATCATTATTGTCTTATTAAAATCCGGGACTTTGGTTGACCTGTGCTAGACTCCAGCACATGTTAATGACGCAAAGACAGTTGTGGTAACACCATGGTCGCAGACCTGCAAAAAAGCTCAAAAACAGATAGTAATGAAACCAGTTTTATTTTCCTTGCTCTAGCGAGTTCACAGAGAAGGTGTTTCTAGTACAATGCAGCGTCGGACTCTAGCTGAGAGCGTAGCCTGAGTCCAAACGGACTCCAAGAAGGGCTCTCCATACACAAATGAACAAACACAAAGGAAAGTAGTCTCCTCCGTGACCAGCTTGATTTCGATGGAGCGAAACCAAATTGGCTGCAGAGGAGACGGGTAATTTTGCCATGCAAATGAGGTGAGTGCCCTCTCAAGAATAACTACTCTCTGATATCAACTCTCTGGTTCAACTCTACGAGTTCAGTCACTTTTGTAACACTTTAGACAAAAGTGGCCCAAGCGGTTTTAAGACTAGGTTACATAATTGGCCATATCTTCACTTGTATACCATCGATTTTATTGGAACAAAGCTTATCTGGTGGCTAGAGAAATGATCTTAATAGGCATAAAAATATCAAACCAAAAAATAAGCGGCATACTTGTGTCATTCTATTATCAAAATTGTACAAATGTTATTGTTACACCCTGTAGATGATGGAGATAAACAATTGACGCACAATGAGGTGACTACACGGGAGTCTGACAGTGGAGTGGAAGAAGTAGGCCTATGTGTTAGAAACGGAATAGAGAAAGGCGAGAGACATAACAGTAACCATGAACAATGCTGTAAGGTTATGAATAGCATGGAACCTAGCAGGGATGATTGCGGTAGCCTAGACTCGGGCTTCGACGAGATAAACAGCGTAGGAAGTCAGGAGGTAGGAGATGATGAGAAGAGCGTGGTGGAAACTTCTTGTGATGGTGATGACAGTGACTTTGACACCATAAATGATATTCCAAGATCTTTTGGTGATAGAGCCAGGAGTGGTATGATTATGGATGAAAGGTCAATGAGGCATCAGAGGTTATGCAAGAAGAAGGAAAGAAGCCGCAGAGTTAGAAAGCTTGGTTACCCGGTGAAAAAGGTGAGAGGGTCGAGGCCCAAGAAAGGGAAGCTAACACGCACTGAAACAAAATGTGCAGATATGAGTAGAAGAGAGAAGGAGTTAAAGGAAGACGAGGCTTACTTGGGGAAGTTATGGAACAAATATGCGACAGATAAAGCAGACTTGATGGAGAGGGAGGAAGAACACTTGGATGATATACAAGTGTGTGAAGATCAACTGCAAGCACGTGAGCGACAGATGGATGAGGTGGAGCAACAATTGCAAATCGAAACGGCGAAATTACAGTATGTAAAAAGCAAGTGGGACTGTGACAGGAATGAATGGAGTAAAGAACAGGAGAGTGTGATCTCCGAAATCAAAGAAAATCGAGTAAAGTGTGAGAGTGAACGCTCACAGTGGGAGGAAGCTGTGAAGAAATGGAAAAAGAATGTGCAGCTGCAGAAGGAGTCGTATGAACGTGAAGTTGCTCAATTAGAGGAGCAAAAGCGAAGACAGAAAGAGGAAGCGACCAAGTTGAAGGATTGTCGTGAACAGCTTGATCATGATAGAGATGTGTGGGAGGAGACAAAACATGAAGACGTGGAGAGGCTTGATGCCCAAAGGATGGATGATGAGCGGCAAAGAGAAGTTTTAAATGCGAGAGAAATAGAGCTAGATAATAGAGAATCGAAACTGTCACATCGGCGTGCAAAGTTTAAGGCTGAGCGTAGACTGTGTGAGAACACTTTGAGGGAAAGATATGACAAGTTGAATCAAGAAGAACTAGAGTTGCATAAAAGAGAGGTGAATAAGAGAAATGCTAGAGTTAGGCCTAGGCGAGAGGTAAGTCCAATAAAGTTTGATGGTGTGGAACCATGGAAGGATTTTTGCATACATTTTGAAGCATGTAGAGAGTATAACCAGTGGGAGGATGACGAGGTAGTGCTGCAGTTGATAATGAGTTGTAGAGGAAGGGCTTTGGCAGCCTTGAGTTTTCACGATGTTGACCAGAAGGAGATAACCTACAACGAGTTAGTTGATTTAATGAGTCGTGAGTTTGGACCAAGAGAGTGTACGGAGAACTATTTTCAACAGTTGATGATGCGAGAGCAAGAAGAGGGTGAAAGTGTCCGTAGTCTGGGGCATGACATTAAGAAGCTGGTAACTTTGACATTTCCTGAGATGAGCAGAAGAGAACAAGACGAGGTTGCAAAAGGGCATTTTGCAAGAGCAGTTGCAGATTCAGAACTTCGTGAAGAATTGTTTAGGGTGAATGCAAAGAATTTGCAGGAAGCTATTGAGAGCATCGAGAAGTTGGAGTCGTTTAATCGTGCTCAGATGATGTGTGGTGTTGGACACAGTGAGACAGTGGTAGCAAGTAGTTTGTTCAGTTCAGAGCTTGCCGAGTTGGAAAAGAGGCAAAATATGGCGAGTTCGCAGTTGAGTGCATGTATATCAGAGATTGAACAGAGCACACAGGGAAGGAAGATTGAAAGACCTAGTGAGAGTCGGTATTTTAGTGAAAACCAGCAAAGAGAATTGCTGCTTGAAGAAATAGATGTCACTGAAAATCATGATGGAAGCCAGGAGACTGAAGATGATTACCAAGGCTGTGAAGGTAATACACATTATGCTTCTGTCAAGGGATGTAACGAGGAGTTGGTGGTGGCTGATCAGGCTAAGGAGGGAAGGAGAGTAGAAGTTGACAAGAAATGTAATGACAAAGCTTCCAGTAGACCATCACAAATTGGGGGCGAGGGAGAAGAGGTGCTGATACACGAGAGTGATGGTGTTGATGATGCTGAATCAAAGCAGTGGTCAGAAGTATGGAATGATGTTGTTGGAAATATGGGAGAATCATGGGGTGAAGAGGATGAGAGGCACTGTAGACGCAACCCAAACGAGATCGTGATAAACACTGTACATTTCTCTGTGAATGATGCTGGGGGAGAGGATGGTCCGGGTCCGGGAGTCCAGTCAGGAGGAGATACATTGGGCGGTGATGACATTAGAGTGATGAACGATGATGCAGCTAAAGATATAACAGAGTGTCGTGACGATTTGACATTTGCCAGGATTAGGGCGATGCAAATACAAGACGACGTGCTTTCTCCGATCTTGTGGTGGAAGGAGACTAGTGGTGTAAAGCCATCATGGGAGGAAGTGTCAAGATTACCATGGGAAGCCCGGATGTATTGGAAACAGTGGGAATCTCTAGCGATGAGAGAAGGTGTTCTGGTGAGGAGATGGGAGAGTGATAGTGGTACAGTGGTGAAGTGGCTAGTAGTGCTCCCTATGAAACTAAGAGTACGGGTGTTGGAAGATTTGAGTAGTTTGAAAGGTAGCTTATTGTTCGGAGTCCGTCAGAAATACTACTGGATAGGAATGCGAAATGATGTACAAAGTTATTTAAGACATACAGGAGTCGGGGGAACATGGAGTAGAAGTTCAGAAGGTAGCAGAAGGGGTGTGGAAACAGGTAGTAGAGTAGCAGGGGGAGTTAGACGATTAAGGGGAAGTGGTGAGTCCAAAAGGGGAGGAACGGGAAGTAGAGGAACAGTGGATGGAGATGCGAGGAACAGAAGGGTGGAAGGATGTATAAAGATAGGAAGCAAACAAGCAAGGGAAAACATGAGGAGTCCTGAGCATTGCGTAGCAGATACCCTATATAGACCTGGTCAGTTTGTGTACCTTCGTAGTGACCAGAGGCAACAGGTGAGTAGCAGTGGGCAAGGATCCTGCTGGCAAGGGCCATATCAGGTAGTGGCCGAGTTACCCGGCGGAGGTGTTCGTATTCAAAGGGAGATAAGTAGTCGAGCTTGTGTTGTTCATTCAAAGAGATTGAAACTGTATGATGGACCAGCATTTAAGCCCTGGGCTTGTGAAGCCCAGAGTGTAGCGAAAGAAGTGGGGCCATCTGTACACAGACGTACTGAGGTGAATGGAGGACGTATCAGATATCTGACCCCTTTAGTGCCGAGAAGTAATGGAGGGAGAGGTGGCAGGTCAGTTCATGCATAAAGTAGTAGAGGTCTGCTGAATCAGTAGTAGGCCTAACTTAATACTCAAATGACAGAGGGGAGACGAATCCTGATCATGATGGTAGTTGGATATACAAATTATACATATGTATATCAACTCTAAATCGACTGATGGCTAATAGTTTTAATCAAGATGGCAGTTGGATATACATATATAGCTACATGTATATCACCTGAAGATCAGTCGAATCTATACTGTGTAAACAGTGTAATTCTTTTAATCAAGATGGCAGTTGTATATACATAGCTACATGTATATCACCTGAAGATCAGTCGAATCTATACTGTATCCAAGGTGTAATTCTTCAACGGCAGTTGGATATACATGTGTATCCCTACATGTATATCAACCAAACATTTTCGAGTGAATACTTCGATTATGGTGCAGCTATAAAGAGTCTAATTAAATCAACCAGCTTCAAGCCACGAGCCACGAACTCAAAACCAAATACCAATCAGAAGACTGCAGAGGGATCAAGACCACAGAGAAGATTTTTAAAACTTATAATAATTATGTAGTAGATGGACGGTATCGGCGCGTGTTCAATCCCGCTTTGTATTTATGCGTTGTGTGCCGGGGACGTCACACTCTGGGAAGGGGCTGTGAAGCGGGATTGAATAAAATAAGTATTTCTGAAAATCACTAACTTGCTTGATTATATAAAATTCGCGTTTTTAAAATTAGCGCTAATTGTGATTCACATATAGGCTGAGCGCATGTGCTGACCAATTAAAATTATGAAAATGATGACCAATCATCGTTACGCATTCAGTTCAGAACCGGTTCTGGCTGGTTGACTTGTGGCGTGGTTTTCGCGCAAGCGATGCTTGAGCCATTCTGATTTAGGGGTGTTACATTTTGGTGCAGATTCAGGATCCGATTCAGACATCAATTTTATTGTCTGAGGGGGGGGGGAGCATATTGTGGGTGAGGTGGTAGTAGGGAGTAGGTGCAGGTAGATTGTTGTTGATGTTTTTGTTGTGATCTCAAAGTTAATAAAACTATTTGATTGAGACATAAATTTTATTGTGCTTCAGTGTTTTCCTTACAAGGCAGTAGGTGGGGTTCTGTCCCCCACAACTTACCCACGTTTCACTCAAAACTTACAGTGTCCCCCAGGGGACTGGTGTCAACCCGGTTATCCTGACATTAATAATCCATATATATTAGACAAACGGCCGTCCCGCTACAATGATAAGAAATAAGGTACCGCTAGGATGTACCTCATTTCCTATCATATATGCTGAACCGCTTGTCTTGAGTTACTGAAATTTCAGTGTAGTAATTGGATCCCTTGCCCCAATAATATACATAACTTTTGTTACCAGTGTGTTATTATTTTTTGAGAAAAATGCAAAAATAGTCACAAATTTACCACAGGGGCGTAGTACCCCCTTAATAGAATAATATATACAATAGAGGTAATCCTGTCGCATCTATTCATACATAGTCCTTTTGTTCATCCATTTTTGTACATCTAGGCCTATGAATAGATGCGACAGGATTACCTGCGGAATTATCTCTATTGTATTATTCTATAACCCTCCTCGACCTTCTCTAGGAGGCGGCTTTTATTTGCACAACTGTTGGAACTGTATTGTCTTGTAAATCATTCTTTTGTCTACCTGTGTTTTCGCGGAAGGTGTAAAACGGGTGATGGAATGCAGTTTAAAATTTCCTCCAAGGCCGAATCATTTCACATTTTGGATGCATTGTAGCCGACGGGGACCCAACTAAAGGCTTCACACTAGTTTGAAATTTTTGATTGGTTGGTTGACGTAAATCCCTCCTATGCATTATGAGGAGCACCAGAAAATCACTTCTGTAAAAAGTCACAGTATACAAGTCCTTTTTTTTGCAGTTAAAAGTCAATAGTTATGATTTAACTTTTTTGAGTTTATCATGAGTTAAGAAGTTTGTCTCGAGTCTGTGTCAGTAGGCCTAGGTGGAAAGGGGGTGTCATAAAATGTTTCGACCCGAAATAGGCGGGCTGGCTGGGTCGTAAAAAAATTAGCATGCGATAGCGGGGTCACAAAAAAGTTGAGTCCGGAAGAAATTCCAGAAAATGACATCCCCCTTAAAGGCCCATTCGCAGTGATTTGTTCATCCGGACAATCGTTAAAATCATCAAAATTCAGATTTGATACCTTTGTCATTGTCTGATGTGCTAACAAAGCCTGCTAGTGGTTCATCCATTCAAGACAAAATAAGGCATTTTACATGAATCTGTAATTTGTATAGGCCTAGGCCTACTGACAGTATATAAATTGGAGGAGTTTCGGCCCTCTTATAATCAAGACTCCCTCGAGGTGGGGGCCGGCAGTGAAAGAAACACCACCTCCCGCAGGTGAGCTACTATTAATAAAACTAAAACTATGCTTAAGTTCTAGCATCTGCTGCTAAATATAAAAAAATACTGCTGTTTTCATTTTTTTGCAAAATTGTTCAAACTTTCAAAAAAACAAAATGACAATTTTAATGACTTATCCTTCACTTTTAAGTAATTTATAAACAATTTTATTTTATTTGCACTTTCGCTGGGATCACTGAATTGGTCTTTAGGGACCGTTCACAAACACTTGTTAGGGGGGCCTGATGCAAAAAAAATTCATAGCGAAAAATTTTCGGGCCCCCCCCCTTTACATACCTCAAAAATTTCAGGGCCCCCCTTTTTTGACAAGAAAATTTTGGGTCAACCCCATATAGAAAAGCATAAACTCAATTTTCCCAGGAAAATTTGTGGTCATTTTTTTCAGGGCCCTCCCCTTAGGAGGTTCAAAAATGATCAGGGCCCCCCTTTTTGCATCAGCCCCCCATACAAGTGTTTGTGAACGGTCCCTTAATTGATAGGAACTAGTAGAACTGAGTTCGTCTTTTTCAAAGACTCTTCTTGTAAATTTCGGTCTTCAAGAAGGTGAATGACCCGAGCCCAATAGTTTGAAAATATTGAAATAAGATAAGTGCATTATTACCACAGTACTACGCATAACTACAAACACCTGTACATAAGCTGGATACGTGACTGAGTAAATTTTTCTTAGGCTAAATTTACCTTCTTTTAATGAATGTGTTTTATTGATAAACAGAACCGTGGACACGGAATTTGTGAGTGTTTTCAACTATCAAAATCGTGTTTTTTTGTGTCAATTAGCAGATAAAATAAGTTCTTTTTGCACAAGGTGTTAGACAAGATTAAGCTGCAAATCATGACATCAAAATCTAAGAGCAAATTGATCCAAAGCCGTCCAGAACCACCAGGTTTGGAAGACGTGAAAAGTGATTTGGAAAGAGCTCCCAACACCGACGTGGCGTTTACATACTTCGCTTCATCAGCGGATTCAACTTCAAGTGAAGGTGAGTACATGTATAGGGTGACAGGGGAAAAGTGCGTTATTGTTAGGGGCTGTGCAATAATTATGAGCCCCGAAGTGGGTAAAATTTCAAACAGCTCGGCAAAATCGCTTGCCCCCCCTCTCGGCCTGCCAAAAATCGCTTGGCCCCCCCCTCGGCCTGCCAAAAAATCTTTGCCCCCCTTGCACATACCAAATTTTTGGGATCCCAATTTGCAAACTTTAAATGGTCTATAATATACATGTTGCGAGCGCAGCGAGCAGGAAAATTTGCATATAAGCGTTTCCGTACGGTTTTCCTAGCCTAAAAGGCTAGCCTTTTAGAGTTTTATTTAAAAAGCGCCCCAAGAACGAAGTGTGTGCCAAAATTGCTTGCCCCCCCCCCTCTTGGCTTGCCAAAAATTGCTTGCCCCCCCTTTCGGCTCGCCAAAAATTTCTTGCCCCCCCAATTTTACTCTCCCCCCAGGGCTCATAATTATTGCACAGCCCCTTAATATATATAGGTATGCCAGGCAAACCTTAATTAAAACACATTTGCTAGTCAGCCAAATTTGCCTGGAACACAATACATATTTGTAACATAGAAATTTAAAAGAACAGTACATGTAGGTCTACATGTATGTCTGGTTCCATACAGCAATACGCAGTATTGCTGTCTGGTAAGCAGATACGAAACAACCCGTGTAATTCAGACGTCAGCGCAGGTCAAAGTACTATTTTTAGCCTACGTCCCGTATCCTACTATCACTCAAACAAGGAAATCTCTTCACAAGTTCACTCACCTCAATTGCTTTGCGATCCTACTGACTGACAAATGTGACATTTTCGATGTTTGTTCCTTGGAATTTCAGACACGGAGACTTCTACAAATTCGTCCAAAGGGTTGGGGGTAGCATTTTTAACTATCACTAAATGTTTCGGAATCGAGGTCGACTAAAAAGTAGACCATTTCGGGGACTGTAATTGATGTAGATGTCACATTTTGAACAGTGGGCGATAAGTGACCAACTTGGCTTTCAGCACAAGTATTGGGCCTTGCTCAGTGTGAGGTAGGTCAAGGAAACCTACATACATATGTTGTCTATACTTCACTTGACCCAAATATATGATTTTTTATGGTGATGAGACACTCACACATGGAATTCTAGAGGGACAAGAGTAAGATACATGTATAATGAAAATTAATTCTATTTTGTTTAATTTTCTGTAAACTACTTGGTTTTATTTCACTTTTCAGAAACTGGGCAGAAAAGATCCAAATCAAGTGGCAAAGACACTGGCAGTGGCAGCAAATCAGACATTGACATCTGCTATACCAAAGTCATCAAATTTCTGGAGTTAAACGAAGAACTGAAACAATCTCAAGAAAGTCTTCAAGAACAGTGCAATGACCTACAGGAACTGGGACAGGCTGTCAAAGAACAAGTGAAAAGTTTGAGGACTCAGATGACATGATCTTCTGTTGTAATTGATTTAATCATGTAGGAGTCAAGAAACAAAATGCCAAAAACTTGTCAGAAATCAATTATAGAAGGCATTGTTGCTGGGACCAAAACTACAGCATATGTGTGTATGTTCCTGGCACACATGTTGGTCTTGTAACTGTACAGGCATAATTGTGTAAGACTCAGGCATGATGTCAAAGTTGCACAATCGCAATGGCCATTTCAAGTTATGGGATGATTGGGCTATAAAACGGCAGGTGCAGCATTTAGCGGCAACCCTTTCAAGAACTGGTGCCATTTGCTGGAGAAGTAGTGATGTACATGTAGCAGGATTAATTACCATAGAGTTAGGTGAATACAATTTTTGAATGTATTGCCCTGCCCTAGATGTACGCTGTAACTCTGCGTTGCACCATTTGTTATTTGGATTGTTATTCTATAGAAATTTCACATTATAATGCTAACATCACTCACACCTGTATGATTAGTGTCTTTGAAAAGAGCGGTATTTTATTTAATCTATGATCTACAGATATGACAGGTGATGAGTGCAGCCTACTCTTGTGCAGGGCAATAGTCACTCAAAAATTGGATTTATGTCAGGCGGATTTATACTGATATACTGTGAAGCTCCAAAATCTTTCTTTCTTCTTTCTTCTTTAGTAGAACCGTAAAACGGGGTGAATCGGGACAGTTTGGGCATGGCTTTAATTGTATTTTTTTCTTTGTAGCTTCAATTGCCACAGTCATTGGTGCATTTTATGTCCACACATGAGATCTACATACTGGTAATGTTAGATTGAGTGGATTTCAAGTGCTTTACCTCTTTTTTAAAAAAAAGTGACTGTCCCGATTCACCCCGAGTTTAGGGGTGAATCGGGACAACAGAGTAAATAGTATTTGATGAAGGTTTGAATTAGTTTTTGTACCCTTTATCCCCACAAATGAGGTGAATTGGGACATTAAACAAGTATTTAAATACTTCTCTAATAATTTAGAACAATTTAACAATAATTGATGTCATGTTTACTGCCATAACTTGGATGTTCTTTGGTACCCTCAACTGGACTGTACTTGTTACGGTAAAAAAGTAATAAAACTTTTGACCTTCACATTTCATGTTAAAACTTAAGTTTTCATTGTTCTTTTCTTATCACTACTTACATAAGGTAATACTACAGTGTTTCTTACCAAATAAATACTGCATTTCTCCCTAAACAAAAAAAAAAAATACCGATAATCATGTGTCATTTTTAAAGGAAAAAATAACGAGCGAGCTGTGACTTCCAGTCAAAAATGGACAACTCGCACATATTGCAGACAACTGTTAAATGTTCTTGCTACTTGCATGTGATTTTCCATCAATAACAATTATCATGTACATACAGCATAAAGCAAAACAACCTTTGGCCAAACACATTATGGGCAATTTAGCAATACCATACTGGTACCAACTTGCAACCAGTGCCATTAAAAACAACTCACGAATGATTTCTATCAGTCCAACAAATTGAACATTGGCAAACATTTTCCAACTCTAACAGCAATATTCAAAGCATAATTAACTCAATAATTACTGGAACTTCAGGATAAGACTAACAACATTATAGTTCAAATGGTTGTCCTCCAAAACTTTTTTGGGTTAAGGGTGGGTGGCTTTCAAATTTGTTTTTCTAATTTTCTAATTCTAAGTCAAATTATAGAGCTACCCAATGACCTGTGCCCAATGAAGGTGCAAATAGGTCTGTTTTACCAATACATATCTTAATACAAGTATACCATTAAAGATACAACCAAATTAATAACAATATTTTAAAAACAAAGTACATATTTATTTAAAACCTGAAAATCCTTTCAAAAAATTATTTCTGGAATTCTGAAAATTAGGTGTGGTAAAATTTTGTACCGGGACAGTAAAAACTCACTTCCTGTTTTTAAAATTAGTGGTGGGTGGTACCGGTAGAGGACAACTAACTATTACAGGCTTAAGGTGATGCCACATAGAGAATAATCCAAACTTAATACCATTAAAGCTACAGTACATTGTGTCCCAATTCACCCCGTTCTCAAAAGTTCAAATCTGAAAAGTACAAAAATCAACAAAATTAAAAATTTCTTTGGACTAACCAAATTTTCACTTTTACAGCACATGTATGACACTTTTGTGAGGTCCCTGTGCATTTCCAGCTCATTTCCTCCAATGGTTCCACTGGGAGGGATAAAGTTCTGACCACATCATTTTTTTTGAGCAATTGGAGGAAATTTTCATTTTAGTGTCCTGGGCTCCATATTTCCTGTATCACATGTGCAAAGCCACCATTCTGATACTGACAGTCCATTTTTTAACATGGGAAGAGAAACACACAAAACAATCAATTAGGTTTGAAAAATTTGGTGTCAAAAAACTTTTTTGTGTTTTGTCCCGATTCACCCCGGTGTCCCGATTCACCCCGTTTTACGGAACCGAAAAATGCTACTAAGGTCAATCAGCAGCCACCGCCTGACATCTGTGGCTCGTGAGCCACAGTAGCTCTAGTCACTTATTGCTATGGTAATAATCATGTTACATCACTACTTCTACAGGAAATTTACAGTGCTTTTTATGGAAACTAGTGTTGCCAACTGGAGATAATCTGGGTGTAAAATTACAATAGACTACATGTATAAGGCAACCAGCAGCAGCTCTTCAGGAAAGCACAAGGGAACCTTAGATGTTCTTGGATTGGCCATGCTTCCATGCTCATGTGTGTCTGGAACTAGCGATAGAGAAAGGGACCAATGCATATGTGACCCGGCAGCACAAATGAGCCGTAAACTCCCTAAATTGTATTCTGAGTTACGGTGTAAAATGTGTACAAAGGTCATATTCATCGGTAACTTAAGCTGGCCCGACATCCGTCTCATTTCGATAGTCAAAAACTAATCAATAATCCTATTGTTGAAGTGGATAATAAGCTTCTAATAAGCTTCTACCGCCAAACCCGTCCCTCAACATTTTAGAGGGATAGTCATACCATCACGGACCTTACCGTTACCGCTCTCACCCAAGTGCATAATACTCACAAACGAAAAGTCGAGGAACAGCGCATCATATTTAATCTTGGCACACTTCAACCCAATGGGATGAACATTCAATTTAATGTCTTCAACATCAATATTTAACTTTTCACATTACTTTCATCTTTTGCATTTCCTTTCTTTTCTTTTCTTTTCTTCTTTTCTTTTCTTCTTTTCTTTTTTTTTTTTTTTTCTTCTTTTTTCTTTTCTTTTCTCTCTTTCTTTTCTTTTTTTTGTTACTTTACTTTTCTTTTCTTTTCTTTTCTTTTCTTTTCTTTTTTTCTTTTTTTCTTTTCTTTACTTTTCAATTCTTTTCGTCTCTTCATTTCTTTTCTTTTTTCTTCTCTTGTCTTTTCTTTTCTCTTTTCTTTTCTTTTCAGGTTTCTTTTCTTTACTCTATTTTTTCTTTTCTCTTCTCTTCTTTTCTCTTTACTTTACTTTTCTTTCTTTCTTTATTTCCTTCATTTTTCTTTGCAGTAATTTTGATTTTGACCTTTTTGCGTGTCTTCCCCCTTTATGCTTATGCTAGACCTCGCGCCTTTCACTCTATGTTTTCACGCACGATTCCGCACGCGACTCCTCGCGCGTTTCTGTGCTCTCCTCTTCCTTTGTTTTCCAGCACGCAAAAGGTCATCACTTGACAAAGGTCTATGACCGAAAATTCGTGTTTTATTTTGCTACGCAAATAAATTTATACAAATGTGGTTTGACACCAAATATTTCTGCTCTTGGACTCTTTTACTTAAGCTTCTACCTTAGATGGCTATAGAACTTTTAATAGCTCGGGTCTTTGTTTGCTTATATTGCTAAATCCTGTTCAAGTGGTGGGTTACCAGGCATTGTATTTTGTACAGGTATGCATAACCAACAATTAACAATGAGAGAACTTTCTTAAACCTCGTTGACTTGGGGATGATTTGAAATGACTGCCAATTATGACTGTTTTTATATTTATTGCCAACAATGTGGAAAATGAGACACATGTAAAAACGTAAAAAGCTATAATTTTGTTGAAGGAGCAAAGTTTAACAAACCATAACCCGCTTCTGGATATCGTTTGAAGTCAAATGATATACCATTTTAAGTTTATGATGTTTATTTTTAAACACGAAATAAAACAAAATTGACCGGGGAGGAATTTACAGCTCATTCGCCGTGGACGGTCACATATTAGGATGTTAAATCATGTTTTTTCAGTAAAGACCTGGTAAAGGATATGTACAATTTGCTGAAAGTCTTAAAAGAAATTCCTCAAATGATAAATGTGACCTGCTCCCTTGAAATGAGCATCAAGTCTCACGTTGGGAGTTTTGAGATGTTCCAATTGTTGAGTGTGTGTTCTTTTTTTGAAGATACCTGTATTGGCAGTGGAATGTCCTTTGTGAATGGGGACAGAATTGAATGAAGAGTACATCATATTGAGGGCTTAGAGCCAGAACCACCTATGTCCATTTGTTTTCTCAATTACATGTTACTCATATCGGTAACAAATGGACGGTTAATTATGCCCTCCATTATGCAAGTGACTTCTGGGTATATGCATGGTCACTTGAACAGTTAGTTAGATGGAAGAGACCATGCATTGCATATACCCCAAAGTCACTTACATTTTCTTATGGAGGGCAGAATTAACCGTCCATTTGTTACCGAAATGAGTAACATGTAATTGAGAAAACAAATGGACATAGGTGGTTCTTGCTCTAAGCCCTCGATATTATGTCCACATTCACAAAGGACATACCACTGCCAATGCAGATGTCTTCAAACAAAAACAACTCAACATTTGGATTGTCTTGAAACTCCTTACTTGCAACTTAATGCTCATTTTGGTGGGCCATCCTGGGGCGGGGGTGCCCGAGGGGAAACCCCCCTCGGAGTCAGAAAATTGTACAAAATATAGGTCACAAACACCCATTTTCACTCTATTTTATCATAATTTTTAAAACTTCACCTAGGATTATTGTGGGGGTGGGGGGCTGAAAGGTATTCCAGTCCCGCACCAAAATTATTGAGGGGACCGAACCCCCAAGCCCCCTGGTTCCTATGAAAATTGTTGTGAAAGTTGTAGTGATTTCTTACAGCTGTGGAAAGGATAGGAAATTTAGATTCAGCAAGCATAGGGTTATTTACATCATATTTTGTCATCTGTTTATGGTCACATTCAGCCTCAGCACACAATGAGGTATTCTAGTTGAAATCCATACACCCCCTATTGAAGACATGACCTTGATCTTCCACACAAGGAATGAGAATTTCAAATGGAATTACCAGATATTTATGCTATATTTTCTCTTGTGAGTCAGTGAGGTCAGTGCATATATCATTGGGTGTAGCTTCAAATGGTGAACGTTTGCTCAAAGCGATGTCATACACATGGTACATTGGTACACGCACAATGTGCATGTTTAAAGACACTGCATAGATTACACATGCAAATCTCAACGTGCTGTCTTCACTGCCTAGCGGAGATGAAAAATACTCCATAAAAGCATATGAATAGGGTTTAATGTTTCCACAGAGAAGTCCTTCTCAGAGGGCTGAGCTTTCAGAATTCTATCGAGTGCCATCTTTGGCTCTGAAAATGGCACTTGAAAGAGTCTGATAGCTCAGCCCTCTGAAAAGGACTTCTCTTTGGAAAGATTAAACCCTACTCATGTTTAACAACCTTATGTAGAAATGCTGGTGATCCACACAGCAAATAGTCCAATCTGGATGGCAATAAAGTTGATTAAAAAGTGTTTGCATGAGCTCTGGTGACATGGTACACGAAAGGGCACTATTTGAGTTAAGTGAAAATCTGGCTTATTCAAAAGACTACCCAATTTGTACAGTGCCATTCTCTTGGGTCTACAATAGCAGAATACATACAAGTTCTTGTGTCTCTTCATGCTGATTGTATGAAGACAAAATGGCAAATATGATGATGACTAAATGCTTGAAGAGTCCAACTCACAACTTTCTACATGTATATGTAGAGTCATACACAACTCCTTTTATCCTTGGGTCTTGACATGCATGGCAAGATTCTTAATATGGTCGCCTGCACAGGTACACCGTCACCAAGGTACCTGACTGGTACATACAGAGAGTGCCTACACAGTACACAAACAATGCTGCTACTGCATAAAACTCACCAGAAGTGGTACTGCACTGGTACAACACTGGTACTGCACAGTACCAGCCAAGTACCTTGATGACGGTGTACCTGTGCTGCTGTGCAGGCGGCTGCAATAGGAATCTGGTAGTGTCTGACTGGCAATAGACTTTTGGAAATAAAGCAACCAGAATCAGGTGGAAGGGTACAGTAACATTGCAATGGTAGCCTTCTTGGATTATTTCAGAAGCAACCAATAGTCCAATATGAATCGCCTGTTTAAATTATGTCTGATATATAATTGGATTTAAACTTTTAACCACACAACATAAATGATAGCCAGTGAAAACATTTTCACTGACCAACCCATCCAGGATTTGAACCTGGGACCTTCGGTTTACCAGTCCAATGCTCAACCAGCTGAGCTATAAATGAGTCAGCTGGGGAAGAGCAGAAGATTTGTATATAGTAGGTATACAGTTTGATTCTGTTGTGTGGTGAGAAGTTTAAATCCAATTACCCAAATGTTTGAATCACTTTTCTCTGATATTATTGTTAGAATTCCATCTGGTATAAACTTATTCAAAATATACCAATGTAATGGTGTAAATTCATTGTAAAAAAACCCTAATTGATGCAAATGCATCAGGCCGCTATATCTATTCTAGAATTATATCAGGTGGCATGAAATGCCACACACTGAAATCTGCTTCGGCCTCTTCTGATTCTTTCGTCAAACCATATTTTAAAATGCTACTAGTGCCAGACGCTTGCATCAATCTCGACCAAACTTGGCCACAAGAAGCACTGACCCAAGCTCCTTCTAAGTTGTACACAGTTATGCTACTAGTGCAAGGCGCTTAACTTAATTTCGACCAAACGTGGCCATAAGAACCGCTGACCCAAGCTTGATATAAGTTGTACACAGATAGGGGTCAAAGGTCATATAGCGGATATTAGGAGTAATTTAGTGAAAATCGAAACTTTGCCCAGGTCAAAGGTCAGGTAACTGTAACTTTGGGAAAACAATCCCTGGCACTTGGGGAGTATGAAACCGCAAAGGTCATCTGAGGTCAAAGGTCAGGTCATATTTAAAGTTGCCCCTATTGGTCGGTAACTTGGGGGAAAATGATCCATGACACAATAAACCTGCACAGGTCATCCAAGGTTAAAGGTCAGGTCAAATTTGAAGTTGCTCCAATTGGGCTGTAACTCGAGGATAACATTTCCTAGCACTTGGGGAGTATGAAGCGGCAATGGTCAACTGAGGTCAAAGGTCAGGTCAAATTTAAAGTTGCTCCAATCGAGCTGTAACTTGATCGGCCTGTTACTCAGAAAAAACAATCATTGACACTTCATGAGTATAAAACGGCAAAGGTCATTTGAGGTCAAAGGCCAGGTCAAATTTAAAGTTGCTGTGATTGGCCTGTAACTCAGGAAAAACAATCCCTGACACTTCAGGAGTATGAAACTGCAAAGGTAATCCGAGGTCAAAAGTCAGGTCAAATTTGAAGTTGCTCTGATTGAGCTGTAACTTGCAGAAAATGATCCCTGACACTTTAGGACTAACCGTAAAAGTCATATGAAACCGTAAAGGTCATATGAGGTCAATTTTTAAGTTGCTCCCATTGGGCTGTAACTCGGGGGGAAATGACCTCTATAAACAAAATAAACAAAAACTATCCTTCCATTTTTAGCATTTCAACATTTAATATCATCAACTATATCAGCTGCCACCTGATATTTGTGCTTCTTGAAGCACAGTAGCTCTAGTTGTAACTGTATTCAACCTAAGTAGTGCTCACCTTCTTATTCTCTGCTACAGAATTTTCTCATTTTAAACATGTCATCTAAAATGTCCTATTTGCAATGCACATGTTCAACTAAATTATGGCTCACTAAAATTGCCATCAAAACTGGCTTAAAGTAATATTCAGATTTCCTTTTACAACATTAAGCGTACTGCTAGCCGTCCAGCGCGTATTATTTTGCACAAGGTCCAATGCACGCGCTTGACGTCGCGTGCGTATACGCGATGGTTATGCTGTCAAAGGAAGTCTGAATATTACTTTAGGATTATGATCATTTGGATCAAGGCCGTAGCAAGGTCGAAAAATGTGGGGCGGCCATCACAAATGTGGGGCGGCCAACATACAAATATATGCCCATAATGGAATCAAGATATAAAGAAAAACATAACAACTTTCTCAAAAAGTGGGGCGGCCATGGCATCCCCGGCCGCCCCGCTTGCTACGGTCCTGATTTGGATTACAGATGTACACTTTTTGTAATATATTTGTGAATATTCTGAATCATCCAAGTAGATAGATAAATTAAAAATTAAATATCAAACTGTTCATCTCGACTTACTGTTTTGAGTTGGTTACAGTATCACGTCTCATCCTAATGTAATGTTTATAAATTCCTGATTTGGACTTTTACGCCATCATTTTAATAAGTGTCTCGCCCTACAAAAAGAAGACTTGAATTAGGATGAATATGTGACCCATTCTGACAAAACCATGAACAAGTCGCATTTTTTACATTTCATGATTTGACTAAAAATGTAAGCACGGGACAATAAGCTTCAAAATGATACCAAAATTATATACATAGCATCAATACTTTTCAAGATATGGATAATTTTGTAAATAATACCTTGATAATTTTGTCAAATTGTTATTCTAAGTAATGGGCTAATTAGTTTCCTGCTTTACACAGGATTAAATAGGGATTATCATAGTTCAACAGTCAATTATTGATTAAATAAACCTCTTTTTAATAAATACTTTCAAGGATTTGAAAGTCCGCTAAGTCCCAAGGTCAAATACCATGAAATTAAGAATTCCAAAATTTGATTTTTTTATGGGAATGTCATCTTTAAAAGCCTATAACTCAAAAACGTGCCTGGCGATTTGTTCCGGGTTTTGTTGGAGCTGGTCACATATGTTAATCATTCCCAGGAATAGGGGTGTTGCGCTGTCAGCCTGGAGAATACGATCAACAAGGGTTCGAGCCTTGGGCTTGCCTTAGGAATGAATTCTCTTCCTCTCCCAAAATGTTTCTAAGGTTGGAAATCCTACAATTGTGATCAGTTACTTCACTGAATAAAATTGTAGAATTTCTTCTCATCCCCATACACTGCTTAGCACGTGCAGATATAGGTAATGTGTGTGCGACGTCTCATGGTTCAGAGCTGACGTAAAGCTGTTGGTCCCATGTACGAAAAGAGTTAAACCCTGTGCACGTAAAGGTTCCAGGATCGTGCCCGTGAACTGCCAGCAGAAAAACTTAAAATTTTTCCTTTGGTCTTTAATCAACAGACATGATGAACCTCTCCAGTCATGCTTTAATTACCAGGTTTAATTACAGTCAAATTTAAGAGTTTTGATGAAAACTGGGGATCCCTGGTTTTATTCGCCAATTCCCCATAGAGCTGCACAGTTATAGTGGCCAAGTGGTATTCTTTCATTATTACCTCATTATGTCAGCTTAAAATGATCAGAATTAAAACATCCTTGATAGCTGTTACTCACATTAAAAATCAGAAACCACAGCAATTACCTCATTATGTCAGCTTAAAATGATCAGAATTAAAACATCCTTGATAGCTGTTACTCACATTAAAACTCAGAAACCACAGCTTTAAGTTTCAATTGTTCAAACTTGAAAGTTCATCATCTGGTTGTTGCTGAATCCATAATAATCACACAATGTTTGGCCAATATGCTGTAAAACGTGAGGTTCCAGGTCCTATAAGAGAATAACCTTGTTGTATCTGAGAGTTCAAAATCTTCATCAAATTCATGTCCATCTTTAGGTTGTCCATCTCGGCTTGAAGTTGGTGGAACTCGCTGAAATCCTTGGGTAAATGGAATCTCCTGGTACGAACGAAGTTGAGAATGTAGCGAAAGAACCGTGGGTCACTATCTATGATGTAGTTTCTCTCTTGATCTTGTTGAACATTGGGCAACATTTTCCACAGGTTGCCCAGGACCAGGAAGCCATCCGGATATGATCTTCGAGAACGAATAGAATCGTATAAATCACTGCTGTAACGGTTAGTTTTTGCAGAAGGTATTAGGTATTTACCATGAATAGGAAAGATGGTACCTCCAACATTTAACATGAATACTTCCGTTGATGGTTTCTCAGTTTTTTCCAGGTTCAATTTCTGTTCTGGCTCATCTTCAGACTCATCTTCAGACTTTTGATGGTCTTTTAAAGCTTGAATAAGATCAGGAATCTGGTAGAATTCTGCTTCCTCATGCAGCATATCCAGTTCTTGAAAGTTCTCAGGAAGAACAAGTTTGGTTGATCTCAGGAAAGCAAGGACATAGCGGAAAAGGTCGCCATCTCGGTCAATCACAAAGTTGCCTTGTGCATCTTTTGCAGATGGTTGCAGATTACCTTCAATTTCAAACATTTTCGCCAGCATGGATTCGGAGTGTTTGGTCAGCGTGGATCTTGAAGTTGTATAGATCTTCCCACCAACATTTAAGGTGATGATTTCATCTGAGCTTGTATCCATTGTCTTGCGAGATTTGTTGCCTCTGGGTTGGCTGAAGCTCATGTTATCTTACTTTAGGCATGGACAATGCGCTGTGGTTTGTACTTAACTGGTATAGCCTAGTGCAGTGATATGTAGTTATGCCCAATACACATAATGAATGATTTGAACATCACCCTGGTATATCAGTTATCTTGCAATTCTTAAAGGGACACTATTTGGTTTGACACTGAACTGCAGACCCCAGTTTTCTTCACCACATTGTGGGATGTGTGCATGTTTATTGTCAACAAGTGGTGCAATGAAGCACCATGCGTTGGTGAATGAATATGTCAAGAAATGTCAGGATATATATAATCAAAACAAACAGGCCATGCTGCTGCTTTTATGTTCTGCTATTCAAGCAGCACTATTAGTATTACCTTCATAAGTCACAAATAGCAAATCATTTTTGATGGCAATTTCAAACATTTCATAGCATGTTAGGCTAAAAAAAAACCACACCACCAAAATACATGTAATGGTAGTTGGTACAAGATTTATATTAAGGAAATATGCTTGCACGTAAATATTGACCTGTGAATGTAAAATGATCCAAGACGTAGACTAAACCAGATGTATTGTTGTGTTTGGTTTATTTTGAAAATCACAGAAAAACATTTAATGCCTCTTTAAAATAAAATTTTGATCTTTGTATACAGATTAGGGCCCCATTGCCTGTTATCAGCAATTCCAGATACAGTTGCACTCCCTGGTAAACTATTGTAGTCGATCACTGACAATGTAAAATGTTTAAACCAGCAAGTAAAAATCCAAAGCATCAAGTTTATTTTCCTTTTGTCCTGTGTAAGTCTAGATAATCTGTGAACATGCATTTAAAATTACTGAAAAAATATTACAATTTTGAAACAGCACATTTCTTGATAGCTTGTGTTATCAAGTAATAGTATGTGTCTACACCTTAATAACAGTGGGCAACGGGTTATATTTTGGAACAGCACAATTCAAATTTATCACAGACACAACTTTGCACAAGATAATGTTTTAAAAGTAAATTCAAAGAGATAATTTTTTTTCATATTGCATGATCAGATCATAGTACAATTAAAGTTGATCAAATAATTATGATGTGATATGAAATTGAGCTAATAATAGGAACTGTTCTTATGTACATTAGGTCTGTGCAGTGTTCAGGTCATCAAACTGCTGTGTGAGCAGTATGTCCTTCACCCTATGCTCAAAGTGTGCTCAGTGAGCACACTTTGAGCATACGGTGAAGGGCATTTGCCATGCATTATAATGCTGCAATTCAATAGGAACTGTAGAATAAATGTTGCTAGCACTCAAACTTGAAGCCAAGATTGTTTTTCTGTTTGACCCAATTTTATCCAAAAAACGAAAAGTGAAAGGGGTTCTTCGTACAGGGACACCAAGTAGGTAGAATGTTCCAGTATTGTATTCATATTGGGCTTTGATGTTGACATTTTCACAAGATGCACTGCGATTTTGGCCTTGGGCGCATCATATGAAAAATAACACCCCTTTTGTGTGCAGTGTACACAAACAGAATTATAATAATCACAACCACAGAGGATAAAATTAACCATGATAATTATTTTATTCACTTTACCACATCCTCACATTGAGGATTCGACAACAAAACATGAATGAACCTGTTAATGTATGCATCAAGTTCAAATCATATCGTCTTAATGTACGCATACTGCTTAATACCAGATTAGTAGAAACCGTCCCCATATAACATGTCAATTACTGCCTTGTGTGATTTGCCTGGCATGAGTGTGGACAATAGTAAACTCAAGGACGAAAAAAGATAACATACCAATCGCAACCAGTCAAAGTCTCGGCATCAACCGATAATGAGAGCCGATTGTTCCATGAAATGTAACCGCTAGGCATGTACCGTTTTTTAAAACGTCTTTCGCTAAAAACGCAAAGCTCTATCACGTAGGAACACAACGATGGCGTGATTGTTAGACATTAAGGGTAGACGAGGTATTGTTGGTCGAAGCAACCTAAAAATCGATTTTTATTATCTAGATCAATATATTATTGAAAATTAACACCTTGATGTTTTGCAAAAGTTAGTTCTACAAATCGTATACGTTGCAAACTTGCTTAATTTATTGTTGTTAATGAGTTATGAACGTTTTACAAAAGTGTTGTTGTTTCAGCCCTCTTTACAACGTAACTCAAGATCCGCAGCACCTATAAAAGTATATCTGTGATAGTTCAATTCTTCTACACGCTCGCTATGAATTGAGCAATGCAGTTTTTGCCAAAGCTCACTACCATTCGTAAGATGCTGTGAACTACCAAATCACAACAGTTTAAAATAATTAATAACCTTAAGGCATGATAGAACAATCAGCCTTCATGAATATGCATAAATTCACAGCATACAAAACCCAGGGACTTTGGTTGCAATTGGTCTGTAGTAGTCTGTGAGTAAACCATTTGTATTGTATATATTTTGATAACATTGTCCCTCTGTAGTTAATATAATACAAGGGTGTGTGGACACGGACGGTTTGTAATTACCTTGTATTCATCAGTATGCTGTATTCACAATGATATCGTATACCTCATAATTATCAAGTGATTTGAATTATTATTTTATTTTAGCTTAATAATAAATCACCTTAAGGATTACCGTACATATATTATGCAAATGTTTTACATATGCAAATTTTAATACATGGTTCCACTAATAAGAGCTGGGCAAATTGTATACCTAATGTGCATTTTTGTTTAAAGAAGATCGATGAACAATTATGCTGGTTTTCAAGTGCAGTCACAACATTAACATACACACACATACGAATAAGCTTGTATAATTAACTTGCATACAATGTAATTTCCACAGGAGAATGATTAAAAAATAAAGTACCGTATTCGTTCCATTAACCATCCAGGGTGCTTAACAAAATTATTTTGGGTGGGCGCTTATTTTTTACATTGCTTTGGCCAACAAGATGTAAAAAAGGCCCAAAATATTCATCTTTCATTATCATCAGTGTGTCATGTTTCAGACCATGACTCAGATTTGCATGGGCAGTTAATTAACTAATATCAGTTTGCTAATTGTAAAATTACTGGGTGGGCACTTATAGGGGCATGGGCAGTTAATGGTACGCATACGGTAAGTTGTGAGTTGGCTATCTATAAGGAAATGAAAGTGGGGGGAGGGGGAGGGGAAGGTATCTCCAAGGAATTTTTTTTATGAAATCTATTATGGACATTTCTATTCACATATAATTTTGCAGTGCAGATTTCTTACGTCTGAGACGCTGCAATTTGGCAAAATATATTTTGGTTTCTGATATCTGCATATTTACCCTCAAAAGGTCTTGCTTACATGGACATTGTTGCTGCAGGACAGCATTAAAAGCAGGCCCAAAAGGTCCCGTTTTTGAACAACGAACTTATACCATGGTGCAAATGATTTAAAATTGGCTCCTAATATTCCAAGAATCATATCTTGTAATGCCCAGTAATTTGAAAGAAATAACAACAAATTTCCAAAAGATACTCAATATTTGAAAGCAAACTGATCAAATTGGCATAATTATGCTGATTAACCAATCAGTGCACCCTGAACCTTTGTCCCTCGCTTTTACGCCCTGTTCACCTGTACAACTTAAAGGCCCATTCTGTGATTTGCTCATCCGGACGATCGTAAAAATCATCAAAATTCAGATTTTGGTACCTTTGTCATTGTCATAGATGTACTAACATAGCCTGCAGTGGTTCAGCCGAAAGCTGTGTATTTAAGACAAAATAAGACATTTTACATTAAATCTGTAATTTAGATACTGACAGTATCTAAATTAGCTACATGTATTTGAATGGGGCTTCAATTTCGTCAGTACTACTGCTGTTTTCTTCGTTTTTTTTTTGCCAACTTTGTCATTTCAAAAATACCAAATGACAATTTGAATGACTTATCCTTCACTTTTTAGCAATTTATAAACAATTTTAATTTTTTAACACTTGCGCTGGGATCACTGAATGGGTCTTTAATTCTATGAAATGGCCAAATAAATTACCTTTTAAAATGCTGATTTGCACTTCGAATACATTGCATTTTTATTGTTTATGTATGAATTCGTATTTGTTGCTTTCATTTCATAACTTTAATAAGCGTCCCTGGACATAATCGTCTTAAGGGCCTGGGGTTCTAATTAGTTGAAATCCAGTAGACCAAGCCATCTTTCCTTTCATTCTTATATTATACACACACTTGTTACATCTGATGCTTGCTTGAAAGCCTCCCATCAACCACCTTGTTACCATGACAACCCTACCCCTTGTCCATCAAAATGGAGATGCCAATCAAAATGGAGACTTAGTATCGAAGGAAAGTCCATATTAATTTTCTCATTAAACCCATAAGATGTCTTGTTTGCATTTTGTAAACCAAAATGTGTGGTAAGTGGGCTAACTCATTTACATAATCAGAGTATTGTGCAAACTTTACACTGCAGCTCTCATATCAAAAGAGATTGAAATATGAGTATCAAACTCCTTAGGTGCAGAACAGGATCTTAGCTAGCCACCCATCCACCCGTCATTTTGGACAAGAAGTTTGCTCCTGGGACAGGTATGATAAATGCCTCTGACAGATGCCAAATTTTAAAATTAATGCTGCAATAAATTCTATGAACTCAAAACAAAACCAGACTAATAAATCAAGGCTATAGCAATGGGTACTTGAATTGACCATAGACTCTGAAGAACCCTCAGTTTTGGTTCATGTTTTCAGGGTCAAATTTTGGACTGGCAGTTTTGGTGAAAATGAAAGGCACTTGTCAAAACCTAGCTAAGACCCTGGTGGGGAGTAAGGGTCAAGGTCTTCGTTCAGTTTGGAAATAGAATGCGATGAAATCACACTATCCTCTTTAAATTTTGATTTCCTTCTATTCTATTGTGCACCAGAAGTTCTCCATTTATCAGGAAACCCAGTTTTTAAACATCCAGGGTGTAAAAATAACACTGAGCATGGTCACTCTTAGCACCTCTGTGTTGAGATTCAGAAAAATTAAGACACAAAAAACATTTATTCTAGTAAATTTCACACCATGTAGCTTTAAATGTAAACAACTCAATCAAGTGTTGAGTCTGCAGCTCTGGCAATCAATTTATATATATAGCTTAGTTATATTTAAACATGAAATATTACAATGACATATATAGTTGGGATTCATCAAGGTTGGTTTTAAAAAAGCTGATATTAATAAACAGCCAAAATCAGTCAGTAATTCCCAATAGGCCTTTAACTCAGTACCTGCTCACAACTCATCCGAAATTAGTTCAGAAATGTCCTGTGAGAGTTTGTAAGTCTCCCTGTGAGACAAACAAGCCTTGAAATAAGCGGGCGCAGGGAGCAAATTTGCTCTCGTAAAGCCACCAATTGCTCCTGGTCCTTGTAAAATTCACATGAACCAGGAGCAATTTTAAAAACAAATTGCTCCTGGTTCCAGTTTTGCACTTATGCAGTAGTGCTGGTATTGTATGCAGAAAAGGATTACTATTTGAAAATTGCTCCTATTTCTTCAGAAATTGCTCCTGGTTCTTGTAAAATCACAGTGAACCAGGAGCAATGTTCAAAAACACATTGCTCCTGGTTCCAGTCTGCTTATTTCAAGGCCTGGAGACAAAAACACCCCAACTAATCACACACTGGCACCAACGCGCGTTTGATGAATGCGTGGTATGGTAGGATTGTTCACATCAATCACATTACTCTCACTTTATGCAGCGTATTGAATGCGGAGTCCACTGCATGATCAACATGTGTTCAAATCGCCAGAATGTTATTGGTTGAATGTGTTTTGATGGTCTTTCATAATCTGTGCTTTCCATAAAGTCCTCTTTGCAAAGGTCTGTGACTGTGCCAACAACATAAATTGTTCAAGATTTATTTGTCATGAATTGAGCATGATGTGTTGTGCATTTGTAAATACCTCTAAATGAAGACCTAAATATGGATACACACCATACAACCGAGGACACACCTCCGATCGAGGACGCCCTCGGTTTCTTACTATGACCAGAACAATGTAAATGATGCAAAAATGCATATAAGATAGTTCCACTATAGGGGGTATAGGACGTGTCAGGGTTGGATAGTAAGTTGTCTGGTGTGAGGTCCACAGTGTGTGTGAGTCCTCGGTTAGATAGCATTTAATCATATGCAGAATGAGGTCCTTGTTTGGAGGTATTAACAAGAAGGGGGATGTGCGTGTGTGATAATATTCAATTGGTTGACCTATTCCCTGTCGTAGTCAATATGTTATATATACCTTACGTATCGATTCAAGCTTAGTTTGCAGTTGCACACCTGTTATGTGTTGTGATCATTTTGATTATGGTTCTGAACAGAAAGCATGAACCAGTTGACATGGCAACGATCAATTTTGACATCACACTACAACGGCAAACTCCACACACATCTCAAGTAAACCATGTTGTATTGTACTTGCTGGCAAAGTCTGACATCGGAACCACAACCAAAATGATCACAACACAATTCCAATGGTATACACACTGCATATGTGTGCAAATTACCTGTGTGCAAATTACCTGTGTGCAAGTCAAACTGTAAACCAGCAATTTTGCTGGGCACGTAGAGAAATAATCTGGACATAATTTCCTCTCCATGAATGACACACAAACAATACAGTCTGGACTCCTCTAGGGGTAACCCATTTTAGTTAATGGGGACTGCTGCCCTTCTTACAGTGCCTCTGATTGGATAAGTACATGATGTAATCATCTGAATAACCAATCAAAATAGAGCTTTTAGATCTCTTGCCAATTTTAAGCTTAATCCCCTTCAGCTGTACTGACTATTCTTAACATCCCTGGGATTGGCTCAATACATGATATAGCCCTCTTTGTAACCAATTAAAATCATTCAGCCAGTAGTGCCCATTGGGGAAGAAGTATGAATAAAATCAGCATGATTTATAAACTTCCAACTACAACATGTCAATTTTCTCAACTCAAATAGGTCCATTGTGCTCTTTTCCTACATAATGTTGAGAGAGCTGCAGATCTCACACCACCAAATCAGAGTCCCATAGAGATATGTGCTAAATTTGCCTTAAGAAAACATCATTTTTTCTTCACAGGAGCGACTCAGTTTTAAGCGACAGCTATATGGTTGAAATCAGCCCTTGCCTGATCCCTCTGGCTGAGAAAAAATATAGGTTGACCGTCATTATTTTTTACGACTGGCCCTTGAAGTCTACGATGTCCGGGAATTGCCTATTTTACAGGCAAAATCATGCCAGTGTTTCTGTAAAGAAAAGGCTGCTTAAAATCATTAATCGATCTCTCCCATCTGTGGAACCCTTGCAGTATTAACATTACTAATCATGACCAATCCAAATTTTGCCAAAATTATGCAAATTTCTGCTCATTTTAATGCATAAATTGGGAATGCATGTTTTTTTCTGAGAAGTAAAATTAAGGGCGCAAAACCATATAATTCTATTTGGTGGTGTGAAATCTGCACATACAGCATGATTTGGCTTAAATTACACAAGATAGCATTGGCTTGGCTCAATCATGCCCCGAGTGTCATTCTTGAGCACAGCGCGTACAGGAACTCTGAACATTTGTGATACACAGTTGAAGTTTATTCATCAGATGGATGAGGAGTACAATGGGCTATTCCCGTTGCATTGAAATCCATACACCAGATATGGAAGACATGATCCAGGCCTTCATTTTTGAAAATTGCAGCTCTGTTAATCACTCTCCTGAGTGTACTTAGGTGCTCAACAAGGAGCTCAATCTTTTAATATCTGTATTAAAACATAGGGATTCAAGTAGTGAGGGACTCAGTAAATCATACTCCTGAAATGTTGCTAAGGAGAGCTGTAGGAGCTCTGGTGCAATTGAGCTCCTCAAAAACGAAGGTCTGATGACCTTAATCTCTCACAGGGGGGTCTAGATTTTAAATGGAGTCAACCCTATCAGGTACCTCCATTTTGAAATTATACCTCTATAGATTAAGGTCATGTCTTCCATTGGGGTCATATGGATATTAAATGGAATAGCCATATATGGTTGCAATGTAGCATACATCTTGCTTATTATGTGGTGTACAAAGTATAATACACTACCTTTTCATTCTCACTTTCCATGCTGAACACTGATCCAAAAATAATAAACATAAATACAATACATACTGAAGATATCTCTTTAATTTAAAGCCATATTGTAAAATTTGCTGAGGACGCCCTCAAGTTTTGTCAAAATTCTGATTGTGACATGATTGTAATCTACATTAATAAACAAACATACCCTGCAAAATCATGCCTTTAAGTGCTGTATTTGTGCCAAATTTCAATATTTTTAAATAAATCGATGTGTCCCATCGTTTAATTCAAACGATCGAAATATTAGTTGAATGCATACACGATGTTGATGTACTTCCATGGTTTATGGGATGGACATCAGAAGGACGTACCTAAATCACGATTGCCGGAGTGACACACATCGGCAACATTGGCGCTGGAATGAAATTGTAATTTCTTTGCTTTCCCACAGTTGTTCGGTTCAAAATTAAAAGGGGACATTTGTGGAAAAGAAATACTAATGTATTTCTACGGAAATGTTACAATATGGCTTTAACCAAAAACATTAATTTATATCATGATGAACGGCCTCTTGAGTACTTATCTTTAAACAACACTTAATTTTTTTTGCCGGGTTAATATTTATAGCTTAGTGATACACCAGCCAGAATCCAGGACTTACAGTTCATAAGGGCTATTAAAAGGGTAGTTAACTTTGTATTAAAATTTTTTGCCACTTTTTCAATATTTAAAGCAGAGATGCCACTTGCAGGTTTTTAGTGGAAATCAAAACATCTGCATTTTTATTTCTTCAGGGCTGGAACTTCGCCAAGAATCAAATCTCTCGGATTCTTCTGAACAAATTGGCAGAAATCCACAAAGATTCCCATACATTTTGTAAGCCTAAACACTCGTCAAATGAAGGAGAATATAACGATAATCGTAGATATCGCTCTCCAGAATCAAAATGGATTCTCACAATGTGTGACAAAATGTACCCCGATTTCTTTTCAGTCTGTTTTGGGGGAATTTTAGCATAAATTTGTGCGCTTTCAGGCTTTCTTATTAACCAGTCAAAGGTTTTTAAAATTGTTTTTTAGTGGAACCAAGTAGCATCTCTGAAAAAACATTGTTTGGTATTTATAATGGAATTCACATCTGAACTATTTTTACATGATCGAAAGCAAAAACTTAATAACAAAGAGTGTATACCCTTAAGCATTGAGCCCCTGTCATTTGAGGCATATGATGGTGCTTTCTACAATAAACATGTCTGGTTGGCGTCACATTGTTACCGCATGGTTAATAAGTGATCAATAGCGGCGTTGACATCCCCACCTGTCACAATCAGGGCTTGAATATTAGCTTCTCTGTTCACGAATCCCATTGCGGCTAACTGCTCTAGTTGCGACTGGAATCGCACTTCTGGAGGCTGTAGAAATGACAAATGAAGTACAAATCTCAATTAATTCAAGTCAACCCCTTAATGGAACAAACAAAAAGTTTGATGACGTCCTACAAACTAAAGTGGTTTTGTTAGTAGGCTGACCCCTTCCCTCCCCCTCCCTGAAATGTAAGTATGAAATGTTGAAAATTCCAACTGGCAAGACAAACTTTGACCAATATTTTAGCTAGTTTCCTTCAAACGTAATGGACTTTTTGACCCCCTCCCCTCCTAACAAATAGGTATAGGTAGGGTCGCAGTTGGATAGTACCAAACTTGTGTGTTATGGGTTATAATGAAAGACAGAGATAAAAAGACTAGTTTGCGTCTGACATCATCTGTCAATCAAACTCGAGCACTGTTTGTTTACAAGTGTCGTGATGATTTTTTTTGTCAATTTGTTGCTCCGACCCACCCTCCCGGGGGGTTGGTGCTATCTGCCCAACAGGCCATGTTGCTCAATTCCCATATGTGTACATCCATATCGGAGCGGTGCGCTTGTCGGTTGCTGCATGTGTCTCGTTTCGCATGATAGCTGGGAATGGGTGCCGGGCTTGTTTCGGGTGGGGGTTGCTTCGGGTCATCCCCGGGTCACATGGTTTGGGAATATGTTTCTGTATTCCTAGATCAGGTGACTTTGGTATGGTTTGGGGTGGCTTCCGCTTGGGATGGGTCTGGTATTTGTTCCTGCTGCTTATGTGGAATGGGACACGTGTGGCAGCCGATGGGTGCATCGTTTTGGTGTGGATTACATACATGTAATACTATTGGTGAATTTTGTTTTGCGGGTCTGGTAGTTTGCTCACGTTTTGGACGTCTCATCTTCCGATCGGGGGACGTCATTGGTGATGCGGTGTGGGCTGGCGGCACTCCTACTCTCATTCCGGAGTGTGCGGACTTTGCGGTGGTTGGTCATATGCATGATTTGGTGAGTGTGTCCCTTCATCACTGATCGGTGTCTTGGTTTTGCTGTGACGCGTGGTCTGTGATGGTGGACTTTATGGAGGGACATGATCACTAGGTCATGCGTGTGACTGGCTGCTGGGGGAACTGTGCACTGTGGAGGTGGGAGTGGGGATGTTGCTGGTTCATCGTGTTGCTGACGGGGTCTTCCGGTCTGGGGGTGGGACGTCTGGAGAGGGAGTGAATTGTTGGACTTGTGAAGCAGGTTTTTACCAATGGTATGATATCTAACAGTCCTGATGAACTTATTCAAGGGGCTTAAATAAACGTTTTTAAATATCTAATTGTTTTTGATGTAGGGCTTATAAAATGTGCAATATATGTATTTTATATGTTTTTCTGGCGAGTGAAATGAAATGAAATGATTTGAGTTGCTGAACACGGCGGTAAAACTGGGCGCCTTATTGTTAATTATGCACCTACAAACATACAAACCATCTCAAAAGTTAGGTCTTAATAGTAGGAAACTTTCTTTCGCGAAGGCACCATGTCAACAATGGCTAAAAAAGTTGCTTTTTGCCTGGTAAAGGTACGTAATTTTTCTCCATTGACTGCTGTTCCTTTTCTCCGATCGGCACCAGATAAATTGACCTTCCTTGTACGTGCTATTAACCAATCAAGGATCGTAGAGAATTTGATTAACAGTGACGTCAGACGCAAACTAGTCTTTTTATCTCTGTCTGCAACTATAGGTCCACAGTATGTCAGCCTCAGATTACAGCCTCATTTAGGTCCTTGTCCTCCTGTTTGTGTGAGTATGGGCATATGTGTAGGTGCATGTGTGTGTGGTGTGCATTTAGCCTTACCTGTGCAGGAGCACTTCCCATGCCGCCACCCATTCCACCCATGCCTCCACCCATTCCTCCCCCCATTGTCTGTAACATCTGTGCCATAAGTTGTCCCCAATCTGCTCCCGGTCCAAGTGGAGCCATCCCTGGCAGTACACCCCCTAACCCTGGAGCAGGAGGCGACGTTGTGGATGTTGTTGTGCCGGAGGCAGTCGAACTTGGCGTTGTGGTTGTCTCACTGCTACTACTGGTTGTTGTGGTGGTGGAAGTTGATGGGGCATCCTCAGATGTTGATGCGGTTGTGGTTGTTGTGCTACCGGTAGTAGTAGCTGTGGGGACACCTCCTACACCAGGCATACTTCTGTAGGTAAGACACACAAAATCAGAAAGGCTCAGTAAAACTAATGGGAAATGACTTCCTCTACCCTCATACCATCGAAGTCAAATAGGATCAATAAAAAACCCTAAAGGCACCCAAATAAAATCACTAACAAAACAAAAACTCATCCACACAAAGTAAAAGGATGATGGATGACCTTGCATTATTCGGCTCTGTTTGCAATTCTTGGTAAACCCACTATTATTTCACAATGACGTAAACACAGATTTTGCTGGTCCAGTATCGAGTCACAGTCACACACACTAATCTAATCATACAAGATTGCACAGTTCCTCTAAGGATTTTTTTTGTTGGCCAATTTAATTTTTGGACAGGAACTTGTGATCCAGTGGTCCATCTTAGGGCCCATGGCCCCAAGTGGGTAAAACCCTTTTAGACCTTGCGCTAACTATTGGAAGCGCTGGGCCAATCACGCACCATACAGTCTTAGCATGGTTTGTTGACACACTTGCGGTGACATTCATCCATTGAATTACACTGGATGTGACTAGACCTCGACCTAGGCTATATACGATAACTTACCCTGGTAAAAGTCCTGGTGCTTCTGTAGCTAGCTGCTGCATGCCTTGTTGGATCTGCATGATAGCTTCCACTGCCCTTGGGTTTGTTAGTGCTTGTTGTACTTCAGGGTTAGACATCTGCAAGGGTTATCAAAACAAAGCCACAAGTTATAAACATTCTCTAGAGTTGTAATATATTCCATATTACATTGAGAAAAGGTAAAGAACATTGGACCTTGACTATTGTCCAAAATAGGTAATAGAATGGAAGTATTATTGATCTCTTCCTAACTGCATAGTGTGGAGTCAGTGAGCCCGATCAATTGATACCTATACAAAAATAAAGGTAACTCTAAATGAATGTGGAATGCATAATACCACATTTCAGCAATGGTAAATGCAAAATTTAAAAAAAGTTAATTATTTGTTGCTTAAAAAGCAAACAGTACTGGTAATTTATAGTTAGAGAATAAAGGTATTGTTTTTAGCCGCTGGAGTGCATCAATCGTCTCATATAACACGGGTGACATCATTATTTTAAGTAAAACAACGAGGCGGAGCCGAGTTGTTTTACACTAAAAATAATGATGTTGCCCGTGTTATATGAGACGATAGATGCACGACAGCGGCTAAAAACAATACCTTTATTCTCATTCTTAAACACTTCAATTCAAAATAATAAAAATATCATTGTATTACAAATTTTAATAAAATAAAATTCAACATTTTACAAGGAATTACCCAGGGCTTAAAATTTATCAGTCCCGTTGTTGCAGTGCGCCTCCCATTGGTTACAAAAGCGAGTACGCGTATCGCGTCGATGCACACGCGCTAACCCGTGTGATATCGTGTCATATCACATGGGTAAGAACCAATAAGATTGCAGGAACATTCTCAAGTGTTTAAGAATGCACTATATCATCTCCACAAGGCCTTGGCACAATTTACAGATTATTACCGACCACTGTGGGCCTGGCTAGATCACAACAATTTGGTCATTTCAATTGAGCAAACATAAACCACAATAAACCATCCAAACAGGATCAGCTCCCTGAGCTTCTCACATGTATTCCCAGGATAATCAGTGGAATAATTATGTTATACCCTACAAGAGGCATCACATTCTTATGGTTCTCAGTGAGGAGGGTATTCCGTAATTGTACCTAATAAGCAGTAATAATTTTGTCCACAAGAATGTCTTTCATGAGAGCAACTAACACCACTGTTTGGCTCAAACCCACAGGGTCACACATAAAGCATCTTACCAATTGACAGGCATGAGAATGATCATCCATGAAAAAACCTGAAGTGATTTGAAAAAAAAAACCCTGAAAAAGTGTGTAAAATTGGGATAAAAAGGCCAAAAACAGGCTGAAATTCAAAGAAAGTGCGGAAATTTGTCCTGAATTCAGGCTTAAACCTGAAAATTCTCATGCCTGAATTGAGCTAACTTGACTACATTATTGACAATGGGCTATTCCAGATGAAATCCTTCACCCCTATGGAAGACATGACTTTAATTGCCCCACACATGGGGTGTAGATTTCAAATAGAGTCACCCATTCAGATAACCCAATTTGAAATTCACACTCCCTGTGCTGGAGATTAAGGTCATGTTTTCCAAATGGGGTGTATGGATTTCAACTGGAATAGTCCAATGTTTCTCACCTGCTGTACAAACGTAGGAAGCATCTGTGTCATCTGTTGTTGTAATTGAGGATTAGCTGCAAACATGGGGTTGTTACGTATTACCTAAGATGAAAAAAAACAACAATGCAAAATAGTGTTAGTTTAATGTCAGAGAAGTTTATTCCCGCACATCATGCTTTGATCGGTGCATGCTCTACTGAGTATCACTTACATGATATAAACTGATTGGTGCATGACAGAGGCATTCACTAACCACATACTCTTTGTTTATAAAAGATCTACCACAACCATGCTGTTGCGAATCCTAAACATTAAGGGACCAGAGACAACTATAAGCCTTTCCTTGGTATTTATGCAGACTATAGAGTGTGAGCTTAATGAACATTTTGCAATAAAAAGAATATTTTGCCATCTAGTCAGTACCAGGGCCCGGTATGTGTAACTGCTTCGTAAACTTCCTACAGTAGTATGTGATAGACTACTAATACGTATATCGTGTGATATGTCCATTGCGAAGCACATATGACTGTCAAAAGTTTATGATCAAGTTTCGTAAACCGGGCCCAGTTCTCAGCAAATCTGGTAAGGCACTTCCAAGAGTTTAAAGGAAGCAGTTTATAATTAGTGTATAATTTCTGGTTAGTATGTGGAATCAAAATCTAATAAAGATGTTGTTTGTCGTACCTGTTGAGCCATATCTGGGTTTGATGCCATATGCTGCATGAGTGACTGCATGTATGGAGCCTGCATCATATTCTGTACCAAGCTAGGATTGGAACCAATCTGTTGCAATAAACTCTGCATGCCGGGACTGTTGTATACACCAGGACCTGCAACAAAATAAATTTGCACTCAATTGCATCATCTGCTCTTTCCACCTGGTGCAAATTACCTAAAGGTCATATTCTGGTAATGCTGCAAGGCTAAACCCCATCTCTTTTCCTTGGCATTTGGACTACTTAGACATTACTTGATGTGGGGTTTTCCACTCTGCCTGGTGAATTTTCACGCATAAGCCAGAACCCATTTATACATCAACATGAAGAGCCTTCTCTAAGTGCATAATGCAATGCTTCTGCTGGGTTCTGAAACTCCAACCTTGTGATCACAAGTCAAAGCATGTACTACTGCTGCCCACCGTACCCTCTTAGATACAAATGTGACCCATCACATCGAAACAGACCACCTCGCGGCAGAAATGAAAATGGAGATTTAAAACTACTGCTTTTTTAGCTTGAAAATGACACCTTACTTGTTGAAATCAGATACAGTAAAAATGTTTTATGAGGCAAAACAAGCTCAGAATTCTTTTTATTTTCTTTATATTTTTCCATCTTCTTTCATTGTTATCTGCCTCGTAGTGGTCTGTTTCGATGTGATGGGTCACAAATGACTTTCACCCCATCCTTTCCTTAACTTGATTGTTACTTCTGTTCTGAGTTTCAGTACATTAATATTTAAATAGTGTTTTTACAAATCATGTCACAATGCCCTTAAACATTACAGATTGTTGATGCTAAATGTTACCTCCATATAGTCCAGCTGGGCCAGTGGATGTGGAACCCGTAGTAGTAGATGGTGACGTAGCTGAGGTGGTGCTGGTTGTCGGCGAGGTGCCGCTGGTTGTGCGTTGAGATGCTGGTGCCCAGGGGTTGGGTAATGGTTCTGTGTTCTCTCTGCCTTGTTGCTCATTGGTTTCACCTGATGTACACAAACAAACCACAATTAGTAATTAGCTAAGACAACTTGTGCCATAGTTATTGAATAATAGATTATTTTCAAGGATATAGAAAGGAACAGTTATCTTCGCAACAACTTCCTATCTGCCTTCCTCAAAACAGTAACGCCAACGCATACATGTTTTTGTTTAGGTGTGTATCTACACACCGCCTTTACACAAGCATGTCTGTGAAGCAGCGTTTTGATTCAATGTGCGCGATCTAAAGCTGCATTTCACTGGATTTCGCACTGATGTCACCAACTTGAGGAAGGTAAAACGCTATAGAACATATTCCAAATGCAAGCAACCTATACACCCTGACCAACATACTTTGAAATTAATTTTCTTACAAATTTTATGTAGGTACTATAATTTTATTTTTAAATTTCTTAAATAGAAAAATGAAATGCGGCAAAATTGCTCCCAAAAACATGTTTCCACTCTACATGAAACTAACATGTTTGTTTAGCTGTATAAACTACTAAGACAGACACTGACATGATGTGTGACGTTCTTACCTTGATTTCCAGCGAGTTGAGCAAAAGGATTACCTCCTAGCTGTTCCTGTGCTGCATTCAGCATAGGTTCTTGTATATCTGTGTACATTCTCCTCAATGCATTATAGCCACCAGGAATGCTCTACAGATACAAATCAAGATGAGATGGTTACAAGAATGAATCAAAGTACCTGTGACACTTTGTAATTAGAAGTACAATATAGGTGGTTCTTCAAAAGAGAAAGTAAAACTGATACAATTATTCAAAGCCCTTTCATAACAAACTTCAGTTTTCAAAACCGTTTAAGTACATCTTGTTGTACATTCTGCTGAATGTTTTTAGTTCTTAAAGTGACCAAGGCGAGCATTCACATTTGCTTAATTATCTCGTCTTATTTTAAGGGGTACCATACAGATGCATAACCTGTCATGAACTAAGCCCAGACTCAATGCCGAGTAAGGGCCTATTGCCCTCTCAGGATCTATCAAGACCATGACCTCAGCTTGCATTGTACATCTCATATTGGCCCAGATTAGTGCACCAAATTCCGTTTTTGCATGTTCTTCACCCATTTTTGTCAGTGGGCATGGCATTATGCAACTTGATTTTCTTTTGGAAATTGTCCGCCAGTAAAACCTGGATTCTGGTATCTTACCTCCAGAATACTAAGCACTCTATCTTGTGTTCTCATCATTTCTTGAATCATAGCTGGATTATCCTGCAAGCGCCATGCCCCCATACAACCCACATCCCTCTATGACCTGCACACCTACACTGTACTATCTTACCTCCAGATTACTGAGTGCTCTGTCTTGTGTTCTCATCATTTCTTGCATCATAGCTGGATTACGAGCCAACTCCATGGTCTGACGTAACAACTCTGGGTTATTCAACATGTGTGCTATCTCGGGATTACGCTGTAATTGTAATTAAACACAAATGAGTTTAAGGCTACTGTAAGATCATACTTTCTCTGCTGCTAGCTAAAGCAATGACTTCTGTGAATCTCAGCTGATATTGACACACATACACCTCTGTATCACTTTCTTTCTCGAGACACTAAACTGGGACATGTGTTCCTTGAAAGGAGGGCAGAGATGTTTGATCAAAAATGTCCTCGCTGATGGTATGTTCAACAGAATCATCATACTGTCCTTGGAACAGAACAGGAGTGTTGATGTGTCGGGTGGGTGTGTTGTGTGTATGATATTCAAAAATACACCACCCACCCTATGTTACATTGTAAGTTACAGGTACTTTGGAGGACATATGCAAGTTTCTGGTATAGCAGGTACAACTGAAACTGGTGTACTTTCAAATTTCAAGTTAAAGGCCCATTCAGTGATTTGCTCATCCTGACGATTGAAAAAATCATCAAAATTCAGGTTTTGGTACCATTGTCTTTGTCATAGATGTGTTTGAAATATAGCCTTCTAGTGGTTCAGCCAAAAGCTGTGTATTAAAGACAAAAATAAGGCAATTTTCATGAATCTGTAATTTATATACTGACAGTATATAAATGAGCTACACATATTTGAATGGGCCTCATCTTTGTCAATACTGCTGTTTTCCTCATTTTTTGGCAATTGTTTTTTCATTTCAAAAATACCTAATGACAATTTTAATGACTTATCCTTCACTTTTAGGCAATTTATAAGCAATTTAAATTTTTTTTACACTTTCGCTGGTATCACTGAATGGGTCTTTGGAAGTCAAACCAACCCCAACACCATACACACTCCTTACCTCCATAAGGTTTTGCATCTGTGGATTACTCATAATCATATTCCTCATTAAGTCTGGGTTCTGCATCATGCTCTGCACCATGGGATTATCGAGTACTTGTCGCATCATTTCTGGGTTACTCATCAACTGTAAAACAAAAACAAAAATCAACTAAAGAAGTTAAACAACTTGTAGCATGGTGGTTTTATACATGCTCACAAACAACAGGTGCCCATAAACCACCTGTTAAATTACCACCACCTGTAATATTTTTCAAAGTGCTTCTTCTCTGTGGTCTGTGATGAGATAATCATGTGCTGTCAAATCCTTCATGTCGATCTGTCAGTGACTTGACAACAACAGTCGATCACAAAATCAAGTGTATGGTAACGCATATTTACTGTAATACGCTTAAAACCTGAGAAATCCAGAAAAATGAGCGCAAAGTTGTGAACATACCTGTCTCTGCATCTGTTGTTGCATCTCCATAAAGTTCGCTGATCCTAATCCCATCTGTCCTAATCCACCAAATCCTAATCCTCCTCCTCCAAATGGATTAGGCTGTGCTGTTCCTCCTCCTCCACCACTGGTAGTACCAGGACTGGAACCGCTACTGGTGGTTGCTGTGGAGCTGGTTGATGCAGAGGTGTCTGTGGTGGTAGTAGCTCTCTGTGCTGCTTGTTCTTGAGCCTGAAATAAAAAAAAGTTTTAGTTGCTAACTCTTTGATTGATTCAATATTCACAAATTTCATGTTCCTTTTACACTGATATCAAAAGTAAGTGGTTGACATTCAATTTCAAACCCAACCATCAGTCGACCACTGGTATAATGACAGAACTGACAGCTTAACCTCGTTTCATAGATCTGAACAGTAGGTTCTGCCAGAGTTTTGAAGCCATCTCTAACCAATATTAGAATTTAGGTTTCAGACTCAAATTAAATTTGCTGCTAATCACGACACATCTTATGATCTAGATGATTTTGTGTCTACCAATCAACCTCACTTTAATTATCCCAGCCATGATGGGACCAAACATTGGCTGGATATGTGAACAATCCAGACAAGTGGATTATGCATGGAATGACCACAGTGCTGTTATTGGGATAGTAAACACCGTGCTGCACAGATGCCTATATGTGGGAACCTAAATATAAGCATCTGTGCAGCACTGTGCACCGGGAACCTAAATATTTCGAAAGGGGTGTCAAGGAGGCCATTTACATTAGAGTCAACCAACCTTCACTTAACCGTGACGGGGGCCGATACCAGCTACTAAGAGTCTACAATCCAAGTGTTGGGGTCAAGTGTCCAAAAGGTCACTGATCCTAAACTTGGGTTGCCAGTCTCCCGATGAAGGTCGAAGTTACAACCGAAAATTTGAGGTATGTCTAATCTTGTGTTGAGATCAAAAGTTTAAAATCATAAATTAAGATGCCTATATGTTTAAGCGAACAAAAATTACATTTTCCTTGAAGATCGTTTATCCGGATAACCAAGATATCCGTATAAAGAGGTCCAGATATTAAAGCGAGGTTGGATTGTCTGACTATTTACAGCTGCTACTAACCTTATTTGCTGACCTGATGACCAGATGCACTGTCAGACCATCTTTAATAGCTGTGCAGGGAATAAATGATAACAAAAGAGTCAATTTACATTTACCCCAAGGCATGTACCGTATTACGTCAAATAAACATTTTCCCAAGGGAAAAAGTGGGCGTTTATTAGAGGTCATTTTTAGCACAACAATTACCGTTAAAATCATTAGGTAAGCTTAAAAGTCACGCTAAAATGACGAACTATGAACTTTGACACTGACTTTTGGTTCACTTCGGGTTGCCGATGCAGATTTTCGCCATTTATTGCTGCTATTATCAACCATGTGAGCAACTTGGTAAGCTTACTACACAAGATAGCATGGAAATATCGGAATTTTTGAAACATCTTGGTTGAAAAAAGTGGTGGGGGCGTTTATTTGAGGGGGGGGGGGCGACTATTTGATGAAATACAGTATGTGATGTCACTGCAATCAATTTCAAACAAAAAATATATAAATTGTTTGATAGGCTTTTACAATGGGAGTCCATAACAAAAGTAAGTTTTTGGCAGGTTTGCCACCGGACAAGTTTAAGTTCTATACTTGACTGGTGGTTGGTGTTTTGCTATCACTTCCTAGAGCTAGCAATATCTTTGCAGATGTTACAATACCTCAACCACATTTAGAAATGGTATAGATGAATCCAACAAGCCAAGTGATGGTCAGAATTCATTCGCCATTACTGGGTCCCCTCCGAACCAAACCGGTGTTGTGACTGCTCAATTGGGTGAATTAAATCCACTTAATAATCAATGTTAAATAGTATTGTGTTGTAAACTGTCATCATTAGTTTGTCTATGTGTAACACGGGTGATGGAATGCAGTTTGATATCCCCGCCAAGGCAGCAACATTCCACATTTTAGGTGGAATAGACCCAAGAGGGGACCCAACTATGGTTGCCATTGAGGTGTATGGATGCATGAAATTGGATTCGTCTATTACTCCCACTATTAATTACTCCAAAAGGCTATTATTCCAAAGTGGCAATACTCTGAAAATGGTGTTACAAGGATCATTATTCAGAAAGAGCAATTTACTATTCTGAATTATATTTTTAGATACCGTATATGACTCTTTGTAGCAAAAATACACATGTCATTTTTGGAGCAATGATCCTTCAGAATGATAATTTGTGACATAATCAAGGGGAATGAGTCGGATGTCATGTCGCTAATATTGTTTTTGAAATATTGGCAAAAAAACAGTGTTCAAATTCTTTTGTTTTATATTGTTTTCAGCCATTGATAAATTGCACATAACTCAGTAACCAAATTTTAATGGGGTTTGCATCAAAATGTAGCATTGTAAACTGCCAGAAAATGATTAAAAAAATACTAATTGAGAATTGCCGACATGTGACTCATTGCCGTGATCATAGTACATTTGGTGTAAAAACCTGTGCAGAAAAAAAAAGGCCTTTGGAGAAATAACGCTCAAAAGATCAAAGATCGTTCAGAATCAGAATATACATGTAGATCTGCACTGGATATGCAACTCAATTTGAAAATAAGAAATACACCTGTAAGATGATTTACTTACAATGTTGTTCTAATGTTTCAGCATCTTTGAGTATTTTGCCGGCAAATATAAGACAGAGTTGCTCTATTGGGACATTAAACTTCTTGGAAATTTCTTCTTTAAACTGAAAAATAAACAAAATTCAACAATCATTGGTTAATATTGACATAATTAGGCCAAAGTGTTTGGTTGCCCTTCTAAGACAAAAATTTGGAGGGTTGGTAGGTTGATCTTTATTTTATTTTGGCCGCTGAGGGCAACCAAACATAATTTTTGGCCTTATAATAACATGATCTGCAGTTTGTATTTAAATGAAACATTAAAGAAGGCAGCTAGCCATCAATAAATGCCAAGGATTGTTTTCCATTAAATTCCATATGACCCCTCTTTGAATGCAACCGTGAGGGATAGTCTTTTGACTTTTAAGAACTGTTATCAAAACTATATTCCATTCACTGTTAATAGTACTTACTGGGTTATACAACCATGATATGTTCAGATTCCTTAGTGCTCCAGCTTATTTGATGCAGGATGATCTCCAGAGCATTTTGACACCTTTTTTTATTGAAATTGGCCAGGTGCCAGCCCAAAAACTTATTCGGACAGGGTGTCTGAAAATTGTCAGTTTGTATCAAAATATTATTCTATGCCTTATTCTATTGATATTGGTGTTCTTTTATAGATGTTATTGGTGCCAAAGAATCCATTTTTTATTGACGTAACTTTGAAGATAATCGTAGCTGTATGGTATGGTGATACCAACTCTGAAGCTTTTGCGTACGTGCATTTTAACGGCGAATAATGCATCTGCAAGCGTGTTTGCATCTTTTTACTGTGTAATGCAATTCTGCATTTATTCAAGATGGCGAATTTCTTAGACTCCATAGTCGATTTTTGATAAATAAAAGCATGTTATTAATCATGATGAAAGCATTCAGTTGAACTCGAAATTATACTAATATTTATTATATCAAAATACTAGTATAAATTGTTATGAAAAAGTTTATATAATTATATTAGTGACAGTAAAAGTAATGTGTACGTAGGCTTATATTATTGAATGCAACATATTATAATGTCATAATTATATTGGCACTTCAATACTGAACAATTCTGATTTTAGAATCTATCAGTTTATTAATCGCGAAAGTCCGAGTTAAAAATCGACTATGGACTTTGAATTTTAAACAGGACTTTGAACGGGCAAAGTCCCTAACACACACACTGTCAATCATACTTGTTTATCAATCCAATTAAACCGCAAGCAAGTATAGACGCGCTCATGCACCTACTGAGAATTTAATGTTCCCGCCAACAAAGGGCGATATAGTTGTGTACCATATAGTTATTTTAATAACTACATGGTACACAACTATACCACCCTTTGTGTTGGCGGTGCCCGGAGGATTTAAACCATAACAAGATCTGGGCGACCAATCACAAGCCAGATCCATTTAAAGATGCATTACATCATGGCCAATTTTAGTAGGCCAGAAATCCGACAATCTCATCCATAGACAGCCGTGTTAAGCATGTAAACCGCAATCCAAAGTCAGTAGTCCACTTGGGAAGCTAACAAACAGAGGGAGTACGGTGACTGAAAAGATCAGTTGTGAAAATCTATCAATTGTGCACACATTAATTAAATCAGAGTTTTAAGCTTAAATACAATATCCAGAGTATGCACAATGGGCAAGTGGACTACGGAGTACGGAGTAGTCTACGAATTTCGCAAAAAATGTGACATATATTTCTGAGAAAATGCCCATGTTTCTCAAAATTTCTGCCAATTTTCACTCATCTTTTCATGTGACGGAAGTGATGCTAATTTGATAAAGGTACGTTTCTTGCTTTTATGATTATTTTAAAACTCCCTAGAAAAATGGCCATTTCACTGCTTTCAAAAAAATTTTTGACCTTGTTTTTTACCCCATAATTTCCCTTATGTATCAAGCCCTGCCCTCCTTCCAATAGATTAAACCTTGACTCCAAAGTGTTTGGCAACTTTTTAACCATGATGCTAAACAAACCTTTGCATACAAAAGTAAAAATTTAGTTTAGCGTGGCTGTGGGTTGTTTGAAAGTCAGAGCAATTAAGCATCTCACGAATGCACACTAGGATCTACAGTACTGCAGGCCTTGTCTTTTGAGGCGCGCGATCGCGATAACCACCGCGCACCTAAAATTGCATTGAGGAGCGTGATTTATTGTGCACCTGATTTTACTTCGTCTAAAAATAGCCACAAGACACCAGCGACCCGTCCTTACAAAGCTCCGATCGCTTTTCTAAGGGGTGGTGCAATAATTATGTGTACCCGGGGTGAATTATAGGGGGGCAAAGATTTTTGGCAGGCCAAAAGGGGGCAAGCATTTTTGGCAGGTCGAAAGGGGGGTCAAGCGATTTTTGGCAGGTCGAAAGGGGGGGGGGGGGGCAAGCAATTTTTGGCCCTGATATTTTGGGCCCCGTTTTCTACGTTTCGAACAAGTTCAAATATGCAAAATTTCCTTTCGCTCTTTCGCATTATATGTTAAGACAATTTAAGGTTTTAAATTCGGGTTCCCAAAAATCTTGCATGTGTAAGGGGGGGGGCAAAGATTTTTGGCACGTCAAAAGGGGGGGCAAAGGTTTTTGGCACGTCGAAGGGGGGCAAAGGTTTTTGGCACGGCCAAAGGGGGGGCAAGCGATTTTGGCAGACCATTTTGAGAATTCACCCCGGGGTACACATAATTATTGCACCACCCCTAATGGTAACAACACATGAACAATACCACGGGTATCGGCAAAATGTGAAAAATCTACCGCACGCATGATGGTCATTTTTTAAAATTTTCATCAAGTAAATGTGCATGAACTGCACGGTGGATAGCTTAAATGTTTTGACATGTGGAAATCTGACACACTGGGGCGATTGCATGATTTTTGATGTTTTTTATCGGATCTTTTTGGAACTTTTTAAAGACCAAAATCATGCCGAATTCGGTGCAGCTCAAGACATTCCAAACTTGGAAAGTAGAGGCTGCTTATGGGTTCGAAACGGAAGTGAAAGATGGAATTGTTATGGTTACAAGCGTGTACTGTAAAACATGAAAAACCTCAACAAGATACTCATACTGGCCGATCGAGAATCAAAGATGTCAAAACATACGCCCGAGCTCCGAGGGCACAAATTATGTGACAAAATACTCATGTATGATGAGTGATGAACCCCTCGTCTAAGCTTTCCCAGGAGAGCGATGAACCACTCACCTACAGCCAGGGCCTAGCTAGCCACCCGCCTGGCCGTCATTTTAGACGGGAGTTTGCTCCTGGGACGGGCAAAATTAATGCCTTTGACAGATGCTATATTGTAAATTGTATGTTTTGAGAAGCTAATTGACTTTTTTAGTAGACCCAATTTGTAGAACAAGGCCATATCAACACATATTTGAACTCTTTGAACCCCCAATGGGCTATAGACGTCTGGTAAATGTTTTAAGGGTAGACGAGGTATTGTTGGTCGAAGCAAGCTAAAAATCGATTTTCATTATCTAGATCAATATATTATTGAAAATTAACACCTTGATGTTTTGCAAAAGTTCATTCTACAAATCGTATACTTTGCAAACTTGCTTAATTTATTGTTGTTAATTAGTTATGTACGTTTTTACAAAAGTGTTGTTGTTTCAGCCCTCTTTACAACGTAACTCAAGAACCGCAGCACCTATAAAAGTATATCTGTGATATTTTAATTCTTCTACACACTCGCTATGAATTGAGCAATGCAGTTTTTGCCAAAGCTCACTAACATTAAGTAAAATGCTGTGAACTACCAAATCACAACAGTTTAAAATAATTAATAACCTTAAAGATCAAAGTAGGACAGGCAATTTTATTCAAATGACGGGCAACTCTCAATTTCTAGCTAAGACCCTGCCTACAGCTCACCTAACAGTTGTGAGGAGAGCGATTTGTCACTCGCCTGCAATTTTCAAAAGACAAGGCCTGGTACTGTATTCTGGTGCGCAAGTGCGCAACTATTACATTAATTTATCGGCTTGTACATGTAGCTGATCTGTGCTCAAAAAAAGGCCAAGCTGAATCATGGACTTCCAGACATGATCGATCATTCACGCATTCCAACTGCATACATGCATGGCATGTACCTATTCGGCGATCTTTTCCTTTAGACCACCCTCGCTATATGGGGACAAAATTATTACTTTTGTATCAAGATTTACTTTTGCATCAAGTTTAAACAGTTGTCAAACACTGGCTTTGTATTGGAAGGAGGGCAGGGCTTTGATAAATGAGGGAAATTATGGGGTAAAAACAAGGTTAAGGTGGTACTACACCCCTGATAAATTTTGTGACTAATTTTGCATTTTTCTCAAAAAATAACTACACACTGGTCACAAAAGTTAGGTATTTAGGGGTAAGGAATCCAATTACTTCACCGAAAGTTCAGTGATTCAAGACAAGTGGACGTGGTTCATTATGTTATGAAATGAGGTACATTCTAGTGGTACCTCTTTTCTATCATAAATAACGCATACCCGGTACCGTATCGCTTGTCTTGAGTCACTGAAATTCCAGTGTAGTAACTGGATTCCTTGACCCTTATAATATACCGGTACATAACTTTTGTTACCAGTGTGTGATTATTTTTTGAGAAAAATGTAAAAATGGTCACAAATTTATCAAGGGGTGTAGTACCACCTTAAAACTTTTTGAAAACAAATGAAAACGGCTATTCTTCTACGAAGTTTTGTCTTTAAAAAAATATTATAAAAATCATCGGAAAAGCAAGAAACATACCGCAAACCCCCACCCTTTTTATTTTTCCGCCACGCTTTTTAGCCATACACCCTTTTTACCAGAAATCGAACCCCACCCTTTTGTGACCAAAATTTTCAACCAGTGTTCGAAATAAGCACTTATCCTCTTGTCCAAAAATCACTGGGGACAACCATATTGAGCTAAGTATTTATCCCCTGGACAACCACTATTTGGATTCTTTGCACTCAAAACCATGACATATATATTTTGGGGATAACCAAAATGTTTTGAGGACAAGCAGAATTCATGCTTTACTTGTCCTCGGGACAACCTCCATATTTTACTAAATTTCGGACACTGTTTTCAACATTGTAGTTGTCAAATTCGGAAGCTTCGTCGTTACCGCAATTACATAGTCACTTCCGTGTTTTCACAATCTGGACCCGCCATTGTCCATTTCAAAGTATGAATTGATGCAGAATTCATCCTCATCTAACAAACACTTATGATTTTCTTCTTCATCTAAAACATTTGCAAAATTATATTGGCACAATTACTCGCCCCAAAAGGTCCCTGAACGAACTGTGCATCGCTTTTTTCGAAGCCATTTTCATCATCAATTTTGTTTCGTTCAGATGACAACAACATGCGTGAACTTCTGCACATGGCTGACATCCTGAATCGGTTCCGAATTTCGGATACATCTATCTCTACACAGCCGCTGTGGTTCCGCTCACTCCACTTCTAGTGTGGAGCGAGTGGGCCAAAGCAGCTGTGTAGAGACTGACTATTAAATCATCGCCATTCATAAAATTCATGGCTCGTCGATTCTACTATGGGTGACGTTTACGAGTTGAAAACATCAGCAAATTAATTTCCGCAATTTTCATTCAAAATTAAGGGGTACTACACCCTGTGATAAATTTGTGATTATTTTTGCATTTTTCTCAAAAATTAATAACACACTGGTAACAAAAGTTATGTATATTACTGGGGCAAGAAATCCAATTACTACACTGAAATTTTAGTGACTCAAGACAAGCGGTTCAGTATATATGATAGGAAATAAGGTACATCCTAGCGGTACCTCCTTTCTTATCATAAATAACGTATCGCTTGTCTTGAGTCACTGAAATTCCAGTGTAGTAATTGAATTCCTTGCCCCTATATACATAACTTTTGTTACCACTGTGTTATTAGTTTTTGAGAAAAATGCAAAAATAGACACAAATTTATCGAGGGGTGTAGTACCCCCCTTAAGAAATAAAATATGAATGTTTTTGAAGAGATCATCAAATTACTTTATTATAATTTTTTTCCAATTGGTAGCTTTACCCACACGCTTAATTGCTCCCACGCTTTTTAGAAACCCACTCTTTATACAGCAAAATTTTAACCCCACCCCCACCCGATTTTGAATTCCAAACCCCACGCTGTAGAAAGCGTGCCGGACAAACAATGATACCTTCATAAAATTAGCATCACTTCCGTCACATAAAAAGGTGATCTGATGAGTGAAAAGTAGCAAAGACTTTGTGAAATGAGTGGATTTTTTAAAGAAAATACATCACATTCTTCAAGTTATTCGCCATCTTGAATAAATATGCAGAATTGCGTCATGCAGTTAAGGCAGAGTCTTAGCCAGAAATCAGAAACCACTCATCCAAGCAGATACCAAAATTTGACCCTTGTTTATACCCATGGAAGAGTCACTGGGGTCAAATATGTCCTGATTTGGCCTTTACATTTCACTCTGAATTAGTCTCATGTTCATATAACCTTAAAATCATCTGTTTTAGAGCTATCACATCTGTAAAATCCATTAAATCCACCCGTCTAAAATTAGATTAGCCTGTCTTAAAGACGGGTGGACGCATGGCTGGCTAAGACCTTGAGTTAGGGGGTACTACACCCCTAGTCTTGCCAGCAAGACTTCAGTCTTTATCATAAACATAATGACATCTACGGACCTCAGTATGCTGAGTTATAGTTGCTAGAACTAACTACACCCTGGCGATTTTGTGCCTATTTTTGCATTTTTCTAAAAAATTATAGAGCATTTTGATGACAAGTAAGATGTATGTATATTATAGGGGCAAGGACTACTACAACTGCACTGGAAATTTTATTTCAGCACAGACAACAGTTGTGGAGTTACAACTTACAGTCAAAAATGAGGAAAACCAATATTTGATCAATAAATCAATTACTACTTGCCTTGAGTTGCTGAATTTTCAGTGCAGTAGTTGTAGTCCTTTCCCTAGCTATAATATACATATCTTACTTGTCACCAATGCGCTATAATTTTTGAGAAAAATGCAAAAATAGGCACAAAATTGGCCAGGGTGTAGTACCCTTAAAAACTGTCAAATGCGCTTGAAAATGCTTGATATGCGAGTGTAAATCACCATAAAAAACGAGCGTACATCAAACGCTTATGCTACGTGAAAGTTTTGGAGTTTGCATCACCGGTTTTGTATTCTTTTACATGTATGTATATGTATGTACGTCAAAAATTAAATTGCAATAAAAACGTGGTGGGTTTTGGAACAAAATAAAGCTTGGTCAACGAAATAAAAGGTATATTTGTACAGCTAAAAACATGCGTAACCTTGATGCGAAAGTTTGATTTTATCAATTCGTAATTTTAACCTAGATAAGTTATAACTCAGGTGGTAAAAGAACATTGAAGAAAGAAACTGAAAAGATCGCCCTCCCATTCAACATGTTCATTTTCAATCAATCAACCATTACCTTATTTTAAATAGTAGCTTGGATAATCTTAAAATACACAAAACTGATGCCTCAGTTTTAATTTATGCATGGATCATAAGGTCAACTCTTCAAAAAAGCTCTATTTTTTAACAAAAGCTTGTACAATATGCAAGGAAATTGCCTGTCTGGGTGGCGAATTTGGAACTCCTCGGGCGTAAAAAAAATGGCGATGGGTGCAATATCCGCCCACTAACGCCAATTTTACACAAGTTAGAGCCTAAATTTGCCAACATTTCTCAATCGAACTAAATACCTACCTCCTTAACTGACGCATTTTCAGCAATTTCAATCGTTTCCTTGTCTTTTGGGGTTTTAACAACCACTTTAATTTGCTTGATTCCCGAATCTTCTGTTGATTCCGCCATCTTGCTGTTTCGCCTTCCTAAGAATGAGGCATTGTGGGAAGGTTTAAAGCGAAAAAGTAAATTTCCGGGTTTTTATTTACAGTGCTTTTATCTTATGCCTAAAATAAACCATATTATATATATAAAAAAGACCCATATTATTACAATAAAATATATCAGATATGTTTGTAGATTAAAACCCGTAAAATATCAAAAGATATTTGTGAATAGATTTATTTCATAAAAGCACAAAAATTCTTTTTTAGGGATTTCATAGAAAGTATTATAGAAACTATGAATTCTGCAATTTTGTATACTTGCATTGTGTACATGTGAAAGATGATGTAGCACTTGTGCATTGGGGCTATTAGCTGATCCCGGAAGCTCTATGTGTAAACCATGTAAACATAGGCCTACATTGCTTTAATAGTACCATGCAAGTTTACAGAACATAAGGTAGTTCAAACTTTGTAAAATAGAAGTTTATACTTGTAGGAAAGTAAAAAAGAGAGGATGAACAATTATAAGTGCCAGGCATATGCCATTTAATCATTATATAAAATTATTTTGATTAAAATAAATTTAAGCTTGAGTGTAGACATGTCCACATTCCTTATTATAGAGGGCGACATCAATCCAAAAAGGGAAATACAAAAATTTGAAATTTGGACACCAGAAACTTGACGACGTAGTCTAAAATGTGCCGGTACTTTATCCTTGATACAGAAGTCAGCATGCAGTGAAAGTTAGATTTCATAAAATAAAATCGCCTTTGTGTAAAATGGATCGCCGTGGTGAAAAATGATGCATTACATGGTTTTTTTTTAAAACAGACATTTGCCCATAACTTCGCTAATTTTTGACCTACAGACATGGTTGACCCCTCATTTTTTAAGTTAAATAATCACCTTTTTAAACAAAATAATTTCCATGTGAAATATCCTACTTGAAAATTTTGTGAACATGCCGCCTTATCTCCATACTCAGCCTCAGGCAGCTATTTAATAAGTCTACACTGTCTTACTGAACTTTGTTTGGGAATCTTATTCATACTATAGCCAAAATAATAATTTCTCGATCATGATATAGCCAAAATATTAAATTCTCGATCATGAGAGCCAACTTGGCATTGGGTACGCACAGTTATTTGCGTCGCGCGTACTACACAAAGACCGGCACTTACGGCGCAAACACAGCTTTTGAGAATTGACCAATCACACGGTCGATGCTAAGGTCAAGGTTCGGTCATGCAGGTCGCGCGATCACGTTATTCTATGAAAAGTACGCTGACGCAGAAGGTACATCCTCTCATGATCGAGAATTTGTTATTTTGGCTATAGTATGAATGAACTGCGTGCACTGCGTAATATCGCAAGTATAATAGTGGAATGACACAATAGCGCGATCGATTGTGCACGCACAGGAAATGCAGTGGCAGCGCTACCCAAAGCGTGTGTGGTAGGCGCTGTACGCCGACGCAATTGTCATTGCGTGCCTAGTATTGAGCTCTCATGATCGAGAAACTATTATTTTAGCTATATGTGCAAACTACTAGGCCTTTTGCACCGGCCTATTTGGCACAGTGTACATGTACATTGTATGGCGTGAACATGAAATCAGGTTCTGATTGGCTCTTTGACTTCGTATCTTTTTGCTTTAAAAACATCCAGGCCATTTTTTGCTGTATGCGGGCCATTTTTTTTGCAAGTATCGCTAGACTGCACTTTTGTGATTGTGCTTGATATATGTAGATACCTGCCACAGTCTTCTGCACTCATGTAAAATTAGCCACTGGGCTGCTGAGTTTATACTCATGGGTACTCTGGCTAGCATGGCTAGATTGAATCCTTAGCATCATCAACTGCGCAAGTTGTGTGTAATGCTTAGTGAATATGGAAATGCTTAGTGAATATATTGACCGACTGACATGACTGAGGGCGTCAGTCTATTAATACCCATACGCTTTTGTAGAACAGTGAATCATGTACATGCTCAGATACATGTATGTTAATAGGCATAATACACCAGCGATTTTGTACACTGCAAATATAGGTATGTGCGATTCGCTATTCTGTGAAAGGGAGCAATTATAAATTTAGCTTTAGAAATGACCAACAATAAAAGTCCGTTCTTGACACATATTATTGGCGAACTGACAAAAATTTATATTGGCTCGTTCAACCATTGTCATGCTTTTAACTTTTGTACTGGTTGATTCAAGCATTCCTCCCAGTTTAAAGTTCCTCTGGCCTGAACGGATAGGGACACTGGCAATAGTTCTAGATTAGGGCTATAATAATGCCTACACCGCATGAAAATTAGTTAATTTGCATTTTTGAATTTATGCTATGTTAATTGTTATACTTTCTTGTGATTTTCACTGAGTTTTGGAATTGGGGAGGGGGTAACATTCTGCATCACTATTCCCCTGGGCACCACAAGATCACAACTCCTAGCTACACCACTGGTCTACAGTGATTTTCACAGATTTTGACTTTATCTCGAACACTGAAACTGTATGATTTTAAAATTTCTGTTTTCTCACAGATAACATTCACATGCTGTCGATGTAGGTAATCAATGCAGCCAGCTAGATATCCCTAAAACAGTTGTTAGAAAATGCCACTGAATAACAAAGAAAAGGCAGGTTTCCGTGAGATTCTACAGAATCTTAATCAAGATGACCTCATTGCACTCAAAGACACGGTCACCAATAAACTGATTGCTGCAAGAAACAAGAATGGTAAGTGACATGGTGTCGAGTTTTACACACTGCACTTATTGAAGCTGTAATGTATGATTTACTGTCAAAATATAATTTTGTGGTCTCGAAATGCTGAAATAATATTTATAGTAATACCCCAGTTCAAGGTTTCTGTCCATTTTAAGCTAAAATAATGTAAAGCTAAAGTTATCCCTACTGGCTAATTTGGCCGTTTAACATGGACTTCTATGAAGAACTTAATGTCTGAATATGGCATTACATTACATTACATTACATTAGGGGCTATCATTTGCTTTAGAAAGGAGGTCCCAAATATACTGGGAGGTCATACATTTTTTTTTAAAAGTAGGGGGGTCACAGGGTCAGAATTTCGTTTCACAGTGCAAGAATCAATCTTAATTCTGAATCAATCTTAAGAATCAACTTTGATTCACACAAAATCTGTTTTTAAATACGAGAATCTTTGCGAGAATCGATTCTCGAATTCTTGCTGAAATTCTCATAAAATTTAACACAATGACCACACAGTTATGTTCCCCTGGAAAGACACCCTTTTTGGATTTGACCAAAATAGAGCTATGACAGACTCTTGATTTTGATAATTCAGCTCTAAAAGACTGCAAAATTATTTGTTCCTCATATTTCGGTTTTTTCAGGCGACTTTCAACCAGAAAGCCAAGACAGACCCTTGATTTTGACTGGTTGCAGCGCTCCAAAAGTTCCCATTTTACATGTTCATAGTTTGTAGCTCCAAAAGACCCCGCAAAAGACCTCCTTTTACCAGTATGGGGTCAGCTCCCAAAGACCTATCCACCCAGGGCTCGAAATAAGGAGGGCCCAAGGGCCCTCGGCCCCCGAAAATCAGTGAGGGCCCGCAAAAGACACATCCGGCGGCAAGGGTGAAAATAAGAAATGATGAACCAGGAGCTCCTTTTTGCACAAAATGGCCCCTGGTTCACTTCATTCAACATGGAACCAGGGGCCATTTCTAATCAACAAGGGGCCAAAATTTTGTTCTGGATAAGTTCATCATGTATTAATGGCTATGGAATTTAATTTGTGGGTGTAGTGACCAGGGGCAAGTTTCTGAAGTAAAGTGTGGCAATTTTTCTCACTTTTTTGTGGGGTTCATAGGTTAAAACCAATGGCCCAAATTTGGGCCCACAAAAATTTGTGCAGGCCCTCAAACATTTAACATCAAGGGCCCAAATGGCCCTCAGAAATTCTGGCTTATATCGAGGCCTGCATCCACCTTAACATTCTGGTGGTATTAAAAAGCCCTAGATGCTTTACATTTTTCTCATAAATCATGATGTTAAGAAATAACTTATCTTTTTTACAGAGGCTATCCAGGTCATCCTCTTGTACACAGACAATGCTATGCAACTGCTGAAGAGGAAGAAACTAAAACGAGATTATATCTTTGGTTATCTGGCCACTCAAGGTGTTGCAATCTCTCCTAATGCTGAGAAGAATAAACTTATCAGGGCGGTGCTGGCTTACTGGGATACGGATGCACAGTTACTGGCCCTGCCTGATGTAGGTAACATTGCATAATTATAAATTTAATAAATTTATCATCTATGTTGAAAACAATCCTAGAGGCAGGACCAGATTTACCTTTTTCAGGGCCTTCGGCCCACATGGCTAAAATTTAAGACCCCCAGCTGATTATCTGGAATCCTTCCAAATTTGGAGCCCCCTGGATTGAGTAATGGGCCTGGATTCATCCTTGTGGTACTAGTATATCCATTCCTGCCCAGAGGGTTTCACAAAGACATAACACATACATATATGATCAAGGGAATGAGTCACAAGTTTTTACATCATTTCCTGGTGGGTACGAATGCTACGTTTTGATGTCAACACCATCAAAATCGGACATCTGGTTACCAAGTTATGAGCAATTTATCAATGGCTGAAAACAACATAAAACAAAAGAATTTGAACACTGTTTGTGCTATTATCTTTAAAAAACCAATCTTAGGGACATCCGACTCATTCGTCTTGATCATGTCACATAATAGCATATAGCATATTTACACAATTAAACATTTAAGCAAAAGCAATAAGATTGTGATGACAAATCATAAGTTGAAAAGGAATGTTTGAGACAAGATTTGAAGCACTGATACCTGTACGTTGGGGCTGTCTTGGAAAGCCTGTCTGTTGTCTTGGGGTAGCAATGGAGAAAGGCATATCCGTATAAATTGTACAAGATCTTAAGTGCAATAAACAGTAGAGGGATATATCATGTAAATATTCATATATGTGATGCGATCAAGCAAAATCAGTTGGAACTCGGAATATTGATTTTGAGATTAAGACAAAGCAAAAGAAATAGTACCTTTTGTTTCCTCTTGTTTTAGAAATTCTTTAATTGCTCAAATCTTTGGAACTGGTTGTTCTATTTCAATGGAGTTTTGCAAAATTCAGCTTTGTAAATGCTTTTTACTATCGTATAAGGAACTGAAAATCTAATATTTCCGAAATCCGATTGATTTTGCTTGATCGCATCACATGTTATTACCCCCAAATGAAATAAGGCACATTTTACTCAAAAGTTTTTGCTGGCATATCCGTCAGGAGTATCTCCATTTATTTGTAAACCAGACTTGGATTTAACATCCAATAAAATACGGACCCAAAGGGTACCGTTCCAATACATCAAACTTGGCTTAACTTTTCAAGAGAAAATTTCTCAAGAGAAGTTTACATACATTTATTGAGTCAATCCTTTAATATAAATTCCTTAGAAAAGTGCATATACATTAATCCTACTTTCCTGAAGCCGGAAACATTCAGGAAAGTAATCTGGAAATTTGACATATTTCGTTCAACTTCTCATGCACTATTTCTCAAATTTATTAGTTACTTAATTATTACTATTTGTAAACACTTATGCAATTATTTATGGTGATCCAATTATTTTCATATAATTGATTCAAGATAAAATTTGTGGCCCTGTCCCTTTTTACCGCCACAATTTTTGACCTGGATAATCTTACTTTCCCCGTAAATACAGAGTCTGTTCCCATCTACACACAGTGTCCGCTCACCAGAAGATACGGGACCCTCCCGGAATTTCCGAGCCAATTCCTAAATTACTCACCCGTAAGATACGGGGCCCTCCCGGTAATTTCCCGAGCCCATGCCTACATTACTTATCCGTAAAGTACGGAGCCTCTCCGAACAAAGTGTGGCCCAACTTCTCACAGAGAAGTTAACCCAACGCCATATCTTGTATAAGATACGGGCCCTCCAGGGAATTTCCCCGGCCCTTTTGCACACACAAGTGTGGCCCAATCTTCTCTTATCATAGAGAAGTTAACCAAAATTAATTCCTTGAAAGTTACATAAATGAATGCAATGAAGAAATGAATGAATGAATGAAAATGAATGAGTTGCATATGAGTTAATTCCTTGTACAATACATAAATGCATGAAAGAAATGAATGAATGAAAAATGATTTAATGAATGAATATGGGGCCCTCCAGGGTATTACCCCCGAGCCCTTTTGCACACACGCAAGTGTGGCCCCACTTCTTGTGTCGCAAAGAAGTTAACACAAATTCCTCGAAGATACGGGCCCTCCCGGAATTTCCTTGGCCCTTTTGCCCACATGCAAGTGTAGCCCAACTTAATGAATGAATATGGGGCCCTCCAGGGTATTACCCCGAGCCCTTTTGCACACACGCAAGTGTGGCCCCACTTCTTGTGTCGCAAAGAAGTTAACACAAATTCCTCATAAGATACGGGGCCCTCCCGGGAATTTCCTTGGCCCTTTTGCCCACATGCAAGTGTAGCCCAACTTCTTTTTTTGCGGAAGTTAACTCACATTAATTCCTCGTTAGATACGGGGCCCTCCAGGGAATTTCCTTGGCCCTTTTGCACACACACACAAGTGTGGCCCAACTCTTCTTCTTGCAGAGAAGTTAACCCAAATTAATTTCTTGTAAGATACAGGGCCCTCCAGGGTATTCTCGAGCCCTTTCCACACTCGGCAAGTGTGGCCCAACTTCTTAAAAAGAAGTTAACAGCAATGTATTAACCGGCTAGCTACAGAGCCCTTTTTAAAGGGATTTCCTGAACGCCTAGATCTGTATACCCAAATGCGCTTAACCTCTCCAAGAGAAGTTAAAATGTGCACTTCTTGAATCCTCTCCCTTGGTCAGCTACCGCCCTCTTCCTGGTAATTTGCCCATGCCCAGTAGCTACCATTAAAATGCAGACTGCAATACCCCTTAGGTCTATGTACCTCTATGTCCTGTACGATATGGAAGCCTTCCTAGCCAACTACTGCTCCTAAGTAACTGTCCACAAAGGTATTGAATACTGGGATATGACCTAATTTTTTGGGTGTGGTGGGTGGGAAAATTTTCTTCACATTGGAGACCAAACCTACTCCTTTCCATGACAGATAGCAAATGTGCCTAATCCCTGACCAACTGGGCAGTATCACAAGGCTATTGACCACTTCCCATTGGCTACTTCAAACAATAGTCACTAAACCCATTGGCTCTTGCATAAAGCCATTACTATGCAACCAATCAATAAATCAATCATATTGATTTGTCCAAGCACAAGCTTGGACCAGGGTTAGTCTATTTCACAGGGGGTAAATTTGTTTATTGTATAGATACAATAAACTTTATTACCCCAAATGAAATAAGGCACATTTTACTCAAAAGTTTTTGCTGGCATATCCGTCAGAGTATCTCCATTTATTTGTAAACCAGACTTGGATTTAACATCCAATAAAATACGGACCCAAAGGGTACCGTTCCAATACATCAAACTTGGCTTAACTTTTCAAGAGAAAATTTCTCAAGAGAAGTTTACATACATTTATTGAGTCAATCCTTTAATATAAATTCCTTAGAAAAGTGCATATACATTAATCCTACTTTCCTGAAGCCGGAAACATTCAGGAAAGTAATCTGGATATTTGACATATTTCGTTCAACTTCTCATGCACTATTTCTCAAATTTATTAGTTACTAATTATTACTATTTGTAAACACTTATGCAATTATTTATGGTGATCCAATTATTTTCATATAATTGGATTCAAGATAAAATTTGTGGCCCTGTCCTTTTTACCGCTAAACAAATTTATGGCACAGAAATTTGCCCAACCCCCCCCTTTTTTTTTTTTTTTTTTTTTCAATTGTGATTTATGAACCCTAGCTATCCCTTTTGACAGCTTAATTCCCCAGGCTTATTAACACCGGTAAAAACCCTTACAGAAATCACTTGAAAATGTGCACCCTTGATGTCATTGACAAACACAAGGATATTTGAGATTTAATGTATGTCAAATTTTACAAGACACCTTTAAACAAGACACCTTTTGTGTATAAGGAAGAGGTACAAGCTGCACACAGTATATATATTGCGAATAATAGCCAAACCTGTGCCTATTTTTGTTTGTGCACCGAGTTTATCCTCCCCTATGTACAACATGTACTATACTTATACATAGGCTTACTTATTAAGGCCTTGGGCCTAAGAAAAACAATCTTGGTAGCAGCGGACTACTGAAAACTCGAAAACTCCTCTATTTAATAGTATTTTTGGGAGAAAAATTGAGAACGTAGGATGACCCTGGCTTACTACCCCATGGCACCCTGGTGATTGAATTCCTCCTATTATGAAACAACACCCATGCAATTTCCCACCCTTGAACATTGATACATGCTGGTGACTTAAAGGCTCATGCAACAGCTTATCCTAAGCTTCCACTGACGCCCGACCTGAGCCAGTGCGATCCACTCCTGATGACATAACAAGCAAAATGCTGTTTTCGTCAATTCGCAGAAGGCACTCAAATGGATATATTTTTATTCACTAATTAATTAGCTGGGCAAATATTTCCAAATGTGCCCAGTACTACTACTGCCCAGGAAGTGCAGTGAAGTAAATTAACTCCATAACACAGTGATCATTGTAAGGGCGTGCTCAATGTATATAATAAACGATAGAAACGGCAAGAACATACTAGCGAGATTGCTACTTGCAGTGCCTAACTCAATAATTAAAAACCAATATGGCAACTTTGCTTTGGCTGCCAACCTCGTGCCAAGCCAACCCATTTTGCATACCAGTATCTATGCCCAGTACTACTGCCCAGGAAATGAAGTAAAGTAAATTGACTCCATAACAGTGATCGTTGTAAGGCGAGAAGCTCGAGAGCACTCAATGTATAATAGTCATATAATAAACGATAGAAATGACATGAACATACTAGCGAGTTAGGCTACCTGCGGTGCCTAACTCAATAATTACACACAATATGGCAACTTTGCTTTGGCTGCCAAGCCAATGCATTTTGCATGTACCAGTATCTATATATTATCTATCATTTGTTCCCAGAGAATGAGATTATCGGCCATTGTAACGATATAATTAATGGCATTCAATGGTCATTGCTCAGACAACATCATATCATTGGCAAGCTAATATTTTGAGAATGAAAATAAGACTTAAAATTTATATTCTGCAAAAAAACCCAACTGAAGTGATGAGTTCATTCGAACGAGACAGATTTGACCTAGAGAGAGGTTGACGTCATGAAATGACTGTGCCTGCTTTGCCAAAAGGGACTATAAACATTCTCAATGCACATAATGTATACTGTTGTTCACAGACAAAACCTCTGAATTAAGTATTACAAATTAAAATTTTTTTTTTTTTTTTTAATATGGATAAAATCAGCCACTTTTTTTTTTTTCTTATATATTTGCCAATTGCGATCTTCCAATTCATATGTTTATCAATATCATAATAAATATTTGGGCTGATAAAATTTTTTTTTAAATAATTACAGCGTGATCAATCTGAGACTAGCATATAAATCGTGTTAAGTCCACAAACTTGTGTACCTGATTTCCCTGTGCAATATTGCAATGCTATAGTTATTATAGTTTCAGTTGGATGAAATATTACAAAGCAAACTCATAGTAACAATACTGTGTGAGGCTTTGTTTCAAATGAGAACAAAATAGTCTGCATATTATTATGCAGCATTGTTATGGTAAATATTAGTACAACTCATTGTTGCAGCAACCATGTTGCTAATGTCAAACTTGTCAAAGTGATTGTGATTGTGTTACACAAGTATTAAATGAGAGCATGATATAGTGTCCGCTTCATTTACTTACGTCGTCAGCCGGCTACCTTGAAAATTAATTTCGCTTCAAACGGGGGACGAACACGTACGAACTTCACCCACACCATTTCTCTTTTTTCAGGAGAAACATGCATAAAAAGTTGCAACAAGTGTCAACTTGTAATTTAATAATCATTCTCCTCGAATAGAGATGAACTTGTTTTTGCAATAGACGTGCCCTTAAAATACATAATGTCCGCATTGTACACTGAAAGTGTTCCGTCCCACTTCGTCTTGTCCTGCCAGAATCTTGCTTCGGATATATCATTAGATGTGGTATAAATGGTCCAAATAATGTCCAGAACGTATTATATCATTCTTTATATCATCCATGTCACATAGCCTCCATTATTAACTGCGAGCATCAATATGTTGATTCAACCTGAAATAAATCAGAAAAAGAAAACAGAAACTGGGAAGCAACTTGCCGGTCAACCTTACCGCTATGCAAAATTCCTATTTCATTTCGCTGTTGCTACACAAAATTCCTTATCCTACTAACGAGAGGGACAGGAATTTCCTGATGAAATACTGATATGCTTCCAACTTCCCGAAATCTTGTGAATTCCCCGGTGAATTGTTAAGTTTCAATGGGATCATTCTCCAAGCCTCATGAATACCAACATTGAATGACCTCCCATTGATCCCCCAAATGACTACTTCACTTGATGTTACTACCCAAATCCTGTCGCTTTCCCCATTTCCCCTGTCTTACGTACTGGACTCCGGATGACCATGAGTAAAGCCAACATCTTGAACATTTTTAACCTCCTATGCTACGTACCTCTTTTTACCAAGCTCCGAAAACACCTGATACTATTATCTATTGCCTGAATCTGCTGGAACCCCTTTTATCGAGTTGCATGACCATCTGACCTTTATACAATGTCTTCAGGTGACCCTGATAAGCCTGACCCAAGAAATTGTGACTTTGACTGCTCCTTTATTTCCCCAAGTTCCATGCAAACTCCTTGAGCCTTATATCTTATTTGCTCTCCAATTACCTCAAATTCCAATCCCATATTTTCCAACAATCTGTACCTTCTAACCTACATTATGACCTTGAACTTATGAACCATGAATGCTGAGAAAAGAAATTAGGCTCATCATGCTTCACCCTGACTGAACATAATCATTAGGGAGGAGTGACGCACCACAAGCTTCAAAAGTCATAAAATGAAATACCATGCAATTGTTATCCAGTATTGCACAACTGAAATCCAACAGTTGGATTACCAATATAATCTATTTCATGATCCTCACGACAACCTATGGCGATCTGACCCCGAATAATCCAAAACTAACCCTAACCAAATTTCATGAACCTACAAAATCTATAGGCCCTACCAGTTTGAACCCTGATGAACCCGGATTTACCATGACGCTTTTTGTCCAGTTTCCGTGGTCACCCCCAAATTTCATGAACCACCGACCCTCTACCTCTGACCTCTTTTTGCCCTGTTGGGTGATCGCTCTGCAAATTTATTTTGAATTCATTCAACAAAGGAAAAATATTTCTCCCTTGAAAAAGGATATTTATATGATCACATGCACCCTGTCAATCTTATAAATGCATATCGTTACCTATACATTCACCATAGATTTTAAATACCGGTGCATTAACTAATCTGGTAATGTGGCAGTGGCACCCTTTTAAATTTTTCCTTGCTCAGTTCTCCAAAACCCTGGCTCCAAGGCACCCCTTTTATTGAAGGCACAAACCTCACCCTAGCCAAAATGTTTGATTACCAAACCAATATAAAATTTTTATTTACTATATATGGTCTGGGTGCCCTCACTTCTTACCTAGTCAAGTACTTCATTGTCTGATATATTCTTTCTACCTGACAGTATGAATTATTCATGGCACAAATAATTTGCCCAATATTTATTTGTACGTTATCCGACTCACTTTTTTTTTTTTTTTTTTTTTTTGACGCCAAACTGACATGAGCCCATCCCGGGTTGATTGTCTGACCAATTCTCCCTACCTGACACACACCATGACTTATTCATGCCCCCAATAATTTGTCCATTATTTTAATTGAGATCTCATTCAATTTTTGATCCAGTGGATCACATGAGCAACTAATTAATTATTCCTGAATTCTGACAAAACAATTATCGCATCAGCGGTGGCACCTGCACCTTTTTTATTTTTGCCACGCCCATGTTTTCCAAGGCCCCTCCCTAGCCAGTTCGTTTACCCAACCAATTTCCCTACCTAAACCGTCCGAATTATACAGGATACTTATCTTCCAATTTTATTTTATTTATTTGTTTATTTTATTTATTTATTTATTTTTTCCATTCATGATAATTTTTATCTTCTCGTACACAAAGTAAAAAGATGTTATGATCACATGACCGCAACTAAATTAATCACTCATGAATTTGAAATTGATCAAGAGTAGAGCCTATTTACTCCAGCAACCGCAAGTAGTGGAGTTTCAGAACTCGATAGAGTCCATGTTTATAATTAATTTTAACTTTACTTAAAATTTGCTCACCCTGCTTTTGACGTCCATGTCCAAGCAAGTATCCATGTACATAATCACAGTTGTAACCGGCGTTTGCCCAGCTGGCCTTCCCAAATGGAAATACTTGATCCCAACACGCAGATTTCGCCATCATCCGACAGTGATCAACAAATCGATCCCACTCATTGCTGTGACTCGCTGCTACATGTAGCTGCTGCATGGATGCTCGACTGGGGTTTCATTTACACCTCCATATAATTCCATTTCTGCTGAAAGATTCCGCATTCGGTAATTAACAGCCTTGATTGCTGCAGATTTTGCTGGATGAGCGATGTCTTGCCTTCCCGATCGGTTCAAAATTCTGCACCCCTAAATTTCACAAATCCATCAAGGTGTTAAATATTTTGTGTTCCCATGATGGCTGCCATATTCCTATCATCAGTGTTTCTAGATACTAGTTGCTGACATATTTTTGCGATTATGCTTCCTTCGTTCAGAATAATTTATAGCTATTTCTAACCACCTCTGATTATATCATTATAAAAGCAAATACTATTTCCTTGAAAAGAATAAGTTTTCTTTTCCATGGAAATAATTCTGTGTTAGAAAATTTTCTTCACATTGGAGACCAAACCTACTCCTTTCCATGACAGATAGCAAATGTGCCTAATCCCTGACCAACTGGGCAGTATCACAAGGCTATTGACCACTTCCCATTGGCTACTTCAAACAATAGTCACTAAACCCATTGGCTCTTGCATAAAGCCATTACTATGCAACCAATCAATAAATCAATCATATTGATTTGTCCAAGCACAAGCTTGGACCAGGGTTAGTCTATTTCACAGGGGGTAAATTTGTTTATTGTATAGATACAATAAACTTTATTAAACAAGGTGTGAGATTGAGATGTACTTCAGCAACTTCTTGGCTGGATTCAATACTGCAATCAGCGAAGGTCACTTGGTGAACCAAAGCATAGAGTTGTGCACTAACATGCCATTAATGCCTGTTAACATTATTCATTTTAGTACGAGGAAGAAGACGATGACCTCCCTATTCCCCAGGCTGCACCACAACCTAATCATAGGCAGGCTCAGCATGGAGGTGGTGGACATCAGGCTCAAAATGTGAACAGAAATCCAGCACAACCTAATCCTAGGCGGGGTCAGCATGCAGCTGGTGGACAGGCTCTACACGTGAATAGAAATCCTGTGATAGAGTTGGTTGATGTAAGTAGAATCCAGTCATGTTTTTAAGGAATATGATATTAACTATCATGGTCAGCACTTTTTTAAACATTTCTGCACGTTTAATTACAAGTAGTGTCTTTTATAGAAATTGAGACTGACCTGCCCATCCTAAATTTGGCCCTTAAAGCCATTACTTGAAGAAACAGGAGTAGAACTGACCAGTTGTACATGTCCTGTATGGCATATTGGGTGGCCTAGGGAAAATTAATTGTAAGAGTATCCTTGTGCTGAAAGTAAAATTTATTTACTCATGTTACTATCTGACCATTTATTTTATTTATTAGGCTTCATACAAGTAAAATTATTTCACAACATATAAACAGGTGCAAATTCACATCAAAAACAAATTTGAGGAAGACCTGAATAAAATTTGGAAAAAATGAGTGGAAATGCGTATGATTAATTGAGAAAGGAAATATGCCTTTTCTCAAATTTGGTTGTTTTAGATACACCATATTCATGTTACGTATGTACAGTGCTTTGATCTTGGAAATGATTCTTTTCATGTGAATCTTTGTTCAGGATTGATACCCACTAGTCAATGACCAGTGATCCCTCCTTCCCTGGGTGCATCACTATGTAACTAATGTTATCTCTTTTCAGTCTGACGGTGACGATGAAGATGATGTACAGCTAATTCCTCACCACCATGGAGATGCTGGGCAGCCTCATAATATTCACAGAAATCCTGCTATACATGAAGCACCCATACCAGCACCAGCGCCACCAGGACCGCCAGCGACAGCAACAGCAGCGGGGCCACCAGCAACGTCAACTTCAGAAACGCAACAGCTAGCAAAACAGTTTGTCACATGGTTCTTCCAACAATTGAATGCTCTTAATCCTCAAGTAGCGCAAGGTGGTGTTGCCAGTGATTGGGGACCTCAACATTTCTTCAACGATTGTAAACTAAGAATGAACATTCAATCGCAAGATTCAAGAATGGATGAGTTTGATTCAGCAGAGACAGTATCAGAACGATTTCGTAGTCTTGTTCAAACTGAAGGACTGCTATTCAATCCCAATGTTCAAGACGATGGGACAAAGGGAATGAAGGACCCTCATGGTTTGGTGCTTGTGTTTGTATGCGGCACCATCCACAGGGAAGGACTGTGCCTTGGTGTGTTTCAACAGATATTTGGCTTAATACGAGATCCGTTGAATGAAAACAATTGGAAAATTAAATACACAGATGTGATTGTGAAGAGTGAAGCAGTGAATCAAGTACCTAAGTTAGATAGTATGCCAAATTTTCCAGCTCTTACAGGGGTATCATGATAAGAGTGAGATTTAATATACACATTTATAGCTAATTATTTTATTTCAAAAACTATTTTGTTCCAAAAAATAGTGCCCTGTAAGGGTTGCACAGTGTCACAGCAGTCTAAGACTTCCAGTTGTTGGTTTAAAATCCCCACAACGTCAAGGTGTTGTGCACTTAGGCACTTCACCCCTATTGCCTCTCCCCACCCAGGTGCTGGCCTTATTCAATGTCGGGAAGCTTACAGACTCACTGTGGAGGTGTAGTGATCCACCCACATCATCATTTTATGGAATAGCCTGGCCCAAGTCACATTGAAAGAGAGATGTGCACTTTGGCCTGTGAACTCGGGTTCGTCTCCTTTACCTTTTTAGTGCCCTGTGCCTTTTTCATTTTTTGATTTATTTTGTATATAAAAGTAAACTGACTGTGAAGTCTTTAATTATCTTAATTTTATAAATTTTCAACCTAATCCATGTGCCAAAAAGATTAGACCCAAAAAGTCCCCACTAGAATTGCACGACTAAGTGGCCAATACTCGTAGTTGTGACTATTAACGGTAGTCGCGACTTTCAACTATGCCTTGTTGATAGTCTGTAAATAGTACAGTTTGGCAAACTGATTGTTTGAAATCCATACAGATGTTACTGAAATTGTTTTTTATTTGCAAGTTTTCTTTGCGAATTGAAGCTTGATTACATTGATAAGGAACATGGTTTAGTGTTCGGAAGTTAAAACTTGTACTCGCATTTACTGTTCATATTTAATATTTTAAATACCAGAAATAGTAAAAGCAAGTTTTGCAATCTGTTTCAACCTTGTGTGTTTGTATAATTCAAATTTATTGCCTGCATCATTCATTCTAAAACACGTAGTCATTTTATGCATTTTGGAGTCGAAAATGACCTTGAGTTTTTACTCAAATTTTGACCTCCAAATAGTCATCACTAGTTTGATGCTGACTAGTTGACTACAATACTAAAAAGTTGTGCAGTCCTAGTGGTATTCCACCGTATTGGACAAAAAGGACATTTAAAGTATAAGTAGTCACTCATCCGCTATACATGTTTATTACAACTCAATTCAGTTTTTAATATTTTTCACTCTTACTTGAGCAGGGTGCAAAATGAAGTGGGCCCATGAGCCAAATGAAAATTACGACAATTCTCCCCTTTATACTTGCCAACAAAGCCTTGCCCCGCCCCAATTTACCCTCACCCAGGGATCATAATTATTGCAGAGCCCCTTAATGTGCATGGGTAGCAGTTTAGTGTAGATGTAGTGTTGGTTTTATTTACGTCAACATTAGTCGTTTTCCAAAATCAAAGCTTCTGTACTTACTCTGTCATATGCCTGTTGCTGATTTCATAATCTGAAGTCTCATAAAATGTTGCAATATTATTGTAAAACCATTGTTTAATAAAATCTTCAAAATTCCCCTAAATGTAAAGAACTTTTCAATTTGGTATGCTGAAATTTAAAATAAATTTGAATTCCAGCCTGTAGAAAGTTACAAGGGCTCTTGGAATTTATGACACTTATTATTTCATACACTTCTTTTGAGTCAGGAGTATCAAAGGGATTATTATCTGGGATTTTCTGTACAAAATATTTTGAGTAACTGAAGCAACAAATGGTCAACCATAATATTATATAAACTGAGTAACAAAAGTATCCGAACACTTAAAATGAAAACCAATTAGAGGTTAATAACTGCGCATCAGTTATGTGGAGGGCATTGTGTAACCCGAGGGATATTCCGAGGTCCAAAGCAAAATGTTTAGATTTTTCACAATGCCCGACATATTACAGATGCAAAGTTATTAACCTCATTCATAACCGTCACTTTAATCTCATCACCTTACAAAATAACACAAAATTTTGCTCAAAAGTTGATAAAAATAGATGATTTTTACATCTTCCCTTCCAAAAATCGATCAGGCTAAAACAGGACGACCAATAACAAAAGTGCGTAACACAATCTGCGCAAATATGGTAGCGTGCAATTCAAATATGTCTGCCAGTGCGGCGCAGTTTCTCCGGACGCACAACAACACGCATAACGCTGGTCAATTGTGTGCGACATTGGAACATTTACGCATTTTGCGGTCAATTGTGAGATATTAATGACCTCGATTTGCGTTCGCGTTTTTACAAATAACTAAATGTAATTGGATCGCACGCATCACGTTTATTAATGAGGTTATGAATGTCTTAAAGACACTAAAACTTAATTGTAAAATAAAATTCTGTGTACTTTGATACCTTATTTGGCACAATGCGATTGTATTCAAGCTATACGAATTTGAATGACAAATGGTAGAGTTTCAAAAGTGACAAATTTAGATATTTCCTCCTGCTAGGTGATTCTTGCTACCGGTTCAATAAAGCCTGATGAATGAACACCGACTCACTTTTGAAAAGCTATCTTAATTGATTCAAATTGCTATAATTTAGGAAAATAAAGTTGTATCGTACCGAATGAGGTATCAAAATACGCAGAACAAAATTCTCCATCTATCGATTGCTTTATTTTGTAATCAAGTTTAGTGTCTTCAAGAAATGGTTTTTGGTTTAAAGGGCATTTAAGTGATCCACAGCCTCATCCCCCACTTTTCTCAAAAAAAAGTTGAGATTTTTATATCACTGGAAACCTCTGGCTACATAATGTTTATGTACAAAATATTTCTTGCAGATTAATTCGTTTTGCAAAGATATCGTGAAATTTGAATTTCGTTCTGGTGCACCAGAACGAAATTACAACGCATTGTCTATGGAGCAGTGTAATACACATAATCATGCATAACTCATAAGCATAAAAATGAAATTTTGGGTATATGCTTTTTTCGTGTATATGTACTGAAAAATGTCATAAAAAGAGGATGCTAGGATCACGAAATCCTCCTTTAAGTGTTCGTATATTGTTGTGCGCAGTATAGATCTATTGGATCATAATAATATCTCATGTCTATTTCATAAAGCATGTAAATATAAACCCACTTTTATGATAAGTTGCTATCCTCTGTGTCTACTGCTGGCACACAAACTGTACCATACCATTTGATAGCCTTACTCATGCAATGAGAAAATTACGACATACTGCAGTTAATATAATTGAAGCCCAAATTAAAAAGATTAGTTTGCATATGACATACATGTACTATCAAACAGACCAAAAATGCTGTACTGTGCAGGTCAGACACCAATCACGCCACGCCTTAGCCCTGACGTCAGACGCAAACTAGTCTTTTTAATTTGGTCTTCAATAATAGTGTAATTCTATGTTCATTTTGATCTCTAATCTTGTCTTTTATCACATTGCTTTCATTTGTCATTTGTCCGCTTCAGTAGCACACCTTTGCTTATTTCAAAAATGCAAAAATCTGAATTTTGATGAATTTTATGGTGCTGTGGTTGGGCCAGTTACTGATATCCCCTTTAACTAACTCTGGGGTGTGTTTCACTAACACTGACAACGCAGGTCCTTGCACCTATAACCTTTTAAATAGGATTTATGTGTTAGCACTTACAATGGATCTAAAGCCATAAAGGAAGATTTCCATCAAATTTTAATTTTGTTATTTCTTACCCAAAATGCTAAAATAATCACAGGAAAGGTTTCTGTCCATTTTAAACTGAAATATTACCAAGTCCAAGGTAAAGTCAACGAAACCCCACTGGCTGTCTTGGCTGTTTATAGCATTGATTTCTATGGGGGACTTAAAGGAAGGTGACCTTCTTGCCATTACCATATTCGTCGGAGTATAGTCCCACGTTCGAGTATAATAGTCCCAACCCCCAAAATTCCAGTTATATTTATTTTTTTTTCGGTTTGGGGTATCCCTGGACTGAGAGCTAAATGCTAGGATCATTCATGGTTTATTTATAAAAAAATTAAATTCTTGTACATTGTATAATCCCACCCCACCAATTTTGAAAATATTTCACCTCAATACGGGGTGGGACTATACTCGGACAATGGTAATTTTAAAATAATCTATGCTGCTACATGCATGTATATTTGACATCAATACATTGTATATCTATATGGATCTCTTCTGTCCATTTCAACTGCCAATTGTGTTCATTTTTTGCTGATTTAAAAGTCTTCAGATTCTCTTATGTACTGAATGGTTGCGTATGTATTTTAGAAATATTTTATATATCTAAATTTATTTTAGAAAGGTTAGATCTGTGGACATCACCCTACATATATGTATGTGTAAATTGATGAAAAATCATGTGTATTGAAAACCAAATAAAATTTGTGAATGATATGAAATTATGAAGGCATTGTGAGAAACAAGTTTTTATTGAGTTCTGAAAAACAAAGCCTGCATGAAGTAAATTAAAGAGTTTTAATTAAAACCTGGGGATCACTGGGTTTTATTCACCATGTTCACCAATCAAAATACTTAGCGATGGCTGAAATGTCTTGGCATAGGTGAATCATTGATGTATAAACTGCACATATCGTTACATCTCCTTGAGATTTTTGTACACCCTGTGTGAAGCTCCACTCAATAACGATTGGTGAGCTGATACATGTACAATGTACACATTATTAATAATTATAGGTGCTTGAATGAAATGCTTTACTTTGTTTGCTCAGCCCGAAATGAAATGGGGACAAATCGGATAGTGAAAACTAACCTATTTTTATGGAAATCACACATTATTGAAATCGACTCAGTTCAATGTAAATTGGGCTATTCCATACTATGGAAGACATCACCTGTTCTCTCAGGAGATGTCAATTTCAAATGTAATCACCCATTCAGGTACATGTAACCCCATTTGAGATTCACATTCCTGTGTGGAAGATTAAGGTCACATCTCTGAGGGTGTATAGATTTCAACTGTAATAGCTGAATGAGCTCGGCAATCAGGAACTGCATTTGGCTATCAAGGGGAATCAAATGACAATGAGACAAATAAATGAACAAAACATACTATTTTTACTGGAATATATTTATTATGTGAATTGGCTTTCTATATAAAACATGATGATTTCAATCAAAGAAAGATTTTTTTGTTGTTAACAACAAATATTTCTATGTAACTTGCTTATTACATGTATGCATGAATTATCATACATTTATGATACAATATTATAACAATAATAATAATTAAGTACATATTGTCAATGCAGCTGAAATAAAGTACATGTATGAGAAATTCCTGGAAAAATAATCAAGAAGTCAAACTAACATAAACTTGACATTTATAGCTTATAATAAATTCAATCCTGGTAACCCCTATCTCCTATTTACTGATTAATAATCCCACTATTGTAAACCAGGTTCCCTGTAATGTAGGTGTCCTAACCTTTTCTGAACAGAACCGCACTCAACTAAATCTCTCAATCAAATCGTCATCTTCATTTGCACCTTTGTTATCAGGCGGACATCATACATCTTGAAATCGCACCACCATTGTTTCAGTTTCTACACCCTTTTCTGTCCTATATAGAAATTATATACAGTATAAGCCAAATAAACTATTATTTGAAACAATTACAGAAGATAGTTCAAACAAACTTATCAAAATATTTGGTCATAAATTAAAATGAAATATACATTAATAGAAGAGTTCTTAGAAATGAAACTCAGGTGGGGTGAAAAGTAACACAAACATGATTTGTAATTATATATTGTAGTTTACAAGACATCATGATTGTCAGATCTCATTGACCTCTTCAATAAATCCCATAAGCCTTTGCGGGTAGACCTGTGATGTTTACACATCCATGCCCACATCATGACTTTGAAATGCACAGTAACGATGTTCGCTAAACAATGTGCCCATGTGCGTGACGTCAAATACAACATCTCAGGTGCACCTGCAAAGGCTTAAATGGGATTTACCGAAAACGAAAAGGTCAATTGTTCATAATAAGTATATATCAAAACCACAGTACTGATTCACATAAACATGCTCCATTTTGCAAGTGACATTGCTCTATATGGTGCTTTTTGCCAAGTTATGTTGGTGTAAATTTCTGGTCTTTCCTTCATGTAAGCCACCCTAATTAGCCTATTGTCAAGACTTCATTGAGGGATTATGAAGCGTTATTTTAAGCTAAATATCTATACTAATAAAATAATAAGCGGTCTCTATCTGTGTATCTATCTGTCTGTCTGTCCGGCTATGCGTTTCGCCGCACTTCGACGCATCGTGCTGAAATTTTGGATATAGGTAGGTATTGGGAAAAGCATGTTGGCCATGTGGTTTTGAGGGTCATCGGAGGTCAAGGTCAAAGGTCAAAATTTCAAACTTTGTCCAATCAGGCCCAAATTTGGTGGGTGGAATCCTTGATAGGAGGGGAATATAATGCGCGAAATAAAATCAAGGTCAACCGAGGTCAAAGGTCAAAGGTCAAAATTTCAAACTTTGTCCAATCAGGCCCAAATTTGGTGGGTGGAATCCTTGATAGGAGGGGAATATAATGCGCGAAATAAAATCAAGGTCAACCGAGGTCAAAGGTCATTACGGAGGGGTCAAATTTCAAACTTTGTCCAATCGGGCTCAAACTTGGTGGGTCGAAACCTTCGTACGAGGGGAGCATGAAAAACATTATATGGAGGTCATCCGAGGTCAAAGGTCAAAGGTCATGGATTTCAAACTTTGTCCTATCGGGCTCAAAATTGGTGGGTGGAATCCTTGATGCGAGGGGAATATATGCGCAAAATAAAATTGAGGTCAACCGAGGTCTCACAGCAGCAGTGCTCTCACAGCAGCAGGTGCACTAGTATGTTAAATAATCCTTGTCTTGATATACATGAACTCTGTGGAGGCTTACATGAAGGTAATACTGAATTTCATGAGGCCATAGCTTCAAATGGTGGTCATTCACTCAAATATGATGGTATGGCCAATATGTGACTACATTAGGCATAACACACTATAGTCTTGTCCCAGACCCCATAGTTAACAACCTTTAAAACATAATTTATCTTCTTCAGCATTTAATATGTTCACATTTTCATTACATTTCAAATAATGTGGTACCTATATTTAATCCCCATCGTTAATGCTAATTTATCAAATAGTACTAAAATATAATAGATAAAACCTTACTTAGCTACAAATTGAAAATTCTGCATATTTGTTTGACTGATACAAATGTTAGACAAGTGAGTAAAAAAGTCATGTTTGGAAGTTTTGTAGAAACATTCTCTACTGCAACATTTACATTGCTAAAATTCAACCATGAATCAATTTAATGAATTGCTTTACTAATCCTAAAATCTGATACGAGGGAGAATTCACTAGAGTAACAACAGTCATGTTGGAAGATTCTGGTATGACATATCATCAGGTTTTCAGGACCCGGATAAATTGTTTTGGAACCCTTACTAAATGAAGCTCTTGCAGAAACATACTCTACTGTGACGGTTTCACTAACAATCCAAGCATGAATCAATTAAATGAATTGTTTTACTAATCCTAAAATCTGATAAGAGGGAGATTCACTAGGGTAACAAAAGTCATGTTGGAAGATTCTTGTTATATCATCAGGTTTTCAGGACCCTTGTGGAACCCATGCTAATTACTTTACCATGACTGCTTCAGTAACAAGCAAAGCATGAATCAAATACACGAATTGCTTTACTAATCCTAAATCTGATGAGGGAGAATTCACTAGGGTAACAAAAGTTGGAAAGGAAGAGCCTGATATATAAATAATAATTCTCTCAAGTTTTCATGACCCAGGTTCGAAACAGATCAAGTGGACAGCAACCAGGATTGAGCTTTGAGGGGTGCCACAGTATGAACAAAATGACAAAGCATTCATTTTCTTCACTCATTCATCAGATCTACAGACCAAAGTAATGGTTACTTTCAGCTACAACTAATTTGGTCAAAACTGAGTTGTATCACTCAAAATCCTTTTTTTTTCATGAAATGACTTCGATAAAGCTGGTCCATAATATAAATGAGAAGACTTTGTTTGTAGCTTATATATGAGTTACAGATTTTCTTATAAATTGCATTTAATCTACAGCACATGTGATGGAATAATCATATATTCTTAGTCACAAGCAGCTTCACTATCATCATAGAATTAGTTAAATTCCTTTGCCCATTTCTAGTAATGAAATACCTCATAATCAATTATGAATATTATTGACACATTATCATGACCTATAAACAATACACTCATATTACTAATATTTTGGTGTCCTAGATTGTCAGGTGGACACTACATGTATTGAAACATCCGGTGATGAGTGATCACCCTGAACATGTGATTATTGTTTCTTTATTCATTGAAATACAAAGAATGAATGAGAACAACCAGATCTGCATGGATAACATCCACAGCAGCTGAAGGGAGTATCCCATCATGCATTGCAGTGAATCTGCTTGCTCCATAGCAAATGTATACAAAAAATTAGTTAGGGCCGCTTAGATATTGAGAGCTATGGATAGTTTCACAATACTTTAGGGTCATATTTTTCAAACAATATTCTAAGCACCCCTAATTTAACCGAGTAATTGAAAGTCAAAGTGAGGGATTTTGTGTACATTTTCTATGGCAAGTGCAGTATTATCATGGTAATACAAAGCATGATGGGATACTCCTTTTAGCTGCTGTGTATCTGTCATTTTTGTTACAAACTGAAAGCAATCTAAACACCAAAATGTTAATTAAGTATACATCATTCACAGGTCATGCATACTGACATTGAATAGCTATCTGCAATAGCTGCCCTATAGAAACTTGACATTCCTGCATTCTATTATGATGTATGTATACATCTCAAAATATGACATCTGGCAGCTATTACAGATGGGGCTTTCTTGCACTATAATATTTTGCAGTAAACCTTTGATGAGAGCGTATTTTAAGCGTACATCGCGTATTTACTGCGTTGAAACGCACTGATTGGCTGCTGAGGTGATCTGCTGTTTCCAAGTGGAAATTTATTAACTTTGCGCTGTACGCGTTGTTATCAATGACTTTGCAACATCACCGTAGTCATGCTCGTCAATGGTTTACTGCAAAATATTGTAACATACCCCTCAGTAATAAATTAGTAAAGGAAGAATCAATGTGAAATTGGCAAGAAATTGAAATATTAGTCATACCCAGTACTGTAAAAGTGAAATGTTTATGTTAAAAATTTTGAAATACAGGAGATTACCGAATAGGGTGCAACTCTACTACTAAGTTAAGAACCGCTATACCTTTGGCTCCTGTAAGATTGATGCATTCATTTTATGAAGTGCACTGCAGTTTAGTATATGGCTAAAACTGGACAACTACAACTCTTGCCATTCACTGGCCTTAATAATTAGTACAAACAGAGAGAGTACATACTTTGGTCTCATCTTGCAGACTTCACGGAATGATTGGCCCTCGTTTGATGAGCCGACACCTTACTGATATGAACATATCATTATTATCCAAGGTACCAGCTTAAAATGCAATACTGCAAAAATCACAAAATTTAAGGTAAGAAAAATCTCACTTTTACAGTACAGATCACCCAAGTACAGCACCATAGTAATAAAAAGAGTTGAAACCATGTCTGCTTATCTTGGCAAATTACGTAAGCTTTCTCATACATAAAACATTTACAATCATAAGTGCATAGTTATTCATAACAATATTGTGATAATAAATTTGCATTTTTTACATTGATCAACATCCATTCAAGTTCATATACATTTGTAAAGAAATTCAACAATTTTAATTTAGAAAATATTCATCCGTTTACATTATTAATGTATGATGTAGAGGAGCACCAACAGAATTGTGTTAGCCATTTCTGAATAACTACTATAGGTAAATTAAGTAATTCTTGGCCAAGTTCGAACATACCTGTTGTGTCTATGTAACTACTAAGCATGTACATGCTTTCTTCTGTACTCCGTGTGTGTTTATCACAGAGCCACTAGCGTTCCGAGAGATTGAACTTGGCCAAGAATTATCTAATTTATCTGTAGTAATTTGTATTAATTAACCAAAGAGATTTACAATTTTAAAGTCTTAATGTACGATCTTTTTAAATTTTTAGATTTTTCTTTTTTTCTTCTAAAATGATAATATGCAATCATTATGAAAGTTCCCAATACATTTGGACGCGAAAAACATTGGGAATTTGCAAAGAAACAACATCATAAACTTCCCCTCTATCACTCGAAACATCTCGCACTATTTGGATTAGGACAGCGAGTGCGGCCTCAGAGTTAGTCTCCTCACGTGGCCAGTTTGGTTACGCTCCCTCCGCGTGGGGAGGGAGCGTAACCAAGCTAGTTTTGTAGGAGACTACGGTTTGCGACCGTGGCCGACATAAAGTCATAATCTAAAAAATTATGACTTTATGTCGGACCAACAGAAAATCGTCCCGTTTTACTACAAATAGGACGAATTTGACAGTTTGCTCATAGATTTAAGTTAGAACATGTGTAAGTATTATAAATATGCCAAAAAATCTGTTTTGAAAAAAATAAAGGTAAATTCTGAAAAAAGATCGTACATTATGACTTTAAGTGAGTCACTGCTGATCCCTCTAGTGGCATGGCATTTAAGTCATATTGTAGCAATATTTTGATTTTGTGTCAGCTGGTTGTACAAATTTAAAATTTTTTTAATTTACATACAAAAAAAGGTTCATTCCTGTTCCTGGATCACATTTATTAACGTTATTTTTCATTAACAGCGATATGAATTTTGCTCCTTGTCTGATACTGGTGCTTGGCACATCAGAAAATTTGTACGACCAAGTATCATGATTTCTGCATGCACAAACCAGCAACTGAAAAGCCACACAACTTTTACAACTAAATATAGAACCACATGCTTCAAAACTCCACATACTTTGGTTCTAGAGGCAAAATATACATAAGAAGCTTGATAACTATTATAAAGTAATATATTATATAATTGTAAGTAACATAATGAAGCAAATTCATTGGGCTATCACATTTGAAATCCAACCCTTGTGGAAGCGTACACTTAAAATCTCAATTCCAGGTGGAATATTTGTGTCCGTTTCATGCCAAAATTCACACCTTTTCCTCAAGTTTTGGGATGAAACTTGTTGGATCTGGAATAGATAAAACACTTGAATTTGGTTGGATTCCAAAATCTTTTTCACAGAGGGCAAGGATTTCAAATGGAATAGCACATTAAAACTTAACTTAGTAACAACAAAATTACAAAACACTATTCGCCATTCGCACGGTCATCTCAAAACGAGGTTCTACCTGCAAAGAGCATGCTGTGTGTGCATGCGCCTGTCAAACGCATGCTTTAATTACTGCGTACACTTTACAAAAAACAACAACAAAATGCACATGCGCATGCATTTGCAGGGAGGACCTTGTTTTGGTAGCAAGATGGCAGATCCGTCCAAAGAGCGAATTGAGGCAAAGATGTAGCCAATGAAAGTGACAATCATGAAACTCTCTACCAGGCGGGCACAGGCTGACATCTTAGCATTGGATCAATATTGAAATTCAATTTCAATGCCAATCTGTGCCCACTGGGTAATTGTAAGTTGGCTCATAAAGATGAAACTTAACATTTTACAACATGTATATAATAAGTTATCAACAAAATTAGACAGAAGTTGTCTGCCTCCATAGAGCATCAATTGTATAGGCTATGGTAAGCCTCTCAGCATATATTTGTTTTAGGCATGCAACACCATTATGTGGTTTGTTAGACAGAGTCAATAGAATGACCATGAATACCATATTTCGTCAAATAGTCGCCCCCTCCTCAAATAAACACCCCCCACCACTTTTTTCAACCAAGATGTTTCAAAAATGCCGATATTTCCATGCTATCTTGTGTGGTAAGCTTACCAAGTTGCTCACATGGTCGAGAATAGCGTCAATAATTGGCGAAAATCTGGATCAGAAACCCGGAAGTGAGCCAGAAATCAGTGTTTCTAGTTCATAGTTCGTCATTTTAGCGTGTTTTTAGTTTACCTAATGATTTTAACGGGAATTATTGTTCTAAAATTGACCTTGAATAAACGCCCCCCCTTGGGAAAATGTAACGCCCCCGGGGGCGTTTATTTGACGAAATACGGTATATTAGAAGTTTCAACTTTCACTTATTTCATATATTTTTATGTTGAGCTTATAATGTCATGCATCACTTGGCAGAGCATTAATATCTGGCAGATTTCAGACACAGAATGTGATATATTCAGAAGCTTATCAACATTGCCTTGTATTATTTTACATCAATATTGTTATTAATTGTTTAGAAGTTAATGACTGTGCATCAGTTGTTTAGAGGGTATTGTGAAAAATATAATTTTACTTTTGGAACCAAGGATTCCGAGGTCCACGCAAAATGTTTACATTTCTTAAAATACCCAAAATAAAACTGAAGCAAAGTCATTAACCTCATTCATACTTTTAAATATGTATAATATTTTCACATTTGTTTTCAAAACAAAACTATTTTAACTTTTATCTTTCATTTTCTCTTTAAAGGATTGAATAACTGAACCTTACCGACCAATTACAAAGCGCTTTTAATCATGCGATGTACAAATACAGTAGTTGCGTGCACATAAATTGTTTGTTCACCTAGAATACGCATACAGAAGTCATTACTAACCACGGATCAAGTTTATGTTTTGGCATTTTTATGAGTTTGATTGGTTCTCATGCATACATCACATATATTCATGATTACGAGTATTATATATTTGCATGTACTTATATATATGTATATATATATTTCTTTAACTGGGTAATGGTTTTCAATACCATATTCACCTTTAAAATTTGTGCCACAACCAAATATAAAGGTATCCAATTTAAATAACAATATTGATTAAAACAATGGACTATTCAGTTGAAATCCATATATCTCCTATGGAAGACATGACCTTAATCTTCCACACAGGGAGTGTAAATTTCAAATGGGTTAACCTGAATGATCGAGTGACTCCATTTGAAATCTACACCCCCTGTGTGGAAGATTAAGGTCATGTCTTCTATATGGGTGTATGGATGTCAACTGGAATAGCCCAAATTACAGCCAGCCTTAGGATACATCACAATTGCATCTAAGTCTTTATTTTGTTTAATTTACATTTCACTAGTACAAAATTTGGTTATTTCATTAAAAATAGTTTGGCTACATACATACATCTAGTTACTGTTCAGTTAATTCAAAGCACTGTCAAGTTTGGTTTAAAAAAAGGTACACTTGAAGAGATAATGGGATATATAAAATTTATAGTTCTGATAACCAATGTTACCAAAATGTTTGTACAATTAGCTTGCTTTGTACATTATGGCTGAAATATAATTTCTATACCAATCTGGAATAAAGGTACTCAGTTCTGGCTTGGGTTGATAACAATCAAGGCTGACATACTAAAATAAGTTATAATTGATCCAAAATAACATAAACCTGCAAAACTGTCCTGTAAGTAAACCTATTCTCCAATAGATACAGTAAGCTGGAAAGAGGACATACAGGCTGCATCAAAATGATTGGTACCATCAATTTGTATGGTTGTTGAAAAGCCTGCTTATTCCAAATGCAACATAAGGTTTTCTTGATATGACCATAATTTATAGTTTTATGACTGTTTATGACATTAATCAACTCATTTTTTGGATCCTGCGTTGCAATCTGATGTGGCAGTCATGTCCATAATCACTGGAAACAGATGGGTACCAATCATTTTGATATAGCCTGTACTTTTTTTAAGGGCGCATGTTTGAGTGTTTTATACCTATCATGGAGACTCATCACCATAACATTCTTATTACAAGCCTGGATCTGACATGATTGAATCTGTCACCAAACTTAAAATTAACCAGTGATGACCAGAACTGAGTGCCTTTATCCTACACAGCCAGGTTCCTCTTTGTGGTACCTGTTGCTGGACCACAAATTTGTATCTGGACACCACATAGGTTATGTGCTACTTACTGTGTGAAGTACCCATGATGAACACATATGATTGTATTCTACAAACATTCCCTCACTGGTATATCAGACTGTGATTCTGTAACCACACATTTCCAAGGTCTATAGTACCTATAAGGAATCTGACTGTGTTTCCAAATCACCTGACAGCCAGCTAGCTCAGATGATTGAGGTATTTGGTTACAGCATTTCCCACTCTCCTTATATAAACCCTCCCCAATATGCAAAACAATATACCTATACTGCAGTTTATTCTCCATTGAGTCAGTGACACCAGTGCTTCAACATAGCTGTTGCAGAGTTGAAATAGAGAATTAGAATCCATGTTGTATGTAAGCATCAGATATTCTGACAATGCCATGGGTTATATCATCAGTGTCTGTATATATAACTGACATATGCACATTTGATTATGCAGAAGTTTGATGATTGTCTCTTTCACAACTTGTAGGAACCTTCATTTATTTGCTATATACATATACAATGGCAGGCATTGGCAAATAAGGTAGCAAACATTTTGATCAGCATGTTCTTGTAAAAGAGACAATAACTGAGGCACAGACATGTGTGGAAATCTGCTTGTCTGTACATCAAGGGCATGGAGTACTGACAATCACAGTGAACTATGATGACTGCAACATGGGTCATTCAATTTTCATCTGGGTGTAATTCCTTCTACACACTGCACACAGAACAAGAGAGGGAACTACACCCAGAGAAACTGGGTCAAAGACTTGACATCACTGACTCAATGAAGGTAAATAGTACAAAGCATAAAGTCTAAATAAAAACATTATTTACAATGATGACTTAAAAAATCTATAAACTTGTATTGTCATCAAATAGATCCTGGTAGTCAGGTTGTGAGTCCGATTCCTGTCCACACGGTGTTTTTGCTAGTTCACAGCCTGCTGTGGATAATGGTCGCACCTACAGGAGAGATAATCAAGAGCAAAAAGACCACTCGTAAAGTCTGCAAATTGTATTCTGAGTTACAGTGCAAAATGTGCATAAAGGTTGTATTCATATGTACTTCAAGTTGATGCTAAATGTTTCTCTTTTTGATAGTGCTAGCCAAACACCTTTTAAACCAATCATTACTCCTATTGTTGAATTCAAATAAAAAGCCCCAGAAGGATGTATTAAAAGAATATCATCCATCATGTGGCTCCATGTGATGAACATGATACAAAAGTAATCAAGTAACATGTGCAAAGTATCCAATAATACCCTGCCATAATACAAATTATCACACCTCATACATATTCATGAGAGAATATGGCACCAATCACAACTTGACACAACCTAAATATATTAACCTATCCCAGTATCTTACTGGTCAATTAATTTTTACTTCTATCACTACATCATCATCCCCAGTGTCAAAAGTTCATATTCCTATTCAATTTATGAACCATTTTTAAGTGGCTTTAGAAAATTTTACAAAATTTTTGTCGGACCTCCGCAAGTCCCAAAATGCTAAATGTCATGCCAACTTACCTTATGAAATTGTACTAGATCATATAATGATACATGGACCATAGCTTCATTACCAAAGAATTGGTAGCCAGTACCAGATGCATCAATAAGGAAATGTTTCACTCTTTCTTCATCTTTATATGACAATACATAACCCCACACACGCTCACTGACACGGACTAAGAAATGTCCCATGCTCTTGGGCTCTAGAAGCTCCTCTGCCTTCTGCCTTGAGATGATACCTGCAAAGAATGAGAAGAAACTATTTATCAAGTATATCGGTGGATTTGTCAAGAATGTGTGATACTGTATAGCAGGAAAATTTTTTTCTGGGGGCGGGGTTAATTTTTGTACTTTTCATGGCCAAGCAGGCAGCCACAAATTTTTAACCCCTGTGAAAATATTTATTACACATGGTACTTAATGTGAACATATTTGGAAACACAAATTAAATACCCACTAAACTGTCCAGAATTGATAAAATCATGAAAAATATACCCAGTAAAATATCCCACTATATAGTACCTTTTTTCAGCTGGGTTGTGTGCAAGTGATCTACGGTTAAGGAATTATGAAACAAAAGGGCCAAAGGTCAATTTTCAGGTTGCACTGGAGTCACAATTTAAATTTGTTTTGATTTTTTGTAACAATTGAAGCAAAACAAGTCAGATAAAGAATAGTTTGCATTATCTATCTCTGATATCCCAGAGTAGGTTAATACATTTTGTATGGCTAAGAGATCAAAGGTCAATTGTCCTCATTTATCTTCTAATCTTGGTAATTGGCATGTATCAGAGATAGTGTAAGCTATTCTCTTTTCTGAATCACCTAAGCATGGCAAAGACATCCCAGCCACTGATCAGCTGTCTGGACCATTTTAGTTAAAACAATAACTACTCATGATCAGGGTCCTGACTAGGATTTGACAAGTGCCCATCATTTTCAACAAAACTCCTTGTCCAAAATTTGAGATAGTGTAAACTATTCTTTTTCTGAATCACCTAAGCATGACAAAGACATCCCAGCCTGTAACCAATCTACATGTAAGTTAAAACAATTACTACTTGTGATTTGGAAATCCCCCAGCTTAATTGGTGGTCCGGTCCCGATACACCCCTGTATATTTATCTTTCACATCTTCTTACCATGGAACCATTTAGCTGGTTTCTTAGTCAGGTCTAGCCCGGCTCCTTTACTGTATTGCACATCCTTGTACCAATCTATAACTGCTTGTCTGTCTGCTGGTTGGGCAGGACGATTAGCTTCACTTGGTCTGAAACACAAAACACACCAAAATAACAAGTAATTTATAGGATTTTGACTTATTGTTCATCCCGGCATCATCAAGCATTTTGCATGAAATTTATATTGTAGTTTAATTGATGTAACTTACAATAATACTCAAAATGCATCCCAAGTAGATAAATCCATCACATATTCCTAAACCTACCATATTCCATAGCAAAGAAAAGTTAAAATATTGACCTAGGTTATTTTGAAATCTTTTGTGTTATCACCCCCTACATCTGATGCAGGTAGAATGTTTCATGTTTTTTGTTTATAAGGGGACAAACTAAATGTCTGATGATGTCCAATAAACGAAAGTCCTTTTGTTGGGGAGGGGAATAAAATTGTCTATATTACACTTAAAATGCAGGTTATAGTTACAATATCAGTTGATTTATCCATATGGAATTTTCAACATTTCACACTTATGTCTCGGGGAGGGAAGGAGGGGTTCAGCCTCCTAATGAAAGCACTTTCATTTATAGGATGTCAACAGACTTTTGGTTCGTTCCCTAAATAACAACCCTCTACATACTACAGTGAATTGTATTTCATGTTTTGTAGACATAGAACATAGGACTAGATTGGCTGCTGATCCATCACAGGTGACAACAAGTACTTTTAAATACAAGAGGTGCCACTTTTTGCATGAGTAGTATATTTTGAAAATGATAAAGATTTAATTTAGATCATAACAGAGATTTTACTGCCAGTTCCTGTCAGCAATGTTTGTAAACTGGGATGAGAGGACAAAACAGCAGTGGCGTAAAATGGCCAAAAATGGGCTAAAAAGTACAAAAAAGGCCTTGCAAATCTTAAATATCAGGGCAGCCAGTATCCCAGAGAGGAAGGGGGCAAGGGCAGATTTTTCACAGGGGGCTACTGCCCTCTTGCTCCTTCACGCCACTGACTGACAGTACATACTGAATGTTCAGCCTAGTCTATGACAAGAAATTAAAATATGGCTCTATGCTATATTTTGAAATTATGATTGATTTAGCTATTTGTGATGCATTTTGAGTCTTCAGTGAGGTGATTGCGAGTTATATAACATATGAACCTATTTAAAAAATAAATGATGTATATCATGGTTAACTTAAATATCACAGCAAACGTTGTCACTCCATTAACTACGAATGGTGTGCCTGCACTGCAAACTAAACAAAAATTGTGAAGATTGAAGTTAGTAATGTTTTTAGCAATATTTACAACAAAAAAGTGTAACTTGTTCTTGCATTGACTCATTGGGTAGGTTTGTGGAGTCCATGGAGGGATGTAAGATGCTGAGTACGGTCAATTAAGATGAGCCCATGAAGTGGTGGTTAGAGTAGAATAGATTAAAAAAGCAGAGTAGAGTTGAGTAGAGCACAGTGGATTAATGTAGAGTAGAATAGGGTAGAGTAGGATTAAGTATGTAGACTAGTAGATCAGATTAGGTTAAAAAAGTAGATTAGAGTAGACTAAAGAAGAGTTGAATATAGTATGGCAGAGTATAATAATAAAAAGTAGAGTAGAACAGCATTTAGTTAAGTAGAGTAGAATATAATGGAGTAGAGTAGAGTAGAGTAGAGTAGAGTAGAGTAGGATTGAGTAGAGTAGAGTAAGGCAGGGTAGGGTATGGTAGAGTATGATCAAGTAGTATTGAGTAGAGTATGATACAAATAGCACAGAGTAGAGTAGAAAACAGTAGAGAAGGATAGAGTAGGATAAAGTAGGGTAGAGTAGAGCAGAGTAATTAATTCAACAAAATCATTTTAAACTAGTTACAAAATAGTTTAGCTTTAGATATGCAAGGTGCATAACACAATATTTTTATAAGCAAACATAAATAATGCAATATATTACTCCAATGAGACAAACATCCTTGTCTCAGATAGAAGGTTATCTGTCATGCATCAAAATTACGGCATAAAAATAATAAAAATAGTGTTATTAAATCATGTAACAACTTAAAAGAAAATAAAACATAATGGTTAAACTGGGTATTGTAGTGGTGATGATTTGGTATGGGTGATGGTATATGGCATGTGTTGGTATCTACATGTATGATGCATAAACTACCTGATGATGGTGATAGTTTACATTTATCTAAATTGGTAAGGGGTTGCACCCTGGTGCATTGGTGTGTGGTGGTGAGTTCAAGCCCCGACGCAGTCTCTATTTGTTCTAATAAAACAATTGAGCAAACTTGAAATTCTCCAGGGCAAGGAACTCACTGCCTTGGTTACGCGTACAAGAACTCTGGGAGTAGATCTTAGCTGTGATACTTCATTGTGGAATGTACTATAGCATTTCTTAGCAGCAAGTCCCTTCTGTTGCTAAATGGTTTATATACTGCGCCAAGAAAGTATCCTTACACTTGGAAAAATAATCACAATTTCAAAACTGAACCATATTGGGGTAAATTTGTTTTTGTAATAGATACACTATCATAAATTGTTTATAGGTTGTATTGTGTAGGTATTGTTTGTTATTTGTTTATGCATGTTTTAAGCGCTAAGGGACTTGTGTAAAGCGCTATATAAGAGTCGATTATTATTATTATCTAATCCTGCACCTTATGACACCACATTGAATCCAATGTGACCTCCAGAAGTAAAGTTACAAGCAATTGAATAGATGAAGGTCCAGTTTTATAAGTGACAAATTAGAGTCAAGCGGTAGCATGACCAGCAAGTTTTAAAAAAAACGACTGATAAAGAAGAATAAACAGATGCACCGCGGACTATATTTACACGAAACAAAACGCTATTGTTATGTGATATTTTTCGCTGGGTACAAAATATATCTAAAACCATGCTAAATCTTATTTACTGTCCAAAGTGTAATATTTTAATAACTCATTAATTCAAAAAGTTACACCAATCTTACAGTCAATCCGATTGTTTGATAATAAACAAACATTCTTGTATTATTTCACGCGGTATTTCATAGCCAAAATTAGTGTAAAATCATAGCTAATCATACTGATACCCAGAATCTTTCGTCACTGCTACAGCCATACATGGCTGTTACTGTCGCACTACCTTTTGAGATTTACTTTCAAAATATACCCTAGCATTTTCCTGGATACCCTACATACAAATTCTGGATCCCATTCGCCAAAAAATCAAGTTTTTCACAATTCTTTTATTCTTTCCGGACCACAGCATACATTCATATTAATAAATACTCCACTTTCACACTTCGTTATATCGGGACGTCCCCGTGGCGAAGTGGTTAAGGCCATAGACTTCTTATCCACTTTTGAAGTTTTGCCCAAGTTCGAAACTTCCTACCACCTTTTTTTTAAATGTTTTATTAACCAATTTATTGTCATAAATCAAGAATAACACCATTTCGAACATCCATTGCTATTGTGATATTATATTTTTTTTCATCAAACAAACATGTTTGATTTTTTATTCACATTTAGGCCTAGGCCTAGGGCCCACTTTCACCATCCAGATGCTTTCACCATGCCTGACTATCATGATATCTTCGTCATTTAAAACACATTTATCAGTGGCTCTGTTCACAGCTCAGACTGAAATTATATTTGGAATAAATATTATAAATTGTCACAAATTAAAATCACAAACAGCGAAAGATCGCCAACAACTGCCGCTGAATATTGTTATCCAACTAGATTTCCCCACAGGGCTATAAAGAACCACAAACCGCGAAATTTGGATATATACTAGATTGCCCTGCAGGGCTATAAAGAATCACACACCACTAAATATGGATATCCAACAAGCTTAAACTATAAATTAGCTCCCGATAGAGGGCAGGGCTTGATAAGGAAATTAAAATCACAAATCATGAAAGATCGCCGACAACCGCCGCTTAATAGGGATATCCAACTAGATTGCCCCGCAGGGCTACAAAGAACCACAAACCGCGCAATTTGGATATCCAACCAGATTTCCCACATGCCTATCGATTATAAAGAACCACAAACCGCGAAATATGGATATCCAACAAATTAAGACCACAAACCGCGAAAGATCAACAACAACTGCCGCTCAATATTGATATCCAACTAGATTGCCGCAGGGCTATAAAGAACCACAAACCGCGAATTTCGATATGCAACTATTGCCCCACAGGGCTTCAAAGAACCACAAGCCACGAAATATGGATATCCAACAAGCCAGATTATAAATAACCACAAACCGCGAAATATGGATTCCATCAAATTAAGACCACAAACCGCGAAAGATCAACAACAACTGCAGCTCAATATTGATATCCAACTAGATTGCCCCGCAGGGCTATAAAGAACCACAAACAGCGAGATTTGGATATGCAACTAGATTGCCCCACATGGCTACAAAGAACCAGAAACCACGAAATATGGATATCCAACAAGCTTAAACTATAAATTAGCTCCCGATAGAGGGCAGGGCTTGATGAAAACCACAAACCATTTAAAGATCGCCGACAACCGCCGCTAATAGGAATATCGAACTAGGTCACCCGCAGGGCTACAAAGAACCACAAACATTAAAACACGATTATATTGCCTACTAAGGGCATCTAGACGCTTCGTAGTATAGGCTTAAATATAATGCGCATTTACCAGTTCCGACTTGAAGTAGGCCTAAATCGGACTTACTCTCTGTGTCTCTCTGGCATTGTCAACATTGGGTGTGTGTTGTTCATATTTACATTTTCTTTACATATTTACGTTGCCTTGAATAATTAAAATATATTAAAATGTATATTGATCATTGTGTACGCCTCTTAACATTACAGTCACGTGTGACAAGCAAGTTTTAAAATAAACGACTGATAAAGTTTTGTTTAATTATTTATTGTCATGAATCCAGAATTGCAACTTCAAACATCTATTTTTCGTTTTATTTGTTTTATGGAGCACATCCTAACCTGATGATTTTCCAAGCTTGGAGCTGCTTGGCTACATTCATAAAAAGAAAAGAAATCTACCAAAAAACGTTGACAACGTAAAAGAAATCAGCAAGTTTAAAAAACCCACCTCGGCTCACTTTTTGAAACTTGGTCCCATTTTAAACACCAACAGCAAATCAGTGTTTTTATTTTATTTCAACAGAACACAGCGTTTCCAACAAGATTACAAGCCTACGTGTTATTTGTTTAATTCAATCATTAATCATGATTATTATAAAACAAAACACAATAGGATATTGGCTTACCGTGCTACAACAGGATAATAACCTTTCAGGTCGTTCCAGAAAGCTTACAAATTAATATCGCATCTGCACATTAAAGATACATAACACTTCTGGAAATGTTTTAAATTTATATAAATATGATAAAGTTTAAATCAGTACCTTTTACAAATGGGACCAAGTTTCAAAAAGTGAGCCGAGGTGGGTTTTTTAAACTTGCTGATTTCTTTACGTTGTCAACGTTTTTTTGGTAGATTGGCCTATACTTGGCGCAAAAAGATTCCAACAAGCGCAACAAAGAGACTACACAGTTTCTTCAATGAAACTTTATTTAAAGCAGTATTTATTTCAGTTTTTACTTCTCTGTACTTTTCATAAGTTACATTTTATTTGTCAGCTCTTTTGTTTCAGTTTTCTTTTGTTCCTTTTGTTTTAAATTAAAGGCACAAACAAATTAGCCATTTACCACTCTCAAACCAAATGTCTAGTCCGTGGAGTTTTGAATAGGCCAGTGTGTCACTTTTAAAACTGGACCTTTGTCTAATCAAATGCTTGTAACTTTGCTTCTTGAAGTCACATTGGATTCAATGGGGTGTCAAAATGTGCCGGATTAGATAGTGCATCTATTAAAAAAACAAATTTACTCCAATATATGGTTTTGAAATTGTGATTATTTTTCCAAGTGTAAGGATACTTTCTTGGAGCAGTATATTATGGTGTTACAGTGGTTTATGTGTGGCCTACTATAAATCACAATATTTAAAAAAATATTTAGGAACAACACGGAAAAAAAGCTGCAATCTGGCAAGATTTTATAGGCTTCATTACAGTGTATGTATTCCTGCAAAAAGCAAAAGATTTACTTTTTAGTAAATTCTGGGAAAAGGTGAAAGGGATATACAATGTAGTATGAGTATAGCATATGAACTCAAATCAATGCTATGGCTGTGACTTCCATGTAGGACATGTGTCTTTACACTATAAATTATGATTTTATTTCATATTGCAGCAAGGATAGAGTATAGCTAGAATGAATTACAGATGATTTTGTGTCTTTATTTTGAAATTATCTCAATTTTGGCAAATTTCTTGCAATGTAATATGTTCCCAATGCATGACAATGGTAGTATTATGAGTATTAAAGTTAGCAATTTTTTCTTTCATATTCTGTGCAAAATAAAATGTCATAAAATGTATGTGAAGACATAACACAAACTTGAAAATGAAACTGATAGTAAAATAAAATCATGTTAGTATGGCTGTAACTAGTCATCAAGATTTTTTTAGCAGAAAAGGGAGCAAATCAGAGCTAATACAAGATAAAAAAGAAGAGGAAGAAAGACAGAGAGAAAGAAAGAAAGAAAGAAAGAAAGGAAGAACGAGAGAGAGAGAGAAAGAAAGAAAAACAAACGAACAAACAAACGAAAGAAAGAAAGAAAAAAAAAAAAGAAAAAAAAAAGAAAGAAAAACGAAAGAAAGAAAAAGTAAGAAAGAAAGAAAGGGAAAAGGAAAACTTGAAGGAAGACAAAGAAAAAGACAAGAATGATGCAGCTGGATGAAATGGAAGAAGGAGACGAAGAATGAGAGCGGAAAGATAGACAGAGACAGAGAAAGAGGTCTGAAAAGACTGGACACATACAGAGAGGATTAGAGAGAAAGAGATATGATGAAGAGGAGAGAAGAAAGACAAGAGATGAAGATAGTAATATATGGGCGTGGGCTCTCCTTGATTGGCTCCCCTCAACCAGTTTGTTTGATGTCGGTATCAGGCAGGCATACATGTGCAGTGCAACATTCAGACTAGCTCACTGACCTGTCCATAAATTCGTCCAAATCGAACGACTCGCCTTCCCTAGAAATAAAATGAACATTATGTTATTTACAACTTGCTGTTTGAGTTACACATGTAATGTTTTCCATTTTTGATGATATCATCCTGGAAACTGCAAACCAGCTAGCAAATATGAGTTAGTAAAGTTAGTCTTGGGCATTTCTCTTCCATGCAATTGGATATCACAATAGCAAAAATTATCTGCATCAATCATCAACCAAAAGTCACACTCAAATGTGTTCTTACATCCAACCCTGGAAGGAGTGCAAGTGATTTTTGGAATACTGTGGTCCTGTAATCAAGCTTGATAAAACACCAAAAAGGCAAGACAAATTGTGGTCCCAGGAATTGCAATAGATTACATAGGCAATAATATAAGTCCTAATTAGGTGAAGAAATATAACCACCCTTCTACAGGTGGACGCACCTTTCTAGTAAGGTCAGTTGATACAAATCTGACAAAACATATTTTCTAAAAATGTTCAACCAAAATTTATAAATTTGGCCCCAAAACGGCTGATTTTACATGATTCTTGCAGAATTAAAAAAAAATTCTCTAAAATTCTGGGTGGGTCAGGCCTGCAGAACAGGGTTTTTTTTGTCCCCTTAGGGTATCTTTGATATGGTCTCAGATAGGGTATCATTTTACCTGGTTCTGCTCTGGATATATGGTCACATATAAAGCATATTCTCGGAACCTCTGGATCTCACTTAGTTACCCATGCAGTTACGCAGGCATCCACCACATAAAAGAGGTTACTTTGATTAGTAAACTAACATGTATGTTAAATGAATGCAAAATTTCTTAAGTTACGCAATGATCATACATATTGTTATAGTGTTCACTTAAATTCTGTAAAAAAAACCCAATGAATTCAATTAGACAACATACTTGGCCATGTTTGAAATGCAATTAAGCAAAATGTGGTACCAGTTGCGTGATTGTAAATTTCATCCTTTTAAAAAAAATATTATATGTCAGCAAGACAACAATTTATTCCTAAAAATTTTTAATTGAAATATTTTTCAAGATTCATCAGGCAGGCATACACTGTGCAAGATGCAACACACTGACTGACCTGTCCATGTACAGGCCGCTGATTGATCTGTCCAGATATCGTTCTGAAGCGTCGAAATCACCTTCCCTACAAATAAAATGAGCATTAAAGCTTACTCTATGTGTTAACAGTCCATGGTTATGATGGGTATGATATCCTCTTGGAAACTCCAAACCAGCTAGTAAATATGAATTAATTTGGTTAGTTTTTGGCAGTTCTTTTAGCAAGATATTCAATCCATGCAATAGATATGATCATAAATCACCAGACTCCATGGCATTCACCAATCAACATCTCCTGAAATAGTAAATCTTAAAGCAACATTAATTTAGAGACAGGCAAGCTGTTAATTGGATGCAAAATGTTTTATGTTAAGCAATGATCATCCAGTTATGGTGTACACTTTTCTAGAATTACCAATAAATTAAATGAGAGAATTAACATTTTACAATGTTTGCATATTGACCCCATGCACCAACTAAATATGTGAGAAGTTGTGATAATTATCTCCAGGATGACGCGACATGAGAAAATGATATGTAAACCCAACAATATGTGACATGATCTGGTCCAATAAGTCCAAAGAAGGCATTTTTGGAAAGTGTGTTACCATAATTACTACCTTATACAAACATGAGGATATCACATACTGAAAACATTCAAGGTCTAGCATACTTGCTTCTAAAGTTATGAAGTTTTGTGATGTCTATTTTCCTATTTAATTTATAGTTTTTTTACTCCAAATTTTTGCCTTTATCTCAATTTCAAATTCGCCACCTATGGCTTCCATGGACCAGATCTTGTCACATATAATGACACCTCTGTAAGCAGATATCAAGGAAACTCAACTTCTCTGAACATGAAAGTTAACTTTTATATTCACAATGAATGGCTGCTGAGTCAAACAAAGGAATCTCATAATCTGATGTCAGTTTCACATCCCACGTCTCAGGGATATAATTAGCACAACCCAGCTCTCAATGATCTTGCGCCATTAATAGGCTATGATAATATGCTGAAAACTGCATTTAAAATCAATTCTAGAAAATTTTACTTGACTGCATCCAATATATAATGGGCCAGTTCATTTGAAATCCATACACTCTCTATACGGAAAACATAACCTAAGTCTCCCACACATGGGGTGTAGCTTTCAAGTGGAGTCACCCATTCAGGTAACCCCATTTAAAATTCACACTCCCTGTGTGGAAGATTAAGGTCACCTCTTCCATAACAGGTGCATAGATTTCAACTGGAATGGTCCAATGTGATATGATCCAATCACCAGGCCAAAGGCAGTGCACAGCAACCTGACCATTTCCCTAGCACCCTCAATATTTATAACATGTATGAATATGGAATAAAACTTATATTTAGGGGACAAGAGTAAAGATCCATGTAATTGCAAAGGCAACAATCGTAAAGTAATGATTGAGATATAGGAAAATAGGGAGCAAAAAGTAATAAAATATAAATACAAAAATATGCAATAAATCAAGCCTATCACCTGGCAACCAAGAATGCTATGTATGGTTAAATGTTTGGTTTAATTCCTTTCACAAATTAAGCACACTCATAATGCTCTCCTCTGTCACTTATCACTGCATTACTACACACTATAACAATGCGCATGTCATGCAGTTCAGTGACTCGACAACAGCAGATCGCATCAGCAGCCCATCAGAGACAAGTGTGTTTAATGAGCAAGATTTAGTCTTTCCCAAGAAGTCTTTTCAGAAGTGTGTTTAATACTGAGGATACTGTGAAGTACATAGTAAAAAACGCTCTCGTCACAGGTTTACATTTACAATAGGATTTCAGCAATAGTACAGTATGTAAGTTGATGATGTGGTTAATAAACTCAGTTGTTAAATTTGGATCTCTTGGATAGGTAGGATCAGATCATGTCACATATTGTTTTAATTAGGCCCAAAAATGCTGAAATTACACCTTTTTTAATCCCCATGCAAAACAGTCCAATATGGCAGATTTCTCCCTTATCTTCACATACATAAGGTCTACAGAAATGAAGCCTTAGTGTTTCTCCCTTGACTATGCAGGTGACTACTTCACATAATTGACCTCTATGACTTTCAGCACATCATTTTGACCTGCTCTGTAAGTTAGACATACTGAAATGAAGTGTAAACTGTGCATTGCATGCTTGCTATGGATTAGGAGGAAAAAAACAATGCCACTGCACTCAACACTACATGACCTCTGATTGAATGTTAGGTGCAAGTGACCAGGCCTAAAAAAGATATTCTTGGAAATAAGCCAAATTTCCAACAACGGGACAATATTTCCCACAATTTTGTATGTATTGCTTTATTTTGGGATGCAAACTTTCCCTCCAAATGTCAAAATATCCCCACAAATGGCAACATTTCAATGGATACATATTGGCCACATTTTAATGGAAGGAGCTTCTTGAATTCAAAATTTATGTCAGGGATGTGCACATCATCGGCAGACAGCAAGAATGGTGTTTGTATTTCCTTGTCACTTATGGCATTCTTGCATCTTTCCGGAAAGTGCAACAAAATGTTTTATTAGAAAAATTCAGTTATTTGTCACATATGTTCAATTTTAAAATGGACAAATGTGTTAAATGAGGATGAGTTAGATCAAGGAATGAACAACTGGAGCTCATCACATAGAGCGACCAATACTTGATTTTGACCTGTACTGAACAAAAATGGAGGTACATTTTGGTCTCCATGACAACTAAATCACACCATGAAATCTTGGAAACTAGAGTTACTCTGTGGAGTTAATTATGAGTGAGTTAATTTGTTAAAATAAATCAAATACTAAATCATGAAACTGGAATGCATAATGGTGTTGTTTCAAAATGAAAATTCCACTTGCCTTTGATTTGAGCTGTTATGAGAGAAAGAAATAGAGAAGGAGACAATGTTAAAAGAGATGCCAGAAAACTGGGTAGAATATGTGAATCAGTTGTTGTCTGCAAGAATCATAATCTACAATATTATGTTGCTGAATTTCCATACACTGACAAATAAACTGGGCAGACCTCAAAATTCAGTAAGGCCACAAAGGCTATCTCTCTTACCCTTAGACTTGGCATCCTCAATTTCAAAGCATTCTTCGGTATATAGTGGCCTTTGTGCCCTCTTCTCACTGCCTTAAAAATGAAATGAGTGCCCTTGAAAACTGAATTTTGAGGCATTGAACTTACTTGATATTGTTGTTTATCTATATTGGAATATGCTACACAAAAGTCTGCTACATTTTGGCAGCCATCTTGAACTTGGAATTAAATAAGGATGAAACTTGCTTACATTATCACTGCAGATTAAATTCAACTTACTTGAATGCGGGAGGTGGTTCGTTGTTAGAGGGCGGAATTATAGTCTTGCTTTTCATCATTTCTTCAATATTGAGGTTATCAAAGAAGCCACTAAGACGAGCGACGGATCTCTTTGCGTGCCCACCTAGCTCTTTCTCTCTTAGACTTGTCAGCAACCTTGGATCTACGCACTAAAAATGGAAAGAATTATAAGAAACTGGTGAATAAATATTCCATGGTACATGTACACAGAGGAGTATATAATTGTTGGAACACGCTTTTCAATGATGTTGTATGAAGGTCACACTTTATTCTGTATTGAAAAGTGTTCTCCACTGAGTACGCACTCCTCTGGCTCTTAGTATATCACATACGGTACATGATGAATATTGTTTCATAATATAAGCAATAATGTTGTGAGCATATTTTTGAGCACAAAAATTTCTTGAATCCATGTCAAACCCAAAACTTTTGAATATTGCATTCTTTACAGTATTCTAATTGGGCTATTCCATTTTAAATCCACACTACCCCTGTGGAAGATTTTGGAAATATCTTTCACACAGGGAGTATGTTTTTCAAATGTAATTGCTCAAGGTTAATCATTTTGAAACTCATACTCCCCTGTATTATGGCTTTACCTACATCTTCCACAACTGGAGTGAGTATTTCAAATGGAAGTTACCCAATTGTCTATTCCATTCAAAACTCGATACTCCCCCTGTGGAAGACTTTAGCTAAATCTTCCACTGGGGTAGTGTGGATTTTAAATGGAATAGCCCATTTCAACCTATTCCTTACATTGTACATTCCAGATGTTTTCTATCTGGACTCTATTGTTCTCTTCCATCTCCACCTCTTCTTGTTTCAACTTCTGGTAGATCTCCTCTGCTCTTTGCCTCTCCTCTTCTATTCGTTTCGCATCTCTGCCTCTTCTTTCCAATTCTTCTCTTTCCTTGATTTAGAGAAAAATAAATATGAATGTATTGGTTAAAACAAAGTATTGTACTGGAAAACATGATTGAAATTTGCACAAATACTTTCTGTAGTGTCCTCCTTTGATACTGATGGCAATGCTCTTACCTTTCATAACTGCAAAACAAATTCATGTATGTGGAAATTAGATGGTTTTTTTTTCATACCGGTAAATCACATATGTGACATGATCCGGTCCATGGAGGCCAAAGGAGGCATTTTTGATAATTGAGTTATTATAAATTATTATCTCATACAAAATTTAAGCCATGATATACCCAAACACCAAAGTTCTAGCATACATGGTTCTAAAGTTATGCAGTTTTGTGATGTCTATTTTCTTTTGTAATTTTAATGTTTTTTACTCCATATTTTTGCCATTAGCTCAGTATCAAATTTGCGCTTCGGTCTCCATGAACCAGATCGTGTCACATATTACCATAAAAAATGTCACCCTCATCATGAAGGACATTACAAGGGGACTTACTCTGTAGTTCATCACTAGGTAAAACAAACCCAAACAATATCGTATCTTCCTATCACACAAGAATCTTTACGGGAATACAGTCACAGTCTTAAACCGTAATTCATTAACGCCATAATTTTTAATAAATAATAATGGAATAATAAATTAGTAACAACCATCAGTTAGAATTTCTGTCCATTTTATGATGAAATAAATGACAGAAAACCACTACTTTCTTGGTTACTTTAAAATATGGAGCTGTATGGGAGACAAAATGTCATAATGATGACATTAATTCAAAATTGCTTGGTTGTCCTATAAATGAAACACACTTGGCTGCTTCCAACTGCGTGTCAGTTGGGACATGTGTAAACATGAAAGCCAAATAGAAAGCCAAAAAAAAGGTTTGAAAATTAACAACATTCATTTAAAAGATCTAACATTATGGCTTTAATACTTAATCAATTGTCATGAAATTCATTCAAAAAACCAAAATAAATTACTTTCAAATGAGAAATATGTTAATTTAACAAGAAGCACACCTTCAGCAATGGTATGTATAGTTCAAACCACTACTTGCCATATATAGTTATAGTTTATCTCTGTGACTTGTATTCAAACAGGATTTGAAACAACTGTTAACAGGACAGGAAGTGGTTTGACATAACTATCCATGAACTGAATCAAAATGAACATTCAAATTGAATATTTATTGGTAATGTCTACGGCAATCTACTACTATTGAAAAGGTTAGTCAGGAATACATAACGATGCAAGTTGTTAAAGTAAACATTACATGTTGTCATTTTTACATCATGATTAATACTGATGTTGAAAAAATGTACTGACAATATTAATGATTATAGAACTTGAACAAAAATTATGCAAACTTATTATCATATAGGGCCTACCTAAAGGCTGTCGATCTGCGCATATATCATGATTATCCTGTAAATAAAAATTCCCTTTAAAAGGGAAAGCCAGCCTCAATGTAGAAGAGGTCTTGTAATTAGTTTTGGTCAATGTGAAAGGCATTTTTAGGATCACGCTTACATCTACATGACAGTCCACCAAACCATCAACGATGAGAACATGCACACTGAAACAGCAGAAAACATTAATTCCTAATCTCATGTCAACTCTTTTAATTCATTACATGTACTCCAAATTGTTCTGGTCTGTTTGTTTTGTTGTTGTTGTTGTTGTTGTTGTCGTTGGTTTTTTTTGTCTTTTCAGCTTTTTACCCACGATATCTCAATTTCCAATTTTGTAATACCAGAACTTACGAACTCAATATCTTCGCTTAGGAATGTCCGATTTCACTGCTTTCGATATATACACTGCCGGTTTGAGTTAACTTACATGTACATTTTATTTTAAAATAACTTAATTAATTCGCAATGTATAGTTTAAGCCTACTATATTATAATAGATAGTGGCCAGCACATTTATAAAGGACTGGTTACTCACTACAATCTTCACTCTTAAACTGTGTTTTTCTGAATGTGCTGATCATGTTGATTGCTAGTCGGAAACTCCTGCGAAGCTATGGACATGGCATCTTACATACTCCATTCTATAACAGTCTGCCTAGTGCCTTGTGTGTTTTCTCTTCAATCATTTTGTTGAATGTAATTTTATGAATCAAATAGTTATGTGTCATTTTATTTATAATAAAGAAGTTATTAAATTAATAAAGTAAGACAATTTATTTATCTATAAGTGCATGTCAAATGGGGTACATTGTTCAATACTATATGCATAAATTATGCCCATATTATAGCTAGGCCCTAAAAACTTTATTTTGCATCGGATTTTTCCCGTTGAAAAGACAAAACTGATGTTTATGATAGCAACCATTTCATCAATAACATTTTGAGTCATTTTTATCCATAAAGCGACACAGGATATGATAGATAACTACTTTCACATCAATATGGTCCATATGATCACAGATTGTTGAGAATCTGTGATATGATCCGGGATATGATGAAGATTTTGATTCTATAGATCTGTTATCAACATGATATCACGCTGTTCAGTGGTCAAGGAGTAAGGACCCCGGTCAAGGACACTGATATGACATCATAGGTGATGTCAGATTTTCTTCTGCTGACCATATGATGCTATATATATTAACTATTATTGTTACATTTAGGCCTTTAAACTTTTAAAGTCATAATTAATTAGTTCAAACATAACTTTGGTAATACTCACTCGTTTTAGTTCGTTGAAACTGCAAAACATACTTACTTTTACTAAAAAAACAAAATAAAATATTTAAAAAAAAATTTAACCACAAAAAGTAAAAAAAAAAAATCATTCCAATACCACTAAAATATAATCTCTTGAGTAAACTGACCCCAAACCTGAAACAGGTACCAGCCCGAATGGGCTGGCGAAAATGAATCGAGGCATACGATACGCCAGGCATGCGAAGCGACAAACCACCTAATGTGACGCTGCGTCAATTACCCAATCAGGGGATCATAATTTGGTCTACACAGCATACCTAATGGGATATTGCAGTTGAAATCTATACACCCCTTAAGGAAGACATGACCTTAATCTCCCACACCCAGTTTAGCAGGGGGTGTAGATTTCAAATGGAGTTACCCATTTAGGTAACCCCATTTGAAATCTACACCCCCTGTGTGTGAGATTAAGGTCATGTCTTCCATAGGGGGTGTATGGATTTCATGTGGAATAGCACAAATAATTATGTTCTCAAGGCTATCCATTGTGCCACTGAGTGATTATTATATGCTTGATTTGATTGACTGATTATTTGATTGACTGATTATTTGATTGACTGATTGATTGATCAATTGATTTATCAGCTAATTGATCCCTTATTGATCCCTTATTGATTGATTGATTGTTCAGCGTAGTAAAAATTACAATATTTATAACTGTACAAACCCATCAACCCAGATAGTTCTACTTTGAGACAGAGAGGCTAGTCAATGAAATTGATATTACCTTTTGAAAAATTAGGACATCACTACTCAGTTTTAATATTAATGATGACGATGACTTACAAAAATATGAGTTCAATTTTATATGACAGGAATAAACATTCCATAGGCTTACTAGGAAAAAGTAATTTAACACTACATTACGTCTAAAATGTCACAAAAAGTAAATAAATAGCATTGATTCTGGTAATTCTACACTGTTTTGAAAGTAAAATGACATGTTCATGATGTATTTGGTTTTGTGGTGTTGATAGCATAAAACACGCCTATTCTTCTTCCTAACACGCTATATATTTGTGGGCAAAAAGGTATGTATAATAAAAACTAATTTGTTGGTCTGGATGATATGACATCTAAAGCTAGAAATCCAAGGGTCAATGGTTCAAGTCCTGATTGGTCAGAGGATTAGTTCAATTTCGATATGACTTCTAAATATTTTTGAAACATTTGATTAAAAATAAAGCTTTACTCAAAACTGATTACTGCATGGTTTTTAATTTAAAAATTGTCCTGATTTCTGCAGAGTGGCGAGTACACGATAATTATAATATATGTCCCAATTAAATTGTAATGACTATAGAGGGCACTGTCATATTGCACATAATACACAGGGGGCCATTTCACTCAACTTTTAACCCTTCATAACTAATGTAACCATTTGTAAAGTTTCGAATATCCAATACTAGACATAACTTTACGAAGGATCCTTGTAAATTCCTATTATTTATTAAGTGTATCGTGCGTGAATGAGTTTAGTGAAATGGAACTTATTGACTCATCGTAAGTTATGAACGATATCAAGACTTACAAAGCTTTTAAAGTTTAATGAAATGGACCCCAGGTTATATAGGAGCCATTTAAAATAATCTGCTATTCTGCAGTATGCAAAAAGATTTAGTGAATTTATAAATACCATTACTATACCGTAAAAACTCGATAGCTGCATATGGGCTTACTATCGAGCGCTTTTAAAACATGCAAACATAAAATGCCCCATCCACAAAAGTGTAAAAGGTTTTGAGCAAATCAACGATACATTTTTAGTTATATACGAACAAGTAAACCTGCAAATGTGTGTGTCAACCCCATTAGCTCAGTTGGTAAAGTGCTGGACTTTGGTACAATTTCATGTTTTCAAAAGCGCTCGTTAGTAAGCACATATGCTACATGTATAAACTATCGAGTTTTTACGGTACTACATCATGTAACATGTTCATGCTCATTTTTGAAGGAAATATGTAAAAATGCAAAAACGGCATAACTTTAGAATCTGGTACGTCACCCACAAGATGCCCTTTATTCCTTGAGTATGCACCGTTCTCCAAATAATCAGAAGGCATATGACTGGATAGTTATACCAAATTCTAATGTTGCACCCAAAAACCAAACAAACCAACCACATGCGAACAACACCACTCTTATAAATAGACACATCAAAATGAAAAAAAAAATTGACAATACACTGTTACCTGCTGTTCATCAACGTCCTGAAGTGGGCAAGCAGCAAAGAAAAAATGATCGGCAGAACAAAAAGGGTATGATTATAGCTGTTTTGAAGCAAATTATAACATTATATGGCACATTTAAGCAAAATAATTTATGAATCTGGTAAACTTGAATGAAATATGATGCATGTAATGATGTTATTAAAGCAGGCTGATCCACAAATTCACTTAACAAGTCAAGGTGCTTCATGTCTGGCTTCAAGCTCTGTAGCAGTGCCAGGATTTTTTTCAAGAATGAGGTAGCTGTGGTTTCAGAATAAGAAAAGCGGTTTCAATATGCAGGGCTAGAAATCCTATTATTAAGTATTCTGGAGCTCTTATAGTGATATGAACAGAAGAGCAATCTTGATAACTTAGGCGAGTGGGGTGGCAGAGCCATATTTTTTCCAGTTTAACCATTTTAAACTAAAAACTGCAGTGTATTTCTTATTCACAGAAATAAACCCAGGAAGCCAATTATTGTATAATTATATTTCCATATTTCTTATGGTTCTCAAGAGTATAAGGCTGAAAATAAGTTTTCCCTTCCTCCTCAGAAGAATCATGGACATGGAGCAGAAGTGGCACTCATCATAGGCTTAAGAACCGGGGGAGGGGGGACTTACAGGGGCTAAGCTCAATAATTTTGGCTCAGCCCCTACAATAATTCCAGATGAAGCAAAAAAATGTGACACCAGGGAAATTGGGTGTTTTTGACCTACTTTTCGCAAAAAAATTCCTGGGCACCCCCAGGATGGGTCACCAATATGTTTTATTTGGTCAGCCCCCTTAATGTTTCAAATCTTCCTTGGCCAATGCACATTATGTCACGCCTTTGGAAACCTATTATAGAACCCATACCTTTCTTCTTGAGTGCCATTTTTACTCTCAATATTTGAGCATAAACACTGATAGGTCACGCTCCTCCCCTTTGAGATCATGCTCCTCCCCTTTGACTCGTCTAATAAATCACCAGAACTGTAATGGGTTTTTTTTACCAAGGGCCATATGAATGCATCAGATATCTGTAAAAGCACTTTGATCCACAGTATGGAATATCAGGTAAACATAATCCTTGGACATTATCAGGCAAATATAGGACAATAAGGTCAATTACACTGAAAATGATTAATATAGGCCTATTTCAGTAAAGGATAAAAATGTTTTTATCATTTATCACTGTGTGTAAAGTCCATGTTCACTCTCAGTTTCAGTTGATTATTTCCTTCATCCACGAATTCACTTGCAATGTGTGTGTACACTCCATGCATATGGTATTGCTATTATCAAGCTATTCCACTTGAAATTCATACACCCTCTATGGAAGGTGTGACCTTAATATCCCACACAGGGGGTGTGCATTTCAAATGGAATCACCCATTTAGGTAACCCCATTTTAAATTAACACCTGTGTGGAAAATTTAGGATGTGTTTTCCACAGACAGGGGGTGTATGAATTCCAACTGGAATAGCCTGTTATATTAATTAGGACAAATAGGCCAATTACTAGCACAAATTACCAATGTGTTAAAATGCAGTCACTGACTTGTTCTTGTTAAACATGTGTTGAAATACTGGTATTATGTAGGTCAGTCTATTAAAAGAACAACATGCAAGTCCATATTATGCATGATTTATGACTGGGACCTTATTTCACATGTATAGTATTGGAGGGGGAGGGTACTCTGAACAAATGACCATACAGGTTGTGCCACAATTGGATCTCATTTTCGGCTCTTTGATATAACAATTATGGCCCCTCTTCTTGATTAATTTTGGAACTTAAAATGGCTCATTTGATGAGCGTAGGGCTGCTAAGAATACGCAATTGCGTTATTTGCGCCATAATTTGCGTATTTTGGCTCCAATTATTTTTGACATTTTGAAAAAATTATAAAAAAAAAAATTATTTTTTTTTTAGCGATTTTTTTTTCCGCGGATTTGGAGGGTCCCTGGACCTAACATCTAGTGCTACCATCATTAAAAAAAAATTACAAAAAAAAAAAAAAAAATTGGAAAAAAGATACAAAAAATTACAAGTTTGTATCCAAATGGGACCAATTTGTAACTTGTGTTCACTTCAAAAGCTATCTAAGATACAGACTTGTGTACAAAACCAATGCATTTTTTATATCTTCAATAGACTATGCAGTGAACACAAGTTACAAATCGGTCCCATTTGGATACAAACTTGTAATTTTTTTGTATCTTTTTTCCAATTTTTTTAAAATCAACCACAAATGATTGCAGTACTTCACTCTAGGTCAAGGGACTCTCTAAATCCATAAAATTTTTTTTTTTTAACATAATTTTTATTTTTTTATTTTCTTTATTTTTTTTTTTAATATTTTTTTTCAAATTTTTTTTAATGATGGTAGCACTTGATGTTAGGCCTAGGAACTCTCCAAATCGCGGATTTTTGCGTTTTTTGGTAAATCGGGGTGCGTTTTTTGGCCTCCAAAATCGCGTATTCTTAGCAGGCCTAGATGAACGTTTACTAATAGAACCAATTGAATAAACTCAACATAGCGGTATACAATTGAAATGGCTGACATGTTGGTTCTAAGTTCTAAGTGACAGAGGACAGGTCTCTAGTTCAATTCCACAGCCATTCATACCTATCAACTATTTTATAGTATTATCATGCAAATTGCCCTGTGGTACCTTACGGAGGGCAGAATTTTATCTAAATGAGGACAAGTGGCATAGTATTCGATAGGGTCTACACCCTAATTACACCAAACTCATTTTTGAAATTGTGTTAAATTTGGCCAAATACCTGGGTCATATTTATAAAAAATGGGTCAAATTTTCTTATAAAATTGTAGGGTCCACATGATTCTCTGATACATGCCCTACCCAAAATTAACCTGAGTACCCCCCTGGATTTGGACAGGCAAATTATTGCAGATAAAATAGGTCAAGCCACAATCAAGCCTATATAACACTGCATGGTAGTTGCAGGATTTCCTTTTACAACCCTGGTAAATTAACAATTAATCAGGTTGTTGGACCACATAGCTACAAGGTGCCACTAGAATTACATCAATTGTTTTACAAGGATTAACAATGATGGATTACAAACTGGAATAAAGTTTGATTTTTGCTGTCTGATTACTTAATTTAACTCAAACATTTGCGCCAAGCAATATTGAGGTCAAATTTGGTCTTTGTGACACATTTTGGATGTGAAAATCTGTAAATATTTTTAATGCAAGTCTGTTGATATAATGGGATCTCTACTAATAAGCAGTACAAGTGATTCTAATGGACAGATGGGGCACATTTCAGGCCAAATATTAACCAATAACAAGTCACTCGAAAAACTAAAATGGAATTAATACGCACCTTTAGGGTTTCTACCGGATGTCGATTTGTATCTAAATTCCTTCCCACAAGGTAACAGGCATATTGCATTCTGGGAAGGAATTCTGGTACAAATTGTCATCCGAAAGAAACCCTAAAGTTGAGTATTGGGTGGCACTTAACATGTTTTGACAGTTGAAAAATTACATGGAATGAAATAAATACATTTATTAATCAGGTTAGCAACATCCACAAGCATGCAAATGTGGGTGTGGTGTGGGTGTGTGTGCATGCAGAAATGTGCACATGTATACACACCCCTACGTTCATTCTGTAGTGTGTATGTGTATGGCGTGCATGTGCGTATGTGAGGGTTTCAGGTTTTAATGGGACATCGGACATCTAAAAACATAATGCGACATGGAAAATATCACATGCTTAATTAATGTGCAACCCAATCCAGGCCCATCAGCCAGTCCACATGCCTTCCTCGAGGTAGTCAAGTCAAGTAAAATCTCAGTTACATTATGTTAGTTGGATTCCTTGCATCATTTCCTTTCTGAAAATGTATACTTTTATATAACTATCACCATTACTTTTAGAAACAATATCTGAATTACTGCCTCAAGGAAGCCTCACAGACTGAAACTTAAGATGTATATAATTATACACACCATGAAATGCAGCACAAACTGTAAAAAATATAGAAATGTCTTTAATAAGATGATCCTAACTTTGAAGCGTACCATACACACCAGATTACTGATATTTTCAATCTGGAAAGGTTATTTTTAAGGCAAGCTTATGATTGCAATAACTCAAATTTCAAAAGTTGTCAACACTACCTTAACATGAACCAGACTAGAGCACAAATTTAACAGCAGCAACATATGTCACTAGTAAACTACACAATATCAAAATAGGGATATTAATTTCTTGTAACATCTGAATCATTATCATGTAACACCTTCACTATAATGAATCAGGTATATAGTTTCTTTAATTACGCCCATTGTCTTAGTGTGACAATACATGATTAGTTTTCTCACCTTATGTTCTTTGAGAAGCTTTGCCTGGGCTTGAAGCTTCTTCGCTTGCTCTTCCTTCTCCCTCCTTTCTTTTTCAAGCTGCTCTTGTTTCTTCTTCGCTTCTTTCATTGATTTCTCCAATTCAGCCCGTCGCCTCTCCTCGGCTTCAAACAGGCGCGCTTTTTCTTGCGCTAACTTGACAGTTCTTTCTGCCTGTAATTTCAATTGTCTTTCGTTTTCTTGCTTGATCCTTTCTTCTTGTTCCTTCTTTTCTTTGGCAAGTCTTTGTTGTTCTTCTTTAAGCTTTCTCTCTCGTTCCTCTGCCTGTCTCTGTAATTCCTTCTCCTTCTCTGCTTTTTCCTTTGCTATCCTTTGTTCTTCAGCAGCTTTTCTCCTTTTTTCTTCTTCTTCCTTCTTAAGGTTTTCTAGTCTCTGCTTCTCCAAGGCAAGACGTTCCTCCTTTAGTTTAGCGGCTCTCTCTTCCTCCTGTTGTCGTTTTAATTCATCTTTCTTCGCTTTCTCCAATTGTTCTCTCTCTTCCTGGAGCTTCCTATTCCTTTCCTCTTTTTTTCTCCTTTCTTCTTCCACTTTCTTCTCTGCTTCTTTCTTTTTCCTCTCTTCTTCCAACCTTCTTTGTGCTTCTTTTTTCCTTTCTTCCTCTTGAATTCTTTCTTCTTCTTTCTTCTTTTCCATCTCTTTTGCAAGGCGTTCTTGTTCCTCTCTTAGTTTCCTTTCCCTTTCCTCGGCTTTCCTTCTTTCTTCCTCTAATTTGGCTGCTTCACTTGCTAGTCTTTCCTGCTCTTCAAACAGTTTCAACTGTTGTTCTTCCTCTTCCTGTTGTCTCTTCCTTCTTTCCTCTTCTTCCTGAGCACTAGATTACAGAGAAAACAAAACAAACACAATAAGTCCTATGTTAGTTTAAGTTGTAACAGATTGAATACAACATATACAATTAAGGGGTAGTGTGCAGGCCTCGAAATAAAAAAATTCCACTTGTCTGTCGGGAATTCCATGTAGAATACTAGAAATCTACTTGGAGATGAAACCACCGGTTCTGGGCGGTTTCATCCAGTTGGATCCGGTTCTTATTGTTCTAAACAATGGAAGGCGGTTCAACCGTCAGTAACCGCCGATCGAGTTTTGATTTCACCCCTTGCCTAACTTGATATTTTACTTGCCCTGTTCATTGCACATAATGTATTCACCTTAAACCTTACAGAGTTACTATATAGTAGTCACAAGACAATGTGATCCAATACATGTATGACATGCACTGTCTGCATATTATATTGGGCATATGAAGACTGGAGCTGCAGAAAAGCCTAAGTCACATTTTGGTAAAATTGGGTTAAGTAATTTTGAAGCTGCTAGGGGTCAGAAAATATCATGCAAACCTTTTAAAACCAAATTCATAATTTTTAAATGCTTTTTAGGGGGTCAGATTTGATACCACCACATATTTGAGTTGCAGAAGTGCCAAAGTCCAAATGAGTACTATTGATTTTATCAATAATCATCAAGAACAAAATTCTGCACAAAAATATTCTAAAGCCATTTCCAATGTACATACTAAATTTTATTTTCATACCTAGCTCCATTCTTTTCCGAAAATGGACTCACTTCTGCAGCCCAGGTTTTCATATACCAAATGATGTTGTTGATAGATAGCATTTGGTAGAGCTGATTAAAAAACACCATGGTATGGTACTTTTTGCCCGTTTTGTTTTACAGAATGAAACTCACATGGTGCAACTTTTTATTTTTTTCCCTCCATCTGCATATTTTTTTTTAAAAATAGTAAACTTGAAATTTTTTTAACAAATCTAGCATTTTAAATCTAGTTGCCCGCTGGGTTAACATATGAGTGTTTTTGGTTGTCCGATAGATGTCCTGGGCTGCCGAGCAGAGGATGTAGTGTACATATATCTGCAAGCACAATAACAGTTTTTCCGCCTTAAATTGGAGCAAATTAGTTGTATAAGATCGAGTGCTTTTCATTGGTTAAAAATCAATCGACCCACATAGTGTAAATCTAGCTTAAGTTCTGTATGTCCTTTAGTTCTCTAAGACCTCATCCCCTGGCCTCATCCCTTTAGCCAAATTGACCAGTAACCTTTTGAAGCCACTGGAATAGCTTGTTTTGAGCCACCATTCATTTGCCACTTTTTAATTTCAATACTTGTCAGGAGTGATCAATCTTGAGGTCGTTGCCCTCTTCAATATAATACTGCACTGTCACTAGGATCCACAACATGTTCATCTATCAGGGCACACAGTTCTTTTTTAACCCCAATACATTTATACATTCATTGAATGACCTCTGAAAATTTGTGTACAAAAGCTCATACCCTGCAACTTGAGGTCAAATTTTGCACTATGATTGTTTAATTGAGGTTATTGAACTCTGCAATTGGAATGAGGCCATTATGGTCCATTGCGTGTATAGCACACAATTTTCAAGTGTTTATTTTTTCATTTTTCCTGGTTAATTTCAGAACACCAAACGTAAAAGCCTGCAAATATTTTTGACCTATAGGCTTTATCAATTTCTTGTTTGAAACTGAATAAAATAAAAATGCAAACTGTTCAGAATAGGCTGTTAAGAAATTGCGTAAAAATTACTATTGCTAAAATAATCCTGTTATACAGTAGATAACATGCTGCACTCTGCAAATTTGATTGAAATATTTCAAATAACACGCAAGATGTTGCGATAACATCAAGTGTTGTTGACAGTCATTGAAATGTGCTACATGGGAGGTGATCCGCATTGATGCGCATCACTGGGCTACTCCAGTTGAAATCCATACACCCCCTGTGAAAGATGTTACCTTAATATCTCACAGAGGGGGTGTAGATTTTAAATTGAGTCACCCATTCAGGTAACCCCGTTTGAATTTCACACTCCCTGTGTGGATAATTAAGATCATGTATCCATAAGGGGTGTATCGATTTCAGCTGGAATAGCCAATTGCATGATATTACATTACATGTTGAATGCACAAACACTGCCCTATAACGGCATTTTGTAATGCAATGAGTAAGGTGCGCTTCCGTATCACACTACTTGACATGCATGTTACGTACCATGACTGCTTCCCAATATCACTACGCTTGTACTGTTAGTGCGTTAAATTTGTGCTGTGTAGTAGTGTGTACACAGTCTCAACCCCAGGGTCTCGATGTGTACTACGCAAATCCTCACTGATCTGGATTTCGAAGTCCACATTAAAGCGGATTTAGAGCTCCACGTGGAAAGCCACACTATCATGTATGTCTTCCATGTACTTCAATACCGCATGGTCTCTGCCTCCTATCAATATCAGTTAACTATCCACACTTCCCTTTCCTACGTATGCTGTGAATGGGCTATTCCACTTGAAATCCATACACCCCCTATGGAAGACATGACCTTTAACTGTCCACATAAGGAGTGTGAATTTCAAATGGGTTACCTGAATGGGTGACTCCATTTGAAATCTACATCCCCTCTGTGGAAGATTTTATAAGGTATGTTTTCCATGTATGGATGTCAACTGGAATATCCCAATGTGACAAGTTCTTACAGTTTTTGTTTGGCTTCTTCATGGGCCTGCTTAATGGCTTTCTCATGTAATAATTCCTCATGTATGGTAGAGATACGCTTGTCTTGGTCATGTTCACCCATAACCCATACCCACTCTTTGCCATCTTCACCCTGGAGCCAGTCAATGTGTTTATCATCTGTAAACAAACAAACATAAAAACAAACCAATAAGATTATTATTTACATGGCACAACAATTTATTTTATGCTTTCATATTCACTCATATAACCCATACCTTGTCACATGTCTGTCATCTGCAAATAAGCGAACATAAAAACAAACCAATTTTTTTCATCTACTGTAAAAACTCAATAGTTAGCATATGTGCTTACTATCGACCGAGGGCACTCCAACTTTGGAGGTGACACGTATGTAGGGCTGTTAAGACCCCCTTTTTCAGCATCGCTGTCACCCAAAGACCCCATATTTTTTACGAACACATGCTCTGTCACCCAAAGACCCCCTATTTTTCCATTTGATCTGTCACCCAAAGACCCTTACAAGTTCAATATGAACAGCAACTTCCATTTATCACTGATTTTGTTACTTATTTTACAAAATCAAAGAAATTTGAAGCTATTTAGAAATAGAAATCCGATTTTCAAGGTTTCCTGTGGCGCTGTTTGGCTCTCACCCAAAGATTCCATTTAAAAAAGGTCATGTTCTCACCCAATGACCCCATATTTTTTACATTTTGCTCTCACCGAATGCCCCTTAGTTCGAAAGTGCCAGCCCTACACCTATATCCATTTCAAATTGAAGTGCCCCCCCCCCCCGGACTATCGAGTGCTTCTGAAAACATGAAATTGTACCACAGTTTGACTGTTTACCAACTGAGCTAATGGGTTTGACACACAAATTTGCAGGTTTACTTGTTCGTATATAACTATGTGTACCAATGATGGATGGGGCTCTTCATGTTTGCAAGTTTCAAAAGCGTTTTTACGGCATTTCATCTGTTAATTGTATAGCATTTTCAGTAAAGAGATAGCCTGTTCTACATTACAACATGTCATTTAAGTTGCTGTCCCCACATCTCATCAGCAAATAAAACAAGTACAGTACTGTAAATAATTTCTCTGTATTTCCTTTGTAAACAGACAAACAGCAAACAAACACTAAGTTTTATCATTTGAATGTTTCCCAATCTTTATTGTAACCTATCCATGTCTATCAATTGTAAACAGACAAACATAGAAACACACATTCCCAATTTTCAATATCTCTTATCATCACTCACTTGTACCTGATTTTGCTATTTTGATTTAGGCTAAAGATAGCTTTAATCAGAAATAACAATACCAACACACCTAAACAATCGAATAAAAATTATGTCCATGTCGAACTACTGTCTATGGTCGAAAGCTGTTACACACAATATAGATTAACAGTAGGCCCTACCACATTGTGTAACTAGCAAAACTGAATAGAAAGCAACATATATTTCTTAGAATCTTTGTTCAAATTAAACCCAGATTTTGAGGGACCTATTTTAGACATGTCATTTAAAAATAAAATGAATATTTGGGAAAAAGATGTTGGAGTGATAATTAGGTCTTTTAGCAGTACCAAATGACTCAAGAACAGTAAAATTTTCAAAGTTGTTATTTTTGAAATGTCTAGAAAATTTCCTTTAAAATACATACATGAATTGTCTTAATTACAAAAAGCGTTTAATATTTGAGAATACTTTTGGCAAATTGAGCCACAAACGGACACAGCTTCAAAAACTAAATAACTTAGAAGTCAACAAAAAATTGTACATCAATTGAACCTGCAACCATTTTGACATCCGAGATCATATTTTTATCTTCAAAACTGTTTTATCAAAGGAGCTCTGTTTTTCGCAAATAATAGCTAAAAGATATGGCTCTTGCATAAACACTGAATGATTGTTCAAACGACACTTAAAAATACCACCACAGTTGTTGGGGCCCCACTTTTTGTGCGACACCCTGTATACTCCCAATGGCATCACTTTTTTGTTGCACTTTTCAAAAAATAAATTGAACAAAAAATAATAGGTAAATATGAGAGAATTCTATTTACTATATAGTGCCTCAAGACACTCCATATCACCTCAACTTGCTGATGCCATTTAACTCTAGATTGATGAAAGCTGCACAGAATAGACTAGTATTGACTGATGTAGCTAACATTGTCTGGTGCCTTCAGTGTAATATCTCAATTGCATTCATGTTCTGATATTTTCAATTTCCAATAATGGATCTTTGGGAATAGGCATTTTATCAAACTGTTCAGGGAAAATGGGGAAGCTAGGTGATAGAGAAACACATTAGAAACCGGAATTAAGCACATTGGCGATCAACTTTTTAATGATAAAAGAGGAAACTGCATAATAGTCCCAAACAGAAATGTTTGGTAGACTCATAACCGGTGCGATCTTACCTTTCCGATGTTGATTAAGATACTTCTTGCATCGATCCCGAGATGCGGAAAAAACCAATAGTCATTTTGTCCCACATAAATGAATAAATAACAAAACCCCGATCCCCGGTGGACTCACCCAAAGGTGACGTCACACCATATGATAAATCCCTTATCCGACTTGGGATCCCTACTCGGACCAAACTTGTAGGGGGTGGCGGGGTCGGGATAATCAACATCGGAAAGGTAAGATCGCACGGTTATGAGTCTACCAAACATTTCTGTTTGGGACTAGACTCAGTACACCGGTCGATCTTACCGTTCGATGTTGATTAAGATACTTCTTGCATCAACATCTGAAAGATCGATCTAGCAAGTAACCGACGGATGGAGGTACAAGATTGGTCAGCATCTGATCAGGGATCGGGGAGCGGTAGCGATGGTTTTCGCGAGGTCAGAAAATATTTTCCCCAACGGTCGGGAAAACAAAAAGACCACGCGATCACAGACATAAACCTCCTTACTTAATAAGTTTGGTGGTTAAGAATAGCGACACTGGTTCTTACCATGCTGAGTATTCTGTATAGTCTGAAAACCTGGTACCCGACACCACCGTATTATGATCGCCCGAACAATGTCGGTAAACCTCCGCCCGTCTCTGATTACTAACGTAAAGCGGAAGTATCGTAGAGAAGGCGAAGGTGGCTTCGGGACACCGCCTACTAGATCTCCTCAAGGGACAACCGAGCGGTATACCCAAGATGATGAGATAGCTCAGTGTCGAGTGGGTCGTGGGACGCGAAACCTTCGCGATCCCCGGACCCCACCAACACCTGGACCAGCCATTGCGACAGCGGCTGGACCGAAAGGCTCTGTAAGGGTGATGAATGCGGTCGTGAGTCCCTCGCAAGGCTTGTGTTCGGAAGAAATAGTGCTGCAGCGCCTTATCGGACACCCCAGCCTATCTTTGGCTTCAGCCGAACCTTGCCCAACCCTGGGGATTGGAGAGGGACGAATGTCGGTATGCACGCGCCCGTTCAGTAGTCACGAGAACAGAGCGCCCGAAACAGTGTCGCTCCAGTGTTTGTGAACACGGAAGCTAACCTCGAGACCGTGTGCAACTCAGCACCCGCCGTCCGAAGCCAACGCCAAACCGGAAAGCCATCTTGAGAGTTACGTATTTAAGCGTCGCTTTTGGACGGAAGGTCAAAAGGGTGACCCTTAAAGTAATCTAAGACTGTGTTGGGATCCCTTAGGAGGATCACTTTCCTTTTTGGTAGACACTCGTTGAACATACCGTCGAGGCGTAGACTAATAAGGTAACCATCGGCTATGATAGTCGACCCGTCTCGAAACCTCGGTGAATGGAGAGGACAGCTGACTTATAGCTGGCCCCAGTGGCCCGCTGAAGTCTTGCTTGGAACTTTTCTGTCAGAAACTCCGGAACTAGCAGCACAGAGGCTCTAGCGGGAGAGCTATTTGTCTCATTGCACCAAGCGTAGTATGGAGCCAGACTCTGGCTATACGTCACGGAGGGTAGACTTCCGTCTAGCCCCGGCGATGAGAAAAACAGCTTCTGATGAAAAGTATCCCTCCGCTGCTCGTTCCCTGGTAAGGGCCATGCAGCTAACTGCAGGTGCTCTAGTGATAGACTGGGTACCTCCGCTCCGGGCATCCGGAGTAGATCTGGTACCTGGGAATGCCAGCGGCCTTGCCGCTAGCAGAATGACAATGCAGTCTTCCCACCCGATCTTGGCCACCACCCTCATGAGTAGTGAGATCGGAGGGGCAGTCATCCCTGTCATCCCTCCCCAGTCTATGGACAGAGCGTCCACGGTGAATGCTTGGGGGTCCGCGACCCTTGAGCAGTACACCGGCAGTGGATGATTGCGATGAGATGCGAACAGATCTTTCGAGGGGTGGTACATCCCCTTGAAGATCGTCTGAGCGACCTGCGGAGCAAGGGACCATTCTGCTGGTCCCGACACCCTTCCTCGTGACAGATTGTGCGCGAGGATGCTGGTGACGCCCGCGATGTGTATCGCTCTCATCGTAATCTGCCTGAACTTGCACCACCCTATCAGGTGTCGTGCATGCAGGCTCAATCGTGGTGGCCCGGAGTCCCCTTGTCTGTTGGGGTAGGCTACCACGGTTGTGTTATCCGTCAGGACAACGGTATGTGATTCCACGATCACCTCCTCGTAAGCGAGGGAGGTTGATGTGAAACTCTGTCTCTATGGCCCCATAGGCCCGAGCGGAGTCTCCGTGGATGTGGACCCCCAGCCCCGCTTTTGGCGCTATGGTCGTCACTACGTGACATACCGGGGTGCAGGAAACCTGACACCCTGGGTCAAATTGGGCTGATGGGTCCACCACCAGAGTTCTCTCGCGCGATCTCCGACAACGGAACCGCGAGGGATATTGGGTGACGACTGGGCCTGCAAGCAGGCTAGAAGGTGTAGTTGGGTAAGCCTAACGTGAAAGCGGCAGTACAGTACGAGGTCTACCATACTGGCCATTAGGCCTACCACCTTCATCCATGCCACAGCGGGTTTTGCCCGAGACTCGGCCAAGAGTCAGGCACACCGCACCATGTTCGTCCCCCGCTCGGGTGAGAGCACCGCGAACCCCTCCGTGAGGGTGATCTGGGCCCCTACAAATAGTGGTGTCTGCGTCGGGACCACGCTGGACTTTTTGAGCTGATCAAAAATCCAGGGTCCCGCACCCTACGGACTATCAACCCCATGAGACCCGTAGTCTTCAGTGGAGTGCGTCCGTATATGAGCCAAACGTCCAGGTAGCAACTGATGTTGACACCCCTGTGCTTCAGGCGCTGCCACCGCTCTGACCAAGAGTGTTAAACACCCTGGGAGAGATGGACAGGCGGATGGCGGTATCAAAACTGGTAATTTTGATCCTGTACCTAGAAGCGCAGATGCCTCCGATCTTGAGAGGCGATTGGCATATGCAGATAGGCGTCCGAGAGATCTAGCGATGCTGTTCCCATGCCCCTGATGGGGCAGGCTAGCACCGAGGCGAGAGTCCCCATTCTGAACCTCTTGGGCCTGAAGAACGTGTTCAACAGCCTGCGGTTCCGGATGGGGCTCCCGTCGCCGGTCTTCCTTGGAGCCAATGGCTCCAAGATCACCCGTAGAACGGGGGGTAGACCGGGACAATCGCCAGCTTCGTGAGAAGCTGTGTGATCCCTGTCAGTAGTGCCCGACGCTGGGGGCCGTCTGACGGCACTACTGTGGACCTCTGAAATGTGCAGACGAATGTGGGGAGACTGGGTTGCCAGTCTGTAACCCCCACTCACCACTGACCATACCCAGGCGCTCAAAGAGATGGTTTCCCACCTCTGGGTGAAAGCTATAAGCGGTCGTCCACTGGGAGATCCCCTGTGGAAAAACCGCTGAGCCCCCAGGAATGCTCTGCCTAGCTTCCCTTGGAAGAGCGCTTGCTCTTCTTCGGGGCTTGCCAGCTGTTCCTGTGCTACCCTTGCGCCTCCCAGAAATGGGTGCTGCAGAGGTAGTGGGCTCGGGTACTGTTGGTGGTGCACGGCCTGCTGAAGTCGGAGCTCCTACCCATGGTAAGGGCAGTTTCCGACTTCTTCAGAGTGCTCCGTTGGTAGCTTCTTTGCACGGTCCTCCACCGTAGCGCAGAAGCATCCAAAGAGAAAAAGGACCCTGCCTTTCCATCGCGTTGAGCGATTGGAGTGGCAGGCCCCACCCGGGCGCTGAGTGGACACCCTATGGGCTAGGCCCATGGAGCTCTCGTTGAGGCTAGCTGTTAGCACCGCTAATAGGCTCACCTCATGGAAGAGCTCAGATGTTGTCTGAGCGTGATACGCTTGCGACATCTGGGTCCCTCTCGGATCCCCTCGGGTAGGTCCGTGGTCCTCCCGCGTTACATCGCAGAGGAAGCGTGCAAGCACGCGGCGTCATAGCTCTACTGAGCTCGACAGCCCTACAATATCTACCCGTGAGGTTTGCGGGAATGAGAGTGCAGGCGCCCCCTGTGAGGAAGCAGCAGCTGAGCATCCTACTGAAAGGATCCCCTGGTCCTCCTCCATGGACTCCCCCTTAGGGGGTGTCCGGAGGAAGATCAGTGCTGTTGCTCCCCTCGCGGGGCAGCGGGGGGAAGGAGATTGTAGTGATGTCACTACCGGACTCAGCTTCCGACTCCTTTCCCTCGCCCACAGTATCCGTATCATGCTCCGATGATGGCGGTAACTGAGGACGGGCAGCTGAAGACGGGTAAGAAGGCATAACCACTGTGTGGCTCGCCGACTACCTGCCAGCAGAAGAGGGAGTACTCCCGCAAGACCCTGAGGTATCCGCCATGGCACCACTGGGTCCGCATGCTCTCGCAGCCGTCGTCCTAAGCGCTAGCAGCTGCGGGCCTACCCTGATCAAGATCTGGGTTAGCCCCATGCCAGCTGGCCTGGTCAACAGCTGATGTTGGTACTGCGTGGCCATCGCTGGCGACACTTGCCACGGTGCTAGGCCGTGGAAGAAACACCCTGCGGCGGGTACCACAGGGCATACCCAGCCGGCAGCTGACCCTGAAAGGATCCGCCACCAGGGTAACCCCATGGTACTGCAGTACCAGCACCGCCTCCCCCCCTTGTTGCCACAGAGACTGTGGCGACTAAAGCGGTGCTGCGGTACCGGTGCGGTATCAGCGTGGGTACCGTGAGGGTTCCCAACTGTGGACCGCTGTACCCTCGCCACCTGCGTTCCCTGTTTGGGGGATCAAGCTGTGTGCTGGCGTGGTACCGGGCGGTACTAGCATGGGTACCCGTGAGGGTTCCGGCTGTGTACCGCTGTATGCGTGGTTCCAGCGTAGGTGCCCGTGAGGGCTCCCGGCTGTGTACCACTGTACCCATGCCTCACTGCGTTCCCCGCAAGGGGATCAAGCCGCTATCAAGCCGCTATACCGGCTGTCCCCTGGCTAGAGGGAGCTTGCCTAGTACCACGGGTAGCTGAGCGTGCATACCCCCGATCAATCACCTCGCCACCTGAATAGGCAGCGTCAATCAATGGAGCTATGCCCTGTTGATTTGACAGTGATCGATCAAGAGAGGTAATTGACCCATTGCGATAATGGATCACCCACGCTCCGCTGGCTCTCGAGGACATAAGTGGGTTGTTGATCAGCTAGGCTGTTCAAGCTATTTACTGTACCCTCTAGAGCTTCGCCCAAGGTCGCTGTGTGTGGCGGACCACTCACGGCAGCTATGGGCGGGTGCATAGCGGCTACCACTGAAGTCAAGCCGTAGCTCGTCTTTGTAGCTGCCACCGAATGCACCTGGGTCGCTGTCCGTGAGAGACTGCGAGCCCAACCCCTGAATAATCGCCAGCCAGTCCCTGTGGACAGCCAGCAGCTATTCTAGGGCCCAGGGTATCACTCGGCGGTCCCGCCATGGGGCGCTGCCGTGTGACAACCCCAGTTGGTTCTGCTAAGACTACACCCACAGCGTTAGCATGCGGTATCGTCTCTGCTGAACCCATGCATGCTAGGGTTCAACCCAGGCAAGCCCGGGTACCCTTGCATGCTGCCCGTCGCTGGCTACTACTGTGGCTGTTTGAGCCCGTAGATATGCCTGCAACAGGCGGGTGTCCTCCTGCTAAAAACCCGTGAGGATTTTCGCTAGAGGACTGGTATCCTCCTGCTACAAAACCCGCTAGGGTTTTCGCTGGTGGTTACCGCTCTGCTGCCTGCTACTTTGCTCCGGCGTATAGTCAGTGCTTTCGCTGGCTGCTGAGCCTTTGGACGCGCTTAGCAGTCCCGAAGGAACCGCCTGCTTGTCCGGGGACCAGAGCCCCCTTAAGCAGACCTGCCATGACCCATAGGGGCTGTCACAGCAGAATCTACCGTGTCGACTGGTATCCTCCTGCTGCAAAACCCGCTAGGGTTTTCGCTGGTGGTTACCGCTCTGCTGCCTGCTACTTTGCTCCGGCGTATATCAGTGCTTTCGCTGGCTGCTGAGCCTTTGGACGCGCTTAGCAGTCCCGAAGGAACCGCCTGCTTGTCCGGGGACCGGAGCCCCTTAAGCAGACCTGCCATGACCCATAGGGGCTGTCACAGCAGAATCCACCGTGTCGACCTTACCAGTGCCCTTGGTAGATTTCTTCTTCGTCTTATGGCGATGGACGGAGCCTATCCCAATCGTCAAGCTGGAACTCGGAGAGTCCTAAGCAAAAGAAAGACATCTAGAAGATCGTGAGCACTCCCTGTGGGTGAAACAGAGCGGGAGTGGGTCCCGCTCCGTCACCAGGGAAGGGCAAGCCCGACAGGGCCGAGGCGAGCGAGGAGAAAGGGAGGGGCACTACCCCCCCCCCCAACACGCGACTCAAGCCCAGTAAGCAAACCTGAGCACGGAGGCTGGTCGCTAACGTTAGTGGTAAAGTAAGGACTGGCTAACTTTATTACTAAAATGTCAGGCGGGTCCCTACCAATCCCCACCGTATGAATATCTGATTAACTCGTCTTATCGGACGGTAATGAAGACATAACGATAGAGTAATCACCCTAACATAGCAACAATAACCTACCGTACATGAAATACAATGTGTATGTACAAACATCTATTGTAACTTACAGGCTGCAATGGTTGTTTTACGTGGGAAACAAAATGAATGGCGTCAACGGCGGCCATTTTGAATTGCTCGTGTGTCCGTGATACAAGCGGAGGCACGATATGTAGCTAAGTTTTGGATCGTTTTTGTCACTTTTTAGCCAGAAAATGCCGTCAAAACTATCCTCAGCCGAACAATACCGGTTTGGTTTTACCTAAGGTGTGAAACTACAACCGTATATCTCGCCTTTGGTCGAGAAATTGATACACAGTGCTATGAACAATCGATAGGCACGTCTGTGTCAGTCGGAGACCAAGGAGGATAAGGGCGATCATATGGTGTGGCGTCACCTTTTGGGTGAGTCCACCGGGGATCGGGGTTTTTGTTATTTATTCATTTATGTGGGACAAAATGACTATTGGTTTTTCCGCATCTCGGGATCGATGCAAGAAGTATCTTAATCAACATCGGAAGCGGTAAGATCGACCGGTGTACTGAGTCTAGCTGTTTGATGTGATCATTTATAATTTTCAATTCTCGCTATTCACAATAAAGGCGCCGCCAGCAGTTTGCGATGTAATCGTGATGTATCATGGGAAAAGGTCGACATCAAGTCCAGCGCCATATCTGAATATTACCATGCTATTACATTATAAGGAACACGTGACAATATTTTTTAGTTTGTCAATATAGCGGTATTACACGCCAAATCGATAGAGAAAAAATAATTGTGCACATTTCAAATCACATTATTAAGTATTATTGAGTATCGATTCGCGTGTAACACCTTTATTTTGACAAACTAAAAAATATTGTCACGTGTTCCTATGTAATAGCATGGTAATATTCAGTATTGCGCAGACTTGGATGTCGACCTTTTCCCATGATACATGTACATCACGATTACATCGCAAACCGCTGGCGGCGCCCTTATTGTGAATAGTGAGAATTCTAGGCCTTTAAAATACCAACAGCTTGATATGTTAATCATTTATATGTTTTAATGCCATTATACAAGTGTCTACCCCTTGTAAAGATGCAAACAAGAAATAGTGTCATCACTGTTCAACTTTGCTTAAAAATAAATAGCCATCAAACAACTGCAATACCAAGAAAAATAATTAAGAAATAAATCTTAATGGTGGTAGTTGTGTATGGCAACATATGAACCTGACAAATTTGTCATATATTTTTCATGACGGACATGAAACGTAAGAAGTACATTACATATATTTCCATATGATGAGACATCATGTTAGTAGTCAGTTCCTTGACTGAGCACATAACAGCAGTCAAAGGACGTGCTATGTTGCCCAATGAGTTCAGAGCTCTTAGGGGTTCACTTAGATTTTCTGATTCTGTTTAGTACTTTGTCTGTTTAAAGGGGAATTGTTGCATTTCATCACTTATAAGATATTGAGAGCATCATCAACAAAACCAAAAGTACATCAGATGAATATTCTGCTTGTGCTTTGCATTTTCAATTATATTATTGTATGTATTTTGTCCTTATTTCCTGTCAACCATACCACAACTCATTTTCATACTAAATTGTATGTTAGGCAATGTTATTACCATCCTAACATTTCATATGGCTAATAAAAAGGAAAGAAAAGTCATCATCAACCAGTGGTGGCACTGCAGGGAAGGAGGGAGGGGGATTATGACCGTAACAAATGCCACCAGTCAGGACTCATGTGTCCCAATAAAACCAAAATTACGAAAATTCCTACTTTTGCGCACAATTTTTGAATTCCCCCCCTTGAAATTCACTTTGTAACTTATGCCCCCTGAAAACATTCTGGTGCTTGCCACTGCCATCAACATTAAAGTGGGTGACCCCCCACTGACAGCCTCATCTTTCTCTCCCTACCCCCTCTTAAATTACCCCATCAAAATTAGCAGTGGTTAAGTCTCTTACCTCAGAGACTCAACCACGAAAAACAGAGAAAAATTCCTATTTTGTTTTCACCAAAAGACCTAACCAATTTTTTTTGTTCAAGTGTAAATGCAAAATAGAATAGGGAGTGGGGGCGCAAAATATAATTTTTATTTCAGATCCTGTACTCCAAACCTCTGCAAAAATGCCATCCTGACTCCATATACAATCAACGAGCATGACAAGTAGCGCACATGGAGACCTTTAAAATGATGACTGCACAGAATAGCCTGGTAGTGACGGATGATTCTACAATCGTCAGTTGACTTCACATTGACATGATTTGGTTCCAAGTATTTACTTCTATGACATTTAAACAATTACTAAACCAGTGCTACACTATGTTCAATGTAAGATTATCGTTACTATGTTTACAAGAGGTGTTTTGGATTATATAAGCTTGGGGGACTCCAGTAAATACTTGCAAACCTCCTATGGGTGGTTTTGAAAAGCAAAATATGGATCTGTGCGATAGGGTCTAAAATAGCTAGATTTCATAGAAAAAGGAATGTTTTTCTTCTGTACCATCCTCATTTATGGTAAATTTCTGACATCATAGTGACTTAATGTTGGTGCTTACTCGGATATGAATGGAAAGAGGAAGAGGATATTCATGTCTTTAATACTCTGATGGGGGTCACCCCGTCACCCCGAAACACCATCAATCCGAACCCTCGTCAGTCAGAAAACCTGTTAGGGTTAACCCTAACCCTAACAGGTTTTCGGATTGACGGGGGTTCAGATTGACAGTGTTTCATACTGATAGGGTGACCTTACTCTGATATCAATATCAAATCTGTGTACCAATGCACAGACCTTCTAAGGGTCTGACTGATGGCATACATGATCATTATTTCCCCACTTGATGCCTGAGAAAATAGACTCATATAATAGCGACATATTTGGTTGCCAATTTCCTCATTGACAAAGTATACCTTGTAGGTTCTGTCTGTATGGTGTTATTGGTGTAGGAACATACAGTAGTAAATGAACATCTATACATAAGGCTAACAGATGGTAAACTTATACACATATATATCCAATTCAAAAGGAAGTATCTCTGATCTACTTGCCATCTACATACTTCCTTCTGTCTTGGTGTCATTTTATCAGCTTCCCTTATATATTGGCCTAGTTCATAATGTTTGGTAACTCAGTTCGTTACATAACAAAGCTTTACAGAATTTATTCTGTGTATCACAATTAGGGTTAATAATCAAGTAAATCATGTAAAAATAGAAATTGAAAAATTGGGACATTATGCAACATGAAAACCAGTATTCCTTTTAAATCGAAAGGAGCGAACATCACTATATTACAAAAATAAAGAAAATTTGAAGCATGTGTAACTGTCGCACACTCATGCAAATTTAAGCGAGCGTAAGTTGGGACACTTTGTATGCACAGTAACAACAACCGAATCATTTTTACCAATTATAAGCCAACTAAAATATAGTCATGGTATAAATGGGGACATATCCAACATGAAAACCTAATCCCATATATACAGTTGTTACTGTTACTTGCGCATTTGCCCCCTCTGAAATTCACTTTGCCCCCCCCCATGCTCCCCCCTCCCGAAAAAAATTCCTGGCGCTGCCATGCCACTGTTTGACTGTAATAAGGAACCAATAATTGTATTTACATCCTTTTGTTATGAAAACCTGCTGCGTAGTTCATGAAATAAACAACTTACAAAATAAGTGCAAATGTAATAAAGGTCTAAGTGCCCTACCACTTGAGCTCATTATATCGGTCGCATTATATTACGGATGATATTCATTAAACCATATTGATGCGTTATCTCCATACAGATATTGAGTGGGTAGTACATGGTTTACAAAATGTTTCCAAATTACAATAAAATCAAAGGCATGTTTTTCATGATATTTGGAATATGTACAGATGATTGGTTCAATGATGTTGAGATATGCCTAAATCGTTTTTTGACAAGTCAAAGGGAGGAGCAAGCAAGTTTTGGCACACATTTAAGGACACCTTTTAAATAACATGTTCTAAAAGGCTAGGAAAACAGCGCAGAAACTATTAAATAATTAGGCCAATGCAAAATTTCCAGCTCGCTACTCTCACATCTGAACATTTAAGGTTTGCAAATTGGGAATCCACAATTTAGCATGTGCAAAAGGGGGGGGGTATGAAAGATATTTTGGCATGCTGGAGGGGGGGGGGGGGGTTTTTGGCAGCCCAAGGCGGGAAAGTAATTTTTATCAGTGGCACAATGACAAGGGTGTGCTTTGTAATATTGCAAGGCTGTTATCTAAGCACCGGATAAAAACATGATTTTGGAAGCCAAAAAATGCACCATGATTTTTAAAAAACAACATGATTTCCCACCCCCCCCAAATGTTAATTCAATATGTCCCTGGCTGTTCAATATTATAAAAAATCTCATAATTTTTAACTTTTTTTTAAAAGTAGCAGTATTTCTCTGGTTCCAACCTTCAATAACAAGTCTACTTTTTTTTCTTCAATTTTTGTTTAAAAAAAAAGAAAGGCAATTGCACCCTAAAAAACCTGCAATTGCAGCTGCAAAAACCACAATTGCATTTTCCACCAGTGCTTACTTACATGTACATCCCCGGTGGGGTCACTCCCTGGCAGGGGGGACGCATAGGACCGTTACCACAAGTACAAATTACCCACTTTTGCAGTCGATTTCAAGGACAAATCATGAAATTTTACCCCCCTTTTTTACTGCAAAACAAGGACAAAATGGTACTCTGAAACACCCCTATGTTTTAGATTCCGAGGACACATTTGCAATTTTGACCCTATTTCAACATTTCAAGGAAGGGATTTTTTAGGCCTATGAATGCTTTTTTTTCAGTAATTAACAAGGGCATCACAGAATTCAAGTAGTACCCCTTGCATATAAATCAGAACCGAGAACAATATTGATCACGGGATGAGTACAAAGTAGGAAACCAAATTTATTCCTGTGATTTTTTATCTGGCCACAGGATCAGGACAAAATAATAAGAACCCCTTTTTCAATTTCGCAGACATTTGTGCAATAAAACACCCCTATTTTTCCAATTTCACGGACAATTTTGTCCGCGGACATGCCCTAAAAATGACCCTTTTTCCTTGATTTTGGTAACGATCGTGCAGTCAGTATTGCAAGTTGAGTGACCCCACCGGGTGTACATCCTTATTGGAATGTACAAGAAAAACAATGTATTCAAATGAGTACAAACATGCCTAGTATTGGTTCAAGAAATAAACCTTTACTAATCTGTATTGAATTAAACATAAAACTGATCAACTGGACTCACATTTATTTGAGAGGCTATCGCACCTAATCCAAGGTGCATCTTCAGGCCGTCTGATGATCTGGCGGCAAAAGGTCGTTGACCTGTGACAAGGTGGTGTTGCCAGAGGTCGTGGATCTTGAGTCGAACTTCTTAGGAATGTTCTTGATGACAGAATCGTAAGCCCCCGCCAAGTTAATCTGAATCAAGTTGGATTGAACAGATTTGAATCACAATCGCTCCAGCAATGGGATATATGTGCAGTTACTTAGCAGGCAAAGTTTAAGCGTCAAAGAAATATGAGTTGGACCAGATTCAGTCGCAAACTGGGATTTCTTCATGAAGATAAAGACAAAGATATTTATAGCATTCTTAAAAGACGATAATTGCAAAGAGGAATGCTAGAAAAAAAACATACGCTAAACTCATCACAAAATCATGGTACACTTGAAAATGCACTTTTGCATGAAAAAAGCACAGTACAGGAAATTGAAGAATGTTACAGGTAAAGTAATATCCGTTTTGAGCATTTTTAATGTTAACTTGCAGATTGGTCTACATTTTGTTTGCAGTTTTTTTTTAATAAACATGTTTTCAAATAAAATTGGGTAACAAATGCTTCATATTGCACAGTTTCAGTACATTTAATCACCAGCAGTAATATGCTGCTTTATGTAGTCTGAGTTTCCTATAGTGAAAGCTGCACCAGTAAGTTAATCCCTGTGATGGTGAGAATTTCAATTTCGAGTCTTGTGAAAGCTTTCTCCAATTTGTGAAATTAAATTAACCCTGTGAACTGAATTCATTATAATGGTCTTCAAAGACTAGCTATGACTGTGAGCAAAGTCAATGGCACTGAATTGATTTTAACGATAGGCTGTATTACATCTTTCACTCACAAAAGTTGCCAGGACAAGTGCGCACATCCCTACATGCACCTCAAATGCACAAACACACCCCCACAATTAAATGCAGCTATGTCACATGCCATTTCTGTAAACCAAGAACCAGTGTCAGTGCAGTGGGGGTCTTTAGGGGGCATTCCCCCAACTTGACTTTGTCCCCACAGAAAAATATTAGTCAAAATTCCAACATTGATTGATTAAGAGATTACTAAAATTTAGTAAATGTTTCAGAATTCCCATCACCTTGAAATTACTTTGTCTTTAACTGGAGTAAAATATAAAATATGATAATGCCACTGTCAAAACCCCACTGACCACATTTACACTTTTGTCATTTGTTAAGAGTGACGATAACCAAAGTACCTACATGGTTTGTGTATATTATAAGGACAACGTTAATGCAAAAATTATTTGGTTGTCATAGCCAGTACATACGATATAAACAAATGGTCAGTACAAATAAAAATATAGTTTTGGGCCTATTGGTAAGCCTACAAATTGGCGTCCTTTTCTACGACAATTTTGGTATAAAATGGATCAAAATCATACACAAATTTCACTGTAGCCCAACTTTCAAAATGGTATAAAAAAGGTCTGCTTTCAGTTTTAAGAAGGCACACCCCTAACCACCCACCCCTCTGGCAAACACTAGGCACTGAAACATAATTGCAAAATTTTTAACAAGTTAAGACATTTGAAGGATGAGTTTTTGTACCCAACATATTCAAATGTCACTGTATGAATGTATAAAATAATGAGGTCAAGGAACTGTGTCCTTACAGATGAGCATGATTTAGATCTTAGAGTATGGAAGATATCTTACACATCCCTCAATGCATTTCTTCCATTTCAGTTTCTGTACTGATTTGCTATCTAGTGCTACATAGGACAAAAAGTGCCTAAGGTCATGTGTCATATGGTGGGGCACATTTGCGTTACAAGCACTGATTTTGATCATTTGTCCTCTCTAAAACTATACATCTCACTTCAACAAAACTATACATTTTTGGAAAGCTTATGTTCCAAGGAATCCAACTAGGCAAAAATGAAGTTGGTATACAGGGTGCGTAAGAAAATATATAGGGTGATATCATGAAAAAATTAATTTTACTAGTAAATTCATAATTTATTGCATTTGCTACTGATATGGAATACCTCAAATGTAATATAATTTTGTGGCAGGCAACACTATGAGCTGAAATAAAATGTATACTTTTGCCATGTTATGATTGACCAAAGTGGTGATACAGGGTGTGAAAATATACGTAACTTCACGCACAAAATGTTGATTACATTTTTGAAGATATTTTCTTTAGAGTGTATCCTACATTTATTTTAACTGCATATTTGGATTCCTGGGGTAAAAAGCTTTCCAAAAATGTATACTTTTCCTATCTTAGGGTGTATAATTCTCAAGATACGACAATTGAAAGCCAAAACGCATGTCGTGACTGAAAATCTTGGCATTTGTGTGTAAGTGAATAGGAAAAAATTGAGGTTCTTGTGACTTGCGGTTCTCAGTGAATACTTGTTAAACACGATTAGATAAAATTAATAGCTGAATATGAATAATGAATGATCAAGCTTTTATTTGAAGTATGATTTGCAAATATAGCACACAATTTGGCAATGATATCATTTAAAATTCAAAAGGATGCCATGTCTGCCATAGAGAATGCACATACTCCACTACCGCTTATCCACTACCGCTTATCCACCAGGTTTATCTTCGTTAACATTTTGGTATTTTTCACTAATTAAACAAATTGGCATTCCAAATTGACAAACATATTTGAAAATTAGAATAATCAGGCTGTATAATGAGCCCAAACTTGATGCAATTGGACCAAGAATAGCCCTGTGACAACAAGTTAAATCTGAAAGAGGAGAGAAAAATGTAACGTCACCAGGTATTTTGGGGTCCCACCATAAGACACGTGACCCTAAATGAACAGAGCACATATCCAGATCTTGCAAAGATATATTTCCTGATTATCGACCCATGTTTAGTCAGTCCATTCTCAAAATAAAAACACCAAGGGAACCTGTACAAAGTATCGGGAGTGTCATTTGATGAAATGAAGTGATAAACCATGTTGCAAAGGATTCTGGGAAGGGTAAGATAATAGTCCCAAACAAAAATGTTTGGTAGACTCATAACCGGTGCGATCTTACCTTTCCGATGTTGATTAAGATACTTCTTGCATCGATCCCGAGATGCGGAAAAAACCAATAGTCATTTTGTCCCACATAAATGAATAAATAACAAAAACCCCGATCCCCGGTGGACTCACCCAAAAGGTGACGTCACACCATATGATCGCCCCTTATCCGACTTGGGATCCCCTACTCGGACCAAACTTGTAGGGGTGGCGGGGTCGGGATAATCAACATCGGAAAGGTAAGATCGCACGGTTATGAGTCTACCAAACATTTTTGTTTGGGACTAGACTCAGTACACCGGTCGATCTTACCGTTCGATGTTGATTAAGATACTTCTTGCATCAACATCTGAAAGATCGATCTAGCAAGTAACCGACGGATGGAGGTACAAGATTGGTCAGCATCTGATCAGGGATCGGGAGCGGTAGCGATGGTTTTCGCGAGGTCAGAAAATATTTTCCCCAGCGGTCGGGAAACAAAAAGACCACGCGATCACAGACATAAACCTCCTTACTTAATAAGTTTGGTGGTTAAGAATAGCGACACTGGTTCTTACCATGCTGAGTATTCTGTATAGTCTGAAAACCTGGTACCCGTACACCACCGTATTATGATCGCCGAACAATGTCCCGGTAAACCTCCCGCCCGTCTCTGATTACTAACGTAAGCGGAAGTATCGTAGAGAAGGCGAAGGTGGCTTCCGGGACACCGCCTGCTAGATCTCCTCAAGGGACAACCGAGCGGTATACCCAAGATGATGAGATAGCTCGTGTCGAGTGGGTCGTGGGACGCGAAACCTTCGCGATCCCCCGGACCCCACCAACACCTGGACCAGCCATTGCGACAGCGGCTGGACCGAAAGGCTCTGTAAGGGTGATGAATGCGGTCGTGAGTCCCTCGCAAGGCTTGTGTTCGGAAGAAATAGTGCTGCAGCGCCTTATCGGACACCCCAGCCTATCTTTGGCTTCAGCGAACCTTGCCCAACCCTGGGGATTGGAGAGGGACGAATGTCGGTATGCACCGCGCCCGTTCAGTAGTCACGAGAACAGAGCGCCCGAAACAGTGTCGCTCCAGTGTTTGTGAACACGGAAGCTAACCTCGAGACCGTGTGCAACTCAGCACCGCCGTCCCGAAGCCAACGCCAAACCCGAAAGCCATCTTGCGAGTTACGTATTTAAGCGTCGCCTTTGACGGAAGGTCAAAAGGGTGACCCTTAAAGTAATCTAAGACTGTGTTGGGATCCCTTAGGAGGATCACTTTCCTTTTTGGTAGACACTCGTTGAACATACCGTCGAGGCGTAGACTAATAAGGTAACCATCGGCTATGATAGTCGACCCGCCCTCGAAACCTCGGTGAATGGAGAGGACAGCTGACTTATATCTGGCCCCAGTGGCCCGCTGAAGTCTTGCTTGGAACTTCTCTGTCAGAAACTCCGGAACTAGCAGCACAGAGGCTCTAAGCGGAGAGCTATTTGTCTCATTGCACCAAGCGTAGTATGGAGCCAGACTCTGGCTATACGCACGGAGGGTAGACTTCCGTCTAGCCCCGGCGATGAGAAAAACAGCTTCTGATGAAAAGTATCCCTCCGCTGCGTGTTCCCTGGTAAGAGCCATGCAGCTAACTGCAGGTGCTCTAGTGATAGACTGGGTACCTCCGCTCCGGGCATCCGGAGTAGATCTGGTACCTCGGGGAGTGCCAGCGGCTTTGCCGCTAGCAGAATGACAATGCAGTCTTCCCACCCGATCTTGGCCACCACCCTCATGAGTAGTGAGATCGGAGGGACTGCATAAGCTGTCATCCTCCCCAGTCTATGGACAGAGCGCCCACGGTGAATGCTTGGGGGTCCGTGACCCTTGAGCAGTACACCGGCAGTGGATGATTGCGATGATGAGATGCGACCAGATCTTTCGAGGGGTGGTACATCCCCTTGAAGATCGTCTGAGCGACCTGCGGAGCAAGGGACCATTCTGCTGGTCCCGACACCCTTCCTCGTGACAGATTGTGTGCGAGGATGCTGGTGACGCCAGCGATGTGTATCGCTCTCATCGTAATCTGCCTGAACTTGCACCACCCTATCAGGTGTCGTGCATGCAGGCTCAATCGTGGTGACCACGGAGTCCCCTTGTCTGTTGGGGTAGGCTACCACGGTTGTGTTATCCGTCAGGACAACGGTATGTGATTCCACGATCACCTCCTCGTAAGCGAGGGAGGTTGATGTGAAACTCTGTCTCTATGGCCCCATAGGCCCGAGACGGAGTCTCCGTGGATGTGGACCCCCAGCCCCGTTTTGGCGCTTTATGGTCGTCACTACGTGACATACCGGGGTGCAGGAAACCTGACACCCTGGGTCAAATTGGGCTGATGGGTCCACCACCAGAGTTCCTCTCGCGCGATCTCCGACAACGGAACCGCGAGGGATATTGGTGACGACTGGGCCTGCAAGCAGGCTAGAAGGTGTAGTTGGGTAAGCCCTAACGTAGAAAGCGGCAGTACAGTACGAGGTCTACCATACTGGCCATTAGGCCTACCACCTTCATCCATGCCACAGCGGGTTTTGCCCGAGACTCGGCCAAGAGTCAGGCACACCGCACCATGGTCGTCACCCCCTCGGGTGAGAGCACCGCGAACCCCTCCGTGAGGGTGATCTGGGCCCCTACAAATAGTGGTGACTGCGTCGGGACCACGCTGGACTTTTTGAGCTGATCAAAAAATCCAGGGTCCCGCACCCTACGGACTATCAACCCCATGAGACCCGTAGTCTTCAGTGGAGTGCGTCCGTATATGGGCCAAACGTCCAGGTAGCAACTGATGTTGACACCCCTGTGCTTCAGGTACGCTGCCACCGCTCTGACCAAGAGTGTTAAACACCCTGGGAGAGATGGACAGGCCGGATGCCCGGTATCAAAACTGGTAATTTTGATCCTGTACCTAGAAGCGCAGATGCCTCCGATCTTGAGAGGCGATTGGCATATGCAGATAGGCGTCCGAGAAATCTAGCGAGCTTGTTCCCATGCCCCTGATGGAGCAGGCTAGCACCGAGGCGAGAGTCCCCATTCTGAACCTCTTGGGCCTGAAGAACGTGTTCAACAGCCTGCGGTTCCGGATGGGGCTCCCGTCGCCTTGTCTTCCTTGGAGCCAATGGCTCCAAGATCACCCGTAGAACGGGGGTAGACCGGGACAATCGCCCGCTTCGTGAGAAGCTGTGTGATCCCTGTCAGTAGTGCCCGACGCTGGGGGCCGTCTGACGGCACTACTGTGGACCTCTGAAATGTGCAGATGAAAATGTGCAGTAACCCCCACTCACCACTGACCATACCCAGGCGCTCAAAGAGATGGTTTCCCACCTCTGGGTGAAAGCCATAAGCGGTCGTCCACTGGGAGATCCCCTGTGGAAAAACCGCTGAGCCCCCAGGAATGCTCTGCCTAGCTTCCCTTGGAAGAGCGCTTGCTCTTCTTCGGGCTTGCCAGCTGTTCCTGTGCTACCCTTGCGCCTCCCAGAAATGGGTGCTGCAGAGGTAGTGGGCTCGGGTACTGTTGGTGGTGCACGGCCTGCTGAAGTCGGAGCTCCTACCCATGGTAAGGGCAGTTTCCGACCTCTTCAGAGTGCTCCGTTGGTAGCTTCTTTGCACGGTCCTCCACCGTGGCGCAGAAGCATCCAAAGAAAAAGGACCCTGCCTTTCCATCGCGTTGAGCGATTGGAGTGGCAGGCCCCTCCCCGGGCGCTGAGTGGACACCCTATGGGCTAGGCCCATGGAGCTCTCGTTGAGGCTAGCTGTTAGCACCGCTAATAGGCTCACCTCGCGGAAGAGCTCAGATGTTGTCTGGCGTGATACGCTTGCGACATCTGGGTCCCTCTCGGATCCCCTCAGGTAGGTCCGTGGTCCTCCCGCGTTACACGCAGAGAAGCGTGCAAGCACGCGGCGTCATAGCTCTACTGAGCTCGACAGCCCACGATATCTACCCGTGAGGTTTGCGGGAATGAGAGTGCAGGCGTCCCCTGTGAGGAAGCAGCAGCTGAGCATCCTACTGAAAGGATCCCTGGTCCTCCTCCATGGACTCCCCCTTAGGGGGTGTCCGGAGGAAGATCAGTGCTGTTGCTCCCCTCGCTGGGCAGCGGGGAAGGAGACTGTAGTGATGTCACTACCGGACTCAGCTTCCGACTCCTTTCCCTCGCCCCAGTATCCGTATCATGCTCCGATGATGACGGTAACTGAGGACGGGCATCTGAAAGCGGGTAAGAAGGCATAACCACTGTGTGGCTCGCCGACTACCTGCCAGCAGAAGAGGGAGTACTCCGCAAGACCCTGAGGTATCCGCCATGGCACCACTGGGTCCGCAAGATGCTCTCGCAGCCGTCGTCCTAGCGCTAGCAGCTGCGGGCCTACCCTGATCAAGATCTGGGTTAGCCCCATGCCGGCTGGCCTGGTCAACAGCTGATGTTGGTACTGCGTGGCCATCGCTGGCGACACTTGCCACGGTGCTGGGCCGTGGAAGAAACACCCTGCGGCGGGTACCACGGGCATACCCGCCGGCAGCTGACCCTGAAAGGATCCGCCACCAGGGTAACCCCATGGTACTGCAGTACCAGCACCGCCTCCCCTTGTTGCCACAGAGACTGTGGCGACTAAAGCGAGTGCTGCGATACCGGTGCGGTATCAGCGTGGGTACCCGTGAGGGTTCCCAACTGTGGACCGCTGTACCCTCGCCACACTGCGTTCCCTGTTTGGGGATCAAGCTGTGTGCTGGCGTGGTACCGGCGCTGCGGTACTAAGCGTAGGTGCCCGTGAGGGCTCCGGCTGTGTACCACTGTACCCATGCCTCACTGCGTTCCCCGCAAGGGATCAAGCCGTGTATGGGTACCCGCCTACCGGCTGTCCCTTGGCTAGAGGGAGCTTGCCTAGTACCACGGGTAGCTGAGCGTGCATACCCCGATCAATCACCTCGCCACCTGAATAGGCAGCGTCAATCAATGGAGCTATGCCCTGTTGATTTGACAGTGATCGATCAAGAGAGGGTAATTGACCCATTGACGGTAATGGATCACCCACGCTCCGCTGGCTCTCGAGGACATAAGTGGGTTGTTGATCAGCTAGGCTGTTCAAGCTACTCACTGTATCCTCTAGAGCTTCGCCCAAGGTCGCTGTGTGTGGCGGACCACTCACGGCAGCTATGGGCGGGTGCATAGCGGCTACCACTGAAGTCAAGCCGTAGCTCGTCTTTGTAGCTGCCACCGAATGCACCTGGGTCGCTGTCCCGTGAGAGACTGCGAGCCCAACCCCTGAATAATCGCCAGCCAGTCCCTGTGGACAGCCAGCAGCTATTCTAGGGCCCAGGGTATCACTCGGCGGTCCCGCCATGGAACGCTGCCGTGTGACAACCCCAGTTGGTTCTGCTAAGACTACACCTACAGCGTTAGCCGCGGTATCGTCTCTGCTGAACCCATGCATGCTAGGGTTCAACCCAGGCAAGCCCGGGTACCCTTGCATGCTGCCCGTCGCTGGCTACTACTGTGGCTGTTTGAGCCCGTGAGACATGCCTGCAACAGGCGGGTGTCCTCCTGCTAAAAACCCGTGAGGATTTTCGCTAGAGGGCTGGTATCCTCCTGCTACAAAACCCGCTAGGGTTTTCGCTGGTGGTTACCGCTCTGCTGCCTGCTACTTTGCTCCGGACGTATAGTCAGTGCTTTCGCTGGCTGCTGAGCCTTTGGACGCGCTTAGCAGTCCCGAAGGAACCGCCTGCTTGTCCGGGGACCGGAGCCCCTTAAGCAGACCTGCCATGACCCATAGGGGCTGTCACAGCAGAATCTACCGTGATCGACTGGTATCCTCCTGCTGCAAAACCCGCTAGGGTTTTCGCTGGTGGTTACCGCTCTGCTGCCTGCTACTTTGCTCCGACGTATAGTCAGTGCTTTCGCTGGCTGCTGAGCCTTTGGACGCTTAGCAGTCCCGAAGGAACCGCCTGCTTGTCCGGGGACCGGAGCCCCTTAAGCAGACCTGCCATGACCCATAGGGGCTGTCACAGCAGAATCCACCGTGTCGACCTTACCAGTGCCCTTGGTAGATTTCTTCTTCGTCTTATGGCGATGACGGAGCCTATCCCAATCGTCAAGCTGGAACTCGGAGAGTCCTAAGCAAAAGAAAGACATCTAGAAGATCGTGAGCACTCCTGTGGGTGAAACAGAGCGGGTGTGGGTCCCGCTCCGTCACCAGGAAGGGCAAGCCCGACAGGGCCGAGGCGAAGCGAGGAGAAAGGGAGGGGCACTACCCCCCCAACACGCGACTCAAGCCCAGTAAGCAAACCTGAGCACGGAGGCTGGTCGCTAACGTTAGTGGTAAAGTAAGGACTGGCTAACTATATTACTAAAATGTCAGACGGGTCCCTACCAATCCCCACCGTATGAATATCTGATTAACTCGTCTTTATTGGACGGTAATGAAGACATAACGATAGAGTAATCACCCTAACATAGCAACAATAACCTACCGTACATGAAATACAATGTGTATGTACAAACATCTATTGTAACTTACAGGCTGCAATGGTTGTTTTACGTGGGAAACAAAATGAATGGCGCCAACAGCGGCCATTTTGAATTGCTCGTGTGTCCCGTGATACAAACGGAGGCACGATATGTAGCTAAGTTTTTCGCCAGAAAATGCCGTCAAAACTATCCTCAGCCGAACAATACCGGTTTGGTTTTACCTAAGGTGTGAAACTACAACCGTATATCTCGCCTTGGTCGAGAAATTGATACACAGTGCTATGAACAATCGATAGGCACGTCTGTGTCAGTCGGAGACCAAGGAGGATAAGGACGATCATATGGTGTGCGTCACCTTTTGGGTGAGTCCACCGGGGATCGGGGTTTTTGTTATTTATTCATTTATGTGGGACAAAATGACTATTGGTTTTTCCGCATCTCGGGATCGATGCAAGAAGTATCTTAATCAACATCGAAACGGTAAGATCGACCGTGTACTGAGTCTATAATATTCTCTGCGATATAGTTATGGAAGAATAAAAATTGATTTTGCTTTGCAGTATGTGAGTAACGTGACTCACTTTATTTGTTCATCGTCACAATTCATCTGAGGCCAAAACATGTACGTATTTCTAATCATAAAACAAATATTGTGATATCTTTTGTTTACAAGGTTGTAGGATTGGTCTGTTCAATAACAATGATTTTTGTGATGTGTGATCTGTGGCTGCACTTTAATATTAATTGTGTGGTAGTGTGTATCTATAGCCAGGGACAGGCGATTTGCGCGGAACTTTTTTTCCGCGCAATTGGCTATTTTTTTTCCTATGGGCAGTGATACATGATTTGCACTGAAAAAGAGTTCGCGCAATTCGCGCAATTTGCTATTTTTTCGCGCAAATCGCCTGTCCCTGTCTATAGCCTAATTTAATTTAATTAGGTGGGTTTATCTCTTCTCTTGATAATCATAGTTTTCCTCTCACTAGTGGTTTCCTCTGGTTTCCTCTGGTTTCCTCTAGTATCATTATTGATTTCATCCCCAATTTATTTCCTTCAAGTTATGGTTCATGATGCATAACTACATATTATTACCAGGGTGTATTGTGCATGTAGATGATGTAGTATTGTACATTTTGTATCTGAACTGTCCTACATTAGGTTTCATTTGAGGGTGTCAGAGATTTGCATTTTTTATTATACATTACATATTGTTTGATGTGCAGTTTGCACATATATTTATTGATTCCATTGTCTACTGGTGGCCGGGTTAACCTGTTGTCCTCTCTTGTCTGAGGTATGATACAAGCAGTACCTGAAATAAAGGGCGAGACTAGACTGTAAGGGTACTCGTATTCAGCCACAATCATGGACCCTTGCATTTTAGAACCAAAGACATGAAAATTGTGACATTTCTCTACTGAAACTATAGACTTCCACAAATCTGAAAATTAATTGCCACACCGTGGACCTGACATTAGGTCCATAATAGGGGACATATGAAGAGCTTTGTTTCAAAACCCCTTACATCCACTTGCCTAATTTTAAGAACACATCAAAAAATCATCAAAATAATCACTGATATAAGGTGTTTTTCAACAAAAGCAGTTTTTGGCAGGATGCTCATCCTACCCAAGCATCCTGCAAAAACTGCTTTTGTTGCAAACCCCCATATATCAGTGATTTTTTTGATGATTTTTTGATGTGTTCTCAAAAATGGGCAAGTGGATGTAAGGGGTTTTGAAACAAAGCTGTTCATATATAAGGTACTTCTTTCTAAAGCTCCTTTGTGCCCTCTGGAACAGGTCTTGTAACCATGGACATCCATGGTCTTAGTAACTTAAGGTTATTAATTATTTTAAACTGTTGTGATTTGGTAGGTCACATCATCTTACGAATGGTAGTGAGCTTTGGCAAAAAACTGCATTGCTCAATTCATAGCGAGTGTGTAGAAGAATTAAAATATCACAGATATACTTTTATAGGTGCTGCGGTTCTTGAGTTACGTTGTAAAGAGGGCTGAAACAACAACACTTTTGTAAAACGTACATAACTCATTAACAGCAATAAATTAAGCAAGTTTGCAAAGTATACGATTTGTAGAATGACTTTTGCAAAACATCAAGGTGTTATTTTTCAATAATATATTGATCTAGATAATGAAAATCGATTTTTAGGTTGCTTCGACCAACAATACCTCGTCTACCCTTAAGTGTATTTGAGCTCATGAATCATGGTCCATGGTTTTCAGCGAGGTCATAAAAAACCAAAGGAATCTATGCATAAAAACTTCTTTTGCAGAAGACTTGGAATATTGCATTATTTAATATTATGGACCAAGTTATGGATCAAATGCCCCTTGTACAAAATATAGTAGAACACAATATAACACAGTCCTGACCCAGAATGGTTGTTTACCAGTCACCATTATCATAATTAAATGCTGTCTACTGAAGATGACCAGCTTACAGATGTAAGACTCATTCAACAACTTATGCATCAACATGAACCTATTCTCTAATTACAAGTCTATGCACATTGGGTATATGACCTTGCTTATTAAAATAACAGTGTATTATGACGGCGTGTTATTAGGTTGGTGCGTGGCGGTGTGGGCTATATGACGGTGTGAGCGGTGTGTGTGCCAGAGCTATTACATCATCGCTATGGAGATAGATCTGGAGGAGTCATCTTGATTACTCATACGCATCTTTGCTTCTGTCTTTATTATAGTGGTTGGAGTGAACTGTATCGAAAGAAATGTTTGCATAACACTTATTTTCACTTTTGACACTTTTACTGTTACCATGGTAACGTGAAATTAAAAACTTCACAAATTGTCTGTCCAGTAACATGGTAACTAGTGTGTAGGTCAAAACTAATTAAAAATATGGACATGCATCTGCCTAAATCCTTGAAATAAAGATGTTCCAGTTCCTTCAGTGTCTTAATTAGTCCTTGATCATGGAAAAGGCATCAAATTTGCTGAAGAAATGATGTATGAAATCCTAGTGAAATCCTTGACTGCATTTCTTTCTGTCCTAGAATATTGGAACATAATTTTTGAGTCCTTTGAAAATTGAGTCGCATTAAGCTATCATAATACTGAAAACTTCAAAGGTTTAGCATTTTGGTTCTAAGTTTTGAAGTTTTGTGTGTGATGTCTATTCATGATTTTTTACTTCATATTTTTGCCCAAGTTATCTAAATTTCAAATGTGCCACCTTTGGCCTCCATGGACCACGGACCAGATAGTGCCATAAATATTTCCAGGATCTGTGATTAAATCCACACAAGCATGGGATCTAGCAAAGCCTTTAATAAGGTCCATTCATACTACGCCGCAATTGCTTTGCGGTGCATTGCCGCACTGCATCATACTGCAAACTACTGCATTGCTATATCGCAATAAAGTTAAATACAATTTAACTTGGAAATGTAACAAGGTGCTGCAAAAAGAAATCAATATATCAACAACGCAATTGCGAAATAGTATGAACGGACCTTAAGACCTCCATATCTTCAACAGATCATGAAATTATACGTACAATATTGCAAAGATTTGCAATTTATAAGAAATGTTGCAAATATTCACAATTTAAAAAATTAGTGGTGTGAAAATAAAGACTTTCAAAACAATATATAGAGATCTCTCTCTCGGTAGTATTAAACTGACTCATCTCATTGAAGCACTACTACTAGTAGGTCAATCAGATTCCTCCTGCTTTAGAGTGGATACAGATTTGTAAATTGAGATTCAAGATCTTGCTACTTGTCACTACTTTTACATGTCAAAATCACTTCCCAAGTTTTCCCTGCTTTTTAGCCTTACTTATACTGGAATTGTTTTAAGGGCTGGGGTATGAACGTTTGGACAGTATTTATTTTGGGACATTAGAGCACATCAGACATATTGAATTGCATTCTGAATACGAAGAATGTCATTCTGATATCAAATAATTTTCATTTTTTGAAATTCGCAATTTGATACACATTTTATGGCAAATCATTAAAATTGATATTTTTGATATTTAACAGTACTTGAAGTAAACTTTATAAATCTGATGATTTATACTTAAAGTGTATGTAGGTGGGATGAAAAGCCGACGATCAATTGACAATTTTGACCTTTCGTATTGAAGATATGGATTTTTTTCCCAAAACACCAAAAAAAAATTAGGTCTTTTTGGGAAAAAATCCATATCTTCAATATGAAAGGTCAAAATTTTCAATTGACCGTCGGCTTTTCCTCCTGCTACATACACTTTAAAATATATCATTAGATTTATATAATTTACTTCGAGGACTGTTATATATCAAAATTTGAAAAATATCAAATTTTATAATTTGTCATAAAATTTGTATTATATTGTGATTTAAAAAAATGAAAATTATTTGATATCAGAAAGATATGCTTCAGATTCAGAATGCAATTCGATAGGTCTGAGGTGCTCTCATGTCCCACAAAAAATACTGTCGAAACATAATAAACGCTCATTTTGGATCCTTAACACTGTATAAAATAAACTTGTAATGCAGTAACTTTTTGTTGCATGTAAAAAAAGAACAGCTAAGGCTATGGATAGACCTGGAAATGTGGGCATTTTATAACCTCGCTCCCTGGAAATTTCTTGTTTGGAGGGAATTTTAGTTTTGAAAATAAAGAAATACTTTTTTTACAGCCACACATGCTGTGCAAACACTATTTGAAGGCAATGTGATCACAGAAACTGATACAGAAATACTTTTTACAGCTTTTCAAAGGTTTTCCTTTTTCTTTGTAGTCTTATTTACAAAAAAAATAGAAGTATTAGGAATACCACCACTTTCTTTGTAAAAATTGGTCCCTTCCACTGATGGGCAAAAGGAAAACTATTAAAAGCATTAAAATTCAAGAAACTGATATTTAACTGAAGTTATATATTGTTTTACAATATGTCCTTCCATAATATCTTCATGTTGGTTAATTATGATGTGATTTTAATGACATCTCCTAACCCATTTGTCAAGCAAATCAATTTACACTTTTTAATATTCCACTCATATTAAAGTGCTACAAAAGAACATCATTCAATATAAGATGTAAGCCCGGGGTCACTCCCATTGTGGCCTGTACACCATCCGCGATAATGAAAAGCAGTAAAAGGGTCAAGTTTTTGTGGGTAGGCACGATACGCTGTGGCGTATCGCGTTTAGGGTGTCAAAAACATGAAAAATTGGAAAAAGGGTATAAAATTGCAATTTCTAAATACGCGGAAATGAAATTTAGGGTATGAAATTTGATGTTAGGAATGAAATCCCTGTTTAGGGTGTCGTTTTAACCAAGGGTTAAATCCTTGTTTAGGGTGCTTTTCAAAAGTTGATTATCGCGGATGGTGTACAGGCCACAATGGGAGTGACCCCCGGATGTAAGATGACAAAAAATCTACAGGACGAACTGACCCATATTTTGTGTATTAGGGATTTTTTTTGCTGTCATGCAAGTATAGAAACAGCACTGATTTTGCTTTGATTGATCCTGACTAAAATTTACAAAATATGTTAGGGAACAAATGAAATAAACAAAAGTGCTTTTGGAATAGGAGGCTCACCTCACTCCGTCCCTCCCTGTGACATAAGTGTGAACTATTGACAACTCTAATACCAAAAGATCAACTTTGACCGATATTTTAACTAATTTGTTTACAAACTTAATTGGACTTTTTGACCCCCTTCCCCATAGGACATTTGTTTACAGGACATTGTTGAACTTTTGGTTTATCCCCTTAGCAAAAATGTTTAGGTTTTTTCAAGCTTTTTTTATGACTTTTAGGTCCATTTAGCCTCTCCAAGAAAGAGAAATTAAAAAAAAATTCCTGACCAACCTAAAAAAGTCCATCCACCCATATAGAATGGGATGTTTTTTGACTTCTTTTGACCAGTAATGACATATTGCCTATTTTGAATGGATCGTACTGTGATAGTTTCATGAAACAAGGAAATGAATTAAAAATAGGTCTCAATTTAAACAAGATTTTTAATATTATTTTACCAACAAACGATCACTGCTTCATGTTTGGTGTAAAAACATAAGGTGACCTTTCCACGTGCAATTGGCATATCCAAACATCTCAACAGGGCACATCTATGAACACACAGATGTACAACACTTGTAAATTAGCAGAATTAAACAAAATCAAAGAAAGAAATGACAGATTCTGAGTAATTTCAGGTATGAATCACTGAAACTATAGAAATAAATAGTTTTCAGAAACCCATACATACAACCAGCTATTATAATTGTCTGTTTGCCTGGACACCCAAAAGATGTTGCAGAGAACTTAAAAAACAGCATCAACATCACTAAGGAGGTTAAATGCAGTGTTAAAAGTTTGTAGCCAGGGGAGGGGTGAGGGTGGCGGCATTCCCCCATCCACCAAGGTCAAAATCAATAAATTTCCAGTTTCCAGTTCCCAGGTCCCAAATTGCCACAATTGGACTAAGATCACCCAAAATTTTGTATGGTACTTTGCAAAAAGTCAATTTTTTTCAAATATATCTACCAGAAAAAGGTACACTTTTTCAAAAATACACCCCTCCCTCAAAGAATTCCTAGCTATGGGCTTTGCAGTATTAGAGGATGTGAAGACTTGACCTTTTCAATGGAAACCTGTAGCCTTATTAATCTATCCACTCACAAGGGGTAGTGGGCACAAGGACCTGATGACTGGGTGGGGAAGGGGGAACAATCCCCCAGCATCATCTGATTGTGTCACAAAAGCTTGATCAATACACCAAATGACCCCCTTTTTTCATTTTGTTATACCCATTGACCCCCTTTTTGAAAACTACATTAAATTTTTTTTTTTAGCATTAGGCTCCTACATGTACTTCCCATTCTGTTATATACATGTATGCACATACCAGTCGCTTCTAAGTTGAGTGTCAGCCCCCTTGCATTTAATCACACACACACACACTCTTCCTGTCACTATTTGCAGTGATTTGTTTTCCGACGAAATGTATCATGATACAGTCAAACTGGTCTACATTATGATAATTGATCAATTTACTGAAAAGGGAAGAAAACATTTTTCTCTGCAAACAAAATATCATATTAACTGAATGTCACTTTTAATGAACTACTGTGACCTTTTTTACATCTGATATGGTCCGTATACAATGTACATACCTTCTCCAGTCAGTAAAGTAAAATCAAAATTTGAGATTTTCTCAAAAACTGTTAATGTTTGCAGGAATCTGTTATGGTAGTTGGACTCCTTGCATCATTTCCTTTCTGAAAATGTATACTACTTCTCATCATTACATTTAGAAGTGCAATAATAAACATAAGGCAAAAAAAAAATATATATATTGTTGTGTTGCCCTCAAGTGGGAAAATGGGGAAGTTGGGTCGGACGGTCGGATTTCTTTTTTTTTTACTTTTTTTTTTCAAACCTTCAGTTTTGTTGTCAATTTTGACTTCTGGATACCTGTTAGACATCAATTAAAGACTAGTCTTTCAATAAAATATTAATTTTAAGTGAAAAACATTGATTTTTTGATCAAATCTGTAAAAATCATCTTTCAAAAAAAAAAAAAAAGCTGACCCTGATTTTTCAGGATTTAGGGTCGGGCGGTTGAGAGCTGTTGAGGGCAACACAACAATGTTTTTTTTTTTGGCCTTATCTAAATTACTAACCCGAGAAAGGTAGACTATAGGCTAGGCAGGGCATATGTGACACAATCTGATCCAATCAGGCCAAAGTCGGAAATTTTGAAAATTGAGTTACTACCATTACTAACTTGCTCAGGAGGTACACTTCCTGATGTTGATTCCCTTGGCCTCTTGAATACTTGGTGGTAAAGTTATTGACATTTTTTATGCCAATTTTCTTATGTTTTTATTGTTTTTTCTCCTCTCTTTTTGCCTATATCTCAGTTTCATTATTGCCAACTTAGGCCTGATTGGACCAGATCTGGTCACATATGTGCAACACTTGTATATTTACAGAATAATTGACAATAAAATCAACTGTGCCACATTCTCTGAGGCACAAATTTCCAACATCATAAAATGAAATGAGTTCCTGCATCAAATTTAATCAAATATGATCAATGTCATGTGATGAAGCACCAGAGTGAAATGTTGTGAATATCAATAATGTGATATGACCAAAGTAAACTCGTATATTAAAGGGACATCACAACTGTTTTTGTCTACTGATTCCTTCTTCTTTTACACAGATTTGTTTTTGTAGAAGGTGGACCTAACCACCCCCCCCCCTAAAAATTGCCCTTTTGTTGACTTTATGAATGGCTTATCATCAAAAAGTTGTTTTTTAAGTTTAATATCCTTTATTGACATTTAAACATTTTCTGTAAAATGTTTTCTGTTGCTAGATTGCTCTACTGCTCCCCTAAGGTGGTATATGAGATTTCTGGAAATCAGGAAATGCTCTGAGCATTTTCTAAATGACCTAGATATATAATGAAGACCAATAGATATATTGAGAGGGGCTAAAATCACTTTCTCGTTGAACTTAAGGTGGTTTTCATTATAGTCATTGGTCTAAACTGCTCTTCTAATCTATTTTTTGGAAATTAATATTATAAAATTTAGGAGTCTACATGCACTGCAATCAGCTCCTTCAATCTTGTTATAAGACAGTCCATGTATAATTTGACAATGTAGAAAGTGAAACAAGTTATCAAGGTTGATGTACATTATTTTGCTCACATTGGTATCTTAAAAATTTGCCCAATGCGTGGTAGATACATTGTACCTGCATGGATAGTACAAAACGTAACCTCAACCTCCCCCCAATGATTTCATCAAAATCACCTACACTTAGTCATGTTTGTAGGGAAAAGCATACCTAAACCCCCTCAATTACTCTGGCCTAAGGAGATACTGAATCAGTTTGCTTATGGGCCTTAAAATTATGCAGTTGTAATGTGATACATTGTAGGTATTATCAAATGCACAATTTCTGAAACTATTTTCATATCTTTCAATTCCAAATCCAATACTAAGTAAGTCTCACCTTAAAAGTAGCCATGCAGAATATCTCACTTCCCTGGCCAAAAGGACTGGTAAAGAATCCGGAAACCATTGACATGATTACCTGGTCTTTTCAAGTGTTCAACCATAGATCCTCATACTTCCTCTTAGTACCCATACCTATATTAAGTTGCCTATCAAACCAGCTCAATTTTTAAACATCCATATTTTCACTAGTCTATACTCTCTCACAAAATAATTGCCAAAAATGTGGGCAAGTACATTGTATCGAAAACACATTTCAAAATTTAATTTTGATATCCCATTTATTTATGCCAATAAATTTAGTGTCTAATGCTCTTTGGGTGAATAAAACATGTAAAATTATTATTTATTTTATTGAGTACCCAGGTCTGTGTAAAATACACGCCATATTATTATTAAAAACAAGGGGTTTGAAATTATGGTAGTGCAAAAACAGAATGAAACTTTTTTTCAATATGTTTACTTCCTGCACCAAAAAACTTGGACATGGAATTATATTGAAAACAATATATTAAATTTATGCTTCATTTGTTTAAAAAAGCAAAACATTAAACAACAAACCAGTATATGAATGAAATTCCACAGGGTTCTTCACACAATGGGCCATCAAATCATTGTATATAGTGCATTTCACAGAGTTAAGTTCAATGTGTGGTGCGATCATGCAAAACGGGCCTTTTTGTCAAGAAAAATCTGAACATGTTTTGTGTTTAACATTTCCTGATCAGGCAACCATATGCTGAAAATCACATTAAAGTTTGAGGTTCAGTGCCTGGAATGCCATCAATGAACAATGTTCTCAGACCAGTTGCCAGGAATTATTTGGGGACTTTTGTTTTTAAAGTGGACTTTTTTTTTAAATGGACTTTCGCGAAAGTTTGGGAGAATTTGTCATAATGAAGCCCCAATTGAAGCCATCAGTTTCATAGACAATGAATTTGCTTGAAGAGGTGGACTTTTTGGGTGCTGGGATGGGGGGGGCAGGGTTAGCGGTGACCTGCCAAGGCCAGGGGTCCAAATTGGCAAATAAAGGGGTCCAAGCACCTAATTCTACACAGACGCACAAAATAAAGGGGTCCAAATCACGGGGACCTGCCAAATCAAGGAGTCCTGGACCCCAAGACCCTTAAAACGTTACCCCTGGGGGGGGGGGGTCCACCTCCTTGTTGAGTAGAAAGAAGAGATCAATTTAATATACATGTAATATAGCCTATACATTTGGGTTCAAAGTTGTTTGACCAAAACCTTCTTATTTGCTCTTGAAATATATATTTACACATCTTCATGCCATGGTCATCCATCGAGTATCCAACACGAGCAAATTATTTGGCTTGTATAAACACTCAAAAAAGTTATATTTTTTCTTCAAGTGGAATTGAATTTCAAATATTTGGTTCTATATTTGATACACACCCTAGAAACATGTACTTTCAAATGTGTGTTCAGTGCAGGCGGCGAGTGGCATGATAGAGAGAGACGACAAAACTGCTCAGCCGTATGGCACTTTCCATACAATTGGAACACTGAAGTAAATCGGGACTGAATTTCGCAGCTGCCGTGATCACTGGTACGCGCCATTCAATTTGCACACTGAGTGAACAAAGCCTAACCAACACGGCGAATTTAAAACCGTCACAGTGACTCTCACCCAGATACTCACATCAAATTTTACTGTATTTAATTAATTTGAAGGTTAGTTTTGTGGGGTTCATTATCGAACCCCAACGATTTTAGCTTGTATTGATATTATTTATTAACATAGGCCTACTTGTTTGTGATATTTTAAACGTTTTAAAATTTCAAAATAATCCCATTCAATTACACGGCTGACAAAGGAAATTTACTGAATTTAGAGAATGCATGGCGCTCACCACCTGGTTCAGTGTGTATAAGATTGTCTCTAAATTATTTCTGTGATTAGTACTGGTTGTGGTACATGCCACCTCCTATTCAAAGACATGTCTCATTATGTCAGTATCAGAACCACACTATAAAATGTTCATTGCCTAATTTTTGCAATCATAACTATTCAAATACCATGGAGGATTTTTGGATGATGCAAACTTGTGCAGGTCTAATACATCCATCGTGATAATAATCATGTTCAAAAACCCTTCGTGATTTATAGTACACTATGTGGAATCCACAAAGGCTTCTGAAGACTTCACAGAATGTCACTGACTGCTGTGGCCCCAAGTAGGTTCTATGTCCAGGAGAATTTCAAGCTCACTCAATTTGAGCAGAAAAGCAAACTGACATTGCCAGGGTTCGAACTCCTACCCTCACTTATTGGAGTCTAGCACAAGGGTTCTTAATTACCTGTATGCAGGCTACGGTTGGTTTAACACATTTCAAAGATCTGTGTTTTGTGTTTGAGGGCCAATATAATGAACCTGCCAAATACAAACCCCCATTTAGTCCATGGGCTAAAATGGAGCAATTTTTATTTTGGCCTAATTCTGTATTCTTAAAAATGGTGAGCCACCCAATATCACTATAAACAAATGAGTCACTACCCCGGAACCAGGGCCGGATCTAGCCCCGGGCTGCCCACTGAGAATCCCTGGTATAGCACCTTGATCAATTGAGCTAACTAGACTGCTCTTGAATGTTGATGCATCAGTCAGCAAAAATTGGTGGGTACAGTCAACATTTAGAGTCAAATTTTTGGAAGGTCATTTTGGGGTCATCCGGAATCATCCGGAGGTCAAATTACTAAAAACTGTTTTATGAGCATACAGTCAACATTTAGAGCCAAATTTTGGCAGGTCATTTTGGGGTCATCCAAGGTCAAATTAGTAAATACTGTTGTATGGGCATGAAACTTGGTGGATACAGTCAACATATAGAGCCAAATTTTTGGAACGTCATTTCAGGGTCACCAGGGGTCATCTGAGGTCAATTTAGCAAAAAATGTCGGATGAGCATGAAACTAGGTGGGTACAGTCACCATCAGCCAGGTAATCGCGCCCAGCCGAGAACCGCCAAATACGGGTAACCGCCTAGTACTACAATAATTTCCTAAAATGGATGGCAATTTTTATTTTGGCCCACCCTGTATTCTTAACTGTGGCAATTTCTTATTTGGCTGAGCCACTCATGCATTCACTACAACAAACTGGAAGTCATTAGAAATTCTATTTTAATTTGATTAACCCCGGGGATAAACCATGCTAAATTTAATTCAAAACAAATTAACTGAATAATTTGTTAATTCATGTATATAATGGCTATGCTATAAACAAACAAATTATTTGGTTAGAACATTTTTATGATTTTCTGACAATGGTGTTTAGCGCAATTCAGCAATTGTCTGGTGATTTAAACAATGTTTTCTCCAACATGTGGCATTTCAGAGAAATTTTGTATTATTCATGAATATAGACATTGTATTTATATCAAAGGCATGCATTTTCAATTAATATTTTGTGGAAATTTACTCATTAAAAGGGCACCTCTCCCACACGGACACTTTCTGTAATATCTTTTGCAGCATACGTTATCCCTTTATCCCGGGACTTTATCTCCTTGTATGTTGCATCTTCATCTAATTATCTTAATGCATGTCATTAATCATTATTGGCTAAAATGTTCATTTGAAATCACTCAAATTAGGTTAGGTCTAATTCAAAATATATCCAGGCACAAAGCCAGAATGTTTTTGTGGCGGTGCAGATTTTCCATTAATACAGACCTTTTCAATAGAAATCTTCATTATTTCAGGAGTGGTGGGGATAACAGGGGGGATGTGTACCCCCAAATGGCCCATTGTTTGTTCTTTTCAATTTCAGCCACTTTTTGGTCATTCAGGCCGATTGCCCACCCCCATTTCAAGCCTGATTGGCGCTAATGATTCTGGCCAAAAGCAGACCTTACCCCCAAATGGCCCATTGTTTGTTCCCTTCACAATTGATTTCAAGAGCCTACATGGCCAAAAGCAGACCTTACCCCTTGTGGTGAGCAGACATTTGGTAGCAGACATTTTTGCAGATTTATGGGGGTTGCACCCCGCACCCCCTGGCTAAGAATCTGAACCTATCTTTTGACATCAACAGCATGTTTCTGCCCATTACATTGGAAGAGGGACACACCCATTTTGCAAACGTACATTTTGTACATGTAGTACAAGGACCTACATGTAGAGTGACTCTGATCAGCACAATAAATATTCAGAAAATTATTACAAATAAAATATACAGGCCTACATCAATCTACACATTAAGACTTTCAAATGACAACCTTAATTTACAATTTCTTTAATTTTGACAATAACAGAACTGAAAACTATTAACATTTGATTGTTGAAGGATTTTCTACAATCTAAAACTTAAAGGTAATTTCCTAGAGAAAGGCATACACAATGACTGATCTATTTTTAAATTGCAAGTTGAATTGCAACAGTAAGCAGTAAGCACATGGTATTGGTAAACTCCCAATAATACCTGGAAGACATTAACATTTGACATTACTCTATCTTCGCTATTCATATGGTGTAGGCTCATCTCTAGGACCAAACAATTTCCATTTCGTGAAATCCCACAAAACATACATCAAGTACATACATTGTAATTATGGGAAAGAGTGTAAACTACGGGGGTCGCACTATCATAAAAATTCTTAGTCAGAGTGGTCTATTACGTAGACACATAATCTTATTGGACAATCGCATGATTTCGGTTGTCATCTATCAGGCCGTAGACGACCCCACGTCATCATACGCGTAACACACTCATAGAGGTGCGCGTATGTATCGTATTGTATGCATAGACGCAGTGCAGAATACTTGCACGCGCTAACATTGCACGCGAGTTTTTATGATGGTAACTTAATTTTTGCTTTATAAAAATAGTTTACAGTTATTAAAATAATATTTAACTGACTAAGAATGAGAATAAACGATAGGAATTTTTATTTTGACTATCCTCTAACTATGATAGGCGACAGGCAGGTCCAATATTTTTATAAAGTAGTTGCGCTTGGCATCCACTACTCAAAATATTCTCTAATTATGATGGGGATGTGCCTGTCATTAGACCTCTTTTTGAAGTCACATGTACCTGATTGTGACCCCCTCCCATGGCCCAACGTTTTTACACGCCGACTCCTTATTTCACAATTGTACACCAAATGACCCCCTTTTCAATTTGTTATATCCAATGTCCCCATTTTTAAAGCAACATTTTATATATGCACATCAGAATAGGCATCACTTCGGTAAAGTTGAGTTCCCCCGGGTCCTGGTTCAATCCCCTGGTGGTAGCAATATGTTCTTTAGGGACCGTTCACAAAAACTTGTAACCTTTCAGACCTAAAATTATTTACAGAGCCCCCCTTTTTAGCCATGATGAAAAATGAGCATCAACCCCATAGAAAATAGTGTAAACTCTTGTTCTACAAGAAAAATTAAGTTGATTTTTAAAGCCCCCTTCCCTTCAGAGGGATAAAAAATTCTGGGCCCCCCTTTTTGCATCAGCCCGCCGTTACAAGTGTTTGTCAAACAGTCCCTTACCACACAATTCCTGCATCATTTGCACCACTTTTTTGCGCAAATTGTTGGACCCTGCCTATATAGGTTTCACACATGTGCATGCCAACAGCATAAAACAAAACATCATTTAACCAGACATTTACAGGGACATGTACATTCAACCAGCAAATTTCATGTGGCATTTAGGGCTCAAAGAATATGGGCAAATGGGGCAATTCACCCCGATTTGTCTAAAATAGCCCCCCCTCCATAAAATGAGCAAAACTCAATGGAAAGGAGCAAATTTTCTTTAAAAATTTAATTTATAAAATAACTCCATAAAATATGAATTCTTTGAGGCCTGCATGACATGAACAGAAACATGAACCATCTTAAACTACGCAACTGTGCATTGGGCACTTGGTCCCCATATATAGGGGAGCTTAGGGGCCTACTATACCGTTGAATTCCAGCTACAAGCATGACTCTAAATCAGGGTTCTTTTTTTAACGTTAAAGGCGAAAGGAAGACACCCTCAACAAAAACATTACAATAGATTAATTAGTCTTCCAATAATACATGTTTGTACAGCCGCCTGTATCAGTAATATAAGTCTAATATAGTTGCTCAAACTCCAAATAATATTTTTGTGGAGCGTGTCTGCCTTTTGTCTCTTTTATCAAAAAAAAACACCCTCATTTAGAGGCATCTTGTAGATGAAATTCTATGGTACTGAATGTGAAAAGCATGATTTTAATGGGCAAAATATTTTCCAGATAATAATTTTTATGTTTATCATGAAACAGAGTAAAACCTGCCCATCCATATTTTCATTTGATCCCTAGTACATTCCAGGTGTCCGACTGACTGACCTACAGTGCATAGGCCTAGCCTAGCTCACATGCAATTTAATGTGAATTACCTGTATAAAGTCAACCATATTATATCAGCATTATCAGGTTTCATTTATGTGTTTATATTTAGAATCTATTACTTCTATATTGCATATACAAACATGTAGCAAGTATTCTAGAATACTTTGCATGTAGATATAGGCAAAGAAGCTTGTTGTTATGTTTAATATGTTAAGCTTGTATCATCATTACATGTACATGCAGCTTTGAAGAAACAAGCACATCAAAACAAACAAACAAACAAACAAACAAACAACAAACAAAACATACAAAAACATACATGTAGGACCTGCATGTACATATTATATTTTGTACTAACCAAATAAAAACATGGGGCACATGGTCAGGTGGCTGGGGAAAGCAAGAGCACCTGGTCAAGAGCAATGTGCTCCTGGAGCACTAAAATGTAAGTGCTCCAGGAGCACTAAAGGTATAATGCTCCTAGAGCACTGTTTCTTGACAATAACTCAATTAATCATATTGAACTGTGCTAGCAGTGTCATCGCCAGTGAAATATATAATAAATAATATAAGTTCACCTAATAATGAAAGATAGACACATTATGTTGTGAGGCCTACACAGTCATATAGGCCTACATAAGCCTGCACATTATCTAAATCATGATGTGATTTTCATATGGCAATGTCGTATCTTTGAATGCGGATGATTTACCCATTGACACGATATTATCAAACTTTGACACTGACATCACATTTGGTGAGAATTATAAGGCATGCTCATAATAAAGGTAAATAATCAGTGGTGGCGCCACTGGGGGCACAATGAGGGCAAATGCCCCCCAGTCAGAACTCTTGCCCACCCCAGTACTAAACCCAAAATTACGAAAATTTCACATTTTTGCGGCAATTCCCGAAATTCACTTTGCCCCTCAATGCCCCCTCAAAAAATGGCGCCGCCACTGTAAATAATCACAACCATGCACCCAGACCCGACACAAGATCAGACTTCCATTTTTAAGGGGGCAGGAGAAGCAGGGTTTTGATAGGGGTTGCCCCCCTCACTGGCCATGCCACTGCATCCAATTTCTTGCCATAGTTTATTTATTCCAGGTTCTCCATTGTTCTCTACAAATTGAACATTTCACAAATGTAGGCCTGCTGTGGGGGAGTGGAATCAACTTATCCCAAGTGAGCAAGCCTATAAGTATTCAACCTAAAAATAAACCTATCATTTTATAACTTAGGCCCCCTAACAATGTATAAATATTCCTTTTTTTTAAATATCTAAAACGAAACAACCTGCTTTATTTTCACAAAACATACCAAAAATAGCTATATTTTATACCTGCATGCAAAATGTAGACGACAATGGGACCTACAGGGTGAGTCAAAAAAAGTGCAATAGAGCAAAGAATCGATATTTATGTAAGAACCAAGATGAACTTTCCCATTATTGAAAATTTCTATAAATGCCACACTCAATAGCCACCCTCTGTGAAAAAATGAAGTGACTCGCTTTTACCGTTTCATTTTTATGAGTCATTTTACTGCGATACCAAATTCCATTATTTGTCCACGAAGTACCGTGTATTTTGAATGGGAGCACACAATGAACAAAATGCACCAGCTCTGAATCTGACTTTAACTTAAATAAGGTTGATTTTTGAGTTATTTTTATTTCTTTTTTACTGTTCAAAGAAACTTTCTAACATTACTTTAAGTCCTTCATGCCCCACTCGACTCCAACTCCAGTTTTATAAATCCCAATATGTCCAACTTACTGGATATTTTGAAATTCACTCCACTTCATTTCATTTTGACATTTGAAAAACCCGCCTACAAATTTATATGGTTTTGATAGAGAGTAAACATCTTTAAAATAAAGGGAAAATGAAAATAACAACAAATAATGTTTCTTCTCTTCAAACAAGACCAAGGGCAATAACACTTTGGGTGCTCCATTTCATTTAATGCCAATGAGGTTAAGAAAATGGCAGTGGTTCCAAATCTACCTTACACAGACTGGACTGACATTCAAATTTTAGGTGTCTCTTGGACAAACATCAAAATTGGGTATCGCTATAAAATGTGTCATAAAAACAAAACGGTAAATGCTAATTCCTTGATTTTTTCACACAAGATCACTAATGGATATGTTAACTATAAAATGTTTTAAAACCTAAATGGTTCAACTCGGTTCGTTAATAAAAATGAATTCTTTTCTGTATTGCACTTTTTTTGACTCACCCTGTATATGTACAATGTACATTTATATCATCAATAAGTTCACTGCAGCAATAGGGGCCACATATCATTAAACTAAAAGCTAAGTACCATTAGGTGTAATAAAATTACAAAAAAATTGCAAAAAAAAATACAAAGTAGGCTGATCTATCACCTAATCACTCCCTAGTCCCTACAGACTTAGGTTTTTTTAATGCGATCCTACTCATGAAAGTGCTCATCATAATGAAAGGCAAGTACCTTGTAAAAAGGGCTCCCCTTCTAGACCGTGCACTACCTGAATGAGGCAACCTTAATTGCGTTCTGCAGCGACGTGAAATCTCTACCCCTTCCCCTCATTCTTAGCCCTCACTAATGGCAACCATACCCTTACTGCTCCTCCTGGATGACTTTAATTGGCAATGTTAAAACTGAAAATATGATACTATCATAGCCAGCTATAAAGCAAGTACTACATTACACACACATACTTATACTATTAAAACAAAATATGAGATGGTAAAAGCTGTCCTGTTCATATATTTAAATACCAACATAATGTAAATTTTTTTTAAGTACTACTTCAGGGTTTTGTCCATGTACAGGTGTAGCTATATTTGGTGTCATGTACAATCTCTGTTACCTCGCTGAATATACTTCAATCAAAGGGGAAAAAACTACAACTCTTTGCTATATAATAAAAGTACTGATACATTTTTTTACATTCTTTTGTTGTCCCAACTTTTCCATTCAGGGAATGATCTCCATATGTAATTTACCCCATTCAGGAAGCCACATCACTGTTGAAAGAGGTTGCAAGCTTGGACTGCATGCAGTGTATCGAGCTGTTTTGAATTGCGAGAGGTATTACGAGATTTCTCAAAAATTGCCCCCTCAATTTGGACCAAAGTCCAGTTTTAAACATACACAATGTTTATCCATACCCGGGATCCATAGGCCTACACTAATCAGGATTTGAAATTTTTTACGTTAATTCAGCATCTTTTATTTTGGGTAAAAATTCATGATTCATAAAGTTCGCAAACCGGATCATTATTCAAGAAAACAGTTCACAAAGCTAAATGCTGTGTCTAAAATATTACAATATTACAGATTTTTGTCTCTTTTAAAACAGTTTTCCAGCATTAGGCCTAAGGGTTTTAGCAAAATCACTCATAGCCCCTTAGTAAATTTTCCCAAAATCCTACTCACTTTTATTCACTGTATCCACACACATGTACTTACTTTTTTTCTTCTTTTTGTCCTTTTTGTTTTTCTTCTTTTCCTTCTCAAATTTCTTTTCCTCTACATGCCATCTTCTGACTTGTTCTTCTCTCATCTTACAAAAGAGAATATCTTTCTGTTCATCAGATAGTTCTGCTAATAACTCTGGGTCTATGTACATATCCCGAAGTATCTGTTGCAACATGATGGTTGGTGGGTTCTAGTACTGTTGCAGGATAAAAAAAAAATCTGTGAAGAACAAAAGGGAAACATGACGTGAAACTCCCCTATGTTCAGTCCCGGGGGTACTCAAGTTTGGTTTTGGTAGGGACGTGCGCTGAGATTTTGAAGTGGACCCATAAATATACCAATTTTCAAGAAATTTGGACCCATTGATATACCAAAAGTCGAAATTTTCGTCCGAATTTAACCAAAATTGTGAAAATTTTGAAAATTTTGGCTAGATTAAGGAAAAATTGGGCTGTTTTCCGAAAAAATTGAGAAAATTTTGAAAGAAAGGACCCATTCATACATGTATACCAAAATAGGCTTTGAAAAGGGGGTCATTGATATACCAGAAGGCTGAAAATGCTACCCATGTTTGCGGCACGTCCCGTATGGTCATTTGTACTGAGTACCCCGGTTCAGTCCCCTGCAAAAACGCAATTTTTGAAGTAAAAAAGCGAGATCCACAATTTTGAAAAGCGAGATTTTCCAAAAAAATGGCACAAGAAGCTTTAAAATGCCCAAAATACGAAAATCAAAAAAAATTCAGATTAGGTCAGTTTGGATTGTAAACAGAACTGTTAAATTCTGCACACTTTTCCGATGTAGAAGTTCATTTCATGGAATTCGGCGAACTTTATTATGACATAATATGGCAACATTTTTATAGTAACTGCTTGGGAACTTTCTTAAAAAGCGAGATAATTGGTTAATAGCAAGAATCGCGGTGTGAAAAGCGAGATCTCTTTTTTTGCCAGGCCTTACCTATGTTCATTCTCTAAAGCAGAAAATGATATAAAAGCAAAATTTCAACAGTATGCGTGCTTGATGTGAGGTGGGCCTGGGTCCTTAGACCAAAAGCCTGTGAAAATCACTGTCAGCCTGCTGATACGCTCACCAAGGGTGAGTGTTGAAATGTGTAAGCCAATTAAAGTGGCATTTCGAGATCCACAGCCTCATTCCCTCCCCCCCTACTTTTCTCCAAAAAAAGTTGAGACTTTTATACCACAGGAAAACTCAGGCTACATCAGTTTTTTTGCAGATTCATTCACTTGGCAAAATGTCATCAAATTTGTATTTTATTTTCCACTGTTAAAACACGACAAAATATAACACATTATAGCAGTGGCGTGTCCGGGGGGGGGGGCCTTAAGCCCCCTGCACTTTGTTAAAAATCATTAAGCCCTCGGCATAACTCTGAAAACCCCTCTGAGCCCCCCGCAGGAACAGAGCCTGGACACGCCAAGGTATAGTCTAATACACATCATGCATAACACGCAAACGTCGGAATCAAATGAAATTTTGGGAATAAGCTTTTTTCATGGATATTATCTGGAAAATGTCATAAAAAGAGCATGCTAGAATAACAAAATACTCACTTTAAAGCAATAATGTGCATAAAAAATAGATTCCTATTTTAATGTTAATTTCACTGATAGCTTCTGATCGCATTGTCCCCTATTAATTTCGAGCCAAACAAATGAGGTATAAACGAAGAAAATAAGTATTTCACTGCAGCGCCTACAATGTGTATTTAGCTCGCCGATTATTATTATCACAATTATCAGGAGCTTCACGCAGCTGATGGAATTCAAACAAGGCGTTTTGCCAAATAAATAAAAATTATTGGATCGCATGTATCGCGTATATTAATGAGGTTAATATGAATATCTCACAATTGACCGCAAAATGCGTAATTGTTCGAAAGTAAATATTAGTAACCTCCGCGAGCGACGTATTGTACGTCGAACAAACTGTGCGTGCGTTGGCTGCCGTATTAGGATTAAGCGCTACCATATTTGCACAGATTGTGATACACACTTTTGTTATTGGTCGTTCTGTTTTAGCCTGATCGATTTTTGGAAAGGGAAGATGTCAAAATCATCTATTTTTACAAACTTTGGAGCAAATTTTCTGTTATTTTGAACAGTGAAGAGATCAAAGTGACGGGTTATGAATCAAGGTTTTAATAACTTAGCATCGGTAATATTGCTGGGCATTGTGAAAAATCTAAACATTTTGCTTTGGACCTCGGAATATCTCGGGATATTCCTCGGTTCCAAAGGCAAAATGCAAATGTTTAGATTTTTCACAATTAATGCCCTCCAAATAACCGATGTGCAGTTTATATTAACCTCTAAACGTCCTAATGATAAATGAAGATACTGCTGAGTTACAGTTACTGGAACTAGGGCCATAAAGAGCAAGAAGTCAGGAGTTGAATGTTGAAATTTATTTTATATCCTTCATTAATATATTCTCGTTCATTAATTGGTTAAACGAGTATCATGTGACCAAAAATAGTTTTGCTATTTTGCAAAGCAGTCAAAAAGCCGACTCAAAGTGCTATTTCCCGGGATATATTTTTTGCTATACTCCTCTGAGCGTATGACCTCATAGCCGCGTCAAGCAGTTCCTAGTGGTCGGTGCAACTCGCCACATACGCGGGATACCGCTACCGGCTCTGGGGTATTAATGTGTAGCAAGTCGTGTCGTCTTGCGAAGTACACAAGCAGCAGCACTTAGGTGCACCTCGAATAGGGCAATTTTATGACATAATCTGAGTTACATCAGGAACAATATCTTAATATTGACGGCGAAATAACAGAGAACATGGTTACTTGTTTCACGGCGGTATTGTAGAGGTTACAACATTACAACGGTAAGCTTATAGCCACTCAATTGTGTACGTGCTTTGTGCATGTAGGCCTACATGTATTCAATCAAAACAAAGCACGGCAAGCCTAGCCTAGCCTTGATTATGCTAGGGCTTAGCCTACATTTATGCCTAGGCCTATATGTCTATGATAAAGGCCTTTCTATTATTTAACCAATTAATGAACAAAGAATATATTAATGAAGGATATAAAACAAATATTTACTGCTCTAAATTCGGGATCTGGTGGAATCTTTTGCTCCCCTCGGTGAACTGGAGACCGTAAGCCTACTATTTCCCTCGACCTGGTGGTCTCGGGAAATAGTAGGCTCACGGTCTCCAGTTCACCTCGGGGACCAATAGATTCCACCAGATCCCTCATGAGCAGTAAATATTTGTATAATAGACCCTTTGTAGTGCCGTACTATTAGCTCAGCTATTAGGTTGCCTTTCGTATTCGCCGAGGAGGACAATTTCGACCTCCTCGTTTGTTTACAAACAGAGAGGTAAACAAAGGGCCTGTCAAAACTGTTCCGCTTGTCCAAATACTCTAGACAAGTATCAAAAGGATGGTCCACATAGGCTAGCAATAGAGTGATTCACGCAACATGAATAGGGGATTAAAAAACTGTGAAGTAGGACCATGTGCTTCTTTTGTCCAATTGGGCATCAAGATTTCGAATGGAAACAGTTCAGACCCAGAACACGATCATGTCAGAAATTAATATTTTGTTCTGGGTCTGATTATTCAGACTACCGGCCCTTTGGCATATAATAAACAAATTACAAATTAAGTTTACATTTTAAATTTACCGTACATTACATGTCCTGTACTGTATAATAAATTATTCCCTAGTACATTTAATATACTACAATGTGATACCACTTATTACCACACAAATAACACTGCACTATGCACTACAGCATATCAATACACCGTGAACTTGACAATGCAATGCATGAATGACAATTGATTCATTACCTTTTCTTCACCGAGTCGATCGAAGTGAAAATCACTGGAATCTCTATACATTGGTGTGTTTCTGTGGCACCATTAGGTTAACTATAATATCCACATACATCAAGAAATGGTAAGATCCATCTGGTTGAGTCACTGATGACGGAAATCGGAGCAATTTTGTGTGGAGTATTCTCGTATTGTTTGTCATAAGTTTGTCTAACACTTCCGCATTGACCCCGTCAACATTCTCATACCATTGCCTGAGGACACGACTGGGTGGTGGAATTAAATAACGATGGAGTGCACACGGGGGTTGAGAGTGTCGATAAGCCTTGTCCAATTGGTAAAGAGGGCGATGTTGATGCCTATAAATCGAGAAATTGGTAGCAGTGGTACAGATGGATAGCATTTATTTATTCAGGGACCAAAAATAGAATTGTTTACTGAACACCGGGACTGAACAAATCAGGCCTACCTGTCATGAGTCATTACAGCCGTTCCTTGAATCAAGTTTCCCACTCCTAGTAGTTCTGTTTTTCATATGCTTTTTATTTGTTCCCCTTTCACATTCCTCAAGATCAGACTCAACCCAGGCCTGACTCAACCTTTTTGTTTTCTTATGTCATCTTCTCCAATTAGTCTCCGCCCGGAGTCTCCGCCAAAAACTGCGTTTCATGTCCAATAATTGGACTAATTATTAGTCCTCGAAATTGACGAAATAATTTGGATTTTTGACCAAAAATTAGCATTTTACGGCACCCTTAAAAATTATTAATAAATCTTTTTCAACTTCAAGGTGTAGAGGGAACCCTAATGTCTAGGCCTAAATTAGAAAATATAATTGGTTGGTAGTGTTGGAAGCAGTGGTTTAAAATCTCTGAACTTGCCTAAAGTTACCCAATTTTACGGTAGTTAGATTTATTAAGTTTACTTCCAGGATAGACTGTTAAATATAAAAAAAAAAAAAAAGAAAAATATCAAATTTTAATATAATTTGTCATATTAAATTTGTTTATGCGAATTAACGGCAAAAAAATCTCGGTTTAAAATGGACAGAAACCATCGTCATTATTCCAGTAATTTAGTAAAGATTAATATAAATAAAATTTGACGGAAATATGACTTTAAATGTCGGTTATTATAGGCTCTGGACCGGGGGGGGGGGGGACTTTTCCATAGCCACTAAAATTATTGAGGGCCCGCCGTTTGCTGCAATTGCTGCAAAATATTTTGACCTAAGCTTGGTCTTACAATTGATAGGTTTTGACAAAATATTCTGAAAATACGTTTTCAAAAATATTGTGCAATACTAAATTTTCAAACTTGTAAGTGTTTTTAAATAAAAATGAAAACCTATATAACCCGACATTTACTCGTTTTGACAAAACTTAAACACGCTTTTTGAACTTGTTTATCATGTTTATAGCATTTTTGTTTGCTGGGGGTGGTGTTGAAACCTGAAAATTAAAACTTTTGACTGACTGCTTCAGCATTGCCATTTAGGGTCACAAAATGTTTTGTATTTTGTATCTTTCATGTTGCCCCTATTGCTACAAAAGATTGTTTTCTGGATAGAACTCATCAATAGAAGTATTTTGGGGGTTAAATGGTCAAAATCGGTCAAAAACTTTTCGAATTATGAATTTTCAAAGTTTCCCATTCTGACCGGTCATTGGAACGAAATAAAATGACAAGGTCCAAAAATATCAATTGGGAGCAAAATTGGCATAAGCATATATTTACCTTTATATATTTCTTTATTTTAACATAATATGCAAACATGAAACAAGCATATTGTGAAAGTATCAAAGGGTTTCTTATGAAATGGCACTTTACTAGTCAATGGCATAAATTATTTTTTCAAACCGAGGCATTGAAATCATACATTTAGCGAACATTTGCCAAAAATCATCCAAGATGGCCGATATGGCACAAAATCAAAATTGCACTAAGTCCAGGTAAACTTTTTTTTTCACAACCAAAAATTTCGATGTTATTGGGTTTAATATGACCAATTAGTAGGTGCATGCAAATTAAATCTTAAGTGTCATTGAAGGTCATTGACTCATTCACAACAATAGAGGTTATCCACTTCACTCATCATGCTCATGTGTGACTTCTAACAAAAGGTGCTGGTTCCCGTAGTATTCCTCATTCAAAACAATTCAATACATGACCTCGGAGTTACCTGCATGACTTTCGCCTGCTATTTTGAAACAGTTATGGTTGCACATTCAGGTACTTCTTTTGAAAGTTCTAAACAAGGTATAGCCAGCAGCAAGTTGTAGATGGTATGGGCCTATAAGAAAACGTTTAGGGTTGAAATGAGGTGAAAAATACATCAAATGAGCACGAAACTTCACATTTATGTTCAGAAAGGTGTCTTCTTAGCATGATTCGAAAGGAGTATGGAAATTCCAAAGCGAAGCTGGTGATTTAATTTGTAACTCGAGATCTACTTGTTCAATATTTTAACCTTTTTACAGAGGGTATGATAGAGGTATTACTGGCAACTCTGCCCAATTTCAGCTCAGTAGGCCACGTTTTTCACCTGAAATTATTGACATGAATATTTTGTGCCATTCTTGAGCAGTGCTGAACTCAGCCACTGGCAATTAAGCGCACTGTGGCGATGGACCAATTTTGACTCGCACTTAGGGGTGGTGCAATAATTATGTGTAGGCCCCTACCCCGGGGGTGAATTATAGGGGGGGGGCAAAGATTTTTGGCAGGCCAAAGGGGGGGCAAGCATTTTTGGCAGGTCAAAGGGGGGTCAAGCGATTTTTGGCAGGTCGAAAGGGGGGGCAAGCAATTTTTGGCACAGATATTTTGGGCACTGTTTCTATATTACGCCCCAAAAAGGCGTAGGAAAACGTTAGGAACACGTTCAAATATGCAAAATTTCCTGCTCGCTGCGCTCGCACTGTATGATAAGACAATTTAAGGTTTTAAATTCGGGTTCCCCAAAATCTTGCATGTGTAAGGGGGGCTGGCAAAGATTGTTTGGCACATCAAAAGGGGGGCAAAGGTTTTTGGCACGTCGAAAGGGGGGGCAAAGATTTTTGGCACGGCCAGAGGGGGGGGGCAAGCGATTTTGGCAGACCATTTTGAGAATTCACCCCCTGGGGGTACACATAATTATTGCACCACCCTTACAGGAAAATGAAATAAGTTATGTTGCTGTACCAATTTTTACAGAAAAATATTGAAAAAAAAAAGAATGAGATCAATTTAGAAATGTCTGTGCAAGCAGTGCACAGTTGAGCTCCCTGCATGTCTATGGGAGTGTTCTAATCAAGTTGATGGTTCATTGGTCATCCCTACAGTTTAAAAGTATTTAACATATAGGCCTAAAAGTCATACATTTTCAAAGAGGAACTGATTCAAGGAATCCAACTATCACAGCAGAATTCTGACTAAAGGAGCAGTTTTTGAGAAAATCGCCAAATTTGATTTTCCATGCCAATTTTTCGCCCACCATAAAAATACCTAAACTTCCAAATCGATGAAAACTGCATATGTTCTATAGAAAATCTATGCAAATTCAGATTTGATTCGCTTTTCTCAAAAGGTCAGTCATGATCATATTTTCACTTTTCAGAAATCTGCTGTGCTACAGTTGGATTCCTTGGATCATTTTTTGTCTGAAGACTGATGAGTACATATCATCATTACTCTCATAGATAACACATTAGTGTACAAAGCGAATGTAATGCCAAAACGGTACATATGACAGGTAGGTCCAACTATACTTTGTCGGAATCCTTTTGACCTGAGGAATACATTTGTGTCGTTTTTAGCACAATACGAGGGGCAGTCAGTATGTTTTAAGAGTGGACTCGTGATGTCAAATGTGGACTGTTTTCATGGCATTTCTCAATGATTACATAAACACTGTACCTTTGTCTTTCAAACAACACATGCAAAAATTATATCACACACATGATTACGTAACAGCATAATTTTAGCATAAAATCAATGGTCTAGAGTCACCTGGTGAAATTGAGTCGTTTTTGTTCAGGGAAATAAGAGGCTGAAATGAGGTATTGTTGTATTTTTTATATTTTCTCGGGAATTAAAGAATGGAGAATGTTGCCTTTTGGAACAGTAATAGAACACTAACTACCAGTTCATCAAATCATGTTTGTTGGGCTGTAAAGGTTTTAGTTTGTTTAAAATGCATGGTCAAATATGTCTTATTTTTGACAAAAACAAGGCTTTTCTTTCTATACAAATCTTGATATTACCAAAAATAGCAAACGTGGAAATTTAATTTTTTTGGCCCGTTCTGTTGACTAATTTCCAAAAATTAAAACGGGAGTCTCCCTAGAAAATATTTGAATCCGTGATTAAAATATAACTGTTATTCTACCATTGTTTCATTTATACAAAAAGTAGTGGTACAGAGAGAGAGGCCATCGTTTTAATAAGAAATTTATTTTAAAAACTTTTCTGTTCATTTCAAGTTGAGATCATCCATAAAAATTCATATAAATATTTAAATTAAAATTTTCATAGCATTTTGTAATATTTTAGGCCCTATTTACATGGAATTTTGCCATTTTCGTGCATTTCCACCATGTTGTATCGGTCATCCTACCTACGCATGCGCAGATTATTGTTTGATTTGCACCAGTTATCATCGCACTGAGTACTAGCTCTCACACGTGATCAGTCATTATATTTTAGTCTGTTTCATTTTGGAGATAATTAATGTCATTTGTAATAACTGCTTTTTCATTAACGCCATTTTTGCAGAATAATTTTGCTTCCATTCAAGCCCTAAAGTTGTTGAAGTTTCCAGACGTCCCATTTCCACCACAGTTTAATGACAAGTCTCATATTTTACCAAATGCAAACCGAGGACCTAGTGTTTATTCTTGCCAAAAACTAGCCTTATGCCCCTTGTACTTTTTCTGTTCTTGGACATTTTAAACACGTGTCTTTGCTGTAATTTAAAAGGCCCGCCTTTTTGCGTGATTTGGCAGTGTCCCTAGTATATTGATTTTATGCTAATGCTGTTACGTAATCATGTGTATGATATAACTTTTACATGTGTTGTTTGAAAGACAAAGGTACAGTGTTTATGTAATCATTGAGAAATGCCATGAAAACAATCCACATATGACGTCACGAGTCCACTCTTAAAACATACTGACTGCCCCTCGTATATTAACTTCTATTATTTTGTGCGCCGATAGGCATGCATATCTGAATAACATTGGACCCTGTTCTATGGTTCAAGTTTTTTAAACGAATAATCAAAAATTGTATGTTGTAAGGGAACCACACCCCCCAATTTTGGGTATTTGTTACCTCTGTCACCACCTTGCCAGCCGACTATCAAAAGCCCATTCAGTGATCCCAGTGAACGTGTAAAAAATTGAGGGAGCAAGCCAAAGGAGGGCAAGCATTTCTTTTCAGATTGAAAGGGGGAGGGGGAAACGATTTTTGACTTGACATGCACCATTACCTTTTCAACACTCTAAAATTTCCTTTTTGAAATTAGGTCTAAGCCTATTATACAAGATATGATAACAGGGAAAACATTTCGGGGGCGGATGGGGCACATCATCAATTGTTGTTGGGTAGCCTATATAAAATGCTCCCTTTGGAATTGGGGATGATGCGTCTTTGGGAGCTGATGGCGTACCGGTACCGGTAAAAGGAGTCTTTTGGAGCTGCGAGAGGTCAAAATCAAGGGCCTTTCGTAGGCCCTATATACTTGCTAGACTTGATTTACGGAGTTTAGGGTTAGGGTTTAAGGATGGTAATTAATACGTGTACCCCCACCCCCTTGGTGGTGAATAGTAGGGGGATGGCAAAGAATTTTGGCATACCAAAATGGGGAGGAGGTAAACACTTTTTGGACTTTTGGTTAGGGAATATGGTTGTGAGGGCAGTCTTGTAACGAGACTAGTATAGGCCCTAGTCGCTAGTAGTTGTACCAAGTACCCGATTCAGTTATGGCTTGTCATGTGCATCTTTGAGCACCGTGTTTTGGGCCTAAATAAGGTAAAAGTGCCCAAGTCGGGGCCAAAGTTTGCGCGTTGGCATTTTTCGCGCGCGCAAAAAGTCCCTAAAATAGGAACAAAAATATGCCCACTATTAAATACGCCTGCGCTTATATATGCTTCCGCCGCCACTGAAAGCCTACATTTGTTATATGTGACCGTACATCACGAATGACCCGTAAAGTCGGCCCGGTCAATTCTGTTTTATTTCGTGTTTGCCTATCATTTAGCTTTAAAATGGTAGATCATTTGACTTCAAACGATACCCAGAAGTGGGGTTATGGTTTGTTGAACTCTGCTCCTTCAACAAACTGGTACCTTTTTTCGGTTCTACATGTGGCTCTTACTCTCTTTGTCCACATTGCTGGTAATTAATATCAATCAGTCATAATTTGCGGTCATTTCAAATCATCCCCAAGTCAACGAGGTTCAGGAATGTCCTCATTGTCAATTCTTGGTTTTATATAGGCCCACCTAGACAAAATACAATGCTTTGTAACCCACCAGGATTTAGCCAAAGCAAACAAAGAGAGCTATGAAGCTTATTATCCTCTTCAGCAATGGGATTATTGATTGGTTAAAAAGGTGTTTGCCTGGCGCTACCAAAATGAGATACATTTCGCACCAAAATGAGGTACCTATGAATACGACCTTCAAGCACAGAAGTAACTGTAACTCAGAATAGTTTGCCGACATTTCGCACCAAATTGAGGTATCTATGAATACGACCTTCAAGCACAGAAGTAACTGTAACTCTGAATAGTTTGCCGACCTTTCGCACCAAAATTGAGGTACCTATGAATACGACCTTCAAGCACAGAAGTAACTGTAACTCAGAATAGTTTGCCGACATTTCGCACCAAAATGAGGTACCTATGAATACGACCTTCAAGCACAGAAGTAACTGTAACTCAGAATAGTTTGCCGACATTTCGCACCAAATTGAGGTATCTATGAATACGACCTTCAAGCACAGAAGTAACTGTAACTCTGAATAGTTTGCCGACCTTTCGCACCAAAATTGAGGTACCTATGAATACGACCTTCAAGCACAGAAGTAACTGTAACTCAGAATAGTTTGCCGACTTTACGGCTCATTCGTGCGTGGTGTACGGCCACATATTGTCTCTTATTTGTTACACTTGTCTATTTTTATACTCGAGATCTCAGCCCTACACCTGTCAGTCAGTCGATGGGCTCACAGTAGCTTGACATCCAAGACCCGAGTTCTCAACCTTTCTTGGAATGTGACCCTACATCTCGAAAGTCAGACCACTTATGCAGGCATCAACGGGAACCTTGACCCTCCTCAAGACTTCACGATGTTGTTGGTGACAATGCGTCTAATCTGTACCTTGCTGGACTATAAACCATATAGGGTGAATCTTCACCCAATGAGTTTGCAGATGCCGTGAGTCTTTGACTAATCTTATATAATTTATAATAAATTATCGCAAAAGTGTATCTTTGACTAATCTTTGCCCTCATGCATGTCATATAGATTGTTACATATGTTTTTATGCAGATCAGGTGACTCTTGACCTAATATTTGTTTTTTTCTAGTAAACCTTACCAAACTTTTTGTGGACAGAAGGTATTAATCTTTGACTAAAATAATTTTAGAAGAGTGAATCAAGGTGAAGGGCTTGAGGAGAGTAGGCTCAAGACTCCATTTGATGCCTGCATTAAAATAGCTACCGTAACTCTCATCAATTTTGCTTCACACATCAGGTTAAGGGGTTGGGACTACCTGATCTATCTTTCCCAAAGGTGAAATGGGTTTTGTCGGACGGTCGGGATCCCCACATTAATTTGCCAGTATGAAACCCTAACACAAGCAGAGTTACTATTATGTACTAGGCATACCTAAATATAAATAAATAAATATTAGGCATTGCGTGTTCTTTATTGATCATTTAGGGCTCTAACCGCAGCAAAATTGTATATTAAAATATCAGCATTTGTAGGAATAGCAAAAAGAGGATAAGTCAATGAAAAAAAGTACATATGTGATGCGATCAAGCAAAATCAGTCGGAACTTGGAAATATTGATTGTGAGATATAGCCAAACAAGGGAAACATTTCCTTTCGTTTCCTCTTATTTTGCAAACACTTTAATTGCTCGTATCTCTGGAACTGGTTGTTCAATTTCAATGGGGTTTTCTGCAAAATGTAGCTTTGTAAATGTTTTTACTATCCTACAAGAAACTGAAAATGTAATATTTCAGAGTTCCGACCTATTTTGCTTGATCGCATCACATATATGAAAAAATTGGCAAAACGGAAGAAAACAGCAATGTTGATATCGATATAAATATTATGAAGCTCTATTCAATTGCATGTTGCTACACGTGTCCGTACAAACATTAGTCACAAAGTGACATTTTAACCCGATATACATTTGTATGCTGTATTCAGTCTTATCGCTTGCAGAGTATGTTAGCAAAAAATGCAAACATCTGATTTTTTATGATTTTCTGATTTTTGATGATTTTCTGATTAAGTGAATCACTAATAGTGCTATCAACTTTAGACTTTTCAAAAAGATAACTGAAAGGAACTTCTTTTTAGGGTCGCTACTGTACTGTAGAAACCTTTTTGCCAGGTTTCAAAGTTTGGAGTGAGAGGAAAACACAACAACTTTTTATTCGTAATAAATAAATACCCAAAAACAATCACAATTTTGTTAATTGCAAATTTATTTATTTCATGGTTTACAAGGAAACTGAGCACATCAAAGGTAATTTCACATTAAATACAATTGAGAAGGAGAACTATATATTACTACCAGGTATAATGAAATATAAAATCAGCATATTAGTTTTAAATAATAGCACCATGGGTCAGTCCCAGCCTGTACCACTTACATTTACATAGATAGGGAGGTCTGGAGTGCTACAATTAAAGAACCCTGTCATGACAAAATGATATTCTACCAATATAATAAGCTCCTCAGCTATTTTACTTTCTTTCTCTCAAGTTCAATAGAAAATAATCTGTTAAGTTGCCCTTGGTATTTCAAATCAACAAATTTATTGTAAAAATTGAAAATTTGGTTGGCTATGCAGGAATTGACAATCATAGTGGGAGGAGGTTGATGTATCAATTTTGCCCCTCCCCCATCCTGAAAATTGTGGCTGATATGCCGCTCTAACAGATGACTTGAGAAAGATAATAACAGAGACACTCATGTCATGGCAACGCTTTAAATTGAGCAACCCCAGTTTGCACTACCAATTGCACTTCTACCCACTAATCATTTCAACTACATTACATCTTGCGATCACAAATTCAGATCAATATTTGACTAACATAGACTCCTGGCTATAGTATTTATCAGCAACAAGCTACATCATTGGGTTTCAGGACCAGACCCTATCACTGTAACTTGAGATACAGGCTGCAGACTTAAATGTGAGTACATAATTGCTTTTAAGGCTTAAAAAGCAGGTTAATATAAAGTAAGGCAATCCTGATGTATTGTATTATAGCACCATTGCTTTCGTATAAAACTGGCAAGAAAATATCAAAATAAAAAAAATACTGGTGTGTGACAGAAACATTAACACAGGCACTTGTGGTAACCTTTATTTTATATTTAAAACAATCTGTCACAGTGTTAAGATAAACCTTACTATAAGGGGTATGCAGTGTAGTTTCTTGGCTATGGAATGAAAACATGCTTATTTATCTTTAAAATCGCTTCTGTTACATCTTCAAATAATGATTTCATACCTGACAACTATTGTTATAGCCTTTTTATCTACTTTCTACATTTACTTTAAACACACAGTCATCTACAATTTTTGTTTGGGGACTAAATCAAAACTTGACCGGTGGTCAGCCGCCTGTTCCAGGTGGTTCCGTCCGGTTGCTATTGTTCTAAACAATGGAAACCGGGTGGAACAGGGTGGAACCAGTGGTCAACTGCCGGTAGAGTTTTGATTTAATCCCTTGGTGTTTTAAAATTTTTATAAAATTAAAAGTTTTGATTGTGAAGTTAAAAAAAAAATTAGAAAATGTGAAAAATATCACCACTTTAAAAAAAAAAACCAAAAAACCCCCCAAAAACAACTACCAAACATTACCCACCCCATGTACAGTACGAAAATGATTCCTAAACAAATATGCATTAAGGGTCACATCTAGGTCAAAGGTCACAAACATCCAGGGTCACATCACAAAGTCTTCATCAGGTTGCGTCTAATACTGGATCTCATCTGAAAGGTAACAGAAACAGAGGTTTTGATTAGAAGACATACATAAGGTTACACTTAGAAAGAGAATGGACCTATAGATCGATGAAGTTTCATTGGGCCAAAAAAAAGTTGCTTGTTTGTCCACCACCGCCCGCCTCCTCAGATTAAGGCCTGACCGATATTTTTTTTTTATAATTTTTTTTTTGTTGAAAAAAAATAAAATAAAAATAAGTAAAATTCAATTTTTTTTCCTTCAGATTTGGAGTATCTCTGGACCTAGCTAGAGCTAAATGCTAAGATCATTCATGGTTGAATATAAAAAGCCCCAAAAAACATTTTGTGTTTTCAATATGCAAAGTTATAACTTGTGTTCATGTCATAGTCTATTATTTTTAATGACTTCAAAATACATTGGATTTGAAATCATTAAAAGACTATGACATGAACACAAATTATAACTTTAACTGCATTATTAAAGAAACAAAATGTTGTTTTTTTAAGTCACCATGAAGGATTCTAGCATTTAGCTCTAGCTAGGTCCAGGAATACTCCAAATCCCAAAAAAAAATTAAAAAAAAAATCCACCCGCACCAAGCACATCCTCTTTCAAAGCTGTGGAGGACAAACAAACAATTATTTTTTTTGGCCTTAACGTCAAGTTTTGTTCATTGTAATTGACATTTTTGTGTTCCAAGCAGTTAGTTCCAACCAAAGGATTGATTTTATTTGGCAAAACTGGATAATACCTTTTTAATCACACAAGAATAGTACATGTACTGTAGTGCACTGTAACTACAATTTAAATTATGATACTGATTTGAGAAAAATATCTTGTGATTCAAACATTTGGCTCAAATTGGCCTGGGTAACCATGGTAACAACCTACCTCTGGTGAGTCCAAGACATAGTCCCCACTCCTCCAAGGAGATCATACCATCTTGATTGACATCACATTGGGTGAAGAATGGTTTAGTGCAGTGTTCTAATTGCATCAGGGGAGCACGCAGTGATGTCAATTCTTCATGAGTCAAATACCTATGCAAGAAAACAAATATTATTGTCAATCATATGCAAGATATAAGAAGTCACCTCTTGGACTAAAATAATGAAATTGGGAGTAGCCCCTTGTAGGACCTAAAGATGATGCAATGGTCAAAACTTTGCTTTTGCTGAAAGAATTTTGAATTTTTGATAACCTCTTTGCAGGACAATAGCTGGGGTACTCAGTACAAATTACCATACAGGGATGAGCTAAAAACAGGGTTGCATTTTGGCCATTTGGTATATCAATGACGACTTCTTCTAAGCCAACGAATTTGGAGAAAAGTTGTAAACATTTCTTAAACAAGAGCAACCATGCTGCTGAAGTCTTGCCTGAATTTATAAGTTACTTAATTTGAGCCTAGTCAGAGTAATTTTGAAATTTGGCCCCATATGAGTTTTGACCTCAAGTGACCTCTTGCTTTGATTTTAACCCTTCTCCTTGGGTTGATATCCACCAAATTTAACTCCTAAATGACCTTTGACCTCAACATCCTTCCAGGCAATATAAGCCCCCACCAATTGATCATATATTGTTACCAAGTTTGAGTTCCTTAGTGATGATACTTTTCGAATGGCTTCTATTTACGGAACTTTAACCAAATTGATAACTAGAAACAGTGATTGCATATAAACAAAGTTCAGGGGAGACGAAATTGCTCCCGGGAAATTGCTATAACGTTGGGGCCACTTTCAAATTCTTAGCAATAGCAGCACCTCAATCCCTCGATCGAACTAAGAGTACCCCCAGAATGTCATCTGCAATGTTTTGTGCTTCCACAAAGCTTAGGTTATCTGATCATGCCATTGGACATAAGTCCAATAACCCAAATTAAACAATCATAGTGCAAAATTTGACCTCAAGTTGCAGAGTATGAGTTTTTGTACCCAAATTTTCATAGGTCATTCAATGAATGTGCAAATGCATTGGGGTTACAGAATTGTGCACTGATAGATGAGCATGTTGTGAATCTTAGACCCCGTTTACACTAGGGAAAAGTCGTACTTCAACAACGACTTTTTTGAAGTCGAGTTCAGTCCTAAACAGGTACAGTCGTTGTTCAATTACGACCAGAGTCGAGTTCAAAAGTCGTTGTTCAACAATGCTCCTGAGGTTCATTAAGTTGACCTTGTCGTGGTTAAAGTGCGACTTGAATTTGACTTTTTCATGCGTGTTGCTGACCTGGCGAGGTGAATTTCCGGTCTGTTGATTTGTCGGTAAGCATGTGATATCGATAAACAACAGCTCTTGTGTATTTTCGTACATGCACAGCATACTGCAGTGAGTGTACATCCATGCACGAAGTGCATGTCTGATCGTATCTTTTTCGAGTTTTCAAGGATTAGTTTTTGCTAATTTTGCTTTAAATTGATTGACCTGAAATTGAAATGATTCGCAAAGTTCCCAACAACTTCAACAAGGTAGAACCACAAATACTTGGGGTAAAATGTGGACTGAAAATGAGGAACTTGATAATGCTTTTTTTGATGACCACATACAGAGTCGAATTCGTTCGGGCGCATAGTGTAAACACTCAGTAAAAACCACAAACACAAATTAATTTATGCTAATCCTCTGTCTTAATCGAATTTGATGTCGAGTTTGAATTCGACTTTTCTCTAGTCTAAACGGGGTCTAAGTGAAGGTAGGTCTGTGGAAATAGCCTCAAAGCCCAGCCCAGAGGTGTGTCCAGGTGGCTAGAAAACAAACAAAAGGAACCAAACAACTTCTATTAACCAAATCTATTAAATATTAGATTATGTTGTATTTACAAGTCCAGAATTTTACTTACATTTTATACGTTTCAGCAGATTTCATCAGTAATGCTCTGATGCAGGGGACTATGTTATCAATGGCAATGAAGGAACCTATTCTTTGAGTCATGTATATGATCAGCTACTGCAAATGACTACACATCTTGTGGATAAGAGTAAGAGGACCAGAGGTGGTGCAGCAACTGTATTGACACATTACTGATGAAATCTTCAGCATGAATGATGAAACATCTAAAACATGAGTAAAATTCTGGACTTGTACATCATAATCTGATTATTTAATTTAATTATATCAGTCCTGATGAACTTTGAACTTACAAATCTGCTGGGTTGGTGTCTAAACGCCTGAAGTTCCAATGGATTGGTCTCATGAATGGGTTTGGATCTCTCTCTGCCTCTCTCTCTTCATCAACCTCGTCATCACTTAGACCGCCCTCGTTGATGGGTCTCAGTGACAGCTCCAGCATGACTTCACGGAACCATTCTCGCATGCGCTCTGGGAAGGCTTCCATCTCTTTGTCTTCACAAGTTGTTATCTCTGTGGAGGCAAGTATAAACCCACAGTGTATATTGAATTTTAACCCCATTTTTCTTACAGAACCTCTGATTGGTTAATTCCATGATATAATCATCTCAGTAACCAATGAAAATAGAGATTTTAGATCTCTTGGTACTTAAGCTTTATCTCCAGTCAGCCCTAATGACTATTCTTACCATATCTCTGATTGGCTAAATACATGATATAGTCCTCTTTGTAACCAATCAAATTAGTTCTTAGAGGCTGATAATTCTGCCGGTAGTGCCCATAGAGTTAAAGGTGCACCTATATTTTTTTAAATTCCATGATGAAGCTAGTTTGATTTGATTTGATTTATTCGGGTTTCAACAACCCTGTGTTTTGTCATAGTACCTTGTGCGTTGAAGACACCATTACCCATTTTGAAGATATGTTACATCAAATAATCATGCTATATCCATTAAAAAGTATGTAGGGTCCTTAAACCATAATAAACTTTAAATAAATACTTTTGCATAACAGATTATTAAAGAGTAAACAGTTTAAAGAGTAAATAGTTCATATTCCTCTAATAAAATGATCCAGATTTGTATGGTTTGTATACATCAACCACAATATACATGTACCTGGAGACCTACAACTGCTGTTAATTAGGACTGAATAACAAACCCTACAAGGAAGTTTTCAATTGAACAAAGAAATTGTCAAATAATGTAAAACATCATAGTGACCTGTCAAGCAGTATCAACCTAGGGAAATTGGTGTATTAACAGTCATTTCCTCTATTTGCCTAATCAATGTGTCCTAGTTTAATAAGGGTAAGCCTACATTATTTCAAACTTGACCTTTGCATGGTCATTTCAAAATGAGGTTCTAATCTACCCCAATGTGCTTATTGTGTGTGTGTTCACCTGTCAAATGCATGCTTTAGCCTTTAATCGCCATGTACGCTTTGTAAAAGCCTTCTGGCGCATTGCCAGATAAGTACAAGAAATAAAAATGCACTTTTTGCAAATGCATTTGCAAGGAGAACCTCATTTTGGTAGCAAAATGGCATATCCGTGGCTCCGTGCAGAAGGCGAATAGGTTATATATATATATTTTTTCAGAATGTCCATGTTAAGGGTCACTAGCTGTCATTCTTATAAAATCTTAGTCAAGGATAGTTTTTGAGAGTGCATTGACTGCATTCCCTTACAAGCTTTCAACATTTTAGATGTGCGAGTGCCCGTCCTCTTTGGTCCAGACATACTATATTCCACGATGACATGAGACTAGACATCCTTTACCGCCAGGCCCCAAAATAAACAAAACAAACTCAAACTACCCCATACCTTTGCAAACTCCATAGTATTCTACGACAACCTTGGCCAATTCCCCATGACGGGAACACTTCTGACGATGGAATTCACACCAGCTAGTGTAGGTGATGTTCTGAGTGGAGCACACACTGTACTGAGCTGCTTCAGTTGGGCAGATATCCAAACACTTGCAAAATGGATTCCATGAAGCATCCAAAGCACATACTTGGCCTGAACCACAGTCGATGTCTGCACAGGGATCTGTGTGCAGAAGAGAACAAAATTGTTCATGCTTGTGTACAACAGGACAGGAAAAACAGAAAAAAAATCTGTCCCCCAAAAGTGGACCTTTCTGGCGATAACATCATTTATGTGGTGAAAGCATTTAGTGTACTCGCCTCAGGTGCACAAGGTTCCATGTTCAATTCATGGCAATGCTGGCTTGGAAAAATGTATTGACAACATCTGTACATTGAATTCTGACTTCTGCTGTCCCCGCAAATCTAGGAGGAGGGGGAGGAAACAAGTCTAGGAGGGGGAGGACACAAATCTTGGAGGGGAGGAGATAAATCTTGTAGGGAGAGACAAATCTTGGAGGAGGGGAGGAGCCTAATCATCGAAGAGGGGGAGGAGTCAAATCTGAAACAGTGAGGAGACAAATCTTGGAGGGGCAGGAGCATAATCTTGAAGGAAGTGGAGGAGTCAAATCTTGGAGGAGGGGGAAAAGTCAAATACTGAAGGAGGGGGAGGAGAGAAATCTTGGAGGAAGGAATGAAGTCAAATCTTGGTCTTGGAAGAGGGGGGAATCGAATCTTGGTCTTGGAGGGGGGATCCTAATCTTGGAGAAGAGGGTGAGGAGATAAATTTCCAAGGAAAGGGACAAACTCTGGCCCAAGAATGGGAATGAGTGGGGATTGAAATCTTTTGAAACAATAATAATTATATTTAATTGATTAATTCCCGTTCCCTTTTCCCCCACCACGTCTGCTCTTATGTACATACTATTGACGGTATTATGATATCCAGTTTCCTTCTCTTCCTGCGCATCCAGGATCTGTTCCTCCTTGGTATAGGTCAATTTATCCAAGGCATCCTTAGCCTCAGCCAAGTCAGCTACTCCTTCCTCAACTGCCTCCGGCACCTTAGCTTTCTTGTGGCCAGCATGATGTTTCTGCAATGGGAGATAGAAAAGTTTGATCAAATGAGGTAGAACCAAAGAATATTGACTGCCGCGTTTGCGTGCCATCCTTGTGGATGGCAAAACAGTGTACCTTCAGATTATTTTGCTAGGCGTGTCCGATAGTATACAAATGACCATTGTCATGCTGCAAACATTGGTAGCATATTCAGTTTGGGTATATATGGATGGGTCCTTTTTTTTCAAAATTTTCAATAGCCCAATTTTTGTAAAAACTAAGACAATTTGGGTAATAAAATTCAGCCGAAAATTTTGAGATTTGGTTTATCGATGGGTCCAAATTTTTTGAAAAAATGGTATATTGATGGGTCCACTTTCAAATTCTCAGCAGCACACCCCTACCAAAACCAAACTTGAGTACCCCCCCCCCCACCCCTGGGAGCTCCTGCCAAACTTAGATTCAAAGTGTGTGGTTGTTTGCTTTTCTGTTTGTATCATATTTTTGTGCCAAAATCACTTAAGCCTTTAAAAAGACACAAATACGGTACTGTTTATTTCTACACTTTCAATTACACTGTGGGTATGCGTAAGCCTACATGCACTATCTTAAATAATGCTATTTTTTTATTTTCATGTAGGCCTATTATTGTATTCAGTTCGGAGGTCAAGTTGTTTTATTAGTGAATAGCAGACTTGTACCCGAGTCCAGCTCATCCAAGTCCGAGCCGAGCCGAGTCCAGTTGAGTTAATTTTCTTCAAAAAACTTCAAACTTCCCCAATGGAAATTTCCTGGTGCATCCCTTAAAAGGTTAATTCCCTTTTAGAGCAATACAGGCACATGTGTCATGAGTAACATGCCAAAGACTATTAATAACAAAATTCAAGTTCTTGGTTTATGATGCTTTATATGAATATGATACATGGCTCAGGAATGAGACACACACTGGGCTACTAAAACTGCTGACACCGGTGAAATTATGCTTGCTAGTATAGTACTACAATAACACAATGGTATCATCATGTGCATAAAGCTTCCCAGTGATTACTTGCATGAGTATGTTTTGATTATCTATTAAAGGCCCATTCAGTGATTTGCTCATGATTTGTACAAATCATCAAAATTCAGATTTTGGTACCTTTGTCATTGTCATAGATGTGCTAACATTACCTGTGAGTGGTTCAACCGAAAGCTGACACGTATTTAAGACAAAATAAGACATTTACACAAATCTGTAATTTAGATACTGACAGTATCTAAATTAACTACATGTATTTGAATGCGGCTTCAACATCGTCAGTACTGCTGTTTCTCTTTGTTTTTTGCCAAATTTGTCATTTTCTATATTTTCAAAAATACCAAATGATAATTTGAATGACTTATCCTTCACTTTTAAGCTATTTATATTTATAAACAATTTTAATTTTTTACACTTGCGCTGGGATCACTGAATGGGTCTTTAATGAGAGCCGTACACAATTCAACTACGCATACCCGGCCCATGCATTTTCACCTTTTTTTCTTTTCCTCCCTCAAAATAAATAAAAAATATTTAGGGTCGGCACGGCAGTATATTTAGGGTCAGACGGTTTACACCAGTAAAAAATTTGTTTTAATTTGTGGAGCAGCTATTAATTAAGATATAAGCTAAGAGAAATCTTTTTAAGTCTCAGTGCCTATATAAGACTTTCAATAGATAGGAAATAGTGTCTGTGATTGAGTGTCATACTTGAGAGGACAGGAAATACATGTATAGACAATGTACCAGACAATATGTATATCCTCAAGTCTTGTCTAGTCTTCTCACACTAAAATTGTGCTCAATTTATAGAAACGTGGGCAGATTTAGTATATACAAAAATCAAGAACCCTCGGGGGTTGGGGGAGGGGGAGTCTTCTTTCTCTCACCGTTGCTGGTGTAACACACCACTCTTACCATCAACGTTACAATGAAGTTTTGTGCTGTTTTTGTTCAGTAACAAAATAATTTATCAAACAAGTCTCTAAAACAGTGTTCTGTGATTTTAAAGGAAGGTCACCTGTGATATATTTGGAAAATCAAATTCTTAAAAACTTACCTATAACATAAAATGTCGTCCCTTTCAAACATTCATGCAAAAAAGAACACGTAAATGTTCCTTGTAAATGTGACTAATTCCTTATGGAATTATTGCCATTTTATACAGCGTGATTTTGGTAGTCAATCCCAAGTTCCCCACTTTTTCCAGGCATGTTAAGTCTACAGTGTTTTTATGAATGATAATCATCATGATCATGTAATAAATTGATATCAAATGAGAGATCCTATTTTTCTCATTTAACATATTGAAATTAGGAGTTCCAAAACTGTGTATTTCCGAAGATATGATCAAAAAACTGTTGAATTAGTCTAAAATATGGTATACCATATTTGAGACTAATTTGACAGTTTTTTGATGATTTCTCTGGAAATACTAGTACATACCAATTTGGAACACCTAATTTCAGCATAATGAGAAAAATATGAGCTTTCACCTGAAACCAAAATCAGCATTTTGATGGGGTAAAATGAGGGGAAGAGGTTATCAATCAGGTTACCCACCTTTAACATCCTCTTTTATGGTATGATGGGTTGTTATAAAGAAATTTTATCACACTAACATTCTGTAGTCAGAAGTTTCTGATGGTATTAAAACTTAAAACTGTCTTAAAGTGGGGACTGGAGATGAGGCTATGGATCAAAAAATGCCCCTTTAAATTGTGACTTGACTAGTATTGATGGCCTGTGTAGCGAGCAAGGAAGCTATGCAAAAGCACACTTGCCCAGATTGGATACATCATTCATAGGCCTTCAAAAACACATCTACAAGCTTCTACATTGTGTAGTGCCTATGGATACAGGAAGACTTTATGGACAGGAAACTGTTATCACTTCATCATAATATTATCAATGTCGGCCCTATGTCTTTACCGGGGTCTTTGGCATATATATAGACAGGTCCAGCAAATGTGAAATATGAGTTAAGCCTACTATTTACATGTATCTCTATATGTTATTTTAATCACCATTAGGCCAACCCCCCCCCCCCCAAACAAAAACAAACAAACAACTGTTGTCCAAAAATAGCTTAGAAACTTGATGAGTGAAAGTGGTGAGGACAGGTCTTCAGATATTTTAAATGTTTAAAAAGTAGACCCTAATATGATCATAATAGAAAAGACAAGCTTGTTTTCTTCAAATATTGTCTTTGTGCTTTTTTTTACAACATAGTTTATAATAAAATGCCAAAATTGAAAGGAGTTTAGCATAATTTTGAGGGAAAATACTTTGAAATTCACAATGCAAGATGCAAAATGATCCAACTTAACTTCAGTCATGTCTGGCTTTTTATGCAAAATAATAATCTAATAGATGACAGAAATATCTCATGGTGGAAACAGAAACTGACCTTTGACTCATGTTGCTATGGCAACCTATGACACCTGTGCTGTCATCCCGCTACCATATTATCTCTCATAACCACCTCTAATATGCCAATTTATTTTGTTTTTCTCATGACTGGATTTTACATTGATGACACTGTGATTTTTGCAGAATTTCCAAATCGGGGACCTTTTCGCAAAATAAATTTGATTTAAGAAGTGGACTTCTTCGGGCTAATTTGGTCTAACAAGAAAAAGTGGTTTGTTGAAAGTACCTTATGTTGATTTTTCTTAAGGCCTATATGATTTGGACCTTCTTAGCTACATTAATCCTAAAAAGTGAACCATTTTGTCAATTGAGGGTAGGCCTATCACTATACAGTAGACAGACCACAAACAATTAAGGTACCGGTTATATTTCACTGCTGTATATCCTAAACAAAGACAGATAATTATGTCATAATTAGAACAAGCAGCCAATAGCTAGCTGCATCATTTTGATTGGATTTAAAACCTCATTTGTTGAAATTGTTCAAGAAAATAAAGACATGATTACTAGTACCGTATCCAAAAACCCTAGGAAGATGCAAATTCATAAGTTGCAGTTTGCTTCACTGCATGTCCCATAGATGTGTACACAAAGTATTCTCGAATGAGAGAACTAATGCTGGATGCAGAATGCAGATGTTTGCGCCGACTTGGGAACCTTTGCTGCATTCAAGGATTATGTCTGAAACAGCATTATTATTCAAGCCTATAGCCTTTATTTTGAGGACAATTGGGGCACGCGTCTCCGAATCAGTGGAAGAAAATTTAAAGTTTAGAGTTTTAAAGTTTATTAACTTGATAGTATAGTCATGGTCTGGAATCCTATTGGTACAGCACAAACAAGGTACCAGTATACTAGTTTACATTGTATGTTGACATTCTGCTACTTCTGAAGTACATTGGCAGGTCATCGATCATGGCCATGGCCAAGAATTGGAGCTCCCAAGGGCCATGGGAATTCATCACCTAAAATAGCAATGAGTCATACCTGATGACATCCACAGATGTGTGTCAAAGTTTGAGGTGTTTGTTTGTTTGTTTGTTTGTTTGTTTGTTTGTTTGTTTAGGTTTGTGTTTCCTGTAGGTTGTCCATTTTGCTGAACCATGAAATGATATCAGCCTATATTATTAGTGTATTACATATCTTACTTACTTACTCGCTGACCAACCATTTGTCTGAAATGGACATATCTCGAAATGCCACAAAGGTAAGACCAGGGAAGTGGCACTTCCCTGGTAAGACCCCCAAGTGGTGTCAAATTAAAGAGAAAAAAGTAAAGAATAATAAAAATATTTCCCAGCCCGGGGGTGGCACTCAACATTATTTTATTATTATTTTATTAAGGTGTCCCATTTTACCCCGATGCGAAATTGTTGCCGTAAAGAAAGGGTAAAATGGGCCAGCTGGGGGTAAAATGGGACACCATTGATTTACTATGTGATTTTTTTGTTGGGGCAAGATGGGACAGTTTGAGTTAGCACGTCCAGTAAATCAGTCCCATTTTGGCACATTTCTAAAAGAAAACTTTTCTTATAATTATCGAAGAAAAAAAGTAACAATTTTTGTCTTATTTGGTGGCTGTGCAATAATTATGAGCCCGGGAGGGTAAAATTGGGGGGGAAGAAATTTTTGGAGAGCCGAAAGGGGGGGAAGCAATTTTGGCAAGCTGAGAGGGAGGGCAAGTGATTTTTGGCACATATTCTTGGAGCGCCTTCTGCGCCTTTTAAATAAAACACGCTAAAAAGGCTTAGGAAAACCGTACGGAAACGCCTAAATATGCACATTTTCCTACTCGCTGCGCTCGCAACATGTATAGACCATTTGTGAGTGGACGCGCTGAATAAGCCGTAAACTCGCAAATTGTATTCTGAGTTAAAGTGTAAAATGTATGTGAATGTCGTATTCATAGGTGTATCAATTCGTTGCGACAAGTATCTTATCAAAACGCTGTTTAAATCAATCAATAATACTACTGCTGAAGAGGATAATAAGCTTCTACCTATTTCTATAGAATAGTTCTTGTCTTTGTTTGCTTTGGCTAAATCCTGTTCAAGTGGTAGATAACAAAGCATTGTATTTTGTCCAGGTATGTATAATCAACAATGAACAATGAGAGGATATTTCTGAACCTCGTTGACTTGGGGATGATTTGAAATGACCGCCAATTATGACTGTTGGATATTTATTACCAGAAATGTAGAAAAGAGACACATGTAGAACCGATAAAAATACAATTTTGTCGAAGGAACAGAGTTCAACAAATCATAACCCCGCTTTTGAATATCGTTTGAAGTCATATGATATACCATTTTAAAGCTTAGGCCAAAAAAAAAAAAAAAGTACCGTCGGATCCGTAGCGGTCGCTGCGGGACAAGGAATTCAATTTTGCAGTGTTGGTGTCTTTGAAGCAGGTTCAAGTTTGACCCCTATTTTGACCTGTAACCCTCTGTGAGCTTAACCTTTGAGGGCGCTCATCTTAAAATAATGCCAGAAAGGGTATTTCCATCCACACCAAAAAAAAATCAAAATTTGAAAAATTGTGTTCGGAAACCGATTCCGGACACTTTTGATGTCCAAACGATTTTCGGGGAAAAAGCGTCTTGACATCAAAAGTGTTCGAAACCGGTTTCGGACACTTTTGATGTCCAAACGATTTTCGGAAAAAGCGCCTTGACATCGAAAGTGTTCGGAAACCGATTTCGGACACTTTTGATGTCCAAACGACTGTAGTAAAAAAAGCGTCTTGACATCAAAAGTGTTCGGAAACCGATCTCGGACACTTTTGATGTCCAAACGATTTTCGGGAAAAAGCATCTTGACATCCAAAGCGTTCGTAAACAGATTTCGGACACGTTTGATGTCCAAACGATTTTCGGGAAGAAAGCGTCTTGACATCGAAAGTGTTCGGAAACCGATTTCGGACACTTTTGATGTCCAAACGATTTTCGGAAAAAAAGCATCTTGACATCGAAAGTGTTCGGAAACCGATTTCGGACACTTTTGATGTCCAAACGATTTTCGGGAAAAAAGCGTCTTGACATCAAAAGTGTTCGAAACCGATTTCGGACACTTTTGATGTCCAAACGATTTTCGGGAAAAAGCGTCTTGACATCAAAAGTGTTCGAAACCGATTTCGGACACTTTTGATGTCCAAACGATTTTCGGGAAAAAGCGTCTTGACATCAAAAGTGTTCGAAACCGATTTCGGACACTTTTGATGTCCAAACGATTTTCGGGAAAAAGCGTCTTGACATCGAAAGTGTTCGGAAACCGATTTCGGACACTTATGATGTCCACACGATTTTCGGGAAAAAAGCGCCTTGACATAAAGTGTTAAATCCCCTAATTTCCCTTAATTCTTGTCAATTTCCCTTAATTCACCAGAATTTCCCTTACTTCTCTTCAATTTCCCTTAACTTCCCTCAATGTTCCCAATTTCCCCTCAATTTCCCCTCATTTTCCTAAATTTCCCTTAACTTCCCTCTATTTTCCCAAATTTCCCTTAATTCTTGTCAATTTCCCTTAATTCACCTGAATTTCCCATAATTCTCTTCAATTTCCCTTAACTTCCCTCAATGTTCCCAATTTCCCCTCAATTTCCCTCATTTTCCCAAATTTCCCTTAACTGCCCTCTATTTTCCCAAATTTCCCTTCACTGCCCTCTATTTTCCCAAATTTCCCTTAATTCTTGTCAATTTCCCTTAATTCACCTGAATTTCCCTCAATTTCCCTTAATTCTCTTCAATTTCCCTTAACTTCCCTCAATATTCCCAATTCTCCCTCAATTTCCCCTCATTTTCCCAAATTTCCCTTAAATTCCCTCTATTTTCCCAAATTTCCCTTAATTCACCTGAATTTCCCTCAATTTTCCCAAATTTCCCTTAATTCCCCTCAATTTTCCTTAATTGCCCACAAAATCATTTAATTCACCTGAATTTCCCTCAATTTCCCTTAATTCCTTAGCATATTTTGGGACGAAACTCTTTTCCAGTATGGGGCCGGTACCTGCCTTCCCTCTCACCAAGTACCATAGCCATGCGACAAACGATGTTGACGTAACAGCATTTTTTAGAAATTGTTGAAAATCGTGTAATGCCCCTTTAATGACCTAATTAGCATATTTCGGGACGAAACTCTTTTCCAGTATGGGGCGGTATAGGCCCTCCCCTCACCAAGTACCATAGCCATGCGACAAACGATGTTGACGTAACAGCATCTTTTAGCGTTTGTTACCAACGGACTAACGGACGCACGGACTAACGGACGCACGGACTAACGGAGAGACATGGTGACTTATAGAGCACCTGAATTTCCCTCAATTTCCCTTAATTTTCCCAAATTTCCCTTAATTCCCCTCAATTTTCCCCAATTCCCCTCAATTTCCCTTAATTGCCCACAAAATCATTTAATTCACCTGAATTTCCCTCAATTTCCCTTAATTCCTTAGCATATTTCGGGACGAAACTCTTTTCCAGTATGGGGCCGGTACCTGCCTTCCCCCTCACCAAGTACCATAGCCATGCGACAAACGATGTTGACGTAACAGCATTTTTTAGAAATTGTTGAAAATCGTGTAATGCCCCTTTAATGACCTAATTAGCATATTTCGGGATGAAACTCTAGTATTGCCCTGTAGGCACTCTCCCTCACCAAGTACCATAGCCATGCGACAAACGATGTTGACGTAACAGCATCTTTTAGCGTTTGTTACCAACGGACTAACGGACGCACGGACTAACGGACAAACGGACTAACGGAGAGACATGGTGACTTATAGAGCTGCTACCCGCAGCTAAAAAGTGTTTGTTTGCCCAGACATGGGGTAGAAAGGAGTGGGTCGGTAGGTCGATTTCCTTTTTTTTTTTTCTTTTTTTTTTTTTTTAGATGTGTACATGTGTTGCAGCTAGTGGTGTAAGAGAAAATATACGACATTCAGCCTTACATTTTGTACTTGTGTCAAACTTTAATTATAGATTAATGAACGTGTATTACTTGTTGGGAGAGAAATTAGACAAAAATAATGCATGCGTGCTGATGTTGATGCGTAGCGCAAGTGCATTATTTAGTGTAATTTCTCGAGTAACAAGTATTAAAAACATGTTCATTAACCTATTTGAATAGTATTTCCTACACAAGAAGAAAAAAAATGCATCAACCCGCCCAAAAAGCGTGCGAAAGCACTGCGCGTAGTAGGCGGATTGCACATTATATACAACCAATGTACTCTGCATACTTTTCTAACCGCTTTTCTGATTGGCTGCTTTGATCTATGAATGTATTTCAACCTTACATGTACCATATAAAGTTTAACGTCTTTGGCAACAAAATCGGGCTGGAGTACAAAATCCCAGACCATACCTGTACATGTCGTGCTTGGTTCTCTAGCCTATATTGATGTTGATTGATGGTAAAATATTGTTGGCATGGTTGGGGAGGGCTAAATGGGAAAAATGAATGATGTGATTGCCAGGAATAACTTTCAAGTGTCATTTGGCATTTTTATGGGGAAAAACATCATTTTCTTTATTTTTATATCATTGTAAAAAAAAAAAAAAAAAAAAGTGTATGATGTTTTTTGAATTTTTGGGTCGGTCGTGTCTGGGCAAACAAACACTTTTTTTTTTGGCCTTATGGTATATATTTTCTAAACACGAAATAAAACAAAATTGACCGCGGCCGACTTTACGGCTGATTCGCCGCGTCCAGTCACATTTAAGGTTTGCAAATTGGGATCCCAAAAATTTGCCATGTGCAAGGGGGGCAAAGAATTTTTGGCAAACCGAGAGGGGGGGGGCAAGCGATTTTTGGCAGGCCGAGAGGGAGGACAAGCGATTTTTGGCGAGCCGTTTGGAAATTTTACCCCCCTCCCACCCCGGGGGCTCATAATTATTGCACAGCCCCTTAATTGAAAAGGTGGCTTAGAAGTTATTTTTTTAATTTGAGAAACACTAATCCGAGCCATTGATTCAGATATTTAGCCTCAAGTAGTGACCTCTGCTGTATGAAAAAAAAAATGGAATATTTATTTTGATGTGTTAAGGGGGTACTACACCCCTGCCCAATTATGTGCCTATTTTTGCACAATAAATCAATAACTACTTGCCTTGAGTTGCTGAATTTTCAGTGCAGTAGTTGTAGTCCTTGTCCCTATAATATACATATCTTACTTGTCACCAATGCGCTATACTTTTTGACAAAAATGCCCAAAATTGGCCAGGGGTGTAGTACCCCCTTAAGCTTACAGCACTCAGAAGTTCCTTTTGAATGATACTTTTAAATGGTTGGAAATATAAATAGACATTATATCAAAATTATTTTGTTGCAAAAACGGGCAAAATGTGACTATTTTAAGTAGTGGCGTAACTAGGGTTGGTAGCACCCGGGGCAAGTTAACAAAATTGGTGCCCCTACCCCCCACCCAAGAATATCTTAGATGCGGGCAGTGGAGTAGCTAGGGGTTGTGGCACCCAGGGCTAAGGATACATAATTCCCCCCAATTCTTGAAACAATTGCGCGCAGAGCACACTAAATTTTGGATAAATATGGCATAGACCACTATTAATTAATTTTGGTTTATACTAGAATATCGGTCTTATTAAAAATGTTCTTTCAATTGATTTTGTGCTGAAATGCATGCGAAGCTCGTGACAATTTTGACTTTCATCGCTTGGAGGGGCGCTGAATTGCAGAATCGATACTGAATTGATCAATTTGGCACCCCCTAAGGTAAGGGTGGGTGGCGCCCGGGCCCGGGGCACGTTGCCCCCCTGCCCCCTAGCTACGCCAATGATTTTAAGGTATAAAAGTATTTCTGAAATCACTGTCCAAATTACCCTGTGTCCCAATTTGCCCCCAAGTTACCCTACCGCTATCAATAGCACGGGAAGGTTGAAGGTTGTAGGAGCACTGTGTATGCATTGTATTTGTATAGATGCAAATGAGGTTTTTTTTTCAGCAAATCACCATACCGTCTGTATAACAGTTTCACAAGTAAACGATTTCCCGACTATTTCAAATCATGAAATATAAAATAAAAACACATGACATACCTTAGCCAAAGCAACAGCCACCAAACAAAGCAACAGAAAGGTCCTCATTTTGTCGTCAAATCGAGTGCAAACTGGCAGACAGAACTGATGAGGTTCTACACGGAATCGGGCGATGATGAAGAGAGCTTGATGTACAAGAGGACTAGACTGTCTACCACACACTGGCCTAAAAATAACTAACTAATCAAGTCAGGATACGACGTGGCAATGGAATTCCAACTGTGCTGATTTGTATTCTACCCTGTGCTGTGTTGGCAAGTTACTGACATTGGTAACCTGAGTCAGTCTGCTAAAGCCTGTCCGTCCTGTGAAGCTAGTGACTGTTGACACGCTGCACTGGTGCAAAGGGGCAATAGCTCCCGTTTGTTCTGTTTCTAAAAGACTATGGGAAAAAACTTTTGGATGCAAATGAGACTCATTGAGGAATAAGAGCCTGATCGTTGCCAGTTTCTTTCATTTTTCTTTGGAATTGTTCAAAATAAACAAAATCCAGAGTATGATTGTACATGTATTTTGCCAAGTTTAAAAAAAAAGTTTTGCCACACCTGCACCTTTATACCAATTCCTTCAACAATTTTAAAAGATGGCGCTCTTCAAATTTTATAAGCGCTTCTAGCCCGAAACATCATGGCCCTGTCCCTAGTTGTTCCTTCCTCACCATGAGAAGGACAGTGGAAATCGTAGTGACGGAGGTGTGAGTATCTCGGGCTACAGCGCTTCAGGCCAGGCCTGCTTCAGGCCTGGCCCGAGGCCAGGTCTTCAGGCCTGAAGCGATTGACCTTATATTACTTGGAGCAGTCTCATCTTCTCTGCTTGGAGAGCTTTAAATAAAGGCCATACAATCATGCTCCGTGTGGACTGACGTGCCAGGTCTAGCCCCGGGGGTCTAGCGCGCTCATCATGAGCCGTTTTTCGGCAATTTTCCTCCCGGGATTTTCCTATGGGGTTTTCTAAATTTTCAGATTGACGCTATATAGCGCGTCATTAGGTGCCCGTAACCCCATATGAAAATTGCCGAAAAACGGCTTATGCCCCGCGTCTTGATCGGTGCCCCCACGCTCGGGGGGCACTCACTGAAAATAGGTGAAAATTGACCCCGATTTTTCAACTCCCTCTCACCCAATTACCCCCTTTTTTGTTTCACTGAACTCCCTATCACCCAATGACCCCCGTTTTTTGTTTTCCTGTCACCAAAAGACCCCCTAGCTTTTTCATGTTTTTCAACAATTTTGGGGAAATTTCTGACAATATTTCACTGAATGACCCTGATTTTTCTTCGAACATTTTGTATCAACTTTTATATTTTGACTGATAATTTTTCCCAGCCTCACTGAAGTGACCCTTTGGTATTTCGAACTGCTGTCCGCACATCCCCGTCACTTCCAATTCCAAAGTCGAGTGCCCCCCCCCCCGGACCCACGCTACGCCACTGCCATGTGGAGACACACTTGGATTCTGATGGAACCAGGCTCAAACAAAATGCTAAAGCCAGTTTTACGCGACGCAACCGGTTTATTTTTTAATATTCATGCATCGTGTTTTGGCGTACCACAGCATCAAATTAACCGATTTTAGAAATAATACTTAGGCCTATGGCAGGCCTAACTTGATACAAACGTAGAAAACTATTTGGCCAGCGCTTAAAGGCCTACTTCTATGTATAAAGTTTTAATGTTTCGTACTTGAATTGCTATAAATACTCAGCATAACCAATAAAATGTATGACCATTTTGTTGTGACAAATGACACATTGTGAGTAACTAAAACTCTAATTGAATTAAAAAGTGATTTACAGAACAACACACACAAAAAATAAATGCACAATTGACACTGAAAAAAAAACCCCGTAAGTGGCAGGGAAGCATTAAATTGGCATTCAAACATACCAAAATAATCAAGCTTGAATAACGATCATGTCATATTATGTATGTCTCGCATTCTCGAATAATTTTCATTTTGTTTGTTCGTACGTCTAAGCTATCAAGATGCGACACCATCTGATTCATCACATCAAATCTACCATCAGCATACTGCAGTTACTGTCCGTTTTCCTATACACAATACACAGTGCTCTTTCCCATTGACGCGTGACCTCTACAAATAGCCCTACGTTAAAAGTATGGGGATATGACTAGTTAACGTCGCTGTGTGAAAAATAACCGGCCAATATTAAAAGTACTCTTCTAGAGTTATAGAAAATATAGTTTTTTAACATGTCCTAAATTTTTAGCTAATTTAGATTTTTGGAAATATTCGTACTTTGGTGTTTTAGATAATGTTATAGGTAATAGTACATTGCCTAGTTAACGTCGCTGTGTGAAAAATAACCCGCCAATATTAAAAGTACTCTTCTAAAATTCTAGACAATATAGTTTTGTAACATGTCCTAAATTTTTAGTTAATTTAGGTGTTTGGAGAGGGTCGCACTTTTGTGTTTTAGGAAGGATATGTAAACGACAGATAACACCAAAAATATGAAGAAATTATTTCCAAACCGTGTTAAGTCAACAATCATTATGTTGCTCATTTTCAAGAATGCTGGTTTACAAAAAGCAGGCAATTGTCTCATTTCGTGAACAAAGGTACACATACCATTGTTTCCTTTCGTTTCCTTTATAATCGGTTACCCAACTGAAGCTATAATACCAGCTTTATTGCGATATCGCACATGAAAACAGACACTTGTGCACAACCAGAGAAGATCCGATTTAATCAGTTGAGCTGTTTCAATGAGTGTTATCTTGGTTTAATAGCTTTTAATGGGGTTAAGTCCTGCAAAGGTCGAGATGAATTCTACTGTAGACATGACTACATCATGGTATGCCTAGATATCATCTAAATCTAGCAATGCTATCATCAGTAGATAGCATCTAACAATGCTATCATCAGTATAACATCTGAATCTAAAAGTGCTATCATCAGTAGATAGCACCTGATTCCAACATTGTTATCATTAGTAGATGACATCTGATTCTAACAATGCTATAATCAGTAGATATCATCTGATTCTAGCAATGCTATTATCAGTAGATATCATCTGATTCTAACAATGCTATCATCAGTAGATAGCATCTGATTCTAACAACGTAATTATTAGTAGATGGCATCTGATTCTAACAATGCTATCATCAGTAGATAACATCTGATTCTAACAATGCTATCATCAGTAGATATCATCTGATTCTAACAATGCTACCACCAGTAGATATCATTCTGATTGTAGCAATGATATCACCAGTAGATGGCATCTAAATCTAACAATGCTATCATCAGTAGATATCATCTGAATCTAACAATGCTATCATCAGTAGATGGAATCTGAATTTAACAATGCTATCATCAGTAGATGGCATCTGATTTTAACAATGCTACCATCAGTAGATAGCATATGATTATAACTATGCTAACATCAGTAGATATTATCTGAATCTAACAATGCTATCATCAGTAGATAGCATCTGAATTTAACAATGCTCTCATCAGTAGTTAGCATATGATTTTAACAATAATATCATCAGTAGATAAAATCAGATTCTAACAATGTTATCATCAGTAGATATCATGTGATTCTAGCAATGCTATCATCAACAGATATCACCTGATTCTAACAATGCTATCATCAGTAGATATCTGATTCTTACAATGCTATTATTAGTAGATGGCATCTGATTCTACTAATGCTATCATCGGTAGATATCATCTGAATCTAACAATGCTCTCATCAGTAGATGGCATCTGATTCTAACAATGCTATCATCAGTAGATATCATCTGAATTTAGCAATGCTATCATCAGTAGATGGCATCTGATTTTAACAATGCTACCATCAGTAGATAGCATATAATTCGAACTATGCTACCATCAGTAGATAGCATATGATTCTAACAATGCTATCATCAGTAGATATCATCTGAATCTAACAATGCTATCATCAGTAGATATCATCTGAATCTAACAATGCTATCATCAGTAGATGGCATCTAATTTTAACAATGCTACCATCAGTAGATAGCATATGATTCTAACTATGCTAACATCAGTAGATATTATCTGAATCTAACAATGCTATCATCAGTAGATAGCATATGAATCTAACAATGCTATCATCAGTAGATAGCATCTGAATTTAACAATGCTATCATCAGTAGATTGCATCTGATTTTAACAATAATATCATCAGTAGATAACATCAGATTCTAACAATGTTATCATCAGCATGATCAGTAGATATCATGTGATTCTAACAGTGTTATCATCAACAGATAGCACCTGATTCTAACAATGCTATCATCAGTAGATATTTTTACAATGCTAACATCAGTAGATAGCATCTGATTCTACTAATGCTATCATCTGAATCTAACAATGCTCTCATCAGTAGATGGCATCTGATTCTAACAATGCTATCATCAGTAGATATCATCTGATTTTAATAATGCTATCATCAGAAGATAGCATATGATTATAATAATGCTATCATCAGTAGATATCATGATTATAAAAACGCAATCACCAGTAGATAGCACCTGATTATAGTAATGTTATCATCAGCAGATAGCATCTGATTCTAACAATGCTATCATCAGTAGACAGCATATGATTTCAATATTGCTATCATGATCAGAAGATTGGATATGATTCAAGTCCTGCGTCCTAGATGCTAACACCCCGCCCCAACGGCCAATATACGCGCTAGCGAGCAAGAAATGAAAAACACAGGGATCTCTGAAATATTTTGGCCTTGGTTAGAGAAATTCGCTGTCTGACTTTGTCATCAAATAGCATAACGGAACGGTCATTATCTCAAATAACCGGTTATACATGAAGATAGATTATTTAAGTATGACTTTCTGCAGTTGATTCTTGTATTGGACTCTTATTATGAGTTTGAGGGCCAATTTAACAAAATAATAATGTAACAAAACAGTTTTTTATCACGCAAGTTTCTCGAAATCGGTACTGCATTTGTAATCAGTACTGCATTTGGTTCTGATAAATGGTAACATTATTTCTTTGATCGATTTGTAGTACAATACAAAAAAAAAGGGAAAATAATCACTCGGGGTGGTTTTATACGGGGCGCACATTTAAAAAACCAACAACAGCATGGAACGTGTTTTTGATCTTGTGAATATGGTACGTAAAAAGAATATAAACGAAGGATTTTCAAACGGATTCTAAAAATTTGTATAAACACACAAAAATAATGTAAAGCTACATCCAACGCACCAACATTACTCTCACTGCGATATTTGATTGCTGAGAAAACTTGGCTTTTAGAGAAAACTTTATACGTCTTTTATACGTTTCCACATTGAAAGGTTTGGCTACAAAACGATTCTCTTATAAACCATCTATGCACAGTTTCCACCTCGATAGACCTGAGCACACAATTTCGTCCTAGAGCTTCCAAGCAAGTAGTGAATTGTCTCTACACTGTCTTTGATTACACTACACGGTTGAGTGCATAGCATTATAAGAGCTGTGTGAGCTTCTAGCTGGTGGAAAATAGGCATCTGTGATTGGTTTTTGTCAAAACCTCAAGTGTTCCTTTCATCCAATCAGAAATTTTTTGATATCGAACGAAAGCTAATACTCTTCCCCCTTAAAAGGCTTTTTTTCATTGCGCAACAGATAACGCAATTCAATATTTATATCAAGGTCAATGTGGTAAATCTGTTGAAAACGACCTATCCAAGGACAATTGTGACTGGACACTACGAATCAGCCGTAAAGTCGGCCCCGGTCAATTTTGATTTATTTCGTGTTTAGAAAATATATATCATCAGCTTTAAAATAGTATATCATTTGACTTCAAACGATATCCAGAAGCGGGGTTATGGTTTGTTGAACTCTGCTCCTTCAACAAAATTGTACCTTTTTTCGGTTCTACGTGTGTCTCTTTTTCCACATTGCTGGTAATAAAGTCATAATTGGCGGTCATTTCAAATCATCTCCAAGTCAACAAGGTTCAGGAATGTCCTCTCATTGTTATTGTTGGTTATACACAAAGAGCTTGTAATAGAATAGAGTGGCAATAGATTATGTAATGCTTTGTTCGTTTGATGCCGATTAGAGATTGCAACAGGCTATTAATAAATTCTCTTTAAATTGCAAATCTTGTACAAAAAGTTATTACTTTCGCCTGTTTTATCACACAATTGTAAATTCAATGAACTATGACTTTGCTAAAGAGCGCTTACAAATTGATAAGCTTTGTCTAACCTTTAAACATATAAAAGACACTGATAACCACTTTATACACTTACTCACTATTATATGGCCACTGCGATGAGCCTTCTGAGCCGTAAGCATGGTAAGTGCAAGATTGTAAATGAGCATCCACTCACTGCAAATGACTGACCAAACAACGGCCCCGTTTACAATTGAATACATGAATACAAAAGCCACCTAAGTCCATGGGAAGTGATTTTGAGAGAAAAACCCGTGTATCATTTTAATTCCTTCAGTTAGATTTACCTGGTCAATATAGTAAGTTTTACATGCAAATGAGTGGATTAACCTGTATTAGGTATGATGATTAGCATTTCAGGGACTTCGTGGGGTTCATTTTAAATTTTGGACTTAGGTGGTTTTTGAATCATATACAAAGACAACAATGTTAGAATGAGATTACCACTAGTAAGATAATACACAATAAAGCGCACAGGTATGTATAATGTTGATAAGCATTCTGCCATGTAATATAAACCACACACTTTCTTTTATTAAACCCATTTTTTTTCAAAAGTCACTCTCTAGCAATGAATGTGTTACAAGTGGACTTTTGTACATACTGGATTTTAATCAATGTGTTACAAGACTCAAATCATGGAATTGGGTGATTCTTTCATACATGCTATTTTTCACATGCTCAATAGACACAGAGGATGAATTTGAGTTGTTCTTTCACACATATGACAGGCCTATGTAAAGCAACACTTTCCCATGCTTAACTCAATTTGGTTTAAGTATGGACTTAGGTGGCTTTTGTATTCATATATTCAATTTATTGAAACACCTTATACAGTCGAATAAATCTCGTCTCGGGGGAAAAAGGTTAGCAATTAACCTGTTGACAACCAGCATATGTAACCAGTGATATTAAACGATGACGCAGAAAAAGCGCCACACGCCACAGCAATATAGCTTATTACGGACTCCAGTGATTCAAGAAATCATTTTCATGCTAAAACCGGGGCTAAAACCTACCTAAACTAGCTACGCACAGCCTTAAATCGACCGTCAGGAATACACCTTGGATCGCATCTTCCAATGTGATTTGAATAAAGCTTTACAAGAAGCAACAATTTTTCTGCATCTTGTATCACATATTGTAGAATTCTGTACCTGTAGATACAAACTGTCTCACTTTCAACTCACAGCATCCGAAACCTGGACTTCCTGTATTCTGTTCTCTGAAACATTTCTACTACAAAACGTCCATCATGAATTCTAGCAACGATACTGAATCATTCTGTGAATTTACTAAGGATCTGTCCGATCCTGCTTCTGCGTCGACCCTTCTTGTAAATCATATGGAAATTATCGTTAGTTTTATCATCAAACCAATTGTTTCCACATTTGGATTAGTCGGCAACAGTGTCTTTCTGCTAGCGATTTTTCGTATCAAGAGCATGCGGACCGATTTGAATTTCTTTGTCTCGAATCTCGCAGTCGCTGATATGGGATTTTTGGTGACAAATGTGTTCTGGCATAGTATCGGTAGATCTTTTTCACCGATTCGGTTCGACATTCCGTTTTTGAGATCTTTAAGACCGCACGTATCATGTGCCATCATGCCGTTTACCTTAAAAGTGTGGGCTTATTCTTCGCTGGGATTCATTACGATTATATCTTATGAAAGATACTACGCTACGTGCAAACCGATAGAGTACAAAACAATGAAAACGAAGATACATGCCAATAAAATTGCTACATCCGTTTGGGTATTGTCTATCATTCTGTCCGCAACCATATCTGGAATGGTCACGTACCGGGATATTGACTTTTGCATAAGCTGGCCTGATACTCACGAATATCGCAATTTACCTGCTGTAGCTCGCATATGTACTATCCAAAATAAAACAAGCGCCACTATGGCTGGTTTTCTCACCCTCTTTCTCTACGCCATCGCACTTGCCGGTAACTGTATCCTTTTTCTTCTGACTACAATCTCATTGTGGCGTCGCCGTGCGAATAGGAACCAGATTGAAAGGATGAGAATGCAGGTCACGCGCACTCTGATCATCAATAATATTGTCTTCTTTATCTGCCAAACGCCACTGTGTCTTTTTCAAGTTGACGTGATTTTTGACGGGATTGGTTCTGAATTGGATCTGCTGAAGCAGAGCGCGATAGTTACTACATCTGCTGTAGCTTCCACGTTTGCCATAATCAACTCTTGTATTAATCCCTACTTGTTTATCGCATGTAGTAGTCGCTACAGACATGCTATGCGAGATGCGTTGAAGGGGTTATTCTGCGCAAAATAGAATACTGGGAGCTCTGACAACCGTTTAAGGGTCATAAGTAGTAGTCTCATGGTTCCGTTGCCCGGTACTTCTAAACAGAACAAAGTTTGAAATGTCGTAAGTGGATGAAGTACTACGGTTCCGACGTCCGGTATAGCCTACGTCACAAAAATCGTTGTAGAAACTATATTAAATCTATCTGATTAGAACACGGTGAAGTCGAGAAAATAATAGGCCTACGGCAGCAGAAGTGAATCTATTCTACCATTCGTTGATCACGATCACAGAAAAGACAATAAAGAGACTTAAAGGTAGGTGTCCCGATTAGCGCCCTACCGTGTATACGCTGTGCCGTTTTCAGAGTTTGTTTCATTGTTAGTAGAGAGATTGCGAAGAGGTGTTCACTGCAAACGCCATACGGATTACGTATTACGGCATTTAGAACGTCATACATGGTCATAGTGCCGTTCACAGCCAAACTAGCCTCTATACACACCCAGTTTTGTGTCGGTTCTAACGCTCGTCGTTCCTAGTATGTTCGTGATAAGCTGTGATAGCCGCATACAGTCTGAACCGAGACTACATGTAAACGCAATTGCAATAAGCTCATGGTGGCGCTATGCTGAGACAAATATATCTAAAGATATAGGAAGCACCGATTGATTCACCTTGGGTTCACCTGATTCACCAGAGAAGATGAGAATAGATTATCATCTAAACCAATATAAAACCCACCAAGTCCATGGAAAGTGATTCTGAGAAAACTAAAAAAACTGTGTATCATTCCTTCAATTAGATTTACCTGGTAAATAGGACATGTTTTACATGCAAATGAGTGGGTTAAACTGTTTTAAGTATGAGGATTACCATGTTGGGGGTAAATTAAAAAAAAATAGATTCACTATCTAATCTGGTACATATGACACCCCATTGAATCCAATGTGACTACAAGAAGCAAAGTTACAAGCATTTAATTAGACAAAGGTCCAGTTTTGAAAGTGACAAACTGGCCTATTCAAAACTGCACGGACTAGACATCTGGTTTGAGAGTAGTGAATGGCTAATTTATGAGTGTCTATAATTTAAAACAAAAGGAACAAAAGAAAATTGAAAAAGAGCTGACAAATAAAATGAAAAGTACAGAGAAATAAAAACTGAAATAAAAACTGCTTTAAATAAAGCTTCATTGAAGAAACTGTGTTGTCTCTTTGTTGCGCTTGTTGTAATCTTTTTGCGCCTTGTATAGGCCATTTTGTCACCTTTAAAAGTGGACCTTCGTCTATTGCTGGTAACTTTACTTCTTGAGGTCACATTGGATTCAAGGTGGTGTCATAATGTGCAAGATTAGATAGCGCATCTATTAAAAAAACAAATTTACCCCGATATGGTTCAGTTTTGAAATTGTGATTATTTTTCCAAGTGTAAGGATACTTTTTGGCGCAGTATATAAGCAACAATTTCCCATGCTTAACTCAATTTGGCCAAAATATGGACTTGGGTGGGTTTTGTATTCAGGTATTGAATTACTTATGTCGCATTGTCACAAGTAAGGTAACACAATGTGCGAAATGCATGTAAACATATAATTTCATCTATAATGCTTTAGTTGTCTCATTGGGTGTTGATTTCTTTAAGAAATTGTTTAAGCATTGTGTATCGTGGAAGAGATTACATGTGAAAAAGTCGCAAATATCACAATAAAAGTCGTAGATAGTAAAGGCAATCTTTATGGTCCTTCCAAGTCTCTAATCCCAAATCGCATTTAGCATTGTTTTGGCCGGCCACTGAGAAATTAGTCACCATTTAGTAGTTGTAATAGCAAGTAATATTACATTGAAATGCGTTTAAAAGTTTAAAGGACAATAATTCTAATATCAAATTTGTTTTTCCGTTGGGAAATATGTTAAAAAGCATACGCTTAAATTTCAAGGAAACCCGCTCTTTTGGGATTCATTTATATTAAAACAGTAATTAGAAAGTAAAGATGGGGACAAAAGACGGAGATTGGTCAACTGATACATAAAATTCCATAATAGCCCATAGAATCGGCGAAATTTTGATGATTTGACCCGCGATTAAAACCTTTTTAAAACTTCAGATTCTCACGATACCTTTGCTAATGAAGATGGGATAAATGGAGATGGGACAAATTCAACTCAATTTTATACAATTCAAAGTAGTTAATTAATATGCTGTTTCCATCTTACATATATGTAGGTACGTGATAAACAATATGATAGTATAATAATATGAATAAATTAATGTTAAATGAATATGAAGAATATACAAGTGAAAAATAAATACATGTAGACAGGTACACTCAATATGAGTTGAAAATAAGTGAAAAATGAAAAATCACTGCAAAGAGTACGTGAAATAAAGGCCTGTTACCAATACTGACAGTTGCCATGTATTGGGGGGGGGGGGGGGGCAAGAAGGAGAGGGCAAATAAGACCATTTAATCATAATATTGAGAGATGGTGGGAGAGAACAAAACATTACAGGACAAGACAGGACGCGAGATTGGCTATGTTGAGTCAGGGACAAGTCAATTCATATCAGTCATAAAGGAGCGTAATATGTAGGTAAATCATAAAATCAAAGTGGACCTACATGAGAGAACGTGCACATTAGGACAAATCTAATGATATTTGGTTTTAGACTCAATTTTGTTATACACGGTACAGTGGTTAGAACGCTCGTTATTCTTACTTTATAATTACAAGTGGAAAAATAACATGCATACGCAGACAAACCAGAGAGGGGTAGTACTCCGGACATACCTATCTGTGTGGGGACTTGAACCCAGACCTCTCGCTTGCGGGGCGAGCGCTCTAACCACTGAGCTACACAGACTGTCCCTGATAAACTCAAGTCTGGGTAAACAGTACAGACAACACATAGCATACCAGTGTACGAGGTCAATTAATGATGCATCATACACTGGAACATAGAAACATTCAAACATTGCAAACTAGCGCATGAGATCAAATTAATGATGGTTAATCGTTATCCTTAATATATCAATATACAGGGGATAGAAGAATCACGCATCGCACACTAGTACAATTAAACAAATGGAAACATTACATGCATAGGCAGATAAACCAGGGTAAAACTCTGGACATATCTGCGGCACAGTGTCATCGCCCCGATATCTTCATGGTAGAAATCGCCATGGTAGGTTGAATCCACAGCAACGCATGGCCATTTTATTCCGACCTTATGAGACGCATAATTAGCCAAGTGACCTGACTAAGGCTACTGTAGCCGGGGTAATTGATTTCTCGCTGTGTGAGTAAGCGTGTATACGACATTGCGGTCAATAGTCATACTGCCTCCACTGGAGTAGTGAGTGCAGCTATAGCCTGCGCGCTGTAGTCCATACAGGACCAACGCAATATAAAATTAGAATTTTGGTCAGATTTTGAGTTCAAGACGCACGACCTTTTCTCAAGACGCAAGCTAACGACTATCATATCTGTTCAACACGTATTTTCAAGTGTATGAGACCAGACATGCCAGATCTGGTTTCTTGAGACTAAATCATTTACGGGAGATATTCATCATTATCTACCCCGGTATCTGAAGATTTTCGTCTGATATCAAAATCGTGCATAGCAATTCACGTGTATCGATCCCGGGTATTTATTTTAGTATCTCTGCTGCACCAAATAATTATTAGCCAGGCGATGTCGGTGTGTGCGGGGGACTTGAACGCAGACCTCTCGCTTGTATGGAAGGCGGATACCTTCAAAATACGCGTAAGATAATACCCCTAACCTTACAAGCCTAAGATGAAATCTTAGACGTCTAAGATGCAATTTTGGCCCCTGAACATGTATAAAACATTAACAAACTATACGAAACTATACGCAACTTAAGTGTATACATGTTGAGGGGCCATGTGGTCTAACGGTCTTCTTGCGCTCAGGTCTTCACTTACTTTCTTGTGTGTTTACTACATGTACTTCAATGGGATATTATTTGGTGGCGTGCCTCCAAACACAGTGCTCCAAATAACACAGCAAGTTTATAAAGCGTCTGTCGTACATTTTTGGAGAAACGCGATACCGGAAGAAGAAAGTTAACTTGCTTAAACTAAGAGAAAGGAAGGAAGAATTTCAAATCCAATTGCAAAATAGATTTTATATCTTGGAAGATGAACATCTCAACATAAGTGACAGATGCAGCCTGATAACAAACATCATCTTAGAAGCTCCTAGAAGAGGCAGCATCTGTAGCACCTCCAAGTAAAAGTAATACATTTTCGTGAAGTAGAAACAGCAATCAAGGAGATGAAAAAACAAGACACCAGGATTAGATGAGATAACAAAGGATATTCTCGAGGAAGGAGGAAGTGAAGTAATAATCCATCTAGCAAAACTGTTTAACCAAATCACCACCAAAAATGCATCCCACAATCTTGGAAGGAAGCAAAAATCATTCTTCTTCACAAGAAGGGAGACAAAGGAGACATCAAGAACTACAGACCCATTAGTCTTCTCTCACATCCTTACAAAATGTTCACAAAAATTCTTCAAAATAGACTAAAGAAAGAACTGGATGAACATCAACCAGCAGACGGGTTTTAGAGAAGGTTTCTCAACCATGGACCACCTACTTGCAATACACCAACTCATACATGTCATAGAAAAGTGAAACAAATACCAACTTGACTTATGTATTGAATTCACTGATTGCGAGAAAGCATTTGATTCCGTAGAACATCAGGATTTCTTCCAAACACTGAGAGAAATAGGTATAAATGAAGGGTATGTTTGTATTCTGGAGAATATATACAAAGATGCAACATCTCGAATCCATCTGGATAGTGACGGTTCTGAAATTGTTAAGATATTCAGACGAGTTAGACAAAGAGATACGTTGTCACCAAAGATATTCAAAGCAGCTATGGAGGTTATCTTCCAAAACTACCTTTGGATGAAAAAGGAATAAATGCTGATGGAGGAAAAATTAACAGACCTCCGATTTGCAGATGACGTTGCCCTTTACTAACTCATCAGTGAAGGACATGGAAATACAACTTAGTGACTTGAATAAAGAAAGCAAGAAGGTGGGATTGAAAAAGGAAAAACAAAATATATGATAAATATGGCAACAGATGAAAAGATCACCATTGAAGATCAGGAAATTGAAAGCGTTGAGGAGTATAAATATCTGGGCCAGACACGGAGGTTAAAGGATTGTTCGGAAGTAGTATTGAGAAGGATAAAAGCAGGACGGAGTTACTTTGGAAGACATAAAGAAATCTTGTGCAACAAAAATATGCCCATGTCACTCAGAAGGAAAGTATATAATCAATGTGTCCTTCCAACAATGATGTATGGCTCTGAAATATGGTCATTAACTAAATACTTATAAACTAAACTACAATCTGCTCAAAGAGCAATGGAACGGCAAATGTTAAACATCTCACTGCAAGACAAAGTGAGGTGCTCAACCATGCAGACATTTTGAGAAAAATTAAAATAATCAAAATGAAGATGGACTGAACATGTTGCCAGAAGAAATGATAACAGATGGACAAAGAGATTGTTTGAATGGCAACCAGGAATGGGAAAAAGAAGAAGAGGTAGACAGTAGAGGAGGTGGAGAGATGATATCATCATATATTGGTACAACATGCATATGGGCGAGAGTAGCAGTAGATAATAATAATAATAATAATAATAACGGAGGGTTCTTAGTAGGCGCACAATCTTCAAAAGAACTCAAGGCGCACAAACAATAAAGACAAACAAGTTACACATGTGAATCCGGAAAAGCACGAAGAAAAAAAGAAAAAGATGAGTTTTAAGTTGCTTTTTGAACTGAGTAAGCGAATGTGTGTTACGGAGGATGTTTGGAAGTGAATTCCAAACAGCCGGAGCAGCGAAATAAAAGGAGCGTTCACCAGCCGATTTCAATAATCTTTCCGTAAAAGATCGAAGTGATCAAGCTGGTTTGTGCGTGCAGAGCGTAGCAGACAGATAAGTTGGTACGTACCTTCAAAATGCCGAAAAGCAAGAACAGCTAACTTATACTGAATCCGAAATTCTAAAGGCAGCCAGTGAAGCTCATATATGACGGGGGTGATATGCTCATACTCCCTTTTCTTCATGATTAAACGGGCCGCGCAATTTTGTATTCTTTGAAGTCTGTTAAGTTGGTCAGTGGTGATACCAGTCAAGGACGAGTTACAGAAGTCAAGACGTGATGTTATAATTGAATTGACAAGACATGATGTAGCTCTATCAGACAGATAAGACCGAATACATCCAATACGTCTTAAAGATAAAAATGATGAACGACAAACTTCACTGATGTGACTGGACATGGATAACGTTTGATCCAATCTCACCCCAAGGTACTTAACAGACTCCTGTATTTTGATATCAGAATTCAAAATTGTGATGGAATTACTAGCAACCTGCTTAACACGAGAAGCAGTGCCCACCATCATAACCTCGGTCTTATCTGTGTTTAGCATTAGCTTATTGCTATCCATCCAACATAAAATGTCACTGATACATTCCTGAATTGCGATCTTAGTTAGGTATGGAGTGATCATGAGGAGGGCCACGTCCAAAAGTGGATTGACATAGCCTAGATAGATAGTTAGATAGATACCGTCCACCTCTATTATAAGTCACGGTGAATGGTCAATCTTAGACGTCTAAGAATTCTTAGGCGTGTAAAATCTTAGGCGTCTAAGATTTAATTGGCCAGTAATTGTATACGCTTAAGATGATTGGATGTTTGTGATTTCTGGCTCTGTGATTGGTCGATTCAAGTCTACCGCGAAATTCTTAGACGTCTAAGATTTTATTTTGCGCATATATTCCCCTTGTATCAAGGATTCCACCCACCAAGCTTGAGTCCGACCGGACAAAGTTTGAAATTTGACCCCCTCCGTAATGACCTTTGACCTCGGTTGACCTCATTTTACTTCGCGCATATATATTCCCCTTGTATCAATGATTCCACCAACCAAGTTTGGGCCAGATCGGGCAAATCTTGAAATTTTGACCTTTGACCTTGACCTCCGATGACCTTCAAAACCACCCGGTCAACATGCTTTTCCTGAAACCTATCCATATCCGAAATATCGGATTGATGCGTCGAAGCGCGGCGAAACGCATAGCCGGACAGACAGACACACACACAGACGTCGCACAGTGTCATCGCCCCAATATCTCCATGGTAGAAATCGCCATGGTAGGTTGAATCCACAGCCACGAAAGGTCATTTTATTCCGACCTTATGAGACGCATATAATTAGCCAAGTGACCTGACTAAGGCTACTGACAATAGCCGGGGTAATTGATTTATCGCTGTGTGAGTAAGCCTGTATACGACATTGCGGTCAATGGTCATACTGCCTACACTGGAGTATAGCCTGCGCGCTGTAGTCCATACAGGACCAACGCAATATAAAATTAGCGATTTTGGTCAGATTTTGAGTTCAAGACTCACGGCCGTTTCTCAAAGCGCAAACTAACGACTATCATATCTGTTCAACACGTATTTTCAAGTGTATGAGACCAGATCTGGTTTCCTGAGACGAAATCATTTACGGGAGATATTCATCATTTTCTAACCCAGTATCCGAAGATTTTCGTCTGATATCAAAATCGTGCTTAGCAATTCACGTGTATCGATCCCGTGTTTAGTGTCTCTGCTGCACCAAATAATTATTATCCAGGCGATGTCGGTGTGCGTCGCTGGTTATTTGTATACTAGATGTTGACTTTGGGCGATCTTCGTTCTCGTCTTCGTTACGCATATTGTGGAAACACGTCGTCACCAGACGGTGCTTGACAAGATTTGCTAGTTGGTGGTGTGATTTCAGTAGATTTCCTAGTGTGCAGTTTTGTTGCAAAGCGGATATTGCAGTTCCCATTGATGCATTACATTTTAGTCTTTGATTTTAACAACATTATAAATGTATCACTTAACCCATTCTTTTATACGGTTTCTTTTTGATAAGTGATTAATTCGAGAAGAAGTTAACAACAAAACAAGTAATGGCTATGGCGTGTAGAAATTATCTACGAACGAATCTAATCTATTATCTTTTTATTTTTTAAAAGTTAGAGTATCATCCAACGTTGTAATTTTATTTATTTGCACGCGATGGTGTTAAAATGAGTTTTAACTTGGTGTACCACACGTCATAAACCTGATGTTTAAACTGATTTCTTACCGTCGTATTATTGCAAATTCATTTAAAATTTTCACGCGATTGGGGAGCAGGTAAAAGTGACTCTGGGAGCAGCGGAGCGGGGAGACTTTGCAATGTTGCCATTTTTACTGTACATGTTAAAAATCGTTAAAAAAAGCACCCACATTTTGACATCTTATGTGATGGAAATATCAAGGGGGTACACCCCTTGATAAATTTGTGACTTTTTGCATTTTTCTCAAAAAATAAAAACACACTGGTAACAAAAGTTATGTATATTATAGGGGCAAGGAATCCAGTGACTATGTACACTGGAATTTCAGTGCCTCAAGACAAGCGGTACATTATTTATGATAATAAAAGAGGTACCGCTAGAATGTACCTCATTTCTAAACATAATGAACCACTTGTCTTGAATCACTGAAATTTCAGCTCTACTCCCCTTCCCTCTTCACTTCCAATGCTTTCTCCCATCTGTTTCTCTTTCTCCCTGCCCTTACCTTCCCACACACACTCTTTCCCCCCACTCTCTTTCCCCCTCTATCTTCTCATTTTTTTCCAGTAAAAATTGCTTTAGTAAAAGTCATTACAGTCTAAACGCAGGACAACCGTTCTTTTGTTCTGCTTAGTCGCGCTAAAAGTCGATCGATACATGTTAAAATCAGCACAATTCCGAGATACACCTTTTTGCTATGAAATTTATTTTCTCGGTCAAATATAAAGCAAAATTTTTTTTTTCTTCAGTAATGTCAAATAAAAACATAGTGCTTGGATGAACATTTTTTTTAAAAATCCTGGTGTTAAAATTAAACATCAAATTGTGTCTTTTAGTGTGATATTTTTTTTTTTTATAGGCCTTTAGTTCGCCCGTGAGCTTTTTGCAGAATTCATTTTTAGCGTCTCAAACTAATATAGTTTGCTAAAGAAAGATATTTCCCACCTCTGTAAAGCACATCGTGTGGGTCTATATATTATAGTTTTGTCAGAATTTCCGTTTTTATTTTCCCTTTTCCCCTCCATGCTCCGAAAATGTCAAACTTAGTACTTTACCTCGAGAGCAACCAGCACAAATAATCGATATTCCAATTGTTGTCAACCCAGGTCCCTTTTCCATTGAAAACCAGGATTGCCTGACCAGCGATTTGGTAGCCCAAATCCCCAATTCTGGTAAATGAGGTGGATTTTGGAAATTTGCTCCCGTGATAGCCTGCAATTTCAATTTATAGGGGCTATGGATTCCATGATTATGAAAACCATTTTGTCTGTTTGTTTGTTTGTTTGTTTATTTATTTACCTAGGATGAGGTCCATGGGAAAATCCACTGTCCAAACCTAGAAAAATTCGCGTGTTATTAGAGGGATTTTAATTTTCTGTCCCTCCTATCTCCAGGTGAATTTTGAATGACCCCCCCCATCGCGGGTTGGCATTTTCATTACACCCTTCAAACTTGCGTTCGGGTTTGTGTAGGCCTATTTGTCATAATTTAGCGCTATAGGACCTACTTTCTAAATGTATAGCTATAGCCGTGCTATATAAATATTATTAGGTACCGGTATGTAATATTATGTAGGCCTATGGGGGTGGGGTGGGTACTCAACACATTGGAACCATGACTTACAATGCAAGGCTCATTGTTACCATAAATGATTTTTCCTTTAGGTCATTATAATAGGTTGTTATAAACTTCCGTGTTTAACCTTGTATTGTTTTGGCTGCTTCATTATGACTTTCGGTGGGTTTAAGCAATTTCAAACAAACACAAACAAAAGGCACTATACCGAAACACTAGGTAATTTCTTTGCTATATTGAAGTTCTGGCAAAACTGTATCCAGGCCGGGCACCCAGAGATATCGATCCACAATGCTAGTATTTCACGCGTGGATTTGAAATTTTTTCAGCTGGTATTCAAAAATTATGGAATCAAAACGGAAATTCTGACAAAACTATAATATATAGACCCACACGATGTGCTTTACAGAGGTAGGAAATATCTTTCTTTAGCAAACTATATTAGTTTGAGACGCTAAAAAATGAATTCTGCAAAAAGCTCACGGGCGAACTAAAGGCCTATAAAAATCAAAAATATCACACTAAAAGACACAATTTGATGCTTAATTTTAACACCAGGATTTATAAAAAATGTTCATCCAAGCACTATGTTTTTATTTGACATTACTGAAGAAAAAAAAAAAATTTTGCTTTATATTTGACCGAGAAAATAAATTTCATAGCAAAAAGGTGTATCTCGGAATTGTGCTGATTTTAACATGTATCGATCGACTTTTAGCGCGACTAAGCAGAACAAAAGAACGGTTGTCCTGCGTTTAGACTGATTAGCTTATATTGGAAGTCATATAAGTTATAACATGTAAATTATAATGGCCTTCCATCGACTCTGGTACATGGGATTAAGGACATGAATCGATTTTGTTTATAACACCTGAACATGCTGAATCGCCCCTTTTGTAATGTCGAATGCAAATTATTTCGATGGTCTATATTTTTTCACAGCTAAAATAGTCATGGCTTATTCGGTTTTGTAAACCACGTTTTTCAATGTCGATCGAGATGATCGTGAATATTGCACTGCGAAATTTAAGCATTTCTTTTGTATACTTAGATCAGGTAACTTCAAACCAAATGATTTCTTCTTCACACCATGATTACATAAGAAACTAAAATGAAAACCGAATCTCCTTGAAGTTTTTTTAACAAAAGGTAGAAACAAAGATATCGATATCGTGTGAGTCAAGAGTTTAGGCAGGATAATAGGAAATCACGTGACCAAAACCAAAACTAAAACTCAACATTTGAAATGAAGCATAGATGTACATCAAGATACCTACCGGAATAGGAGACTTTACTTTGAATTTCACGCCATATAGGCGATCGTCAGCCGACAGGATGAAGAAATTTAGGCTAAACCACTATCCCTTAGGAATGGGAGAATATATATTTCATGGTGTCAACAGCCAAACTATTCCAGAGTCTGACTCTCTTGAAGAGTCATAAATTTCTTGACTCCGTCGACGACTCTGAATGTAGAGTCAATTGACTCCACGGGTAGAGTCAACTGACTCTCTTATGATAGTCAGGTGACTCCTTTTGAGAGTCAGTGCTAGTTTACTCCACTTTGAGAGTCACTTGACTCCATTCTGGCTATCAGTGGTAAGAATTTGGAAATATCTTCCACAGGGAAAGTATGTTTTTCAAATGTAATTGGTCAGGGTTAATCATTTTGAAACACATACTCCCGCTATGTTATAGCTTTACCTTTATGTTTCACAACTGGAGTGACTAGGCCTATTTCAAATAGAAGATGCCCAATTGTATATCATATTCGAAACTCATACTCTCATACTCTCTCATATCGGGATCGTTTTAAGAACTGGTTGAACACATTTTAGACATTTACCTGTAAGTAACCATTATATTAATGATTTAAGCCGAATATACCGCAACAAGAACTTTTGTGGATCACAATGACTGAAAATCACGTTGATTCTAAAAGCATCGTAATTATCAACGCACAACCTAATAGACTTCAGGAATATACTACCGTCACAGCTTGGATCTCCTCTTCCAATGTCTTTCGGACAAATACTTACAAATAGCAATCTATTTTCTCATTTCACCTATTTCAATTGTGCATTTCGTATTGGAACACATGTAGTTGAAAAAATAAAAAGTATACCACATTTTTGACTCACGGCATCCGAAGCTCGGACTTAATGTATTCTGTTATCTGATAAATTTCTACTACAAAACATCCATCATGAATTCTAGCAACAACCCAGCAAACACACAAAGGTTTTTAAACGTTTTAAATAAGTTATATTTTGGATTTTGGTTTAGGTAAAAAAGTTTTAATAACATTAAAATGTCGGGTTCTATAAAGGTCATAAAATCGTTTTAAAACGTTTTGTATGAAAACACACTACAACAATATTTTTAAAATGTTTCGAAATGTCATTGTAAACTATTTTTGCAAACATTTTTGGCCAAATATTTTGTCAACATTATGTTAAAATATTTGCATCCAGCAAACACAGAAATGTTCTTAAAATGTTTTTTACAAAACGTTTTAATAACATTTAAATGTCGGGTTATTATAAAGGTCGTAAAAATATTTTTAAAACGTTATTGTAAATATTTTGGGCAATCATTTTTGGCAAAATATTTTTTCAACCCCAAAATAACATTCTATTTAGAATGATTTGTACCAAGTTTTCACAAATGTTTTTGGAATGTTATTAAAACGTTTTTATACCCTTTATATAACCCGACATTTAAACGTTTTCTGACAACCTTTTATAACCTTTTGCGAATGATGTCGAAAATGTTTTGTGTTTGCTGGGAAATCATTTTGTAAGCTTTCTGAGGATCTATCCGATCCTGCATCTGCTTCTTGTTAAGGCAAATAAATTGTTTGCTTGCCTGCACCGACCGTCCCAAAATTGACTAAATTCAGAGTCGACCCTTTTGAATCCATTTCTATGGTGTATCTTGCGTATTGAAACGTCTGAAGTGAAGTATTGATGTATCTCCGGGATACATCTTTCCACATGACCAATGTTCACTGCCTACAGACCTATACAGTAGTGAGTCATTAAAAACATCAGACCGACCGATCCACCCCAAAAATCACACTGGAGAGCAAGCAAATAGGAAATTATTTTCAATATTTTGATCTAATTGTTGCCACTGACACTTGGACTAATTGGCAACAGCATCTTTCGTTATTAAACAAGGCGCAAATGTCGTAATAAAAGTCATATATTGTTAACGTAACCTTCACGGTCCTTCAAAGTGTGAAATCCCAAATCGCATTTAACAATGGTTTGGCCATATACAAGTATTCCACTGAGAAATTAGTCACAATGATGAATTTAAAACAAGGTTATATAATATCACTAATAGGGTTGGGCGACGCATGGAAACTTTTTTATTTGTTTGTGTGGTCTGAAAAGACTGCTTTAAAGTAACTGAAATTGACCAATAGCCAAATAACCAAGAGCTACTTATTTACAAGGATTGAAACCTGCAACCTGGGGATATTTTCACTGAGCCAGTGGCTGCTCTTTAAATCCATAGTGTTACGAGCCGTAAAGACTCAAGGCCAATTACACCTTTTCTCAGTTCTCACAAAAATACTGTTTGTTTACAAGCTAACATAATCTGAATCTTTAATGAAAAGTATAATATAATTGACAATTCCTGTACATAAAAATAAATGCATGCACTTTATGAATAACAATGTTACTAATGAATTATACTGTTTACTTATCCGGCAATCTTCTTGTTGTTGATTTCAAAGTTCTGTTGCACTCAATGTTCTGGACGACTGATGTATATCTTGATTCAAACTTGTCCTGCGAAGACCACTGTTCAGCGAAGTCTACTGTAGACTTGAATTTATTCTTTGCGTACAAATCCTTGCACAGATGACAATTTCAAACATGGTGCTGCTCTCACCAATCACTTACTTTCTCCAGGAAACAGGCTTTTTCCACACTGTTCAGCTTATATTGACAGATGTGTTGTTTCATAAACCAGACTTCAGCAAGTCGACAGAAGAATGTTATTCTCTTGGGGAGGATGAGCACTTTTGTGGCTATGCAAAATGACTGGTTTACAGGTACTTTTCTTTGAAGGCACATAGACTACCATCACATTTGAAAGTCTATACAATAACGTTCTTGATCCAAATCTGTCACGGGGAAACTCTCGCCTCTCTCTTTTATACTGAAGTAGTAAAGCAGAAAAATCCCAGCTATTAATAACTCATGACGTTACATTTACCTTTCTATACCCACAGGGATGTTCTATTTCCGATACAATACAATAACAACATTGAGTCACATGGGAATTTCCAAGATATTAATGTTATTGAATCAAAAAGGGGCTTCCCCAAAATGTCATTACACACCATTTTTGCATGATTACTTGAAAGGGGGTTTCCATCTCTCATTTCTCTCATGAAATAGCTTTATATTATAAACAAGATTATATGAAGAAATTAAATTACTCAGGGCACATTACAATAGGGCTAACGAAATTAAGATGCATTTGCACTATGGCCCATGCTCATAATATCAGGTCACAAATCTAGCGCAGTCAGCAATCAAAATAATAATAATAAATGCATAAATTAATCAATATTGAAAATTGCGACATTTGGATTATTCAGCCAGGGGTAAAAAACTGGGCCCTGTGCTATTTGACTGACAGGGCACTTTTCCTTAAATCCACCTTTGAAACCAACGTCGCGCGGGACTATGTTACAGTGTTAGATGATTTTCAGAATTTTCAAAATGAAAATATACATAGATTAGATTAGGTCTGAGATAAATTTTACGATAGCCATTACTTCTTGTTCATTTCTTGTTCAAGATCGATGACGTCCTACAAACGAAACTAGTTTCGTTTAGGGGGGAGGGGGTAAAAATATTCGATTACGTTTGTAAAAAAAACACCGGTCTGATGAAGAATACGGTATATCAATATACAGTAAGCCAAAGAATTAAGGTACCAGTTATGTTCAACCCTGTATATCCTAAATAAAGACAAATATGTCGAAATTAAAACAAACAGCCAATACCTGTAATCTTTAGCTCTGATTTAAGACCTTATTTGTTGAAATTGATTGAGAATTAAAGAACCGGTGATCTAAAACCTAATGAAGAAACGAAATCAAAAGTTGCACTTTTGTGTTCTAAACAATGAAAGCACGACGCTAGTTGTACGTGCTAATCAATGGAAGCACGAACGCTAGTTCTCTTGTTCGCGAGCGCTTTCTGTACCAATCAATAGCTTGCAACAGAGCAAACTGCAACTTTTAAATTAGCATCTTCTTGGGTTTTTGGATCGTTGTGTCTTTATTTCTTGAACAATTTCAACCAATGAGGTCTTAAATTCGAGCTAAAAGATGCGGCTTTTGGCTGCTGGTTCCAATTATGACATATCTGTCTTTGGTTAGGATATACACTGGTGAACGTAACTGGTACCTTAATTTTTTGGCTTACTGTATATATTTGTTGGCAAAATGTTGATTTTTTAAAATCAAAAACAAACATTGCAAACCGTTTTCAATATACTAATAAAAATATTGCAATAATTAAAAACCGAACCCCAAATTAGGGGTGATAGTTTTGGGTCCCTTTTCCTTGTTTTATGGGCCCCTGTTGTCAAGATTTGCACTTTAAGTGTCGGTGTGAAAATTCGAAAAGTTCGAAATCGCTCATATTTTCAACCACTGGAATCTCAAGGCAGCAAATGTGTAGGACAAAGCTCAATTTTGGCTCCAACTTTTATATTTTGCATAGGGTTCAATGTAAAATTAAAACTTCACATGCATTTTTCTGGAATTCCAAGTGCTTTTTTCCTCTGGCATCAAAAAAATGGAATTGATTCCGGATTAAAGTTTCTTAACGAGAACGCGCACATTACTTGCGGACTTCGAGATAAAAAGAAAAGAAAAAAAAAAAAAAAGCGGGAAATTTAAATCAAATTTGCTACACAGCTCCAAAGTACACAATGTGCTTACACTGTGATTTACCAGCCTACCTTGTATGTCCGATGTGTGAAATGCAGCCAATTGGCAGTTCCAGTTAAAATCCTTACACCCTCTAGATGGAAGTCATGACGTCAATCTTGCACACAGGAGTGTAGATATCAAATGTAGTCGCCCATTCAGGCAACTCCATTTGATATTCACACTCCCTATGTGGAAGATGTCTCGCCGGGTGGGGAGTATGGAATTCAAATGGAATAGCCCAACAGTTCTTCTTTTGTAGGATTTGAAGGATTTCAATTTTTAGGCCCCAGGTCACATGGGGGGGGGGAAATGGTAAAGCACACATATTTAGCAGCATTTCACCTCATTTTTCACAATTTTGCAGAATTCAGCAGCCTGTTTTAACAGCTTTTGTCGTTATTTTAGAAAATCTGGCTGTTTTTGCGTGATCTCCCATTTTCCCCCATGCGACATGGGGCCTTAAATACACGACCCAAAATTTTCAACATTTCAATATTACGTTTCTGGCAGGGAGAGAGGGGGTCGGACGAGAAACGAAACCAGTTACGTTTTTTTCTACGTCATCGATCTTTTGGTTTGTTCCCTTACTAAAAGTGTTTTCCAAAGCACAACTCTCTTCTAAAAGCGTCAAATATCGAGCATAAAGATAGCGTAATATATAATATATCATCCCTTTGTTGACTTGCAATAACAAGCCACTTCAAATCGGCCTTGATGTACTGTTATCCAACAGGTCGCTGAGCACTTTATTTGTTTGTATACTACTACTTCATGACTTATCATTTGCTGGACAACAATCTTGCATGTTGGATAACCCAAGAATGCCTCAAAGGGCAGGCCAGCAAATTGCCGCATCGTCAATACGAGGAATGTCCTTCTGATATCAAATAATTGAAATTCCCAATATCATACAAATTTTATGGTAAATTATTTAAAATGTATATTTTTCGAATATATTTTAGATATTTAACAATGATATAAGTGTATGTATTAGTGAGGGTCCATGATTTGAAAATTTTAACCTTTCGTATTGAAGATATAGGCCTACATACTTTTCCCCGAAGACCTAAAATTTGTAGGGGAAGCCCCAAATTCCGGTCCCAAACACATAATAATTACCTGTTTATCACTGGTCCGACCATTACAAGATCGAAACACACCTCAAATTACAGTACGCTATAAGTTCGTCGCTAACAAACTACGTACGGACCCCGGTACGGACAACCAAAGTATTTCTTTGCCGTGAAGAAGGGTACACATACCTTGGATACACGTAAGTGTGGCACCGCAACGTAATGTAGACTACTGTTACGCTAAAATTGCATTATCGCCGAAATACCGAATCTCCCTTTACTCATAAATATCGGTAAGGCTAATGCAGCACTGTAGAAGCAGGAATATGTCTCATATCCCTGTCAACAGAATCCACTGGTCACTCACACAGGTTTACACGCGCTACGGATTGAATTATTATTGGCCAATGTTTAGGGTTTAGGTTAATACTGGTCTTGCCACCAACAAGACCAGTATTAACATAACAATGCTGTGATTTTATAGGACAAATGTGTGAAAGCACTTTGTTTTTTTCCATCAATGATCAAAAGCCAATAAATATTTTGTTTTAATTATATTTATTTACAGCCTTGTACATTATTTCAATATATTGTTTGAACAGCTTTAGTGTCTTAAAAGACACAATTATGACACAATTATATACAGAAATTGCCATTTATGCTTGTTCAAAAACATTTTATTTGGCAAATCACTGATTGATTGTCACATTTCGTGCCCTGCGCACCCGGCCTGCGCATTGATAACTTGCCACTCCAATATTGCTACCAAATGTATGATATGAGCCGCCACCACTCATCAGAAAAGACTGATACAAAAACAGATGTGTTTATAAATAAAGCGTCTTGTGCATCGAGTTAAAATTCTCCTCTTGGGATCGTTTCAAGAACTGCTTGAAAAAATTTGAGAAAATTAAGCAGTATAACGATGATCTAAGCACAATCATGCCACAACATGAACATTTGTGGATCGCAATGATTGAAAAGAATTGCTGAAAAGCATCTAAACTAGCAACGCATACCGTAATCGACTTTCAGTAATATACCACCGTCACAGCTTGGATCTCCTCTGCCAATGTTTTTCGGACAAATACGTGTAAACAGCAGCCTGTTTTCTCATTTCAACTATTTCAATCGTGCATTTTGTATTGGAGCACAGTCATGTATGTATAAATCAATACATGTATACCACATCGAAATCACAGCATCCAAAACTCATTCTTTAAGTTTTCTGATTTCTGACTCACAAAGCTTTCATAATGAATTCTAGTAACACTTCGAAATCATTTTGTAAGCTTTCTAAGAGATCTATCCGATCCTGCATCTGTTTCAGAGCTTCTTGTTAATCACATTGAAATCATTTTTAGTTTTGTCGTCTTACCAATTGTTGCCACATTTGGACTAATTGGCAATAGTGTCTTTCTGCTGGCGGTTTTTCGTATCAAGAACATGCGAACCAACTTGAATGTCTTTGTTTCGAATCTTGCAGTCGCTGATATGTGTTTTTGGTATCAATGGTATTTTGGAATATTATTAGTAGAGCTTTTTCACCGATTCGGCTTGACATCCCATTTTTGAGATCTTTAAGTCCGCACATTTCATGTGCAGTTATACCTTTTACATTGAGATTGTGGGCTCATGCTTCACTCGGATTCATATCTATTATATCTTACGAGAGATACTATGCTACATGCAAACCGATAGAGTACAAAACAATACAAACTAAGATAGATGCCAATAACATTGTTGCGTCCGTTTGGGTAGTGTCTGTCATTCTGTCTGCAACCATATGTGGAATGATATCATACAAGGATATTGACTTTTGCATAAGCTGGCCTGATACTTCCGAATATCGCAATTTACCTGCTTTAGCTCGCATATGTACTATCCAAAATAAAATAAGCGCTTCTATAGCTGGCTTTATCACACTCTTTCTCTACGCCATCGCGCTTGCCGGCAACTCTATTCTTTTTCTTCTGACAACACTTTCATTGTGGCGTCGCCGTGAGAATAGGAACCAGATTGAAAGGATAAAGATGCAAGTCACGCGCACGCTAGTCATCAACAGTATCATCTTCTTTATCTGCCAAACGCCACTGTGTCTTTTTCAAGTTGACGCGATTTTTGACGCGATTGGTTCTGAATTAGATCTGTTGAAGAGGAGCGCGATAGCTACTTCTGCTGTAAGTGCTCTGTTTACCATAATCAACTCCTGTATTAATCCCTACTTGTTTATCGCATGTAGCAGTCGTTATAGACATGCTATGCGAGATGCATTGAAGGAACTTTTCTGCGCTGGCGACAGAAAGAAGAACACTGCGAGTTCTGACAACCGTTTAAACGTCATAAGTAGTGGACAAGTGCTTCCTAAGCTCGGTACTTCTGAACAGAACCAAGTTTAAATGTCTTAAGTAGTGGACAAAAGGTTCTGACGCCCGGTACGCCTAAACAATTGTTGTAGAAACAAAATTAAATCCAACTGACCCAACAAAGAATCACTAACCGTGAAATATGGATATCCAACTAGTTTACCACGCAGGGCTACAAAGAACCGCTAACCGCGAAATATGGATATCCAACTAGTTTGCCTCACATGGCTACAAAGAACCACTAACCGCGCAATATGAATATCCAACTCAAAAAAGCATATCTACGAAAAAAACGTTTCAAAACGTAAAAAGGGGCCAAAGTTTAAAAGATCTTTCCTGTGTGGCTTTTCACCCTTTTTAAAACTTGGTCCCATTTATGAAAGTTTCTAAAGACCCATACAAAGTCATCTATAGGTTACTTGTTGGTTTTCTTAGTTGTCAGTGTTTATTTCGTAGAGTAAATGAATTAGTGTTCGTGCGTGATTGAAGTTTTCCGTATAGACGTTATAATGTATTTTGATTTAAGAAAAAGTAGTAAATACTCACTTTGTTAAATTCTTCATCGTCATGTGCAATTCTGCGCCTTATGTACAGATGTAGGGCCTATATGCAGCAGGTTGACTAACAGTCGATTTGCTAAGTATATAGCCTATAATACTCTGCTACTCTTTATGAACACGCAATATAATAAAACATAAATCTTGAAATGTTTTTGATAATACATAGCCTACGTCATATTACACCGCTTTTGAACAGTCTTAAAACTATAAGTGCAAATTGTTGCATGTAAAAATTAGGACCCGTTTTTCATGTTATTACGACTTTACTAAATGGGACCAAGTTTAAAAAAGGGTGAAAAGCCACACAGCAAAGATTTTTTTAAACTTTGGCCCCTTTTTACGATTTGAAACGTTTTTTGGTAGATATCGTTACCATAAAATGGGCTATTCCAGTTGAAATCCACACTACATTATATCCCTCATCGAAAGCCAAACTGGAGTCAGGGTGACTCGATCTAAAAGCAGAGTCCAGCCACTCTGCGACTCTATGTCTAAAATGACTCCATATTGGGAGTCATCTGACTCCCTTGAAGAGTCGTAAATTTTTTGACTCCGCGGAAGAGTCACCGTTGATGGCTCTACACAGCAGTCATTTGACTCCTAATATGGAGTCATTTTAGGCATAAAGTCGCGTAGTGGCTGGACTCTGCTTCTAGACATAGAAGATCTCCTGGAAGTGGCAACCTTAATTAGCATGAGGCGCATTGATATGTAAATAGCGTATTGTTATTCACATTTGTGCCCCGACTTATAGAGAGCGGTAGTCATGTTATGCAGACGGAGAATGGCATGTAAAATTGCTGAGTGAATGTGTATAAATCCCCTTATGTATAGGTAATGAGCTAGTATATTTCGTATACCAGTTTGTTACTGGTGCCTGATGGGAAATGCCCGTCCGCCAATTCATAAACCATATCGTTTTCGCCTGGTTTGCGCACTGATGTATTGGGGTGCGCTATGCTCTCATTGAATAGGCAAAGTTCGCAAAACTAACAACGTTGTTATTTGCCAATGTCAATTAACATGATCAAGGGGTCGAACATGAATTTTATTTATAACGGATCGATAACTGGCCTCATTTTCTAGCTAGTAAACCAGGTTTTGCGTTGCCAATAGAACAACCGTGAATTTAGTGTCACCCCCTTGGTTTGTCTCTCTTGAATAGTCACAAATGTCTTGACTCCGTCGACGACTCTGAATGTAGAGTCAATTGACTCCACGGGTAGAATTAACTGACTCTCTTGTGACCTTCAGGTGACTCCTTTTGAGAGTCAGTGCTAGTTTACTCCACTTTGAGAGTCACTTGACTCCATTCTGGCTATCAGTGCTAAGAATTTGGAAATATCTTCCATAGGGAGAATGTTTTTCCGGGATGTTTTACAAATGTAATTGGTCAGGGTTAATCATTTTGAAACACATACTCCCGCTATATTATAGCTTTACCTTTATGTTTCACAACTGGAGTGACTAGGCCTATTTCAAATAGAACATGTCCAATTGTATATTCTATTCAAAACTCATACTCCCACTGTGGAAGACTTTAGCTAAATCTTCCACTGGGGTAGTGTGAATTTTAAATGGAAAATAGCCTAATGCATGATATGAACCACAACTCATCACAAAAGACGCATACAAAAACAGACGTGTTTACAAGTGAAATTTCTGACTCATTCACTAAACAATCTCCTATCGGGATCGTTTTAAGAACTGGTTGAACACATTTTAGACATTTACCTGTAAGTAACTATTATATTAATGATTTAAGCCGAATATACCGCAACAAGAACTTTTGTGGATCACAATGATTGAAAATCACGTTGATTCTAAAAAGCATCGTAATTAGCAACGTACAACCTTAATAGACTCAGGAATATACTACCATCACAGCTTGGATCTCATCTGTCAATGTTTTTTGGACAAATACTAACAAGCAGCAGCCTATTTTCTCATTTCAACTATTTCAATCGTGTATTTCGTATTGGAATACAGTCATGTGTGTATAATTCAATACATGTTACTATACCATATTTTTGACTCACGGCATCCGAAGCTCGGACTTAATGTATTCTGTAATCTGATAAATTTCTATTGCAAAACTTCCATCATGAATTCTAGCAACAAATCAACAAATTTGTAAGCTTTCTGAGGATCTATCCGATCCTGCATCTGTTTCAGAGCTTCTTAAAGCACAAGGTAATTATTTTCATCTTACCAATTTATTGTTGCCATATTTGCAACAGTGTTTTTCGTATCACATTTGAAAACATCAGCTTTTATTAAACAGGGCGCAAATATCGTAATAGAAGTCATATATTGTTAAGGTAACTTTCACGGTCCTTCAAAGTTTGAAATCCCAAATCGCATTTAACAATGGTTTGGCCATATACAAGCATTCCACTGAGAAATTAGTCACAATTTAGCAGTACGAGGTAACCTGTAATGGATTTTGCTAATGGAGACGGACAAACCTAGCCATATCTATGACGCAAAATGACCCAATTTCATGACGAATTTAAAACAAGGTTATATATCACTAATAGGGTTGGGCGACGCATGGAAATACGGCGAGGAAATATTTGTTTGTGTGGTCTGAAAAGACTGCTTTAAAATAACTGAAATTGACCAATATCCAAATAACAAGAGCTACTTATTTACAAGGATCGCCCTGATACACGAGCTTTTCCTTGCAACCTGGGGATATTTTCACTGAGCCAGTGGCTGCTCTTTAAATCCATAGTGTTACGAGCCGTAAAGACTCAAGGCCAATTACACCTTTTCTCAGTTCTCACAAAAATAAACGAAAACAACAAGAACATCAACAACAACAACAACAACAACAACAACAACAACAACAACAACAACAACAACAACAACAACAAAATACTGTTTGTTTACAAGCTAACATAATCTGAATCTTTAATGAAAAGTATAATATAATTGACAATTCCTGTACATAAACATAAATGCATGCACTTTATGAATAACAATGTTACTAATGAATTATACTGTTTACTTATCCGGCAATCTTCTTGTTGTTGATTTCAAAGTTCTGTTGCACTCAATGTTCTGGACGACTGATATATATCTTAATTAAAACTTGTCCTGCGAAGACCACTGTTCAGCGAAGTCTACTGTAGACTTGAATTTATCCTTTGCGTACAAATCATTGCACAAACGATAATTTCCAAAATGGTGCTGCTTCCACCAATCACTTACTTTCTCCAGGAAACAGGCTTTTTCAACACTGTTCCACTTATATTGACAGACGTGTTGTTTCATAAACCAGACTTCAGCAAGTCGACAGAAGAATAGTATTCCCTCAGGGAGGATGAGCACTTTCGTGGCTATGCAAAATGACTGGTTTACAGGCACATAGACTACCAACACATTTAAAAGTCTATACAATATCGTTCTTGATCCAAATCTGCCACGGGGAAACTCTCGCTTCTCTCTTCTATACTGAAGTAGTAAAAATGAAAAATCTATTTATAACATTTACCTTTCTATGTCTACAGGGATTTTCCATTTCTGATGCAATACAATAACAACATTGAGTAACATGGGAATTCCCAAGGTATTAATAAATCTGTCATAATTGGCGGTCATTTCAAATCATCCCCAAGTCAACGAGGTTCAGGAATGTCCTCTCATAGTTAATTGTTGGTTATACAAACCTCGACAAAATACATTGTTTTGTAACCCACCACTTGAACATTAACAGGATTTAGCCAAAGTAAACAAAGACTATATTTAAGAATTCTATAGACATAAGTATATAGAAGCTTATCATCCTCTTCAACAATAGGATTATTGATTGGTTTAAAAGGTGCTTGACTGGCACAACCAAAATGAGATACATGTAGCATCGACTTGAGGTACCTATGAATACGACCTTTATTTTTACACTGCATTAACTCAGAATACAACTTGCCGACTTTACGGCTCATTCGTGGTGTACGGTCACAAAATAGCTCCCACTTATTTCAAAGCCTGGTTTAGGGGCGTAGCCAGCTCTCCTGGTTAGGGGGTTGGGCAAAGACGAATAAATTTCCCGGTTGCATCATTTTGACCCGGTATAATTGGTGAAATATACCGGTACTAGTAGCTTAATAACCAGATGAAAAGAGAAACAGGTACAACGAAGGGTAGTAGCCTATGCAGTGTAATCAGAGACAATCGGGGATTGTTGATGGAAGCGGAAATGATAACAGAAGAGATGTAGAGTGTTTAGGAGAGTTCAGAGGGTAAACCATCATAGAGACATCACAACTGATGACGACAGCAAAGGCCCAGATATCCTGGATACAGAGATAACAGCGGCACTTGAGTCTTTGAAAAAGAAGAGAGCAGAAGGGACTGATGGTTGCCTTTACCAGCATATCATGATGCAGTCATGTCTACAGTAGAATTCACCACGACCTTTGCAGGACTTAAACCCCATTAAAAGCTATTAAACCAAGATAACACTCATTGAAAACAGCTCTACAATATTACATCAGATCTTCTCTGGTTAAATCCACACTACACATGTTTCTGTTTTACCTATGCAATGAGCAATGAGCTGGTATTATAGTTTCAGTTGGGTGAACGATTATAAAGCAAACGCAAGGTAACAATACTGTGTGGGCCTTTGTTCACGAAATGAGACAATATTGTGCATATTGTTAACCAGCATTCTTGAAAATGAGAAACATAATGGCTGTGGACCGTAACACGGTTTGGAAATAATTTCTTCATATTTTTTGGTGTTATCTGTCGTTTACCATGTTTACATATCCTTCCTAAAACACCAAAGTGCGAATATTTCCAAACATCTAAATTAGCTAAAAATTTAGGACATGTTACAAAACTATATTTTCTAGAATTTCAGAAGAGTACTTTAAATATTTGCCGGTTATTTTTCACACAGTGACGTTAACAAGGCAATGTCCTATTACCTATAACATACACTAAAACACCAAAGTGCGAATATTTCCAAACATCTAAATTAGCTAAAAATTTAGGACATGTTTACAAAACTATATTTTCTAGAATTTCAGAAGAGTACTTTAAATATTGGCCGGTTATTTCAGTTTCAGTTTATTTCACCTTTATTTTTCACACAGTGACGTTAACTAGGCAATTGCCTATACTTCTAACATACACTATTTGTAGAGGTCACGCGTCAATGGTGAGAGCACTGTGTATTGTGTATAGGAAAACGGACAGTAATTGCAGTATGTATGATAATGAACATTGGATACAAGGGCACAGAGGAATCCAATTTTGACATCAAGAAGTAAAGTTACAAGCAATTGAATAGACGAAGATCCAGTCCAAAAGTGACTAGCTGGCCTATACAAGCCGCAAAAAGATTCCAACAAGCGCATCAAAGAGACAATACAGTTTCTTCAATAAAACTTTATTTTTTATATCAGTTTTTACTTCTATTTACAGTGGCGTACCGTGGCCGCTCCTACCCCGGGGGGCTGAAGAAAATTCAATTTTACCGCCCCTTCCTCAACAGCCCGAAAAGGTTGACCCAATTATTTTTCGGTGGTTTGAAAAAGTGAAGAGCAAAAAAAAAAAAAAAAAAAAAGGATTATAGGCGCTAGCGCCCTAAAAGCAACACATTTTTATTATGTATAGTAACATTTTTTTATACTTTTTCTTTACTAGTTCTTTTTGCCGCCCTTATTCTTTTTGCCGCCCCTTCTTCTACCGTCGCCCCTTCGTTTTGGCCGTCCCCTGCTTTTACCCCGGGGGCTCGCGCCCCAACCCCCCAAATACGCGCATGATTTACTTATCATAACTTTCATCTGATTTGTCAGCTCTTTTGTTTCAGTTTTCTTTTGTTTCTTCTGGTTTTTAAATTAAAGGTACGCACAAATCAGCCATTCACCACTCTCAAATCAAATGTCTAGTCCGTGGAGTTTAGAATAGGCCAATTTGTCACTTTTAAAACGGGACCTTCGTCTAATCAAATGCTTGTAGCCTTGCTTCTTGAAGTCACATTGGATTCAATGGGGTGTCATAATGTACCGGATTAGATTTTATTAAAACGGTACATTTACCCCAATATGGTTTAGTTTGTGATTATTTTTTCCACGTGTAAGGATACTTCCATCAGCGGAAATAATAACAGAAGAGATGTAGAGTGTTTAGAAGAGTTCAGTGGGTAATCCATCATAGAGAAAACACAGCTGATGACGACAGCTAAGGCCCAGATATCCTGGATAGAGAGATAACAGCGGCACTTGAGTCTTTGAAAAAGAAGAGAGCAGAAGTGACTGATGGTTGACCTTTACCAGCATATATGATAATGAACATTGGAGACAAGGGAACTGAGGAATTGCCGGAAATCTGCAAGCATATTTACACATTAGGAGACTGCCCAGATGACACTGACCAAATAACACAGAGTGCAAATAATGACCACATGACACAGAGTGCAAAGAATTTATAATAATCAGCTTGATTCCCCATGATTCAAAGATTATTCTGCGCCAAGAGACTGTAATCAAAGGCTAAATACTTCTTGTAAAAACCCAGGTTATGACAGCATCGTTTAGCTATACGCATATATGCAAATATTAAAACTTTTCTCATCGTCGACTTTCCTTGCTCTGGGAATCCGTACAAAATATCGTTATACAGGGTGAGTCAAAAAAAGTGCAATAGACCCATTCCATGTCAACTCCAGGGATGTGCACCGCAGCAACTCTTCTTTTTTCTTTTTCTGTGTGGTGGTAGATATTGATGAGAAAGTAAAATCCCGAAAATTTGAGCTTCATACTCCATTTTGTTTTCCCGTGGCATCAATTTGAAATTTAGGGAAAAAAAAAAAAAAATGTGTCGTAACGCGAAAGACGATGTTTGGAGGTCCATAAATGTATAAAGGGAACCCTTTACAACTTTGAGAAGTATGTATCCTGGGGTACTTATTTGTGTAGAATTCAAATCTGGCATCAGAAAACTTGTACCTCCTTTACTTTAAAAGATATAGGGCCATCAAAATGCAACTTCGTCCATCCAGAACCAACTTTGGGGGGGGGGGGGTCAGAACTCCAAAAGTAAAAATAATTTTACTGTCCATTTTTTGCCAGTCAGAGCCCTTTGGTAGGACATTACTCTTATCCAATATTGAGCCTATTAGAATACTTTTAGCTGAGATATTACCCATGCAAAACCCCAATTGTACATTTTTTGTACATTTTGACCCCCTGAAAACCAATGTCAGACATTTTGCCCCACCATCAACTTCAGGTATGTTGAAGATATGTCCTTGGACAACATTTCTGAGAGATATTGGCTTGGGGTCTTGATGGCTTCAACACATCACTTAGGTTAGCCTACTCCATAGAGTTGTACACATTTTTGATTTCGCATGTATAATGACTTATGTACAAGTCTATGGAGAATGCAAACCTAACTAATGTGTTGAAGCCATCGAGACACCAAGCCAATATCTCTCAGAAATGTTGTCAAGGACATATCTTCATGATTCACTTCATATTTTCACAGAAGGTGACTTTTGAGTGTGGCACTTATAAAATGTTTCAATAATGGGAAAGTTTGACTTGGTTCTTGCATAAATATTGATTCTTTGCTCTATTGCACTTTTTTTGACTCACCCTGTAGTTAGCAACTTGCTATCAATATCATAGCAATCTACCCCGGGCACTCACACTAAAGAAAAGTGTGTAGTCGCTTGGATGAATTTACAATCAGATAGGGTTTACTAAAAGTGTTTTCCAAAGTACAACTCTCTTCTGAATGCGTCAAATAATTGAAATATCGAGCATAAAGATAGCGTAATATATATATCATCCCTTTGTTGACTTGCAATAACAAGCCACTTCAAATCGGCCTTGATGTACTGTTATCCAACAGGTCGCTGAGCACTTTATTTGTTTGTATACTACTACTTCATGACTTAGCATTTGCTGGACAACAATCTTGCATGTTGGATAACCCAAGAATGCCTCCAAAGGGCAGGCCAGCAAATTGCCGCATCGTCAATACGAGGAATGTCCTTCTGATATCAAATAATTGAAATTCCCAATATCATACAAATTTTATGGTAAATTATTTAAAATGTATATTTTTCGAATATATTTTAGATATTTAACAGTCCTCGAAGTAAACTTTAAAAATCTAATGATATAAGTGTATGTATTAGTGAGGGTCCATGATTTGAAAATTTTAACCTTTCGTATTGAAGATATAGGCCTACATACTTTTCCCCGAAGACCTAAAATTTGTAGGGGAAGCCCCAAATTCCGGTCCCAAACACATAATAATTACCTGTTTATCACTGGTCCGACCATTACAAGATCGAAACACACCTCAAATTACAGTACGCTATAAGTTCGTCGCTAACAAACTACGTACGGACCCCGGTACGGACAACCAAAGTATTTCTTTGCCGTGAAGAAGGGTACACATACCTTGGATACACGTAAGTGTGGCACCGCAACGTAATGTAGACTACTGTTACGCTAAAATTGCATTATCGCCGAAATACCGAATCTCCCTTTACTCATAAATATCGGTAAGGCTAATGCAGCACTGTAGAAGCGGGAATATGTCTCATATCCCTGTCAACAGAATCCACTGGTCACTCACACAGGTTTACACGCGCTACGGATTGAATTATTATAGGCCAATGTTTGGGGTTTAGGTTAATACTGGTCTTGCCACCAACAAGACCAGTATTAACATAACAATGCTGTGATTTTATAGGACAAATGTGTGAAAGCACTTTGTTTTTTTCCATCAATGATCAAAAGCCAATAAATATTTTGTTTTAATTATATTTATTTACAGCCTTGTACATTATTTCAATATATTGTTTGAACAGCTTTAGTGTCTTAAAAGACACAATTATGACACAACTATATACAGAAATTGCCATTTATGCTTGTTCAAAAACATCTTATTTGGCAAATCACTGATTGATTGTCACATTTCGTGCCCTGCGCACCCGGCCTGCGCATTGATAACTTGCCACTCCAATATTGCTACCAAATGTATGATATGAGCCGCCACCACTCATCAGAAAAGACTGATAAAAAACAGATGTGTTTATAAATAAAGCGTCTTGCGCATCGAGTTAAAATTCTCCTCTTGGGATCGTTTCAAGAACTGCTTGAAAAAATTTGAGAAAATTAAGCAGTATAACGATGATCTAAGCACAATCATGCCACAACATGAACATTTGTGGATCGCAATGATTGAAAAGAATTGCTGAAAAGCATCTAAACTAGCAACGCATACCGTAATCGACTTTCAGTAATATACCACCGTCACAGCTTGGATCTCCTCTGCCAATGTTTTTCGGACAAATACGTGTAAACAGCAGCCTGTTTTCTCATTTCAACTATTTCAACCGTGCATTTTGTATTAGAACACAGTCATGTGTGTACATGTACAGTTCAATACATATATACCACATCGAATCACGGCATCCAAAGCTCGTATTTTATGTGTTCTTATTTCTGATAAAAGTTTTCATCATGAATAGGACATTACTCTTATCCAATATTGAGCCTATTAGAATACTTTTAGCTGAGATATTTCCCATGCAAAACCCCAATTGTACATTTTTTGTACATTTTGACCCCCCTGAAAACCAATGTCAGACATTTTGCCCCACCATCAACTTCAGGTATGTTGAAGATATGTCCTTGGACAACATTTGTGAGAGATATTGGCTTGGGGTCTTGATGGCTTCAACACATCACTTAGGTTAGCCTACTCCATAGAGTTGTACACATTTTTGATTTCGCATGTATAATGACTTATGTACAAAGTCTATGGAGAATGCAAACCTAACTAATGTGTTGAAGCCATCAAGACCCCAAGCCAATATCTCTCAGAAATGTTGTCCAAGGACATATCTTCGCGATTCACTTCATATTTTCACAGAAGGTGACTTTTGAGTGTGGCACTTATAAAATGTTTCAATAATGGGAAAGTTTGACTTGGTTCTTGCATAAATATTGATTCTTTGCTCTATTGCACTTTTTTTGACTCACCCTGTAGTTAGCAACTTGCTATCAATATCATAGCAATCTACCCCGGGCACTCACACTAAAGAAAAGTGTGTAGTCGCTTGGATGAATTTACAATCAGATAGGTTTACTAAAAGTGTTTTCCAAAGTACAACTCTCTTCTGAATGCGTCAAATAATTGAAATATCGAGCATAAAGATAGCGTAATATATATATATCATCCCTTTGTTGACTTGCAATAACAAGCCACTTCAAATCGGCCTTGATGTACTGTTATCCAACAGGTCGCTGAGCACTTTATTTGTTTGTATACTACTACTTCATGACTTAGCATTTGCTGGACAACAATCTTGCATGTTGGATAACCCAAGAATGCCTCCAAAGGGCAGGCCAGCAAATTGCCGCATCGTCAATACGAGGAATGTCCTTCTGATATCAAATAATTGAAATTCCCAATATCATACAAATTTTATGGTAAATTATTTAAAATGTATATTTTTCGAATATATTTTAGATATTTAACAGTCCTCGAAGTAAACTTTAAAAATCTAATGATATAAGTGTATGTATTAGTGAGGGTCCATGATTTGAAAATGTTAACCTTTCGTATTGAAGATATAGGCCTACATACTTTTCCCCGAAGACCTAAAATTTGTAGGGGAAGCCCCAAATTCCGGTCCCAAACACATAATAATTACCTGTTTATCACTGGTCCGACCATTACAAGATCGAAACACACCTCAAATTACAGTACGCTATAAGTTCGTCGCTAACAAACTACGTACGGACCCCGGTACGGACAACCAAAGTATTTCTTTGCCGTGAAGAAGGGTACACATACCTTGGATACACGTAAGTGTGGCACCGCAACGTAATGTAGACTATGTTACGCTAAAATTGCATTATCGCCGAAATACCGAATCTCCCTTTACTCATAAATATCGGTAAGGCTAATGCAGCACTGTAGAAGCGGGAATATGTCTCATATCCCTGTCAACAGAATCCACTGGTCACTCACACAGGTTTACACGCGCTACGGATTGAATTATTATAGGCCAATGTTTAGGGTTTAGGTTAATACTGGTCTTGCCACCAACAAGACCAGTATTAACATAACAATGCTGTGATGTTATAGGACAAATGTGTGAAAGCACTTTGTTTTTTTCCATCAATGATCAAAAGCCAATAAATATTTTGTTTTAATTATATTTATTTACAGCCTTGTACATTATTTCAATATATTGTTTGAACAGCTTTAGTGTCTTAAAAGACACAATTATGACACAACTATATACAGAAATTGCCATTTATGCTTGTTCAAAAACATCTTATTTGGCAAATCACTGATTGATTGTCACATTTCGTGCCCTGCGCACCCGGCCTGCGCATTGATAACTTGCCACTCCAATATTGCTACCAAATGTATGATATGAGCCGCCACCACTCATCAGAAAAGACTGATACAAAAACAGATGTGTTTATAAATAAAGCGTCTTGCGCATCGAGTTAAAATTCTCCTCTTGGGATCGTTTCAAGAACTGCTTGAAAAAATTTGAGAAAATTAAGCAGTATAACGATGATCTAAGCACAATCATGCCACAACATGAACATTTGTGGATCGCAATGATTGAAAAGAATTGCTGAAAAGCATCTAAACTAGCAACGCATACCGTAATCGACTTTCAGTAATATACCACCGTCACAGCTTGGATCTCCTCTGCCAATGTTTTTCGGACAAATAGGTGTAAACAGCAGCCTGTTTTCTCATTTCAACTATTTCAACCGTGCATTTTGTATTAGAACACAGTCATGTGTGTACATGTACAGTTCAATACATATATACCACATCGAATCACGGCATCCAAAGCTCGTATTTTATGTGTTCTTATTTCTGATAAAAGTTTTCATCATGAATTCTAGTAATCATTTTGTAAGCTTTCTAAGGATCTATCCGATCCTGTATCCGTTTCAGAGCTTCTCTTTAATCAAGTGGAAATTATTTTCAGTTTTGTCATCTTACCAATTGTTGCCTCATTTGGAATAGTTGGCAACAGTGTCTTTCTACTGGCGGTGTTTCGTATCAAGAACATGCGAACCAACTTGAATGTCTTCGTTTCGAATCTTGCAGTCGCTGATATGTGTTTTTTGATATCAATGTTGTTTTGGAATATTATTGGTAGAGCTTTTTCACCGATTCGATTTGACATTCCATTTTTAAGATCTTTAGGTCCGCACATTTCATGTGCAATCATACCATTTACATAGAGATTGTGGGCTCATGCTTCACTCGGATTCATATCTATTATATCTTACGAGAGATACTATGCTACATGCAAACCGATAGAGTACAAAACAATACAAACTAAGATAGATGCCAATAACATTGTTGGGTCCGTTTGGGTAGTGTCTGTCATTCTGTCTGCAACCATATGTGGAATGATATCATACAAGGATATTGACTTTTGCATAAGCTGGCCTGATACTTCCGAATATCGCAATTTACCTGCTGTAGCTCGCATATGTACTATCCAAAATAAAATAAGCGCTTCTATGGCTGGCTTTCTCACCCTCTTTCTCTACGCCATCGCGCTTGCCGGCAACTCTATTCTTTTTCTTCTGACAACACTCTCATTGTGGCGTCGCCGTGAGAATAGGAACCAGATTGAAAGGATAAAAATGCAAGTCACGCGCACTCTGGTCATCAATAGTATCATTTTCTTTATCTGCCAAACACCACTGTGTCTTTTTCAAGTTGATGCGATTTTTGACGCGATTGGTTCTGAATTAGATCTGTTGAAGAGGAGTGCGATAGCTACTTCTGCTGTAAGTGTTCTGTTTGCCATAATCAACTCTTGTATTAATCCCTACTTGTTTGTCGCATGCAGTAGTCGCTACAGACATGCTATGCGCGATGCGTTGAAGGGGCTATTCTGCGATGGCGACAGAAAGAAGAACACTGCGAGCTCTAACAACCGTTTAAACGTCATAAGTAGTGGACAAATGCTTCCTAAGCTCGGTACTTTTGAGCAGAACAAAGTTTAAATGCATTAAGTAGTGGACAAAAGGTTCCGACGCCTGGTACGCTTGATCAATTGTTGTAGACACAAAATTAAATCCATGATCTCTATTGTCTTCTTTATCTGCCAAACGCCACTGTGTATTTTTTCAAGTTGACGTGATTTTTGACAGGATAAGGTCTGAATTGGATCTGCTGAAGCAAAGCGCGATAGTTACTACTTCTGCTGTAGCTTCCACGTTTGTAGTAGTCGCTACAGACATGCTAAGCGAGATGTGTTGAAGGGACTATTCTGCGCAAAAAAGAATACTGCGAGATCTGACAACCGTTTAAGTGGCATAAGTAGTAGTCTCATGGTTCCGATGCCCGGTAGTTTTTAAAAAGAACAAAGTTTAAATGTCGTAAGTAGCGGACAAAAGGTTCCGACGCCTGGTACGCTTGAACAATTGTTGTAGAAACTAAATTAAATCCATCTGATCCGATTTCTTTTGAACACTGTGAAGTCGAATAAATAATACGGCAGCAGAAGTGATTCTATTCTACCATTTCGGTTGATGCGAACAAGACAGAAAGACATGAAGGATAACTTGTTTAAAATTTGTCACTTCTGTTACGCAACGCACCAGAATACTGACTACGATGTAACGTTGTCAGAGTGTGTTTGTTTGCTTGTTGTTGAAACGGCCGCTCCGTGCGGTATTACACACTTGAGAGTATTTTTCGTTGTGTTCATTGTTGTCGTTTTACCTTAGAACGAAAACCCAATAGATATGTTGTCATTTTGTCAATTTAATTAAATGTATATACCTGAAGCAATTACTTATGTCGCATTGTCATAAGGGAGTGTTCATAAATACTTTGGTGGGGGGGCTGGAAAATTTTTTTTTTCATGTCGAAATTTTTTTTAACCCCCCCTCTTCGCGAACCCAAAACTTTTTGACCCCCCTCATATAGGTTCAAAACTATTTTGACCCCCCCATCATAATGTACCATTCTAGTACTAATTCAATTCTACTACCATTCAAATGGCATTAATGGTATTAAAATTTGTATTCTAGTGCTATAAAATTGTACGCATGTCATTGATGTGGAAATGTGGAAGCTAAACGAATGAAATTTGATGTAAAAGTGGATAACATAGGCGAAAAGCGCGCAAAAATTTGTACTTTGGGGGCTAAAATGGCCAAAGAGGAGGGTAATTTGGACAGAAACACACATACAAGCGTCAACATTGGGGAGATGGTTGAATGTGCCATCCCCCGGGATCTACGCCTATATGTTTACTACGCCTATGTATTTTAGCCCAAAATACAGGGGCGTAGCAAGTTTTCTTGGTCGGGGGGGTGAATAAAATTTCGGGGACACAGACGAGAAAATAAATTGCAGTTGCAAATACATATACCGGTTTTGTTTTTTAGAGAGACTGTACATGTATTTGAGCTTCAAAAAAGGCTTTATTGGGACAATACGTGTGCAAAAATTGTGTATTTCGCCCATGATGGGATGAAAATGCCTTTATTGTGACAATGTGGGCACACAGCGTGCAAACATTTTGTATTTTACACTATTTTGGCCCATGATCGGGTTGAATTTATATGGAATATTGCCTAGACCCTATAGCATTGCATTGTTTGTTGCATCGTATAATTTTCATGTGTCCATGCTAATCTCCTTTTTTGTCAGAGGGCACTTTTCTCTTTCATTTTTTGTCAGGGGCCCTTCCGCCCCTGTCTACACTACTGCCGAAATGGTGTGTTTTGCTCTTAAATTGATGGGCCAGTTCGCATAGCGCAAAGTTGTGCAATTTTACCCTATTTGGGCCCAAAACATGGTGCTTTTCGATGTGCTAAAAAAAGTTGCACATGGCAATTATTATTATTGCTTTATTTTTTCTTCTTTAAGGATTTTTAGGGATGTCCCCCATGGAAAAAAAAAATTAGAGGGAGGACGTGTACCCCGTTTCTCCAAGCCTCCTCCGCCTATAATTGTAATGCAACATGATTTAGTTGTATATATTAGTGATAATAAATGAATAATCTGTACTACATGAAACATTATTGTAAAATTGTCAACACTAAAGAAGAGCAAAGATATTGCAGCTTTTAGTGATTTAAAGAGCTGACCAGAAAGAACTGACACAAACCTCAAAATTAAGTTATAGACGACAATTTTAACACTGGATCAAATGTACTTTTGTTCTGGATTAATACAGGAACATTTGCGCGCGCAGCGAGAATTTTTATACACCCCCCTCTACATGCCGAAAAACTTTTAACCCCCTGTTCATACACCCAAAACTTTTTAACCCCCCTATTCAGAACTCCTAATTTTTTTGACCCCCCTACATATTTTCCAGCCCCCCACCAGAGTATTTATGAACACTCCTTAAGTAAGGTAATACAATGTGCAATATAAATGTATTTATCTGTAATGCTTTAGGCCGGGCGCTTTAGTTGTCTTATTGAGTGTGAAACAATATAATATTAAGTGTAAGCCATGATGTCTTTGTGAGAGTTTTTGGGAAGATATTATATAAAATAAATAAATAAATGTAGATATTTATATAGCGCTTTATGCCGTAAACAGCCTCAAAGCGCTTTACCTTTATTCCGCCGTCATTAGAATATGTCGGAACCACGTTTGCAGCCTACAAGTAGCGCAGAGTCCATCAGTACAACGACTGTGACTACCCCTAACAGCTTCCCATTGCATCTGGGTGGGGTGAGGCAAGCAAGGCAAAGCTCCTTGCCCAAGGGCGCAGCACGGTGGTGCTACGGGGAATCGAACCCACGCACGTCGAGCAAGCTCTCAGATTATGAGTCCAAGGCCGTAACCACTGAGCCACCGTGCCCTCTATATATGTGATAACAATCATAACATCAGTTGTAATTTAAATAATTCGCACAAATAAATTTATCACAATAAACGGTATGGATAGTAAATGTAAATCTTCACTGTCCTTGTTCTCTAAAACCGCGTTTTCTCAGCAATCAAATATCGCAGTGAGTCAAATGTTGGTGCATTGATGTAGCTTAACATTTTTTTTGTGTGTTTATACACATTTTTAGAATCCGTTTGAAAATCCTTCGTTTAAATCATTTTTACGCACCATGTTCACAAGATCAAAAACGCGTTCCATGCAGTTTTTTTCAAATGCTCGCTCCGTATAAAACCACACCGAGTGATTGTTTTCTCCTTTTTTGTATTGTACTACAAATCGACCAAAGAAATAATGTTGCCATGGGGAAGAACCAAATACAGTACCGATTAAATTTTATTAGCCCATTTTTGGGAACAATTTTCGAGAATCTTGTACCACAAAACGCTGTTATGTTACATTATCGATATCTGGATTGTGGAACGTTAATTTTGATTTCTATCTGCCTACATTATTTCTCAAATGTCTGTCGCATACTTTACCATTTGAATTTCACTCTAAATAAAAATAAATAAATAAATGTAGATATTTATATAGCGCTTTATGCCGTAAACAGCCTCAAAGCGCTTTACATTTATTCCGCCGTTATTAGAATATGTCGGAACCACGTTTGCTGCCTATAAATGGCGCAGGGTTCACCAGTACAACGACTGTGACTACCCCTAACAGCTTCCCATTGCACCTGGGTGGGGTGAGGCAAGCGAGACAAAGCGCCTTGCCCAAGGGCGCAACACGGTGGCGGGATGGGGGCTCGAACCCACGCACGTCAAGCAAGCTCTCAGATTATGAGTCCAAGGCCGTAACCACTGAGCCACCGTGCCCCTAAATGTAAGCTACTTTTGCAAAAAACGAGGTTTTTCGCCATCGATACCTTCGACATTTACAGCGGTGATGAGATTGTTTATCATAAGAGCCTGTTATGCACTATTCCATAATAGTCAGTTTGAGATCAATCAATTTCACAGGTCACTCAGTGGCTCAATCGGTTAGCGCGCCGGACTCACGTGCGACTATATAATACTATAGTTTTGATCTGGAAAACTTTGGTACGTGTTCGAGTCCCTATGTGGTCCATTCCATTCCATTTATTTTATTTTATTTTTGTCTCACTTTTTTTTTCTTTTTTCTTGTTCGTTTCTTTCTTTCTGACTGCAGCGATTGATTGTTTTTGCCCGTTTTTTTCATTATATAATTCAGGAATTTTTAGGCTATACCGTACTAGTCTAATAGGCGCGGCCTATGAATATATTTTTACAAATTAGATTAACAAAATATTGGTTGTTGGTTTGGTTACTGTTGTTGTAGTTATTGTTGTAGGCCTATATATTGCATAATCAGGGTATAAATAGGCCTACTAGGCCTATTATACCCTATATAAGCATTGATTTATTTCACGACAGATATCATCCAGGATAATTAAAAAAAAATGAAAATTTATAAAATTCAAAGGAAAATTGCCAAAAACGGCTGCCCACAATCAGCCCCCCCATCAGCCCATATGGTCCTATCATGGTCACCCCTCGCCCTTCCCTATCCCTGCAACATATAGGATGACTTACGAGCCGCGGTTTGTCCGTGGCCCTAGTTCAGATTGATACACTATTGTACGCGTGAGTTCATTCTTTTCTGCATGGCTGTTTCCATTATTAACTTACGCCCTCTGGAATCAAGCCTTGAAAATCAATTGTATTTAACCTTAAAGTGTGAAATCCCAAATCGGATTTAGCAATATTGTGGCCATTGATAAGCATTCCACTGAGAACGTAGTCAACATTTTAGTCGTTATAAGTAGCATGTAAATTTATATTGGCGTTTAAAGAGCGAAGGACAATACTAAATCACATTTGTTTCTCCGTCACTTGAATTTATATATCCTTTGCAAATAAATTCCTCGCACAGATGACAGTTTCCAAAATGGCGCTGCTTTCACCAATCACTCACTTTCTCTAGGAAACAGAGTTCTGCACTGATCCACTTTTGTGACCCGGCAGCACAAACGAGCCGTAAATTCCCTAAATTGTATTCTGAGTTACGGTGTAAAATGTGTACGAAGGTCATATTCATCGGTAACTTAAGCTGGCCCGACATCCGTCTCATTTCGATAGTCAAAACTAATCAATAATCCTATTGTTGAAGTGGATTATTAGCTATACCTTAGATGGCTATAGAACTTTGAATAGCTCTGGTCTTTGTTTGCTTATATTGCTAAATCCTGTTCAAGTGGTGGGTTACCAGGCATTGTATTTTGTACATGTATGCATAACCAACAATTAACCATGAGAGAACTTTCTAAAACCTCGTTGACTTGAGGATGATTTGAAATGACCGCCAATTATGACTGTTTGATATTTATTGCGAACAATGTGGAAAAAGAGACACATGTAAAAACGTAAAAGCTATAATTTTGTTGAAGGAGCAAAGTTCAACAAACCATAACCCCGCTTCTGGATATCGTTTGAAGTCAAATGATATACCATTTTTAAGTTTATGATGTTTATTTTTAAGCACGAAATAAAACAAAATTGACCGGGGGAGTAATTTACGACTCATTCGCCGTGGACGGTCACTATTGACAGACGTATGTTGTTTTATAATCCCGACTCCAGCAAGTCCACAGAAGAATATTAATCCCTTGGTAGGAGCACTTTCGTGTACTCAAAATCTTCTTCGTTATTGCTGTAGTAATAGCACGCTATTGGCTCTGCAAACTGACAGGCTCACAGGTATCTTTCGTTGAAGACACACATTAGAGAGTTTACAATAACTCTCTTCATAAACTGCCAAGAAAAAAACTATTGCTTTCACCTTTTATACTTAAGTACTAAAACTCGAATTTTCCCAAATATAATTAATTCTGACACTATTACAACCACAGGGACTTTCCTTCATCACATTGAGGCATATGGTGATCTCTAAGATCCAAGAATAGATACGATTGATCAACACGGGTTTCCCCAAATTTGTCTTTATACACAACCTCTTGCATGATTACTTGGAAGGGGATTCCTATCTCTCATATCTCTCGTGAAATAGCTGTAAATTGTAAACAAATGTAAATTATCAAAATAAATTACTCAGGGCACGTCACAATATAAAGGGTAAAACACGGTTTAATAACATTCAAAATATGTTTGAAAACTTGTTGTTAAATATTCTAACATAATGTTATTTAAGTGTTTGCAAACAAATATTTAACTGCAACATTCTGACAACATTTTAACAATGTTGTTGTAGTGCCTTTTCCTACAAAACGTTTTTAAATGTTTTTATGACCTTATAATCCGACCCGACATTAACGTTTTGACCAAAACCAAAAACTCATTAAAACGTTTTTGTATTTGCTGGGAAGTGAGCCAGTACCTTGTGTAGATTGCTATACACCAGGCACAAAAAGAAACTCGTCAGTTATAGTCATCCTTGCTGTTCAACAACTTGATAATATTTTGGATTATTCTGAAATATACATGTTGTTAATTGGACTTTGCTTTCTCATTTGACACCCTGTTCGTGAAAATCCAGCAAGAATTGATCAAAGATATGCGCCTCCAAACCCTCAAACCCCAAAATCAAAAGTTGCAATGAACAGGTCAGGTTGCAGTGGCGTACCGTGGCCGCCCCTTCCCCGGGGGGCTAAAAAAAATCCAATTTTGCCGCCCCTTCCTCATCAGCCCGAAAATGTTGCCCCAAATATTTTTACGTTTTACGGTCGTTTGAAAAAGTGAAGAGCAAAAAAAGAAAAAAAAAAAGAAAAAAAAAAAAGGATTTCAGGCGCTACTGCCCCAAAAGCAACACATTTTGATGTATAGTACAATTGTTTCAAATTTTCTGCCCCTTTTTCTTTACTAATTCTTTTTGTCGCCCCTTCTTCTTCCGCCGCCCCTCTTTTGCCGCCCTTCTTCTTTCCGCCGCCCTTCGATTTGGCCGCCCCTGCTTTGACTCCCCGGGGCTGGCGCCCCAAAGCCCCCAAAATACGTGCATGAGTTGTTGAACAGCAAGGAAGACTATACCTGACGAGTTTCTTTTTGTGCCTGGTGTAGATTGTTGCAAAGCGGGTATAGCAGTTCGCATTGATGTATTGGGGACTGCTCTATAATCCGAAGGTTTTATAATCCGAAGGTTCTTTAGTACGAAGGTTCGCTAGTCCGAACATGTGTTCATAGCATTCGCTAGTCCGAATTTTAAAAGAGGTTCTCTAGTCCGAAAAAAATTGAAAAGAGGTTCTTTATTCCGACGGTTCTTTATTTCGCAGGTTCTATAGTCCGAATTTTAAAAGCGGTTCTCTAGTCCGAATATGAAAATAGGCTCTATAGTCCGAATTTAAAAAAGGGTTCTATAGTCCGAATATAGAAATAGGCTCTATAGTCAGAATTTTAAAAAGGGTTCTATAGTCCGAATATAGAAATAGGCTCTATAATCCGAATTAAAAAAAGGGTTCTGTAGTCCGAAATTGCAAAACGGTTCTATAGTCCGAAACGGATACCGTGTTCTTTAGTCCGAATCAGTAAAAAGGTTCTAAAGTCCGATTTTTTAAAACATTAACATTTACTGCGCCCTCTAGCTAGATAAATAATATTAAAGCAGAGTTTATGGTAAACTTTAACTATTCTGTAAACTAATTTGTTTAAATGACTAAATTTGTTTAAATGTTTAAAAAAAACCGCAGTATTTATGGCGGGATGGCGCTATGAAAGAGTATTACTAGTATATAGTATTATAATGGAATAAAAAACAGATAAAAATGAAGAAAATATCACTAGAATAAATATACACGTCAATGTACGCTACGGTAAATATCCAGAGAAACCAACCATGTAAACTTCAGCGGATTTGTATTTAACAATTGATGATTTGACACTGAAACAAATGATAAAAATAAAATTAGGACTATAGAACCCGTTTACCAATTCGGACTAAAGAACACGGTATCCGTTTCGGACTATAGAACCGTTTTGAAATTTCGGACTAGAGAACCTTTTTAAATTCGGATTATAGAACCTATTTCTATATTCGGACTAGAGAACCTTTATTTAAATTCGGACTATAAAGCCTATTTTCATATTCGGACTAGAGAACCGTTTTTAAAATTCGGATTAAAGAACCTCTTTTAATATTCGGATTAGGGAACCTTTTTTAAAATTCGGACTATAGAACCTTCGAAATAAAGAACCGTCGGAATAAAGAACCTTCGGAATAAAGAACCGTCGGATTAAAGAACCTTCGGACTAAAGAACCGTCGGAATAAAGAACCGTCGGACTATAGAGCTTCCACCGATGTATAAGGCCTACATTTTGAGACTTTTTAAAACAACAACAACAACATTATGAATGCATCACTTGGCCCATTCTTTTATATAGTTTCTCTTAATTCCAGATGAAGTCAACTACAAGTAATGGTGTGATAGGTGTGAATAATTTATCTGCGAACTAATCTAATCTATATATCTTTTCGTTTTGAATCATCTGACACTGAAATATAGCATTATCAATTTTATCATGTATATGGTCCAGCGCGATGGTGTTTTAATGCGTTTTGACGTATTATAACGGTTTGCTGGGAAGCGAGCCAGTACCTTGTGCAGATTGCTATAGATGATTGCAAAGCGGGTATTGCAGTTCCGATGTATTACATTTTTGGATTTGTTATTTTTAATCAACATTAAGAATGGCCCATTCTTTTATATAGTTTCTCTTAAGGCGTGGGGTATGGGCGAACTTGAAGTACAGGTATCAGGAGAGGGGGAGCAACGAATTACCCCACATCACAGCGGCAGGAAGTGACTGGGCCGCCGAGTGTGAATATGTATTTATTTTGGAAGGTTCCTGTTTGTTTTAAATTTTAGGGAGTTTTTCCAAAATTTGACATCTTTGGTAATATTTCAAAAAAGTGACATGCCAATACAAATCTTTGTTATTGTTAATGCAGTCCGTTTCCACATACATACGTTACTATTCGCTTTGGTCATTTACTGAAATTATAAATTTTGTGACAGCAATTTGGCGTTTTCAATGCGTTTTAAGCTTACCAAGAAAAATACCTGGTCATGGTCCTTTCAGAATTTCGTTCTGATCGTCGGCTTGTGCAGGCAACAGAATGCAGATTGGCTCACGGTCGATGCCGTATTCCTCTATGTGGGTCCCGTGATGATAAAATTACTTTGAATTCCTTGTAACAGCATACAATTTTTTGTCTGGAAACAGGGTTTCAGTTTTATTATGGAACAGCTGTAGCCTTTGGCACCGTATCAAATCTCATAAAAAGGCCACGATTGGCGAGTATGTTTTTACGTTTCCCGCAAAAAAGCTTGCGTCTACATCTATACTATACTTCTTAAACGTTGACCGTTGACCATTCTTTGTATAATGCCCTGCTATGACCTTGATATGTACGCTTGATTGGACACTGTTCTTCTATTATAGCATCCACTTGTTTAGCACCTGGTGAGTAGATAATCCTACAGGGATTACAGTAGTTTAACTATGGAGTGAACATGGTGAAAGACCCATTATTGATTAGGCGCGGATATTAATAGCACAGGGCCATTGCGTGTTATAACAGAAATCTTTAAAATTTTGTAACTAAAATACTAACTGCATTCTGTATTATGTATTTCTTTCTTTATTTAGGCCTATACCTATTTATTTATTTGTTTATTTACTGACTTATTTATCATTTGGTAGATTAGTAAGTAATTACGCATTCACGTGCTTTCTTGCTCAGGGCTTAAAAACATCAAACCAAGCCCGCCAGGGCTGAGGCAGGAGACTATTGAAGGGTTAGAATGTAAGTCGCGGGCACTCTGGTCATTAATATTAAATATCAAAAACTTTATCTGTCAAATAGTGTTTATGTGTCAAGTGGACGTGAATGTTTACTGGACTAGGTCTGAATTGGATCCGCTGAAGAAGAACGTGCTAGTTACAACTATTGCTGTAGCTTCCACTTTTGTCATAACCAAATCTTATATTAATCCCTAATTATTTATCGCATGTAGTAGTCGAGTAGTCACTACAGACAGAAGAATACTGTGAGTTCTGACACCCGTTCAAGTGTCATAAGTTAGTGGACAAATGGTTCCGACGCCTGGTACATCTGAACAGAACAAAATTTAAATGTCATAAGCATCGGACAAATACTTCCGACGCCCGGGGTCTTTCTAGACAGAACACAGTTTAACTGTCGTAAGTAGCGGATATGCCCGGGGGGGGGGGGCAGACCGGACAGAACACAGCGTCATCACCCCTATATCTTCGTGTCAGAAATTGCCATGATAGTAGGGCGAATCCACGTATGGCGATTGTGTTCGAGAAAGGCCGGTTACGATAAAAATATACGTTTCTTCCGCATTACGAATGCAGCATTGCAATTTATCAGCTGAAATGATTTTTCGATTTGCGCATGCTCATTACCCTCTTTAACGTTGCCATCTCAAGAAAATTCGATTTTTTGTTGTCAGTTTTTGTGTTCAAGACGCAGGTTGGGTTTTCAATACGCACAGTGACGCTTATCGTATTCTTTGAACACATATATCCAACTGCAAGTCTTTGTTCAAAATACCAAAAATATCAGGATATATATCCTATAAGGATTTGAGAATATAATCATATCAAAAGAATCTATACCATCAGATCACCACATGTAGTCTATTTTCATTAGAACTAGGAATAAAATCAAAAATCAACTATTCTATACAGACATTGAAAGACTGCGAGACACAAGTTAATATATGCGAGGATCGGAAATAAACGATACAAGCCGGAGAAATTATGATTTAAATGACGTGTTTGGGGCTCGAGCATTATTATATTAATTTGTGTCTCGCATTGTCTTACGCTCTGCTAGGGTGAAGCATACAGGCCGCTTCCTTCTTCATTATTTAATATTATAATTGGGCGCTGAGACACAATGAGAGAGTTATCATGGGGACTTAAGTTGAGATTGCCCGAGTACCGACTGTGAACTCAGGTAGTACAGTGGTTAGACTCTGGACCGGTAATCCAGCGACCGGGGTTCAATCCCCGCTGAGTCCTGATTTTTTCATAGGTCAGTTTGCTCGTGCCCCAAACGCGTCACTTATAAATTCACAGTTACAATCTTGATTCGCCCAGCGGTTCTTCTTTTTTTCCCTCTCCTGCATCTCCGTAATCTGATTGTCCGGTTGCTATATAGCTGTGTGTTTTTCTCCTTCGGAAAAGAAAAAGACATTTTTTAAATTCAAGGTTTGCATTACTACACGCTGATCATTGTGTGGAATTAACAAAATTATGGATATACAGTAGCATAGTAAAAGAAGGAAACCGTGATTAAATGGTTATACGTTGCTTGTCACTGTCTTGCTCCAAACTAAAAGGTGGCTTACGTGGATTTATTCAAGTAATCCGTTTTTAAATTCAAACTTAAACAAAATGTCAGGTGGTCTTGGAAGCCACCACGAGTAGTCTACCACGTGACAGGTGATGGACCAACCATACACGCACACGCACACTAAAAGTTATATATATTATTATATTGTATGGATATTTTGAAAATAGGGAAACACAAATTTATCGATGAAAGGTCTTCTTTTACATTTAAAAACTTAGAAGAAATTTGTGACTGTAAAACTGGTCCACCGTTATTACTTATCCGTTTCCAAATCAGATCACCCGCAGTAATGCAATGTCACTTTCCAGCCCTCTTGTCTACAAGTAGTAATGGCAGCCTCCCGGACCATAATCAATATTTTGATTCCAACATAAATCGAACGGCAACGCTTTTCATAGTCAGTCGTTGTTTCGGCATAATGGCGAATATAAACCGTCCCTTATACAAAGGGACGACGCGGTATATAATTGTCTGCTATTCGCCAGTATGCTGTAATCGTGATTACTATACCTCGTAAATATTTATTAGGGAATCCAGACATTGGTTAATAACGGCAAATTGGTCAAGCTGGGAGATTCCACGTTTGTTGATAGAAAGACAGCTTAGGCTAATAGAAATTGGCACTCCATTCGTGGTGGATAATAATAAAGTTTAAAACACGTGGGCCTAGCCTATGTCCGGCACTTAGGCAGGGTGATTCTTTGTTGGATTATTTTATTTGATCCTATTTGTGACCTCTTTCCTTTTCTCACAAGTCTGAAACATCGAGTCGTAGTACCGTCCATGCGAACTTGGATGTAAGCTTAAGCGAGTTTAGGCCTACACGTTGACGCAAATTCAAGAAAGTAGAAAACTTGGAAGTATGACTAGGGGCCTACATGTACATGTATATCCCGGGATTATATCTGCCTCTGTATTTTGCAAACTAAAACAAGAATAGGGCCTACTCTATTAAATAAATACGAGAATGAGAGTAGGCCTATGACTGAATTAAGTTAGATGCCAAGTCAAGACACTGAAACTGATATCGTAAAAGTCACACCGGCGCTTGCACAAAGTTATGAATGAATGCCGTACAATGGTTAAATACTCATCACATGTATATCGCCATGGTCGGGGCACGTATGTAGGGCTATTTGCATGCTTGTCATGGGTCGACCTGGCTAAAAATCCTGGCGTTTGCGGGCGCGGGCCGAATGTGGCAACCCAAAATTTACGGTCGACCTGGGAGAAACCGATTTACAATAACTTAGGTGGTCTATCGTGTGCGATACGCTATTTTTGGTCGACCTGGGATTTTTTTCTCCCAGCTTGACCCAAAACGCGTTAATAACGCCAGCGTCCGAGTGCGGTAGATTGACTACTTCCCCGCGCCTGTGCAATTACTCGCACTATCACACGGTGTCTCGACCCGCGCGTCACCGCAGGCGAGTCGCAAGCGGGGCGCCTGGGGTGCCCCACTTTTTGGCAAAGAAAAGAAGAGAATAGAAAAGAATGGGGGATAAAGGAGAAAAAGAGAAGAGAAAAGGGAAAAAAGGAGGAAAGAAAAAAAGTTAAATTGCGCGTATAGTCGTGATAGTAGGCACATGCCTAAAAACCGCGCAGTCGGGTCGATCGGAAGTAGGTCTAATGATATATAAGCCCTGCAATTATTTTAGGCATTGCTTGAAGGCGGGTCCCGGTTCCAGCACTCCGTGTATACCGCGGGTCACTCATGCTCGTCGGCGAACTTTGAAAACACCCCCTTTTGAATCTCATTTCGCGAACTTTTCAGGATATATACAACCCTATTTTTTAGCAATTTCGCGAATTTTTTGCCCTTCTACAATGCCACTTTTTTTTGCTAAAACGCGAATAATATTTCTAATATACCCCTTTTTGATTAACGCATTAATTAATGTACGGCACCTACGGTTGTATATGGATCGTATAATTTATGTGACCTAATGTAATGTGCACCAAATGGAATAATGAAACTGAAATTCGTAAATGAATTGAATAATGAAACTACGATGATATATACATGTGATTGGTGCCTTTTTTTCAATTTCGCGAACAAGTGTATGAAAAATGACCCCTTTTTTCTTATTGTATTTCGCGAATCGCGCTTCTTTTAGTGCAACCGGTGCGGATGCACGAGTGCCAGAACTGGGAGTCGCGCGGCGAGTCCTCGTCATAAAAGCATGTGAAAATTACAGCCGGCCCGCCGATTTGCAGGGCCCGTTACATTTTGTCAACAAAGTCGGTATTATTAAGACGGATTCCATGCTGAGTCTTAACTTAAATAGTGTAAAAATGATGCACCAAAATGGCTTCAATTGCACCTTCATTTTGCAAAATTTCCCAAACACCCCCTGCATAGTGGGTAAACAAGTGCCCAATTTCGCTTCGACTTTCATCATTTGCCAGTTTAGGCCCTATGTTTAACAGAATTGATAGGCCTACCATAATAGGGAAAACTACTTGTCCACGAAAGGCCTCATAGACCGTCATTTCACAAATTTTCGGCTTTTTCAAACTAAACTTTTCTCACTAATAGTGCTAAAATGGTCCACAAAATCGCTTCAATTAGGTCTTCATTTTGTAAAAGTTTCTTACTTCTGAGCCCCTCAGACACCCCCTGCGCAGTGGACAAACAAGTGCCAATTTTCGCTTCTCCTTTCGACATTTGCCAATTTATGTTTCAACATAATTTATAGGCCCACAATAATAGGGAAAACTTGTCCACGACATTCGCGCGAAAGGATTCATGGAACGCTCATTTCAATAAATTTTCGGCTTTTTCAAACTAAAGTTTTACACACTAATAGTGCTGAAATGGTCCAACAAATCGCTTCAATTGGGTCTTCATTTTGCAAAAGTTTCTAACTTCTCAGGGGGCACATCCCCCCTCAGACACCCCCTACGTCGCGCAAGCACGACGCGATGGCCGCTTCGCTTCTGTGTCATATTGGATCCGTCTATTGGGCGCCCCACCTTTACACGCCTTGCTACGCGCCTGCGTCACCGTTCCTTCAGACGTAGCATTATGCTGCACAGCGGCGATTCTGCAGATGCGTTTATCGTGAAATGGCGTCTGCTGCAGTTATTTTTTCCGAGATTACCGATGGAAAATAGCACACGAATTTGACGTTTTATGAAACAGAAATTGAACAGAAATCCTCCAATAAAATCAGGTAAGCAAAATATTAAGCTTATTAATCATGCCGGTCGGCACGCTGGCCGGTACCGGTGTGTGTTGAATTTCGACTTTTGTTTACGGTTTTTACCATGATAGTGAAAATATTTACGAGGTAGGCCTATAGTAAAACAAATTCAACATGTTCCTATTCGGGGAAGTACTCAAAAATACTGGTCCCTCGGTGTTGGATGATTTGACTACTAAGTAGTCAAAATACCCAACACCGAGGGACCAGTAGTTTTGACTACTACTCCTCAAAACACGTTGTATTTTGTATACTATTACCTACCTATTTATTAATAACACCACCAGAAGTATGATTACTACTATGACGAGAATACAGATAATGATCACAAGTACTATCTTCGATGTATTTGAAGACGAAACTAATCCTGTGGGAATAGATGAAAATGGTACCAGGTAAATATTATTATAGGCCATCTTAATTTAATAGTTTGTCTCAAAGCTCCCGCGCGCATAGTGAAATTATCCGCTTTTTACGCGTTAATCCCGATGGTTTGAGTAAATTTCCCTTTTTTACGCTTTTATTTCCCCAAAATTCACCACACAAATATGTTACGTCTAACATAGCCTAAGAAGTTAATCTCAATAAAATTCTTCATCCCGAACATAGTGACACTATTTCACGGCGTATGCTTGTCAAAAAACACGTTTCCGTTTGATATAAAAATAATTATTATAAAGAAAAAAAAGTATTCTGCATTATATTTTTAACTTGGGAAGGGATTTGAGACAAACTACTTAATTAAGATGGCCTTAAATTGGGGAATGTCAATATTTTACCGCATCGGCAGACAATTCTGTAGTATAATAGATGAATATATATTATATCAAATCAAAGTGATTTTGAACAAAATCATTATAACTATTATCTATTATTTTCATTCAATAAACATCACATTTGCTCTTCATAAAGGTATTCGTCCTTACCTAACGGCATTCCATCTCCAATTTCAGGTGTAATATTTGGCGTTGATGTTGTTGATAAAAATCCAATTCGATCTTCCTCTTAAAGAGTAAGGAATAATCAGTGAGGAATAATATAATTAATACTATTTATTGTTTAGATTTTTCATACACATAATTTCATCCTCCAGTTAGCATAGCCTAGTTAGCTGCAGAATAAACGATATTCGGACCCTTTTGTCTTCAAAATTAGGGCCCTCATCAATTCTAACGGGCCCAAAGTCAGCGTATTTTACGTTGACCCATAATGATCAACAGTTCAATTAAAGACTGTAACATATATAGACTATATCTTGTAGTTATTTACCGGCATGAATAAACCAAAATGTACAAGGTTCAGTTGGGCAAGTAGGTCTGATAATATGCGGGTACTCATCAATATCCACGGTCGTTTGGCCTGAAGACTCGCTTTATTTCTAACACTGGCCTTTTGAACAAAACTGAATACATGTAGTGTAAAAATCGTAAATGTAATATATAAGTTGTACTTTTTATTGCATTTGCTTACCACAAATAACCGCAGCATGTCCACCATACCTTTCCTCCTCAGTGCAGTATATATCTTCAACCCAATTAGGCGTGTGTTGGCATAATACTAGAGCTTCTTCCTGTCCATCACATCGTATTTTCTGTGACCAAAGTCTTTTATCTGATTGGCTTTCGACTCGTAGTCTACTTTCAAACAATTGTGAAGCGACTGCAAATGCCCATCCGTCGTACCCTAGCTGACGGCATACTACCTTCGCTTCCACATCCGTCCACTTAAATCCTTCTTCAGAGCCAGCACAAACAGATCTCCATTCACTACGAAGTTTTATCTGCACTACACCTTCTTTAGCAGTTTTGCCACCGACTAATCTTATTTCAGAAATTGGTTCTTCAAGAGTAAACAAAAAAAAAGCAAATTTTAAACTGTATACACAACGATTGAGGGCGACTCAATATTAAATAATGGGGACAGTAAACGAGAAGGAGGAAGATAGAAGAAGATGATGATGATGATGATGATGATGATAAAAATGAGAATGAGAATAATAACAACGTTTTATACAGAGTCATGTTACCATTACAGACGATAGCAACTTCAGCGCCTTCTTCGCAGTTTTCGTCGGTCTTATCACCCCACGCTGAGTGCGGGCAGTCTTGAATATTAGACTCATCTCCGCTACAATCTATATCTTCAAGCCAAACTGTCCAAGCTCTAGCTTCAGTATCAAACATTTCTGATGGCGCTGCATATGAGAAACCGTCTACGAATCCCAGCTGACGACAAGCTACCAGGGTATCATTGTAATCCCACGATTTGTTGCAAACATTCCCTGCTAGGCCATTGAAATGAACTTGTAGAATTCCTCCTGTTGGAGCAGAACCACCAACCAATCGAAGCGAGATAGGTGAGAGAACTGTACAAAAAATAAACTTTATATTTGAGTTTCACATTTAATCGCTATTTTCTGCGTGCGGAAAGTTAGTGGAAACTAGGTCTCTCTGTGAGAAATTTGTCGCCAAAAAGAGCACTGTAAATACAAAATTACTAAATGAGCCAATTGTACTCAAATTGAGTAATACTTTAATCAATATTGAGTTCCATTTGACTCATTTTGTTGTGCTGCTCCCTTTTTAATCAACATTATTTGTAACTAACTTTTGAGGTTATAAGATTACAAAATGTACAATATGACACATTATTGTGTGATATGAACCCCCTCACAGACACACACACATTCAATGGTGATGAATTTACTGGTGATAGATCTGAAGAGTGTCAATGTTGTGAGTTGACGCCGATAATATAAACGACACTGACAAATTTCTTGTTTTTTCATTCGACTTTTTCTATCTGAAAACTAAACCTCATTGAGGAAGATCTTACCCTTTCAACATCCGATAATGTTCATTTGAAAAAAAAATGGAAATGGTGTGGAAAATTTTGGAATTCGAAACAAAATTTCCCAAATAGGATCTATATTTTATATAATCTAGATATAGCTGGATAATAGCTGGATTTCAACCTTTTCTACTCAGTGTTTTCAGCTCGTTTTTCTATCTTACGAAGCACAGTGTCATCGCTCCGATATCTTCATGGCAGAAATCGCCGTGATGGTAGGGCGAATCCTCTAGTTCTTCAATAGATACGCATGGCTATTTTGTTCCGACCTGTATAATAGTTTTAAGAGTATATGGCCGAGGGACCTCCGACTAAAGGCTATTGACAATTGACCTCTGAAGACTGAAGAGGTCAGTGAGCCTGGTACGTCATCTGATTTAGACTACCTCCACCAGTGGTATACACTGCGCCAGTACTGTGTTATGTTCCGTAACCGAGTATTTACGAATGAGGGCAGCTGTCATTTTTATGTTCTGCACATAATTATAAAATTTGAATTTTTGTCAGTTTTTGATTTCAAAACACACGGTTGAAGTTCAATACGCTCACTTAAGATTATCATGTTCTTTCAACACATATGTTAAAGTGCAAGCCTTACAATTGGCTTCTTTTAAAACCAAAAATGACGGGAGATATGCATCATTTTTTCTACCCCGGTATCTAAAGATCTCATAGTCTGGAAATCAATACACGTGTATCGGCTTGCATATAGCAGATACACGTGTATTGATTTAGTTTCCCTGCCTGCACAATGTAATTATTTACCAGGTGTAGTCGCTGTGCGAAGCTGATAATTAACCAATGAGTGTATGCTTGTATTTAAATATTATCCATCTTATAATTCTTGCAAATAAAGTTCATGATAATAAAATGAAACCGTATTAAATTTAGATGTCATATATATGTGCATATCCTTATTTTGATGTTAGTCCATTCAACAGGGATTTATTGTGGCGTTCAAGACCACCGTCAGTTCTACGCTTACGATGGTCTTGCATGCAACAGAAAAAAGAAAATTAAGGGACCGTTCACAAACACTTATGGGGGGGGGTGTGGCTGATGCAATAAGATTTCATTCAATAATAATAGGACCTCAAATAAACTTTAAATGGTCAGTTTTCAAATAAAATTGTCAGAATTAATCAACATCCAAAATTTGCTGTCACTTATATTAAATGGTCTTGCACTCGAACTGGATTTTAGCATAATATCCCACCTGCATTAATCCCAGGGAAGATATCTTACCCTTCCCAGAATCCTTTGCAACATGACGCATCACCTCATTACATCGTTTCATTAAATGACACTCCTATAACTTTGTGCAGGATCCCATTGTTTTCATTTTGAGAATAGGCTGGCTAAACATGGGTCGATAGTCAAAAAATAAACACATTTTGCAAAATCTGGATGTGATCTGCTCATTGAGGTATTTTGCAAAATCTGGATGTGCTCTGTCTGCTCATTGAGGTACTTTTTGTCACTTGCGACCCATTTTGCACTAGCAAATCAGTACAGAAAATTGAAATGGAAGAAATGTATTGTGGGAAGTGTAAGATATCTTCTCTGCATCAACCCAATTTGAAATAAAATAGGTCTTTCTAAGCTTACCGTCACACGCCAAAGTAATGTCGTAACAGGTATCGTCAAGGGGAATAATCCACTCTTCTTTCACTCTTCTTTCTGATAACCCCTCATGAGACTCGAACCTACATTCTGATATCCCCACATGTAATGAAAACACGATTCAAGATCACTTTCCGTCCCGTTACAATCCACACCTGTCAGCAATTTTTGACCAGAACCTTCGCCATATGCACCCGGTACTAAATGATGTGACCACTTTGTAAACCCAAGTTGTCGACAAGCTACTTCGGCACTTTTCCCGTCCCATCTGTAATCCATTCGAGGAGAGCACACGCGACCCCATTCACCGTTCAATCCAAGTATTTCTAGTCGTCCTTCAGTGGGAAGAGATGATCCGGCCAGTCGAATTGGTCGTGGCATAGGCGTAGAGTCTTACAAGATAACAGAAAACACCTTTATGGAGATTCACAAGATATGGACTCCTTTCAACAGAAATGGTTTCTACTAAACACATCAAATAAAGTAAGTACCCACCCCTAATAAATGATTATTATTCCAAAACGGGTTGTCGTATGCCAAATTTGTAAAATGCATTGGAAGCACAATTTTTTTCTGCACATTATAATATTATTGTCATTGTTCACATCAGTAATCATGGTTTAACACTCAATCCCATATTAAAACATGACGAGTTCAATATTTTCTGTGACCAGCAAGGTCACAAAAAGTGGAAGACCAATGGTTACACGTAACACCTGCCAATCAGTAAATTTGATCCTCTCCAAATGCATGGAGCAAAATGAATAATCCAATGAGAGCCAATCACATTTCCTTCAATGGATACTGAATCTTGGGTTACTTTCATTTAAATGTACGCTGCGATATCAATATTAGACTATAGTCGTTTTTTTTGATAAATTACAGTCACGCGGTAGCATGACCAGCAAGTTTTAAAAACGAACGACTGATAAAGAAGAATAAACAGATGCACCGCGGGACTATATTTACACGAAATAAAACGCTATTGTTCTATGATATTTTTCGCTGGGTACAAAATATATCTAAAACCATGCTAAATCTTATTTACTATCCAAAGTGTAATATTTTAATAACTCATTAATTCAAAAAGTTACACCAATCTTACAGTCAATCCGATTGTTTGATAATAAACAAACACTCTTGCTTTATTTCACGCGGTATTTCATAGCCAAAATTAGTGGAAAATCATAGCTAATCATACTGATATCCACAATCTTTCGACACTGCTACAGCCATACATGGCTGTCACTGTCGCACTACTTTTTGAGATTCACTTTCAAATATACTCTAGCATTTTCCTAGATACCCTACATACAAATTCTGGATCCATTCGCCAAAAAATCAAGTTTTTCACAATTCTTTTATTCTTTCCGGACCACAGCATACATTCATATTAATAAATACTCCACTTTCACACGTCGTTATATCGGGTCGTTCCCGTGGCGAAGCGGTTAAGGTCCTGGACTTCTAATCCATTTATGAATTTTTGCTCAAGTTCGAAACTTCCCACCACTTTTTTAAAATGTTTTATTAACCAATTTATTGTCATAAATCAAGAATAACACCATCTCGAACATCCATTGCTATTGTGATATTATATATTTTTTTCATCAAACAAACATGTTTGATTTTTTATTCAAATTTAGGCCTAGGCCTAGGCCTACTTTCACCATCCAGATGCTTTCACCATGCCTGACTATCATGACATTTTCATCATTTAAAACACATTTATCAGTGGCTCTGTTCACAGCTCAGTCTGAAATTATATTTGCATTAAATATTATAAATTGTCACAAATTAAAATCACAAACCACGAAAGATCGCCAACAACTGCCGCTGAATATTGATATCCAACTAGATTTCCCCGCAGGGCTATAGAGAACCACAAACCGCGACATTTGGATATCCAACTAGATTGCCCCGCAGGGCTACAAAGAATCACACACCACGAAATATGGATATCCAACCAGCTTAAACTATAAATTAGCTCCCGATAGAGGGCAGGGCTTGATAAGGGAAATTAAAATCACAAACCGCGAAAGATCGCTGACAACCGCCGCTTAATAGGGATATCCAACTAGATTGCCCCGCAGGGCTACAAAGAACCACAAACCGCGAAATTTGGATATCCAACCAGATTGCCCGCAGGCTTATCGATTATAAAGAACCACAAACCGCGAAATATGGATATCCAACAAATTAAGACCACAAACCGCGAAAGATCGCCAACAACTGCCGCCCAATATTGATATCCAACTAGATTGCCCCACAGGGCTATAAAGAACCACAAATCGCGAATTTGGATATCCAACTAGATTGCCCCGTAGGGCTACAAAGAACCACAAACCATGAAATATGGATATCCAACAAGCTTAAACTATAAATTAGCTCCCGATAGAGGCCTATAGATTATAAAGAACCACAAACCGCGAAATATGGATATCCAACAAATTAAGACCACAAACCGCGAAAGATCAACAACAACTGCCGCTCAATATTGATATCCAACTATATTGCCCCGCAGGGCTATAAAGAAGCACAAACCGCGAAATTTGGATATGCAACTAGATTGCCCCACAGGGCTACAAAGAACCACAAACCACGAAATATGGATATCCAACAAGGTTAAACTATAAATTAGCTCCCGATAAAGGGCAGGGTTTGATGAAAACCACAAACCACGAAAGATCGCCGACAACCGCCGCTTAATAGGAATATCCAACTAGGTTGCCCCGAAGGGCTACAAAGAACCACAAACCGCGAAATTTGGATAGCCAAGTAGATTGCCTCGCAGGGCTACAAAGAACCACAAACATTAAAACACGATTATCTTGCCCAGTTGGGGCATTTAGACGCTTCCGTAGTATATAGGTTTAAATATATGCGCATTTACCAGTTCCAACTTGGAGTAAATCGGACTTACTTTCTGTGTCTCTCTGGCATTGTCGACATTGGGTGTGTGTTGTTCATATTTACATTTTCTTTACATATTTACGTTGCCTTGAATAATTAAAGTATATTAAAATATATATTGATCATTGTGTACGCCTCAGTCACGCGTGACGAGCAAGTTTTAAAAATAAACGACTGATAAAGTTGTGTTTAATTATTTATTGTCATAAATCAAGAACAGCAACTTCAAACATCTATTTTTCGTGTTATTCGTTTTATGGAGCACTTTGTAACGTGATGACTTTCCAAGCTTGGAGCTGCTTGGCTACATTCATAAATAGAAAAGAAATCTACCAAAAAGACGTTGACAACGTAAAGAAATCAGCAAGTTTAAAGAAACCCACCTCGGCTCCCTTTTTGAAATTTGGTCCCATTTTGACCAACAGCAGAATACAGCATTTCCAACAAGATTACAAGCCTACTACACTTCTGGAAATGTTTTAAATTTATATAAATATGATAAAGTTTAAATCAATACCTTTTACAAATGGGACCAAGTTTCAAAAAGTGAGCCGAGGTGGGTTTTTTTAAACTTGCTGATTTCTTTACGTTGTCAACGTTTTTTTGGTAGATAAAAAATATTAACAATGATGAAGATATGAACGCATTCAGTTGAACTCGAAATAATACAGATATTTATCACAAGCAACATATGTTGGTATCATTATAATGAGGGCTTACTTACTGCAGATTTCTGATTTCGGGGTCTTTCAGTTTATTGATCGCGAAACCCCGAGTAAAGATCGGCTATGTACCTTGGAATTTGATCAGGACTTTGCCCCGGGACTTTGTCCCTAATACACGGTATACCGCAAGCACGCGCGTCCAAGTACCAAGTGAGAGTTTAACTTTCGCGCCAACACAAAGAACCGCAAATTCAGCAAATAGTTGCGGGCGCTGTAGCTAGTGGTAATGACACGTGCTTGGAGGATTTAAATCATCAAGAGATCTGGACGATCAATCTCATGCCAGATCCATTTAAAGATACATCATGCATCGGGGCCATGCTCCAAGGATGTCAAATTAAAGGCATATAGGACTCTTGTCAGATCTCAACTTGAGTATGCGGCCACAGCTTGGAGTCCATACACAGCTCGTGATGTAAAACCCTTGGAAATGGTCCTGCGTCAGGCTGTTAGGTTCATCTGTGAATTTCATCGCAAGACAAGCGTAACACCTCTTCTGGATCAGCTGCAATTAGACCAGTTAGCCACTAGAAGAGTGATGTCTCAATGTACAATATTTTATAAAATCCATCATGATCTGGTTAACATCCGCTTTCCACCAAACATCAAGCTTCACCCAACCCCTGGAAGATCACACAATCTACGATACCTTCCAGTCTTGGCTACTCGCAACACCTAAAAATACTCTTCCTTTGTGAGGACAATTCCAACTTGGAGCAGGCTACCTGCAGAAGCAGTTGCAGCACTATTTGTCAACGTTTTCTAGGCCATAGCTCTTCCAGCAGTGAGGGTCTTGCAGTCTACTGCTACTCACCAAGTCATCTAATCAGCTCTCCAGTCTTTTTTACTCGCACCGTTTGTTGTTCCGCACTCTGCACATTTGTGTACATTTATGAGCATCATCACCTTACTCCTTGAATAAGCTTCACTTTGTTAGGAGAACAACACTTGAAGTCTTGAAGACATCATGGCTAATTTTAGTAGGCTAAAAAGCGAAAAACTCTCCGTAGACGCCCGTGTTAAACATTTTAACCACAATCCAAAGTAAGTAGTCCACTTGGGTATCAAGCAAACAGGGGAGTACGCACAATGGCAAGTGGACTACGAAGAAGTCGACATCAATATTGGAATCATTTATATTGCAACAAATTCTTCGAAGGCATATCCCAAATTTTACATACGATAAACCGTTTTGGAATAGTCATTTATTAAGCGGGGTAGTAAATTATTTGATGTGTTTATCAGAAGGTAATGTACTAAATGGAACCGTCTTCATCTACAGGGTACCCCCCAACCCCCCAACCTCCCAACCCCAAAAACAGAACCCTAATTGTGCCCTCTTTTTCTCCTTAATAACAAAAAAAAACAAAAACAAAAACACAGACCCTCATTGCGCCCTCTTTTTTCTCCTTAATAAGTTTTAATCAAATATATTTGGGTATGTAAAGAAACCTTTCTTCGTTAGCTTTAATAAACAGAAAGAAATATTTCAATCAGCTCACCACCTTTCAAGATATGCTCTTTTAACTAAATGTACCCGTTTTTTTTTTTTTTTTTGAGGTTTAGCTACTTCAAAGACTGAAAAGGAGTACACGTACCATGAATATCAAGCATTCCTCAATGATAACTTCATAAAATAACGAACTTTATGTAGGGAATGGGCTTTACCGGTGGGCTATGGATTTTGTTAAGTGTCATTAACTTGTCGGCAAAATGGATGTGGGATGGGACTTCTCTTGCTATACTTGCAATTAAACTTATTTTTTCTTGGTCATTTATGCCTTTTTGTTTTATATAGTATGTTTCTTTACTTTCTTGCTTTCTTTTTTATTTTTGTCATTTTCTCTTTTTGGGATAAAAGGTAGCCTGAAAAGGGCTGTTTGGTATGTCCTTGGTTCTTCTGAAGTGAGCTTACTGTGCTGCTTTGCCCTCTACCGGGTTGCCTCCTTGACGAATACACGTTTCAGCCCTGGTCCTTATTGCATCAATTGCATTGTACGCCGTATACTTTGGAATGCAGCAGTAATACGGTTGCGAAGATGTTGGAGGCTAGCTGGCGGTCCCCCGCTCATAGTGAATGCGTTCCATAGCCTAATGCTATTATTTATCCATGTCATTAACCGTGTGTTTCGTTTTAATCTTTGATGTAACCAAACTTCATCCGTGGACAGAGTGATAAACGGGTACATTTCTTAAAGAGGGCATATCTTCAAAAATTGTGAGCCGATTGAAATAATTGTTTTGGTTTATTAAAGCTAACGATTTAAGGTTTCTTTACATACCAAAATACATTTTATCAATATTTCAGAAATAGGAGAAATAGAGGACGCAATGAGGGTTCTGTTTTTATTGGGACACCCTGTATTATCAGTCACACTATGTTATACACATCCCATCGTCTCTATTTATACTATTTACTATTCATGACTAAGCGTATCTCAACGAAAGAAAACCGACAGGCCCAATATTAAAAAAAAAAAAAACCAGCGCGGATGATGATTGTTATTCATCTTACCATTGCATACAACAGCTAGTAATATCGCACGGTACGGACAGCTGGACGCACCCCACAGAAATGTCGAATTGCAACTTTGAATCAAGTTTTCATTTTTGTCGCATCTTCCAACCGTCATCGAGACTTTTCCAACATAGTTAGATTCTATGTCAAAAAGTAGCGGTGAAACCTGGTACGAGTAAGATGTCTCGGTATGATACCCTAACTGCCGACATATCGTTTCTCCCTGCCACGGCATGACGAAATATTTGGCAAAAAATGTTTGCAAAAAATATTTACAATATCATTCAGACAACATTTTAAAAATGCTATTGTAGTGTGTTTTCATACAACACGTTTTAAAAATAAGTAACCCGACATTTAATGTTATTAAAATGTTTTTACTAAAACCAAAACCCTTGAATCCTAAATTTAACCAGCTTAAAAAGTTTTAAAAATGTTCTTGTGTTGTTTGGGCAAAAGAGGGCGACGGTACATCGCAGTACAGTCGACGATGATACCGTTAAAAAATTGATACGCTGTGCTCCAATTAAAAAATAATGCATGCGTAAAATGAATTTACCAAAAGGCCGAGTCCGGATTCGGCCGTCTGCCGAATTCATAACGATATGTCAAGGCAATACCAAATTTTCACATTTTTACATGTGTGGTCTGATTGGACGTGGAAGTTCTAAATGAAACTGCAATATGAAGTCTAGAAGATATGTTTTTGTAAGTTCTTAGAATGGCCAAAGTGTGCCTAAGTTGCAAATGGCTTCATTGTAAAACAAAACACCGGAACATACGATTAAAATAATTACAATCAAGACATTACTAGAATTTATTCGCTGAAGAATGGATGTAATAATCGGATTAACTACCATAGCAATAGGATAAAACAAGTTTTGAATATATCGCGCTGCACTACAAGCAGGTTACGCTCATCACATGTGTATGTCTGCAATCATAGATTGAATACAATACCTCTCTTTTCAAAGATACTAATCTTACAGGTGCAAGTGATCAACATGATATGGTTCAATGCTGAGGTACCGCGTGAACGCATTAGTGAAGATTAGTGAAAATTGTTTTACCCTATTGCTATGGTAGTTAATCCGATTATTACATCACTTCGCCAGCAAATTCATCTATATGATTCAAGTCGTGTTCACACAGTCGGACTTAAATCACTTATTACCGGACTTAAATTACGTCGGTAATAGTATCGGATATAAGTGGCAGTGTGAATGAGCGTCGGATATAACTATATCCGACGAAATGTGCTTTAAATCCGACAATTTAAAGCCGAAGATGACAGTCGTGTTCACACAGTCGGACTTACATTACGTCGTTAATAGTATCGGATATAAGTGGCAGTGTGAATGAGCGTCGGATATAACTATATCCGACGTAATGTGCTTTAAATCCGACAATTTAAAGCCAAAGATGACCAGGGTTAAGAGCTGTTAAGACCGATCGAAACGTTACGTCCGGTAATAGTAATTACGTGTGAACAGCACTACTGTGCTGTCGCAGTGGCGTAACTTTGGGTCAGGGTGCCCGGGGGCGAAAGTAGTTCGGGTGCCCCTGACCAACATGGTGCAGAGCTAATCAATTTTAGCATAGACCTACCGAATAACTTACGAAGTGTTTCAGATTAAATTAATATCATGTTTCAATGCAGTTCATGTTAATAAAACAAAATGTTTTCATATTCTCTAATGTCTTTACTTTGGAGACTCGTCACTAGCTGCAGTGACGTAGCATATGGCGCCCAGGGGCAAGAATACAAAATACCCCTCTTCCTAAAACAATTGCGTGCGGGCGCGCGAAAATGTGCATAAATACCACTAATTTGGTATTTAATCAAGTTGAATTTAGGTCTTTAAAATGACAATTTATATGTTGATATGCAGCCGCGAAAAAATTTTGTGTTGAAGGGGCACCCAAATGAAGAGTAATTCAATGCATGGTGGGTAAAGGTTTCCACTTCTTTCCTATAACAAAGTACTATCGTGTCAAAGGCTATCCAGGCTTGGGTGCCCCTTAGCCCGGGTGCCCGGGGGAACGCCCCCCCAGAGCCCATAGGAGTTACGCCACTGTGCTGTCGGATATAACTGTGAGTATATCACTCGCGCTACGAAGCGTGCCTCTTCACACCTTTCGAAATGCTTACTAGCGTTGCCTTGTGTTGCGCTCCGTTGTCGAGTTACTAAGGCTACTATTTCCTCTTACTTAATAAAAAGAAACGAAACAAGTTACATTTAAAATTCTACCAAGGATCCACCGGGGTTCGAACCAGCAACCTATCGATCCATAGTCGAGGCACCACACACTATGCTACAAGTGGTTGTGCTAGAAAGACGTCTATTTATTATACTTATTGTTTACGGAATCAAGCGCGCGCACACGCTATACTATTACTAGTATATTACCAATGAATAACCCTAACCTTAACCCTAACCCTAATCCTAACCCTAACTAACCCTAACCCTAACCCTAACCCTAACCCTAACCCTAACCCAAACCCTAACCCTAATCATAATCCAAACCCTAATCCTAGTCCTAGTGCTCTGCGCCGGGCTGAACAGGAACGACGGGCAAAACAGGCACCTGCTGAACGCTTGGAAGCGGGTCTTTTATAATGCTTATTATAGTGCTTATTAAAGCGATAAAAAGTGTGACAACGGGGTGTACAGGTGCAAGTAACATGATATGGTTCAATGAAGAGGTACCGCGTGAACGTATCAGTGCAGCGCGGTATATTCAAAAATTGTTTTCACCTATTGCTATGGTAGTTAATCCGATTATTTCGTAACTTCGCCAGCGTATACCGCTATTGCCGACTAATGTGGATGCGCTAAGGGATTAGCGGAAAATATTTAATTCGATCGGACATAAGCCTAGATAAAATATTACCGGTAATAAGTGCATGTGTGAACACAGCTTCACACTGAAATTAAAAACCCGTACCGTTGCAAACTACTCCTAGGTATTCACCGTCCGGCTGGTACGGCTGATTGCAGTAGAATTCATCACCCCACACGATTGTCTGGCACTTTTCTAAGCCTTCAGCGTTTCGGTCGCAATTCAGTGGTTCTGGCGATAACACTAACATCTCTGTGCGGTGGTGATAACCCACAGGAATTTCATCATCAGAAATTATGTTCGTAAGTGATACTAAGTAAGATGACCCATTGGTAGCGCCGAGTTGCCGACAAACTATCTCGCTGTAGATATTTGAAACTGGGTAGCCCCGTTTTAGACATGCACCGAACCACGTGTCTTGAAAGAAAACTTCTACTCGACCCTCCGTAGGAACATTGCCTCCAACTAACCGTACAGGTAGTGGGGATTCTGGTCCTGTATAAGAAATAGTACATACATACTAAATGCAATTACATACCTTATATATTATATATAATCCTGTCAGCTGATTGGTTAAAAGTGGGGCATTGTTTTAACTATGCCCTGTATTTGAGAGAATTTCATCAAAATGAACTATTGACCGGTCATGGGAATGAACTATCGCAAAATCCACGTACATCTATTCGGTATATAAAACAAAAAGTTCCTGTGTTATATTCGATTCGGGACATGGTTAAAATGATAAGCCGCGGTAATCTCAAAACCATGCTATAGCATGGTTTGAGATCCCCGCGGGCCTATACTTTTAACCATGCCCCTCATAGCAGTCAATATTTCTATACTATTGTTAGAGAAATAACGATTGTTGCTTGGAATTTAGATGTAGTAATTTCAATTTCTTTGTGCTCAGAGTTTGATTGGAACGCAGTAGCAGAATGACATTTAAAAAGGCTGTCAAAACAACTGGCTGATAGTGCTCTGAAGCAGGAATCTGCAGAATTTATACGTTTGTAGGCTTATGTCCAATTGACTCCTTTTTTGTTTTCCTCCACGTCCACAGTCATCTTTTTGTGTTGGGACCACATTGGAAATAAGCCTGCATACGTAGACGGGCTTTTATGGGCTATCCTTGCCTAAACCAGGACCGGATTTACTTTTTGGGGGCTCTGGGCCAGGTCGAAATTTGCAGGAACCCAAACTCACCGTAAGGAAGGTATGCGCACTTTAATGGTCAAGTTTTGGTTATAAATAGTGGCCTACTATGATATCAACAGTAGAGCAGAAACCCTTCTGGAGTTATAAGCAAAAAGGTCAAAGGTCACGATTTGACCTCCACAGGAATCAAAACCTGAAAAATGTTTCCGTACATGGGTAACTATGGTAACATAGCAAAAAGGGTCAGGTCGATATGATTCAATGGACATTTACCTGCTTTGTCACCATGTACCCATGGTAGCAAAACATCCTAGCTGTGGCAAACTATTCTTTTTTAATTGTTTATAGAAGACAAAAACTGTGAGATTATTTTGATCAAAATCGGAGTATTTTTCAGGTCTTGACCTCTGTGGAGGTCAAATGATGACCTTTGACCTTTCTGCTTATAACTCCAGAAGGTAATGTCACAGATAGGTAAAAGTATACTTTTCTAGATCGCCGCGACAAGAGGTATGATTTGGAGAACTGTTCAATAGCATTTGAGCAGTTTGAAGTTTGACCTCTGTATGAACTTTGACCCGCCATATCTCAAAATGCCCAATGCTGACAGTAAACTATTTTTTAAGTTGGTGGTCTCGAGAAGCAACATCCATCACTAACAAAACTATGGACACCAAAACAATGTTATATCTACTGGCAGCTTAAGTACTAGTATATTGGTAAGATAACATGTACGTCTTATAGTAAAAAAAATATGTTAAGGTTTGATGGATGAGGTTTAATATATACCTGGGGAGGCTATAGATTATGTCATTGTTCCTTTCTATCAAATTTGCCGGCAGGCTAATTCACAAAAGTGGTACCATTGTTTCGAACAAAAAGTTTTCGCCATTTAATCGGTAACGGATCCGACAGCATAACGCGTTACCTTAATGGAGAAGTCTTGCCTCCCGTGTGGAATGCTGGCCGCAATGATATTTAATATTTTCATGCCTTTGTTTTGGCAAACATTACATATCAATGAGCACTTTCAAGTCGTATTAGTTTTTATCATCAACTTTATTGATTATTGATAAAAAGAATTTTCGACCGCGGTTGACTGGAGCGGGTCATGTGACTTAGATATGACGTCATAGTCACATGACAAGATTATAGGTTGGTAAAAGGCATACTAGTATTGATCTGTTGCCTTGTTCAAAAGTTGCATAAAACATTTCCAAATTGTCAAAAAATGACACAGAATTTCTGGTGCACGTGTGTATTAATGGGGCACAGTGTACAAGCAATCATAATGGCAATGTTGTTTAAACAACTGCAAATTTACCCCGTGTCTTATATAGGCCTAGCGCTTATGACAACCAATGGGGACACTGTACAAACATGACAAAGCAGTGCAGAGGTTTTTGAAATTTCAATTTTTAAGGGAAAATGAAAAGGTTTCCATTTTTTACAATACCTTCAAAACAAAATAAAGGCGTAGTCATTTAATAACATGTAATTGCTACATAATTTACCTTGACACATAACAGCTAGCCATAATTCATCCGAATTACAAGAGTGATCTCTCCATAGACTATACTGGCAGTCTTCCACGCTCATAGCTTCATCACTGCAATACCATAATTTCAGCATGAAGCTAGCAGAGTATATAGAAACATCGATATCATATCTGGACGCTGACATGAAATAAGATGAGCCGTTTGAATAACCAAATTGATTACATATCATTTTGGCCATGAAGGCATGCACATTTACACGACCATAATCAATATTTGCGCAAACAAAACCTTCTATACCATTAAAGAGTACTTCGACCACACCCTCTGTAGGACTATGTCCGCCCACCAGACGATAAGATGGCCTTTCAGCTGCAGTAGCTGCAAAACACACATCAACAGAAACGAAAAATAAAATCAAATATTGCACTACCAATTATTTTGGTATACTTGTTATCGGATCAATACGAGGATCAATGTAAAGGTAGACTATTGGCAATTCTGGTGAAAAATATTTTAGAGGAAGGGGCGTCCTTCTCTGGATCCAGTCCAGTTTTAAACAGTAATACTAAAAAGCAAGGGGAAACACTACAGTGCATCTCTTCATATTAATACATCAGTCTTATAAGTAATTAGTCAGGGAAGCTAGCCAATAATTTCAGTCATTATTAAATTTTTGATAGAAAAATCCAAAGATTTAAAGTTCACGTTTCTTAACTTTTGTTAACAGGGTATGCAATCTTGAACACAGGTGTTTTCCAGGCTCACTGCATCTCCTGCGGGATATAGTCTCGTTCATACGATGTGATGTGTGCTATATGCGTCATATGGAAAGGTTTGGATACAAAAACGATTATCTTATAAACGCATTTATGCAGTTTCCATCTCGATACACCTGGGCACACAATTACGTCCAAGCAGCAGTACCTTGTAGAGAACACAGTCTGTGTTTACTCTACACGGTTGAGTGCATAGCATCATAATAGAGCTGTGTGAGCTTCTAGCTGGAAAATAAGCACCTGTGATTGGTTTTTGTTAAAACCTCAAGTGTTCCCTTCATCTTTTTATATCGAACGGAAGCTAACACTTCCCTAACTCTAAAATCTCAAATTTTAAGTCATTAAATAAAAGAGCAATATGATTCTGTACCTGATTTTATGACTCTCTCTGCGAATAAATATTACTTCGCGGATCTTCCGGGTGTACTGATGCTGGTGTACAACGCATCACGAGATTGCAAACCAAAATTGTGGCGTCGTTATGTTGACGTTGTCCTAGAAATCATTCAATAGGGCACCACCGAACAGTTCACTAAACACCACAATACCACAGACCTCGCTGGGAACATAAAATTCACCTACGAAGAGGAGGATGACGGGAACATACCATTCCTTGATACCTTAATCGTCCGTAAACATGATGGAACCATCAAATCAGCTAAATTATTGGTCTATCGTAAAAAGACCCACAGAGACCAATACTTTAACTTTACCTCACAGCATCCGTTACACCAAACACTCGGCGTAATAAGAACACTCGTAGACAGAATGCACAACATAGTGACTGAAGACGAAGACAAAAAGGAAGAGGGAGAAAGAACAAGAAGAGCCCTTGCAAATTGCGGTTACCCAAAATGAAAAGGTCAAACAACAAATGCAAAACAGCAATCCACCTGAAGGAATGATCGTCATCCCATGCATAGATGCACTTTCATAGATGGACTTGCAGAGAAACTTCAGCGCATCTTTTGGAAACACCGGATTTCTACCGCCATGAAACCCCAGAACACTTTAAAGAATCTACTTGTTCATCCCAAAGATTAAAGGTCCCAACAAGACATATTGTGGTGTAGTATACAGAGTTGATTGTAAAGGGATGTGACAAAATGTATGTGGGCGAAACAGTTAAAACGTTTGCAACAATACTTAGAGAACATCAAAACGACGCTGAGAAGATAACAAGCAACAGAAATTACACCAGAGCAAAGTGGAAAGAATCATTGACAGAACAAAAACCATGTTATCAACTGGGAGGGGACAAAAGTCATAGACAAAGACTCAAATCAGTACAACAGGAAGATCTGAGGAGTAATATGGACTCACATGAATAGAAACATTAGAATGTATTCTCCTGACCACGTATAATTATGACTCATTTTCAGTGACGTAATGTGATGTGCCCTGAGTAATTTGATTTAATTTAATTATTTAACTTTGTTTACAAGCTGAAAGTATTTCATGAGATGGGAAACCCCCTTGTATTTTGGAATTCCCCAAATTATTGTAAACAAAGTCAGATCTATGTTTGGAACTTGGAAATCCCCAGTTCAGTATATTGCACCATAGTCAGAAAACCCCCCCAGGAAGTGATGTAATGTGCAAGGTGAATGTGTATAATTAATATTGGGAAATCCCAAGATTGCAGCAATGTTGTGAAAATGTGATTGAAGTAATGGTTTATTAATAGATGATGGGTTTTTTGCATGAGTACTGATATAAAAAGCTGGAGGCTTTTGTTGGGACTTTACAGAATGCCATGGGAGATTGAGAAACTCCACATGTGTGTGATGGTCTTCGTGCTTCAAACAAGAAGTACATTTTAACCAGTTTATGTAACCAATAATTGAGCTATTTTAATACAGCAACGAAGAAGACAGCGAGCACACAAAAGTGCTCTTCCTCATCAAAGGATTAAAAGTTCTTCTGTCAAATTGCTGGAGTTTGCTGGGTTTGTGAAGGCCACGCATTGTCAAAAAACAGCGGAGCTGTGTTAAAGAAACCTGTTCCCTGGGAAAAGAGTGATTGGTGAAAGAAACACCATTTTTTGGAGAAAGCAGCGCAAGGAGATATATTTGTGGAGAAAGCAGCGCAAGGAGATATATTTGTGGAGATAGCAGCGCAAAGGAGATTGGAGGAAGCATCATCATTTTCGTATGAGGATTTTATACGCAAGGATTTATAAATGCAAGTGTACTATGGACTTCGCTGGTTTTCGCAGGACAAGTGAATAAGGATATATTACATCAGTCGTCCAGAACATTGCAAGAACTTTATGATCACCAAGAAGAAGAATGCTGGCTAAGTACTAAATAGATAAAGAGTGATTATATTTGATTATTGTGTATGTGCATTGTTGTCATATATTGTACCAATAATAACGTGCTTTCAATTAAAGACTTAGGTTTTGTTAGCTTAATCAAACAGTGTATTTGTGTTGTGCATTCGTGTTGGGTAAAAGGTGATTTTGGCCTTGAGTCAAGTACGACTCGTAACAGTAAGCACACATCACTTCGTAGGAACGAGACTACCAGTTCCCGCAGGAGATGCAGTGATGCTAGAAAGCACCTGTGATCAAGATGACATACCCTACTATCGAGAGCTATAACGTGAGGTTTAAATCTTTGAATTTGCCTATCAAAAATTGAATAATTTCACGAACAATCCTACAGATGAAACAATTCAATTACAATCATATTTCCATAGATAAAAATAACATATTGAGTGACGAAAACTTGCTGCGTGGAGTATTCAACGTCGACTATTAAGTATGAATCGGGCTTAGGCACTAGAAACAAATTTGTTCGATCTTTGGATCGACCGTCGATGCTGCTTTGATGCTTGTTATTAATAAACTATCAACTAATTAGAATTAACGCATATTGGTCAATATCACTACAGATACAAATTTCTATTTTATCACGATTGAAATAGTAAATTAATTGATTTCATAAATAATAAGGATCGACCAAGCATCGATGGTCGATCGAAAGATCGAACTAATTTGTTTCTATTGCCTTAATGCGAAGCTGGTTTTATTGATTTAGTGAGTGTGGTTTTAAAAATATCGATAAGATTTCCTAGATGTAGTATAATCTGTAAAACGTGTTATTTTGATCCACTTCGTTACCATGGTTACAGATGGGGAAAATACGGGTGATCAGAGCACCTATCATCTATCCCTTATCTGTTACTTACCACTGCATATAACACCAACAATTGTTGGTAATACTCCATTATACGAATAGTAATACCGTATACGTTGCCGGTCTTCGGAAGTCAAGGTATGATGATGACAGTCTTGAATACGTTCTTCATCTCCTGTACAAGAATCAATCCGAAGTGATAGTAGATCTATATCAACTGTTCCATCCTCTATTGCCGTGAGGTACGCTGGTTCTCCTTTACCGGCCTGACGGCAAATTACCCGCGCAATACTTTTGCTATCCCGTGTTTTTTTGTGGTCAATGTAGATGGCACTCCACCTTCCAGAATACTCAATTTCGACACGTGATTCAATTTCACCCTGTGTGTCGTAAAGTCTGATTGTTGACATAGGTGATTCCGTTGAAGCTGAAAGATAGTCATATATATAATTATATTTAAAAAAAAGAAGAAAAACTGAAAACTGTAGGGCCTATAATACTATATGAACCGGGGTGGGGACCGGTAACGTGGGTACCCGTGGTGGGTATGCGATACCTCAGCGAATTTGTTACGGCCCATCAGCCTCTTAAAGAAAAAAGTGCCAAACAAAAGAATGAAATTCCAGTCAAAGCTCCTTAAGCCGGGTCAGAGGGGGCATGACCTAACGGTTTTTGCCAGTACCGTCTACAAGAGGAGGGATGCAGCTGTGCGTTACTCCCGGGCACGGGTTAGCTGGGGTTGTAGGAACTTGAAAAAAGTAAAGAAAAAAGATACCTTAAGGAATCGGATATTAAAGTTTGCACAGTATTTTTTGTGGGAGCTGAGAATACACCAGACATACCGAATTACATTCTGAATACGAGGAATGTCCTGATGATATCAAATAATTTTGACTGTTTGAAATTCGCGATATAATACAAATTTTATGACAAATTATTAATATTTGATATTTTTTTAAAATTTTTTATATTGAACAGTCTTCGAAGTAAACCTTATAAACCTAATGATGTACTTAAAGTGTATGTAACTGGGATGAAAAATCGACGATCAATTGAAAATTTTAACCTTTCCAGGTTAAATCTACATCTTTAATACAAAAGGTCAAAATGTTCAATTGATTGTCGGCTTTACATCCCAGCTCCATACAATGTAAGTACATATCATTAGATTTATAAAGTTTACTTCGAGGACTGTTAATGTCAAAATATCAATTTTTAATCAGCTGCCATAAAATACAATGTAAGTACATATCATTAGATTTATAAAGTTTACTTCGAGGACTGTTAATGTCAAAATATCAATTTTTAATCAGCTGCCATAAAATAAGGATAATCCTCATATTTAGAATGCAATTCGATATGTCTGATATGCTCTCATGTTTCACAAAAATTCTGTCCAAACGTTCATACCAGAGCCCTTAATGTGCACATAAGTTTTCTTTTCTTTGCTTTTTACGGACCCATTACGGTACCTTTTTTCCTATTGTTTTTCGTTACTTGCCTGTGCGGGGACTTGAACAGGCAGGTATGACCATAATTTGCGCTATTTAATGGGCACAAGTTACCATTGTTCACCATATTTTTAACTCCATGGAAAATGCCCAACCTGACGCGACATGAACATAATCTGCGCTAATTGGCACCATATATCTGATGGAGTAAAAGCCTCAAAGCCGTGACAAACATAATGAGCGCTATAATTGAGCCCCAAAAGATCCCAAAACGCAGACAAAAAAGACACACGCTAATTGAAAGGCCATCCAATATGGGAATACTTACTATTAAAATGATATCCGATTTCAAACAATAACCATGTCATTTGCCATGATCCGGGGCCATGATTTGCCATGATTTGTCATAAATGCATATAATTAATGCAGACTATCATAGAAAGCCGAAAAATAACTGCACGTATGCGTCTTCGTTTTATAGACATGAAAAGTGTTGCATCAGTCATTTCATCATGTATTTCTTTCCCATATTAGACACAGTTAATTGGTATATATTTACCACAATGCCTAGGAAACTGTTGACATACCTGGATTGTGTCATTAACTTAAACTAGTGTTTTTTTTATTATGTGGTAAAGTGATTTTTCTTTAACTTTGGCTACTTTTTGATTTTATGATAAAGTGCCTCCTTGACGCCCACAGAAACATTCTTATTGTAGAATTATTTGGCATACAAATTTTCATACTATAGAATTTGCTCTGAATTCAACGTCATATCAAAACTTATTTTGACCTTTTTGACTTTTATTACCTTATTTCTATACAGCTGGTTCTCTAAGAATATATTCACATTGTGAACCATTTTTCTCCAGTGTTTTGAGCTGGGAGACATTCCTATGTGCCGTGTTTAAGGTTAGCAACTATTTTAAACTGTTGCGATTTGGTAGTTCACAGCATCTTGCGAATGGCAGTGAGCTTTGACAAAAATTGCATTCGGATCATTTTATAGCGAGTGTGTAGAAGAATTCAAATATCACATATACTTTTGTAGGTCCTGCGGTTCTTGAGTTATGTTGTAAAAGGGCTGAAACAACAACACTTTTGTAAAACGTAGGTCTGTTCTTTGAATTTTATACGCACTCCCTTTTGAGATTGAGCACTTTATTCAAAAGATAGTCTAACTATGAGTAAAATGTTGTTAACTCAAAGTATATGATTTTTAGAATGAACTTTTGCAAAGCATCAAAGTTTTATTTTTAAATAATATAATGATTTAGATAATGAAAACCAACAATACCTTGCCTACCCTTAAGGCTCAAGTATATACAATTGAAAGCTTTTAAACGTAAACTCAAATTCAAAGTTATAATCACTTACTGACTTGCGAGTTATTATCTTATCAACGTCCCCACTTGTTATGATAAACATGTTATATTAAACATGTTGAACTGTTAAATTAATTTCAATTAAGCATGCAAAGCTTGATTATATTTACATCAATTCTTATATTGTTATGCATGAATTCAAAGTTACTTCATTTGACATTTATTATGGTATTTCTGTTTCACATGATTAACTTTGAAACGTTTAACGCTCCAATGCAATATTTAATGCGCGTGTAGTTTTAAACCACATAATTTAGCATTAAACATGTTTTCAAAGTTACGTAAAACTTATGACCAATTTATTATTTTTACTAATTTTCCGCTAAAACATGTTAATTTAAACATACGGTTTATCAGTCTGGAGTTATCAGCAAATAGTTCAAATGTCAACATTTGTGATTCACGTGTGTCAAACTGTCATTTAATTTGGATGAAAATGGCCTCAAACTGTTTTATTATAATAATCAAAAGAAACGAATAGTTTGCACTATGTACGACAGTTGGTCACCTTCACAACAAAGCACAAAACGTTTTTAAAACGTTCTAAACAGATTATATTTTGGGTTTTGGTTTTTGTAAAAACGCTATAACATTAAATGTCTGGTCATAAAAACATTAAAATATGTTGTAAAATATTTTTTGCAAACATTTTTCCGAAGAATGGCAAAAACGTTTTGTGTCTACTGGGTAGGTAAAACTGCGCAATGACTCAATACTTATTCAGTCCTATTGATTGTTACCGATTTTGATATGTTTTCTTGGTAACAATTTCCTACATATTGCAGTTTTTGGATTGTTACAGCAAGGCAATTTGATACCATTTTCATCAAAATCAGAGGGTGTTTTCTGTTTTGAACCGTGAGCTAATAACTCCATACCAATGAGTCGTAGATCGGTCAAACTATATGTTTTTGAACCCTTATTACCAGGAATAAACAATAAAGGGGCTGTGAAATATTTATGTGCAACCCGAGTGGTGAATTCTCAACATGGTCTTCCAAAATTGCCCCCCCTGGCCGTACCAAAAATATCTCAACCGCCTCCTCCCATTTTGATGTGTTAAAAACCTTTGCCCTGCCCTTTTACACATACTATAGATTTTGGGTTACTCAGATTTAAAACCTTGCTGTCTTAGCATAGAATGCGAGCGCAGCGAGAAAGAGAGTTTGTATATTTGAAGCGTGTTCCTACACCTTTTATATATTTACAATATTTACAATACCGTTTTTAAAATGTTTTCACGACCTTTATATAACCCGACATTTAAATGTTATTAAAACGTTTTGTAAAAAACATTTTAAGAACATTTTATGTTTGCTGGGTGCAAATATTTTAACATAATGTTATTTGTGTACATCAATATCAAAACGATGCACTTGTCGGCTGCTACATGTGTCTCATTATTATTTGAAATGAGACACATGTAGCAGCCGACAAGTGCATCCTTTTGATATGGATGTACACATTTAAGTGTTGACTAAATATTTGGCCAAAAATGTTTGCAAAAATAGCATACAATGACATTTCGAAATTTAAAAAAAAATATTGTTGTAGTGTTTTTACAAAACGTTTTAACCTTTATATAACCCGACATTTTAATGTTATCGAAACGTTTTTACCTAAACCAAAACCTAAAAATATAACTTATTTAAAACGTTTTAAAAACGTTTTTGTGTTTGCTGGGTAAAACACCCAGTCAGATATATTTCACACCTGCCAAACACAAGTCACCCAATTTCGATAAAAGTGGACGTTGAATGTACACTCTCATGAATATGGCAACATTTTCCAATATGTCAGCGCTCAAATCGGACACAATAGAACAATAGACCCTTCAGTACGTTGGGTCAAAGTATATGTTTTTGAGCCCTTATCACCAGGAATACTTGTTTTAACACAATTTTACCAATTTGACCATTGTGGGAACTTAAACCCTGGATATCTCAAAAATGGTCTTCCAAAAATTGCCCCCCCCCCTGGCCGTACCAAAAATATCTCAACCTCCTCACCCCCTTTTGATATGCCAAAAACCTTTGCCCGCCCTTTTACACATACTATAGATTTTGGGTAATTTTAAAAACCTTGCTGTCTTAGCATCGAATGCGAGCGCAGCGAGCAAAGAGAGTTTGCACATTTGAAGCGTGTTCCTACACCTTTATAGGGCGAAATATAGAAACGGTGCCCAAAACATCTCAAAAATCGCTTGTTCCACCACCGTTTCGACCTGCCAAAAAATCTTGCCCACTTTTGTCCTGCCAAAAAATGCTTGCACCCCCAGCTTGCCAAAATCCCCCCCCCCATAATTCACTACCCTGGGGTACATATAATTATTGCACCACTCCTAAGTTTATATATACTATCGGTGTAGGCCTATATACTACTAGACTAATGGCGCAAATAGCCTGAGAAGCTATAAAGCGCCAAATACTATCAAAATGCGCGTATTTTTTTTTGGGTGGGGGCTTTGGGGCGCCAGCCCCGGGGTCAAAGCAGGGGGCAGCCAAAACGAAGGGCGGCGGGGAAGAAGAAGAAGGGGCGGCAAAAAGAGGGCGGCGGAAGAAGAAGGTGCGGCAAAAAGAATTATTAAAGAAAAAACGGCGGACAATGTGAACAAATTGTACTATACATCAAAATGCGTTGCTTTTTGGGCGGTAGCGCCTATAAAACCTTTTTTTTCTTTTGCTCTTCACTTTTTCAAACGACGGTAAAAGAAATTGGGGCAACGGCGGCAACCTATTCGAGCTGTTGAGGAAGGGGCGGCAAAATTGGATTTTCTTCAGCCCCCCTTTTACACATACTATAGATTTTGGGTAATTTTAAAAACCTTGCTGTCTTAGCATCGAATGCGAGCGCAGCGAGCAAAGAGAGTTTGCACTTTTGAAGCGTGTTCCTACACCTTTATAGGGCGAAATATAGAAACGGTGCCCAAAACATCTCAAAAATCGCTTGTTCCACCACCGTTTCGACCTGCCAAAAATCTTGCCCACTTTTGTCCTGCCAAAAATGCTTGCACCCCCCAGCTTGCCAAAATCCCCCCATAATTCACTACCCTGGGGTACATATAATTATTGCACCACTCCTAAGTTTATATATACTATCGGTGTAGGCCTATATACTACTAGACTAATGGCGCAAATAGCCTGAGAAGCTATAAAGCGCCAAATACTATCAAAATGCGCGTATTTTTTTTTGGGTGGGGGGCTTTGGGGGCGCCAGCCCCCCGGGGTCAAAGCAGGGGGCGGCCAAAACGAAGGGGCGGCGAGGAAGACGAAGGGGCGGCAAAAAGAGGGGCGGCGGAAGAAGAAGGTGCGGCAAAAAGAATTATTAAAGAAAAAACGGCGGACAATGTGAACAAATTGTACTATACATCAAAATGCGTTGCTTTTTGGGCGGTAGCGCCTATAAAACCTTTTTTTTTTTTCTTTTTGCTCTTCACTTTTTCAAACGACGGTAAAAGAAATTGGGGCAACGGCGGCAACCTATTCGAGCTGTTGAGGAAGGGCGGCAAAATTGATTTTCTTCAGCCCCCCAGGAAGGGGCGGCTACGGTACGCCACTGATCAAGCTAATTATTAGCTATTATTTACCTGGTTGTCCAATTCCAATATCCACCAAACTACAGCACCACCACCATACTAACATTGTAGCTGCGTGCGTCTGCATGTCATGCATCTTGTGTTGACACAACATAGCGCTGGGTTTATTCCAAGCAAAAGAGTGCAGATTTTTAACCTTTTGATATGGCTTTGAGACTCTATAGTGAAACAGCTTACTTTTGCATTGATATCCCCCTGGGTTAACAGGAGGTCATATGCACATTAAAATATCGGATTCGTTGAATGTTTGCCTTCAGAACATTACTTTAGTGAGTCTGAAAAACTGCACATTTGAAAAAGAACTAACCCTGCTCAGCAACATTACGCTACATTAAATAGATTTTCAGTGATTCCACAAAACAATGAGAAAATTATAGCTTATATTAGGCACAGGCCCGTACGCAGGATTTTGTTTGGGGGGTGCTGATTTTGAAAAAGTGGACCTTTTTTCCCAAGGGGGGCGATTTTGTGAAAAGTGGACTTTCTTTCCAAAATATTGACATTTTATGACGAAAAAAACCCCGTAAAAAAACTGAAATTTGGGAACTTTTGGGGGATTCAGACCAGTCCAGCCGTACTGTGCAATAAAATGGTCAATTGTAGACACCATTGTTTTAGCCAGGACGACAGTCAGGAATCTTGCTTGTAAATTGCCAACAATCCTATGGTTTTGCCGACAACAGTCAATTTTTGCCGACAAAATTAACAATAGTTTCTCTTCTTGCAGTTAAAATGCTCACGGATACCCAGAGCGAATGTAGCGAGAATTGAAGCGATCGTGATGATTTCTGTGTTGCCATCATCACCTACAAATGGGTTAACAAATAAAAGAGGTCGGACGTATTATACAAGTTATATCGTTATATACCCTAGGGCTAAATGGTATTATTAGGGTGATGCTGGACTATTTTATTTGTAGACCATCTGAAACAGCTCTTTAAAATCATTGAAAAGTACCAAGTTAGTTTTGGATAGTATGTTTTCTATCGACAGTTTTGTTGATGCATGCATTTAATTGTAACTCATCATACTGCAGTTACTGTCCGTTTTCCTATACACAAAACACAGTGCTCTCACCATTGACGCGCGACCTTTACAAATAGTGTATGTTAGAAGTATAGGCATTTGCCTAGTTAACATCATTGTGTGAAAAATAACCGGCCAATATTTAAAGTATTCTCCAAACTTCTAGCAAATATATTTCTCTAACATGACCTAAAATTACAGCTAGGTTAGATGTTCAGAAATATTCGCACTTTGTTAAAATATGAGTGAGGGCAAGGCATAGCTAGCTCATAGCTAGCCAACTCCCCGTGTTAATTGAATGGAGATTTGACCGAAAATATTGGTAACGGACCGCTCACTTCTGAAGGATGCCACAAAAAAAACGGTACAAGCTACATTTAAAGTATTCTCTGAAATTCTAGAAAATATAGTTTTGTAACATGTCCTAAATTTTTAGCTAATTTAGGTGTTTGGAAGTATTCGCACTTTTGTGTTTTAGGAAGGATATGTAAACGACAGATAACACCAAAAAATACGAAGAAATTATTTCCAAACCGTGTTAAGTCAACAATCATTATGTTGCTCATTTCAAAGAAGGCTGGTTAACAATAAGCAGACCATTGTCTCATTTCGTGAACAAAGGCCCACATACCATTGTTTCCTTGAGTTTCCTTTATAATCGGTTACCCAACTGAAACTATAATACCAGCTCAGGACAGGTAAAACAGACACATGTGCACAACCAGAGAAGATCTGATTTAATCAGTTGAGCTGTTTTCAGTGAGTGTTATCTTGGTTTAATAACCTTTAATGGGGTTTAAGTCCTGCAAAGGTCTAGATGAATTCTACTGTAGACATGACTGCATCATGTAACTTATACACTAATATACGGTGTACCGCGATATCGCGTCTAGTCAGTCAAAATTCGCCTTCTCGTTGAACCTTTCTATACCGAGACTACCCGGACCCGATACGTCGTAATATAAACTCTTCAAGTAATCGTCCACGTCCCTATTCATGGTTAGTCTAGCGACGCTATGACGAATAAAACGGAAACAATGACATTTTATTCATTTTTTTATTTTTTATTTTGCCATATTTTGCGAAAGGTTAATAAATCTCCACATGTTTCTATTCGGAGGATCTACGACGCTTCCCAGTTCTTGCGCTGCGTCTTCGTTTTGGGGTAACGCTCGATATCCCTTCGGAATCGTCAGATTTTCCTCGTGATTCTTTACTTTTATGATCTCGTAAAGCGTTACGTCTAGCCGCATTGGTTATGAGAGTTTCCGGAGTGTTGTTGGGAGCTAACGCTTCGTTAAACAATTCCCAGCCAAACGGTTTCTTGTATCCTTTTCGATTTCTCAACGCGCCGTGTACAAGATCTACCAGATTAGATCCTTGTACTTTAGTACCGGACACGATTATTTCTCCTTCAGGGGACCAATCTAGGATGCCGTTCGATCTATTACGTTTTAGATTCTGCAAGAACGCCTTGGCTTTGGCTTTGAAAGAGGCGGGTAAAGTTTCCAATAATTCCGATTCTATGGCGTCGTCAACTTGTTGCGGGGAAGCGACTGGTTCGATTTTAGCCTCCGTTTCAGCGTCGTCGATACTTTCCACTGGCGTATCAGAATTATCTAGTTTGCGATCCTCGCGTTTTAACAAAATGTTCAACGGTTCCTTTCTGCTACGTTTATCTTTCTTCAGATATCGTTGGAGAGTTTGATGGTACAGCTGCATCATGTCGTGTAACGAAAGACCCGTCGCGTCGTTAGTTCTAGCCCGATCGGCGACCATGGCGTTTATTCTGTCCAATTCACGAGGGTCAACGAGGATCATCTTTTTAGCGTGTTTCATTTACTTTTCTTGAGCAATAGACTTACGATAGTGCCTAGGACGGGGGCTAGAAGAGCTCCGACTAATCCGCCCTTCTGGTTAAGAATGGCTCTCTTTCGTTTGCGCGCCACCTTTTATTACTTAAGGATCGTAAACGTTGTTTGTGAATCGAAAGTTTCTTCTTCTGTTTAACGTATAGCGGAACGTGTCCCTTGAGTACGTTGAGCGCGCATTCGCACAATGAATCTACCAGACCATTGTCGGCGTGATGTATGATGGCTTTTCTCTGACGAGGATTACACTTGACCAAGTAGCGGAGAGCGTCGGCGTTCTGCTTCAGTCTATTTGACATGTTTGTAGAGGAATGAACGTGATCGATACGCGCGACGACATTTATACTCTCGGCACGTAGACGGTTTGTCGCAACCCGTCGAAGATATCGGTGCGTAATCTCAAATCTTCGGGGGTCGTTGGTTTCAGATCCACCAATAAGTATCCGTATCGGTGTTCGGTAGCGTCCACGAAGCTCTCTTGCACGAACTTGACACGTCCAGGAAAGATCTGTTTGACTAGATGCACAATCTGCGAATTATCTAATTTGAAATGGTGCGAAATTGTTTGGACGCCAAAATAAATTCTGCACGATGAAAATGACGGACATGTTACGATGATGAGATCCTTTCGTAAACATGTTCATCACCCTGGTATGTCCGGATAATTCCGCCATGAGATCGTCGATCACGACGAGGTTTCGTTTCGAAGGATCGATCAGAGATTCCATATCCTGGGGAAATCCTTCTATAAAACGTATATTATCCATGGATTCACGCATCTCGCCGTACGCGGCCTGGCATTCCCCGTACAACCAAATGATCTTATCGGGAGGACCGTCTACGACCGAATCTCCGGAAGATATCAAACGTTTGACGAATTGAGTTTTCCCGAACCCGTACGTCCCGAAACAATGGCAGTGTAAGGATGAATGAGTCTAGCATCCATGATTGAACCTTCGTCGAGTTTTCCGATGACAAAATCCACGAAATTGACGTTAACTTTCAATACTCGCCACTGTTTCCTCGAGAGGTAAATACCGCGTATCGTAGGTAGAATTCCTTCGCTCGTTACGTCACCCATTTCATATATATTTATTTCACAATCGTGGCCATGGGCCAAATTACAGAGAAATATTACAATTATAATTAAATACTTAGAATAACACACAAATTTAAAACATTTATAAATACACAAGTATTGCACATGGTAGTATAAATAAACATGACACGTGGAAAATATATTATTACATGGACATAAAGATATGAAATTTGCACAAATAAAATAGGTCAATTACAATGAAAAATATCACCAAAAGATTTGATTAAAAAGCACTAAAAATCAAAATTTAACCTGCCAGCAGGATAAAATCTTTATAAAAAAAATGTGTACATCCATAACAAAATGATGCACCCGTCGGACGCCACACGCGTCCCACCCCGCACAACAGCCAGGGACAAACACCAGACCCATCCCAAGCGGAGGCCACTCCAAATCATCCGCAAGTCACATGGCCAAGGAATGTTCTCTGTACTCCCAAACCATGTGACCCACGGATGACCCAAAGCGACATCCACCCGAGACAAGCCCGGCATCCACTCCCAGCTACCATGCGAAATGAGACACATGTAGCAGCCGACAAGCGCATCCCTCTGACATGGATGCACACGAGTTGAATTTAGATAAAAGTAAGTGGGGCATTTAATGCATGTTTAAAAGTGTGACATAAAAGGGGATGGGGCTCTGTTTGAAGCGTTTCGTGTTGGCCCTGAGTTGTGTATGATCTTGAGCATTGCGCAAACTTCTGCCATGGACCGAGATTCTGGTGGGGGTAATAAATGACTGGTTCTTAGACTGTCTCTCAGTCCATTGGCAAAAGTTCGGCAATGCTCAACCCTTCTGTCTTCTAGCTTTTTAATATTGCACTGTTGTATTGACTTTGAATATGAGATGTATTTATAACCAAGTATGGTTCTAATCGCCCTTCTTTGTATGTGCTCAAGATCACCAGCTTGTTTACATGTGAGCCCCGAATGCCAAACCACATCAGCATACTCGAGCACTGGTCTGACATAGCTTTTGTAAACGACCGTAAGTTCATCCTGGTCAAAGCCAAATCTTTTCAGGGATCTAAGCATGAAAAGACGAGTGTTTGCTTTCTTGATCATAATATCAACCTGAGATTGCCATTTCAGGTCACTTTGAATACAGATACCCATGATTTTGGCTTTGTCAACATAATCAAGCTTGTCAGAGCCAATGCTCAAGTCTGCATGATGTGATTTGGTTTTACTGAAATTAACCTCAAGTGCCTGGCATTTCTTGGCATTAAGATTTAGGCCATTAGTTGCTGCCCAGTCTGAGAACTTATTCAGATCTTCCTGGATATGACTATTGCTATCACTAGTAGAGTTTTCAGCAAATGTGAGATCATCAACATACTTCCAGACTTCTGCATGTGCATCATCGGCGGCATCATTGATGAGGATTTGAAAACCAATTGGGCCAAGCTTGGTGCCCTGCGGTACACCAGCTGTGAGTTGCACAAAGTCTGAAAGCATGTTGTTGTATCGTACACATTGCTGTCGATGCTGAAGAAAGTCACAAAGCCAAGGTACTATGTTCCTACGCACACCCATTTGAATAATTTTTGTGATGAGAATGGTGTGGTTGACCAAATCAAAGGCTTTAGAAAAATCAGTTAGGACAATCGTTCCGGTATTGTGACTCACTTCAGCACCAGTATGAAGGTAATGCATCATATTGACTAGATAGTGATTAGTTGACACACCTGCTACATTTCCAAATTGCCTGATGTCTAACTTGTGACTAATATCATCAGTTACCCATCTCGATACAAAACCCTCAGCTACTTTGGCGAAGATTGAGGTCAAAGAAATTGGCCGTAACTTATCAAGAGTAGGGGTCTTTGTTTTGGTATAGGCACAACGATACCTTGTTTCCATTGACTTGGTACAATACCTTCAGTAAATGAGGAATTAAGAATATTTGTCAAGGGATGCTCATCTCATAGGCAAATTCCTTAATGATTTTACCAGGGATACGATCAGGTCCCCCAGATTTGTTGGGGTTAATTTTCTGTAACTCAGAATAAACCTCCCAAGGGTGCAGTTTGGGAGCAGGGTCTTTGGCTGGTAAATACGCAGGTAGCTTAGATGTATCCAATGGGGGTACATGCGCAGATACTTTAGCAAACATGTCATTGACCGCATCAGCCTTACCTTTCTCATCATCATCACAAACACCTGGGATGTCCAATCTGAGCTCAGTTCGGCCAGAGTTAGTAACCTTTTTGATTTGTTGGTACCATTTTCTTGACTCCGTTTTTTGAAGACCTCTGATTCTGTTGGCATGGTAATCTATTTTTGCCTTCTCAATTTTACGCTTGACCTCGTTTCTCAGTTTACGCCACTCTTGATCAAAGCCTGAAATGAAAGCCTTTTGACGCTTCGCAATCAGGTCCTTAATCTGAGGGGTAATCCAAGGTTTGTCATTCGTGTGAACCATCTACTTTTTTTCGGGGAAGCATGAGCTCATACCTTGATCAAGAATGGCGTAAAAAGCGTCAGCTTTATGCTGAGTACCATTTGTTTTAAAACCATATGCCAATCAAGGCTTTGAATCCATGTTCCAAATGTTCGGATTCCTGACTCGAGCAATGGGCGGGTGATCTGTGTTTTCCTTTTATGATGAACAACTCTATGCCTTTTAGGTTTCCAGAGAACGCACAAATGATCACTTTTCCCTATTGATGAGTAGGGACACGGCTTCTCATAGCAAGCTCTCATATTGTCACTTGTAATTATAAGGTCAAGGGTTGCCTGTACTCGAGTATGGAAATCGACAATTTGGAATAGATTGTTACCATTAGTCAATTGTGATATGTTCATACGGTTGAAGTCGCCAGTGATAATAATGCCAATATCAGGATATTTGGATCGGAGAATGTCAACACTGCTTAGAAGATGTTCCAGTAGAAGGGGTTGAAGTGGCGATTTAGTGGTGATGTACACAGCACAAATAGCTATAGCGGATATGCTTCTTGGCAATTTCTTAGGTCTTACTTTAACCCATAGGCACTCCAGCTCGGGTGGGACTTCAATATCTGTGATGGGAGAGGCAGGTACGTCCTCTTTCACATAAATGGCAACACCACCGCCACCTTTATGTTCCCGGGACTGGGTGTATAAGTTGTAGTTGCTGATGCCGAGTTGGTTTACAGGCATGAAATCTTTGAACCAAGATTCAGTGACAACGCCGACGTCAACATTGTTCTGATCAAATACCACACTAATATCATCAAACTTGTTACCAAGTGATTGGGCATTAGTCATGAAGATAACTGGGAGTTGGCTTGCTGTCGCCTTTCCCTCTTGGTTGGCTGTGGGAAAGGGTGTGGGCAGGGGTGTGGGGTTCGGTCCATCAGGTGACCACATTTGACCACATACCGGAACTGTATTGTCCACGGGGAGACAGCTTGCAGGCTGGATTTTGACAAGATTATCAAAGTCTACACCTCTCTTAATGCTGTGTTGAGAGGGTTGGTAGCGGTGAGAATTAACAACATTAATTTGACGTTGTTTATATCGCCCAGCACGGCATCCACGAATGTTTTTTTTCTTAGGCTTGGTATATTTAAAAAGATCAAGTTCATCAATGCAAGCCTGAAGCTCAGCTGATGGTTTTAACTGATTGTTATTAATGCTTTTTAGGTGATCTGGTTTATAGGTAATTCGACACATTGTGCAGATGATTGAGGTGACGAATTGGTAGTCAGTCAGTAAGCTTAAAACACAGTGCAGAATTCTGCAGACTCGCGTTCATTGAAGCAACAGACACCCACCAAAAGTCTTGCAATTATACACTCACGTTTAATGATAGTTCACAAAGAATGAAGACGAACACTCAGGAACACCACAGCATATCACAGTTTATCACAAAAACATGGAATTAAATTGCTGACGCTGAAAAATTGATGAAAAACCCGGTTGAAAAATACGAGAAATGGATTTGTGTTGCAGCCAGTGCTGGGCGCAATCATGAAATAAATCATGAACCGTCTGATGTCCACGCGAATACTGTCGCGATAGTCGCAGACACTCAGGTATATATCCTTTCCCAAGTGAAGAGTGTGTTGGGGGAGACAGTGCGTCGAGTCTTCCCTAAACTTGACGTTGGTGACGTTCGTCCGAGCTAGATGCAGGGAAGGAAGGTCGGAGGGCAGAGTGAAATTGTGGCAGAGATTGACGCTCGTCTCACCTTGATGTCGCGTGACGGTCAAAGCCAGTCCTAATATAGGAAAAAACGACAAAAGTAATAAAGAGATGAGATAAGGAATACTCTATTTTTTATGGACCCCCCTCCCCCCCAAAAAAAGATGACGATGATTTTTTTAAATAATTTTTATTTCAACTCACCCCACATGCTGTTCAGGCACAGCTTGGCGAGCGACCTCATGCCCGGATTCTTGTCGATGCTCTCGGGGTCCAGTCGTATCCCTTCGTTTTCGAAGTATTCTTCTATGTACCGTCGTTGATCTTCGGGGGTCTCGCACCCATCGGGGTAGTCGCTAGCTTCCTGTTTCAATTGTAGAAAACGATCTATATACTCGGTGAATAATCTGCCCGTCTTTGTCTCTTTATCGTACTCCGCGGGCTGTTCCCAATCCCACACCACTTCGATATTCTCGATGACGTATCCCATCTCCACGGCTTTCTCTACTTCGAGCGTCACCCACGTACCCCTGATCGTTCGGGCTTTATCCGAATGAGGGCAGTAGGCCTGCCGTTTTTCTTTCATGCAGGTTCTGCACAGGGCGAACATCAACTTGAAGTGACACCTCGCAGGTAAGACGGGGTGATAGAGCCATCTAGGGGGTAAGACCGTACACCGTATCAATCCAAAGTAAGAAGAGATATCCTTGAAGTTATTCGTGTAGATCTTCGGATGACCTACGATATAGGGGCGATATTTGTTACACCAGGATAGAGACTACAATAATCCAGGTATCTAATGAACTCTCCGTCTTTGACTTGATGGAAGAGTTTGGTCGCTTCGGTGCGGCCTCCGTACAGGCTCTCACTCGGGTCCAAGGGCTCGTAATGAGCGGGAACGTCAATCTTCCGTTTTACGTCGGCGGGTAAATCTTTCCAAATCCCTTCCATTCGTGTTCCCACATTTCTATAATCTCGTACCCGGGGGTAATTGACCTCCAACTGCTTCTTTCGGAACAGTGTTATCCGGTAGAGTTCGGCCATGGGCTTCTTTGAGATGGGGTTGAGAGTGTCCCCGTCGTAACAATCGGGACATCCGTGGTATAGGCATCCGTGGTAAGAATAGTTTTTCGCTTTTCAGAACAAAACTTTTGAGTGTGTTCGGACTTCTCCCCATTCATCGCGTGCTGTATTTCGACGTCGTCCTCGAGAGACACGTAGCTCAACCATCGTATGGAGTCGAGAGAAAAGTTTTGGTTCGGACCGTACGCGTGCGGTGGAATGATCGCTATGGTGTTTGGTTGAAGAAAATTTCTCCGTAACACCAAATTACAGGCGGAGGCGATAGTGAGGTGTTTATCCAACGGGTCTACCCGGGATCGTCTTCTTCCTTTTTTGTCACCTTCATGAACATGTCGCGGAATTTCATGTAACACCGACGAAGAATATCGACGTCGCTGACACAGTATTTCAGGAGATCCTCTTGCAAGTTCCACGTCAATCCCTTCTCTTTTTCGGCAGTGTGCCAGGTCATGAACTGATCTTTGCCGGCTTCGGACATGCCCTCCGGGTCAAAGAATTCAGCCGCGGGTATCTCTCCCACGTAATTTTCGTTCCGTTTCGTATTGAAGAAATGCGGAAAGTAGCCATTGCATAATTCTCTTGGGAAGTCTAGATAGAGGCATCGGAAAGAAGTTTAAGCTGTCCTTGAACACGATGTCGGGTCCAGGGACGGTGATGGACATGATCTTCGCGCCGTTCATGATCACTTTTGGCTTGATGGCGTTGTCGTAGAGAAATTGCAGGATGAAATACCCGTCGTACCCCTTCAAGTTATGGGCCATACATCGGGCGTGTTTGTGACTCTCTCCCTTGAATAGCCAGAGACAGAATTCTTCCATACAACTATCTCCTCTAAAATCATCTCTTTATCTTCCCGCAAACGTCGCACGGTTCTAGGAGGGGTCGGTAGGCGCACGATTCGCATACTTTCTGGGCGACGCAGAGATTCGGTTTGTGGACTCTAGTATCTTGCTGACTTTCAACGTCGAAGAAAATATAACAGAAGGATGTATCATCTTCTTTTACGTTTTCCTTTACTTCACAGGGTTTGATGTAACATTTATGTCCGGCGGGAAAGTTACCTTGACAAACGTGGCACCACAGATCTGTACAGTTATGTTTCGCTCCCTTTTTCAAGCAATTTCTATTGACAACTCTATCGCACTTTTTACACTTGTAATATTGACTACATATCGTGCCGAACCTCGAAACGCCCGATCCGTTTTTCTTATGGTTCTCAAAACACGCGGACGATTTGAAATACCGCTTACAGTCCGAACAGTAGGTCCAGGCGTCGACATCGTCGGTCGTTCGACAGTTTCCCGAATGACAAATCATGCAAGAGTTTTCGCAGCGATGCACTCCTCTATCATTGTATCCCTTCTTGCACTGGTGGCACCAATAACTTCGGTCCATATAGGGGGCCATTGACGTAATCAGGTCGAAATGATGATTATTATACAGGAGATAGATGCCCCTTGTATATGATCTTGTTAAATTGATCCTTGGAGACAACGCAGAGTTGGTACTCGGGAATCACTTTCTGGAAGCTTTCTACGTCTTCCAATCCGCAGGCTCAAACGGGACGTTGGCTTTATCATGATCTATAGCCCTTTGTTCCTGTTGTAACTTTCCATCTCGTATACGTTTCCCTGTATATTCGCTAGTATTCAATTCGTGTTTAGCCATACCCGTCATCGATGATACAACGCCAATCCTTCTTCTTCTCGTCCCACATTTGAAGCATCTTTCTGTTTGGTTTCTCCATCTCCATATGGACGACGTTGATTTCCATATCGCTATTTAGTTTCAGGTCTTTTTTAGATTGTAGAACGTGTTCTATACGCGCCATAAATCGGTCTATGGTTAGATCATGGTAGGTATTATAGAAGGAGGTTCCACAGAAAAATCCTAACACACTCAATAGGGTTAAGCCGATTACGCTATTCAACATGAGTCATCACTTGAATGGATTTAATCAGTACAGTCCCTCAAACACGGCCTTTGATGTTTATGATCGTTATGCGACAATATCGATCATCTATTTTATAATTTAATTTAAACAGACCCCCCGTGACCCGTACCGGAAATGGATGGTATTAGTGCCCTTTTGCATTGGTAACATGATCTTCGATCGCGTCATTGTGTTTCCAAGTTCAAGTTGATTGACTAGCGAAAACCTGATCGAATTTCCTCATTTGCGGTTTATAATAATAATAAAGTAATAAAGGAGGGATTTATAAGCGCCCATTGCAAGCAAGCAAGCCACTGAGCGCTGTACAGGCAACATGATAAAAAGCGAATTGAAAACAATAAAATATATTACAGATATCACATGAATTCAGTAATTTCAAAAGAGCATAGCATATATCATATACATACAAAAACAACAAAAGCAATATAATAATCAACACAAATATGGTAAAAATATAGCACAATGTCAAAACAATGCACCAGCATGGTGCAATCAACCATAGTAATCCTTGAAAAGGAATGTTTTCAAACGGCATTTAAACTGGTCAGTCGTAGCAGCATTTCTGATCTCTAATGGCAGAGCGTTCCAGAGTGCTGGCCCACAAACAGCGAATGCCCTATGGCCAAAGTATTGTGTCCGTGGACGCTGCGATGGGAACCTGAGAGAGTTATGTGAGGAAGACCGGAGGGTGCGGATGGGCATATAGCGGCATATCAGCTCATCTAGATACACAGGAGCATGGTCATTGAGAGTTTTGAATACAAGAAGAAGAACCTTGTATTTGATTCGGTGAGACACTGGTAGCCAATGGAGGTGCTCAAGGATGGGAGTGATGTGTTCTCTGCGTTTAGCGCATGTGACGAGACGGGCCGAGGCATTTTGGAGTTTCTGCATATCAATGTCGGGCAGGCCTATAAGGAGCGAATTACAGGAGTCCAAACGGGAGGTGATGAAAGCGTGGACTAAACGCTCAGTGGAATTGTTATCGAGGTATTTCCTGATTTTTCCAAGTTTATGAATAAATGCCCAGCCACTGCGACAAATGTTGCTTACATGAGTCTTAAGTCTGAGATGGCTATCAAAGGTGACTCCTAGATTGCGAGCCTCCGGGCTTGAACTGATGTACGCATCACCAATCTTAACCGGTGGAAGTGGTTCGAAGTCAATAAAACGCGAACTAAAATGCAATATCTCCGTCTTGTCGTCATTAAGCTGGAGTCTGTTTTTCACTGCCCATGCTTTGATGTCGCTAATGCATGCTTCCAGACGATAGATAACAGAGTCTCTCTCATGCCGTTCAAAACATGCATAAACTTGAGTGTCGTCCGCGTACTCGATGTGCTGCAACTTGTGGCGAGAGATGATATCACTGATTGGTGCAGTATAGAGGGTCAATAGCGGAGCACCACACACCGATCCCTGAGGCACACCGCAGATAATCTTATGGTGCTTGGATTCGCAGTTGTCAATGTTAACAGTTTGTGAGCGATCCTTGAGGTAAGAGGAGAACCACTTTACAGCAGTGCCAGATATGCCATAGCGAAGTTGTAGTCTCTGAAGAAGGACTTGGTGGTCGATAGTATCGAAGGCAGCGCTCAAGTCCAAAAGGACGAGCACTGCCTCCCGATGGCCGTCAACTGGCACATCATTCTGAACCTTCAAAAGCGCAGTCTCGGTGGAATGGCTAGGACGATAAGCTGATTGTGTGCATGTGTACAGTTTGTGGGTGGTCAAATAATCCTGTAACTGAGCCATGACACATCTTTCCAAAAGTTTGGAAAGAAAGCAGAGTAGCGAGACCGGCCTGTAGTTCTTGTAAATGTCTTTATCCAGCGACTTTTTTCTTGATTAGAGGTGTCACTTTAGCAACTTTGAAACACTGTGGTAAGTCTCCAGAGGTGAGGGACAGATTTATAATCCTCGTAATGACAGGGACAAGAGAGTCCACACATTTCTTCAGGAGAGGAGTAGGTATAGGGTCAGAAGAACAACTTTTCACTGGAGATTGCATGATCAGCTCACGAACTTTATCCTCCGTCATTTCTTTAAACTCGTCAAAACAACTGGAACAATCATCGACGAGAGTAACAGAAAGCTCAGTGTGGCAACTGAAGTTCAGGTTTTCACGGATTTTCTGAATCTTACTGTCAAAGTAGTCAGCGAACTCATTTGCGAGGTGAGCAGGAGATTTGGACGTTGGAAGAACGCGATCCTTGTTCGGGTTGGTGAGCGAGTCGACAATTCTAAACAGCTGTTTGCAGTTGCTTCCAGTTATTCTGTCATTATGGTAAGTACGCTTTGCTTCGTTCAACGCATGTCTATTAGACCTGCAGGCGTCGATGTAGATTTGCCTGTCTACTTCAAGTTTTGATTTCCGAAACTTTCTCTCCAGACGGCGTTTGTGCCTCTTTGCACTACGAAGACTGTCAGAGTACCATGGGCACATTGGTCTAACATTAACAGATCTTTCAGTGACTGGAGCATGAGCGTCAAGAAGCTCGCGAAGGACAGAGTTGTACTGGTTTGCAAGTTCGTTAACATTGGTTCCAGGATGGGTGTACATTTCAGATGATTCAATGTCATTCCTAAATTCATCAATGTTAATTTCACGTATTTTTCTATAGCGAAGTCTGTTTCACAGCCGCAGGACGAGCAAAGTTGAGTGTGCATAACACAGCATAGTGATCAGAAGGCAAACTTTGCACAGTACCAACATCACTAATCAAACTAGAGCCTTTAAGCGAAAGAATGAGGTCGAGAGTATGTCCTGAGCGGTGTGTTGGGACGGAGACATGTTGTTGGAGTCCAGCTTCATCAATAAGATCTTTGAAGGCACACGCGTCTCTATCGTCAACAACGTCCACATGGTAGTTAAAATCACCTGAGATGACAACCTCTTCAGGCAAGGATAAAACACATTCAAGTAGCGAGGTGAATTCGGTGAGTAACGTTTTTGAAGCAATCTCCTGTTTGCGATACACATTGATGATTCTTAGTGAGGACGTGTTCCTGGAAATCGAGTAGTCAGTGTGTTCAAATGAATCAAAGCTGGTGGATGTGTTGCAACGTGCAGTAAATCCCCTCTTCAGCCATAGTCTCACGCCCCCGCCTCGCGTTCCTCTAGGGTATTGAAGATAGCAAAGTTCGGGAGTGAAGTTTTGATGTCAGCAAGCGTGCAGTCATCTCGAGGTGTTCCAGTGAGCCATGTCTCTTGCAGAGCCAGAACATCGAGATCTTTGTCAACGACAAGGTCAACAAGAGACGTAGTTTTCTTATTGATAGACCGCGCATTCCAAGACGCGAATTTGGTCCGAGGTAGGCCTCTATCATGACTAGAACCTACAGAGTTACACGCTATGTGAATGAGATTATCCCCTTGATTGTGGTCAATCTGAATGGGTGAGAGGTTAGAATGATTAACACCGCGTTCAAATTTTATACCAGAACGATCGAAGATATCAGTGACAGTTTTGATATTACGTTGTTTATTCTTTCCAGCCCGGCATCCACGCTGTGTTTTGGATGAACAGATACCAAAATTGTTGATTTTATTCCAGGTAATTGGGTCAAGTCTATTTAGAATAGAGTTTCTCACACCATTTCCGATGGAAATGAGCGATGACATAGAATATCGTAGTAGATTGTTCATGATGATCACAACTTAAGTACGAAAACATAAACAAGTCAATCGATGGTAACAAACAGGGCCAAACAAAAATAAAATGATGTTTCCGGTAACATGCTCTGAAAAAATTGGGACGGAAGGAAGGAAAAAAATTTTATTTTATAAAAAATTTTTATTTGCACATACTGAAATTTCGACCGAATTTAACACTTGAAGGCTAGCCAACAGAAAAACAGTATGACTCAGGGTCTCAATTGCAAAAGCTCTTCTCATACTTCACAAGTGTGCCGTACTGTCCAATATCATTTAGCTACCCTCTGTCATTCACTGTTCTTGTGAAAATAATATTTTGAAATGACCATAATCAGGGGTAGAAAAAAGTAAGGAGTCCAAATGGACCCTCTTATCTTAAATCCAAAAAAATTAGGGGTCCATAACCAAACTTTTGGGATCCAAAAATAGTCCAATATATTAACTTGTAACCAGTTGATGACTTGAATGTGAAATCCAAGTGTAAATCAAACCAATTTTTTAAGTTTACCTGACTTGAGGATCAAATCTCGACAGAGGTTTCATGCCAATACAACATTTTACTAATTTGACCTCAGGTGACCCCTGATGACCCCAAATGACCTTACCAAAATATGGCTCTAAATGGTGACTGTATCCACCAAGTTTTATGCCCATATGACAGTTTTTACTAATTTGACCTCTGGTGACCCCTAAAATGACCTTCAAAAAAAATTTGGCTCTAAATATTGACTGTACTAACCAAGTTTCAAGTCCATATGACAGTTTTAACTAATTTGACCTCAGATGACCTCTGGTGACCCCAAAATGACCTTCAAAAAAATTTGGCTCTAAATGTTGACTGTATTAACTAAGTTTCATGCCCATATGACAGTTTTTACTAATTTGACCTCAGATGACCTCTGGTGACCCCAAAATGACCTTCAAAAATTTGGCTCTAAATGTTGACTGTACTAACCAAGTTTAATGCCCATATGACAGCTTTAACTAATTTGACCTCAAATGACCTCTGTTGACCCCAAATGACCTTCAAAAAAGTTATTCTAAATGTTGACTGTACTAACCAAGTTTCATGCATATGACAGTTTTAACTTATTTGACCTCAGATGACCTCTGATGACCCCTGAAATGACCTTAAAAATTTGGCTCTAAATGTTGACTGTATTAACTAAGTTTCATGCCCATATGACAGTTTTTACTTATTTGACCTCAGATGACCTCTGGTGACCCCAAAATGACCTTCAAAAAATTTGGCTCTAAATGTTGACTGTACTAACCAAGTTTAATGCCCATATGACAGCTTTAACTAATTTGACCTCAGATGACCTCTGTTGACCCCAAATGACCTTCAAAAAGTTGGCTCTAAATGTTGACTGTACTAACCAAGTTTCATGTCCATATGACAGTTTTAACTTATTTGACCTCAGATGACCTCTGATGACCCCGAAATGACCTTCAAAAAATTTGGCTCTAAATGTTGACTGTATTAACTAAGTTTCATGCCCATATGACAGTTTTTACTTATTTGACCTCAGATGACCTCTGGTGACCCCAAAATGACCTTCAAAAAATTTGGCTCTAAATGTTGACTGTATTATCTGAGTTTCATGCCCATATGACAGTTTTTACTAATTTGACCTCAGATGACCTCTGGTGACCCCAAAATGACCTTCAAAAATTTGGCTCTAAATGTTGACTGACCTAACCAAGTTTAATGCCCATGTGACAGCTTTTACTTATTTGACCTCTGTTGACCCCAAATGACCTTCAAAAAAGTTGGCTCTAAATGTTGACTGTACTAACCAAGTTTCATGCCCATATGACAGTTTTTACTTATTTGACCTCAGATGACCTCTGGTGACCCCAAAATGACCTTCAAAAAATTTGGGTCTAAATGTTGACTGTACTAACCAAGTTTCATGCCCATATGACAGTTTTAACTAACTTGACCTCAAATGACCTCTGGTGACCCCAAATGACCTTCAAAAAATTTGGCTCTAAATGTTGACTGTACTAACCAAGTTCCATGCCCATATGTCAGTTTTTACTAATTTGACCTTTGGTGACCCCGAAATTACCCTCCACAAATTTGGCTCTAAATGTTGAATCTACACCTATCATTTCATGCCCATATGATAGTTTTTACTAATTTGACCTCAGATGACCCCTGGATGACCTGGACCCATTAGCCAATACAAACTTGTTTTGTCTCTGGTCAAGATACACCCACCAAGTTTTGGCCAAATAATAATTGCCCTTGTAAAACAAACTGGGACATCCCCATACCCCCAATTAACATGTGCTTAATATCTGTATCATCCAAGCATCCTCATCTCCAATGCAACGTTCACTATTTATCACTATGGAATTATATTTACATGTTGAAAAATGTATGAATATGATCTTAAATGGTTTTGCATGCCCAAAATAGTTGAAAACGACAAATTGTTGGTTATTATAGTCAATCCACTTCATGATATATCGATTTTCATGTTTTTCAATATGGCGCTGGCGGCCATCTTGGATTTAGGGTTTAAGATGACCCCCAAACACTTTGAATATGACAAAAAAAGATTTGGCATGCCAAAAATAGTGGAAAACGACACATTGTTTGTCAGTATAGCCTATCCACTTCATGGTATATAGATTTTCATGTTTTTGTCAATATGGCGCTGGCGGCCATCTTGGATTTATGGGTCAACTCTTTGAATATGATCTTAACGATTTTTCATGCCAAATATAGTTGAAAACGACACATTGTTTGTTATTATAGCCTATCCACTTCATGATATATCGATTTTCATGTTTTTCAATATGGAACTGGCGGCCATCTTGGATTTAGGGGTCAAGATGACCTCTCAACACTTTGAATTTTATCTTAAAAGGTTGGGCATGTCAAAGATAGTGGAAAAGGACATATTATTTGTCATTATAGCCTATCCAGAACATGGTATATAGATATTCATGTTTTTTTTTTTTTCACTGGCGGCCATTTTGAAAAATGAGCTATAAATAGATTTTCCCGCCATTTTTGGGAGGGACATAGGAGCTATTTTTTCTTAGAATATGTCCATCTAGTCAAATCCACAGAGAAACAAAGGTATGCTATGAATGGTCACGGATCGTAAGAAAATGATTCAACTAACTCTTGAAAAATTTTATTTTTCCAAAAGTGGTATAATTTTTTTTTTGCGGCACCAAAAAGAGGGATTTAAGGTTACTGGAAACCGAATTTTATTTTTAGTAGGCCCAGTCAATATGATACAGTCTATAGCGACAACGTATCAGCGAGAGTTTAATATAGCGAAACACACATTGGTAACGACGACGAAAAATATCAAATTACTCACGAAAATGCGATGAAAAGTACAAGAAAAATAAATCAGTGGTGTCCTTAGCAATAATGAAGAACAATCGTAAACACAAAAAGTTATAAATATCCTTAAAGACAACTTTGGAGCATATATTCAAGAGAGCGATGTTGAGGAATTGCAGCTATCAAAGCGCCCTCAATACCATATCTTTAACGAGATCTACCTCCGTCACAGAATGACGCCTCCGCTCGCTTGTACATTTTCCATGTCTCGGTACTGAATTGGGAAAATAACGAACCGAGATGGATCGACTCGTAGTAATACTTTTTTTGATGATTTTATCAACTCAGACAACATCGCAGGCCAAACGGCCGAATTGTATTATACAAGAGACAATAAACAAATATTATGAAAGAAATCATTTACACAAAATTATAAAGAAAAAAAATGCAACTTGGCATGGAAAAACAGCAGAGAGATGCAAAAGGGCACAATGGGAAGCCACCAGCACACAAGCTACTACTGCTTATTCAACAGATTAATGTAGTAGGGAATGGGGCTTTCAGCAAATCTGCTTGTGCGTGCACGTAATTTGGAGATATGGGCTGCATTTCTCAGCTGTCTTCCATGGACTTCACTTCTACTAGGAGGGAGCAACATGTTGGTACGCTCTGATTTAGCAAGCGATTGCGCGAACTTAAGCGAGTGTTGTTCCCTCCTGGCAGAGAGAGAGAGTCTAGCTTACATACACTAACTGCATTATCATACGAAATATAATTAGCACCCAAAATGATTCTGCATGCCCTTTTTTGGACTCGCTCAAGTGTATTTGATTGTTTAACAGTGAGCGATGAATTCCAAATGGCATCAGAGTATTCCAACAGTGGACGTATGTAACCAACGTAAACTGTGGTCAGCTCCGAAACGTTGAAACCAAAACGTTTCAGAGAGCGGAGCATGAAGAGGCGTTTGTTAGCACACTTGCACATGTGATCCACCTGGGCATCCCATTTAAGATCTTGCTGTATGAAGATGCCCAGGACTTTGGCAGATGAAACAAAAGAAAGCAATGAATGGCCTATCTTCAGAATGGGATGAGAAGGTGGGTTTCTCATGAAACAGATTTGAATGGCTTGACATTTGTCAGGGTTGAGTTTCAGGTGGTTACTTACAGACCAGTCCAGGAAGTCATCAAGATCAGACTGAAGGTTGCCTTTCTCACTACACGCACGGTTCTCAACGAATGTGAGATCGTCGACATATTTCCAGTAGTGAGAACTGCAACCTTCAGCAGCGTCGTTGATGACAGCCTGAAATACTTCCTTGTTTCGGGACATTTTCAGCTCTTATGCGGAAATTAAGCTATGCGCCGTAATTTATATCGAGTGTACGATCACGATAACTATATAATTACGCAGCTTTGGGATTGTACTCTGGAATATATAACCGTGGATTATACTCCCTCATGAATCACATTAGGCTTTTGGAATTGTGTGTTTTATAACGTGGATTATACATGTATAGTTTCACGCTATACGGAGCTGTTTCGGTAAGTCGCAATCTTTAATTCATAATTAATATTCATAGCTCACATTCAATGTGTTCCGAAGTTGAACATCGTTGTGCGTCGTTGCGAGTTATTCTCTAACGTTGACTCAAAATGGTGGTATTTCCGGTTGACCTTTTCAAAATGGCGGTATTTTCGGTTGACCTTTTCAAAATGGTGGTACTTCCAGTTGACCTTTGACCACTTCCTGTTAACCTCATGACCCATGACCCGGAAGTGACCTCGTAACCTTTGACCTCAGTTGACCTTTGACCACATGAATATTAAGTAGGCCCTAAAGGCCTATTTACTACTGACATACAAATATCAAACCATAAAATACGCGTCATCCCTGTGTCATTCTATTTTCAAAATTGTACAAATTTTATTGTTACACCCTGTATTTACAAAGCACATCTAAACAAACTTACGAAACGCCAAAAGTGTGTAATTAGAACATTTTCAAATAGGGCGTATCGAAATAAAGCACATAGTTTGAAAATACCAATAGATTGAAAAGTATGAGCAGGGGCGTCGCTAGACAAATAGGAAGGGGGGTGTACAGCATATCTTGCCGACGGAAACATTGTTTGCCTAATAAAATTGTCAATTGTAGACCGCATTTTTTAAGCCAGGACGACAGTCAGGAATCTTGCTTGTAAATTGCCAACAATCCTATGGTTTTGCTGACAACAGTCAATTTTTGCCGACAAAATTAACACCAGTTTCTCTTCTTGCAATAAATTCCAGTTAAAATGCTCACGATACCCAGAGTGAATGTAGCGAGAATTGAAGCGATCATGATGATTTCTGTGTTGCTGAGGCCATCATCACCTATAAATGGGTTAACAAAATAATAAAAGAGGTCGGACGTATTATACAAGTTATATCGTTATATACCCTAGGGCTAAATGGTATTATTAGGGCGATGCTGGACTATTTTATTTGTAGACCATCTGAAACAGCTCTTTAAAGTCATTGAAAAGTACCAAGTTAGTTTTGGATAGTATGTTTTCTATCGACAGTTTTGTTGATGCATGCATTTAACTGTAACTCATTTAACTTATACACTAATATACGGTGTACCATGAGGGTCATGAAAACTTTTTACAATCTCAAATAATTTTTGCTAACTCAAATAATTTTGCAAACTTAAACTAATTTTTTACAATCTCAAATAAATTTTTAAAAACTCAAATAATTTTTTACAAACTCAAAATAATTTTTTACAAACTCAAAATAATTTTTTACAAACTCAAATAATTTTTGCAAACATAAACTAATTGTTTACAAACTCAAATAATGTTTGCAAACTTAAATTAATTTCTGCAAACTCAAATAATTTTTGCAAACTATAATAATTTTTGCAAACTCAAATGATTTTTTACAAATTCAAATAATTTTGGCAATTCATTTCTGCAAACTCAAATAATTTTGGCAAACTCTAATAATTTTTTACAAACTCAAATAATTTTTTACTAACTTGAAATATTTTTTTTTTGGCAAACTTTGGACTTCACGAGAGGGCGAGACTCCCGGCGAGATTCAGGCTATCAAGATTCAGTCTATGCGGGATGCATAATACTCTGTAGTGTAGGGGACCTACGTCAACTGCGAGGAATGTTGCTACTAGCAATCCAATAACCTTACTAACATTTCTGATAGTGTCCCTTTGCTTATTCATCAACTGTTGGCACTCTAGGACAATAGCCTTGACCTTTTCCTCGAAAAGAGTTTCTCTCATAAGCCCAGAATCTATACAAAAACCAAGGTATAGGCCTGTGCAATACGTGTTGGTGGTTCAAACAGTAACACAGATTTTTCATAATTTAATATAAAACCTAGTTTCTTTTGTAGCAAGGTGGTGGCTTGTATTCTTTTTGCACAGCCGCCATCGGCGCTGTGCTTTCTTTTTACCGCGTTCTTCTTTTTTCTTTTTTACACAGCCGTGACGTTAGTCACGGCTGTGTCTTTTTCTTACAGGTTCTTTCTTCTTCTTCTTTCTTCTGCCGACCACTACATTTGCTCTAGCACTTACATGCTTGTACCGATTTTAACCTAACTTGGTCACAACCATCATTGACCATGCCCCTACCTGTCATATGAAACTCGTGGGGTCAAAGGTCAAGCAGGGTCATAGGGGTCAAAAACGTGATTTCAACTCAAAATGCTTCTTCTCTCACAGATTACATAGGAGAGTGACACCACTTGCACACATGCATTGTTATTATCCAGTGTCTATGAGGTCCTCACAGATTTGGGGTCAAAGGTCATTAAGGGGTCACTTCCGGTATAAAACGAAAACCTTCAAAAATTGTATTTGCTAAGAAAAACATAGGACAGTAACGGTATGTTTACAAATAAATTGTAGTTACTCTGCGCATATGTGGTATTTTTTTATTTAGGGTCAAAGGTCATTAAGGGGCTACTGCCGGTATAAATCGAAATTCCTTTAAAATGCTTCTTCTCCCACAAATTACGTATGACAGTGACGCCACTTGCACACATGCATTGTTATTACCCAGTGTCTATGGGGTCCTCACAAATTTGGAATCAAAGGTCATTAAGGGTCACTTCCGGTATAAAACGAAAACCTTCAAAAATTTTATTTGCTAAGAAAAACATTGAGGGTGATGGTATATTCGCACGTGAATTGTGTTTACCTATTGTACATGTGGTATTTTTTCATTTGGGATCAAAGGTTATTAAGGGGTCACTTCCGGTCTGAGACGAAAAACCTTCAAAATGCCCCTTTCTGCCACAAATAACATAGCAAAGTGGTGCCACTTGCACCCATACATTGACATTAGCCAATGTCTATGGGCGTTTTATATATTTTGAGGTCAAAGGTCATTAAGGCGTCAAAACACGGCTGTGTTCGTGGTCTTAGACCACAGCTAAGTCTAGTTCTTTCTTTCTTTACCTAGCCGGGACACCGGCTAGGTCTTGTGATGCTATCGGATCTTTCTTTCTTCTTCTGGCAACAAATTCAAAATGCTTCTTCTCCTACATGTTACATCCTACAATGACGTCATTTGCACATATGCATCGGCTATATCCAGTGTCTATAGGATGTTCACAAATTTGGGGTCAAAGGTCATTAAGGGGTCATTTCCGGTATAAAACCAAATATCTTCAAAATGCATCTTCTCCTACATGTTACATCCTACAATGACGTCACTTGCACATATGCATTGGCTATATCCAGTGCCTATAAATTATTCACAGAATTTGGGTCAAAGGTCATTAGGGGTCATTTCCGGTCTGAAAGCTAAAAATATTCAAAAATCACTGTTTTACAAATTACATAGCAGAGTGTTGTCTTTACACATGCATTGCTACCAACCAGGGTCTTTGGGGTGTCTACAGTTTTGGGGTCAAAGGTCATTAAGGGGTCGCTTCCGGTCAAAAACCACAAATCATCAAATATGTTAATTTTTTTATCTCAAAACATAACCAGACCAGAGTTGCATTAACTTCATATATGCATTAGTGTTACCTGATGTGTGCACGGTATTTTTTATTTTTTTGGTCAAAGGTCATTTAGACGTCATTTCCGGTTTTAAGCTAAATAACTTCAAGAATTTTTATCTCCATAACTAACATAGTAGATTTTTTTTATATAAACTGTAACAATACATTTTCGTGGTGTATATGAGGGTTTTTTGTATTGAGGTCAAAGGTCATTAAGGAGGACAAAACGACAAAAAAAAAAAAAAAATGTTTAAAACTACGGAAAAGTAGCTGTATCTCAGCCTATGGAAGACGGATAAAGCCCCTACATGCTACAGTGATGCACCATTAATGGTATGAGATGTCCATAAACTTTAAGACTGGCATTTCCGGCTCCGGCTAGGTCCAGATCTGTAACCAGATCTAGTTCTTTCTTTCTTTCTTTCTTCTTTCTTTCTGCCGACCACTACATTTGCTCTAGCACTTACATGCTTACACCGATTTTGACCTAACTTGGTCACAACCATCATTGACCATGCCCCTACATGTCATATGAAACCTCGTGGGGTCAAAGGTCACGCAGGGGTCATAGGGGTCAAAAACGTGATTTCAACTCAAAATGCTTCTTCTCTCACAGATTAGGTAGGACAGTGACACCACTTGCACACATGCATTGTTATTATCTTGTGTCTATGGGGTCCTCACAGATTTTGGGTCAAAGGTCATTAAGGGGTCACTTCCGGTATAAAACGAAAAACTTCAATTTTTTTATTTGCTAAGAAAAACATAGGACAGTAACGGTATGTTCATGAAAAAAATTATAGTTACCCTGTGTATATGTGGTATTTTTTTATTTGGGGTCAAAGTTCATTAAGGGGCCACTTCCGGTATAAAAAGAAATACCTTTAAAATGCTTCTTCTCCCACAGATTACATAGGACAGTGACGCCACTTGTACACGTGCATTGCTATTACCCAGTGTCTATGGGGTCCTCACAGATTTGGGGTCAAAGGTCATTAAGGGGTCACTTCCGGTATAAAACGAAAAACCGTCAAAATTTTTTTATTTGCTAAGAAAAACATAGGACAGTAACGGTATGTTCACACATAAATTGTAGTTACCCTGTGTATATGTGGTATTTTTTTATTTGGGGTCAAAGTTCATTAAGGGGCCACTTCCGGTATAAAAAGAAATACCTTTAAAATGCTTCTTCTCCCACAGATTACGTAGGACAGTGACGCCACTTGTACACATGCATTGCTATTACCCAGTGTCTATGGGGTCCTCACAGATTTGGGGTCAAAGGTCATTAAGGGGTCACTTCCGGTATAAAACGAAAAACCTTCAAACTTTCTTATTTGCTAAGAAAACCATAGGACAGTAACGGTATGTTCACAAATGAATTGTGGTTACCCAATTCATATGTGGTATTTTTTTATTTCGGGTCAAAGGTCATTAAGGGGTCACTTAAGGCCTGAGACGAAAAACCTTCAAAATGCCCCTTCTGTCACAAATAACATAGCAAAGTGATGCCACGTGCACCCATGCATTGACATTAGCCAATGTCTATGGGGTTTTCATATATTTTGGGGTCAAAGGTCATTGAGGGTTACAACACGGCTGTGTTCGTGGTCTTAGACCACAGCTAAGTCTAGTTACACAGCCGTGACGTAACGTCACGGCTGTGTCTTTTTTCTTACAGGTTCTTTCTTCTTTCTTCTTTCTTTCTGCCGACCACTTCATTTGCTCTAGCACTTACATGCTTACACCGATTTTGACCTAACTTGGTCATAACCATCATTGACCATGCCCCTACATGTCATATGAAACTCGTGGGGTCAAAGGTCAAGCAGGGGTCATAGGGGTCAAAAAACGTGATTTCAACTCAAAATGCTTCTTCTCTCACAGATTACGTAGGAGAGTGACACCACTTGCACACATGCATTGTTATTATCCAGTGTCTATGGGGTCCTCACAGATTTGGGGGTCAAAGGTCATTAAGGGGTCACTTCCGGTATAAAACGAAAAACCTTCAAAAAATTTTATTTGATAAGAAAAACATAGGACAGTAACGGTATGTTCACAAATAAATTGTAGTTACTCTGTGCATATGTGGTATTTTTTATTTAGGGTCAAATGTCATTAAGGGCTACTTCCGGTATAAAACGAAATTCCTATAAAATGCTTCTTCTCCCACAAATTACGTATGACAGTGACGCCACTTGCACACATGCATTGTTATTACCCAGTGTCTATGGGGTCCTCACAAATTTGGAATCAAAGGTCATTAAGGGTCACTTCCGGTATAAAACGAAAAACCTTCAAAATTTTTATTTGCTAAGAAAAACATTGAGGGTGATGGTATATTCACACGTGAATTGTGTTTACCTATTGTACATGTGGTATTATTTCATTTGGGGTCAAAGGTCATTAAGGGGTCACTTCCGGTCTGAGACGAAAAACCTTCAAAATGCCCCTTTCTGCCACAAATAACATAGCAAAGTGGTGCCACTTGGACCCATACATTGACATTAGCCAATGTCTATGGGCGTTTTATATATTTTGAGGTCAAAGGTCATTAAGGCGTCAAAACACGGCTGTGTTCGTGGTCTTAGACCACAGCTAAGTCTAGTTCTTTCTTCTTCTTCTGTCAACATCATAATCAGCCATCGTAGCCACATGCTTTCAGGCATGTTGACCATACTTGGTCAGTAGAACCGTTTGGTGGTGCCACAGATGTCACATGATCAACTTCCGGTCAAATGTCATCCACTTCCGGTCAATGGCCAAAACTTGGATTTTCACTAAAAATGCTACTCCTCCCACATATTACATAGCACCGTGACGTCACTTACACACATGCATCATCTATAGCCAGTGTCTAAAAGTTCCTCACAGAATTGGGAGCAAAGGTCATTAAGGGGTCACTTCCGGTAAAAGTCTTAAAATTTGTAAAAATATTCAAAAATCACTGTCTTTACAAATTACATAGCAGAGAGTCGCCATTAGCACACATGGATCGCTAATAGCTAGGGTCTTTAGGATGCCTACAGTTTTGGGGTCAAAGGTCATTAAGGGGTTACTTCCGGTCAAAAATCAAAATTATCAAAAAGTTTAAATTTTTTTATCTCAAAATGTAAACAGACCAGAGTAATATAATCATCATACATGAATCAGTGTTACCTGATGTATGTATGGTATTTTTATTTTGGGGGTCAAAGGTCATTAAGGGGTCACTTCCTGTTTTTAGCTAAATAACTTCAAGAATTTTTATCTCAACAACTAAACATAGTAGAATTTTTAAAATAAAATTGGAACAATGCATTTTGTCAGTGTACATAAGGGTTTTTTTCATTGAGGTCAAAGGTCATTAAGGGGGTAAAAGGTCAATTATAAATTTAAATAAAATCAAAATCCATGTATAAGTTCCGATTAAGCTGAAATTCACCAGGAATATTCCTTATGACATCCTAAGCACTATGTAATATTTTTGCGGGGTCAAAGGTAATTAAGGGATCACTTCCGGTTCTCACAGATTCATTTGTCACTGCTGGCTGTGCATCCTCGCGGTCGCAGGCGAACGCAATCAGATCTCGTTTCTAATTCCTTCTATGTATCACCTATGAGGAGGCTATCGTCAATATACCCTGTTATTGTATGCCCCATCATTCTAAGTGTTGCATACACTGGTTTCATCATTTTCGTGGTGTACACTGAAGACCATAATTTGGAAAGCAGGTGAATTGAAGTAATTTGTCTCCCCATTTAAATCGGAGAAATGTCCTCTTTGTGTGTGCAATAATAAGCATCCTTGATGTCGATGGATGCCATAAAGCTAAAAGTATACTACAACCTTCGACTCCTGGTTTGTTTACGTTCTCCGCCGAAGTGCTGCTTGCCAGCATCGCGCATAGACTGAATCTCGATAGCCTGAGTCTCGCCTTCAAAATTTAAGTTTGCAAAAATTATTTGAGTTTGTAAAAAATCATTTGAGTTTGCAAAAATTAATAGAGTTTGCAAAAATTATTTGAGTTTGCAGAAATTAATTTAAGTTGGCAAAAATTATTTGAGTTTGTAAAAATTATTTGAGTTTGTAAAAATTATTGGAGTTTGTAAATAATTATTTGAGTTTGTAAACATTATTTGAGTTTGTAAAAAAATATTTGAGTTTGTAAAAAATTATTTTAAGTTTGCATGTCCCTCATTGTACACCGTACTAATACGAGTACGGTATCCCTTCGTTAGACTTAGTATTGGGAACCACCATGAGTACGGGTACGGGTCATGAGTACGGGTACGAGTCCGGGTCATGGGTACGAGTACGGGTACAGGTCCCAGGTCATGGGTTCGGGTACCGGTACGGGTCCATGAGTACGGGTACGGGTCCGAACCCAAAATAGGGTACGGATCTGAGTACGGAAATTTGGACTCGAGTAAGGGTACGGGCCCGGGGGTACGGGGTACGGGCCATGGGTACAGGTATGGGAAAATTGGGACTCAAGTACTTGCATGGGTCCCATTATGGGTATGGGTAAAACAAATTAATTTAATAAGTACAAAAACAGATGCAATATTGATGGTCATAGTGAATCTTGCTTAACTTAGGTGGCATATTTTGGGATGCAAGTGAAAAGACTATGTCTATGTATGGACACATAGACTGCGCAATACTTATTTCAATATACATTTAGCAGTTATGTAGCTTTCGAGTCTGGACTCTGACTCAAGTCTGGATTCGAGTTGGACTCGGGCAAAATAAGACTTGAAGCTGAGTCCACGATTCCAGTCAAATCAATCCATGTACAATGTGTAAACAAACATCAATTGGACTTAAATTAATTATTTTCCAAATAAGTGGAACCTTTCACGCACATCCACCAGATTATGCATTAGCTTAATCATGAATTATGCACATCTGGATAATAATATAAGCTCCTATACATATCTGTACGGATGCACTTGACTCAGATGCACCAGCCCAAGCCTGCATGGCTGTCCACACCAGTCACATTACATGTAGTTCTTCTTGCAGATTTAATTCGTCTAGCAAAAATATCGTCAAATTTGAATTACAACACATACATGTAGGGGAGTGTATTCAGATGGGGAATATTAAAATGATGAATAAAAACTTTAATAATGATATTAAAAGGACATTTCGTGATCCACAGCCTCATTCCCCCACATTTCTAAAAAAAAGTTGAGATTTTTATACCACTTTCGTTAATTCGTTTAGCAAAATATCGTCAAATTTGAATTACAACACAGTACCTATGTAGCAGTGTAAGCAAATTGAGCTATTGCATGCTTGTGATTATGTTTCAGGAGATCTTTCATTTCCACTAAAAATTAATGATAAATCTTATTTCCCAACATAGATATTGAAATTGACGAATCGCGCCTATATAAGATTTTTATATTACACGTCCTATACTGTTATATTTGATACCTATATGTTGCTACGTAAATGTATCTTCTATCCAGTGATACCAAAATAAGTACAAGCATTCCCCACAAAATATCGCTATGTGAAATCAAGGAACATTCTACACAAAATATAAGCCAATATTGTTATTTCCACTTTAAAATCCTTGATTTCAACCGGAGTTTTCACTCAATATTACGGGGTTGACTAATTATAACTGGTATACCAAGTTTAGAATCTAAAATAGCCTTACGACAACCAGTAAATTTTACTTTACAATCCCCAAATTAAGGACGAGTGCTATAGTTTACACGTAGTTGAATGCGGATTCGTCCACGAATACAACTCTTTCAGTACGGGTTGGTGAACACGGGTTACGTAACACAATGTTGAAATTTTTATCAAAATAGCTCCAGATATGGAAGACACGGGTCGTATATTGCATCATTCATGTACCCTGACCACAGATAAGACATCAAACATTTGTGTAAAGCAACAAATAACGTGTAAAAGTTGAATTAAATGGAAAAAAGAAGCTTGAACATGTCCAAAGTAGCTCGGAAAATGAGAAAAATTGCATGTCACGAACACAAAAAATGTTCATATCATCAAGCAAGAAAAAGCGCCGGAATCAAAAATCGGTGTCATGTTATAGAATAACTTAAGTTAGCTTGCCTGAAAATGTCGTGAATTTTGGTTGGGGTATATTCGTAGTCGTATATTGAACATGTTGAAATGTTTATCTTTGTGCGTGACTACTGTCACGCCATATATTGTACGGCCGATGTTTTTCCTGCAAAGAAACTTTCATTGTCAATTGTCCATTGTTGGTTATTTAACTTGAAAATAATACTCCCAACGTTCAAACAATTTTAAAAGTCAGCATAAAGGTTTGTGTTACATTTATTTGGACGGTGTTAATTCATTCCAGAAATAGAATACACGAGTGAGGCACTGAGTGGGAATAACATTGCTATATTATTGTCACCGAATTAATCATATCTCTGGTATGGCTTAGTGGTAAATACATGTATTTGGAAGTTCGAGCTTGGTTCGAACCCCGCAAGCACCTCTCTTTGATTTTTGATTTGATTTGAACTCATATTTTTAAATCCTAGTTTTCATATTTTTATTAAAGCCATAATATACGATTTCGGGCAAATTTGAAGTTTTGTCATTTCAAAAATTATAACAATATTTATAATATTAGTAAATAACTGTCAGGAAGGTTTTCACGTTACATTTGAAGCAGAAGTAGCGAGATAAAAATGAAAGAAAACACTTAATATCTTGACCGCTTAACTGTGGTGTTCTGTGGGGGATTGGTCTAGACAACGAACTTGGCTGATTCCAATTATATTAGGTGTAATCCGAGGTGTAAGTTGAACATTGTGTAAAAATTACAAATATGCCAAAATATTAGGTTTAGTGAAATTCGTGCATCTCATGATTTGATATGTATGCATAAAATATGTTGCCGATATGGGAGGGGTCTAAACATTACTTAAGTTTCACATGCTTTATTTGATTATATCATATTGAAAGCTACTGAACTTAAATTCATTTTTTTAAAAAGATATGAACTCGAATGTAGGATTAGGCTTAAACATGAACAAGAAATAAATCATGAAAAAAGTGGGCCTTCAAGCCGACATTCATTAGGCCTATATTATTAAAGACAAAAGGGAGAGGAAAAAAGAAAAGAAAAAACGAACTGAAAAATTCCACATCATCGATAAGATAACATGGGAATCGAACTCTCAACCTTCGGCACTGCACACCTTCGCTCTGTCCACTAAGCCATCGCAACTTGTTCGGGCAAAGGGTATTCGTTTGCTATCTTATTTCTCGTTCAACGTGTTCAAGGATCTCACTCAACAACAATCTTTTCAAAACTGCTTGTACTTCAGTTAAATGAGATGATACTACCTTCTTTGACGACTACAATATTTTGTTACACAATAGAGTATTTTGCATTTATAAAATATATAACAATAGACGTTTTTAATTGCTATATTAATCAATATAACATGTATAATAGACAGCGCCGGCTGGGATCCATTTCGTGAAGCATCGTGACACTTGCAACGTGCGCTTCCGGCACGAGGACTCAAAGAATGCAACTTTTCAACCTACGACTAGGTTGTTCCACCGCTCATTTTCGCTGAAATTTTAATACAAGCTGTGGTTAATTAATGTTTATCACAACAGAAAAGCATTAGACCGGCGTTTCCTCAAAGCTGCAGATATAACCATTTTAGTGATCGTGACATGCATTTTCTCTCATTTTTTTAGGCTACTTCGCGCACCAAAAGCATTCATTTTTTCCACAATAATTCTACTTTTACACGTTATTCTTTGCCTTATACTCATGTTTCATATCTTATCTATGGGCTCAATATGGAAATGAAGGGAGAAACGACTCGTGTATTCCATTTTTTTAAAAAAAAAAAAAAAACCGTATTTGCCACCTGATTTTCAACATTGCGTTACGTAACAGCAGAGGTCACGCCGGTAAAAATTACCGGAAGTGAGCTAAGTTGCTGTCGTACTGTTTGTGCAGCGGTGGACACTTTTTGGATTTAGCATAAAAGCCGAATAGCTGTAAATGCCTGTTTTGAGGGATATATCGATTGTTTCAGAACATGCAAGTATTGCAAATAATTCGTGCACATTCACTCGTGTTGTCAATTTTTAGAATGACCAATGGAATTGTTCCAAGATTGTCAAACGCCGTATTCGGCACTTAGTCGGGTTCGTAACGATATAAATCATGCATAACTCGTACACTCAAAATCGGAATAAAATTAAATTTTGGGGATAAGCTTTTTTCGTGGATATCTACTGAAAAATTGCATGCATAAAAAGAGGATGCTATTATCACGAAATACTCCTTTAAACATGATTATTTGAAATCACCACAAAAGAAAATAGAGACATTGCGATTTCCAAACGCAGCGCGTGGAACGTACGTTTTCGCATACATTTTACGTACGTTAAGGGATGGGGTATGAACGTTTGAACAGTATTTATTGTGGGACTTTAGAGCATATCAGACATATCGAAATGCATTCTAAATACGAAGAATGTCCTTCTGATATCAAATAATTTTGATTTTTTGAAATTCGCAATGTAATACACATTTTATAGCAAATGATTAAAAATTGATTTTTTTAAATATTTAACAGTACTTGAAGCAAACTTTATAAATCTGATGATTTATACTTAAAGTGTATGTAGGTGGGATGAAAAGCCGACGATCAATTGAAAATTTTGACCTTTCGTATTGAAGATATGGATTTTTCCCCAAAACACAAAAAAAAATTAGGTCTTTTGGGAAAAAATCCATATCTTCAATATGAAAGGTCAAAATTTTCAATTGATCGTCGGCTTTTCCTCTCAGCTACATACACTTTAAGAATATACCATTAGATTTATAAAATTTACTGACGAATTTAATCGAGGACTGTTATATATCAAAAATGTGAAAAATATCAAATTTTAATAATTTGTCATAAAATTTGTATTATATCGTGAATTTCAAAAATTAAAATTATTTGATATCAGAAAGACATTCTTCGTATTCAGAATGCAATTCGATATGTCTGATGTGCTCTCATGTCCCACAAAAATACTGTCGAAACGCTCAAAACGCTCATTCCAGACAGGTGGTGTATGACGTGCATTCCCTAAATTCAGTAAATTTTCATCGTCAACCGTGTATTTGAATGGGATTATTTTGAAATTTTAAAACGCTTGAAATATCACAAACAAATAGGCCTATGTTGATAAATAATATAAATACAAGCTAAAACCGTTGGGGTTCGATAATGAACCCCACAAAACTAACCGAGTATATGGAAAATGCCATACGGCCGGGCGGTTTCACGAGTTGCCGGCTCGATCATGTCATCCGCCGCCTGATTCCAGATTCCTTAATATGGTGTTAAATATTGCTAGTCTCGGTTCAAAACTGGATTGTGCTCATTCGTCACGAAGGAGAACGAGTCAGCTAAAATAAAGACTATAATATTTGATCTAATCTAATCTAGGTCAATAGAGGGCATAACAGTTAGCAACCTGGACAACCGATTCTTTTGTTATGCAAGGCTCACTCAGTCATTTAGGGATGCACCATTAGATTCTCAGGGGGGCATGGGAGTTTGGGTCAGGCAGAATTTTTTTTTTTGCCGCCGAAGGCGGAATTTTTTTTCCGCCTCCGAAAGCAGAATTATTTTTCAATTTTAATGTATATCTTTAGCTTTATACAAAGTTGGGTGGGAGAAATGTTTTTTTACTCATCAGTGAGGCAAAATTTGTTTTTTTGTCTCACTAGTGAGGCAATACAAACGATCGAATTTGGTGTTGAGATGAGTTAATTTTGAGTTTCACCTTTTCAATGTAAAATTAATTTTCTCGGGCAAATGAAAAGCAATCATTTTCATTTTTCAACACTGTAGCCATGCCGGTATTCCTATTAAACCCAGGGATATCGATCCATAATGCTAGTATTAGCCTTAGAGTTCACGCGTTGATTTTGAAAAATTTTCAGCCGACAGTAAAAAGATGGTGAAATCAAAACGGAAATTCTGACAAAACTATGATATATCATGATATCGCTCACGGTGATGTGCGTTAGAAAGTTGGGAAAAATCCTTCATTAGCGAACTATCATACTTTGAAAAGCTAAAAGGTTGATCCAAAAAAAGGCTCGCGGGCAGAGTTTAAGCCTATCAAAATCGAAAATCTTACACTAAATGACTAAATTTCACGCCTAAGTTTAACACTAGGATTTGAAAAAAAAATACAGCATCAAGCACTACAATTTTTCCTGAAAAAAAAAAAAAAAATGAAAAGGATTACTTTTCATTTGGCCGAGAAAATTAATTTTACATTGAAAAGGTGTAACTCAAGATTTAGCTCATTTCAACACCAAATTCGATCATTTGTATTGCCTCATTAAATGACTGAGTGAGCCTTGCATAACAAAAGAATCGGTTGTGCAGGTTGCTGAGTGGAATAGGTGTAAATACCCGTTTGGAGAGAAAATATCGATTGTTTCAGAACATACAATTATTGTAAATAATTCGTGCACTTTCACTTCTATAATATAGGCCTAAATTTCAAATAAAGTGTGCACATGCAGGCTGTAGGCTATAAAAATGTAGATCTGCATGTGTGAATATAGATGGCGGATACCTTCTAAATCCGGATCCATACGGTATGTTACTCCCTACCCAACCCCATGCCCCATCCATGTAACCTATTTGTTTTGATTACGATCAGAGGACTCACAGTGGGATTCATGAGTGGAGTTAACATTGCATCTTATCTGGAAAGTGAGAGTAGATCTACTCTCACAATACGGGTATGGGTCTCGGGCCATGAGTACAGGTACGGGTAAGCATGGTAAGGGTTCCAGGCCATGAGTGCGGGTACGGGTACGAGTCCCAGTCCGTGAGTACGGGTACGGGTCCGAAGCCAAAATGGGGCATGAGAACGTGTACGGGTACGGGTCCGGAGCCATGGGCACGGTTGTTTAATGGCAAGTAGAACTGTTTTCATTTTAAAGCAAAGTTGAACACCGATGGAGCTATTTATCTTAAATCTTGTTTGCATCTTTACAAGGGGTAGACACTTGTGTAATGGCATTTAAACATTATATAAATGAGTAATATATAGCAAACTACTTTTTTTATCAAATGAAACAGTGGCGTGCGCAAAGGGGGTGGGGCACATGCCCCTACTTTTGTTGGTCATTCGGGGGAATAAGGGAAAATTCGGGGGAAATCAGTCATCCCGCTCGTTTACACTCTTAATTAGACTCCATTCGGGGGAACTGAACAACCTACCCCCACTTTCAATGTGCTGCGCACGCCACTGAAATGAAAGGAATAATTCATATTATTGGGCTAAAGTAAATTAAAAATATATGTAAATAGTGCCCTCAATTTGCACAATAATATACAATTTACATAATAAAATTACCACAAAAAGGCAGAAAAAGATCAACATTTTGATAAAAATGAAAATATAAGTTACAATAGGTAAGTGTGATAGCTGTTGGAATTGTAAAGGTCTTATTGCAAATTATTTAATGTTTACGTAATTAGAAACATTAATAAATGATCACATCGAACAACCGTGTACGGGTATGAAAATTGAAACTCGAGTACGGGTACTACAAGTCTGCCCTACGTGCGCCTCATTCGAGATAAGAAAATTAAGGGAAGTAGGAACAGTATTCACATTGGGTTCACGCTTTTCATTTGTATACGCTTTAGTATATAGCAATCTTCACTTCAAAAATCCGAATTTTAATGAAATTTAAGGTGATCTGTATTAACAACAAAAATCCGTTAGAATATCCTACCACTGTAATACGTACCGGAGTGGAGACAGGGTACAATTGAATAAAGCACCCTCCCCGACCTCCATCAACCCCAGTAGTTTGGATTAGCTAAATATCGTAATCATTTGAAAGAGGATTGGGCATAGTGAGAACATAATATTTTTAAATCTTACTTTCTGGCGGGTTTACGATTACGATTATAATGTACTTGTAGCTGGTTCCAATGCTATTAGTAGCTTCGCAAGTAATGCTTATGAGTTTTACGTCCATCTGCACGATAAAGATTGAGGAAGATCCATTATATGTTTGTAGTTCATCGACTATGTTGGCCAAAATGCGGTAGTCTGCTTCGTTGACAACAGGATTTGCGTCAGAGAGACATCGTACGAATACACTTATCGCCTTCTTGAAGGTACTATTGCTATAATGCGACTGATTGTAGAATATCGAAATATCAGGGCGTCTATCAAGATAAAATGAAAATAAACACAACCATTATGGAGATTGAGAAGATTAAACACCATTGATAATTAATAAAACTAGAATAACGCGGTTCGTAATTAAGGTACTCCCACAACTACGACTTATAAACAAGCAAAGGTTGGTAAAATACGAATAATAACCTATGTAATTAATTGAAGTCATTAATATTCATAAATCGCAGTGAAAAACATGACACAAACTATCCAACACAAGAGGTAACCATACATATCACCTTGCTTGCCAAGTAAGAAGTTCGTTATTAATTACATGGAAACTTCAGAGTGGAGCAATAGCATTTTAGGTAAATAATTAATAAAGTCATTGATATTCATAAATATGCTAAAAATATGTCACATCACGCCACCTACCCTGTTACCTGTTCAAGTCAGGTATTACGCAAAAGCATCCGTCTTTCATCATTATTTAGTCTTCAGAATATTTTCTTGGTCAAAATTGTAAGTTTTAATCAAAAACGCAATTTTAGTCAAGAACATGATTTTGGTCAAAAAATGATAATGTGGTCATAAACGTGATTTTTGTTCCAAAGTGTGTTTTTGGTCAAAATATGATTATTGGTCAAAATGTGATTTTAGTCAAAATATAACTTTTGGTCAAAAATGAGTTTTGTTCGTTCAAACAACTATTGGAAAAATTTGTGGGGGAAAACTACTCTCCGACTTCTGAGTGGTGAATTAAGAGAGGTACCATCTGAGCATGATGATCTAAGCTGCCTTTGCGTTACTCGACCTTGAAGCATATTAATGATGTCACATGGAACTTGTGAAGTGCTTGTAGTCAATGCGTTGTTTGATTGAAAACCAGTGGAGTTCATTAATGAGTTCTGGAGTGATGGAGTCAAACTTGTGTTTTCTTCAAATGAGCCTTGCTGATGTTCGCTGGACATTTTGAAGTTTCCTTGGACAAGTAAGACAAACTGATCACGGACCGGTAGTTTTCAGCATATTAAAGGGCATTTCGTGATCCACAGCCTCATCCCGCCACTTTTCTCAAAAAAAGTTGAGATTTTTATATCACTGGAAACCTCTGGCTACATAATGTATATGTACAAAATATTTCTTGCAGATTAATTCGTTTAGCAAAGATATCGTGAAATTTGAATTTCGTTCTGGTGCACCAGAACGAAATTACAACGCATTGTCTATGGAGCAGTGTAATACACATAATCATGCATAACTCGCGAACGCAAAATCGGAAGCAACTGAAACTTTGGGAATAGGTGTTTTTCGTGGATATCTAATGAAAAATGACATAAATAGAGGATGCTAGGATCACGAAATACTCCTTTCAGGTCTAATCTAGCCCTTTTCGGCAATGGTGTGACGACAGCGATGTTATCACTTGCAAGAGAGATTCCTTAAGCTACTTTAGAAAACTCTTCAGCTGATCAGGTAACGTTGATGTTTTCTTATTATGAAGAATGTCATTAATGATGCGAAAAAGATTCTTGGAATCATTTCCACAGTCTAATAGTCCAAGATCTTGTTGTTGAAGTAGTCACTCTTTGCTTTGTACAGCTGGTTGTTATAGCTGTTTCTAATATGCTTGAATTCTTCAAAGTCAATCAAGGAACCGCAGTTGTGCCATTTGTATTCCGCTTTTCTGCGATCACAGTTGGCTTGATGCAGAGAGTCTGGAAACCATGGTTGCCGTGGACGAAGGGTCACAGTCTTTTAAGTAGCGGAAGCATATTCATCCACGAGGTCAGTGAGCACATGGTGATATTTATCAACCATGTCGCAAACATTGAGGTGGGACAGTCTGCCAAATCAACTGAATACATGTAGTTTGTTTCATTGGCTTTGGTTTTGAATAATCCAGGTAGCATGCAATGAAGCTATGGTCAGATATTCGATCTAAAACTTTTTAAGTTTAAAAACATATTTTAAAGTCCCATCTGCTTCACGTGATGTTGCAACATCTAACGTGTGACCGCGATCGTTGGTCGGTCCAACAACATGTTGCTCAAGGTCAAGGGACTCAATGATATCCACGAAACGCCGAGTTTCCGAGTCCTCAGGTACATCCAGATGAATATTCAGGTCACCAACAACAAGCAGGTCACCCTATGCTATGATAAGATCTTGCAGAACTTCCGTGATTTAAAACTAGTCCTTATGGATGTGGTCTATAGATTACAAAATAATAGTGTCAAACACTTGGATCACATAGAGAAAACTATTTCACAACTTTCGAAAATACTGGAGTTGATGGTTTTTGATACAATTCTTATGTTCTTTTTGAAGAGTATCGCAATACCTCCGCACAGCGCTTAGTGATTTGATGTAAAAATCATCGCTGTCATCATCGTTTACCCATGTCTTCTGAAGGGCGAGAACGTCCATTTGATGTTAATAGATCGGTCATGATTCCTTTAGTAGTCTTGGTTTTTACAGATTGACATTTTAATGAAACTACTAAGAGGCAATTTCCATACTCGTTGGTTTGTTTAAGTACTACTATATAAGTTTCTGTTTCTGTCCACCTTATTGTCACAATATTGTGAATCTTATTGCTGTTTATACTTTGGGTTTCTAGCTGCAGATGCAGAGGAGTGACAGCACTGATTGAGGAGGGAACACAATTACAGAATTAACAACCTCTGGAAAGGAGAGGGGTAGGGGGTTCAAAATGTTTAACAACAATATAAGGGGAGTCAAACAACTTCAGGTCGGGGGGAGTGAAAGTTTTGGGTTTATGGGAGGGGGTAGATAATTTTAGACATAAACATATTTTTCAAACCCCGCCAAAATATTTCTGAACACTCCCTTAGTACGTCATATGTTGTTGTTGTTGTTGTTTTTCACTCCCTTAGTATGTTGTTGTCGTTTGGAGTAGTTCAGTTCTTTCGTGATGTTAAATTCACACTTTTCACACCCATACCAAATGATTTCTGAACACCCGCTTATTATTGTTTAAGTATGTTGTTGTTGTTTTTAGTTGACTCAGTTGTTTCATGTTGTTGATTCCACGTTTGTTGTTTTTGTTTTCTCGGTTATTTCATGTTATTAATTCCAGTTTTAAAGTCACCTTTAGAAACCCTAAATTGCACGTATAGTAGGCCCATGCCTAAATCGCAGTCGGGTCAGTCTATAGGTCTGTGATTATTTTGCTTAAAGGCGGGTCCTCTGCCTAAAAGCATGTGAAAATTACGGCGGGCCCACCGATATGTAGGGCCCGTCACATTTTGTCACCAAAATCAGTAGGCCTATTAAGACGGACTCCGAGCCGACTTCAATTCAACACCATGCATGCTTTAATTGCGAATCTCAAGTCTTAGGCCTATAAAGTGTCAGTGTTACATTTAAAATTTTACAAATTGAATTCGGGCCCTTTTTTGTTTTAAAATGATAGTGTAAAAATGGTCACCAAATGGCTTCAATTAGGTCTTCATTTTGCAAAAGTTTCTCACTTCTGAGGGGGCATATGCGCCCTCAGACACCCCCCTGCGTGCGTAACTTTATGTTTACATCTAAAGCAATATCGGGTAATTTATAAAGGTCAAAACTTGTTCACGAATGGCTTCAATTCCTTTTCAAACATAAGATTTTACACAATAAATAGTGCAAAATGGTCCACCAAATGGCTTCAATTAGGCCTTCATTTTACAAATTTTTCTCACTTCCCCCTCAGACACCCCCTGCGTGCGCAACTTTATTGGTACATAATTATATAGCAATAATTCACACAATAAAAGTCAAAACTTGTCCACAAATGGTTTCAATTGGGCTGTTTTTCTCAAATTTTAGGCTTTTTCAAACTAAAATTTTACACAATAATAGTGACAAAATGGTCCACCAAATGGCTTCAAATGGGTCTACATTTTCAAAAAGTTTCTAACTTCTGAGGGGGCCACATCCCCCCTCAGACACCCCCTGCGTCGCGCAAGCGCTCCGCGGCCATTAATCACATTATTTTCCACAAATTGCGCCCCCCTCTGACTGCTCTGGATCCCACACTGCCCCAATAAATTAATTTGACCAGTCGCTTTATAGATAGTTGACCCTGTTATTCATATATTATTATCAATTTTAACTCATCTTTCATCTTTATTTGTTGATAAATATATTAACGAATCTATATCCCGAATTTAATTTTTCACAACTACTTCCTTCTATTACGATTGCTAAAATCACTGAGCTATTACAGGTGAGCGTTAAGGGATCGGATAGCATTTTATGGCAAATTATAATAAATTTTGGATGTTGTTGTACATATTAAACAGTTTTTAACATTTATTTTCCTTGGTTGTGTACACTACTTGAATCTTTTTTAGATCCATGCAAAGTTTCACTGCTGCTCAGTTGATACTGTTTTAGTTTGCTTTTTTGCTCTTGAAATTATAATAAAAAATTAGATATATATTTTTTTTTAACAATTAACAATCCTCGAAGTAAACGTCATAAATCTAATGATATGTACTTAAAGTATAGAGGTTATCCACTTTACTCATGTGTGACTTCTAACAAAAGGCGCTGGTTCCCGTAGTATTCCTCATTCAAACCAATTCAATGCACGACCTCGGAGTTACCTGTATGACTTTGGCGGGCTATTTTGAAACAGTGATGGTTGCACATGCAGGTACTTCTTTGGAAAGTCCTAAACAAGGTATAGCAGTCGCTGATAGGATATGCAGCTTATAGAACACGGATATAACCTCTTTTATGTTGCTTGGAGGTAAAGTTGTCCATCATTTGAAAATTGTGACCTTTCGTATTGAAGGTATACATATCGTCAATACGAGAGGTCAAAATTTTCAAATGATGGGACGACTTTTCCTCCTAGCTACTAACTTCTTCCATATTTTTCATTCGATTTCAATGATATTTGACAGAAAGGTTTGTTTTGATATGTTTAAAATATTAATTGAGGGTTTTGAAATTCAATTCTAAAAAGAATTTACAAGGAAAAATCATCAAATTTTCTGATTTTTAATAAAACTGTGATTTTTAAATTGCAACACATCAGCACAGACCATTCTGTTAAATTTCCATGAAATCTGATGTTAACTAATGGAAGTAGTTTGGTTTTTAGTTTTTTCTCCAAAAATGATAATTCTGAGAAAATGTACACTGATTTTTCGTAAAAAAATACATAATTTGCACATTATGCAAATTAGGTTCTGCATAAAAATAAATAATCTTTACATGCATAATCTACATTATTTTGCAGCATTGATATATTTCAATGTATACAACCTTGACTTTACAAAATTCTTCACCCAGCAATTTCAGTATTTTCAAAATATCGCTTGGTGAGGAACAATAAGAAACAAAAGAAATTGATTTCTTTTGTTTCCTATTGTTTCAGATCGGCACAAAATTTACGATGAAATTTGAACCAAATAATGCGATTTGAATGTGGTTAAAATACGCAAAATCTCCTGCTCTCATTATATATATCTTAGACCATTTAAGGTTTGCAGCTCCTAATAAACTTTGAGATCCCGTCAGCTGACTATTAGGCCATATAAAATTAATATTTTGGTTCTCGTCCAGAGGATTTTCATAAATTGATGAGGGAGGGAGGTGTTTTTTTTTGTTTTTTTTTTTCAATGTAAACTCAGCATTGTCAGTAGTTTTCGGTCTTTTCCAACAGTGCTTGAGGAAACGATGAGGCACTTTTTTTTTTTTCAAATGTGAGATTCTGAGGGATAAACCCCCTAGAGTACCACAAAAAGACTTGGAAGTGATCCTTGTTCTCTAATAAACTTATTTATATGTATGAAAAATTCATCAATCATTCCAAATTCTAAAATAATTGAAAAATCTAAAAAAAAAAAAAAAAATCTGACAAATCCCAGAAATTGAGGAGGGAGGGACGAGAACCAAAACATTAATTTTATACGGCCTTATATTGATATGGTATGATCACCAAATAACTGGAAGACGGAACTCGTAAGTTTCATTCACAACAGGCATAGGCCTATATATATCATAGAATTCAAATCATGCGAATGCTATACAGAAAACACGAGAAATCCCCGTAACTTTTCAGCAGTGGGAATTTTCTTAACAATTGACACCCCCCACCCCGAAAAAAAAAATGTTCTGTTTAAATTATGGAAATTCTACAAATTTTATAGGTGAGTTTTTCCAATCTTCTTTAGGGAACCGGAAATTCATATTTTTTTTACTGAAATGTTTCTCAACTGGGAGTTCCTAATTTTGAATTTTGTTTCCAATATAAATAGCCTAGGAGTTCCTTTTTTGTTGGCATTAATTTCTGAAAAAGACCAATGTGGCTTTAAGTTTCTCAGGCCAACTTCATCAAAGAATACTTACATTGAACATCAAGAATTACGTCGTCTTCTTTTTCTGGAGCAACAACTTGACCTGTTGATTTGCACTTCATACTTCCATTGTTATATGTTTTATCGCCTTCCCAACTTAGGACACTTAATGTGTCAAATAACTCGTTGTCATGTGGATTAACGGTGACGTTGATCATGCTGAATTCGTCACTAAGCCTTATCCATTCTAAACCATTCGCTATCTGTTGATACCAAATCAAGCTCACTGGTGGTCGAGATCCAACTGAACGACAAAATAAAGTCCCAATAACTCCATCAGTAAACACAGCTGTTTCATCTACAGGTTGCTCTCCAGATTCATCCAGAATTAGGAGTGACTGAGCTGGAACTAGAAAAAACAAAACAAAAAAAAACACTTAATGCTGCAAATATTATAATATTATAAAATTTTATGCGCTAAAAATTATATTAGAATTTCAAACAACATCTTCTAGATAATAAAGTTCAAAAAGCGCATCCCCAATATTTCTCAATCAAAATGATTTTTTCTTCTCTGAAACAAATACCGGTAGGTGAAAGCCTATCTTTTTTTCTCATTGATTCTGCGAAACATTAAGGATGAAAAATGTTATTTTGATTTTGTTAGCCAAATGTGTCTATAAAAATTTGGTTAAGGGCTCGGATAACGAAGTGAATTTGGAAAAAGTTAATTTGGGCCTTGAGTCATTAAAGACTCTTAACAACACTTATATGATACTATTATAGAATATTTTGAAGTAAGTTTTCACAAAATGTTTTTGAATGTTATGAAAATGTTTTATACCCTTTATATGATCCGCCATTTCCCTTTAGGGAGTAATCTATATTAATAAAATCATCAGCTCTATCTGTCTATTTCGTCTTTATTTTCCCTTCAATTAGCGTAAATTGGGGTAAGTAGGACAGTGGGGTAATCGGTACACTTACTATAGTTATTCTTCACTGCAGCACTAAATATGCCAATACGATACTAACTGTCCCACTTACCCCATCGCAAATATTTATAGTTTTTGGTTTCATAGTTCAATTGTAGTTTTTTGGATTTTCTCCAAAAATTAGCATTTTGGCCCAAATTTGACCTCACAGATAAATTTATTAAGTCTTTGCCATTCTAAAAATGTATACTTTTATATTCTTATGACCAATAATTGATCAGTTATGAGGCCCAAAAGTTTCCATAATTTCAGGGTTAAGACCACCCTTAAGCGTCCCACTACCCCATATTACCCTATGATTTGTTTTGGGAGGGGGGGACGTCCCATGAAAAAAATCTAGGGGGCTTAAAAATATCAGATTAATGATCCTTCGGATTAACGTCATCATACCTTCAACAGAACGGACAGCTGTTTCTGTTTCTCCAGTAGCTACAAGCCGACAACCATACTCGCCTTCGTCACTTGGTTCCATTTCCGAAATTTCCATGTTCCAAATGTCATCATCATTCGTCAAAATGTCAAAATTGTCGTATTTTAAATCATTATCAACGCGAACTTTGCCTTCGAAAATTACGGTAAAGCTATCGCTGTTAAAAAACTCAAGCCAAAATATGTCGCTTTTCGGTGCATCTGGTTCCTTCGAGCAAGTAAGTACATGAGTCTCTCCTCGTAATACTGCTTGCTCTTTGGGATAGGGGCCCTTCAGGTTTGTTGACTGTGGAGATAATTCTATTCCGCCACCTTTACCTTGGAAAGATACAGCCAGTGAAACTGCAAGAGATATAAAACTATTTAGGTAATGTTGTTGCACATTAACAAATTAAACAATTTTGAAAAACAGGTTTTTTTGATTCCCCAGAGTGGCCGGTGTAGGCCTACATAAACGTTGAAAACAAAACAAACAATAAAACAAAACAAACAACACACGATCAACCGTAAAACTTAAAGCTGTAACCTAGCACTCACTGTCACGGTCATTTTAAAGGTGATTTTGTTTCACACAAAAGTGACAGGATTTACCACATCATAACTCAATAAGGACAAAATTGAGACGCAATGTTATTTCATGCACATCTAATAAAACCTCGTCCCTTTTAGTAGGAGACATTTTTGTTTTTTGGATTACAGATTTTACACTGATTTTTGTCTCCTAGTGTTTGGCTAATTAAAGTATAAGTGAGGTGTATTATCCGAAAGAAGCCAAGTCCATGCAAATTATGCAACTTTCCGTATTCAACAACTCTTTCTATACTTTTGTACAGCAGCCAACCTTGGTTAATCCGTAATGAATCCACACGTTTACAGTAAGCGTATACGCGAACGTCAGCGCACATCCGCGTTACGCGTGAGCGCGTAAAATTCGTCATGTCTGGAATCTGTGTGCGTATCACGCTTACAAGATGAAATCAGTATTTTGAAGTATTCACCTTTTCGGTAAATCCATAACCCTTTGCGAATACACCTGAGCCCTCGTCATTTGACGTCACGCCGATCTGCGCCGATGAGCACATCGTTTATCGAACATCGTTACTGCGCATTGCAAGTCGGCGTGACGTCAAATGACAAATTCTCAGGTGTACTCGCAAAGGCTTATGGGATTTACCGAAAAGGTGAATTGGATAAAGTTTGCGGTTTTATTCAGTTTTATTGCTGATATCAACTCGCTTCCGGCGCGCCTGCGTTGTTTACTTCGTTCGGGCAGCTAAAGCTGCCCTCGCGAAGTAAACTACGCAGACGACGCCGACGCATCGTTGTTAATCGGTGATGAACAACGGTGAAACATGATTGAATCCCTAATTATTCCAGCAATCACGTACTCCATAAGTTGCAAAAGATACCATAGATTATTAACATCATATGCCTATATAGAATTACAACAACTATAATACAAAAATATTTAAATTGATTTGAAATAAAATCACGATTACTTCATTTATTTAATGAAAAGAACAGAAAATATCAAGCAAATATAAATTTTGCATCAATTCAGGGGAGAATGATGCTTCAGTAACTAACTACGCAGTGCAATTTTGCTGTAAACTTGTTTATACGCAAAAAAACCCAAAAAAAACAACAAAAACAAACACAACTAGATTCACATCTCAGAAGGACCGTAGGACAACACATGTTTCCTCGGTAATTCAATTTATTCTTACCCTTCATGAAGAGTGCTAAGCAAGCGAACAAGAAGATATGGCCATCATGGAACGTATCCATTTTGTTTAAGTACATGTACTAGTACATTGTCCCGGTACATTGGCTTCTTATCGATATGATGAGCCCTAGTTACACCAGGAAGTTCACAAACCGTTTTATTTTTAGTTCTTATATTATTAACTTATTACAAATAGACCAGGTAGATAACATTATTGATAATATATGATGCAGAGGCTCAGTTCAGTTTTGAACAAATATAATACAATCACCATTATACATAACTGTCATACCCAGGTAAATAAAGCGTCTGTGTTTGTTGTGTAAAATTCAATACAGACCGCAAAATAATCAAGGTACCACTTATTTTCAACAAACACAGATATGTCATAATTAGAAGTAGCAGCCAATAGCTTAATTTTTTGGCTCCGATACTCGTGAATTCCACCCAACTTGCCCAAGTTTTTCATTTTTGCAAATTTATGAAGCTTTTGGGAAAGCCAGATAGTGACAAGGAGTCAACATTCAAAGTGGCTAACCGTATGGCTCTCTTACAACACACAAACAGTAAAAAGCACCGGAGAAACACTCCTGCCAGGCCATGCAGCTCAGATGAGCATCAGAAATTTAAATAAAATCATATGACCTAATTCTGCGTAATTAGGCCATTTAATTAAACAATCACATTAAAGCCGAAACTGAATTGCACTAATTTGTTCAATAAAAATCATTAAAATAATTGAAATAATTGGCATAGAACATTATTATGTCAATATACAATATAGCACACAAAATAAAATAAACAGTCAACAATAACTATAATTGTACATGAATACTAACAATTACTAATTAACTAATCGCTATTATTGCTTCAGTCAAATACAGTAAGCCAAAAAGTTAAGGTACCATTTACGTTCACCCCCTGTATTTCCAAAACAAAAGCGGATATGTAATAATTGGAACCAACAGCCAATAGCTGCATCTTTTAGCTTGAATTTAAGACCTCGTTCGTTGACATTGTTTAAGAAATAAAGACACGACGATCCAAAACCCAAGGAAGATGCAAATTTAAAAGTTTTTGTTTGCCACATTACATGCCCTATTGATTTGTACACAAAGCGTTCGCGAACAAGATAACTAGCGCTGTGCTTTCATTGATTAGAACGAAAAACTAGCGTCGTGCTTTCATTGATTAGAACACAAATATGCAACTTTTTATTTCGGATCTTCATCAGGTTTTGGACTACCGTTTCTCTAATTCTTAACCAATTTCAACAAATAAGGTCTTAAATCAGAGCTAAAGAGTACAGAGAAGAACTAGGGCTATTGGTCATTTAAAAGGGATATGGGAGTGGACTGCATTTGAATTTTTGTTTTGTATGGGGCAAAATGGGATCTTTTTTCTGAGTTGCATTGAGATAATATATACTCGGAGACAGGGAACCACTCCGAGAATCTCTCAGAAGCAGTCGCTTTTTTGACAAAGTCACTGACTATTTGGTGTATCTGATCCTGGAACGAGTCCAGTTGAAGACCGGCCAAAGCGTCTAAATGTGATGTGTGAGATCCCTGCCAAGAATCCCAGCGAACACAAAAACGTTTTTAAAACGTTTTAAATAAGTTATATTTTGGGTTTTGGTTGAGGTAAAAACGTTTTAATAACACTAAAATGTCGGGTTATATAAAGGTCATGAAATCGTTTTTAAAACGTTTTGTATGAAAACACACTACAACAATATTTTTAAAATGTTTTCGAAATGTCATTGTAAACTATTTTTGCAAATTTATGAAGCTTTTGGGAAAGCCAGATAGTGACAAGGAGTCAACATTCAAAGTGGCTAAACGTATGGCTCTCTTACAACACACAAACAGTAAAAAGCACCGGAGAAACACTCCTGCCAGGCCATGCAGCTCAGATGAGCATCAGAAATTTAAATAAAATCATATGACCTAATTCTACGTAATTAGGTCATTTAATTAAACAATCACATTAAAGCCGAAACTGAATTGCACTAATTTGTTCAATAAAAATCATTAAAATAATTGAAATAATTGGCATAGAACATTATTATGTTAATATACAATATAGCACACAAAATAAAATAAACAGTCAACAATAACTATTGTACATGAATACTAACAATTACTAATTAACTAATCGCTATTATTGCTTCAGTCAAATACAGTAAGCCAAAAAGTTAAGGTACCATTTACGTTCACCCCCTGTATTTCCGAAACAAAAGCGGATATGTAATAATTGGAACCAACAGCCAATAGCTGCATCTTTTAGCTTGAATTTAAGACCTCGTTCGTTGACATTGTTTAAGAAATAAAGACACGACGATCCAAAAACCCAAGGAAGATGCAAATTTAAAAGTTTTTGTTTGCCACATTACATGCCCTATTGATTTGTACACAAAGCGTTCGCGAACAAGATAACTAGCGCTGTGCTTTCATTGATTAGAACGAAAAACTAGCGTCGTGCTTTCATTGATTAGAACACAAATATGCAACTTTTTATTTCGGATCTTCATCAGGTTTTGGACTACCGTTTCTCTAATTCTTAACCAATTTCAACAAATAAGGTCTTAAATCAGAGCTAAAGAGTACAGAGAAGAACTAGGGGCTATTGGTCATTTAAAAGGGATATGGGAGTGGACTGCATTTGAATTTTTGTTTTGTATGGGGCAAAATGGGATCTTTTTTTCTGAGTTGCATTGAGATAATATATACACGGAGACAGGGAACCACTCCGAGAATCTCTCAGAAGCAGTCGCTTTTTTGACAAAGTCACTGACTATTTGGTGTATCTGATCCTGGAACGAGTCCAGTTGAAGACCGGCCAAAGCGTCTAAATGTGATGTGTGAGATCCCTGCCAAGAATCCCAGCGAACACAAAAACGTTTTAAAACGTTTTAAATAAGTTATATTTTGGGTTTTGGTTGAGGTAAAAACGTTTTAATAACACTAAAATGTCGGGTTATATAAAGGTCATGAAATCGTTTTTAAAACGTTTTGTATGAAAACACACTACAACAATATTTTTAAAATGTTTTCGAAATGTCATTGTAAACTATTTTTGCAAACATTTTGGCCAAATATTTTGTCAACACTTAAATAACATTATGTTAAAATATTTGCACCCAGCAAACAAAGAAATGTTCTTAAAATGTTTTTTACAAAACGTTTTAATAACATTTAAATGTCGGGTTATATAAAGGTCGTGAAAACATTTTAAAAACGTTATTGTTACATTTTTTGCAAAATATTTTTTCAACCCCAAAATAACATTCTGTTCAGAATGATTTGTACCAAGATTTCAAAAACGTTTTTGGAATGTTAATAAACGTTTTTATACCCTTTATATAACCCGACATTTAAATGTTTTCTGTAAAACATTTGTGTTTGCTGTGCAGTAAATTACCAACAAATATTATTTAATGTTATGAAAACGTTTTATACCATTAACGTACCCTTTATATAACCCGACATTTTAACGTTTTCTGACAACCTTTTATAACCTTTTGCGAATGATGTCGAAAACGTTTTGTGTTTGCTGGGATGTAGTGACTGGCACGCTTCTGGATATTCTCAATGCGGGTCACCTCTCTCCGAGTAAGGTAAGGCCATCATTCCAAACCGGAGCTGCATACTCTAGGACTGGTCCTTAACAAACTGTCCTTTATATAGCTCGCTAACCCGCTCAACGTACGCACCATGTGATGTTTCTTATTTTCTTTGCTGTATATGGCATCAAATTGCCCTTTTTTAAAGATCTTTTTGTATAACTCAATAGTTAGTTTAACTTTGTCAACCACAGTTAGTGTATGATCAGTAGGGCTGTCGACGAGTAGAATGTACATTGTCGACAATCGTCAAATCTCAATATCCGACGATTGTCGACAATCGGTCAGACACCCAAGTCCAAGAGGTCCTCCACTTGAACAATACTTTCAGTGCCCACAATAATGCTCACAAATATGACAGGGCCATGACTGTGACCAAATAGTTTGCATTTGAATCTGTTTTCTTCTTTCTAGAAATGAAATCTATGACACATTGCACGATAAATGGATATACACCCATGTTAACCATTTTAGTAAAGGAAATGTTATTATCACTGCGCTTTTTTGGTCGACTACATCGGACGCCTTTGTGAATTCCGTCAAACTGGATGCAAAATGGAGTGATACGTCGTATATCTCTATCAAGCAGGGTTTGGTCGGTACCCCTTTCTGGTTTCCATATTGCATTTAATGCATGTCAAGGTCGAATTGTGCGCATACTGTACAGTTTCTCATAGTATGGCATCGCCATATCAGCACATGCCAATGTATCAATACTTAGTTCCGATCGCAGTGGTAATTTCTTTGCTGGTAGGAATTGCGAACACTCCATAGCCGTTTTATACCATCCTGACCCGTCTCCACCATATAAACCTGCAGCAGCATATTGCCGTGACATCTTCCATCGTTTTACTATTTCAACACCTGGTGTCCATCGCAAAAGATTATCCGAATAGGGAAGACCAACTGCTTCACAATACTGAGGCAAGATCGACCCAGGATGATTTAGAAGCTCATCGGCGTCAATGACTACTGGATTTAGATCTCCCAATTCCGGGTGGTCGAGAAGATATTTCAGAATATGATACTGTTCTTTGAATTCAAACTGCTTATTGTAGTACGTATTTATTATATCGTAAAGGTTGGACGTCGGGAAGTAGCTGTCAATTACAGCAGATTTTTTCAAGGACTGAAACATTCGATAGGGATGGCGAATTAGGAATGTGTGACGGAATCCTTCAGGAATGAACTCATGCTTTCCGCTCAGAGTGAATGGAAGATCTTTGCAGACGAGGGTTTTAGTACCCGGATAATCAGCTTCCAGTTGACTTGTCGCCCAGGAATACGTACAAGTTGAACCATCATATACATATGGAAAGTCTGAGAAATCATGAGTGCTTGCTTCCCTGTTACGTCTGTCTTTGGTGCTTTGGGGAATTGACGTCGAGTCTTTACCATCATAGTAACACGACGTGAAAATACCGCTGACGATTTGGCAATCAGGGATGTGACTGAGACACTTTAGAAATATCGTTCCAAGAGATCTCCTGTTGGCCCAGATATAAATGCGATTCAGCTCAGCACCGTTTTCAGATTTCATCATTTTGGTGTTTTTAACTGTAAAAAACAAAACAAAAAACAACATCATTGTTTAAATTATCAACTTTTTACCAAGGGTGGTTGCATGTCACTCACTCAGTTTCATGGGGAAAGAAATTTGAGTCATATACTGAAGACTGATTATAAAATCTTAATGTTCGCTCTTGCCAAACCATCAAAACTGTCAACGAAACATTCCGACTAATCTGGTAACATGAAAGGGCGATTAAAAGAGCAGACAGATGGAAGGTGACCTTATAGAGCCATCAAATGTAAGGCAATGACAATATCAAGAAAAAGGAATCAAATCAAGCTAGATCTTCTGTTTGGCACCACCAAACTGGCTGAGAGAAGGAGGAGATCCCAGGAGTCACAGTCGACAGCAAGCCGACCTGGGCAAAGCACATTTCTAACGTCTTATCCAGCAGGACAGAAGCTGGGCGCTCTGAGGAGAGTTGCAGAGGCAGAGCAACCGTTTAAACAAGGCTCAAGTTCGTAATGTGATGGAATACGCCTCACTGTCCTGGATGTGTGCTAGCGCCACCACGCTAGAATTACTTCGAATCATAGGCATGTGCGAACATCGAACATCGAACAGGAAGCAAGTACAGAGCTGAAAATCACCTCTCTCTACAAAGACGTCAAGTGGCTGCAGCAGCAGTCATCTACAAAATGCACACCAGACTGCTGCCAAGGCCATTTGTAGTTAGCAGGGCTACTCCGTTAGTGATCTTCCTGCAGATAGCCAGAAAGATCACTATAACGCATCCTGTAATAGATTGAGAACTTGAGAGCAGTTAAGTAATGAAAATTGGGATCAGCAATTAATTTTTGTAGTCACATCCCTGCCTGTTTAAATCATGACAAGCGGGCCCGGCAAGCAGGTCCACTGGCGATTGGATATACTTTATAGATCAGCGGTAGGTGGACAACACTTACAGAGATCAGAATAAAATTAAATCGAGAAGCAAAAAAAAATGAAATGAAATGAAAAAAAATAAATCACGAAGCAAAAAAAACCCTATCCTAGTGCCCTAACGCCTCGAACCGAGGCTACGCTCTTGTTTGTTTGTTTGATTTTTAAAGCGGTGGAACGTCTTCTGCTTTTGGTTGCACCTCCCCATCTTAATTTGATAACAAAGTTGTTGGTGTTATTGTATGTGTGATTTTGATTTATAATTGAATATGAATATGAATACTTGAAAGGTGCGTCCGCTCGTATAATACGTATTTCGTCGTAGTTCATCATGCAGTTATTGTTAACTACATGTATGCACACAACACAGGGGCACTCACATAGGTAATTGACCCGTACTAGTAGCGCTGTGCTGTGGTTATAGGAGATGAACTAGTTAGCGTCAGAAATCAAAAAGTATAAAAGCTCTGATTTTAGTACTTGCTCTATGTTTCAATTACTTATTCTTTTCAAAATATCTGAGAAAGGAAATCTACCATCTTATCCCGTGTTAATCCAATGAACATTTTGCTTCACCGGGCCGCCGTGGCATGGTCGCGTTTGGAAGAGGAGTGCCACCAAACCGAAATAGGTACAAATTTAGTACCTTTTTGTCAATCAAGTATGGTTTATTTTCTACATGTCAATCTTTAAATTATTAGCATAGTCCTTATAATACCGGTGGAGCGTCTTGATGAGTAAATGATAGCAAACCAGTGAAGAATCCTCAAAACTCAGTCAGTGGAGCTCCATCCGTACATGTCAATAGCGTCATTATCGATTGGATTAGTCGACCGTAGCGGACAATTCGATCGCTCATTGGATTAATATTATCACGTGGTAAGAAATGTGCATTGGACAATCGATTACTATAATGGTTTAGTACTGCATATTTCGGTTTAATCTTCACTAAGCGGGTTTATGGCTGAAAAGGTCACGGTGAATTTGCCGTGGACAAAACTGCACTATGTATCTTTATTACCCAATTTTTTGAAGTTGAAAAGTACCCCGGAATTTCATGAAAAGGCATAGTATGTAAATGTTGACACTAATCACACACTGTACACACTCAAAAAACATCTGCAGAATACATTAAAAGAGAAATTATGTCAGGAAATAGATATATAGTATGCAATATTGTCCGTTTATTAAGCACGGTGTAGATAATGGAATTATGTATACGTTGTTTATTAATGATACAATAAACCAGGGGTTGACCAAAACGAAAAATAATATTGTGCGAATATATTGTAATCCTGTAAAGCTTTTCAAGAATATGAAAATTAATGTGAATAGTCATTAATAGTAATGTAATATATTGTAATGCAACTTGCAATAACGAGATGTTACTGTGAACGGTCGTGGAATTCCTTAAAAACGATAAAAATGGGTAAACATTCTGGATAAACAAAACAAAAAATCTTACTGATAATTTACAAACGGCAGAATTTAATCATACTATTTTGCATCTGGGAAACTACTTACAATACGACAGATTGTTAATTCAAAACTGGGTATATTATGTTTATCAATAGATGACTTATGACCATTATGTTTGTTTCATGCGTGTGTGTTAAAAACCTGTGGCAAAAAATAAAAACCTTGTTGAAAAAAATATCAGTTTGAATATTGTCATCAATTTGAATCAATTATGATTGGAAATCAATCAATTACAAATAATTCTAAGTTACTCAGGTTTATTAACATTGTTGTTAGCATAGCAAAATACAAAATTAACATTTTATTTGCTTCAATTCGGGGCGGACGTCTCGATATGATGGAGAGGTAGTTATATTCATCGTGTTGATATGCTATGGCAATTAATAAACAGTACGTAAGTTTCAAAATTATAATCATGTTTGAAAACGAACATGATGATATACATTATAGTACGATATGATTTGCTATGACATGATATTGATCTATTCATACGATATGACTGTGAAAATCATGAAATTAAAAGTGATAAGTATTTATTATGATATAATGTCAAGTAAAAACATACAATAAATGCCTTTGCCAAAGACTGGGCAAAAACTTTATAGATTCCCAGCAAACACAAAACGTTTTCGACATCATTCGCAAAAGGTTATAAAAGGTTGTCAGAAAACGTTTAAATGTCGGGTTATATAAAGAATATATTAAGAGTATACAACGTTTTCAGAACCTTAAAAAACATTTTTTGATAATCTACTGCTCAGCAAACAAAAATGTTTCACAGAAAACGTTTAAATATCGGGTTATATAAAGGGTATAAAAACGTTTTAATAACATTCCAAAAACATTCTTGAAAACTTGATACAAAACATTCTAAACAAAATGTTATATTGGGGTTGAAAAAATATTTTGTGAAAAATGTTTGCCCAAAATATTTCCAATAACGTTTTAAAAACGTTTTCATGACCTTTATATAACCCGACATTTAAATGTTATTAAAAGGTTTTGAAAAAAACATTTTAAGAACATTTCTGTGTTTGCTAGGTTCAAATATTTTAACATAATGTTATTTAAGTATTGACACAATATTTGGCCAAAATGTTTGCAAAAATAGTTTACAATAACATTTTTTGAAAACATTAAAAAATATTGTTGTAGTATGTTTTCATACAAAACGTTTTAAAACGTTATCGTGACCTTTATATAACCCGACATTTTAATGTTATTAAAACGTTTTTACCTAAACCAAAAGCCAAAATATAACTTATTTAAAACGTTTTAAAAACGTTTTTGTGTTTGCTGGGTTTGTTTTTCAAAAAAAAAAAAAAAAAAAAAAAAAAAGATTTCCTGTACTCTCTAAAACACTGCCTGAAAACGTGTCTTGAACGAAGACACGGAAAGCGTGCTGCACAAGTGTGGCCGTAGGATCCAGGTTACTTATTTTGTAGGGGTTTAAGTTGAAAGGGGTTGAAATCTGAAATATTAATTATTGCATATAAACTGCAAATAGTGAAATTATAACTTAATGATACCCGTATTTACAGGATGGAAGCGCTAAGGTCCCAAACCGCAATGACCTTATGTAGATATACAAAAGGAAGGCATAGTCGGGAAATATATATCAAAAGAAATATAAGAATAACTCACTCACCTTAAGTCAACTGAAATAAAAAAATCTGGAAACAAATACTTCATGTACCCGTAATTGTACTCATAAATGAAACAAGATGCATTTTTCATAAGAGACCGATACGCTGCTGATGCCACACCTCGTACGAAGAGAAAAAGGAGTGGAAATCGTAATGTTAATCGGGATGTTTCTTGGAAGCCTCTTACACCACCAGTGGAAGTCCACATCGATTCTGAGGCTTCTAGTCTCGGAACTAGACTTAACTGTATATAGCTACGATAAGACGAACACGAGTCATAATGTATTTTCGTATTCATAGTCTGGCTGATTGCAGGGAATTGTCTTGGCGAACCTGGTGGTGTGCAAGTCGCTTGATGCAACCTTACGGAATTGATAAATTACGGAAAGCGAAACGGAACACTGTGCCGCCACCGATTAATTTTGTCCCATTCAACACTGTACAAAAACATAGCATGTCAGTATAGGTCCCGTTTCGCTTTCCGTACAACATGCAGCCACCTCACCCACCAGTTTGATTTTGCTCGGTCTCCACACAAACCGATTTGTGGAGTGAGGGAATCAACCGGCGGCGGAGGAGACTAAATACAGCTTATTTTAGGTGTGATCAATGTGATTGTGATGAACAGTTTGAGCACAAACTGGTTTAAACTGCTTCTGTCTACGGTGCATGCACTCTCAATTTTGCAACTGTAGGTTTGAACAAATGGTTGAACCGTTTGTTGCACTCTCTTCAACCATTCGTTCACAACTACATTATCCGTTGCAAAATTTAGAGTGTGGGCTGTGTGGTGATAGCATCGATGTGTTCATATTCCATTCACCCATCTCTGATCTGTGCTTAATGATATTAGGGGCTAAGGGGAGTGGTGGAAGATATTTTTGGCACACATGCCCGGGCACCTTTTAAATAAAACGCTCTAAAAAGAAGCGTTCAACTTTTATGCAAAATATCTTCTCTCGCCGGAGCTCGGATTATATATCTAACCATCTAAGGTTGAAAATGGGGGGAGGGCAAATATATTTTGGCAGGCCGAGAGGGAGAGGGTGGGGGAAGCAATTTGTGGCAGGCTGAGAGGGGAAGCAAGCAATTTGTGGCACGCTGTTTGGGAAATTTTACATTTGAATACATTGCACAGCCTCTGAGTCAGTACACATGGTACATGGAGGTAGTGCCACACTAGTATAATTATATACAGATCTACAGATGGTAAATTATTTTACGTTTTGATCATGATTAAAATGACCTTAAGGTATGCATATAAAATAGCTCATAATTTTGAAGAATAATTATTGCAATGTTAAAGCAGTGTCCGTGGTTTAAATACAAACCTTACTGCGTGTATGGCGGATGTAAATCTAAATTCCAATAATTTGTAATAACAGCCCATTTATTTTCAGATACAGGGTTTGAGAAGCATTAGATGAACCTTTTTATATTACAGCCTGTCTCAAAAAATTGTGCAAGTAAAAAGCGCCCTCTTTGGCAATTAAAAAATACTGTTGTGACATAATGCTTACATCAATGTCAAGGGTGCAGTCTTAGCTCTCAAATGCCGTTTGTTCTGTTCAATTTAATCTCCAGATATTAACAACGATGAGGTAAAATCACAATTGTGCCACTGAGGGCCGGCTGTATATCAATAGCATTAAGTTTATCAAGTTCCTTCGTGAAATCCAAAGAATGCATCGATTACACAACAAAACAAAATTGTTTTTACTGTTTTATCATGATACAGGTACAATGATTCTCTTTTCCCACTTAAAACAGATTAAAAGATTCACATTCTGCTGTAAAATTAAATGCATGTACTATGTTCTCTTTGTCACTCAAGACCAGTGTACGTCGGTTATATATGTGACGTGTCATGTCAAAAGGAGACACTTTTAGGCAGGTTATCAATAATTTTGAGGCTTTAACATAATCTTAAATATCGAGATATTTTGCTCAACAACACCGTTTTCCCCAATGAAATCGGATATTCCTAAGCGAAGATATTGAGTTCATAAGTTATGGTATTATACAATTAGAGATGGAGATATCGGCCTTTAAAAATATTATTGACAATGTTGAGAGTAGGAAATACCTTGAAAAATGTCTCAAAAAATACAAGATGCCAGTTATATTCCGGTCTGTAATTAACAGACAGTATTTTAAACATTGATGACATCACAAACTCGCAAAAAATCCAAATTGTGAAAAAAATCACCCCGGCAGATTTTTGGCTATTTCTCCATTTACGATCCTGCCCAAAGTGTCTCCTTTTGACATGACACGTCACATATATAAATGCGCTTTTATAAATACGCACGTAACCACCTCCGCACTGCCATAACAGCTTATAGAGAGTAAGTCTCGAAGTGACCTTCTACAACAACACGAGACTGCTGTGTAGCAAAATTGTCTATTTTGTTCAACTTTGTGATCATCATTTCAGAGAGTCTTTCCTATTCAGACCGTCGTTTTATCTTTTCAGTTTCTGTTTCCGTATCCGTAATAGTTTTTGTAAGTCATTGTTATTCTGAAGTGGAAGTCTCCCAGGTATGACCAATCTTTTATTCAAGCCTTTTGTTAGTTAGTAGTTACAGTTTTCGTTTTGGTAAGTTATATTGATTTTTTACATAAAACCTTGAGATGTGCGGTTGGGTGCCAATCTAGACAAAAGAAGAGTCTAAATTTTACGGTCCTAAATTCGCGGTAAATTGTACGGCTTCAATTGACTTGTGTTTGGTGTATATGTACTTACGCCTCGTAAAAAAAGTCTTGCATTGAAATATATACTAACCATGTTGCCAAGTTATAAGCAAAAGTCTTTCATATTGGCGATGAAACGAGCGTATAAAATATCCCAATGAGGCGCGTACAAGTGGTGATTTGGTAATCATGTTTTATATTGAAATGCAATACAAAAGAATTTGCATTGGAGCAAAGATAATGTATTCTATTCATGGCAAGCTAATCTGATAATTGGTTGGGCCTATACGCTGGCGAAGTTACGTAATAAATCGGATTAACTACCATAGCAATAGGTGAAAACAATTTTGAACATATCGCGCTGCACTACAAGCAGGTTGAACTAATCACCTGTGTATGTCTGCAGTTATAGATTTAACACAATACTGGTCTTTTCAATGATACTAATCTTACAGGTGCAAGTGATCAGAATGATATGGTTCAATGCAGAGGTACCGCGTGAAAGTATCAGTGCAGCGCGGTATATTCAAAAATTGTTTTTACCTATTGCTATGGTAGTTAATCCGATTATTACGTAACTTCGCCAGCGTATATGCAAGACTCGGGTTTATTTTAAATGTTTATTTTTGCAGAGCTTATTTTCAGTCATGGATCATACTGATAAATTTCGCGAGGGGGAGGGAGGGAGGGAGTGAGATACTTAAGTTGAGACTGAACAAGCGAGAGTGGGAGGGGGTGAGGAAGAAAGAGAGGAGAGGGACTAGAAAGAGAAGAACTCGAGAGGAGAGAGTAGGGACCGGGGGACGGGGAGGGAGTGGGGAGACTGATCATAGGGGGGGGGGGGGCGGGGGGGAGCAAAATAGGGAGATACACATTGATACGAGGGAAGGGCGACACTGTGGCCCTGCACAAGTGCAATGGGGCGCGACAGGCTCATAAGCGGACCTTTTGTGATTGAAGGGCTTATTTTCAACGTTTTTACAGAAAAAAGTGGACCTTTTCATTCGGATTTGCATTTTGTCATAATATTGTGAATCAATTTATCACTGTCAAACACGAGAGGGCGCTAGACCATTAAAACAGCGGTCGGACACCGGTGTTCAATACTATTTTATCTCCAGCCTTTATGGGCTTTATTGACACAGGCAATTACCTCTATTGAAATAAGCTGATTGGTACTTCAGAGTTAACAATGAAGTCAGATTACAGTAAACTTACTGAATCCCTTGCGTTTTCGTATCTGAACAATAGAGTTACGGAAACTGGAAAGATAAAAAGACCCAGAGGAAATATTGCAATTACACACCTTATTGCCTTTTAACAATAACCATTGACACTAGCACACAAAGAGCTTTTAAATAGAAATAGAGTCGCAATAGATTATATAATCTTTTGTTCGTTTGATGCCGATTAGAAGTTGCGACAGGCTATTCATAAAAGTGGTACCATTGTTTCGAATAAAGGAGTTCCGCCATTAAATTGGTCACTGATCCGGCATCATATTAACGCTATACACAACAGGCGAGTATCAATAAGTGACCACACTACAGTCATGTGTAAGGGCAGTCGTGTGTAAAGTGGTACCATTGTATTCACGTATCCCAAATGTGTGCTTGTGTGGGTCTGAAGTATATAAGGAGGCTTTAGCTGTCGATGCAATCATCTTTACCACCCACATGACGTTAGGCGTTTCATTTAAATAAATTGAATGCTCTCGCTGATCGATAACACCTTAGAATGTATGAAGGCTGCCATGTCCAGTCCATATATCTATATTACACTATAATGGTAATCGCTATGTAAGTATAAGTATAGGCCTATAAAGGTTGTTTTAAGAAATTTCTATTTAATTTTATTTTAAGAAGGAGATTGGTATAGAAATAGTGGCGTACCCAAAGAGGGAAGGGGGTTGGGTAGGGGCAGATTCACCTCTGTGAGAAGTCTTGGGAGGAGGAGGAGGAGGAAGAGGGAGGAGGGATATGGAGAATGAGAGAGGGCTGGAGAAAGGGAGAAATAAAAAGATATAATAAAGACAAGTAGATAAATAGAAATATAAGGAAAATGATGGGAGTGAGAGAGGGAGGGTGAGAGGGCACAATGAGAGCGAGGGAGTGATAAAGTGTAGGCCTAGGAAAGAATAAGTACAGAGAAGGGAAAAGAAAGGAATGATGAATACATTTAATAATAATTATTAGGCCTATATAATAACTAAACACATAACAGCACTGGGCAGCCATTCGATGATGTCAATGCCTTTATTTGTTACGTAATTAAAACGCCCAGTCAGATGTATTTCACACCTACCAAACACAACTCACCCAATTTCGCAAACTGGACGTTGAATGTACACTCTCATGAATATTGATTGGCAACATTTTCCAATATGTCAGCGCTCTAATCGGAAACAATAGAACAATAGACCCTGCAGAGCGTTGCTAGCACATATCAGAGAAGATGTAAGAAAAAGAGGGAGAACAGAATTATATCCTTGAGATAATCCCGTAGGTAATCCTGTTGCGCCTATTCATAGTCCTTTATTCTCAAGTGGTGCTGGGTTAACCAACAATTAACAATGAGAGGACATTCCTGAACCTCGTTCAGTTGGGGATGATTTGAAGTGACCGCCAATTATAACCATTTGATATTTAATACCAGTAAAAAAAAAAAAAAGAAATAATGTAGTGCCAAAATAATGTACCCTTTTACGGAAGGAGCAAAGTTTAACAAGATATAACTCCGCTTCTGCAGTACGAATGTCAGCGGCGAATGTCAGGTTATTATTTCCCAGTCTTTAAAAAAAATTGCAGGCAGAGGTGGGAATCGATCTCGGTACCTCCCGGTTAAACAGCACTGTGCAAGCCCACTAAGCCAACTAAATATCTGTTGGGAGATGTGTGACATTAATCTTTGATATTGCTTAATGGAACAAATCGCGGAATTAAATCAGTAATAAAAGAAGTAGATTCTTATATAGCGGTCAAATTAGATAAAAGGGGAAATAATTGTCCCTGCTCTAAAGAAAATATAGGTTAGAAAATGATCAAATAAATTTAAATTAAAAATTGAGATTTTATATTTCTTTCTTTCACGAGGCGGCATTATCACAGACAAATACTGTATAAGCTAAAAACTCGACCCTCATCACTAGATGCTGTCATAGCTCAATGGTAGAGCATCAGACTGCTGATATCAATATCGTTGGTTCGAGTGCTCCTGCCAGCAATGGTTATATTTATGATTTTAATGCTACGCTAAAATTTGTTCAATTTTTTTCGTTTATTTATTTATTTATTTATTTATTTATTTATTTATTTATTTTTGTTTATTTATGTAAATCATTTGATTATTTGAAAGAGGTATTAGAGCAATTCGAAATTTAGATTTTATAATCCTATGGGGTCATTTTGAACCCCCACCCCTCCCAAATTGCCAAACGCACAATACCTATGAGTTTGCATCATGCATAATGATCAGTACGTCCATGTCATCATCATAAAAAAACCATTCTATGTATACCTGACGCCGGCAACTAGACTACTATAAAAAAATAGTATCACATTTTTCCTGCTCAATCAAAATAATACTTGCAAATAGATCATCTAATCCTGTATTATATAGACCTGTAATATCACCTGTAATATAGGCGATCATTGTTTACATGGTTTGTTATGGTTGGGATTAGTGTCCGATCTCTGTAATGTAATGTAAATGAAGCATATTGATATGCAGGAAGAATCGATCAGGGCGCTACCTTTATTGTCCTATGAGATGTAGGGCCCAGTGCGAACTGTCCAAGCTGATTGTTCATAGTATCATAATCTATTAGGGAAAGATAAACACTATTCAAAATATCAATAGATAAGAAGAAAGGGATTTAGAGATTTGTAATTGAGTCATGCATGATTTAACAGAAGGTTCTTTCCAAAACCCAAACGTAATGTATTGTAAACGTTTCCGTCGTTGAATATTTTTTTCCGTCGTCAAATACTTACAAATGTTGTTTTTGATAACATATTACAAATTCGGAATTGCAAAATGTGTAATAATTTTGCAATTCAATTAATACTTAATTTGATGATATTTATTTACAGAGTTCTTATCCCTTTCTGTATACTGGCCAATGCATGAGGATTTAGTCACGCTTGTTAATCTTGGTATGTCGTGCCCATGGGTCACGTGCGTATTTATAAAAGCGCATTTATAGATATAACCGAAGTACACTGAAGACATGTTAAAAGACAGACATATATTGCACACTCTGTTGTAAAATTAAAATCATGTCAACAAAATATTGCACATGAACTATACGTTTGAAATTTTACACTTAAGATTTAAAATTCATTGGTGATTTTCATCAAATCATAAGCACATTTCCGAGTGTGCAGCAGCTGAATCCGACATTGCTTGAAATCAACAGTTTGGTCTTTACCATCATTGTTCGTATAAATGGGTCACTCAGAGCCTCTCCTTCTGCGTGACCGTCTATGAAGTGTGGCAATGTATTTTGCTGCACTCTTCTTCAGTACAATTATACTGAGCAATTATTGTTACATAATCATTTTAATCCTACAAATGAATGTTCTATTATTGTACTATACAGGTATTTGGATATACATTTTATTCAATTTCCTAAAAAGTGGCATAAAAGGGTTTTCATACATTTGTGTTTAGTGAAGCAGATCTCTGGATTGCCGAAACCAAAATGAATGAAACAAAAGGTATTTAAAAGCTAGGATTGCTTCTTTGACGTTGGTGTAAGCATCATGTCACAACAGTATTTTCTAATTGCCAAAGATAGCGCTTTCCACTTGCACAATTTGTTTTGAGACAGGCTGTATATTCTAAAGCATTAGCAAAGGAAAAATATGTTACAAAATTATAACTTTCGTTTGAATATTTTTTAACAAATCCATCGTAAGAATAAGTGATTTTATTTATATTCGGGAAGTCCCTTACTGACATTTTTTCCATCAGCTTTCTTTAAAAACAGAATTGTTCTTAATTTTCACAAGCAAATCATTGCAAAAATGTAATTGTTGGATTCAGTCAAAAGTGACAACCAAGCTTTGACAACATGTTTATTGAAATGATTCCTAATTGAATTCTGGTATCATCTGAACTCCGAAAAAGGTTGCCACCAAATGGACAAAGATAAAATGTTTTCTATTTATCCTTATTGGTTCATTCTAATAAGCGCTTGCAATTTAAATCATTTAATAATTGATGATATGTGACACATACGTAGACCATCAACTCTACTGTTAATCCAAATAATTCATTGTATGAGTGCAGGAAAATCGTATGTGCAAATGTTCGCCATTTAATATGTGTACGTTTCAAAAACAGCAGGGCATTGAATTTTAATGGCTAAGGTTTGTACAGTGAAAGTATGACTTAAATGGTAAGTGTCACATATCATTGTTAAAAGCCATCGCGTTATTAAAATTAGGCGTTCTTCAAGAGGATTATCAATTTATTTGCTTTAGTAGGCCCGATATTTGTCTGGATCTTAATTTTCACATTACAATGCACATGATGAAGTTCATAATTATATGAGTGGGAATTTTGAATTTTGAAATTCGCAATGTAATACACATTTATGGCAAATGATTAAAAATTGATATTTTTGATATTTAACAGTACTCGAAGTAAACTTTATAAATCTGATGATTTATACTTAAAGTGTATGTAAGTGAGATGAAAAGCCGACGATCAATTGAAAATTTTGACCTTTCGTATTGAAGATTTTTCCCAAAACACCAAAACAATTAGGTCTCTTGGGGAAAAATCCATATCTTCAATATGAAAGGTCAAATTTTCAATTGATCGTCATGTTTCCTCAACTACATACACTTTAAGAATATGTCATTAGATTTATATAATTTACTTCGAGGACTGTTATATATCAAAAATTTGACAAATATCAAATTTTAATAATTTGTCATAAAATTTGTATTATATCGTGAATTTCAAAAAATGTAAATTATCTGATATCACCAGAAAGACATTCTTCGTATTCAGAATGCAATTCGATATGTCTGATATGCTCTCATGTCCCACAAAAAATACTGTCGAAACGCTCAAAACGCTCATTCCAGATCCCTTAAAGCTATTTATAGTTGTTATATATACACAAGTTTGGAAGTGTAGGCCTAGGCTATGACTAGCTGAAACACTAGGGCCTACACACAAGTCTTATGATCACATGCCATTTCCTGAACAGGGTTTCCTGATATTGCATGACCATGATGACTAACGATTGTAAACAAACTTTCTACAAAATAATGTTGTAATTATTTCATATCGCTGCTGATTACTATTGAAGACAGCGGAGGACTTCTATAGAGGACTTTTAGCTCCGTCATTTCTGTCTGCTACTTTAACGCTACTTCTACATGTTCTATGGTCATACAATATTCAATACAATGTCTTTCATAATCAGGGTGCTCTGACTAAAAACTGTATAGATGTCGTGATGACGGGAATGAGGCTGGGTGTACGAGCTATGTCTTTGGGAGGCAAAGATGACAATCTTGTCAGAAGATATGGTTGGTTTAAATGTTCTGATTGCGGCAGAGGTTGGGAAAGTGCATATGCTTGGGTGTATCAGGAAAATGAGATCGTGAGTAATACGCCAAGCTCAGAATGAATATAAATATTAGCGGGACAAATTAACGATATAGGCCTAAAGCGGGCTAATATATTTACGTTATAATGCTTAAACGGGTCAAAATTAATCCGAGGTTGTTCAGACTGACATTTTCTAATTGGGACGTCGATATATTATACGGAGTGACTGAGGCTACTGAAACTGCGTTGGGTCGAAATGGTATTAACTTTGGTCTAAAACAGACTAAAAATTTGGTCAAATGTATCCTGGTATTTAGAGCCCCAACCTTTCCTAAGCTAAAGGCCCAGAGACCCATGCAAATTACATTGTTAACACACGACACGAAATTGCTTTTGTTCGGTCTTGAAATATCCGGCTCTCTGAGTTAGTCAATACAAAAATAAAATGCCGGCAAATTAAATCTGCGCGTAATCGAAGAAAACCCAAATCATGGGCCCCATTAAACCCCTCTGAAAAATGAGCTACTTAGTGTTAATGCTTGAAAAACAGGACTCATAATTATGAAACTTAATAATTGAAAACTAAGGGTCAAAAATATTCAATTCCATTTAGACGTAGAGGAGTGGGGGGAGGGGCACTAAACACAAATGACCATACGGTCATGCTTCCCCGAAAAGACCCCTGTTTTTTAAACTATGCAGCTCCCAAAGACCACTGAATTTTACCAGAACATGAAAACAGAGCCCTAAAAGACCCTTAATTTTGATAAAATTTCTGGGTTTTTTCAGGCGATTTTCAAACAGAAAGCCAAGAAAGACCCTTTAGTTTGACTGTTTGCAGCTCCGAAAGACCCATTTTACCGGCACGCCGTCCGCATCAAAATTTCAGGGGAGCATACCACCAAACATTTATGACATACACCCGGAGAGGGAATGAATTAAGCACATCTACTAATAAGCTCACCGTATGATACGTGTTGGGCTCATATGTTTATTTACCTACAGTCAAGATGTTCAATTCTGTCTTTATTTCACTTCATTATCCTTTACACAGGCAGTTTATGGCCAAGAGTGCAAATCCTGTCCAGGCAAATACGTCAAGCCATACAAAGTGGACAAACTTCGATGCCCAATTTGCGGTGCGACAGCGGGTGGCTGTTCCTGTAAAAGGCGGGACAAGAAAGTTCACCGATCGGACTTATGCGAAAAGTGTATGAGCGGAAAATACTGCACATTGGTTGGCAATGAAAAATGATCGATGAATCAGGGCGACGCCAAGGGCGGGGTAGGGGGGAGTAGGACAAATTTCCCTCACAAAATTTCCTCAATTTTTTTTTGCAGAAAAAATCAACGTCAACTGAAAGACTCGCCGTTATCTCAATTAACAGTATGCTTCGACTATAATTATTATTTATAAATACGTATTTATAAATATGTACGTAACATGGGCATGACATATAAAGACCAGCAAGCGTGACCAAATCCTCATACATTGATCACTATACAGAAAAAGATTAAAATTGAATAGCAAAATTATTACACATGGGGGATTCCGAATTTGTAATAAATTCAAAAACAACATTTTGAAAGTATTTAACGACGGAAAAATATATTCAACGACGGAAACGTTTACAATATAATCACACACTTGAACAAAATAGTTGTTCCGCTGTTGCATTCAAATGTATAGGAAGACCACCCGCTCACTTCGAGACTTGCTGTCTACAAGCTGTTATAAATGGCAATGCGGAGGTCACGTGCGTATTTATAAATACGTATTAATAGTCGAAGCATACTGATTAAGTGTCCATACAACTATTATAGCACTTCTACACTTTCTGAGATAGCCACTGTGTCATGTGAAAAACTCTCAGACTGTGATCTGAAAACTCACTTTTAATAAATTGCATACTAATGTACAGATTTGTTGGTTTATCTTGATATTTCTATGTAAGTGCTTTAAAAAAGCGCTTGAAGCGTTATGCAAGCATGGTTTGTTGTTGATGTCAATGTAAATGTTAAAGAGAAAGATGCATGCATCAAATGACCCTCGAATAAATTTTCATAATGCAAATCGTCAGCCTGCTACGCTAATTGCCTAAGTAATTTTGTGTAATTTTGAGAACAAAGAACAAAATATGGTTCGGATTATGCCCTTTCATTTATATCATTATCATTAATTTTTTTTTTTGTTCTCGTGGGTGCAAAGATTGGTGAATAAATATGTTTAAATGCATGCTTGAAACATATTTTGTACTTAATTGTTCTCAAAATTACAAAAAATGACTTAGGCAATTAGCGTAGCAGGCTGGCGAAATGAGAGATGCAGGTTGACTTGATGATCGCCCTCTAGCTAAACATTATATTAGGCTTATATTGCATGACAATATTAGGTACGGGGATTGCATGATTACACGATCACGCAAGCATTATACACTCTGTGAGTGAGTAATAGTTGTAACAGCTGCTGAACCATACAGGAAGGGAGTGGTCAGGGTATTGCATTTGGGGGAATGGGAAAAGTCATATTTAATTTTATCATAATGGCAGAATTAGTAATAGTATGTGGAACTTATTGTTGTTTTAGATAAGATTCATTCTTTTATATGACTCGTTTACCGGTGTGGTTTATATCAGCAACGGTTTTAATGGGGATTTTATAGAATAAACTTATTTGTATTTAAATAATTTGGGATGCTTGTTTTTGTTTTCGCAAAATTAAAAAAACAGTTGTCTTGTTTTGTTTCAATAAGAAGGGTGCATTTACTTTATTATAATAAACCTTCTAATCTTTTGAAAATCTCCAGAAATATTTCACTCCCTCTAATGTATTCTCGACACTTTTAAAATGGTCACCTCCTAATAGTCACATGACCCGTGTCACGTATACGATCATATTAAGATATCGATCCCCGGTATCGATGGTGCAACGTTATTGGCGTTGTTTTTACAAATCAAGAAAACAAATATTATATCGTATCAATAAAAGTTGGCGTTGAAATAAGGATCCTTGTACAGTAAGTTCAATGGCATCCCTGGGGCGGCGTGGTGGTGAAGTAAAACGATATGGATGGTTTAAATGTCCAACGTGTCGCAGAGGCTGGGAAAGCGGTAATGTGTGGGTGCAAGCAGCTACTAACATGGTGAGTGTTGTATACATCAGTAGTTCAAATAGGCCCTAGTGCTATCAAAATTTAAAACTTTAGTTGTCGCGAGCCGATGGTAGAAAATATAGCTTTGACAAGATATGAGCTGACGGGACATTTTTGCAACAACTGATATAATCAGTCGACGACGAATTGACAGCCTTTTAAAATTGGGATAAAGAAGCCGTCAGGGCTGCACCGACCGGGAGGTAACCCCGGGAGGTAACATCCATTGTTTGTAGTCAGAGAGCTTCAATATCTAAACACCCATGGTATATTTAAAATAACGCTATGGTATAAAATAAAATAAAAACAATTACATAATGCGATCTAAAAAAAACCAGTGTCTTAGCAATATAATGTCATGCAATTACCGTCAACATAATAGAAAACGGTTTGACACACTTCCCGAGTATTAAAAGCCACTATTACTAGCTAGATGGGTTGCGATGTTCCTTACGCCTTGCGCCGTTCGGCCGTTCGTTCGAACGGGTACACGGTATGCATGCCGTTTGACTCACACATCCATACGTGCATCGATAAGGACAACAAATAAAGCTTGCCCCCTTTGGCTAATTATTAGTTCCTTGTGTGTATATATTTTGAAAAAATCAAGAAACGCTTGTAAAATGACAGCTTTTTAATGCTGATCATTTTCAGTGGGAAGTGTCATGAAAATCCAACAATCCTTAGTTGTTTTTGATATTAGATGAGCTTGAAATGTCTTTATGGAATGTTGGCTTTATTTAAGTTCCATCGTTTCATGAAAACTCATCGTTGCTTTACTTATTTGAGTGCGCATAACCTTTTAAAATGTTGGCATTCAATATAAAATAAGATTAAGACACCGAAACTTGTAAGTGCGAATGATAAAATTATATTTTGCCTTAAGGAACTTTGAATGTTGAAAATGTTAGAGATCCAATTTTATGAATTATGGCGATCATGGAATACCCTATAGGCATGTTGTTACGAGTCGTACTGACTCAAGGCCAAAATCACCTTTTAACCAAATTCACACGAATGCACAACACAAATACATTGTTTGATTAAGCTAGCAAATCTAAGTCTTGAATTGAAAGTAATATATGATTGGTACAATATATGACAACAAATGCACATATAAAATAATTACACAATCACAATAATATTTTAATTACTCAGTACTAATAACCAGCAGAGTTCTTGCAATATTCTGGACGGCTGATATATCCTTATTTACTTGTCCTGCGAAAATCAGCGAAATCCCTTGTACACTTGCATTTATAAATCCTTGCGTATAAAATCCTCACACGAAAATGGTGCTGCTTTCTCCCAAATACTAAACTTCTTGCGTCGTTCTCCAATACTAAACTCCTTGCGCAGTTCTCCAAATCTCTTTACTCCTTGCGCAGTTCTCCAATACTAAACTCCTTGCGCAGTTCTCCAAATCTCTTTACTCTTTGCGCAGTTCTCCAATACTAAACTCCTTGCGCAGTTCTCAAAATCTCTTTACTCCTTGCGCAGTTCTCCTACTTGACAGAATTTAGAAGCTTTGAATCAGTTATCAGCATGACGACGAAGATCACAATAAATCCCTCCTTTTTGGGATGTCTCCACACTATCGTCTCCGTTCAGCGGCTAAATACTTTTAAGTATTTAAAAATATAGCACCTTCGCTATAATTCCTTTGCTCATTCAATATTCAACTTTGTGAATATTTTGCTGCACCATACACACAGCTCACTGCTTCATACTAATTAAATGTCTGCCTCATAAACCTGTTGACATTTGCTTTTATAGCAACCAAAACACACATCTATTAATAGCCAACTACTTCATTCACCTCTTCACAACAGGTTGTGCACCGCAATCTGGGAAAATCCCAAGAATAATTATACACATTAAAGAAAGTCTCCGGCAATCACATCATTATTCCTTATATGTTAGAAAAATAATTATCAAGCACGAATCACATGGTTTTATTTAAAACAAACTCATAGTGACCATAAAAACGAATAAAAACATCCATTTCTCAACACGCGATATTCAAAATTCCCGGGCGCCGAGTGCAATGACGTCCCAGTAATACAATGACGGCTGACGACAATTGAACACAAATAACCATTACGTCATTGCACTTAGACAATTTCGGCGCGGGAATTTTGAATATCGCGCGTTGAGAGCCGACTGTTTTTATTCGTTTTTATGGTAAATATGAGTTTGTTTTAAATAAAACAATGTGATTCGTGCTTGATAATTATTTTTCTAATATGATTACCGGAGTCCCCCTTTAACCTTTCACGTGACATCACTTCCTGAGGGGAATCCCAAGACATCATCTTCACTTTACAAAATCAGGGGGTTTCCTAATTGTGCATCACACTGAAAAAGGGGATTCCCAGCTATCCATCCAATTTGCTGAGAGGGGAATCTCTAAAATGTCTCGTGAAATAGATTTTAATTGTAAATAAAAAAATATCAAATTAAATTACTCAGGGCACATCACAATCACAATGTCAACAACAACAAACATGTCAACAAACTTCGGTGAACGGATTCATCACTTTTGTCAGGCTTATTCTTCAAATCAAAATAACAACAACTCGTTGGCCCCTGAACATGTTTAAAGCAAATCCTTTTGTTCAAGGATCACAAGTACATTTACTTTCTTGACAAAACCAGTAAGTTTTACTTAACTAATATTTCGTCCATCTCGTTATAAGAGCACGTGATCAGATTTGAACAATCTGATCCACGTGATGATACTTAAAAGTTTAAACAATCTCCGACGAGATGGACGTAATATTAGCAAGTAAAACTTCCTGGATTTATCAAGCGACATGTTTAAATAACCTTATACCTTTATTTTTTGTAAATTTATGTGATTTTCATTTTCACACACAGCCTTCGTATGGTCAAGAGTGTCAAGACTGCCCTGGTACTTACGTCAAACCTTACAAGGTGGAAAAACTCCTCTGTCCGCAATGTGGCATGAGGAGTGGATGTACTTGTGATCGTGATGAAAAACACGTGGACCGTAACAAGCCCCACCGAGCGGACCTGTGCGAACGGTGCAAGAGTGGACGGCGCTGCACTGCTGTGAGTGTTCAATCAGCTACGAGTCGAACCCGCACCCAGGGAAATGTGGCAAAGGCAACAAACAAACCACCAGAGCCGGAGCTATGTCGCATATTGTAACAAGCATTCGGGTTGTTAAAATACATGTAGATACTTTTCTCAAATGTCCACAAAACTTTAAAATTCAGTTAAAACTGAAGCTTCGACCATTATTCATGAAGTGACATTAAACTATTGCCGAATCAGATGAAGGGCAATAGTCTATTGAACAGTGAAGTGGTTATATGTGATGTATCTCAAGCATATCGATAGATCAGTACTCGACTTTGATTGACGCTTTCAGTAAATCCCATAATTCTTTGCGGTTAGACTTAAGATGTCGTCATTTGACGTCACACCGATGTGTACATCGCTTAGCGAACATCGTTGCTGAGTATTTTAAAGCCGTGAAGTGCACAGTAACGACATGAGCATCTGCGTTACGACACCGCAGGTCTAACCACAAAGAATTATGGGATTTACCGAAAAGGTTAATTGCAAACATTGCTGTCACTTCATCTATACTGAAGTTAATATGTTTGACTCTTGTTTCGTTTTTGCCTTCGACATAAACCATATGAATTTGAGCACTCTTAAAGCAAAGTCATTGTTCATTGAATTTACAAACGTATGACAAAACAAACGAAACTAATAATTTTTCGCACAAGATTAGCAATTTAAAGAGAATTGGACATCGATTATTGAAACGAAGCTACATTTAATGACATAAAATCTGAAAAATATTGTAAGGATCACTTGAGGTTTTGACTTTTAAAACCTACATTTTGTCAAAACGTACGCTTGAATATGTTGTTTTTAACATATTTACCACATTCGCCTTGCTATAAACATTGAATTGTGTTATCTGTTAACGTAATGAAAAAAAGTTCTGATTGGATAAAGGCAACATTTGAGATTTCGGTGTTTTAAAAAAATCGATTATTTTCGATTTATCTAAATATCGCCCAAGCCTATATTATACATTATGTATTATAGTTATAACGCAGGGTGCAATAAAGTGTCAAGGAAAACGAGGGCCCTGACGAATGTGTTAACCAACTATCTAAAAATGCAATTTTTAAATCAGATATCTGCTGTTTTATTTTATGTACTTGTCATATCTGCTAGTACCGGACCGGAGTTCACGTTCATTTGATGACATTGGCTATTCCAGATGAAATCCATACACTCCTATGGAAGATATAATATAATCTTCTACACAGGGGGTGTAGATTTAAAATGGAGTTACCTATTTAGGTAACCACATCTGAAATTCACACTCCTGTGTGGACGATTTAAGGTCATGTCTTCCATAGGTGTGTATGGATAATGGATGTCATCTATCCCAATATAGTTTTGAAAATATGACATCAATTTAAACATTGATCTTGTTTCCAGATCAATTTTGTAAAAGATGTGACAAGTAGTCAAGTACATAATGTAAAGCAACAGAATCTCAGCTTAAATGACATTTTTAGATGGTTGGTTAACATATTCGTCAGGGCCTGCTTCTTCCTTGAAACTTTACTGACTAATACCATGAATACTGACTAATAAGTCGATAAATTATTACTCACCGGCTTGCAAGCTACAATTTTTATTGTGAAGACGGGGTTTTATGGAATTATTTTTATAACGATACCATCTTTTCTGTCTTCATTTTCACTAAATTAAAAAAATGGCGTATATAAAATTCAAATAGATACGCTGCCTTCCAGAGGATGTTTAAAGACATTCCCATAACCCAATGGCGTTTCTAACCTGGGTATGTCTGGCTTTTGTACACATGTGGCACAGTTGACCATACCTTGCATTTGGGATTGTGTGCAAATATCTGATGTTTTCATCCTTTTATTTAACATTCTAAACATTGAGACTTATGAATAAAATTAATGTAGTGGGACATTAAGAATGTTTTCTATATGAAAATTCAATTTAATTTGATAAGTCGCAACTATTAGCTTGTTGGCTGCAATCTTAAATTGACCATTTTGTGTGTATGACAATGGGGACTTTGTCCTTAAGATAAAGTTATATTGATCAAAATTCCCAATCATAGTGCATTGTAGGAATGCCTTTAAGGCCTAAAAAGAAAATTGTTTGATTGCCGTAACATAAAAAGAAAATTAGGGTAGGTCGGTCGGCATTAAAGAAAAAAATATATACAAATTTTAAGCGGTAAAATGCGAATGATAAAGGCCTTGGAACTTTTTTGTTTCTTTTTTTTTAATTGAACCTTCTTTTTAATTTTTTAAAATTTTTTGCCAAAAAAAAAAAAAAAAGTCTATGGTCGGACCTATTTTTAGGGTCGGTCGGGTTACGCCAATCAAACAATTTTCTTTTTTAGGCCTAAGCCTCCTCTGGCTGCCTTCTAAACCATAGCAATTGTATCGTGATTGGATATCTCGAATCGTTATATATGATGTACAGTTAATATTCATATATCATGTATATTGTTTTATACATAGGATGCTTCTGTTTTACACAAAACATATTTCATTGAAAACACTCCCATTTGGCTATTTTTTAAAGGTAATCAGACTTCCTTAGCTTGTAAAATAAATTAGCATTAAATCAATTTTATTCTAAAAACACTTTTAGAAACATTTCATTATGGCGTATACTGCTGAGCAACAATATGGCAGCATACATGAATGGGGATTGAACCAGTCCTATTCGCTGTAGAAGTAGTGATGTTACAGGATTAATAACCATAACGATAGGTGGAAACAATTGTGGAATGTATTACCCTGCACTAGATGTACGCTGTAACAATTGATTATCGAAGAATATGCATAAAGACATGGATCGTAATTCTATAGAAAATTTGCATTATGCAGAGTCCATGTACATTTCAATCGGCACCTGTGAAATTAGTGTCTTTAAAAAGAGCGGTATTGCATTCAGTCTATAATTGCACACATACGCAGATATGGCAGGAGATGAGTGCAGCTTACTTATAGTGCAGGGCAATACATTCAAAAATAGCTTTCACCTATCGCTATGGTAATTAATCCTGTTATATCGCTACTTCTACCTCTAATTTGGGTAAAGTTACATAATTCTTCTTTTCATGTTTCGGAAATGGACTGCAGTCTTCGTTGTTCAATATTTTGTATGCGGCCTTGTTTTCACCCACTCGGCAACTTTCTCATTAGACGCCACTCTGTCAAATAAAGCGGAGAGTTTGGGATATTTGGCTAGTAAATCATCTACGAAGGCTTGAATTACTTCAATGTCACAAAATACAAACAAATCTGCAACGGTTATCTGTAATAAAATTTATAAAAAGATAGCTACTATTATTAATAAATCAATAATAAAGAGCACTTTAGCAGTCATAAAAACACAGGGTGTGTAGGTTTTAGTCGCAAGTGGCAAAAACATGGTTTTAACAGCGAGGTCTTTTTTTAAAGTGACAAGATCTAAAAAAGTGACAAATGTTACAATGTTTTTCTTTGCACACTTGCAGATAATTGATTATTACCACAAAGTTTGAATTTTAATATTTTCTTTGTTTAAGATTTTACAGAAAAAGTTCTTTGAATTTGTTGTAATTGGAGACCGAATTAAAAAGACTAGTTTGCGTCTGACGTCAGGGCAAAGGCGCGACGTGATTGGCTGGTACAGCATTTTTAGTATGGTTGACAGAACGTCATACGCAAACTAGTCTTTATAATTCGGTCTTCAATTATGCATATTTTTGCCAGAAAGATTTTCCAGAAACATTTTCTAAAGGCAAACAAATACGACGTTTCATTGTAACAAATTAAGAAATTAAAGGCAGGAGTTTTCATTGTTTACTAGTGCAATAATGAAATTTGTCATACCAAATCCAAAACATTTTCATTTTATGGAATTGATGAGACAAAACATGTGTTGAATGATTCATTGAAAGTTGCGAGTTGCTGTCTATGAGTATGAGCTTTCTGCATGTGTTACTTTTTAATCTTTCACTGACCATAATGTTTCGTATGGTTTAGTCTAGTGTTTTCCGGTTTTAACCGGCAAAAACAGGTTTTTGCCCGCTTTTACAACTTAATCGGCAAAACCGAAACCTGGTTGGTAAGGATAATGACGATGACGATAAAAAGATGATGAAGTAGAAGATAATGATGACTTTTATGATGATGACGAGATGGTGATGGTTATGATGATGAAGAAGACGAGGAGGAGAAAAGAATGATACTAAAACTGACAACGACTGGCAATATGAAAAATGTTTCAAAATTATGTGTCATTTGTACATTGTAAACATCTGATGCAGGCCTAAAGGACATTAAAAAATAATTTACTCGGTCTGTTATAAGTCTATAGAAACACAAAATTTCTCAAACCTTGACCGAATTACGTCTTTAATAAAAAGTAATATTACATACCGTGTCGCCGACAAAGTAGCCATCCCCTCCATTGTTTTGTCTCAAAAGGGTCTCAAGGTTGCTACATACCGTGGGCGCTGCTTCTTCTCTCAGAACTCTAACCCATGATTCCTATGTTGGAGTATAAGTCATCAACAATAAATGCGGAAACATGTAAATCTATATTTGTTTTGCAAACATTTTTTATGACACCCCCTATTTTTCTTTCCGTATATTTGGGACCCCGCCTTCCGAAGAAATTGATAGCCCCTTAATCATCATATAAAATCTAATTGCATGCCTTTCTATTATCATGCTTATGACTTAATAAACTTCATCTCCATCTACCCTCTGGAGGGTTTATGATTTGATTTGATTTGAGTTTATTCATGCATATCATTCAATTTACAGAGTTCACATTAAAAAAACCATAGAATATAAAAAAGACATTAAAATTACATTTAAAATTACAATATACAATACAATTGCAGATATGCATGGTATAACCCTTTAAACCCTAAGAAGGGCTTATTTCCAAAGGGATCCTTTAAAATGTTTAAAAATTGCACACATTAACATCAAAATATCAAAAAAACTAAACATGATACTATCAAAAATTAAAAAATTATTATTGCACAAATATTAATCAGAAGCCAATATTGCAGACGTGTATGAAAAGGCAAGTCCACCATGATAACTGGGATTCAATGCCAGACCCCACCCCCACCAACCCAACCACCACAACGAGCCCACCCAAAAAGCACACCACCCCCCTACATAGGGGAATTGCCTTTCCAGAATTTCACAGCTACAAAGTAAGAATTTGCATAAGATATTCTTTAACAGCCTTCTTAAAGTTGACCCTATCAGTTATCTCCTTGATTGACTTAGGGAGATTAGCCCAATCATGAATGCTAACTTGATAAAAGGAACTTGAGTTTGCGCTGTTGTTTTTGTGTGTATAAAAATTATGCTGACTGGTATTGTGGTTAATGAACATGGGCTATTTTGGTGAATTTATAATCTAAATATGGTGGCCCTTGCCCATGGTTGATATTAAAAATATGATTAAGCCGCAATGGTTTTGCCCTATTGCAAATGTTCAAAATCCCAAAATCTTGGAAGTCCTTAACATCAATGTGATAAAAAGAGTCTTTGCTTAGTATAAACCTAATAACCTTCTTCTGGGCACGCTGCAATTTGATAACACTTGATAAACTTGATGCTATCATATTCAGCCCTCTTTCCAAGTAAAAATGGCACAATTTTGATTTTACACTTTCGTTGTTATTATAACTAAACATATCATGATATATTGATATATCACAAGATTGAAACAAACAAACGGCATTTGAGAGCTCAGATTGCGCCCTTGACGGTGATGTAAGCAACATGCCAAACGGTATTTTCTAAAAGAGGGCGCTTTTCACTTGCACATTTTTTTTAGACAGGCTGTATATGAATTAAAAAGAGAATAATAAAACAAACAAAAAATTTCCTCATATCGTGACTGATTTACCCGGGTGCTTTGCGCGTGCTACTTGAAAAAAATCTTTTTAACAATTTTTATTAGAATTTGAATTACTTGCACTTCGGGGTCTCCAGTCCCAAACCATTTAACCATGGAGTAATGCCAGTCGTTGCATACATCCATCACTGCATCAATACGAGCACACTGTGAATTGGTTTGGCCATAGAAATCTACATAAAATGATTAAAAGGGGTCAATTAATTAAAAACACAACATGTATTGCGTACTCTCGGGTCTGACTAGTCTGCCGTTGTCAGGATGGGACGCGAAATACTCATTGACGGAATCCCGTCAAAAAGATATGAAGTTCTAATGTAGTAATAGCCATCAACTATTTTGTACTATGATCAATGGCTCGAATATGGAATGCCCTCCCCGAGCACATTCCAGCTATCAAACTACGGGCCAGCATCAAAATAGAGGTCAACCGCGTTAACCCTAGCCTCGGTTCGAGGCTTCTGGGCTCTGGGGGGTGTTTTTTCATATCCTGTCCACCTACTCCACTGATCTGTACAGCAATTTTCTCTGGTTATTTTCTCAGAACCATGACAACGAAGAGAGGTAGTAATCTGATGATATTATCATGTACAGATCAGAGGTGGGTGGACAGGATATGAAGACACATGAATAAAAAATAAATCGAGAAGCAAAAAAAAAAAAAAAATAGAGAGAAAAAAAAACACCATCCCAGAGCCCAGAAGCCTCGAACCGAGGCTACGCCAAGCCACAGCCAACCCACGTGATATGCTTTTGTCATTAAAAGAATAATCAATATTAGAATCAAAGTATTCTAAATAGAGTACCTTGGTCTTGCACTCTGCCCACGAAACAAAACCAATCGACAGTCCATGATGCAGTCATGTCTACAGTAGAATTCATCTCGACCTTTGCAGGACTTAACCCCATTAAAAGCTATTAAACCAAGATAACATTCATTGAAACAGCTCAACTGATTAAATCGGATCTTCTCTGGCTGTGCACATGTGACTGTTTTCATGTGCGATATCGCAGTAAAGTTTGTATTATAGCTTCAGTTGGGTAACCGATTATAAAGGAAACGAAAGGAAACAATGGTATGTGTACTTTTGTTCACGAAATGAGACAATGGCGTGCTTTTTGTAAACCAGCATTCTTGAAAATGAGCAACATAATGATTGTTGACTTAACACGGTTTGGAAATAATTTCTTCATATTTTTGGTGTTATCTGTCGTTTACATATCCTTCCTAAAACACAAAAGTACGACCCTCTCCAAACACCTAAATTAGCTAAAAATTTAGGACATGTTACAAAACTATATTGTCTAGAATTTTAGAATATTTTTAATATTGGCCGGTTATTTTTCACACAGCGCCGTTAACTAGGCAATGTACTATTACCTATAACATTAACTAAAACACCAAAGTACGAATATTTCCAAACATCTAAATTAGCTAAAAATTTAGGACATGTTAAAAAACTATATTTTCTAGAACTTTAGAAGAGTACTTTTAATATTGGCCGGTTATTTTTCACACAGCGACGTTAACTAGTCATATCCCCATACTTTTAACGTAGGGCTATTTGTAGAGGTCACGCGTCAATGGGAAAGAGCACTGTGTATTGTGTATAGGAAAACGGACAGTAACTGCAGTATGCAACATACAAAACATGGGAATGTTACCTGTTTGCTTGGCTACATAGCGAGCTATGGCTTTAGACTGAGTTAGTGGTTCATCATCTATGAATAATACGGGTACCTGCTTACACGGCATATCTGTTAAAAGAAGGTTTTTAAAATATTAGTGAAGTGCTAGTGAATCATCATGTGTATGTCGAAGAGTTTATTTTAAGCTGATACCTTATACCTTCAGATCCAACGATTTCGTAGAATTTATTAGCGTATGCTATAAACACAGATACATATCGCAATATCGCTTTTAAGAAAAAATAAAGAAGATCATGGCAACAATATTATGGGCAGTGGAATCCCGGGAGTGGAATCTGTAACATCTTGGCGAACAGAAAAACGTCACATGGTTTCTTAACTAGTTTGGGCTTACACGCTATACTCAATTAACTAAATCAACCAGAAAACGAGTTGGGCTACTTTTGACATTTTCGCGCATATCAAGCTTGCATCGTGTACAATCGAAAACATGATCAGCAATTGTATTTTCGCTTTTCAGAAAAAATGAAACGGATCATAGCGTAAATGTGATATGCTGAATGGGTAGTGACATTTTGTCCGTAAGTTAAAAAAAACCGGAGATATGACAGAAATGGTAAGTTTCCTTCTTTCTTAGCACATCAAGGAAGTGGACGGTAGACGAAGTTGACACAAGAAGGGGAGACAAGAATAATATTGTAACAGAATGTTCATAATTCCTGCACATTCATGACATTGGCACTGACACATTCAGTGAATGCAGATCAAACAATGCGGTATTAAATGTGATAAAAGTTACACGTACATCGGTTTACTCACCAAGCTTGTATTTGCAGTGCCATTGCTCGTCTGTTATCCTCACATCTTCATAGTCATAACCAGCTAAATGAAACAAAAGCCTCGTCACTTCAGCACGCCCTTTGCTGTTAAAATATATAAGCTTATACTTAGGCTTCGACATCGTGTTAAATTTTTTTTATCAGATATATTATTACAGTTGAGGGTAATAATATTGTGGTCGGCGTATTTCCACTTGCTCAAAGTCCACAACTGTAATGTTTGGGCATGTATCACTACCACATGTAACTTCTACGAACGTAATTTAATAACGGGGTAAAGTTCATATTCGAATAGTGAACAAAAAACAAACTTTAAAAACAAATACAAGCATAAACATAATTGTGTATGGGGCGATTGAAATAGTTGCAATATTCATTTCAAAGACCAGTTATATTGCCCAATGGTGTACTAAAACACCATGTGAAAGACTAAGCCTAAATGCTTTAATTACAGTAAAATTTCAGGTTTTATAAGTTTTGAGTGGTGGCTAAACACATCGAGTTCATGTATACTGAATCAGCGACGTATAAACTGTGTGCATATCGCTATTCGTCTTGTTTGTTCGTCGTAGCTATATATGAAGCTACGCCAATATTTATAATAATAATACGATCGGCGAGCTAATACACGAATTGTAGGTACTAGAATGAAATAGCAATTCGTTTTACCTCATTTGTTTGGCTCGAAATTAAACATGGAACATGGTGATCAGTGAAAACTAACATTTAAATAGGAATCTATTTCTTATGCAAATCACACATTATGGTTCTATTTAGTTGCTTATATATAGGACGGAAACTAAGTTTGCCTTCCAAACAGCCTATTGTTTTTAACCCCATGACCCAAAAAAGTGCGGACTAATATAGTTAAGATAAGAACAAAAACATTTTTCGCCGTGAGCTTATTGATAAGTGATGTTTAGATAATGCCATTTCATAGTATAGTTAACTTGAGGAAACCTTGTATCATCATGTGGAGGTACGGTCCGAATTAGGCCGGGCTCTGTGCCTATTATCCCCAGAGGAAGGCACTCGATATCTGAATTGACGGTGGGGGATAGGTAGCGGTTTAAATCTAAGGTCATTCGGTGTGCGCCAATCATAGAAAAGATTGAATGACTACAAATAGGTATAAAGTGACAACCTTAATGGAATACATGAAATGCACTAGAAAAACAAAACAAAATTAGGAGTGATATTTTATCCTATCACGCTATGTTCAATCTTCGAATTTATTGGCTATATAAGAAAACATAATTGTATATTAATTTGAGCACTAATTCCCAGGTAGGTTGTAATAAAATGTATTTTTCTGACACTGGGAATAGGGTTGATTAATATCACTACAGAAATTGCTTTAGGTTGGTCTTAACCATGGATTTATGAAAACATTCGGGTCTCATAACTGCTAAATTGTTGGTCTAAAGTATATAAAAGTATACATATTTAAAATGGCAAAGACTTGATAAATTCATCTGTGAGGTCAAATTTGTGCTAAAAAATGCTCATTTTTGGAGAAAATTCCAAAACAAACGTTTACTTGGCCTCCCAAAACCTCGGAAATTTGTGCAAAAATCAGGCTTTTGTTATGATTTTTATTAAAAATTAAGCTGTTTTATGATTTTTTGTGATCGTTTTTTGACCATATTTGGTGCACATTTCTCAAAGTTGGTGAAAAACAACAAAAACAACAACAAACAAAAAAAAAAAAAAAAAAAAAAAAACCGGTTCCTAGATAGTGTGGGATTTTCTCCAGAAATGAGCATTTTGGCCCAAATTTGACCTCACAGATGAACTCATTAAGTCTTTGCCATTCTAAAAATGTATACTTTTATAGCTTTAGACCAACAATTTAGCAGTTATGAGGCAAATTTCATAATTCCAGGGTTAAGCCCACCCTTAACCGAAGCCATTCTGTAGTACAATGTATCTACTTCGTCTTCAGTCGTTAACCTTTTCCCACAATTGGCAAATGTTCGAATGTCAGGTTTATGCATCGTATTTGAACTCGTTTGTGACGATGAGAGTACTCTTCCCAGAAGCGGTGTATGATGGGATACGTACATGAAAAGGGTTTATTGCCATGATTACCAGAATAGTCGACTGCAGATCCGTCGGATAACACTTTTTCCTTGGGAAATGAACTTTGCTGCTTGGATGATGTCACGATGAGGTTAGCATTTATTCCGTATTGAAAAGTGTGTTCCGACGGATCTGCACTCGACCGGCCTCTTACTGAACTGTCATATTAATAACTGCCACGAACAACCCTTGCTTAAGTTGAAGTCATATATGCTGTTGATGTCATGCATTTTTGGATCTTGGTTCTCTCAAATTGTAGAGTGTTGGAGTTTCTCAGGGGGATCTAGAGGAGATTCAAAGATCGATGGAAGAAACTAGATTGCGTATAAAATGGACCTATAACTCGGGAATGCACAATGTTGCAAACTTAAATGCAGGATTTGGAAATATCTATTTCACACACAATTACTGACAATGGTCGAGGCTAATTAAAAAGGATCAATATTTAGTGATGGGCCTTTTCTTCACCCACTCGGCAACTTTCTCATTAGACGCCACTCTGTCAAATAAAGCGGAGATTTTGGGATATTTGTCTAATACATCATCTACAAAGGCCCGGATAAGTTGAATATCACAAAATACAAACAAATCTGCAACAGTTATCTGTAAAATATAATTAAAAACGAGAAACAATTAATGGAAGTCACATCTGTTTAACATAAGAAGAATGTTGATGTAAAGAAAAAGAAATGGTGATGATGATTATGATGATGACGATGGTTATGACTTCGATATCGATTAAGATTAATATGAATATACTCTGAAAAACTTGTATCTCGCCATATAATAAATATAATGTTTGAAGAACGATTAAGTATCTATATAATTAATAACCTACATGGTCTATGAAACGATTTCATTTATTTTCTTGAAGAAATTATTCTTTTAAAATTTATGTCATACCGTGTCACCGACAAAGTAGCTATCTCCTCCATTGTTTTGTCTCAAAAGGGTCTCAAGATTAATGCAAACTGTGGGCGCTTCTTCGTGTCTCAGTACTCTGACCCATGATTCCTGTGGGTGTGTGGAATCACATACAATAAATAAGGAAATAAGGTACAATAATCAATATTCACAGGGTTCCCAGCATGTCACACACACACACACCCCCACACAAAACATATTCCTTAATATTTCCCCCATACTGCAGTTACTGTTCATTTTCCTATACACAATACACAGTGCTCTCACCATTGACGTGTGACCTCTACAAACAGTGTATGTTAGAGGTATAGGGCATTTCCTAGTTAACGTCACTGTGTAAAAAATAACCGGCCAATATTTTGTGTACTCTTTGAAATTCTAGAATATATAGTTTTGTAACATGTCCTTAATTTTTAGCTAATTTAGATATTTGGAAATATTCGCACTTTGGTGTTTTAGTAAGGAAGGGCACGAAATGGCCTGCAGAATTCCCTGTGTGAATCGAATGCAACTTTTAGTGACTATCACTCACTTGACCGCTCTCTTCCGAAGGGCATTAAAAACATGTTTCCTGCGCAGGCAACCTAAGCCTTTGAAACTCTTCCCAATTCGGCAAACCAACCCTAAAACGGGGTATAACCCCCTAACCAACTGATTATATCACTCTTAACCAAGAAAGAACATATAATTTATTTGAATTAGAGCATTGCATTGTGGGATACCATGTTGCCTGGGCAGGAAACATGTTGCATTATTTTTGATGAGTCTTGGACAAAAGCACTTGACAGCTGTTGATAATATGAAAACACTTTTAATGCTAGGCATACTTGAGTTTGTTCTTTCCTTGTTTTAAGTATTTAGCAATGCTACGTGAAATATATATATATTGTTTTAATTACTTGCTCTTCGGGGTCTTCTGTTGAAAACCATTTACCCAAGGAGTAACGCCAGTCGTTGCATACATCCATCACTGCATCAATGCGAGCACATTGTAAATTGGTTTGTCCATATAAACCTAAAAAAGGGAAATCATTCGCATAATAATGAGTAACAGCTACTTTGGTGTGCACATTTGATATTGTTTCTGTGCAATTTGTTGTGAGAAGTGCTTAATTTTACATTTTTCTTCTACATTGAGTAAAGGTATGCCTAGCCCTTAGTGGTGTTAGATACTGGAATCAGTTAGTCCTTTCTCGTTACCCAAAATACAAGACCAATTACTGTACCGTCCAAAAGGGATTGTCCAGACGCAAGTATTACAAAATGGTATCTCCTGAAAGACGTAAAAGTTTGTCCTAAGTTGTGCCAGCTGAACGTTCATGTAGAACGGGGATGAGGATAGTACGAGCTGTAAACCTGTCCTATTATGGCCCGTCGCACGGTGGTCGAGTTCCTACGGGTAGATCATTTGAAGAGATTTTTGTTTGATTTACCCAAGTTGTAGTAGGTTTGTGAATTTTATAACTTCAAAGATGATAATGAAGTTGTTTTGAATACTAACCGACTTTGGTCAAACTGACAAACAAATTGTGTGGGTTGTGTGAAAAGGTCAAGAAAAGGACACGTGCACACCCCACATAACAATACCACCCACACACATATATACACACCCCTCCCACTCTATCGTACACAAATAAAACCAATCGAAACAAGTTTGTTTGTTTTAAATGATCTCCCCGTAGGAACTCAACAACGACCCATAAATGGGAGAGGATTGTGGCTCGCACTACCCCCATCCCAGTCTACGCCAAGCTGGCACAACTAGGCCAAATTCTATAAATTTGAACTTCTTTCAGGAAAATGCGAAAATGCCATTTCGTAAGACTTGCATCTTGACAATCCTTTTTGGACGGTACAATATTAGCTCTCACCTTTTAGATAACGAGAAAGGACTAACTGATTTAACAAACAAACCCCTGGTAATGTTCACCTGTTTCCTTGGCTACATAGCGAGCTATGGCATTAGCTTGAGTAAGGGGTTGACCATCTATGAATAGTACTGGTACTTGCTTACATGGCATCTCTGTTGAAAGAAAACAGAATTAAAATATAATTATCTTCACTGTATAGGATATTATCTAATATACACACAAAGAACTGTGCAGTTACAGTCAAAATACTACCACATCCACTAACCTGACGCACCCCCACCACATACCCGCAACGCCCACCCCAACACACAGCTGAACACACACCAGTGTTTTCTATTTAAAGTGACCTTTTAAAAAAAGGGACACGTACCCGCTTGGGTCGATGGAAGATCCATGGTCCCGACCCAAGCACAAGCCAGGCTAATTATAGCCTAAAAGCATACTGGCATAGTACAGGAAGAAAAATAGCAAGAATTGGAAAGAAGCAAACAATGCCACCCAACAACCAATATAACAATTAATTTTGCTCTAAGCCTGTGGGTCGAGATATAAGAAAGTGGGAGTTCTTAACCCTTGCTCCATTACAAAGGCCGTAACTATGTAAGCTTATATTATATATACATGTTATAAAATTATACATCTTATTTCATTCATACACAGGTACCAACCAAACTTGTATTTTGTGATCCATTGCCCATCTCGTATCCTGAAGTCTTCATAGTCATAACCACCTAAATGAAACAGAAGCCTCGTTACTTCAGCACGCCCTTTGCTGTTAAAATATACAAGCTTATACTTAGGCATGATGTGATAATTAATTTGAGTGTTCAGTCCGTTACTTTCAATGCAATAATTTATGCCCACAATATGTAATACATCAGAGAATAACCTTTCCACCAGAGCAAAGTCCACAACTATTTTGTTTGAAAGAACAAGTCATGAGGCGCCAACAGTGGTCAAGGTCATGCAAGTTCCAGTGGCGCGCAGACAAAAAGTTAAAACAAGAACAGCCTTTAACACTTTTTAAAAAAGACAACACCACGGATGAATATCATGTTTGATAATTATTTTGCTTTGATAAGTGGATGCGGGTAATATGCTTTATGTGTGGAGTAATTTAACGGGTGGGAAATACCCGTTTATTGGTAAATATCATCTAGGATATAGCCTGTAGGTATGTCATAGTGGCTGCACAATAATTCTGTCATACTGTGCACGCATACATAACAGTGAATCAAAAAGCGCGCGGATCAAAGTTGGCCAATTTTTGAAAACATACATGTCAAAAAACGATTTCCTCGTTATGTTTCATTGATCACAATAATTTGTCTTTTTAATATATGGTAGGTGAAACATTTCCTAAATCACTATCAACTCCGCCGAAATTAAACACTGCCTAGTTTAAGAGTTAAGACCTGTTTTATGAATTTTTTTAGATCGGCCATAAATCAATAAATATAGGTCTCTCGAAATAGAGGACCTAGTAACACCGGTCTGAAATACCAGTGTTTGTTATCATGTATTTTTTTTCCTTGGACAATGAGTGAAACACTTCCCTATACCAATTGAAAACTCGGTGCACTTAGGCAATTAACTGCAGTTTCTTTATTCAACATCACAGCAGGTTCATATTTGACAAAATCATGCTGTATAAATAAAACATAAATAAAACAAAAAAAAAGTAAAAATTACATATGCCTAATTAACATAAGAATGGCATAAATATATAATTAGATGTAATTAGCTAATTTGCATAATTAATGACTTTTTGTGTTTTTTTTTTTACCAAATGAAAGAACTTTGGGTACTTATGTGTGCAAAAAAACCGCATCCTCATATCATGTACGGTTCTCTGTTGGCATTATTTTTGCATATTAATTAGCTGGACTTTTAAGCTTTTATTTGTCTGCAGATTGGTCAAAATGGCCAAAATTGTATATTTGGTGGATTTATTACATTTATTCGAGGAGAGATTTTTTAATCTTGTTTTCTTTAACGAAGTCCGGAAAGATATGCAATTAATCTGTAATACTTAAATCAATGCTACCTTTTCAAGTAAGTGTCCGAATAAGCATTACAAATCCCAAAAATTACCATTTTGCCATTTATAGCAATTTGTGGCAGGTTTTCACCCGATTTCCGGGTATCTTCAAGTTGACGTTACATCACTTTGCATTATCCGATTTCAATTCTGTTTTTTGTTTTTTGAAGCATTCATAACGATGATTCAATTAAAAGCGTCAAATAACATGTTTCTGCTGCGCTTATTTTTGGGGTGATATATAGGCCTACAGTAAAGTACCATTAATATTGAAATAATTTTCATGTTGAAAGCTTAATTACCTTAACAATGCGTGCTAAATACATATAATTCAAAAAATAATAAAAACATTTTCATGTTGAAATTTATTTTTGAAATGTGTGTTAAATACTCATTATAATGATAGATCACGACAATCAAACAAACTATATTCAATTGACCTTTGCAATGTTCACAGCTCAATGGTGATCACAGCCGCTAAGTTTTATGACAATCCGACAATCTATTTGACCTTAGATGGCCTTTAACATAAACATCTCAAAAAAGTAATTACCCCCTTAAATAATGGCCATTATTAAAAAACGGGCGATTGTATTACAAATCTGTAAAATGCGTTGGAAGCAGAATTTATTTATGCACATTTTGACACGTCATTTGTAGAAATTGTCTAAATATTGACGTCACAGCGTACATTTAAATCAATGTAATCTAAGATTTGAAAGTTGCAATACAATCTATTGATTTGTATTCAGTATAATGGAAAGAAATCTGTGTAATGATATCTGAGTGTTTTTGTATTGTTGTTATTTCAAATCTGGACCTCACTACATTTAATTAATCGGTATTTTATTGTTTTCTGAACTACGTATCACATGAGGTGTCAAAATGCGCAGAAATAAATTCTGCTTCCAACGAATTTTACAGATTTGTAATTCAATACCCCGATTTTGAATAATGGCCATTATTTTAGGGAGGTGGTAATTACTTGTTTTGAGATGTTTATTTGACGCCTAATGACTATCACATCCACTAAGTTATCACACAATCTATACTCAATTATCTCAAATGGCCTTGCTATTACCTGGAACATTTGGCGCTCAATGGTGATCCTATCCACTAAGTTTCATCTGACAATATATACTTCGTTGGATAACATTTACCTGACCTTGAACATTTGCGGCGCTCACACTCACCAAGTTTCATAACAATCCAACAGGACACGCACCCTTAAACAACAGGCCAACCCATAACTCCATATCGTCACCCTCATAACCAAAGTGCCTAAGTCATTATTACATGTTTCTCATTTGCAATATTGATTTTCTGAGTAATAAACCCATAATTAATCAAATTTCCAGCCGCATTCTTCATTAACTTAATTCATCTCTTTTGATGTATTCAACAAGTTGATGAAGAATGCGGCTGGAAATTTTTATTAATTATGGGTTTATTACTCAGAAAATCAAAATTGCAAATGAGAAACATGCAATATTGACTTAGACACTTTGGTTATGAGGGTGACGATATACATAAATTATACTAATTACCATAAATCATCTTGTGTTATGACCTTGTGTGCAACCTCTATGGTATGTCATCATTGATGAACGCATTCAGTTGAACTCGAAATTATAAAGATGCTTATCAAATTTTAAATATTTAATAAAAAGTAGGTTTCTATCCGTCACAATGGAAGTACAGTAACGTATCGAATATAATGCAATATTATCTCGGTATAATTATAATAATTAGACAATTGGACTTTCAGATCTACCCATTTAGCACTGTATAGTCCAGGTTAAACCACCATGAGCTGTGCAGACGTTTAGAAAGCTATCAGGTATCTTTCTCAATGCTACTGTTGATGTGATGATCGTTGAACAGCTGTTGTTGATCGCTGATTGCAACGAAGTATACTGTTTTATGGAACAGTCCTGATGAATTTGTTCAAGAGTACCCGTTTAGCAGTTTAGTGACCACAAAATCCCGAGTAAAAGAAAATTGCATGTCTTAATATCTTTTCCAACCAGGCTACAAGATACTTGTACAGCAGTAGTCAGTACCGTCTTGATGGTGTCTTTGTGGTTGGACGCCATGAACTTAGTTTTGGTTGGGTTCATCTTTATTTCGACCTTTGCTACTGAGGACTCGAATCTGCTCAGCAACTCCTGAGCTTGTTTACATTTCTTCAGACAGGAGTGCTATATCATCTGCATCTGCAAAGTCGAAATTAGTGATTACCTGTGGGACAACTCTCATTTTTTCTCTTGACCAGATGAAATAGGTATAAAGTGACAACCTTAATGGAATACATCAAATGTACTAGAAAAAAAGCGAAATCAAGAGTGATATTTTAACCTATCACGCTATTTTCAATCTTCGAATTTAGTGGGTATATAAGAAAACATAATTGTATATCAATTTGAGCACTAATTCCCAGGTAAGTTGAAATAAAATGAGATAGAAAACGCATTTTTCTGACACTGGGAATTAATATCACTAGAATAGAATTTGCTTAAGGGGGAATAATACCCTGATTTTTATCAGTATCCCTCTTCTTCTTTTTTTTGCAAATTTATGAACTACATAAATATATTCATCATCTCATGTCCTAAACTTATAAAATATCTCTACCTACAAAGTGATTTTAAACCATTTTAGTATATCATTTTTGCCCTATATACTTTTTTGTTTACCTGTTACTATGGGATTATAGTAACTCAGTATGTGTGCCTCGCTCATAACAAAACATAATTTATTCTATTCAAGTAGTACTTGAATAGAATAAATTATATCCTTTGTTATACCATCTTCTGGCTTGCGATCAACTCTATCTCTTCCTCAATGAATGGTATAGCAAATTTAATACTATCATGTCTCTATCATGTGTTGTTTGGAAAAGAGATTTCTATAAGGTTATAGGTCATCATAGGTCAGGTTATAGTTATATGTCACCTGGTTGAGGTCAAATTTTACCCCATTTTGTATACACATGTGATATATCAATATAGCTGCAATGAGGCATCAATTTTGATATTTGGTCTAGTTTGTCTTTTTACTGGATATATAATGCTATGATGGACAAAATAACATTTCTTGGGAATGGATGTAAATGGTGAGTACAATTTAGATTGGTTTGTCCAATCCATTTCAGCTAGACAAAGGTAAAATTGGTACCAAAATCACAAAAATTAAGCTTACGAAAAACTACCTAATCTGATGGTATAGGTGAAGAGAAATGCAATTTTTTCAACATAACTGTAGTTTGGTTGTGGAAACCTTTTACCTATGGCTTAATTAGGTTTCTTCGACGGAAGAAGCTAGACTGAGAATAAAGTAGACCTTTAAATGCGGGATTTTATCTATTTTACACACAATCACTGACAATGGTCGAGGCTAATTAAAAATAATCAATATTTAGTGACGGGCCTTTTCTTCACCCACTCAGAAACTTTTTCATTAGACGCCACTCGGTCAAATAAAGCGGAGAGTTTGGGATATTTGCCTAATATGTCATCTATATACAAAGGCTCGGATAAGTTGAATATCACAAAATACAAACAAATCTGCAACAGTAATCTGTAAAATATAAATTAAAAACGAGAAACAATTATTAGTAATGGTAATTGTGGAAGTCGCATCTGTTTAACAATAACATGAGAAGAATTTTGATGATGATGATGATGATGATGACGATAGTTACGACTTAGACATCGATGATGATTAAGCTTTAAAAACTTGTATCTCGCTATGTAATGTTTCAAGAATGATTAAGTATCTATATAATTAATAGCCTACGTGGTCTATGAAACGATTTCATTTATTTTCTTGAAGAAATTATTCTTTTAAAACTAGTTTGATTTATCCCATACCGTGTCACCGACAAAGTAGCCATCTCCTCCATTGTTTTGTCCCAAAAGGGTCTCAAGATTAATGCATACTGTGGGCGCTTCTTCGTGTTTAAGTACTCTGACACATGATTCCTGTGGGTGTGTGGAATCACATACAATAAATAAGGAAATAAGGTATAATGATCAATATTCATACGGTTCCCAGCATTTCATAAAAAACAAATTCCTTGATATTTTCTTGATAAATTTCCAAAATTCCGTGAGAAATATTTCACATTTACTAACGTGTTATCAGGGTTAGACTGTCACAGACGACTACATAGAGAATTAATTCCACAAAATATGAAATATTATGAACTCAATGTATTAGCTGAATGGTTTCCGTGCAATGTGGAGTCATACGTTGTATGCAAGACAGGTGTATACCAAAATGATTGCCTTGGCCATCATGGGCCACTCAAATTCCCTGAATGTGGCTGTTTCTTTCTTTCTTTTCTTTAAAAAAAAAAAAAATCCCTGTGACGATTTTCCATTCCATCATTTTCATTACTTCCCCGAGTGAGATGTTCTTGATTCTATATGTCTTATAGCCTATGTATGTAGTATTAATGGTATTTTAAACATGTTGTAAAGTTGCATTGTAATTTGATTTATTTTGTAAGCATTGTATTTATCTAAATTTGCAATTTTAATATTTTGTATTTGAATGTATGCAGTATTTTTAAAACCTTGATAATTATGTTATTTAAATGTTGTATTGATCCCTGGGCCTCAAGGACGAACAGATGATGAAATGTGTTTTCAACTGATTGAGTGTCCCAGGATAAAGAAGAAATAAAAGAAAGAAGCAAACAAAAGTGGCTAGAAACCCTGTATTGAAGAGTCGGCAAACAATTACGTTGATTAGTTTTAAACATAGATTTGTGAATAGAATAATGTCATACACAAATATAATAACAAAGGTTGCCATTGGTGTCTTGTCGATCGGTAACTTGAATTGCTTCAAAATCTCAGTCATGTCAGTGCTTTTAAGAAACAATTTATTTGAGAAAAGATCGGGCATACTCAAATATCTTATAGACAAAGAGATCAGGCATTCTCTAAGATCTTATAGACACAGAGTTTGGACATTATCAAAGATTTTATAGACAAAGAGATCGGACAGTCTCAAATATCTTATAGACACAGAGATCAGGCATTCTCAAAGATTTTGTAGACAAAGATATCGGGCATTCTTAAAGGTCTTATAGACAAAGATATCGGACATTATTAAAGATTTTATAGAGAAAGAGAAAAATCGGCGCTTGATTGTTTTACACAACAACAAATGAAAAGGCAAAATTATCAATTTAAATAGAGTTGTTTAACAAATTCTGATTTACCGCCAAATCGGCATTTTAAACATCGAGTTGTTTAATATTATTTGCATAATCCAAGATGGCCGTTTTGACAAGCATACACGAGTGGAGAAAAGTGAAGGAATTGTATTGAACTTTATACAGTAATTGTACAAGTTTTAGATCTGTTTTTGCTGTATCGCTCTCTATTTATGTAAATATTTGCCATGCACAAACTGAAAGCATTATTTTGTGATACATGTGTGGTTAAAAAATTGATACTATGCCTTCAGTGAATAAAAACACATTTTTTACACAACTCTCTTTAAACAACCCTACAATTTAAACACTGTTGCTTAATCTAGGCTTACACAACTAAGTTGTTTACCCCTAAATAACAGTTGCTTAAATCTTGGTCATCATTTTAAACAACAAACTGTTTAATAATTAAACAACTTTGAGTTGTTTCATTTTAAAACAACTGTTGAGCGATTCACCTGGTAACTTGTGGTTGTTTAAAATTTTAAACAACTTGTTTAATTTTTAACAGTGTAAAAAACGTCTTAAATTACTTGCTCTTCAGGGTCTTCTGTTGAAAACCATTTACCCAAGGAGTAACGCAAGTCGTTGCATACATCCATCACTGCATCAATGCGAGCACACTGTAAATTGGTTTGTCCATATAAACCTAGAAAGGGAAACCATTCACATAGTAAATGAGTTATAGATACTTTGGTGTGCATATTTGATATTGTTTCTGAGCAGTTTGTTGTGAGAATTGCTTATTTGCACCCAAGCATGGTGTTAGTTTAATTGCACCAAAAAGGATTGTCAAGACGCAAGTCTTACAAAATTACAGTTCCTAAAAAAAGCGCAGTGATTTATAGTGCGCTACGCACAGACACAACGCCTAGACGTTGATCCACAAGCCTCAGCACACTTTACAGGTTGTCGCTGACCACTACGGCCCCACATCATTCCATTAAGGCAGCTGTGTACACTCAGACATGCATGTAGTAAAAGTGCAATAACTTTGTAATTATTCGCGCAAGACATATAAAAGTATACATTTTTATGAAGGCAAGACATCAATAAATCTTAATATAAATACAGATTTGGGGTAAAAACAACAATTATGAAGAAAATCACAAAAAAGTGAGTTTTTGGCAATATTTGTTAGGTACATCATAACAAAAAAACACTCTTTCCAAAATATTTTATTTTGTTTTAGCTCAATCTTGAGGCTCCATTCCAAAAACGGTTTTTTATTTTCTTGATATTGGCCTTATATTTTGAGATATTGACCATATAAGGCATCAAATTGAACTTTTTAAAATTCACAAACGCCTATTTGCACAAAATGATGCCTAAAATCGGAAATATACCAAAATATACAAAAATGAGAAAACCGTTTCTTGAGTCGATCATGCTTTTTACGATGATCATATTTGCTTACCTATAGATGCTGTATTTATTGAGTTATCGTGTACCTAAATCGTCATTTTACAGAGAAAATGAACATTGAAATAATGGCCGTTGAAGTTTAAAGTGGTCACATTTTGCACTTTCATCGAATCTCGCAGAAGAATGCAGCAGTTTTTATTTTTCTACCTTACATTACATAAACATCGGGTAAAGCCACGGCCCCTTGAGAAGTTTGAGCGAAATCCATTCATAACTTGATATTTAAATCGGTGAAAGAACTTGAAAAAACCCACATTTTATCAGCTAAAACGGAGCCATTTGACCACTAGGTTTTTGTGCTTCCGTGGTGTTTCCATAAGATGCGCCGCGCATGCAGATAAGCGTCGCGTATGCGTAGCGTATTTGTGCATTAACAAATTGCGCGATACGCAACGCGATGCGTTGTTGCGCGCGTGTACCCTGCTGCTGGTACAACAAAGATTTTCTTTCCTTTTCAATTTCAAACACGAGTGGAATAGTGAAATAAAATCCTTAAAATATTGCAGTTGGAGTTTACAAATCTGGATTTTCATTCCTTGTATTTATAAAAAACATAACAAAGTACAAACATATCAAAAAAACTCAATTTTGCGAAAGAAACAATGTCTAGAGTACACAGCTGCCTTAACCGTTAAACAACAATTCAGCGACTTTGCTGCTTCAAGAGCGCACACCCTAGACACTCCACAAATAACCTTCGCAACCAGGATCAGCTCTCCGAGTTTCGTACGGGTTAACATCGAGACAAATTAGCTGTAAGTTCCTTGTCAAGCAAACTCAATTTTTCCACGAGAGCGTACTAGTCACCGCCAGGGTTCGAACCCGCAACCTCTCGTACCATAGTCAAACGCCTTATAGATGGAGCTAACTTGACTGCTAAGTTTTAGTAGGTTGTGCATTGTATGAGTTCAACAATGAAATAAGTTGTTTTAAACACTAGCTGGCTTTGGTCAAACAAATCTGTGGTCAAACTAACAAAAATTGTATTACAAGATCACCCCCACACACCACATAACACTCCCCACACACCCCCATACCAGACAAACAAACCAATCGAAACAAAAGACTAACTCTGGTAGTGAGTCAGTAGTTGACCATCTATGAATAATACGGGTACTTGCTTACATGGCATTTCTGTTGAAGAAAACAGAATTGAAAATATATAAAACAGGTAACGCGCACGAACACCCAGTTGCAGTCACAAAGGCTACCACCCACTCAACACTCCCACAACACCCCACCCCATACCTTTACACCTGATACACAAATGAGCACCCCAACGCACCCCGGCCCCATATGTACACTCTCACCCCCGCACCCCCTCACACACCAGCGGCCACAAACACGTGCGTTAGACTTACATCGCAAGCTTATGTACATTAATTATACATCTTATTTCATTCATACACATGAACCAACCAAGCTTGTATTTTGTGTTCCATTGCCCATCTCGTATCCTGAAGTCTTCATAGTCATAACCACCTAAATGAAACAAAAGCCTCGTTACTTCAGCACGCCCTTTGCTGTTAAAGTATACAAGCTTATACTTAGGCATAATGTGCAATTAATTTGAGTTTTGAAACCGTGATATTAAATACAATAAGCCCGCAATATGTTATACAGCAGATATTATGAACTTTCTACGTGGAGCGCAAAGTCCACAACTATTTGTTCCAGTGGCGAGCAGACAAGAGGGTTTATAACAAAAATTGCCTTTAAAACAGACAACGCTACGGAAGAATATCATGTTTGATAATTGTGACGTGGTATATCGAAAGAAGACAATTTTGGGCAGGATCATAAATGGAGAAATAAACTGTACTGGCAATAACAAGAACGCCATTGGTGGATAATTTCTGACATGTCTGATAGGTGGTTGTCTACAATAGGAGGACAATGGAATGATGTCGATTATTGAGGCAAGTACTTTGAATCGATAACGAGCCGTGCATACTGCATCTAAATTAAATCACTCGCAGTTTGGCACTAGTTCTTCATCATATTTATTTGTTAAACAAACTGAACAACTCGAACTTCTTACAACATGTGCTAAACTTCCAATTGAATCTATTCACATTAAGGTTTATAAGATTATACACGGAGTTCATAAAAAAAGTCCACTAACAATGCAATTAGAGGCGAATTAGGCAGCTTTATATAGATATCTATCCAGACAAACAATGGCACCAACCTAGAAGAGGTGAGTGACTGCAAGTATCTGGGTGCATGGATGGCTAGCACGGAAAAATATGTAAAAACACGCAAAGCAGCTGCATGGAGAGCATGTAACAGCCTGAACAAAATCTGGAGGTCAACTCTCCCAAAGAAATTCACAAGATCCGTTTGTTTGCTGCTACCGTCGAATCCGTTCTAACCTGTGGATGTGAAGCATGGACTATGTCTCCCAGACTATGTAAAGAACTTGATGGTTGCTACACAAGAATGCTTAGAACAGTATACAACATCAATTGGAAGCAGCACATCACGAACAAAGAACTGTATGGTGACCTACCGAAACTTTCACAGAAGATCAGAGAGAGAAGGACACGTTTCGCTGGGCACGCGTACAGAAGCAAAAATGAACTTGTAGCTAAGCTGATCCATTGGACACCAAAACATGGAAGCAGAAAACCTGGTAGACCCCCTCTAACATACGTGGATGTATTGAAACAGGACACTGGACTGGATGTTATGGATTTGGGAACGGCCATGCAGGACAGAAGGGTATGGCGTGCTGTTGTAGTTCGAGGACACCACTCATCTTAAGCAAGTAAGCAAGGCAGCTTTCCACTACCCACAACTATGCCTTTTTATCTGTAAAATACTGGTGAAAACTTAGTGAAAAATGTATGAATGGTAATGATTCGCTTGTTATTCAAGCACTTGTAGATAACAGAAAATTATTGTGTTCTGATATTTTTACATTGAAAAAATATATTTAACCTTATCACTAGGATTGATATTAAACCAAATACGATCACCTCTTCCAATTTTAATGAAAGTATTTTATATAAACTTCAAATCGTTTATAGCAATCTTTAGGTTAATCATATCAACAACTTTGCTCCTAAACATAGTGTACATTAAAAAATTCTTTCAGTGCAGAAAATTATGTTATTATTCTAAAAGATCTTCCAGAGCTTCATTATGTAAGTTCAGCACATAATCTCATGATCGAAAGGGCGTCACTTGTCTTCAAAATTTAATTCAAAGAATAGAATTGGTACACTTTGTTATTGAAATCAGAGGATGAATTTCATTTTGTAGTGTATCTATCGTCTCATATAACACGGGCGACATCATTATTTTAAGTAAAACAACGAGGCGAAGCCGAGTGGTTTTACGCCAAAAATAATGATGTCGCCCGTGTTATATGAGACGATAGATGCACGACAGCGGCTAAAAACAGTATCTTTATTCTCATTCTTAAACACTTTAATTCAAATTTAAAAAAATCATAAGTATTACAAATTTTAATCAAATTAAATCCTACATTTTTGCAAGGGATTATACCTAGGGCTTAAAATCGATCAGTCCCGTTGTTGATATGTGCCTTCGATTGGTTCAAATAGCGCGTACGCGTATCGCGTCGATGCACAAGCGCTGACCCGTGTGATATCGTGTCATATCACACGGGTAAGAACCAATAAGATTGCAGGAATGTTCTCAAGTGTTTAAGAATATGTCCTTACTATACCAACCTTAACCGTGATTTACTATCTACAATTTAATGTATAATATAGATGGCATGGCAGACACTGACATTTTCACACTTCAAATGAGTGCAAGTGACTTTGACAGTATTATTCCAATAAGTTCGTCACATTTTGATTCACGTACAAACATTGACTTATGATATAAATAATTTCACTTCATAACGAAGTGCCCCCTATGATTTTTACAGCAGTAATCCCCTTATTTTTTCATTCCAGGACTCAATGCACCACGGACCATCAATGTATCTTTCATTTATTATTTAACCATTGTACTTGTATCTTAATATCAACTATACCACACCAGTTTGTTTGGTGAATGTTTTAAAATGAAATATTGAAATATTATGCTTTAGCACACTCCAGCCATCTTTTACTTGGTCTTCCTCTTGGTCTCGTTACATGTGTTTTGCCCTCAATTGTTATATTTGGGTATCTGTTTGTCTCCATCCTTTTAATGTGGCCAAAGTACTTCAGTTTTCTTTCTGAGATAGTGTCTAAAACTGTGTTTTCTTTGCCTAGGGTTTGCCGGATAGCCTGGTTACGTATTTTTACGTCCTGCTTTCTGAGGGTCCAGGTCTCTGATCCATATAGTAATATAGAGAGGATGAGTGTTTGGTACAATTGTAATTTGGTGTCTTGCTTGATGTCTTTTGCTTTCCAGATGCTGTGGAGACTTTGAACTGCACCTACTGCTTTGCTGATTCGGTGCCTCACATCTTCCTCACATGTCCCATATCCATGGTGCCGCCCAGATACGCAAATGATTTTACTTGTTCCAGCTTATCTCCTCCAATTGTAATATCCAGTCTGTGGTCATATTTGGTAATGGCTTGAACTTTGGCAATATTTATTTTGAGTCCATAGTTGCTGCTTTCGTTGTAAGCTTTGTTTACCAGGGTTTGGAGTTCTTTTGGTGATTCTGCTATTAGAACTATATCATCCGCAAATCTAAGATTATTTATTTTGAAGCCAGAGATAACTGCTCCTGCGTCTTCATTTTCTAGTGCTGAGGATATAACTAGTTCCAGAAGTATGTTGAAAAGCTGTGGCGAGATTCACCTAACAGAAATGAGCAGGCTAACAACCAACCGAGGCAGTTGGCAGAACATTGTGAAGGAGAAGCCATCACACAGCCCACTGCTGGTGTGGACGTGGACGGCATAAGTACGAAGTAAGTACGATTGAAATATTGAATATTTGGACAAGTCAAAACATGCCAAATTGGCATAAACTTGGTAAAATAATACCGTAATAGCAAATTTAAATTTAAATATAATGCTCTACATGCTGTACCAAATGTTCAATGAATGCGCGCTGTCATCCATACAAGCATTGGGCGAGTATTAGCCAACAATTTTATCCACCGTGCTTTAGATGTCACCCTAACCTTAACCGAACCCGTGTTTTTTGCTATCGAGAGAAAAAGAAGAAAAAAAAAGGAGAGAAGATGAACAAGAAGTCACTTGGTACTCCGGGATTCGAACCTCTGACCCCTCGCATACCACGCAGAAGCTCACTGACCTGTAGCCACGGGGGATACGCTGTCACGGCCAGCGATTTCTTGGATATATATAACTTAGGCTGATTGCATCATCGCATCACGTGGAATGCATAGGGAGTTTTAGTTAGACTCGGTTCGGTTAGGGTTACTGCTAATAAAACATGTTACAGTAAAACGAAGACCAATATTGGCGTCGAACGTAATTTTTGGTTGTTGTATGATTAGAGTTTTTAATGAACGTCAAAATAAATAACGGAAATCGTTACTTGTAGGAAATTGTCCTTTCATCGATTTGATTCAATAAAGTTTATTATATTAATTCGTAGCTATTCGTTATCAGTATTATCATTTTTTATTACGGTATTTTCCTTTCATTCTTCCAACAGTTCTGTTTTTTGTTGTTTTCAGGTTTATCTTAATATTATTAATTTATTTCATTTCATTTTAATCATCTATTTGCGGTTAATATCATTATTTTTTATTACATTTTCCCGTTTTATTTTCCTTTCATTCGTCTATCCTTTCTCTTCTTTGTTCATCTTATTATTCTCCGCTAGCACCAATATTGGACAAGATTGTCATTATTATATATTATTCTCTTATGATGAAATTACACTTGGTTTAAATATTAATCTCCTTTTTTCCCCATTCTTGTTGTTTGATTTTGACTTCTTTCTTTATAATCATTACAACTTTTGCATTTTCTGATTAACTTTGTTCCAGTAGTCCCAGGGGCTAGTTTAATGTGTCTCTAGGCATAATCTTTATTTTTTTGCTACAGAGTTTTCAATTAAAGAATGGACAATTTCGTGCGGAATTTTCTGATTTGCAGAATTCGCTTAGTTAATAAAAGCCAACAATATCAGATAAAACTGAATGATTTAGATGGTAAATGACCAAAAACTCCACATAGGTTAACCTGAGACTTTACTTTTCTTACACTGAACCGTATACATTAAAATGACAGTGCACCCTCGACTGAAGTTGCAACTGGGTAGGACGCATAGTTGACTAAAATTCGATGAATGGATGAATTTGGGCAACATTTCAACAAAAATGTCATATAAAAGTAAGAGAAAACATTAAATTTCTAAGCATCAAAACTCAAAATGTAAAAACGTCATAAGAAACTTATTCTATGGAACACTTTGTACAGTTTTCCAGTTCAGTGGTTTAGAGAAAATAGTCAAATGACAAAAAGCCCAATCGCCATTCTAACTTCCGGTTTTTGAGAGCAGTTTTGGGACACTTTGACCTCTGACATATCGGGAAAATTGACGTAATTATTATTAATTTTCTTATTATTGTCATAATGTTGAGCATTAAAAATACAAAATAATTAATTTATAAAATACTAATATTTTTTATATTGTTTTAATTATTGTAAAATATTTTAAATAATATTTTGTACGTACAAAAACCCAATATTTCTGAATTTTCTGAAAGGTCAAAGGACAAAGTGTCCCAAAACTGCAAACACTGTCCTACAATGCATTGCAAACTTCCAATGCCGATTTGGCTTATTCGCACTCTGTTACACTCAGCACAGGGTTACTCCAATACTCACTATGCAGCCTTTCCGCCCAACTTCAGAATAACCAGAGCGTGAGCTGCTATAATAATGGATTACAAATTGTAATCAGTTGAGCAAGCACGCATAATACTTTAATCGATAGACAGCGTGTGGCATAGGTTACACGATGACAAAGGAGCCTACATCTTTGCCTATAATGAAAGATTCTAGAAATGCCAACATAAATCATCAAAGAACATTGTTTTGAACATCCTGTGTTTAAAATGATTCTCAACGCTGCACATGCATTATCTTACTTTTCCTGAGGCTTAGTTTAATTCTGGAACTCACAATGCACAAAAGGTGTTGTATACGTTCACATTATGTATGCTGTTTCAACTGTGTAAATCCACAAAATACTTTCGGGTTCTATTCGTATGGTTATGGTCAGGCCAATTTTAGCATTTGTGCCTACTACAACCATCAAGAGGTTATGCGCTGGGATTAAATCAATCGCCCTCGTCTAGTTATCATGATGTCCCTATATAACATCTTCATCCTCTACGTTGGTTGTGCAATATGTTACTATGACTGTGATTACTGGTTGCCTTGAAAGTTTATTTTGTCATCATGTCTGCATCGATTTAGACAAATGAGGTATGATACAGTGCGGAATAAATTTGTCTGTAACATACTTTAGGAAGTTCATGATTCAACACCCCTTCTTTGACTTATGGACTAAACTGAATCTGGATACTTTCTTTTTGGGATGGGTTTATGATCAATATTAATGCAACAAACTGATAATTATGTAGAAACTGCATGGTAAAAGAAATGGCAATTATGTACCTTCCAGGCAAACACAAAAACGTTTGGACATCATTCGCAAAAGGTTAGACAAGGTTGCCAAGATGTAGATGTAGGGTTATATAAGGGTAACTAAAGGGTATAAAATGTTTTCATAACATTCAAAAACATTTGTTGCTCACCTACAGCAAATATTCTAACATTTTAAAATTCCTTTTTTTACACGATTACACCAATATACCCTGCAAAAATCAAGACTCTAGGTGCTGTAGTTTTGTCAAAATCCGAGATTTTGAATAAAACGCCGGAACCGGCGCTTTATTATTACGATGGAATTATTAGTCGGACGCATACACGATGTTCATAACACACAGTACGTACACGGCGTGCGGGACGGTGATATACACAACAAAGGGTCGTACCACAACATGACCGAAGGAGTGGTACGGTATTGGCGACATGTGCGCTGGTAGTAAATTCCAATTTTCTTTGCTTTGCCGTAGTTGTTCGGCTCAAAAATAAAAGGGATATATCTGACAGTAAAAGCTAACATTTTATGGCAAATAAATGCTAATCTATTTTGTTTGAAAATGTTATAATATGGCTTTAACTCATAGCTACAAAGAAATCGTTGAAGAAAATTTACGTGTTCTTCATTTGTGAACATATCTGTAGCAGCTATTGAGATCTGTTAATTCCCAGGATTAAGACCAAGATCGTACAATAAATCAAACTAGCATTTAACGGCAACCTTTTAACGCAATTTCTTTGTAACGGCTAAAAACCAATTAAATCTTCTCTTTTGTGACCTAATTGATACAAATTAATTAAAATTTATATTATATGAAGTGACAAACTATTTAAAAACATTTCTTGTAGCAAATTAATTTTTGAAGCCTCTTCCCACAATTAATCCCCTGAATAATATTTAATTTAAGGTGGTACTACACCCCTTGATACATTTGTGACTATTTTTTCATTTTTCTCAAAAAATAATAACACACTGGTAACAAAGGTTATGTATATTATAGGGGCAAGGAATCCAGTTACTACACTGGAATTTCAGCGACTCGAGACAAGCGATACGTTATTTATGATAAGAAAAGAGGTACCACTAGAATGTACCTCATGTCTTAACACCTATAATGAACCACTTGTCTTGAATGACTGAAATTTCAGTGAAAGACTTGGATTCCTTGCCCGTATAATATACATAACTTTTGTTACCAGTGTGTAGTTATTTTTGGGAAAAATGCAAAATTAGTCACACAATTTATCAGGGGGTGTAGCACTACCTTAAAGCTAATGAATTACAAATATTTAACCAAATGTATTTTGTTAATTAATTAATAGGATTGAAGCAACAAGGAATGGTCCGTGTGCATTTGTTTTTGCATGGTAGTGTTATTTTATATTTTACTCATGTATACTATAGTGTGGTTCCTCCTTCTCCCCTTCTTCTTCTCCTCCTCCTCCTCCTCCTCATCACCATCATCTCTACTAATTATGCTTAACGATCTAGCAGAAGCAAAATTATTCTTATTTTTCTACTGAGATTTAAATTCTAGCCATTAAAATAAGACAAATTTCAAGTTTGTCTTTAATACAAAGCATTGTAATTATACAGGCTTGACATTTTACTTAAAAGTATTGCCAAGACTAATGTGGAAGGGGGTCTGCATAAACCGCACGGGTAAATATTAATTGGGGTGTGTCTGGCAATAACAAGAACGCCATTGGTGGAGCATTTCTGACATGTCTGATAGGTGGTCGTCTGCAATTGGAGGGCAGTGTAATGATGTGATTGAATGTGGTCTGAATTGCTAACGAGACGTCGTGATATCCACTCGCAGTTTGGCACTAGTTCTTCACATATACTTTTATATATTCGTCATTCTCAAGAAATACTCGTTTTTATAGTAGATCATGGAGGATAACAACGATACCAAATCGTCTTATCACATAATTGCCTCAAGCAAAGAAGATGCATTGCTGTTAACAATGTTTGGTATCTACAGAGTGTTTATCAGCATAACAGGTAGCACTGGTAACGCATTGGTCATTCTTGCGGTGTTAACGACGAGAAAGCTTCGCACACCCGCAAATGTCTTCGTTCTGTCTCTCGCCTTCGCTGATATGTGTGTTACAACATTGATGGAGCCTGTAACAGCCTACGCGATTTTGATAGACAAGGGATTGTACTCCAAAATACCAGAATTATGTTTTGCAATTGGTAGTTTGTGTTTCGTAAGCTGTACCTGTTCTCTGTGGAACATTGGAGCCATAGCGATCAATCGTTATGTTTGCGTATGTAAGCAACAATATTACAAAACCATTTTCACTTGGCGAAAAACAATAGCTTATGCTGTAATAATTTGGATCATTTGCATCGTTGCAGATTTCAGCAACTTCTTCGGATGGGGCGGGCATTCTTTTGATCAAAAAATATTTCAATGTTCCTGCGATAGATTGGCAAGTTTTAGTCATGTTTTGTTCACGGCGATTGTCTTTATTTCGATGCCGATGGTTCTGATCATTGTCTGCTACGCCGCGATATTTTGGGCATTACGACAAAGTTCTTTGAGAGTTCGACATGCTGCCTCTTCATCTGAGAAGAAACGACCTGAAAGAGATATCAAACTTCTCAAAATGCTATTCACAATATTCGTCACTTTTGCTTTTTGTTGGACATTGTACACACTTTTGATTGTTGTTGATTTTGGTGACACCATCCCTGACCACGTCTATCGTTTAGCCGCAGTTTTGTCTCACACCAATAGCTCGTTAAATTCTCTCATATACGGCGTGATGAACAAGCATTTCAGAGATGCTTATCGAAAGATTCTGTTTTGTGGAAAATGGAAACCGGACCAAATTGAGCCAGAAACATCAATGAATACACATAACACAAATATTGAATAATGATCGAACTGCCTGGCCATTCGATTGTGTTTTTTTCCGCGTGAGATAAAATATAGCCTATATTTAAATATATTATCGGATGTGCACATATTTTATTATATTACTAACATAAGCGGCTCGTTTCTGAGACATATAAATAATCGTTACTAACATTGAAATTTAATTTGTGCATTTACTATAGAAGTAAATCCACTATAAGTCCGACGGTTCTTTATTCTGAAGGTTGTTTAGTCCAATATTCTTTATATCTTGTTCTTTTGTCAAAATAATGTTATTCGGTCGGGGCGAATTCTAATTCTATAGTGCTATCTGTATTAAAATGCTCTTAGGCTGCGTTCACATAGAAGTATACGGTATACGGTATTCGCTATACGAAATACGCTCATTCGATCAGGCTGAGTTCATATAGGCGTATACTATGTGAACTCAGCCTGATCGAATGAGCGTATTTCGTATATAATGAATAGCGAGTAGGTCAGTTTACCAATTTTCTTCGTCTAATCAAATGCTTGTAACTTTACTTCTTGAGGTCACATTGCATTGAATGAGGTGTCATAATGTGCAGAATTAGATAGTGCATCTATTACAAAAAACTGAATTTACCCACATATGGTTTAGTTTTAAAATTAGGACGGTATACGCTGCACTAAAATCGAGCATGCACGATTCCCACTATACTATACTATACGCAGGTATACGGCCTTTTCGAATAGTGCCTATGTGACCCGGTACTATGAAATTACCTTGCCCGATTTAGGCTATACGCATGCACCTGCAAAACGTGCACCGTATACCCGAATAGTATACTTCTATGTGATCGTAGCCTTATGTGACCCGGTACTATGGAATTGCCTTGCTCGATTTGAGCTATACGCGTGCACCTGCAAAACGTGCACCGTATACCCGAATAGTATACTTCTATGTGAACGCAGCCTTAAAGCTGCAACCTTTAGTTGAACTAATTATTAATCGTTTATTGTGCATTGTTAAATACAGTAATACGTTGCTGTTTTATTGTTTGATGATTGGAGGGTAGGTTTGGTAGGTGGTTACTGGTTTATGATAATGACGCGCTTTCTGTCATTGTCATTCTAACAATAGGCGCTAATGTTGAGAATTGATAAAAAATTACCTGTGTGTATGTATAATCAACCCACTGACACTAGCTAATTTGCAGAATGACCAAAAACAACCCCCCCCCCAAAAGACAAAAAACAAAAACAAAAATCAGATCCACTGTGTACAAACGAGTAGAGAAATTGGTCTCAAGTTAAGGGCTCTGGTAACAACGTTTGCACAGTATTTTGTGGGACACGAGAGCACATCAGACATATCGAATTGCATTCTGAATACGAAGAATGTCCTTCTGGTATCAAACAATTTTGATATTTTGAAATTCGCGATATAATACAGATTTTATGGCAAATTATTAATAATTGGTATTTTTGACATTTAACAGTCCTCAAAGTAAAATTTATAAATCTAATGATATTTACTTAAAGTGTATGTAGCTGGAGGAAAAGCCGACGATCATTTGAAAAGTTTGACTTTCGTATTGAAGATTTAGATTTTTTTCTCTAAAAAACACCTAAAAAATGAGGTATTTTTGGGAAAATACAAAATGTCAAAATGTTCAAATGATCGTCGGCTTTTCCTCCCAGCTACATACACTTTAAGTACATATCATTAGATTTATAAATTTTATTCGAGGACTGTTAAATATGAAAAATAACAAAAATATTAATTTGTTATAATTTGCCATACAATTTGTATTATATCGCCAATTAAAAATACAAATGAAAATTATTTGATATCAGAAAGACATTCATCGTATTCAGAATACAAATCGACATGTCTGATGTGCTCTCAATGTCCACAAAAATACTGTGCAAACGTTGTTACCAAAGCCCTTAAGGGATCTAGAATGAGCGTTTATGGCGTTTCGACAGTATTTTTGTGGGACATGAGAGCACCTCAGACGTATCGAATTGCATTCTGAATACGAAGCATGTCTTTCTGATATCAAATAATTTTCATTTTTGAAATTACGATATAATACAAATTTTATGACAAATTATTAAAATTTGATATTTTACAAATTTTTGATATATAACAGTCCTCGAAATAAATTTTATAAATCTAATGATATATTCTTAAAGTGTATGTAGCTGGGAGGAAATGCCGACGATCAATTGAAAATTTTGACTTTTCATATTGAAGATATCCAAAAAGACAATTTTTTTTGGTGTTTTGGGAAAAAATTCATATCTTCAATACGAAAGGTCAAAATTTTCAATTGATCGTCGGCTTTTCATCCCACATACATACACTTTAAGTATAAATCATCAGATTTATAAAGTTTACTTCAAGTACTGTTAAATATACAAAATATCAATTTTTAATGATTTGCCATAAAATGTGTATTACATTGCGAATTTCAAAAAATCAAAATTATTTGATATCAGAAGGACATTCTTCGTATTCAGAATGCAATTCGATATGTCTGATGTGCTCTAATGTCCCACAATAAATACTGTCCAAACGTTCATACCCCTTCCCTTAACGAATTCAAATAAACAACTATGATTATATGGGATATAAGGCTGCGTTCACATAGAAGTATACTATTCGGGTATACGGTGCACGTTTTGCGTATAGCTTAAATGAGCAAGGCAATTTCATACAGCGTGTTTATACTGAGCGTACGGATTTTTGACCCGCTATTTTCCGGGCACAAAATACCGATCATAATCCGGCCACCGTTACCCGGCTTGTTTCTACTGAGACCAGAAAGCCGTGTCTCGCACGATGCACGGCATTTTTTCCTGTAAACCGGAAGTACGGAAAACAGATTTGACGGTTGTAGGCCTATCCTAAATTTAAATGTCCACGCATGGCAGCTCATGGCATATGACCTACAATCACAATTTAATGTTTTCGTAAAATCCAAATTGCATTAGTTTACCAGTGGATTTAGTAATTGGCTATTATGATAATTAATTTACAGCCAAAATATAACCAACTCATTAACTATAAAGAAGTAGGCCTAGACTAAGTAAAGTCATATCCATTTTACTTCATCAAGTTCATGCGAGTCACACATGTGGCCAGTGTATATAATATCAGAAAGAACTACATTATAGGCCTAGGCCCTATACTGTACAAGTAGAAATGATATAAATCGCGTTATTTTTGCAACACGCATGACCTCGACCCGGCAACCGATGACACGGCTCGTTTCTACTGCGCGGGTTACACGCTTTGACCCGGCATGATCCACCTCAAGAGGTGGATCACGAAAGGCGAGCACATGACCCGGCATGACACGGCAACCGATTACCCAGATCGTTTCTACTGGGCTTGTTACCCGGTATGACCCGGCACGGCACGGCACGGCATGGCACGGAATTTGGCCCTCAGTAGAAACACGCAGATAGTACCGGGTCACATAAGGCTACGACCGCATAGAAGTATACTATTCGGGTATACGATGCACGTTTTGCAGGTGCACGCGTATAGATTAAATCTAGCAAGGTAATTTCATAGTACCGGGTCACATAAGAGCTATTCGAAAAGGCCGTATACCTGCATATAGTATAGTATAGTGGGAATCGCGCATGTTCGATTTTAGTGCAGCGTATACCGTCCAAATTTTAAAAACCTAAACCATACGTGGGCAAATTTATTTTTTTAATAGATGCACTATCTAATTCTGCACATTATGACACCTCATTGAATGCAATGTGACCTCAAGAAGTAAAGTTACAAGCATTTGATAAGACGAAGAAAATGGGTAAACTGACAACTCGCTATTCGCTATATGAAATACGCTCATTCGATCAGGCTGAGTTCACATAGTATACTCCTATATGAACTCAGCCTGAATGAATGAGCGTATTTCGTATAGCGAATACCGTATACCGTATACTTCTATGTGAACTCAGCCTAATGAACCAATGAAATAATAATAATAAACCATGATAGCAGGAATTCCTAGTCGTTTTATATTCATATACCATATATATATACCCAGGAAAGTTGAAAAAGAAGGAGGAAGAACGGAATTATATCCTTGAGATAATCCCGTAGGTTATCCTGTCGCACCTATTCATAGTCCTTTATTCTCAAGTAGTTACACATCTACTTGAAAGTAACCTTTGATGCAGGGGCGTAGCCAGCTTTTTTGGTCAGGGGGGGCAAAATAAAAATTTTGGGGCACAGACGAAAAAAATTACTGTTGCATCATACAATACATAGAGACAAAAGGCTTTATTGGGACGATGTGCGCGCGTAGCGCAAAAAATTGGTATTTTACACTATTTTCGCCCTTTATCAGGATGGAAAGGGCTTAATCTTTTGCAATATGCGCGCGTAGCGTGAAAAAATTGTGTATTTTCGGGCTGAATTTCGGCAGAAAAGGGCTCCTTGCCCTTTTCTTTTCCTTTGCCCTCCTGATTTTCCCCTTTATTTTTTTGTCAGAGGGGCACTTTTTTCTTTCATTTTTTGTCAGGGGGGGCACTCTGCCCCCCCTGCCCCCCCGCTGGCTACGCTACTGCTTTGATGTGATGTACCTTGCCGACTACGGTTGATTAATTTTCACTCCAGAATTGAAACCATATCCAATGTTTCTATAGATAATTCCTTGAAAGTATGACACGTGTGTGTTAAGTACCTGATGTTGCTCTGCAGGGATACCGCACGTGGATACTATAAGAAAGAAATGTAGTTTTGTAAAGATTCCAAAAAAATCCGCCCATTTTGGAATATATATTAATTATTTAGGAGAGTGTTTTAGGATTTTGTTAGAAACAGGATGATTTTTAATCATCTATATTTTATTGTTTTAATGGATTTTCCTGTCATTTCCTGCAAACCTAATAAAGATATTTTGATAATTGAAAATAGTCTGTATCATAAATCGTAGAGGTTGAAAGCGTAACCAAGCGTGCAAAATTATTATTTGCCATGGAACTTCGGTCATATTTTATTTGAAATAAACTGGATGTTAGGATCTGCATGCATGGTATGCATGGTATTGATGGTATACAGACACTGACCTTTCCCTAAATCCAGTAAGCAGCAACTTGTGTATCACACCCGTCATGGGTTCGAACCCTTTTGTTGTATTTTATTGTTAAACCTAAATAGCGTGATTGCTTTTGAATGAGCGGCAACACACATATTTTGTTTGAGGATAGCTGGATCTATCTCCTTCTTTTACATCTTCTCTGATATACCGTATGATACGTTACTAAAATTTATATCATAATATCAATACTTTCAATGTGCTGTCCACACATGCACAAAAGAAAACTGATCTTTATGATATTCAGCTTTTTGTACAACACAAATAAAAATATGTCACTATCGACTGAATTATTTTTCAATGCAATGTCTTGATCCATATGCATTTGAATATGCAAATACTTGTAATAGCAGTCCGGTGAGTTCAATGAACTACGCCCTGAAACCTAATGTGACATAATGACATGTTTTTTGTGTTGTGCAAAAAGCTGAATATCACAAAGATCAGTTTTCTTTTGTGGATGTGTGGTATATGCATGGTATATAAATATAAAACGGCTAGGAATTCCTGCTATCATGATTCATTATTATTATTTCAATTGTTCATTATATCCCATATGTTTATAGCTGTTTATTTGTTTATTTGAATTCGTTAATTACGTAAGGTCATTTTTCATGTCCTCAATTTTTCTGTTTAAAGGTATTAATTGTGTACCCTCCCCATGCTTGTACTATAATAAAATGTGCATGTGCATTAACTACTGCAGAGTATTTCTTAATATTAATAATAAGCATGGGTAAAAGGCAGAAATGCAAAAAACAGAACAATTTGGAGTGATTTAAAGAGTTGACAGTTATAGGAGTTTCAGTGTGCATGTTCTCATCATTGATGGTTTGGTGGACTGTCATGAAACATGATGGATGTAAGCGTGATCCTAAAAATGCCTTTCACCCAAACTAATTACAAGACCTCTTCTGCATTGAGGCTGTCTTTATCTTTTAAAGGGAATTTTTATTCTGAATCCATATGCACTTACGATGAGAGTAAGGTCATATGGTATGTTTTTAACCAGATTTGACCAATTTCGAAAATACAACCCTGCATATAAAGTGGGATTGTTGGATTTATGCAAATTAGTAAATTACGTACTGTTACACTACACTTCGCTTTTCCAAGATTTTTAACAATGTTCCCAGTAAACAGAAAACGTGTTTAAAACGTTTTTAACAGGTTATATTTTGGATTCTTGGCTTTAAACATTTTTAAAATGTTTTACTAACAAAATGTTTTAATAACATATATGGCCGTGTGTCGTGAACTGGTGTACTCAATAGGGTGGTGTTGTTTCATATTTTAGTAAAAAATGACTTATTTGTAATAAGCTTGCACCTTTAATCCTTTCTAATGCCATCAAATTTGCATTCATTTTAAAGCCTATAGTGTACTCCTTAATTTGATACCAAACTTAATATTCTGAGGTTTTTAATTAAAAAGTTGTAAGTAATTAAGTAAACGAAGACGCAGGGTGGTGCAATTGGGATACGGAATTGGGATACGGCACCATGTTAAGTCTATGGGAGAAATGAGCACTCTGCTCATCAAAGTTTTTCTATATTACAACAATGAATAAAGTCTTTAAATAAGATACTGTCTAAAGGCCTAGAATGTACTCTTTAATTTGGTACCAAATTTGATGTTCTGAGATTTGAAATAAAAAAAGCTTTAATTAATTAAGTAAACGAAGACGCCGGGTGGTGCAAAATTGGGATACGGCACCATGTAAAGTCTATGGGAGAAACAAGCACTCATCAGTTCATCATGGTTTTCTACATTACAACAATGAATGAAGTCTTTAAATCTCTACTTTTACACTAAAGATCTATTTGTTTTGTGATAATTAAATTAAATTAATTGATTGATTGATTAATTAATTGATTAATTAATTAATTAATTTATTTAAAATTAATTAATTAATTACAGTAATTAATTAATTTTTTTAATTAACACGGATCTTGGGACACCGAAATCTGAAGACAACCATCTCAGGGTTTTTTTTAACTGCCATAAATCAATTGTAATTGATTTTAACAGGCCTGTATTAAATAGCCATTAAATTAATTAATTTAATAAATTAATTATTAATAATTTAATAAATAAATAAATTAATATTAAATAAATAAATTAATATTAAATAAATAAATAAATAAATAAATAAATAAATAAATAAATAAATAAATAAGTAAATAAATAATAGCTACAGACCAACATTTAATATTTGCTCAGCCTCATTCATAATATTGGAATTTTAAAATTGGACATTTAAAAAAAAAAGCACACATTTATATTAAATGATTAAAAATAATCATTTATATTATAATAACACGTCCTGTGTCACAATTTTGAATAGCACACATTTGTGTATTATAATACATACGCACTGGGGATATTCATTAATAGTCTAATATCAGCTTTGACACCTCTACTGCAATCCAGGATACAAATAAAACCCAGAAGAAATATTATGAATGTATGCTTTCATTTCCCACTATGGGTGTTAAAATTGTCCGTCTTAAAAGTTGTTTGTCCCGTCAGTCACGTTTATGTCCCGTCAGTCACGTTTATGTCCCGTCAGTCACGTTTATGTCCCGTCAGTCACGTTTATGTCCCGTCAGTCACGTTTATGTCACGTCTATTCATATCTTGCACATCTCACATATTAAATGTGTAAAAAAATGTAAAATAAATATCATTGTACAATAATATACAATATTTGCCTCCAATTTGAACAAAAGTGATAATGACCGCCTAGATATGAACGTGACAGACGGGACATAAACGTGACTGACGGGACAATAGTGACAGACGGGACAGATTTGTGGGTGGTATAATTTCTTCACTAAATATTGGGGAACAATTTTACTTTTTTTATATGATGCCAACTTGATAGGAGACAGGAGGAATTAAGTTTTGAACAAACAATATGTTACAATATAGAAAATAAACAACTTTTTGTTGTTTTTCCGTGACAGACGGACAATTTTAACACCCATAGTGGAAAATGAAAGCATACATTCATAATATTTCTTCTGGGTTTTATTTGTATCCTGGATTGCAGTAGAGGTGTCAAAGCTGATATTAGACTATTAATGAATATCCCCAGTGCATATGTATTATAATACACAAATGTGTGCTATTCAAAATTGTGACACAGGACGTGACAGACCTCATGGTACACCGTACTTTATATACGGTACCCTTTATATACCCCGTCATATAAACGCTTTCTGGCAACCTTTTCTAGCCTTTTGCGAATGATGTCGAAAATGTTTTGTGTTTGCTGGGTTTGTTGTGTAATTTGCAGTCGAAAATCGTGTATATTATCTAATAGTTCTACCTGCCATCATTTATATTTCACGTTAATAAAGCAAATTAGTAAAATGTATATACAGTAAGCCAAAAAATTAGGGTACCAGTTATGGTCACCCCCTGTATATCATTAACAAAGACATATGTCATAAGTGGAACCAGCAGCCAACTCGAATTTAAGGCCTGATTTGTTGAAATTGTTCTAGAAATAAACACACCCAAGGAAGGTGCCAATTTAAAAGTTGCAGTTTGCTCCTTTGCATGCCCTGTTGATTTGTACACAAAGCGTTCGCGAACAAGTGAACTAGGGCCGTGCTTCCATTGATTAGCACGTTGAAACTAGCGTCGTGCTTTCATTGATTAGGACACAAAAGTGCAATTTTGATTTCGTTTCTTCATTAGGTTTTAGATCACCGTTTCTTTAATTCTCGACCAATTTCAACAAATAAAGTCTTAAATCAGAGCTTAAGAGTACAGGTATTGGCTGTTTGTTTTAATTTTGACATACTTGTCTTTATTTAGGATATACTGGGGTGAACACAACTGGTACTTTCTTTTGGCTTACTGTAGAAGAATATTGGCTTTTTTAATAAAACGTCAAAATTAATAACGGACATCTTTTAAACATGTAAGAATTCGTATGTTCATCGATTTGATTCAATAAATTAAATTACATTAATTCGTTTCTTTTCGTATTAACATTTTTTTTTAATTACTTACATTATTGCCCTTACATTCTTTCAACCTTTCTATTTTGTTGCTGTATTCAGGTGCATCTTCAATTGAAGACCTGAGCGCAAGAAGACCGTAAGTCCATTTGGTCTCTCAACATGTATACACTAAAGTTACGTATAGTTTCTAAGAGTTTTATAATGTTTAATATGTTCCAGGGTGAAAACATCATGAAAGGTTGTGAAAGATTTGTTTTGGCCTCTGAACATGTATAAAACATTACCAAACTATACGAAACTATACGCAACTTTAGTGTATACATGTTGAGGGGCCAAGTAGACTTACGGTCTTATTGCGCTCATGTCTTCAATTCTATTAATCTATTTCATTTCATCGTCTATCATTTCCCTTCTTTGCTCATTTCTCCACTAGTAGGAGTATACCATTATTGTATAAGATTGTCATTATTACTTATTGTTCCGTACGATTAAATTTAATCGGTTTAAATTTGTTTAAATAAAAATCTTCTTTTCCCCATTCTTGTTTCTTGATTTGGACTTCTATCTTTATTGTCATTGTCATTACAACTTTCTCATTTTCTCATTAACTTTGTTCCAGTAGTCATGGTAGTCCCAAGGGTCTATTCTAATGTGCCTCCAGGCACGTTCGTGGCTCAATACGACTAAATTCCCTATATGGGACCGTGCATTATTGCTGGGGGGGGGGATGTTGATCTTTTAAGGGTGAAAAATATCTAACCCCCGTATTGCGATGAGATTGGGACACAGAGATTGTGTTCCATTACATAATTTGGTCCAGAGTATACAACAACTTCTTAGTCATTTGCCGGTCATTTGCATATACTTTCAAAGTATAACAATTAACCAGGCTTTGTGTAAACTTTGAGTTTGGTAGTGATGTACTCTAAACCCCCCAAGTGTGTTGTCAAGTTGCCCTTGTAGAGGTTAGCGCGCAATTCAATACGAGCTGCAACCTAACTTGATGTGAAACAAAAAAAAACACAATTCTTAATTTGTGGCTTAAGGGGGTACTACACCCCTGGCCAATTTTGTGCCTGTTTTTGCATTTTTCTCAAAAATTATAGCGCATTGGTGACAGGTAAGATATGAATATTATAGGGGCAAAGACTACAACTACTGCACTGAAAATTCAGCAAGTCAAGACAAGTAGTTATTCTGCCCAACAACAGATATTCCATTAGAATGACAATAACGAAAAGTAAAAAACTGTCCTTGAGGAATATACTACATTTTACTCCGTGAATCCAATGGTCAAGATAAAGCAAGCTTAGACATTTGTTCATTAAGCCTAACAATATTCATAAAACGATATGCGAGTTAAAGCATAGTAATATTGAATTTCTTCCTGAACAATAAAATTGTTGATTCATCTAATAAAAAACACTTTCGAAAATCTCTCAATTATTAATTTTGACATTTGAATGTGGTGATCCAAAACCATGAATATCATAAAACCTGGGTATATCCAGAGAACTGTGTGTTCCAATACCTGTGAACCCAGTGACTGCTATTCCCCAGAAAGGAGCGGTTAGTGGGTTTTAGCGGTTATCGGATATAGTATGTTTAACTGTTTAAAAGGCCTTATAGTAGGGCTACCCAGTACCAGGCCCCAATGAGTGATGTATCAGTACATGGAAATAGTATTAGTGGAGCTATTATTTCCATGTTTGATCTTGAAGGTAGTAGCTACTACCTTCATGATCTGATGATGAAACCATGGACGAAAGAGAAAACAGACCGTGTCCAAACAGTCAAGTCTCGGCATCACCCGATAATGAGGGCCAATTGTTCCATTTTAGGTCTTTCGCGTAAACACGAAGACACGCGAAGCTCTATCGCGTATACACGAAGGCACCCAACGCTGGCGTGATTGTTAGACACGGCACGATGGAACAAGAACAATCGGTCTTCGTAAAACAGCTATGCACGGGGACTTTGACTGCTGATCATTTCATTTCATCGTCTATCCTTTTCATTTCTTTGATCACTTCTCTATTCATAATAGGGGGGGGGCAAATTTTATTCTAATATGCCTCCAGGCACGTTCGTGGCTCAATACCACTAAATTCCCTGTAGGGTACCGTTCATTATTGCTGGGGGTGGGGGTGGGAGGAGAATATTGAGCTTTTAAAATTAAGGGTGATAAATATCTAATCCCCCGTATTGCGATGAATCAATTTCACAGAGGAGTGATAAAAGACAAATTTCGAATGATCAGTACAATTTGAAAATTTCGCTTGAGATGAGATATAAACATTTGACCTTTTTTACTCTATGACTCCTGCACTAAACACCCTGTACTATAGACTATGCCATAGTCGATTTTGATAAATAAAAATATGTTCCGCATTCCGTTGAACTCAAAATTATAATGATGCCTATTAGAATTGGAGTATTCAATAGTAAATGGTCATAAAAAGTTTATACAATTAGTGACAGTTAAAATTTACTACACCTATGTTATTAATGCAACATATCTTGGCATAATTATACTGGCTCACTTCAATACTGAACAACTCTGATTTTGGAATCTACCAGCTTATTGATCGCGAAAGCCCGAGTAAAATATTCGACTATGTACTTTGGATTTTAGCAAGACCTAGCGGGACTTTGTCCCTAACATACGCTGTCAATCATACTTGTTTATCAATCCAATTTAACCCAAAGCACAAAGCATGGAAGTACAAGACGCGCTAAGCGTACGTCAATGTACCAAGTCAGAGGTTGCCTTTCGCCACAGCACAAATCGCGGCAAATTCCACAGATTGTTGTGTACGATGTAGTTAATCGTAATGGCACGTGCCAGGAGGATTTAATCCAAAGGGAGATCTGGGCGACCAATCACAAACTAAGCCAGATCCATTTACATCATGGCCAATTTTAGCAGGCCAGAAATCCGACAATCTCATCCATAGACAGCCGTGTTAAGCATGTAAACCGTAATCTAAAGTCAGTAGTCCACTTGGAAAGCTAGCAAAACAGAAGGAGTACGTGTACTGTGACTGAAAGGACCAGATGTGAAAATCTATCAATATTGTACACAAATTAAAACAAACCAGAGTTTTATGCTTATGTAATAGCAAGAACATGCACAATGGGAAAGTGGACTTCGGATAAGTCTACCTATACTAGTGCAATATGATAATTGACTTATTTGTTGCTAGAACAAAACTAAAGTTTGGCCCTAATCTGACCTCCGACCACTCGTGGGAAGTATAGGGGCAACAGAAAAAATGGAACCAATTCTAGTTTTATGCTTTGAGGAGTATGTTAAAAAACATTGGTTCCACTAATGTACAGGGTGATTTAAAATGAACTGTACCCAAATTCAAAAATTAAAATAAAGTACTTACCGACATTTAAATAATTTATGTTTGTAAGCGGTAACAGGATAGTATGTTTATTATTGGTGAAACAAATCATGTCTTTACCTCAAATGGTTTTGAAGAAAAGTACATTTTTACAAAACACCAATTCGCGGTAGAGAACACGGATAAACTTAGTTCCATGTGTTGGTCTAATCTAAAGATAGGATGATAAATTGAAAATGTGATATCTTCTGACTAAAACCACTTATTATCAAAATTCAAAATTTCTACTACAGAACACTTATCACTGCTTCCTTTGATAGTTTTTTGATATGTACAATCTCCGCGAATATATATAAAAAATCGGTAAAGTTGGGTACAGTTCATTTTAAATCACCCTGTAGGAAAGCTAGATTCTAACTAAAAAATCACCCATAGCGCCATGTACTAAGAGCAATTGTAAAAGTGAATGCTAAAAAAATATCCACTACTTGCATCCATAAAGAGGGCGCAAAATACTACAATACTTGTTAGCTGTGGTATCAAGCGACCCACTGTACTGGAATATCGTTTCAGCAGGATGGAGGAGAGCAATTCATGAGTTGACATTCAGTATTTTCATTATCTACAGCTGCACAAGTTGATGTTCAGCAGAGCTGCATTTAGTTATACATAATATACGCTATTTGAGTGTGGTATCACTTTATTCCAGACCATTTCTATACAATTTGTGATCAAAACAGGATTTTTGTAATTTTAACATCTAGCTGAAGTTGCTTCGTAACCTGCGTTTAACAATTTCTGATAATCAGGTAAAGTATATAATATTATTATTTTCCTTCATAATCTCTGCATTCATGGTGGGCGTGGCTCAGTGGCGCAACCAGTTTTCGTAAAAGAGTGTGGTGTTAAATATTTCATGTGCTATTTTTTTTTTGTCCGATAAGTTCAGTGTCGTTTAAGGGTGGAGGATTTTGATGCAGCAAAAATGACTTTGGGACAATTGCGGGCGAGTATTCTGCCCATAATCAAAATCGGTGTTAAACGGGTCACAAATGAGACCATATTTTCTTTCGAATTTTACCGGGGGGACTTTCGTCTACCTTCGTTTATTATGTTTCTATTTATTTGTAGTGTGAGTACATATGGGCCCCCCTCACGGAGGCCCCTCTGATTACGCCCTTGTGTGGCTTTATCCGGGGGGGGGGGGGGCTTAATTTCAAATACACTCAATGCATATATTCAATACACCCATACTGTCATTTGCAAAATAGTTTTGTTTAGTTATAGGTTCACAGTCTACTCTGTTTCAGAATAACAGCTATAAGTTGCTAATTCATTTGTTTTGAAATCAAATTAAAATTAAAGTCAAAATTATTTCCAGGGAATAACTAAATCAGCTTCAATCCTTTGCAAGCAAGTGTTTTGAAAGTTCACACTCATTTTTTATACTCTAAATGTAGATAAATTAAATCTGTATCGGAAATTTATAGCTATATTCGTGAACTGATCTTGACATTTCACCCTATAAGGCTATAAACCTCTTTCGTAGTTAGGCTGGTGGAGCGAATAAGAGTGTTCCTGAAAGATTGATTCCTGGAATCATAGTTTGGGTTCGTTTGCTTATATATATATCCGAATTAACAAATTCAGAAGCGCAAAGTATGAGTTTTACAATAGATATTTTCCATCGAATTTACTTATGTTGTTTTAATAGGAAATATAGCGTTTTCCCAAAATTCACAAAACTGATTACACACATAGAGATGTAAAAAACAGCGCAGTGATTTATAGTGCGCTACGCACAGGCACAACGCCTAGACGTTGATCCACAAGCCTCAGCACACTTTACACGAATAACTAAACGTGTTAATGTAGTATGTACGTGGAATCAAAAAATCCTTGCAAGTCAGCAAAGGAACTCATACGAGCTCTGGGACCAATCTCTATCTGGTCAAAAAGTTTGGCCCCCCGATTGGCCCCGAAACTAATCTGCGTGCGGACATGGTAAGGTGGCGTTCGTGCAAGCTGAAAATAAAGATGGCGCTGTTCAGGTCCCCGTAGCTCAAAAGTTAGTGTCAACTCTCAACAAAAAGCAATTTTAAATTAAATTTTAATTTTTATGTAAGACATTGGTGCCACCACAATATGAAAAATGGTTTTATATGGGGTAGAAAAACAAACTTACTTTCATGTATATTGACGTGAATTTCAATGGGACTTTGTAAGAAAGAAAAAGTAACTCGACTTTGGAAATTGGCTAACAATAAGGACCATTTTTTATTAGGAACACACTCTATAATACTACATTCCTGCACATAATCGCGTTATTTGGTAAACATAGTAGTTGACCTATGTATATTCATTGAAATACCCGGGTGAAATTAAAGAGATGTGAAACAAATGTCACGATAACTAGAAATTCAAACATTCACATCTACCAGGACACAGTTCCTCAACGCCAATGCTTCTACGCTTAAATTCTTATGATATGGAATTAGTTTGAACCAAATCGGAACAATTTTGAATTTTGGATATCTTGAAATGCTTAAGATTGCTCACTGTGCACCAGGCCCGTACGCAGGGGGTGCGGGGTGCGGCCACCCCCCCCAAATTTGCAAAAGTATACAAAAAGTCCCAAAATTTCAGAATTTTTCAAAAAAATCAGGTTTTTACACTTTTTGGTCAAAAAAAGGTCCAAATTTTGGGAAAAAACGTCCACTTCTCACCAAAACGCACCCCTTGGGAAAAAAAGGCCACTTTTTTCAAAATCAGCACCCCCAAGAAATCCTGCGTACGGGCCTGCTGTGCACCATTCAAATTCTTCATCTACAGCCCTGAAACTATTATTTGAAGTAAAAATATGACCATCATACCCAACTTTAAACTTAATATCATCTACTAGACTATCATAATTGTCAAAATCAAGTTATACCGATACTACAGACTTGACATTAAGTATGGAATATTTCTTCACGAAGTGCCAAGAATAATCTGAATCTGCATAAACCGTACGGGATAAATATTTATTGAGTGTGTGTCTTGAGATGGTGCCAAATAATATTGATAGAAAATAGGCTTGAGTTTTACATTATGGTGCTCATAATGCAGTGAATTAGCCTAAAATGGTGGATTTAAGGACACTGAATTTGAGTTTCGTGGGGGAAAAATTTCTGAATTTCTGAACTTTGTTCTGATATTATCAAATTGGGTATTGTATTGAAGTTTGAGGTGATATGTACTGAACCTAAATACCAAGTGTTGATCAGAACTGAAATGCACTTGCAATGTACCAGTTTTGAATGTGGGAGGAGCTTTTGAAAAAAAAAAATGCTCTTACAAGTGGTACGTACTCAGAAAATTTGAATGGCCCCTGGAGCCAATTGTTAATAAACTTACTGTATGCAAATAAACAGCGTGAGTTTAGATATTCGGCTATTCCAGAAAATAGATGCACACCCCCTCTAGAGGAGTTCGAATTTCCGGATTTTTTGTCCAGTCGTAATTTAAAGTGTCCAAAGTCAAAACAATCCAATATCAATAATTGTTCAACATCAGAAATGAACATTTATTTAAATGCATTTCCAAGCTTTGTAGAGTAACATTGGCAGCTGGAATTCCAGTCATTTTCAGAGAGCAAAGTTGGAAATCAGGACATTTCTTTTATTGAAAAGTTAATCCTCTATAGGGGGTATGGACCTATTTTCTGGAATAGCCCATTCGCCGCAGCTGTTTACCAATGGGGGACATTCAAACTGTCATACAGTACGTACCATTTTAAAGAGCCATATTCCAAGCTTCTCCCATTTCCATAAAATGGTTCATTGCAAGTACATGTCAGCTCTGACGAATGCCAATTCGAAGTTTAGGAAATAGCACCTCAAACCCCAATAAATATTGATGACAGAACAATATTGCATGAAGTCCGAAATTGTGTCTCCCACAAAACTCAAATTCAGCCTCTTTAAATCCATCATTTTAGGCAAATGTACTACATTATAAGCACAATAATGAAAACTTATGGAAAGCATGACACACCCCAATTAATATTTAGCACGTACGGTATATCCAGGCCCCTTCACGACCAGTCTTGGCACTTCACGAAGATAATGCCATACCTGGTAACAAGAATAATATTAATGTTTGTCTGTTATTATTATATAAATATTGTGTTCTTATAGAAATGTTTTACTCACTTCAGTTTCAACAGTTAACCCGCATATTGTATAAACACTCCAACTAAATATCATTTTCATAGTTTTAAAATCGCAGCTGCCTATATCAATTAACTAAAAAAGGTCACTGTGTAATTAAGGGATCTAAAATGAGCGTTTATTGCGTTTCGACAGTATTTTTTGTGGGACATGAGAGCACCTCAGACCTATCGAATTGCATTCTGAATACGAAGCATGTCTTTCTGATATCAAATAATTTTCATTTTTGAAAATCACAATATAATATAAATTTTATGACAAATTATAAAAATTTGATATTTTTCAAATTTTTGATATATAACAGTCCTCGAAGTATTTTATATAAATCTAATGATATATTCTTAAAGTGTATGTAGCAGGGAGTAAAGCCGACGGTCAATTGAAAATTTTGACCTTTCATATTGAAGATATAGATTTTTTCCCAAAAAGACCTAATTTTTTTTTGTGTTTTGGGAAAAAAAATCCATATCTTCAATACGAAAGGTCAAAATTTTCAATTGATCGTCGGCATTTCATCCCACCTACATACACGTTAAGTATAAATCATCAGATTTATAAAGTTTACTTCGAGTACTGTTAAATATCAAAAATATCAATTTTAATGATTTGCCATAAAATGTGTATTAAATTGCGAATTTCAAAAACCAAAATTATTTGATATCAGAATGACATTCTTCGTATTCAGAATGCAATTCGATATGTCTGATGTGCTCTAATGTCCAAAATAATACTGTCAACATTCATACCCCAGCCCTTTTAAGGGCTGGGGTATGAACGTTTGGACAGTAATAACACATGGAAACAATATTCGCTCGTATAGAATTCTTTAGTCTATGGTTAAACCGTGGCTCTGGTGGAGCAAAACAAAGAACCTGTACATTTCTGCATAAATTATTCATGCTATTCATTCAGGTTAGCATTCACACATCTCTCTTCTGTGAAGTATAATTTATGTAGCACCTGGGAACAATACCGGTATGAAATAAGGCCAGTGGTATTGGTGGGTGTGTGTGCTGTGTGGGTGTATCCATGGGGGGGTGGGGGGGTGGAAAAGTTGGAACATCGGACATCGACATTTCTTCATGTGCATTAGACATCAGATAAATGATTTCCCAAATGACATTGCGTTTTTGCGTCGATGATATTACATTTTGTTTTCCAAGGTCACAAATTCAAAAACCTGTCAAAACCGATTAAAATAATATCATACCATTGTGCAGGTGGTGAACACCTCGAATTCTCTAAATCAGTACATTTCCGTTGTGAAACGTGTAATTGAATGGGATTATTTTGCAATTTTAAAACGTTTAAAATATCACAAACAAATATGCCTATGTTAATAAGTAATATTAATACAAGCTAAAATCGTTGGGGTTTGAAAATGAACCCCACAAAACTAACTGAGTGTATGGAAAATGCCACACGGCTAAGCGGTTTTGCTGTCTCTCTACGCCCATCATGCCACTCGCCGCCTGCCATTGTGCCCGATTTGAGGGAAGTTATTTAAATAGGTCGTTTGGCTGACGAATTCAATCAATTTAGTTTCCAATATATATTTTGAATTTTGTCGGACTGTTATTTTTCCATTCAGATTTTATTAACATGTTCAAATTGAAAAGCATTATTGCAATGTTTCAGTCGATGATGCAGATATATTATGAAATGATTTAAAGAGGCGTGGTCCGATGTTTCATTTTATATGTTTTATATCTTTGAGTTCACAAACACTTTTTGGGGAGGGCCTGATGCGCATCACGAACATTTTTCGGGGCCCCGTTTTCAGATCTCAAAAATTTCAGGACCCCCTTTTTAACATGAATACTATGGGTCAACCCCATAGAAAAGCATATAAACTCAATTTTCCAGGGCAAATTTGTGGTCACTTTTCAATGCCCCCCGTAGTAGGGTCAAAACTTTTAAAGGCCCCCTATTTTGCATCAGCCCCCCCCCCTAATAAATGTGAACGGTCCCTTACATCGAGGCCTAGCTATTAAAACACTATGTTTCCAAATTTTGAGTCGTATAATTGCTCCAGCGGTTTTGAAATGACAGGCAAAAACCTGTATAACTATTGAGGGGGCTGTCATTTTCTTCTGAATGGAGGTCATTCATATATTGTGAGACATAGAATTTGTTTCCAAAAATGGGGGTCATAATTTTTTTTAAAAACAAAAACAGGGGGTATAACATTATGAAGGCCTTGTGGCTCAACATATTCGCGCACATTCTTTACACTCAAAATATGTGCGCAATCTTTAGTAAGGGGAGGCCATACAATTTTTTCATTCATTCCAGACACTGACATATCTATGACTCCCATTGTCACCCTACTACGATAATTGCCTAAGTCATCTTTTGTTATTTTGAGAACAAAGTACAAAGGTTCAGGCTAGGCATGCATCAGTTACGTAATCACCCTAATTTTTTTCTGATTATTCCTTTTCATTTGTCTCAATATCATTATTTTGTTCTTGTGCAAAGATTGGTGAATGAATGTTTGCACGCATGCTTAAACCATTTGTACTTAGGCAATTATCGTAGTAAAGTGACGATGTATAGCACAGTACATTCCTGCACATTACTTATGTTATTGGCTGAACAAAATAGTTGACCTATGTTTGTTAATTGAAATACCCGGGCGAAATCAAAGAGGAGTGAAACAAATGTCATAATAGAAGTTCCTCAACCCCAATATGCTACTACACGTCACCTCAACGAATGACCTTGGTTAGGTACTACAACTCATGCTCAACAGCTTGGGGTCAGCATTTGAACGTTGTCTGTTTAATGAGGGTCATGCCACTGGGAATGATACTTATGGCCTTGGTTAGGTACAACAACTGTCAACTAATGTTCAACAGCTTGGGGTCAGCAGTTATGCCACTGGGAATGAGATCATTCATAATGGCTCACAGCGAGCTGCTTTCATTAAAAAGGACGATATAACGTATAGTCAGGTAGATTTGATTGTGCCTGGATTTTGTAAAGCTAGAAAACCATATACATGTTTTGCTTTTATGTTGATGTCTGAGGTGTATAACATAATAAAACGAGTGTGTAGTGGGCAGTTTGGGCACCCTTGAGCATTTCGAAATATCCAGGGTCAAATTTACACATGGGGTCAAAATTTTCAGTGTTCCGATTTGGTTAAAATTAATGTTAAAATATTCCTCAGTTCATAAGGATTCAGAACGTATTGTTTGACATACCCATGGCTATAGCGATAAGGTCAAAGGTCAACATTATAATAACAATTTAAATAAGTAATAGTTTGCAATCCTTAAGATGCTTCGTTACCTCGGTAACACATCAAAGCGGATCAATATCCAGACAGTATGGATGGATATTGATACAGTTTTAATTGATTGTGACCTATTTTGCTGCGTTTCCTAGGTAACAAAATATCATATATAGTGAAACTATTCTTTTTATGAATTACTATAACAGGACAATAATTTGAGACCAATTTCATCAAAATCGGAAGAAATGTTCTGTTTTGACCCGTGCCCAAATATTGACCTTCAACCTTTTCACTAAAAAAAGACGACTGATAATTCATAGGTAGGTACGTGTACGTCAAACTACATTTCCTGAATTGAATTTTGAATTTTGACCACTGTAAATTTTGACCGTGGATATCTCAAAATACATAAAAGCACCAATCAATTTCTTCATCTACACCTGATGATACCATTTGAAGTAAAAATATGAACATCGTAGTACCAACTTTACACTTAAAGGCAATATTTTGGAACTAGACTATTAATATTAGTGTATTACCCTAGGTAATGCAGTTTGAACTTAACCACCTCAGTCAGTTAATACCCAAGCACATACTCGTTAAAATAACACATTTTGAAATTTATGTTCACCTTTACTAACCCTTGCATAGTTGTGTCTGTCAATATCAAATTGAAAATACGAATGTGGTTATTGTAAAATATGCTTCCTAAACCGGTGCGATTGTTGTGCCTGCTATAAATGTGTATTGTTCTTTTAATATTATATTTTGCAGTAGGCCTAGTATTATTTGGTGAATTGGACATTTCAAATTGTACAATACTTTGAAGGAAATGAATTTTATTATACACTAGGAGACATTTTTTTAAATCTGTGAAAAACCTGTGACTGGTTGAAAAATCTGTGAAAAATCTGTGTTGGATTGCATAAATTTCACGCATTTTGTAACCGATCACATATTTTTTTCTCCTAGTGATAGGCCTATATAATGTTAATTATTTGTTAAAATTATTTTTATCATCTTGTCAAGTGCCTCGAGAAAGCTTTTAGGAAAGTTTTGGATGCTATATAAATGGTGTGTTATTATTAGCATTATAAATGTTTTAGTCACTTAAGGGGGTACTACACCCATCACATTTTTTGCGGGTTTTTGCATTTTGTGAAGAAATGAGAAAAAAAATTGGACAAAGTGGTATGCAAAATGAAGGGGCAAATCTTCTCGTTATATTGGTGGCATCGGTATGAATGTAGCTTACATGCTTTTGAAGATAGAAGCCAAAAGGAGGTACATCACTCATGCTTTAAATTCATTTCATTTTGGAAAGCTTGCTATCAACGGATTTCGTTAAAATTTTGGATACGTGTTGCCAACGCATTAGAGAAATAATGTTGATATGTAAAATGGGAATAAGTGGTTCCTGATGGCTTCATGAACTTGGTGATTTTCAGTGCTCCACGTCTATCAAAAACGAACTGGTTAAAATGCTTCTATTTTCAATGTTGAGCTATATTTTGTATTTGTAACTAGCGACATTATTTCACTGAAACTTAATTAAGCCATAGGTAACAGGTTACCACAACCATACTACAGCAATGTTGAAAAAAATTGCATTTCTCGTCACCTATACCCACCATATTCAATAAGACTCATATGGGACACGACTGATTTGTGAATAACACGCACTTTTGGAAGTCACGTCACGGGTAGGCTACAGTATTACGCAGTCAAAATCATGAACATTTTCCTGCACGTTATCCGGCACGCTACGTAGGCCCTACGCTCGCATTTAGACATTCCCATCTATACAATTTTAAAGGCCTTTCCAGTAATCCCAGCAAAGTGTGAAAAATTATAATTGTTTATAATGTCTAAAAGTGAAGGATACCCCGGTAAGTCATTTAAATTGTCATTTGGTATTTTTGAAATGTATAAATTTGGCATAGGATCCTATCAGCAGTAGGCCAATTGATGTAGGTGGCCTATCATAGGCTTAGCTAGTAATCAGATTCGTGTAAAATGTCTGATGATTTTTTTCTCGGGATGAGATTTTGTCTTAGTACTCGGCGTTTGGCTAAACCACTAATACTATAACAACAAACAGGGACAACAAAGGCGATTATGGCCGGGGAAGGGAAGGGGAATGCAAGAGGTAAGAAATTTCAGTTGGTAGGCCTAGGCCTACACCATTTGGAAATCCCCCAGTGAGCCCCTTATCATGCTTATTGAATATTTTAGTAGTGTTATGACCCCGGGCTACTTTTATTTTTACGTGTTACCTTTAAAATGTACGCCTATCATTAAATTGCGGAATTGTAGGCCTATACTCGTGCTTTACACCGCTGATTCAGTTTATATTATCGCAACTCGCCATCTGGGGCGGTGAATTGCTTTCCCCATGCCAACAAATCTTTGCCCTCCCCACTTTAACATGCCAACCCTCTATCGACATTCCAAAACATTATCCCCCTACACCTAGGCCTACATGGCAGCCGGTATTCAGTTTTAGGCAGGCCGAGAAGGGGCAAGCCGCAAGTTTTGGCACGTAGGCCTATATTATTGCAAAAGGCAAAAGCCAAGTATTAATATACCCCGGGGTATAGGCCCTAATAGGTCTACTATTATTTAATATGTTCACTTTTTCTACTCACTTTATTAGGGGTGGTGCAATAATTATGTGTACCCCTGGGGTGAATTCTCAAAATGGTCTGCCAAAAATGCTTGCCCCCCCCCTTTGGCCATGCCAACAAATGTTTGCCCCCCCTTTCGACGTGCCAAAAACCTTTGCCCCCCACCTTTTGATGTGCAAAAAAATCTTTGCCCCCCCCCCTTACACATGCAAGATTTTGGGGAACCCAAATTTCAAACCTTAAATGGTCTTATCATATAATGCGAGCGCAGCGAGCAGGAAATTTTGCATATTTGAATGGGTTCCTAACGTTTTCCTATGCCTTTTTAGGGCGTAATATAGGAACGGGACCCAAAATATCTGTGCCAAAAATTGCTTGCCCCCTCTTTCGACCTGCCAAAAATCGCTTGACCCCCCTTTCGACCTGCCAAAAAATGCTTGCCCCCTCCTTTTCGCCTGGCAAAAAATCTTTGCCCCCCCCTATAATTCACCCCCGGGGGGGTACACATAATTATTGCACCACCCCTTAGGGCCTACCATTTAAAATGTCTAAAATTGCGGAATTGTTAAAATGTCTTAAATTGCGGAATTGAGCAAATTTCTCATACGTCCAGTGCCGTAGGTCCCTACATAAGGGGGCAATGGGGGAAGCTACCCCACCCCTTGTGGGAAGTCCGCCCCTAGACTAAATCCTCCAGTCTCGAATATACGCACGGCCGTTGCACTGTGCTGTATACGAGCCGCCGCCATGTTTGTCCGCCATTTTGCGAGTGAGAGGCCAGGGACACAGGCTAAGTCCGCCCCCCCCCTTGGATGCGGTCGCCCTGAAAAATTTTACTAGGGTCTTTTTGTACTTTTGAGCCTATTTTGTTTCGTCACAAATTCCCCCTTGAATGAGGGTTTCCCCTTTCACTCCTTTGCCCCCCCCCCTTAAAAATTCCTAGCTACGCCCATGATCCCCCCATGACACCACTTCACGGGGAGGGGAAGAGGCACAACATACATTTCTTGATTTTATCAGGTATTTTACCAAGAGAAGGTGCTAGGCATACATGATCATGTTTAAATCTGGCAACACGAGAACTTTGAACTTCTGCGGTAGTCTTGTAGCCGTCCGGCCCTGTTCAGTTTTATACACGCCTTTGAATATGAATTGTTTTGCGCACTTACTTAATGTTTATGGAGCACATTTTCTTCATTAGTTTGTCAAGTTGATGTCAAATGTTCTATTCTATATTATTTGGCAATAGTGTTTTTTTTGCCTATAGTATGTCCAAACATGGTCCAATGTTGTAATTTGTTGTTTTTGATCGCAAAGGTCGGATATTTTAATTCCCGATTTAACTGTGCACCCGCCCGAGGGCTTCGCAAGGGTGCAGAATTCGGCGAAAGTTTGACGGTAATTTTGCCTTTTTTGACACTAAAACGCATTCGATCCTTAATTTTATTTCAACAACATTTTTGATTAGGTAGCGTAATGAGGCGGCTACCAACTTTTTTCCCAAATCTTAAAGAATTATTCTCAAATGTCTGATCTGTGTATTTCCTATTGGTAATACAAATTGACGTGTCAGCCCTAAATATACATAGGCAGGTCGTATTTTGGGCCGGTAGCGAGTCTAATACGTACTGTATATGTGAATATCGATGAATGTTAGAAACGGCAGAAACCGGTTGTGAAGAAGACTACGTGGATCGTATAAGCGTCCTTACCAACCAGTCAACTTTAAGACAAATAGGTGAAAAATGACACTTTAACGACGTTCTTTCATATTTTTTTATTTCAAATTATCCGTGCATATATCGCCTAGTTATAAATGAAAAAATATTTTTTTAGACCAATCAAACCAATATATGGGTGTAGTACGCCCTTAAGTTTCAACAGATAAGTATAGCCTGCATATTGTTTATTCCATTTGAATATAATTTGTTTGTAATTTTGCAATATGCAATTAATTATGGAAACAATATTCGAGTGAATATGGGTTGTGAAAAGATGAGCAAAACAAGCATTATTTATGCCATTCATATGGGCTGAATTATATGAAATACATGTTGCACGTACCTGGGATCAATGTGAAATAGTGGCAATGGTGTTGGGGGGTGTGGGGATGATGGTGGTACAAGTATGTATGGACATTTGTGAGACGGGGAAAGCATTTATAGGCACACCAGTCTATATCACATTGTTTTGCGCATTATTCGCTACTTGCACGGTTCCGCCATTATGCACTATGTGCGGGAGAGCCTCGAACTGGCAGCATACATGAATGGGAATTGAACTAGTCATAACGTTCTGTGTAAGGTTACATAATTCTTCCTTTCATGTATGCTGCCAGTTCGAGGCTCTCCCCGCACATAGTGCATAATGGCGGAACCGTGCAAGTAGCGAATAGGGCTAAAAGGCGTAGAAAAGCGCCACACCAAACCGTTCTAATATTAAAGCAATATTTCCAGTGATCGTAATGTGTTTTCTATAAACTGCTTTGATTGAGGCACGGTGATCTAGTCCGCCTAAAAGTACCAAAAGGGAACGTACAGTGCAATAAGTAGGCCTATTAAGCAATGGAGCATATCTGAGCTGCGTGCTGGTCTCCCGACAAAAAAATCAGTCTAAGGTCGCATTCATAGGTACCTGAATTTGGTTCGACAAGTATTTCATTTGAAAACCGTTTAAACCAATCAATAATCATATTGCTGAAGAAGATAATAAGCTTCTACCTATTTCTATAGAATCCTTAAATAACTGGCTAGATTCTGTTCAAGTGGTGAGTTAAAGCATTGTATTTTGTCTAGGCATGTATAATTAACAATTAACAACGAGAGGACATTGATAATAGAGACATTGCGATTTCCAAACGTAGACATCGGACGTACGTTGATCTATTCAAAACCACTCTCCTGTATCGATGCGAGGTCACGTATTTAGCTATTTTTGAAGATATTCCACGTGCGAAATCGTCGTACTGAGATACATCGTTGAAAATTCATAAAATTTGTCCATTTCCCAATATATTAAAGACAGTCAAAGATTATGAACATATGAAGGAAAGTCTAATTATTATTATGATCCTTTTTGTTTGTAACAAATCATAATAAAGGTACAGCGATGTGTTAAAAATTGACTAAATTTAAACGCAATATTCACACGCAGAGATTGCCCATTGAAATGTGTGTGATACTTAGCGTTAAAAAAATTACAATGCGATTTCCATTTTGGATGCTACGTTGAAATATGCTGATTTTACCTCATGTCTAAGTCCATGCAACGCGCCCAATTTTCAGGACGAAAAAGTCTCATTTTGAAAGTAAAGTCATGATGTATGTATGTAGTGATCTTTAATCTACCAAAATATATGTTTTGGGGCAACTATAATATTTGGGGAGCACAAAAAACAGTTAGGTTTAATCAACATGTAGGTCAAAATTTTAATCAAAATCAAAAGCGGTCTGTTTGAATTTAGGCATAGTCTCAGGTCACTGTTATTTTTCAATCATTAGACCCTCTATTGACCTAGCTTAGAAGCTGTTAGATATTGAGCAAATAATAGTCTTTATTCTGACTTTCTTGTTCTCCATCGTGACGAATGAGCACAATCCAGTCTGGAACAGAGACTAGCCATATTCAACACCGTATTAACGTACGCGAAAACGTACGTGCCACGTGCTGCGTTTGAAAAATCGCAATGTCTCTAATGATTTGAAATGACCGCCAATTATGACTGTTTGACATTTATTACTAGCAATGTGGAAAAAGAGACACACGTATAGAACCGAAAAAGGTACCATTTTAGGAGTAGAGTTCAACACACCATAATCCCGCTTCTGGATATCGCTTGAAGTCAAATGATATGTCATTTTAAAGCGTATGATATATATTTTCTATAAACACGGAATAAAACAAAATTGACCGGGGTCAACTTTACGGCTGATTCGCCGTGTCCGGTCACAATTATGCACAACCTCTATTAAAGTGATATATATTTGGTAGATATTAATATCAAGTTCTGCTGAACAAACAAAATAAGCATTACACTACAGGGGTTGGGCATGAAATTATTGATTGGCTCCAAACAAAGAATTTGAACCAGTGTCTTTGACACCGTAATCATGGCGCAGTGTAGTCCATTCAATCAAATGTTGTCATCAACCTATTTGATAGTCGTGCATTTGTTATGTGTGTGAGACGAACTGTCGCGGTAGATTGCAATCATGCTTTTGCCATATTTACGGTATGATACGTCACGCAGCGTCATCATCCCTATATCTTCGTGTCAAAAATTGCCGTGATAGTACGGCAAATCCACTCGTTCTTCAAAAGCTACGCATGGCGATTTTGGTCCAGATAGGCCGAGCGACTCAGGCTAAGCATATCACTTACACGATATGAGATACCGCAGCGTTTCCATTCATACACGTTTATACGATCTGCGCATGCTCAGTACACCACATTACAAGAAAATTCGATTTGTTGTCAGTTAAAACGCAGGTTTTATTTTCAATACACCCACTGGAAATTCAATACACTCTGTCTTTCTATTTAAGGGGTACTACACCCATTGATTTTTTTTGCATTTTTTGCATTTTGTGAAGAAATTACAAAAAAAATTGGACAAAGTGGTATGCAAAATGAAGGGGCAAATCTTCTCGTTTTATTGGTGGCATCGGTATCAACGTAGCTTACATGCTTTTAATAGTAGAAGCCAAAGTGTGGTACATCACTGATGATCTAAATTCACTTCATTTTGGAAAGCTTACTATCAACGGATTTCGTTAAAATTTTGGATATGTGTTGCTAACACGTTAGGGAAATAAAGTTGATATGTAAAATGGGAATAAGTGGTTCCTGATTTCTTTTATGACTTCATGAACTTGATGCTTCACAACTATCAAAAAAGGAACTGGTTAAAATGCTTCTATTTTCAATGTTGAGCTATATTTTGTATTTTTAACTTGCGACATTATTTCACTGAAACTTAATTAAGCCACAGGTAACAGGTTACCACAACCATACTACAGCAATGTTGAAAACAATTGTATTTCTTGTCACCTATACCACCATATTGGGTAGTTTTCCGTAAGCTTAACTTTTGTGATTTTGGTAACTATTTTATATTTATTTGTGAAATCCATCTCAACTAGGCATTCTAAATTGTACTCACTATTTACACCCCAAGGTATATTAGTATATCCATCTTGCACTTCTCGATATATATCCAGTTAAAGACAGAATATCAAAATTATTCCTCATTCTGATATCACAGACTCTCACATGTGTATTCAAAATTGATGCTTAAATTTGACCTGAACCAATTGACCTATAACCTGACATACGGTGACCTAATAGCTTTTTCCTCTCCTAACAACACATTATAGTATTAACTTGACTAATGACTATGCATCCATTGTGTAAGTGTTTATTTAATTTATTCAGTGTTATATATTTTGCATATACCACTAGAATTTCTATAGAGAGTATAACAAAGGATTTAATGTATTCTATTCTATTCATGTACCCTACTTGAACATGTTGCAAAGAATAAATTATGGTTTGTTATGAAACACGCATCTGGGTAACTAGGATACAGTAAACAAAAAATATATAGGGCTAAAATGACTTACTATACAATGGTTTAAAAGCACCTTTTTATTTCACATGATCCGTGCATATATCGCCTAGCTATAAATGAAAAAAATATTTTTTTAGACCAATCAAACCAATATATGGGCGTAGTACGTCCTTAACATATTGTAAATACTAATACGATCAATAGTAGTTAGGGGAAAAAGTTCACTTTGGTGACCACTCTCTGGCTAGTAAGGTTTGACGATTGATTCGACTTCTATGGACCATTTAGAAAAAAATAGCCACCATGTCCTCGCGAAAATCCGGCATTTTTCGCTAGAGGCCAAAATCAAAATGGCCGCCACCACCATTTTGAAAATTTAAGTTTTGAACCAGAGCACCTATAATCATGCACAAAGACACTTTTCGGATATGTCGAGTACAAGGATTCCGATTCTGACATTAGTTTGACATTACGGCATCATTTTCACCCAGAAATCCAAGATGGTGGCCGGCACCATCTTGAAAAATTTAGTTATGAACAAGAGGACCTTAAATCGTGTACAAAGACACTTTTTTGGATAAGTCGACCACAAGGATTTCAAATTTGACATTACTTTGACATTACGAACTCATATTTACCCAGAAATCCAAGATGGTGGCCGCCGGCGCCATCTTGAAAAAAATAAGTTTTGAACCAGATTACCTAAAATCGTGTACAAAGACACTTTTTCCGGTAAGTCGACCCCAAGAAATCCGAATCTGACATTAATTTGACGTTACAAAATAATTTTTGCCCAGAAATCCAAGATGGCCCCCATTTGGTAGAGCGTAAATGTGATTTTTGAATGAAAGCAGAAGCATAAATGTGTCATTTCCGCCTTATCTGGGGTTCATGTCCCTTATATGGGGTTTAAACTGCCTTATCTTGGGTTTACATCCCTTATCTAGGGATAAGGCGCCTTACCTGTGGTTTAGACGGCCTTATCCTGGGTTACGTTCCTTACCTGTGGCTAAGATGCCTTAACCTTAGCATATCGCAGTCTAAACCCAGATAAGGCATCTAAACCCCAGATAATGCGCCGTAACCCCAGATAAGGGACGTAGACCGTCGATAAAGCAGTCCAACCCCCAAATAAGGCGCTTTAACCCTAAATAAGGAACATAAACCTAAGATAAGGCATCTAAACCCCACATAAGGTGCCCAAACTCTAGATACGGGTCGTTAACCCCAGATAAGGGTCGTAAACCTCAGATAAGACATCTAAACCCAAGATAAGGCGCCTTAACCCCAGATAGACGTAAACTTATATATGACAGTTTAAACCCCCGATAAGGCGCCGTAACCCCAGATAAGGGACGTACACCTCAGATAAACCAGTCCCAACCCCAAATAAGGCGCCTTAACCATAAATAAGGAACATAAACCTAATATAAGAGAAGTAAACCCCAGACGGCGCCTTATCTGGGGTTTAGACTGCCATATCTGAGTTTACGTCTCTTATCTGGGGTTAAGGCGCCTTAACTTGGGTTTAGATGCCTTATCTGAGGTTTACGGCCCTTATCTGGGATTAACAACCCTTATCTAGAGTTAAGGCACCTTATGTGGGGTTTAGATGCCTTTTCTGGGGTTTATGTTCCTTATTTAGGGTTAAGGCGCCTTATTTGGGGTTTAGACTGCTTTATCTGGGGTCTACGTCGCTTATCTGGGGTTACGGCGCATTATCTGGGGTTTATATGCCTTATCTGGGTTTAGACTGCGATATGCTAAGGTTAAGGCATCTTAGCCACAGGTAAGGAACGTAAACCCAGGATAAGGCCGTCTAAACCACAGATAAGGCGCCTTATCCCTAGATAAGGGATGTAAACCCAGGATAGGGCAGTTGAAACCCCATATAAGAGACATGAACCCCAGATAAGGCGGAAATGACACACTTATGCTTCTGCTCTCATTCAAAAATCACATTTACGCTCTACCAAATGGGGCCATCTTGGATTTCTGGGCAAAAAATATTTTGTAACGTCAAATTAATGTCAGATTCGGATTTCTTGAGGTCGACTTACCGGAAAAAGTGTCTTTGTACACGATTTTAGGTAATCTGGTTCAAAACTTATTATTTTCAAGATGGCGCCGGCGGCCACCATCTTGGAAATATGAGTTCGTAATGTCAAAGTAATGTCAAATTTGAAATCCTTGTGGTCGACTTATCCAAAAAAGTGTCTTTGTACACGATTTAAGGTCCTCTTGTTCATAATTAAATTTTTCAAGATGGTGCCGGCCACCATCTTGGATTTCTGGGTGAAAATGATGCCGTAATGTCAAACTAATGTCAGAATCGGAATCCTTGTACTGACATATCCGAAAAACTGTCTTTGTGCATGATTATAGGTGCTCTGGTTCAAAACTTAAATTTTCAAAATGGTGGTGGCGGCCATTTTGATTTTGGCCTCTAGCGAAAAATGCCGGGATTTTCGCGAGGGACATGGTGGCTATTTTTTTCTAAATGGTCCATAGAAGTCGAATCAATCGTCAAACCTTACTAGCCAGAGAGTGGTCACCAAAGTGAACTTTTCCCCCTAACTAATAGTTCTGAAGCTATAGACGTATTTATAACGACTGCATTACTCTTTGTGAAGTCTTAGTGGTAATATCAGCTCTGTTGTTTGGTCTATGTACACATACATGTACATCGGGCATCAGTGCATGATTTGTCAAATGACATTGCATTTTTAGCTCGACAATTGTTGTTTATTCCAAGGTCACGGCTCATAAACCTGTCAAAACCGATTACAATAATATCAGACCATTGAGCCCGATTTGAGAGAAGCTATACTTGGCTGACGAATTAATTTGGTTTCCAATTTATTCTAACGGACTGATTATTCATTAAAATATCAAAATATTGGAAATCGTTATTGCAATACATTCATGAAATGCCTGTAATCAGCTGGTAAAGACATCTGATGATAGAGCATATTGTTCGCATCTGCAGTAAGAGTTTTTAGTTTAGATATTCTAATTGATGCAAAAAGGAAAACAAAACATTGCAAAATATGGATGACTATGGAATGTCCCATGAGAAATCTCTCGGCAATCGGCATCTGAGTTTTTCAACAAGTTTTTTAAAATCAATATTTTAAATCAATATACTGAGCTGTTTTCGAATAAAATCATGAAACAAAGCAGTAAATAATTATTTTAATGTTTATTGTCGGTACGTTTTGTATACTAATCAACTACGGTTGGGGCGATATCGAACATTTGCGTAGAGCATACTCTGACCTGCTACCACGAAATGAGCTTGAAGTCACAAGTTGGTTCCTGACTGCTGAGTCGGTTGATATTCTTTGTGTGCCGCGCACATCGTGGCACCAGTGATTGAACACCCATTTACTAAGACCATACAGGCATACTATTGGCTTGAACAGAACACCAACGCAGCAGGCAGGATGGGTTTCCAAGAACTTACCCTTGGAGTACACCACATTTTCATTCTAAAATTTAAGCTTTAAAATTAACCTAATTATTATGTTATACATGTATGTGAATGTTTCATTCATAGTGTTGTTACTTCAACTTTATGTATACAGAAAATGAAGGCCATTTCTGCAAATAACATGCGTTGATAATAGCAACAAACGTACGTAGCTAATCAACGAACCTACAGAATATTTAAGTAGTATATTAATAGACTAAACACCTCAAAAGAAATAAGTCCCCCTCTGAACACGTCGTCATAACATCGTAAGGTTTCGTTTTGTACCAACAAAACTAACTTTGAAATAATTATATGACTGTTTACTAAGTGCTGTGTGAAAATGAGAGATTTCCATGACTTCAGGGCTGAATGAGCCTAAATTGAAGACAAAAAGTGCCCTTTTCCAAAGTCATAAAGTAGGCCTATGCTTGTTAACTGCAAGGCGTATGGGACAAGGAATGGAACTGACCATCTTACAACTCACTGTGCTGAACTCTGCACCAAGGGGATTCGCATGGCTGAATGATCAAGAATCGATACACATTACAGTAAATGTTCACTTGGTGAGGATTTTAAACTGCACTCAAACACATGGGGTTTTCCATTAGTAACAAGCCATGAATCAACTTTTGTGACAAGCATAGGCATACTTTGTGACTTTTGAAAAGGGCAGTTTTTGCCTTCAATTTAGGCTCATTCAGTCCTGAAGTCATGGAAATCTCTCATTTTCACACAGCACTTAGTAAACAGTCATATAATTATTTCAAAGTTAGTTTTGTTGGTACAAAATGAAACATCACGATGTTATGACGACATGTTCAGAGGGGGACTTATTTCTTTTGAGGTGTGTATATCACAAATGTTCCAATAAGGAAAATCACATCACTTTCCCTGTGGAAGCTAAACAGTGTGAGCATCATGGGCTTAAAGGCCCATTCAGTGATTTGCTCATCCGGATGATCGTAAAATCATCAAAATTCAGATTTTGGTACCTTTGTCATTGTCATAGATGTGCTAACATAGCCTGCGAGTGGTTCAGCCGAAAGCCGTGTATTTAAGGCAAAATAGGACATAGCTACATGAATTTGAATGGGCTTTAACTTCGTCAGTACTGCTGTTTTCTTTGTTTTTTGCCAAATTTGTCATTTCAAAAATACCAAATCACAATTTGAATGACTTATCCTTCACTTTTAAGCAATTTATAAACAAGTTTAAAATGTTTACACTTGCGCTGGGATCAATGAATGGGTCTATAAATGAAACATACAGACCTGCTCATTCAATGTTAGTGTTTATTGTTTGCTGTTGTATTTTCATTTATTATTGAATGAAAAAAAGATGAATGAAATACAACAGACTTAACTGTAACTTAACTCCGGTTTGAAACACTGACTCCAGTTGTGGACGATAAAACAGAGGGAGTATGGGTTTCAAAATAATTTACCCATTCCAACACACTCCCTCACTTTGTGGAAGACTTTTCTTCAATATTCAACAGGGGCCAATACAGCATGCAATACATCGATATCCGTGGATAATACATGTTATTTAGATGTGCATACTGCAGTTACTGTCCGTTTTCCTATACATAATACACAGTGCTCTTTCCCATTGACGCGTGACCTCTACAAATAGCGTACGTTAAAAGAATGGGGATATGCCTAGTTAACGTCGCTGTGTGAAAAATAACCGGCCAATATTAAAAGTACTCTTCTATAGTTCTAGAAAATATAGTTTTGTAACATGTCCTAAATTTTTAGCTAATTTAGATGTTTGGAAATATTCGTACTTTGGTGTTTTAGTTAATGTTATAGGTAATAGTACATTGCCTAGTTAACGTCGCTGTGTGAAAAATAACCGACCAATATTAAAAGTACTCTTCTAAAATTCTAGACAATATAGTTTTGTAACATGTCCTAAATATTTAGCTAATTTAGATGTTTGGAAATATTCGTACTTTGGTGTTTTAGGAATGATATGTAAACGACAGATAACACCAAAAAATATGAAGAAATTATTTCCAAACCGTGTTAAGTCTGCAAACCACCATGTTTCTCATTTTCAAGAACGCTGGTTAACAATAAGCAGAGTTTTGTCTCATTTCGTAAACAAAAGCCCACACAGAATTGTTCTCTAGCGCTCGCTTTATAATCGTTCACCCAACTGAAACTATAATCCCAGCCATTGCTCCATTGTACGTGTAAAAGCAGAAACATATGATGTGTGTATTTAACCAGAGAAGATATGATTTAATCAGTTGAGCTGCTTTCAATGAGTGTTATCTTGGTTTAATAGCTTTTAATGGGGTTTAAGTCCTGCAAAGGTCGAATTGAATTCTACTGTAGACATGACTGCATCATGGTACAAGAAAAAAAATATATATTAATTAGTACAAATTTTCTGTAACTTAACTCCGGTTTGAAACACTGACTCTAGTTGTGGAAGATAAAACAGAGGGAGTATGGGTTTCAAAATAATTTACCCATTCCATTCGAAAAAAAAACCACACTCCCTCACTTTGTGGAAGATTTTTCTTCAATATTCAACGGGGGCCAATACGGCAAGCAATACATCGATATCCATGGATAATACATGTTATTTAGATGTGTACAAGAAAAAAAAATCAATTAGTACAAATTGCCTTATTATTTAAATATTCAATTACAATTTGGTTTCCCAATGATTTAAACTGACTCTTCATTTGGATTAAATTAAGCTTCAATTTGAAAAATATTTATTGCAAAATGTCGTCCGTCTATGACGATGGAAAGATCTGATGAAATTATTTGATATCATTATCACTATTTGTTGAACATAGGGGTCTATTCATGAGTAATTTAAGGTGTGACGAAGTGCCCATTTTTATCAGACCAGTTTACCATCATAAGCGCATCACTTAAATTGTATCACGGTTCACAATTGAGAGGTCACGGATCATACATCTTTTGATAAAAATAATGTAGAACTCCCTACATAATAAATAATGAAACTGGAAATTTATTGGAAACTAAAGTGAATGGGATATTGCACCTTTTAATAAAGAGCAGCATCCGGCAGACCCGTATGTAGGAATTCTTGGACCTTTTTCCGGGAGTGGGAGCGATTTTGTGAAAATTGTGGGTTTTTTTTTTTCAAAAGAAGAAGTGCGGTGATTTATAGCGCGCTACGCACAGGCACAACGCATAGTCGTTGATCCACAAGCACACGTTTCCCAATATTTGGATCTCTTTTGACCAAAGAAGCGTACACAACTTGATAAAAAACCCATCCAAAACATGGACAATACAAAGACCAGCCATGGATTACGATATGTTACGAGTCGTTGACGCAAGACCTTTTACTAAAATTCACATCAGAATGCACAACAAAACACATTGTACATCAACAATATCTGAATCTGAAATGAAAAATAGAGTATGATTGATAATGGTTTTCACATATGAACAATAAATGCACATACAATATAATCACAATAATAACTACTTATTAACCGGCAGATTTTTACTTGTGTGATTACAAAGTTTTGTTGCACTTAATACATGTAATATGTCCTGATTCACCTGTTGAGAAGATCGCCGCTCAGCGAAGCCGAATGAAGACATGAATTTATATCCTTTGTGAATAAAATTCTTGCACAGATGACAATCTCCAAAATGGCGCTGCTTTTACCAATCACTCCTTCAGGAAACGGGCTTTTTCTGCACAGTTCCACTATAAATTTACATTGATAGACGTGTTTTCCATAAACCAGACATCAGCAAGTCTACAGAACAATAATCCCCTTTTGGGAAGAAAATAGCACTTTGCTGCACCCGAAATCCCCTTCATACATACATCATCATACATCATCATTTTATTTCATTCAAATCAACATACAAAATATATATAAGACACAAAAATTTGAATGAGGAGATGCTCAAAAGGCCCAAAGGCCTGAAGCGAGCACCCCCTTACACTACCCTAAGTTACAACATACAAGTACACAAACTTAACAAATAAAAGAAAAAAGAAAGAGGAGAAGAACATCGATGTATTGCTGGATTAATAGCACAATACCTGCTATACAAATTAACTGGCTCACCATGCTCACGGGCACCTCTTTTTAAAGCAGATAGAGTAACATATTAGAAAGTCTAACCGTCTTTTAACTCAGATCTGCCAGGAAAAACTGGTCCTTCTCTCTTATATACCAAATTGGTAATGGACAATTCCACGCTATGATTTTCCCTACATGATGCAATACAATGGTCATCATGGTCATATTGAGACACATGGGAACTTCCAAGATCGAAAAATAGATATGATTGACTTTGTTTTTCTGATCATAACAGGATAAAATGTCTTTCTACACAAACTATTTCAGGATTACTTGTAAAGGGGATTCCCATCTCTCATGAAATTGCTTGAAATTGAAAACAAAGATCAATTTAAATTAGTCGGGCCGCATCACACATGCAATCATGTTACGGTTAAATATTTAAAAAAAAACCAGCAAAGATTGTACCTGTACAAAGGTCTTCTGAAATGCCAGTCGAATTGTTTGCAACGTTATTTTTACTTCCAGGTCTGAATATGGCCAATGCCCGGTGTAAATGATTTTTAATTTTCAGCAGTTCTATAATATCTTATACATTTTGTTCACTATTACAGATAAATCATGGCTCAACAACATACCACTACCACAACGGTAATAACACAGCAGCCAGGATCAGGGCAGGCTACGCAGGTGATTCAGGTATGACTTCAAAACAGATCCACCATGGTTCCGTACATCAGACAGCGACTATATCTGGCCGAATGCTCACAATTCTTTTATCTAAATTATCTTTTATTTAAATACTATATTGAAAAAAAAACGCGATTTCGCAAATTCGCAGGGACACGATGTTGAATGCTCATTTACACTATTAGTATATCAAAAGAGGGGCAATTGCTGCCTCTGTCTGTAACTCTGTCTGTCTGTCCGCCTATTTTCTCAGAGACTAGGGGTCGCACGTTCCTCAAACTTGGTGAGTGGGTGCAGCTTGACCCCAGACAGAACAAGTTTGTATTGGTTAGTGGGTCAAGGTCACCCGAGGTCATCCAGGGGTCAAATGAGTAAAAACTGTTTTTCTCAGAGACTGGGGTCGCACGTTCCTCAAACTTGACGGGTGGGTGCGTCTTGACTCGGGACGGAACAAGTTTGTATTGGTTAGTGGGTCAAGGTCACCAGAGGTCATCTAGGTGTCAAATTATAAAAAAATGTCATATGGGCATGCAACTTGGTGGGTAGGTGCATCTTGACCTAAGACGGAACAAGTTTGTGCAACTTGGTGGGTAGGTGCATCTTGACCTAAGACGGAACAAGTTTTTATTGGTTAGTGGGTCAAGGTCACCCAGGGGTCATCTGAGGTAAAATTAGTAAAAACTGTTTTCCGCCTATTTTCTCGGAGACTAGGGGTCGCACGTTCCTCAAACTTGGTGGGTGGATGCATCTGGACCTCAGACAGAACAAGTTTGTTTCGGTAAGTGGGCCAAGATCACTCGAGGTCATCCAGGGTCATCTGAGGTCAAATTAGTAAAAACTGTCGTATGAGCATGAAACTTGGTTGGTACAGTCAACTTTTAGAGTCAAATTTTTGGAAGGTCATTTTGGGGTCATCCGGGGTCACCCAGGGGTCATCTGAGGTCAAAATAGTAAAAAATGTCGTATGGGCATGAAACTATGAAACTTGGTGGGTACAGTCAACTTTTAGAGTCAAATTTTTTGACGGTCGTTTTGGGGTCATCCCAGGTCAAATTATTAAAACTGTCGTATGGGCATGAAACGTGGTGGGTACAGTCTACATTTAGAGCCATATTTTGGAAGGTCATTTTGAGGTCACAAGGGGTCATCTGAAGTCAAATTAGTAAAAACTGTCCTATGGGCATAAAACTTGGTGGGTACAGTCACCATCAGCAAGGTAAGAATTATAACACATATATTCTGTTTATTTGGACGCCCGAAGTTCAAAGGCAAAACCAACCATACCCATTGATTCTTGGACTCTTGCTAATTAAGGTACGAATGAAAAGATCCAGATCGATACTAAAGTCGTAATTGGCGTGTAATCCAAGGGAATGGGTTCCTATAATTATTCACGTGTTCCTTTCCATAAGGCGAAAGCGACCTATTTCGTGAGCTTTGGGTCAAGACACCTTACCTATAATTAAGTGCTGAGAAGTAAAAACATGTTGAATATAAACCAGAACAGCCAGTTCAATCAATTTTATTTCACACGGTTAATTTGTGGCTAATTATTCAGAAATATATTCTCATTCTTGTCACACAAAAGGTACTTATATGAACATGGCTTCCAGTCTCGTCACAGGCCTAAATTTATCGCTTAAAAAGACCTGCGCATTCACTCCGATGATTTCAGCGTCTGATTTGGGTGGGTAAATAATTTATGTAATGGACAATATGTTTCTGACATATAGTCAACCTAAGCCATACTGTAGGGCAAAGTAACTTTTTTCTATAATTGAGTGCCCCAGTATAAAAACGGCCCATGGCACATTTTTTGTCATTGGGAGAAATCGGCACTGTAAATGTACGAATGTTCAATAAAATACATAAGAAATTTGATGCTTAAAAGATTAAATTGACAACATTCCCGAGTTACATTCATGATGTGTTATGTTTGTATCGATGACCATTGGTGACCTTTGACATTTTTCAACAGCGCCCTCTATTTTTCAAAAATGTGCCATGGGCCGTTTTTATACTGGGCCACTCAATTGTCATCGAAGTACACTTAATCAAATAACTATAATGATGACTTTCATCAAGATACATTTAATGATGGAAAGTGTAAAGAAAAAAACCCTCAAAGCAACTTATTCTAGATAGAGGAACTACAAATTCTGAAATATGAACGTTCTAACTTGTACATGGGGATCTTTTTGATCAAACAAACCTATCTATCAATAAATGAGCCCGGGAAATGAAGCGAAATGAAATGCCCTAAGGGTAAAACGCCTACTACCAATTGCCTTTTTACCGGCATTTTTAGTCAAATCCGATCGTTAGTATATGCCCAATTTATACGAACTTATGTCCTGCGAATGAGAGTCCTCGTGTAAATTGATAATTTTGCCAAGCAATATTCCAGGACCTCTGACCTGTCGATATTCCCCCAAAATAGGACCGTTTCTCTGGAATGTTTTGGCTTTCACACACTTTAGTTGTGTATTTACCTGGTAAGTTTATGGTTTTATAGGTCACATGGCTACCCCACTAGTTGATTGAGGTCATATTGCAGAGGAAACATTTTCCACATGAAAATTGCATCACAACCCAGCTAACACATTACGTTTTCACGACGTTTCCTGACGTTGGACTTAGGTTGTCATTTACGTTGTAAACACGTAAATCTGTGAACTCGTATTCGTGTCGTGACAACGTTATTTTCGACGTTGATTTTTGGACGTTGATAAAACGTCATTATGACGTTGTTTCGACGTTGATGCAATGTTTGACTAGACCGGGTGACAACGTTTGAATAATACGTTCAGAAAACGTTACACAAAATGAAACGACATGGAATAGTTTGGATGTTGACACCATGGAATGTAAATTCTTCCATTCCAAGAAGATGGTTGTCCAGCCAAAATTTCTCCATCGTGCCTTTAGGCGTGAAACTCAGAGTAACGACTTCTATTCCTGAAGGTCTAAACTTTGAATTTTTATACGCTCTCCCTTTTTGGGATTGAGCATCATTTTTGCTGGATGTTAATATAATGTCATAATCACATTGTCTCGACGTATAAAGCACGTGGTTAAAACGAGGTTTAACAGTCATGAACTGACCCATATAAACGTCATCTACGAATGTCGTTAGTACGCACATTTATGACGTTGTTTCAACGTATAAAGCACGTTATTACAACGCCGTATAAATATCATGTTAGTTTCTGACGTTGATATAACGTCATAGTGACGTTGTTTCGACGTTCACAACTTGACGTCGAAACAACGTCATAATAACGTTACATTAACGTTTGGGAATAACGTGCCAAGGGTGGCTGAGGATTAGGGGGAGGGATTCATAACGTAAATTTGATTTGAAACCCCTATTAAAAAAATTGAATCTAGTAAAAAAATGTCTAAATGAACTCCCAGACATCTAAACTAAGTAAATAAATACAGAAGTTCATTTAAAAGACCAATACTTGCTCAGAATGATTGTAAATGTGGGAAAAAGAGGTGGGGTTACATCCTCCCTATAGATTTGAACCCTTTGTGATGATCTTTGACCTTTGTTGACCTCAATATCATTTCGCACATATATTCCCCTGGTATCAAGTATTCTGCCCACCAAGTTTAAGCCCAATTGGACAAAGGTTGAAATCCACAACCTTTGACCTTGACCTCCGATGACCTTTAAAACCACCCGAAGGACATGTTTTTCCCTGTACCTATCTATACCCGAAATATCGCGTTGATGCGGCGAAGCGCGGCGAAATACATAGCCGGACAGACAGACAACCCATCCCCCCCCACACACACCCCTACCCGGTCACGCATACAAAGCGAGATACCGCACACAGTGCACAGCGAGGATAAAAAAGGACACAGGCATAAAGACCGAGGTCTTTGTATTTTCACATTAGAAGTGAGGAGTATGCCTATACACCCCCTAGGCACCTCCTCGCTATTTTAGGCATAACTATTTCTGGTGTCCTGTCTATGTAACTATTTCTGGTGGCATGAACTCTCTGGTGTCCTGTCTAAATACATTACCTTACATTTAATATATGAATATAACGCTCATTACTCTCAATCAAAATTACTCTGGCCTTGCATTCGTAAGTTTATAACATTATGCCGTCATCTATCAGCTTCTCAACGATGCAATAAAGGGTATGTATTGAGGACAGTTGACAATAACAAGTTCGGCAAATAAAATCAAGCTCATTAGAGTTCACAGAAAATAACGAAACAAAAGCTTACCGCTAATGCATATTCACAGAAGATAACGATAATTCATAAACACCGATTTGTCAGTTTTTACTTTCCTTCTCTATCACTCCTCCCTACGTAAATTCGCCCAGCCCCATTTCCCTACTATGACATTAAAACACCCTGAATTTTAGTTCGGCAGAGTTGGGCCTCGAACCCACGCCGCAACTAGCCGCTATATCGTGTCTACAGCATACTTTAACCGATAATTAGCAATGCGTTTCCCTCCCTGACAAAAACACAGCTGAGTTTTATGAACCATTAGTAACGTAAGTTGATTGTTTTTGCCCGCACTCTCTCATTTTTGAACCGATTTCCATAAAAAAGGTGCCAAAATGCTCAGGAGGATGAACCACTTCAAATGAGATGTGTAGGTAAAATGTTTGAAGCATTTAATTTTTTTACAATGTAACACAGTTTATGACACAGGACCTATAATGTTCCATTCTAGGCCTGAGTGGACAATACCAACAGCTATTACACTAATATACAAATATATTTTGCTCGCTATTTTTAATATAGATTTTCGTTTCTATATCAAATTATTCATCTTTTTTATGCTTTTTTGTGGCAATTTTTATTCTATAAACTGTGCATTTGTGTGCGAATTGAGGGTGCTACTTACATACATTTTAAATTAGCCAAATAACATATGACTTATTGTTAAAATTTCATGCTAAAAGATTTTTGAAAATTTCCTTGCCATTTGTCAGTCTTTTTTTTCTGATCTTCTAATACCATTATACAAGTGTCTACCCCTTGTAAAGATGCAAACACGATTTAAGGTAAATAGTGTCATCATCGTTCAACTTTTCTTTAAAATGACTCATTTTTACATGCCATCAAACAACCGTGATTTGAAGGTAAGTTATCGGTGTTCATCTTGTGGCTATATATTGAGATGTGGCGAAGTAGAATTGTGCTATCTGCAATTATGAAGTTTGATGGGTTAAATTTTATGATTGGAAGAATGTATGAGTGCTGATGATTCTTTTTGGTACCAAAATCGCCAAAAAGTAAGTTAAGGCTTTCGGTTCTGAACCCTCGATATATATTTTGCATAACAAGAAGAGAAAGTATGAAAAGTATTGCAGGATTATTTCCCAACTTAAATAAAATAATCGTAAAATTCATTATATTACGGTCTTTCAAAAACACCACAGGTTCTATACCAATAGCTGATGATATGTGGTGCAGACCAGTGATCATGTCACTGAAATGAGACCGTATTATCATGGTATTATACAACGTAGGATGAACATGATTAACGTGATTGAAGTAGACATTTTTATTACACACAGAATGCAGACGGATCATTTTTGTTGGTTGAAATGACTTGCAGCGGTTCAACCCATCCCTTACATGGCTCCAATATATGTTTCAATAATTCAAAAGCTGCAATCATAGCCCGGGATTTGGTAATTTGGGACTGGACCCTGGATTTTGATTATTTTCTGGTTTTTTTAAATCGACGTTTATGTAAAGTGAATATAGCTATTACATGTAGTGGTATGTGTAAGAGATCAAAACCAATTTAACCAAAGTTCGTTTCGTTAATTCCCGAAATCTTTTGAAACACACACACTCCTACTCCCACCCGCTCAAAAAAAACAACAACAAACAAACAAACAAACAAACAAACAAAAATCAAAAGAAAAATAGATACCCAAACTTTGTCATCATATCATCAATACTCGTAGTGCGCGGTGCGCAATGGTAAAATGAGGTCTTGCCAGTCGTGGTTCGTTTGCATTTTACTGATGTCCTGGATTAAATCTATAATTTTGTTTAGCTTTCGAGCTTTAAAACCTATTTAACATATTAAGTAGCATGAACCCTTAACCTGACTATAATCCAAAATCTGAATGTAACATGTTGCACTTTTTAGTTAAATTTAGGTCAATGTCACAATTCCATGTGTTAATATACAACGTTCACAAAACGTTTTGTTTGTTTCGTTTATCATGTTTATGGCAGGTTCAACAACATGAATTGAGAGAGTGGAATACCAACATATGTGCTTGCTTTGATGACATTCCCAGTTGTAAGTAAAATGTTTCGCAATAATCCAACATTGTAGGCAATGATAGATAACGGCGCCTATGTGTTTGAAATGAGAGTTAAAGGAAGTGTCCGGCAATCACAACATTAGGTATTATATGTTAGAAAAATATTTATCAAGCACGAATCACGTGGTTTTATTTCAATCAAACTCATAATAACCATAAAAACGAATAAAAACAGCCGTCTCTCTACACGCGATATTCAAAATTCCCGCGCCGAAATGTTCTAGAACAGTGACGTCATGGTTATTTGTGCTTATTTGTCGACAGGCTTCATTGAACTATTGGGACGTCACTGTTCAAGACAATTTCGGCGCGGGAATTTTGAATATCGCGTGTTGAGAGATGGCTGTTTTTATTCGTTTTTATGGTTAATATGAGTTTGTTTGAAATAAAACCATGTGATTCGTGCTTGATAATTATTTTTCTAACATATAAGGCTTAATATTGTGATTACCGGACACTTCCTTTAACGGTGCCCAATCAGCGTGATTGCAATATCCCCAGTCCTGACGAAACACTATAAACTTACCCTTTGAAACTCATGCTAAGGCACAACATCTAATTTGGTCATATAGCGTTATCGGTGGCCCTTTCTATCGTATCCTGAACATTTGCATAGAACACTATACAAGCATCACCAGGGTAACATAAAAAGAGTCAGTATCACCGGACACCGATGGTGCCGTAGAACCAAATAAGTAGTGGTGCAAAATTCTTTCCAAATTTGTTCCAAACAATCTCCAAAATTCTGCTTTCAATATTCCCTCACTTTCTTCAGGAACAGTGGTGTTCCACTTGCATTAACTGACGCGTTGTTTCAAAAACCAGATTTCAACATATCAACAGAAATGTATATCGCATTTTGGTGAAAGATGCGCATTTTGGCATACTCCAAACCTCATTCGTTATAGCTAGATTAGTAATACATTGGTTTCGTAAAAGAAATGCTTGTTCACAATTACCCTGCTTTGAAGGCACATAGTTGTAATAACATAATTTGTTACACCGGAGGAGCAACCCTGTAATACATCTCTTTCTTCTAGTCTTTTAAGCACTAGTAAACTGGAAAATCCCTATTCTAATAATAGATCATTCTTTTACATATTTTTGAAATGACAAATTTGGCACAAAACGATGAAAACAGCAGTACTGACGAAGTTGAAGCCCCATTCAAATACATGTAGCTAATTTAGATACTATCAGTATCTAAATTACAGATTCGTGTAAAATGTCTTATTTTGTCTTAAATACACGGCTTTTGGCTGAACCACTCACAGGCTATGTTAGCACATCTATGACAATTACAAAGGTACAAAGAGCTGAATTTAGATGATTTTTATGATCGTCCGGATGAGCAAATCACTGAATGGGCCTTTAAATGGTTGTAAACTGTTAAATATGGCTCCTGTCACCCTACTTAGTGTTTTATTTATAATTTCTGTGACAGGTCTTTTGTCATTCTTATGTGGACCTTTCTACCAGTGTCATTTGGCATCAAGAATGGGTGAAAACTGCTGTGTTCCATACTGCGTTCAAGGTGGTGTCATAGCCATGCGAACTAAAATCAGAACAGAAAACCATATCCAGGTAAGTTGTTATGAGTGTGTTTATTATTTTTAATGTTTTCTCCAGTGTGGTATTATTTTATCGAAGATATGTTCCATCGAATACTTTTTAGTAGCATGCAATTTGTCTTGCTTGTATTTACAGACAGCTTATTTGCTTTAAACCAATTATTGACCTCTAACTAGTTCCTTGTTAATGAGATCAAAATTAGATATAATATCTGGGTGTGAATAGGTAATAGTAGTGTCGTCTGCAAACAAAACAAGTTCTAGAACAGAGGTAGTATTTATAATATCAGTAACATACAGTATAGTAATGGGCCTAAAATCGATCCCTGCGGTACACCACATGAAATGCTCATATAGCTGGATTTACATGAATTGTAATATACATATTGTTTCCTATTTACAAATAATCTGTAAACCAATTTAATACATTTAAATTTCTATTCCAAATATCGATATCGATGATATATTTCCATCAGACATTCTACATAACATTCCCCTAACCAGATGTTATTTTTTCGATCTCTCCTTGTGTACCCAAGCATCATCCTTTCCATAATTCTTTGTGTAGTCAGAAGTTTCCTTTCCATATTTTTGTATAATGTCCATGTTTGACTTCCATATGTTATGGCAGGTAAGATGCATTGATTTGGCATGGTTTAGTTTGTTAGTATGACTTTTTGTTTGCTGAAAGCTGCCCATCCTGCTTGCGTTTTTCTCTTTATTTTCTTTTGTCTTAGATTTGTGTATTTGGATACCTGTTCCAGTGTTTCACTACTAATTTTGATTTTCTTGTAATCTGCATACATGTTGAACATGTGACCTTTGTTTTTGACATGCTCATATTTTTCCTACTTTCGATGTTCAAATCAGTTAACATTTCTTCCAACTCGGTTGCGTCTCCATATGATCACAGTGTCATCTGGAATTCCTCCGATGGTTTATCCTTCCATTTACATCGATGCCTTTATCAACCAGTTCAATCTCTTGAGGATTTCTTTTAGGGTTGCCACAAACAACTTAGTTGACATGGTATCTCCCTAATATCCTCCTCTTCTGATAAAAATTGGTTCACTGTCCTTATGAAGTCCTAGTATCAGGTATAGCTGTGGCATTGGTATAGATTTACTAATGATTTACCGAACTTTCAATTTTTACGTTGTTGACCCTGCCGAAGTCAACATTTGACCTTTGACCTTTTGATAATAACTTGAAAACGGTGTATCCTAGATAAGTCAAATTACACATTTTCCGAGTCCTTATACTTTGTAACATGATCAAAGCAAGATTGTTTTGAGTCCTGGCTTTGGACGTGATCTGTCACGGACCCACAGCGGGTATGAAATATGCGGGCTCACATGGAAAACATTGTATATAACATATTGCGTATATATATATAGTTATTTCTGACTTTACGTTTTTTTTTGTTCAAATTACAGGGAAGTATCTGTGGTGACTGCTGTACACTGATGTGCTGTGGGCCGTGTGCTGTGGCACAACTGAAGCGAGAGATGGACTATGTCCACGGTGTAAAATAACAATATTGAAGAATAGCAAGAATATTTAATACCAGGCCAGAAAATCTCAATGTATTGCCACCTGCATAGCTCTACGTAGAGAAGACTTGAACCTTCAGCGAGTCTGGTTACATATATCTCTCAAATGTTATATTCATATATTATTCTGCGTATAATCTATACACCACTTTTCGAATCCTCCATAAAAAACATTATTGTAAGATTTCTGAAAAATAAATCGATTTTTATTTCCCCCAACAAAATGAATGGAAATCGCTAGACCTATATTTCATTCCCATCACCTATCGTGAATACATGTTATAATAGTGGTGCGTTTACAAAAAAAAAGAAAGTTCAAAAAAATTTACATGCAATTTTGAAAAAGTCATGTTGTTTATTATCCATTTGAATCTGATATTTACCAGATTTGTATATTTAGAGAAAGTTAAAGAAAGAAAAATCTTGATTACTTCATGTGTTTCTTAAAACTGACATATTGTGTCAATTGTATGTTGTTTATCACAGATTGAAAGAGTGCCTCGATACTTGTCGTTCCCAGCAAGCACAACAAAATGTTTAACCGAAAACGTTTCAATGTCGGATTACATAAAGGGTATAAAAAGTTTTAATAACATTCAGAAATCATTTTTTGAAACTTTTGATGTAAAACATTTTAGCATCATGTTATTAAATGTTGACCAAACATTTTCCAAAAACGTTTTCCAAAAATATTTTACAATAATATTCGTACAACATGATCAAAATGTTGTTGAAGTTTGTTTTCACATAAAATGTTTTCATGACCTTTATAACCAGACATTTAAATGTGATGCGATCAAGCAAAATCAGTCGGAACTCGGAAATATGAAATTTTCAGTTTCTTTTAGGATAGGAAAAAGCATTTACAAAGCTGGATTTTGCAGAAAATTCCATTGAAATTGAACAAATAGTTCCACAGATATGAACAATGAAAGACTTTCCAAAACAAAAGGTAACAAAAGGAAATATTTCATTTGTTTGGCTATATCTATCAATATCAATATTTCCGAGTTCCGACTGATTTGGCTTGATCGCATCACAAATGTTTAAAAGTTTTGGCCAAAGTTTTGGCCAAAACAAAACGCATTTATAGTACATTGCAAAAACATGTTTGTGTTTGCTGGGTTGTAGTGTATGTATTTCCGCTGTGTTCAGCTTATTAAATATATTATAACGTTAATTAGCGCGGTTTATTAAACCGAGTTCATATAGCATTTAAAAACTGGATTCCTCATGGGATATTCACATTTAATCACTTTGATCATGTTGAAGCATCTGTTATTGATAATAATATAAAGTGACATTAGAGAATGAATTTGGAGAAAACCTTCTGATAATTACAAACACTCGCTGAGCAGCAAGACCTTCCCTCTAAGCTTTTAATCCGATAAGCTGATTATCTATTTGTTTTCATGAATTGGAAGACATTCTTTGAGGTATTACTGAGCTCAATCATCTGAAATTACTGGAGCGTGAGTCACCCAGGCTGGTGGCTCAGCATAGTATTTTATTAACAGAAGTTTTTCTCCAAATTTGTTTCCTAATGGACTTCCTCACCGTTGGAATTTAGTCAATTATATATGAAAGATACATTTCAAAATTTTAACCCTATACGTTTTCAATGATATATGCAATGTTTGGTTCTGGGTATGGAGTGGCAGGTATGTGGGGGGTGGGTGTGGGGGGGTATATATTTCTAGATGTACATACCTTCAAGTGGGGTTGTTTTTAAATGACATCTATGCGAGTGATTTTTGTGAATGATCTGAGCGTTTAATGTGTATTCATCATGATGGATGTTCATGGCATAGGTATGATATGTCTTCGATGTGTGTGGGTGTGGGGTGTGTGAGCACTGTAAATGTAAATTGCAATTGCAGGATAATCTTATTCAATTTTAGGTCAGCTCTTTCGTTCAAAGCACCAATTCCTTATGTGACAAATTGTCTTTATTCACTGATAATTATGTCCAGCTTATCATATTCTTTAAACACATATATTCAACTGCAAGTCTTACAAAGGTTTTTAACAAAAAGCAAAAATAATGAAATATATTCAATGATTTGAGATTTTATCATATCAATAGTAAATACACCAGCATTATGCTTATACATATAGCTAGGGATGTATACCAAACGATTTCAAATGGCCGGGTCACACCCGGGGGTCACACACAGAAGCCAAGAACGACTAGTGCTTCAGGAATGCGAGTTGATTCGGACTATTGTCCGAGTTTTCAATTCTATAGAGACAGGTGTAAATACAAGCTTTCATGTCCGACATTCAACAAAAGAATAACCACTTTTGCCTGGATATTGTTAAAGACAACTCATAATAGCGGAATTAATTACATCGCTGAGCTATAGCGATATTATTTTTTAGCCAATGAGATACCAATATACCAATCGCTCACCGCGCGCGGACTATAAATTTCGCTTATTTTGTGACTAGCAGCTACTCTCAAAGCTGGCGGAGTATTTATAGATCGGTTCGTTTCAAAGCCTATACAAAATTATTATTTACCTAGTGTGGATGATGTGTTGGGTATGTTGATGTTTGATGTACATTCATGGGGCTGGTGCGCAGTTGAAAAGAGTGAAAATTAAGTGGTGTACGGGGAGTTCGTGGAGCTGGTTGTGTGCGTGTTGGGGGGTGCATGAATGTGAGAGTACAATGGGAGGGTGTATAATGCTTTTGTGTATGATATGTGGGTTACGTTCGTGCGTGATTGTCTGTTTGTAAATAGGGTCCTTTTTATGTGTGTCATTGGGGTGTGCGTGTGTGTTTAGGTATTATTCTAAGAAAACAGGAATGAACACAAAAAAATGTTCGTGCCATTTCTTTTCATAACTTCTTTAATCTTCTAAACTGCTAAATCTAAATCGATTGATTTTGGCAAAACTTCGCGGGCCGAATCTTCAACATGTGTCAACGCTGGCGTTGTCATTAGTACGTACATATAAAGAGACGAATTACGTACTGATACGCGAAGCTATTTTGCTTAATCAGGGAAAGCTATAATATCTGTATCAAAGATGAACCCATTTCCGTTGTTTTCTATACTGCATTCTGAAGATTTGTGATAACGAATCTGGACCAAATGTCCGTAGGTCTACATGCTTGATCTCCACATTTTTATAATTATAAAAAAAATAATTGCACAGCTAATAATTCAAACGCCTTGATTATAGGCACGTTGTAAGTGGTGATTAATGTAATGTAGCAGCAGCACAATTAACTCATGAACTCATTCGGTGAGGGCGTCAGACAATCACTGGTGCTTGAGTGTTTGATTTGATAGTACGGGTTCGAGCCCCTTCAGTGTCTGTTCTGTATTTTTAGTATTTTGTCCCATGCAGTTTACCCGTACGTAAGAAATGGGTGTATGAAGCGGGTCGGGTTCAAGGACCCCGAGCAAAAGCGAAAATGAAATAGGGCTGGTAAAAAGATATTAAAAGGGCCCGCGCTGCTCCTCTTCCTTGGGCTCCGAGGAGTTTGCAACGCCCCTTTACGTAACTCGTGGAACTGATCCTGGTTGCGATGGTTATTATAGATGTAGGCTGACTAGGGTTCGGCGTCTGTATAAAGATGCGTCCCTGAATGATGCCAAACGGATTATATGATGTGTCTTAGGCCAGAGTCCTCACTTTCTGTAAAGGGCAATAATCTTATTGCGCTATATATCCGTGTTTTTTTATAGAGAGTACTAATATTTACTACATATATTATGTTTATTGATATTATACATAATTATCGAGTGTACTACTACATTATGTTTATTGATATTATTGTATCGGCTTCTTAACATTGCATTTTGCCATGATAGGTGTGAAATTATGTGACATGACCAATCAAATCGATTTGTATAGCGAAAAATATTATTTTGAGGTATGGCCAAAGTTAAAAAGTAAGTGAGGAAGTAATTTATTTTGTATTAATGTTTAGTAACATAATAATGCAGGCTATTTCATTTGAAATCCACATACACATACATCATGGAAGACATAACATTAATCTCGCACACAGCGGGGTGTAGATTTCAAACGGTGACCCCTGTGTCAAATATTAAGGTTATGTCTTCAATAAGCGTGTATGTAATGAGTTTCAATTGCAATAGCCCAATTATTGAAGTATTGAACATGCACGATCGAGGTTTGTTGCAACAAATGAAATAAATATAGACTTCTTTGATCCATGCAAACGCACGGCTGAGTGTATCTTGAAATAAAAATTCCTTTAAAAAGGAACAGGGCGAACAAATGAGGAAGTGTCAAGATAAAGGTGTAGTTATTTTATTGTTTGAACTGTTTCTATAATTCGCATCGATCATAATGAGTAGGCCTATGTTTTTACGTACCTCAAATGACAAGGACTACGGCACTTAGCCTATGATCTTGCAATGAGACTGTACTCAGTGAGCGTGTTTATAGTGAGCCAGATTATGCGGTAGTTAGCTGCACTGCCACGCAATCTATATTTGTTTATGTTTTACTAACCATTGCAAATCTAGACTACGCGGTAGTTTAGCTAAATAACGGAAAGATTGTCTCACTATAAACACGCTCATTGTATGGACAGTGTAGCCTATTTGTCTAATCATTTTACCTATTTAATTCTGACCATTGTGATTAAAACAGGCTTTCAGATTGGTGAGCTATTGTGTACCAAGTGATAAGACCGGACACGTATAATAAAAATACATTGGATAATTCATGACAGCCTATTTACTGGCAAAAGGTGGGCCAAATAAATCTTAGTTGATTCTTGAACACAATTTAAGCAGGAACCTTGAGGCAGAATTTGAATACATATTATCCTGTAACGTTTACTTAGCCTAACAGTCAATGAACGTTCATTGTTAGCATAATAAGTAGCTTTGGGTATCCTATGTTTATGAAATAAAGTGTTTACAAACGAATAACATCTGTTATACTATATACATCTACTTGCTAATACACTGAAAGTCTAAGATAATGAACAATTACAGAACATTTCTTGTTGATTAATGTAGCTATGGGTATACAATGTTTACAAAATAAGAGCGTTAATGTTTTGTACATGAAGTTAACGTCTTTGCTACATAGCTAGTTGTTAATACATCGAAAATGTGACTCGAGATTTACAATTTGATGACATTCAAAATAATTTAGTATTGAAGAATTTCAACAAATTACAGAACTTTCATTTGTTGACATACTAGCAATATTGTTAACAATGTTGAAAATCATGTTCATAAGCGTAACATCCTCTATACATCTATTTATTAATGTTCATAAACGTATAACAATTTGTTACATCTATGTCTTAATCCTCATAAACGTAACATGCTCGATACATCTATTTATTAATGTATAAACATCCTTGATACATCTATTTCTATTTCAATGCTATTTTATCTCCGTGTTCTGACAATAAATTTGACCCGAATAACATTTGTAAGAGGTAGAAACCTATCAGGCGGCGAGTGGCATGATAGAGCCGGTAACTTGTTACACCGCCCGTATGGCATTTTCCAATATACTCGGTTAATTTTGTGGGGTTCATTATCGAACCCCAACGGTTTTAGCTTGTATTTATATTATTTATTAACATAGGCCTATTTGTTTGTGATATTTCAAGCGTTTTAAAATTTCAAAATAATCCCATTCAATTACACGGTTGACGGTGGAAATTTACTGAATTTAGAGAATGCACTGCGACCACCACCTGGAACCTATCAGAATAATATTATTAACTAATCCCATAACTGTTCAAATAACAGCCCTCACTTAACAGACATTAAGTCTCAATTGACAGGATCTATTAACGTGCTAAAGTAAATATATTTTCTCTTTATCGCCTGCCTAAGTTTCCCCATTTAAGGGATGGGGTATGAACGTTTGGACAGTATTTATTGTGGGACATTAGAGCACATCAGACATGTTGAATTGCATTCTGAATACGAAGAATGTCCTTTTGATATAAAATAATTTTGATTTTTTGAAATTCGCAAATGATGATTTTTACTTAAAGTGTATGTAGGTGGGATGAAAAAGCCGATGATCAATTGAAAATTTTGACCTTTCGTATTGAATCTTTTCCCCAAAACACAAACAAAATTAGGTCATTTTGGGAAAAAAATTCCATATTTTCAATATGAAAAGGTCAACATTTTTCAATTGACCGGCTTTTCCTCCCAGCTATATACATACACTTTAAGAAAATGTCATTAGATTTATAAAATTTACTTCGAGGACTGTTATATATCAAAAATATGAAAAATATCAAATTTTAATAATTTGTCATAAAATTTGTATTAGGCCTACATCGTGATTTTCAAAAAATGAAAATTATTTGATATCAGAAAGACATTCTTCATATTAGGAATGCAATTCCATATGTCTGATGTGCTCTCATGTCCCACAAAAAATACTATCGAAACACCCATTCCAGATCCCTTAAGTACTCTCTTTAATTTACTCAAGGTTGTGTTTGTATAAATGAATTCAGTTATATAAACACAGCCTTGTGAAATGGACATGTTGACATAAATTAATTGACTGTGTACTTATAGTATCATTATCGGATTCTATACGCTATTGCAGAACAACAAGCACATACAGGCAAGTATTTTGCCAGTATCAATAAAACTATAATATGGCTATTAATGTAGCCCAACTGTACGTACAATCTGGCAATACCGATAAATCTTAAAGAAATGAAAAATATCTGTTGCAATTTTCGGATTTGCATAAAAGTAATTCTAGTTCATCCAAGTTGTAAAACAATTATTTCTTTTAATACAAACACATGCCTTGGTAAGACAACTTTATAGCACTGTTTGAATATCAACATGAAGTAGTAATGACAAATTTAAATGTACACTATCGCCTCTGTAGTTTCCTGATTACATAGACGGCACGATTATTTTATTTTTATTCTGCAACGCTGTGAGGAAATAAGTATGCCAAAACCCATCGCAATAAGGACGAAAAATGCTTTGCATTTTTCGCCCAAAAAGCTACCAGAATGAATGGCAACTTTGACTAATATTTGTATATAAAATTTGTATAACTTTTTAGTCGAATTTTATTCATATCTATGTATTTCAACGAGGTAGAAGTAGAATCAAATATATTAGCACTGACCCTGCCATGTTCGTGTGTCGGATTTATTATAACGGTTGTCACATCTTCATTCATGTCATTGGTGCTTTTTGGGCGGGTGCGGCGTGCCGCACCCGCCCTATATTAGTCTGACTATTGACCTACTTTTTCACATGCCGCAGTGTTGAGAAAATATTCGTGCCGGTTATATACCCAAACACCCAACAGAGGTGAGTTTACGGCGTGTTTTATAAGTATTACCTGATTTTGATATGTAAGTAATACGATAAAGTCGTCATTATGCAGTAATGTGTTTGTATTAAAAAAAAAAAAAAAAAAAATTATTTAAGTAACAGAAATACTATTTGGAAATTGCAGCAAGATTTGCAGATGTGTTTATTTGAACAGTACCAGTTCACCAGTTTTGCTAGTTTTCCTAATCTTTGGGCTAAATTAATAGCATCGTGATGGTCATATATCATTTTATACTGACAGCTTCTCTGGTATGTACTTGACAGCTTGTATGTGCATTGTGTTCAGTGTGTACATAGGCTATTTACTTTTCAAATCTTGTGACAAATTGTGCTTGCTGATGCTTGTATAAGGTATTATAGACATATTATTAGAATGCATGTGCACCAGGTTGAATAAAATAAATAAACATATGAATGAATATTAATTCCCTGGATTATTTTTGTTGGGACAAAATAATGATATAGTTTGACGCTTTGAAATACAGCTATGTTAATCATAATAAAGTTACAAAGTTAAAAAATAATATCGAAATATTCTAAAATCAAACTTTTCCCCTCATAAGTTGTATCAAAACAACATATTGATGAAATTGATATGACAGATTTTAAGTTTAAACTTTGATATGGAAAGATACCCCGGCCCTGTTGTCTCACCAGAGAACATGAGCAGAAGTCTTTCTATCTGATGATAAAAAAAAACTCTAGGTATGATTACGAAAATGTTTTAAATAACTATTATCTACAAAAGTCTTGCTAGACATGGACATAATCACCCAAGAATCAAACCCAAATCATGCTGATGATCAATGCCTCATTCATAAATGAAGTCAGCATGAAACACACAACAAAATTAAATGATACCTGTGAAAATTATATGCCATGAAAATCAATCAGTATCACCAAAACAGAATCCATGGCAGCAAGTTGCTCACCTAAGACCTTGGACATCCAAATCAACATGATCAACAACAACACCCTTCAAAAATGTAAGGAATTCAAATATAATTGCAGAAGATGGCAAATTGGACAAGTATCTAGCCATAGAGACTATAATAAAGGCTAACACATGCCCCCTGCTTAACATGTTAATGTTAAAAGGAAGTTAAGTTAATAAACAATATCTTTACACCTATGTCCACGAAAAGCAACTAATAACATGAATAGGGCAACGAGAGATAAGATCAGGAATGAAGTAATCAGAGACAAAGGCATACTCTGGAGTCTGTTGAAGACCAAAAGATAAAATGTTTGGACTTTGGACACATTGGACAGAGAATGGATCAAATTCAATCACCCGTCTGAGCATCAGGCGCGTATCCAGGAATTCGTAGACCGGGGGGTTGCAAATTAGATCTTAGTCAAATACAATATGGCCGCGGAGCGGACATCCCTGAACTTGCTTGCGCGACGCAGGGGGTGCCCCCCTCAGAAGTGAGAAACTTTTACAAAATGAAGACCTAATTGAAGCAATTTGGTAGACCATTTTGGCACTATTATTGTGTAAAATTTTGTGAAATGACGGCCCAAATGAAGACATTCATGGACAAGTTTTCACTGTTATTGTATAAATTATTGCTTTATAAATTTTGCAAAATAAAGGCCCAATTGAAGCCAGTTGGTGGGCATTTTGACACTATCATTGTATACAATTTTAGTTAGAAAAGGTGACATTATTTACTATTACTGTAGGCCTAATTATTAAGTTATTGCTTAAAACATGCATCTAATACAATAGCGAAAACGCACACTGAGCCATACGCAGGGGGGTATTTGAGTGGGGTGTTCCCCGGGGGTGTTCCCCCTCAGAAGTTGTGAAATTTTGAAAAATGAAGGTCCAATTGAAGCCATTTTGGTGCATCATTCAGCAAAATGGGCCCGAACTCCAACTCAATTTGCAAAATTTCAAATGTTATTTATTTATTTATTTATTTATTTTATTTATTCATATTTATCCAGGGTAGCCCAATTCAGCCAATAGCTGGTCTTACATGGGGCCCTGCAATACATTTACATAACATTAAAAGGCAACAATTTTCAACATGCAATTTATATAAAATATACAACTATTAGATACAAAATTAAAATACAGAAATATATACAATTTTCAAAGTAGAATAGAAATACATCATTAACAAGTACATGCTCAATTTTTTTAAGACTTGAATCTTTGCTTGAAAGTCTGCACATTTATAGAACTTCTTACATCATTACTCAGTTTATTCCAAACCTCAACCCCACTGTATGAAAAGGATGATTTAAAGTACCCAGTGTCATAACCATTTGTGCAAGGCGGTAGAGCCAATAAATTGGACGCAGCTTGTCTGGTGTTCACATTATGTTTTTCATGTACATAAGAAAACCTGTTCATAAGGTACTGTGGTGATATATCGTTAAGACATTTAAACATTAACAGTGATTTGAAATATATTGCACGATTTGGAAGTGATTCCCATCCTAATATAGGAAACATTATATCAGAAGACGTAAGGTAGTTGGCACGCAATATTATTCTAGCACATCGATTTTGTAAAACACATAATTTACGTACATCTTCATTGAAGCGACCAAACCAAACTACACTGCAATAGTCGAACTGCGGTTGGATAAGAGCCTTATATAAAACATTAAGAGTGCGAACATCAAGAAATGTTTTTAGACGTCTCAAGAGTCCTATTTAGAAAAGAGAAAATAATTTCTGTATAACTGAATTAACATGATCGTGCCAAAGTAATTTAGAATCCATCTTTACACCAAGACATTTGGCACTATGAACTCTTACAAGTTGACAATCATCAATGGAAACTGAAAAAGCAGAGCATTTATCATTACGTAACTTAGGCTCACTACCAATGAGCATAACATTGGTCTTATCACTATTAGGAAACAATTTGTTTACATTTAAGGGCTGGGGTATGAACGTTTGGACAGTATTTATTTTGGGACATTAGAACACATCAGACATATCGAATTGCATTCTGAATACGAAGAATGTCATTCTGATATCAAATAATTTTGATTTTTTGAAATTCGCAATTTAATGCACATTTTATGGCAAATCATTAAAAAATTTTGATATTTAACAGTACTTGAAGTAAACTTTATAAATCTGATGATTTATACTTAGAGTGTATGTAGGTGGGATGAAAAGCCGACGATCAATTGAAAATTTTGACCTTTCGTATTGAAGATACTCAGTCAGCCTTGATTTAGTGGGGGTAGACACCTCAATGACCCTTGTAGGTCAGACAGATTCCGAATTATTGTCATTTCACCTGGCTAATATGACGATTTGTGGTTGCTACGGGCAGCCATCTTGGATTTCAGGTGTCCTAGACCTCAGACATCCATGAAACCCCTTCATTCACTCAGCCAGCATGGATTTAGTGGGGATAGACACCTCAATGATCCTTGTAGGTCAGGTAGATTCGAAATTGTTGTCATTTCATCTGGCTAATATGATGATTATGGTTGCTACGGGCGGCCATCTTGGATTTCAGGTGTCCTGGACCTCAGACATCCATGAAATTCCCATTAAACTCAATCACACAGCTTTGATTTAGTGGGGATAGACACCTCAATCACCCCTCTAGGTCAAGTATTTTCAGAGTTATTGTCATTTTACCTGTACATTTTGGCAGGCATTTTGAAAAATGGCCATATACAGAGTTTGCCCGGGTTTGGAATTTTCTACCTAGTAGAATTTGGAAGACCTATGCATGCCCTACTCGAATCAACTTTCAAACTTTCCTCTTTGAAAAATGTATACGGGTCTGTAGGACAGGGCCAGGACTAGTAAGTATTAAAATGGCAAACTGAATTCTTTTTACAGGGTTGAAAGTGCATTTTATTTAGCAATAAAATGAGACCGCAAGCATGACAATAACTTCTTGCTTGGCAGAGATATAATCATTTAATTTGGGTCGAATTTGGGAAAATGTAACATCGCCACCTTTTTTGGGTGGCGAGTTCAAGACGCATAACCTAAAAGAAGAAAGTTTTTATTAAAAGAACCTTTTACAGATTTGCTTTATACCGCAGAGAATGACTTAGTAAAACAGGTAAACCCTTACAAATTAGTGTCAACTACATTCAAACTTTTCCCTAAAAACATTCCTTTTCGCTCAAAATTAGCTCAACTATAATTGTGGTCCTGTTACTCACTGACGATCAATTTTACAGTTTGCCTAAGATGAAAATGCAATGCAAGCATTTTGCTTTATGACGCCACATTCACGTTTTCCGTAAATAATTGACACAAATTATTCAAATATTCTGAATTCGGTAATATCATTATTTTAATATGTAGACTTTATAAAAACAAAAGTAGGGCCTATGGACATGAACAGGAACAGTCTAATCTGAGTTACTGGGGGGGGGGATTCCCTGTTTGTTGGTATACACTGCAAAACGCCGTTGTTACATGTGCATCACTGAGCTGGTTTTCAGCATTTGGTGATACTTTGTTGTGAGGTCAACACCAACGGGTGTCAGTGCAAAAACATGAGCGTAGCGAATGTAACACTAAATACGGTGTTGTTCCTCTAGCATGTCTAGCGTTTACATCAGGTTTAAGAATAACACCAACCGGTGTAAGAATAAAACAAAATGCAGAGGGGGGCGGCCGAGATTTACTAAATTTTGACATCGTCATTGGTTTATCACGTAAACACAAAACTATGACAAATGATTCCAAACGTTTATCTATGTTATTAAGCAATACGGTATGTTACTTGTCTAAATCCGTTGGGGTGTGATAGTACACTAGTAGATTCGCTCTACTATCATGGCAATTTCTGACACGAAGATATATGGATGATGGCGATGTGCGTGTTCCATGATATACATGTATACGCCCACTGCCATACATCAATGGCGTGCGCAGGTTTTCCAAAGTCGGGGGCACGGGTCTCGATTCCTCTGCAACTGTTTAAAAATTTCGGCTCGTTTCGCTCGCCATAATAGCTAATTCCTCAATTCCCCCGGTTGGGTGCATTCCCCCAACTTTTTGACAAAAGTGGGAGGGGCACGTGCCTCCCCCATTTGCGCACGCCATTGTCATACATGATTGTGTTTATTTTCTGACTTGTTTTCTTTTTCCTGCAGACAACAAAAATGGCTACTGCATTTGCTGCTTATAAAACAGACTCGCAAACAGCAACAGGGAATGATGAGCCGATAAAGCTCCAACATATAAATACCAATCAAGGAAACCGCTTCATTAGACTACTACCTTGACGTGCTCGTCATCAGGAAGCTACTTCTTTGCTTTCAGCGCTTTTGTCAACACTGACACAACGCTTATCTTATATACCAATACATCGTCCAGTGGTCAATCTGCTGTTGCAACTGCACGCAATCAAGCCGGTCAACCCACGCAAATTGGTAGTTCCCAAAGAGCTTTTAAATAGAAATAGAGTCGCAATAGATCATATAATCTTTTGTTCCTTTGATGCCGAATAGAAGTTGCGACAGGCTATTCATAAAAATGGTACCATTGTTTCGAACAAAGGGCAGTGAATGGGTTCCGCCATTAAACTGGTCACGTCACTGATCCGGCATCATATGTCCAACTTTTTGGATATTTTGAAATTCACTCCACTTCAATTTGCGCGCATTTCATTTTGACATTTGAAAAACCCGCCTACAAATGAGTTTCTTTTTGATAGAGAATAAACATAAGAAAATGAAAATAACAACAAATAATGTTTCTTCTCCTTAAGGGCTGGGGTATGAACGTTTGGACAGTATTTATTGTGGGACATTAGGCACATCAGACATATCGAATTACATTCTGAAAACGAAGAATGTCATTCTGATAAAAAATAGTTTTGATTTTTTGAAATTCGCAATGTAATACACATTTTATGGCAAATGATTAAAAATTGATATTTTTGATATTTAACAGTACTCGAAGTAAACTTTATAAATCTGATGATTTATACTTAAAGCATAAGTACTAAGTAAGTAGGTCGGATGAAAAGCCGACGATCAATTGAAAATTTTGACCTCTCGTATTGAAGATATGGATTTTTTCCCCAAAACACCAAAAAATTAGGTCTTTTTGGGAAAAAAATCCATATCTTCAATATCAAAGGTCAAAATTTTCAATTGATCGTCGGCTATTCCTCCCAGCTACATACACTTTAAGAATATGTCATTAGATTTATAAAATTTACTTCGAGGACTGTTATATATCAAAATGTGAAAAATATCAAATTTTTATAATTTGTCATAAAATTTGTATTGTACCGTGAATTTCAAAACATGAAAATTATTTGATATCAGAAAGACATTCTTCGTATTCAGAATGCAATTCGATATGTCTGATGTGCTCTCATGTCCCACAAAAAATACTGTCGAAACGCTCAAAACGCTCATTCCAGATCCCTTAAACAAGACCAAGGGCAATAACACTTTGGGTGCTCCATTTTATTTTAATGCCAATGAGGTTAAGAAAATAGTTGGTGTTCCAAATCTACCTTACACAGGGTGGGCTGACATTCAAATTTGAGATGTCTCTTGGACAAACATTAAAATTGGGTAGCGCTATAAAATGTGTCATAAAAACAAAACGGTAAATGCTATTTCCTTATTTTTACTTTTACAAGGTTACTGATGAATATACCATATATGAAATATTTTAAAACCTAAAAAGTTCAACTCGGTTCTTAAATAAAATGGATTCTTTTCTCTATTGCACTTTTTTTGACTCACCCTGTATTAGCCCGATGAAATGACAATATTTCGGAATCTGCTTGACCTACAAGGGTCATTGAGGTCTATATCCCTACTAAATCAAGACTGTTTAGTTGCATGAAGAGGGTGTCATGGTTGCCTGATGTCGAGGGCGTACATCCACAAATTTAAGATGTCCGCATATTACAACCGAAGTGATAATATCTCAGTAATTATTTGATCTAGAAGAGCAATTAAGGTGTGTAACTTCGCTAAATCAAGACTGTTTGATTAAATGAATGTGATAGCACGGTTTTCTGAAGTCGAAGAGTGGTGAAACTGGTAAAAAACGTGTACAAGGGGTAGCTGAACTCAAAGATGATGATGTTTATAAAAGGTTCTTGGACTTGACTGAACATTCAAGTACCATAACACTAATGCTAGTTATAACGGGCACATAGATACACGAAAGTCCCCATACCACCAGAAGAACCTCAGGTAGATGAGGGTCCTGAAGCCCACCACATGCCAGCCACGCGCAGCACCGTCGTTCTCCGTCCAGGGCCTAGCAGCCAAACCAAACATATTTACATTAACTGTGCGATATGATGCTCATCATCATCATCATCATCATCATCTTTATCCCGAGAATGATGCAAAGAAAGTGAGCAACTGATCTGGCATTTGTATGGTCCCCCATGATTCTTTCAATTCATGACCATCACAAAATGTATCAACTTGCTTAAATGCGTCTCTGAGAATTTCCCCACACGACTTAGGGGGTGTGGGTATGAACGTTTGGACAGTATTTATTGTGGGACATTAGAGCACATCAGACTATATCAAATAATTTTGATTTTTTGAAATTTACAATGTAATACACATTTTATGGCAAATGATTAAAAATTGATATTTTTGATATTTAACAGTACTCGAAGTAAACTTTATAAATCTGATGATTTATACTTAAAGTGTATGTAGGTGGGAGGAAAAGCCGAGGATCAATTGAAAATTTTGACCTTTCGTATTGAAGATAAGGATTTATTTTCCCAAAACAACAAAAAAATTATGGTATTAATAAAAAAAAAAACCCCATATCTTCAATATGAAAAGTCAAAATTTTCATTGATTGTTATATATAAAAAATGTGAAAAATATCAAATTTTAATAACTTGTCATAAAATTTGTATTATATTGTGAATTTCAAAAAATGAAAATTATTTGATATCAGAAAGACATTATTCGTATTCCGAATGCAATTCGATATGTCTGATGTGCTCCTACAAAAAATACTGTCGAAACGCTCAAAACGCTCATTCCAGATCCCTTAACAACATTCATGTCTCTCATTTTGGCAAAGACAAAGCTTCCATGAACGAATTACGTTTAGAGTTAGGTTGGGAATTTTGACTTGCATCATTTTCTTCCTGATTTGATAAAGTAACATATTGTTTAAAACATTTATTATGACAATAAATGTCAGCAGCATTATACCTCTTCAGGAGTAGCCAAGTCTGCACATCTGACAAAGACGTCATCCTAGATTTCATTGCTTCTAAAAACCTCAATACAATTTTTTACAAATTCAAAATTTTTCCCGCACCCTTGTTTCTATTATTCGTACCCTATCAGAGCAACATATCGCACAGTTAATTTGAATTTCGAAAGGTATGTCTAATTTCAGCATAAGACTTAGTATAGCAATTCACTCACACAGCTACTGTTCCACAAACCTTGTATTAGTCATATTTTTAGCGCTTTTTTGATGAATTTTTCTTTTTTTTCCACACATTTTTGGTACTTTTAATCATACATACCATCAACCCATGCGCATATTTCTATTTTTATTGCAACAATTTCTATTGTTCTGACAATGATCTCTCATACCATACCAATAATCATATTTGTTTTTGTTTCATTTTGAAGATAATTTGGATTCTTGCTTCAACCTTGCGGGCTCTTTTCTCACGATTTTCACACCATTTTTGTTTGTCGTTAAGCCCTATTTAGGTGAAGTTCAAAGACGGTCCCTTTCCTCATCTGTTAACGGATACATTTCTTCTTTCACAATTATCAATTGAATAAACTCAGATTACCTCATACTAAAAATAAGGCTTGTAAACTGCTTTGGTCCTTACTTCTGCTTATTTTTATTACTCGTTCCTCAACTACAATTCAAATTTCCCGTCAATGTTGACATGTCAGTGTACATATAGCAATGACTTTATGCAAATGAGATCGCGTAATTAAAGATACTCTAATACTAATTGTTATGTGTTTTGAAAGACAAGTCATGCACGAGCGGAGATAAATTATAGTTGCGGGATATTATTGACCAACCCTCGTATATTATATGAATGCCACATGCATAGCAATAATGTTATTCTAATGAGCGATTCATTTTTTTCATATTTTCTGAACCACCCTGTTTACATAGCTTTAAGACAACATCATATTATTAATTTAATTGGCATATGTAACTGGATTCCCAGTTAATGTTTTAAAGATATTTCAATAATGTATTTTCAGGTCTTGCAGTCCTTAAGTCAACATACTGTTTTATAGAGTGCTTTTTAGGCAATAACTTACGAACCGTATAGGCCAACGGAAATTTCAGGAACAAATACATACTAAAATACTTTAGTACTAAAGTAGACCTGATGTAAAGTACTGTTAAAAATGATAAATCTCCGCAGAACAACAGTGACCGTCAAGGGCTAAAACTTTTAGCTTGACATACGAGACATTGGATTAGTGAAAAAATGGCAAAATTTCAATCCATAAAGTTAAAAAGAACAAAACAACACGTCAACTTACCACAATATGCTGAGTCTTTCACAGAAGAACAGTTGATTGCAACAGCAGTTTGTTGTAAGGCTGAGATGACAGGACAGATGACAAGACTGTTGTGAGACTGAGACGATATTAAAATTGAGAGTGTAGAGATTTATACGTGTTGGTAGTAGACATCAAAGAAAAGTTTAAAACAAGTCAACAACACTCACGTTTTTGTCCGAATAATTTCAGAGTAACCATACTCCGTCATCAGCGGTGTGATACTGGTGAATGACTGATGTAGCATCAGAGCTCACAACTCTGTATGGTGACCCAACACCGAAAGGAAGCAATGGCCAGATATATAAATGCAACATGACCCATGATGATGATATCCCTGCTATGATAACTATTACCAGCTACAGCACTACCTCAGTCCTTCATATACAAGGGAGTCTACATGAGATATGGGTGGACACAAATCTTAATGCAATTAAACAGAGACTATCAACTCAAATTGAACCCAAAACTTTGGAACAATCAAGTGCACAAGATCTATCTGTATCATTTGATGCAGATGAGCCATCATGTCCTCTGCCTACCACGTCAACCCCTATGCACAGGAAACCTACAACAAATCGTCCCTCAATGTGTGAAGCACATACAGAGACCTATGCCCAATTGGATGAGACCCCCAAACTTAAGGACACTATCAGATCTTTGAAAGCCAATCTAGAAGATTATAAACGCCAACTTGCTGAATTCCAAGATCTACGTAATAACTATACGCACTTGGCAACATCTTATAAAGATCTGAGTGATCGTAACTGTATGTTAGAAGGAAAACTAACAAGTTTGGAAGCACAGTCTGCTGCCTTCCAAACCGCAAAAACTCCTGCTAAACCATTACCTACTAGTCCTACCCCTCCAACCATTGGAGTCGCTAACAAATTCAACAAACTTGCAGATGAACTTGAATCCAATGATGCTGTCCCTGCTGTCCCTTCTGCCCCAAGCATCTCTTTGTTAACCCCTGATAAACAACTGCAGAAACCTCAGACATCTACAAGACAACACAAACCAGTGAAACAGCCCAAGACAAGAGATGAGTCATCCCATTCAACAACACATGATAAGCCTCAACCACAGATCCTCATCTTCAGCAACTCAATGTGCAGAAAAATAAATGGACAGAGATTCTACAGGGGAAGAACTACACAAGTGTTCGCGAAACCAGGCGCTTCAATTGGTGATGTACAAAAACTAGTTGAAGATTGTGAGTATGATGACCCGAAATATGTCATCTTGCAAGCATGGACCAATAATGCTACCCGTGAATCAGCTCACCAATGTGAACGCAAAGCCCGAACTCTCATAGATGCAACACTTAAGAAGTTTCCTTCTGCTCACATCATTGTATCCAGCGCCCTCCCAAGACTCATCCCTGTGGAGTGGAAAAATACCACAAATGATGTGATTCGCCAACTTAATAGAATGTTTGAGCATAACTGTAGGAACAGTACAAGAGTCACTTTCGCTGATCACATTCCAACTTTTGTGACAGAATCAGGGGCCATACGCGAAGACTTATACTATGACTATGTACATTTGAACAATCGCGGTTTAGGCAAATTGGTGATGAATTTGAGACGTGTAATTGACTCTGTGGATTTTCATATGACTGCTCATCAACCAAGGCCTTAGAACTTTCAAGAAAGACTCTAGATAAGAAAGTAAACAATGGCATTTGTACCGTGAAGTATAGTACAAATCGTAATGTAAACACCAATAATGTGATCAACTTAATGAGTGATAATGAAGACAAAAATGATTGTAATAATAGTATAAATTTTATAAGTGATCATGTGCATGTTTCTAACCTTAGTACCAAAGTAAATAATTACAATAATTGTTTACGTTCCCACAATGTACCTGTAAATACACATGAAATTGATGCCTTAGATGCAAACAGTGTAAATGATACTATTAATGACACATGTAATGAAGATATTATGGATGATAATGTAAATATTGTAAATAAGGATTTTTCAGATAGTACTTCTGTTATTGAAAATAGTGCTGAAAATAGCAATGACAGTTATACTGATTATGTTTTAAATGATATTAGTGAAGCTTGTATGGGCATTGAAAGCAGCAATAGTTTGAATATATCAAGTGACAATTCAAACCAAATCAGTAAAGACAACAATAGTAATGATATTAATCACTTGAATAATTTTAATCCCTACAAAGTTCTTAATACACATGAAAAAAATATTGTTTTAGCAAACCTAAACATTTGCAGTCTTACTGGTAATATTGATGAGCTAAAGCATATACTTAATGATAATCCCATTGATGTTATGGGACTTGGTGAAACTTTCTTAAATGAACATATATCAGATAACATTATAGATATTGATAATTATTTTTTGTATAGACATGATAGAGTACTAAATGGAAATTATGTTAATAATAGGCGTGGTGGTGTAGCTTTTTATGTAAACAAAAACTGTATTCACAAAGTAAGAGATGATTTCGTTTCAAATCAACTTGAACTGCTTACTATTGAACTAATGCCTCTTAAAAGGAAGCCCATTATAGTTATATTATGGTATAGAGTGCCTGGGTCAGCTATTGATCTATTCAATCATCTTAATCATCTTCTTCAAGTAGTTGAGTCAGAAGGTAAAGATTATATACTTATGGGTGATCTAAATTGTGATCTATTAACAAGCACGCCTCATTGTTATACAAATAGACTCAAAGAAATTTGTAGTAATATGAACCTTGTACAGCTAATTAAGGAACCAACCAGGATAACCAAGAATAGTGAAACACTCATTGATGTTATATATTGTACAAATCCTTCTAAGATATGTGATTCTGGAGTAATTCATGTTGGTTTAAGTGACCATTCAATATCATATGCAATATGGGGTAAAAAACACAGGATATGTAATGAACCAACAAATGAAAATGATGATGATAAAATGCGTGCAGATAAACATAACTTCAGAACATCTCGTTCTTACAAGAAATTCAATGAAACTGACTTCTTAAATGATTTGTGTCAAACAAACTGGGATAGTGTATTTAATACTGGTAATGTTAACACTTCAGCTGAACTATTTGAAAAATTATTTCTTGAAGTAATTGACAGGCATGCACCTTTCAAAAAGCATAGAATTCGTAAAAAGTGTTCTCCATGGATCACCGATGATGTGCTAAATATGATGCGTAAACGTGACAAACTTAAACAAATTGCTATTAAATCAAGTAATGATAACAAATGCTGGGAAAATTTCCGTAAAATTAGAAACGAAACTAACAAACTTATAAAAGATAAAAAGAAAGAGTTTCTTAAACAAGGTTTTGATGCTCACAAGAATAATATCAAAAAAAGCTGGGAACATCTACGGCATATTGTTCCATCTAAAGGTAAAAATACAAAAATCTCTGTTATTAACTCTGAAAATGGCCTGGCACTAACTGAACCTAAGGATAAAGCAAATGAATTGAACAATTTTTTTGCCAATATAGGCCCTAAACTTGCAAGTAAGATTGCTAAAAATAACTTTTGTAATTATGAAGTCAATGAAAAGCAGCAAACTGATCAGTCACATTTTGAATTTGTAAATGTATCAAATGACTATGTATTCAATCAACTCAATAAGTTAGCAAATGATAAAGCTACTGGTTTAGATAACATTCCATCTCGACTACTGAAAATAGCATCACCAGTAATCACACCAATTGTAACTTATTTAATAAATAATTCTTTTGCATCATGTACTTTTCCTACATGCTGGAAACGTGCAAAGGTGATTCCTGTATTTAAAGCTGGTGATCCCAATGATCCTAGCAATTATAGACCTATCTCAATTCTAGTTGTTATCTCTAAAATTATTGAAAGGGCCGTGTTTGATCAACTGTACAAGTACTTAAATGTAAATTGTTTAATTAATATAAACCAATCTGGTTTCCGGCCATCTCACTCCACTTCTTCTTCTCTTATAAACATCACGGAGGACTGGTATAATGAAATTGATAAAGGTAATTTAATTGGATTATGTCTGCTGGATCTGAAGAAAGCATTTGACACCGTAGACCATAATATCTTCTTGAGTAAGCTTAAAATGTATAAAGTAGGTGAATATTGTATTAAGTGGTTTACTAGTTATCTTTCTGGTCGCACCCAATGTACATCTGTAAATGGGACTCTCTCAGACTTTAAAGAAACTGTTTGTGGAATGCCCCAGGGCTCAATTGACGGACCACTCGCTTTTCTCATTTATATAAATGATTTACCAAATTATGTTTCTCATTGTAAAGTTAATATGTATGCAGATGATACTGTGTTGTACTATGCCTCTAACTCGTCAAAAGATATCACGGAATGTATTAATAATGATTTAAAAATGATAAATAATTGGTTACAAAGTAATAAACTTAGTCTGAATACTGATAAAACTGAATTTATGCTAATAGGATCTAGACAAAGACTCAATACAATTAAGAACAGTGTTAATGAATTATCTATCAACATAAATGGTGTAACTATAAAGAAAGTTAATAAATGTAAACATCTGGGTGTAATTATTGATGACACATTAACTTGGAATGAGCAAATCAATAATGTACGTAAAAAAAGTCTAAAAGGTATGTTCATGCTCAAACAATGCAGGGCAAATAGTCTCCCTAAGGATATTTTATGTACTGTGTATAATGCTATTGTTCTGCCGCACTTAGATTATTGTAATGTTGTATGGGGAAATTGTGGTGTTACTGTTTCAAAGAAACTTCAAGTTATTCAAAACAGGGCTGCAAGAACTATCTGTGGTGCACAATGGGACACACCTAGCATAGATGTCCGTGCTGAACTTAATTGGAAACCATTAATTGACAGACAAAACTCAAATTGTTTAATTTTAACCTACAAAATCTTAAATCATCTTGCACCTCCTTATTTGAGTCATATTTTCAGTCACGTAAACAATACCTATAATTTTCGTCAAAGCCAAAGCAATGTAACTATTCCCCTGCCAAGAACAGAGTACAAAAAGCTCAGTCTGTCATATAGAGGTGCTGTAAGCTGGAATGAACTAGAAAATAATATCCAAAACTCTCCAACATTGTATACTTTCAAAAATAATCTTAAAAAATCATAAAGCCATGCCTGTAAGCATGGTATGTATGTAACCATAAGTATCATTTTGACTTGACAATTAATACTTTTGAGTTTGTAATATGTTTAAGTCTAGATAATAAGCTTTTGTAATTATTTGTTATTTTGTACATGTATGTTTGTTTATGCACGGCCCCAAGGAAGAACAACTTTTGTTGAATTGGGCTTTCCGTGTTGAAATAAAGTCTAATATATATATCACACAAGACGTAAAGTAGGACATTGGCTTCTCATGCCTGACCAATGAACCATCGGGCATCCTTTTCATAGTTATTTTAGCGATATGATTCATAAGGTTACATTGGCTTTTGAATTACCGTGTGAAGAAACGAGCTTTACTTTGTTGCATCTGAGTTGTATACGATATTTTTGATCATGGGGTGCGAGTTGAGCGCAGATTTGTACGTCCGGGTCATTAACTTAAGTAATCGCGTCCACAACAGAAGAATATTGGTATCGCTTTAGGAATTCCAAGGCGCCGTTTCTAAAATTTTGAAGAGACGTCTAGAGACCGGAACTACTACATCTAGACCAATGTCAGGTCGGCCCCTAAAGACAACCACCAGGGAAGACCGATCTCCCCTGTGACTTTGCCGCAATTGCCGTTTGAAGCCTCCATCTCGGCTACGAACATAATGGCTGAGGTTCACAAACGCGCCTGTTACCAGAAGACTTGTGACAAATAGACTGGTTAGTGCAGGGTTTCGCGAAAGACGACCAGGAATAAAGCCGATACTTCTGCAAAGACATCGGCATGCGCGCTTGCTTTCACTAGTGGAAAATTTGCAATCTTTCAAAACGATGAGAATTGGACAAAAAATATGAGAATTTAAAATTTTCTCATTTATATAAAACTTTCTCATTCAAATGAATGAGAAATACCAATTAACGTGTCAACCACCTGTCACATTGTTTTAAATGAGAAAATTAACCACTTGTGACAGGTTGTTGACACGGTAATTAATATTTCTCATTCATTTGGATGAGAAAATTATATATAAATGAGAAAATTTTAAATTCTCATACTTTTGTCCAATTCTCATCGTTTGAAAGAATTCTCATTTTAAATTTTCCACTAGTGGTAGCTAAGCTCTGACCTACTACACAAATACCAATTTTGGGCGCAAAATACAAGTTTCAACCATCATGCTGATGTGCTATTAGCTACAAACAAGTGCAAATTTGATGGGACACTTCACCAGTTCAATATGTTCAATGACCATCCCCGCTCCCCTTATTTAATTTACTAGTTGCGAATGTACATTCAGCTTACACTCTCCCCTTCCCCACCCCCATTGTAATGTAGACATGATGACGATGTTGTCCAAATCAACATAAAGCAGGGTCACGTGACACAAAAGTTCGGACGCTCTGAGAGGTTGCATATTAATCTTCTGTCATAGTTCCATAACAGGGATTAAAGAGTGAAGCGAAAGCAGCAAGTGGAGTTAGGTGTATGAGGCTAATAAATAAATAAATAAATAAATAAATAAATAAATAAATAAATAAATAAATAAATAAATAAATAAATAAATAAATAAATAAATAAATAAATAAATAAATAAATAAATAAATAAATAAATGAATAAATAAATAGATAAATAGATAAATAAATAAATAAATAAATAAATAAATAAATAAATAAATAAATAAATAAATAAATAAATAAATAAATAAATAAATTTCGGTGTTTTATATAGCGCCTTTTCCGGATCTCAGAGGGATCAAAGCGCTGCCATGGTGGATCATCATAATCAGATCACATCAACTAGGCTGGTTGCAACCGAACTTAGCGCAAACCTATCCGCACTTAGATTGTAACATCCATCAATTATCTATGCAGCCCCACAAATTCCATTGGGTGAAGGAAGTTTTTGATAGCCAAACAACTAATCACCGATTTTTTGAAAGCAGGAGAAAACCGGAGATCCCGGAGAAAACCTGCGAGAGCGAGCATGGAATCGGGATAAACCAAGTGCACATGAGTCCTTGGGCCGCGCCGGGGCTTGAACCCGGGACCTCAGTGGTGCAAAGCGAGGGAACTACCGCTGCGTGAACTCGCCCTATTGTCTAAAATTCCAATATTCCAATATAGTTTATTTCTTTATCATGTAAGCCTACTTTTACACGAAATTAGGGTTAGGGTTAGGATTAGGGTTATGAGTAGCATTAGGGTCAGGGTTTGGGTTCAGGGAAATCGTTTACATGGAATATTAACTTAGATTTTTTTCGTTTTTTTATTTTATTAAGCATATATAAAGAATTTTAAAAACGATTTTGAAGAAAATTTATTTTCGAGTCCAATTTTTTTTCTTGAGAAAAAGGCAGTTATGTGATTTTTCTTCCATAGATGACAATGTTAAAACTTTTTTTGCTGTTATCCGTTTGTCAAAATGGAAACTCGGATGGGTGTTAAATACAGTACCACGTGCCCACGGATATGATGATTGATATAAAAAAGTTCAAAATTTACCATCAAAATCCGTAATATTTTTCATTTTATACCAAGAGAGATTTTCCAATTCAGAACAAAATATTTGAGCCTCATTTTACGAAAAATGTCATTTTTAAACTGTTCAAATTAAAAAAGGAAACAAATTTCGTTCCTTCAGGTTGCAAGAGATACGATGTGCATAGAAATGGTCAAAGACTGTGCTTTTCTAGCACTTTGGAGAAAATCATTTTTTCAAATTAATGCAGATATCCCGTTTTGTCGGTTGCGTAGGCATAATACATTTTCAAACATTGAATATGGATAAACTAATGATTGATTATCGATAATCGATAATTGAGTATCGATAACTGATTTTCGATAATCGATAATCAATTATCGATTATCAATTCCCCCTCACCCAACGCCCCCATACCAAAAAGGAGATCATCCTTAGCGATTCTTAGTTTTGTCGGTTGCGCAGGCCTATACATTCTTCATCATTGAATATGGATAAATTAATGATTGACTAACGATAAATGATAATTGATTATCGATAATTGATAATCAATTATCAATTATCGATTATCAATTCTCCCTCACCCAACCCCCTCCCCATACCCAGAAGAAGATCGTCCTTAGCGATTCCTAGTTTTGTCGGTTGCGGAGGCCTATACATTTTTCAACATTGAATATGGATAAATTAATGATTGATTATCGATAAATGATAATTGATATCGATAATTGATAATCAATTATCGATTATCAAACTGATATTGAACTGGTGAAGTGTCCCATCAAATTTGCACTTGTTTGTAGCTAATAGCACATCAGGATGACGGTTGAACTTGTATTTTGCGCCCCAAATTGGTATTTGTGTAGTAGGTCAGAGCTTACACAGACACATAGGAATTTGACAGTAGGCCACTAGCGTAATGTGATCGGGAATGTGATATCCAGTGATGAGGCTCGATTCCTCCTCTACAGACAAGATGGCCGATTCAAGGTCCGAAGACAGGTTGGTCAAGCCCTCCTGGTGGTGGAATCACAGTATGAGGAGCATTTCACAGTAGGTCGAAATTGCATCCCTACCTGCTAGAAGGACACATGAACCAGAACCATTACCTGCATGTTCTTGATACGGTTATGATTCCGTTTGAAAGAAGAGACTTCGGGAACAATTTCGTGATCCGAGATGACAACACCACGGCGCACAGAGCCTTACGCGTGAGGGAATTCCTTGAAAATGAGAAGCCCGGATATGAACCCTATAGAGGACGTATGGGCAGATATATCCCGCAGGTTAATACGTCATTGAGGTATGTCAACATCACCTATTTTATTTCACGGCAGTGAAATAATGCCACTTGCACCCACATCTCATATGCACAGTTTATCCCTTACATACCCTGTGTCTTGAATATCTATATAGCCCACCAACCATGTGCTTATAAGAGGCTAGGAAATATTTCCAAATATCTCATACCCTAGTTTGTATGCCTTTATCTAATCTTGCCCAACATGACAACTTACTATTAGCACTTAACCTAGCCAAGAGTCTGTCCAGCGTAGGAATATTTTAGCCTTTTTTAGAAACATGTTTATAATTGGCTTATAGCCATCACATGATAACAATACACATAACTGATTGGTTAATCAAAACTAGCAGGTTGAGGTCAGGCCTCATCACAAAAGGCCTCATCATTCTGTATAGAAAACTGTGTAGCATGTTATTTACTTCAGATAAAGTTTAATATTAACTACATTGCACAAAACTAAGTCCATTATATATAGTTAATTGAATGTTTATTGACTCTTGTAATATAACCCATGTGTATAAACCTGTATAATATTGACAAAGACAAATATCCCTGACACCCTGACCCTGACAAAAGCTAGCAATGAGTTAATAAAAATTCCTTTAAAAGGAAATGGGCACCCAATTGGTCGTGATGTGGTGAATTTCATGGTCTTTATATTTGGTATTATTATCTCTTGCAAACCTGGTGACACCTCATTACAGAAATCAGACCTGTTGATAGGTTGTAAGAGGGGATAGCCTTTTCCAGGCACGAATTGGGCCATATATAAAGAAAGTTTTGCTACTTTGCAACGCAAAAAAAACCTAAATGCAAAATGAGATCCTGTAGGTGGCTCCCGAGGTGGCTTAAAAAACTAAATGCAAAATGAGCTTTTTAAAAAATATTGTTTTCCAGAGTCAAGACGCAGGTATCATTATTAAGCCTCATATCACTTATTTATTGTCGAATAAGTGCAGAGTAGGTTAGATATGAATATTAAATGTTAGATCAAAGTACATGTACTATATATACACTTGATCCGTGAACTTGTCTTTTTTAAAGACACATTCTTGTACTGGATTTGTTTTAGAACAATGTAAATAATCCAGCAGGTTAGGTAAGCATGGTCAACTAAACAATCACCCTCAGGCGGCGTAGGAAGCGCAACACGTGACGTACGAGGCTGGCGAAGACAGGGCTGACAGCCCCATTCAAAATACACGGTTAGCAATTACAAATGGAAAATTAACATACTTGCAGTGTGGTACATTGTCGTACCCCGACGGTTTTAGAGTAAGATAATTTTGCTTTGACACCACATAAAATTTAGAATTGTTTGTGACGATTTCATGATTTATGTGTTAATCCAATGGCGACCTCAAAATTGGCGCTATCGCTTCCATCACCGCCTGATCACCTTGTAGGAACTTAAACACGCCCTCATTGCTTGCTGGCGAGATATTCCACAAGGAACCTTGGCAAACCTGGTCGAGGGAATGTCACGTCGCGTACATGACCTTGAGCTGGCAAGGGGTGGGCACACCAATTATGGAGTTGTGTTTTCTCAAGCAAGAGACTTATCTGAACATGTCACAGTGAGAGTTAAAGTTTTTGTTTAAACAATAAAGTTTGCTAGTGTCTTCAATATCATTTTGTGATATATCATAGACAGTAGGGAGAACTGTCTATGATTATATGCTCACGCAAACCCCAGGGGGGGGCACTCACATTTGCCAGCTATACGGGTATGTGCCGCGGCGACGACCCCTTTTTCAGAGCCGCTGGCCGTTCCCTAGACCCCATGAATTCATTGATTGCCGCTCTGATGACTCAATTTTTTTTCTAGCCATTCGCTAGACTCACAGAATTCATCATCTCCGCTCTCATTGACAATAGATTGGCATGTTTTCCGCGGTACGTTTATTTCGGCCCAAAAGCTACTTTTGCAAGCCCGAAAGCTTCCTTCAATGGGGATTTTCCATCATTTTGTAAGAATAAGGTGAATGTTGTGTTGCTTTTTAGGCAACACTGGGCCAGTTTTGTGATTGTTTTCAAAATGTAAACATCACTCGAAACTTGAGCGAGCTGTGCTGTGTGTGTGGCCATGACATTGAAAATCATCGGACTTTTCGGCTGATGGTGACATGAACATTTTGATGAATTGAGACCATCATTGGGAATAAAACTGGAAGTAAATATTATGACTATAGTACCTCAAATATGTACACTTCATTGGCTGGCCCGAATAGTGAATTTAGAAGTGATTTTCGATCTATCAGCCTGGTGGAAATACTGCCGAATTCTGCACACTTGACATTATGGCTCGATCCATTCACATAAAACTATTAATTATAATGTTTTTCTTTGCGGCAATCCAGTGGCGTACCGTGGCCGCCCCAACCCGGGGGGGGGGGGCTGAAGAATTTTGCCGCCCTCTTCCTCAACAGCCCGAAAAGGTTGACCCAATTTTTTTCTCGGTCGTTTGAAAAAGTGAAGAGCAAAAAAACAAAAACAAAAAAAAACAAGAAAAAAAATCGGTTTCAGGCGTTAGAGCCCTAATAGCAGCACATTTTGATGTATAGTACCATTTTTTCAAAATGAAATTTTTCCGCCCTTTTTATTTACTAATTCTTTTTGCCGCCCCTTCGTTTTTGCCGCCCTATTTTTGCTGCCCTTCTTCTTCCGCCGCCCCTTCATTTTGGCCGCCCCTGCTTTTTACCCCGGGGCTGGCGCCCCAAAGCCCCCCCAAATACGCGCATGCAATCTCAGGTTTGCTTATAGTACTGCTGCTACTGCTATAATTATTCAGTAGGTGAGAAAGTAGGCCAGTACAGGGAATTTAGGCTATTTGTCATTTTCTTATGATCTGGATGTTATAGTACAAGTTAGTCCGAATAATCAGACCCAGAACAAAATATTAATTTCTGACATGATCGTGTTCTGGTAAGTACAAGTCATACCTAGAATATTTTCTCAATTTGAATTTTATCCTTTCTAGATGATCCACCCAAAAATAAAAGTCATCGTATAGAATAGATCCCTGTAGGCTCTAAATGGGAAAATTTAGGGGGAACACAATTTTTTTTAGTCTTGAGAGGGGGGAACCTGAAATTTTTAGTTGAACCAGGAGGGGGGATTGTGAAGTTTTAAATGGAGAAATTGGGAAAACAAGGGGGAACGCGGAAATTTTGAGCGGACGCGAGGGGGGAACGCGAACATTTTTGTTGATATTTTTTTCCCAAAACGCCCATCCCCCACCCTGCCGTAAATAACTTTAAATTGTGTTATCTGTTGACCTAATGACGAAAAGAGTTTTTAAGGAAAAGTGTTAGCTTTCGTTTGATATAAAAATAAATCTGATTGGATGAAGGGAACACTTGTGGTTTCGACAAAAACCACTTACAGAGGCCAATTTTCCAGCTAGAAGCTCCACAGCTCTTACGATGCTATACATTCAACCGTGTAGTGTAATCAAAGACTGCGTGGAGACAATTCACTGCTTGCTTGGCAGCTCTTGGGCGAAGATATGTGCTCAGGTGTATCGAGGTGGAAACTGTGCATAGATGATTTTTAAGAGAATCGTTGTTGTATAGAAACCTTTCCATATGGTTTAGGTTAATGAACATGAATGTGGTTAGGTTAAGGGTGTTTGAAATAAGACGCTTACTTGCGTCAAATACCCGTGAAAGTAGGCGCGGTCCGCAATTTCCTACGCTACGGGTCCGTGTGAAGCGTAAAAATTGAACCAAGCAAAAAGCAGATAATCCTAGTGTTGTTGTTCCACTGGAAAATTTGGTTCACATAATACGTCCAGCTCCCTGAGTACACTTTCATTTTAGTTTTCTATCAAGTTTTCAACCCGGTTTTTCAATGTTCTACAATCTACATACCGCGATACCGTGATCGCGGTAGCTAATTCTCTCTCATTTTATATTCAAAAAACCACATGTATATATATGTACCGCATGATGTCCGCATCTACGTAAATGTATAGTTAATCCCCGCCATGATAGCCTCCACTTCAGGCAGATTTCATTTCACCCATCTTCATCCCTCTGTGCCGCTATATTCTCTATCACTCAATGTCATAATTCATAACTTCTAACTTTTCTGTCTTTTCTGTCATTTCTGTCATTTCTGTTTTCTGTCTGTTACAGCTACCGACCTCGCGGTATCATCCACATTCCGTGGTATGGAAGTACTTGAGATTTATTCATTTCCATATACATATATGAAAATTGTACATCAAAACAAACAGCAAACAAAAAAGACAATATGGAGGCCTGAATAAACTAACCCCTAAACAAAATTCGTTTCAAAAATAACAAGAACAAAATCACATGAGACCTAACATGCAAGGCCAATAAAACAAGAAGGACTGTGCTGTGCCCTCAAAAAAAAAAAGAGGAAAAATTGAGTTTGAAATAAACATCCTCGTCCCCATCTATGTGCGCCCATTTTTGAGGATGCAGTAAATGTATTTAGTATTTTTTTTAAATTTATAACTTTGAAAACAATCCCAGCAAATGGACTCTCTTTTAGTATTTAGCGTTATCGTTATTGGGGCGGTTTCGGACTTTGTTTTTGTTTTTAAACATCCTTGTACGTATCATTCTTCGGTAAATTTTCTTGATTTTAAGGGTAGAGACAATAGAAATTTTTACCAAAGTAACATATTCTTGTTTATACCATGATATTGTTGTATCTCAATACTATCACAACTTCAGCTGTGTAACTTACCTAAAAGTGGTTCTTTTAATTAAAAATACAATAAATAAAATCACTCTGCGCTTTTAGTACTGACCAGATTATTGTAATATTTTTGTTGTTGTGCACACGTTACAATATTATGCAATACTAGCAGCTAATATTAATCATGCTTCAGTGGGCAAGTACCTCTACCTGGTATTGAAATTTGTCTTGTCCTGGGGGAGCTCAGTGGCGTTATTTTCTAGGGTCTATGGTGAAGGTGACTGATGCGAAGTAGGCCTATGTAGGGCTGTAAAAACCTGTTCAGTGATTTCATCCGGAGAATGTAGAAATCCATGAATCAGCAAAATTGAGATTTTAGCACCTTGCCCTTTGTTAGTTTCGATGTGCAAACATTAAGCCTTGTATTAATGACAAAATAAGTTATTTTACATGAATCTGTAATTTCTCTACTCAGTAGAGAAAAGCTACATGCATTTGAACGGGGCTTCAACTTTATCAATAGGGCCTCCTGCTGCTTTCCTCGGTTCTTGCCAAAACGTTTCAAAATATCTAATGACAATTTTAATGATTTATCCTTCACTTTTGGGCATTTTGTATACAATTTAAATTTGTTTTACCATTTTTATACTTTCGCTGGGATCACTGAATAACCCTTAAATTAAGACCTCCCCATTCGCTATCACCCAGAACACATGGTTTGCCATCCACCACCCCTCTCCCCCACCCCCATACACACTTTTTTCCCATTGGATCTATCGTCATCCTGATTCAGACTTTTATTATATTTATCATTGATGATGTTGCCGAATAGTAGTCCGGTGGCAGACCAAGGTAGGTTGGTTTTGCCAGTTAAGGTGTTTTTGTTCTGGATTATTGTTCTATGGGTGGTACAAAATGAGATTCCGAGGGATGTAAAATTGTCACCCCTGGGCAATACGGGATATCCAAGGTCAAAGTTTATACAGGGGTCAAAATTAAAAATTTGTCCAATTTTGTCCAAACATATGTCAAATTATTCCTCTTGTCATAAGGATTCAGAAAATTTATAGTTTGCCATATCTACGACTTTTCGTTGTGTAGTTATAAGCCAAAAGGTCAAAGGTTAAATAGAAAACTTCACAGGGGCTAAAATTGAAAAACGCTCCAATTTTGATCAAAATGGTCTCAAATTGGTCTTTCTGTACCAGAACTCGAATAATGAATAGTTTGAACTACCTAGAATAACTTGTTGCCTTGGTAACACATCAAAATATGTCATTGTCAATTGAGTCCTACTGATGTTGACCTGCTGGTACTTCTCTGAATACATACCTAGGTAACCGAGTCATTATAGTTGGTTATAACTATTCTTTATTCGACTGAGATAACAGTGCCAACAATTTGAGACCATTTTAAATCAAAATTGTGCAATTTGAATTTTGACCCCTGTATAAACTTTGACCTTGGAAATCTTGAATTGCCCAGGGGTGACAATTCTACATCCCCAAGAATCTCATTTTGTACCACCTATATGTTAATAATCAGCAAAGAAAAACCTTTTAACTGGCAAAACCATCTAACCAAATAAAACAATAGTTTGCAGCCGGACTATAGTCTTGAAATTAGTAGGCCTCATTAGTAGATCTCATATAATTGAAGTGCTCCCCCGAATAGCAAGATAATGACACGCTTATGCTTAGTTTTGACATGTAAGAATACAAAATGATTTCCTGAGTTCTTAATGGGGAGTTATAAGCTCCATTGCAAAGTGAAAGCAGGGCGAGGTGTGTAGATGTGAGGGGCATGTGTTGTGTTTATGGCCCGGGGTTTATGGGGGAGGGATGGGTGATAACAGCTGCCTGGTATCATTCAACATTTCTGATATTGTTACGGCTCAGGAACAACTTTTACCACCTGATGAACAATCTCAAATGCTCTACTTTGCACCAACATGACAGTATAGATTAGGCCCATGAAAGTCAATTCCGAGTTTATCGTCACTTTTTTTCCAGGTTGGTAAGGTGACTTTTCATTTCTCATTATTTCATCAGATTTCGCTATTGACCTGAAATGCGTGTTGATTTAAAGCCAAACTCATACATGTGATTTATAAACATGTTTTTTATATGGGTAAGGATTAGAAAAGTTAGAAAAGAACCTGGTTTTGCTTCCAAGTTATGAATATATGTTTTACAAACGAAAATATATGTTTCCAATTGCTAAAACTGGTAAAAACACTGCTACTTGAATTATTTATTAGGCATTTTTGAAAATTTGACGCTATTTTTGGTTTCCAAAAAGTGCCGCGGGCGGGGGACGATAAACTCGGAATCGACTTTCACGCGCCTTACAGGAAATATATTCCATCAGTTAATGGTTTTATAGTTTATTATTTCGGTTTACCAAAAATGAAGAAATAATATCACTATCAGTAATAACTGTAAAAAATGCTTTATGTCCAGTTGCAGCCAAAATAATGGGATGAATTAAAAAATAAAACGCACTATACTATATCTTGGAGCTGTGCATAGCGATATTCCTAAACCAACAAACCTATAACTCACGATAATAAACTTTTCATTTATCTAATGTAAATAACAAAGAGACGCTTATTATACGCCAGACTGAGCACAACTGTTGCAAAATTGATCAAGATCCAGGTGGTGGTCGCCGTGCATTCTCCAAATTCAGTAAATTTCCATCGTCAACCGTGTAATTGAATGGGATTATTTTGAAATTTTAAAACGCTTGAAATATCACAAACAAATAGGCCTATGTTAATAAATAATATAAATACATGCTAAAACCGTTGGGGTTCGATAATGAACCCCACAAAACTAACCGAGTATATGGAAAGTACCATACGGCCGGGCGGTTTCACAAGTTGCCGGCTCTATCATGCCACTCGCCGCCTGTCAAGATCCAAAAACTTCTGAACACATTACCACAGACATTACAGTAGGATCAAGGACGTTGGTTCGAATCAATTGTTTAAAATCAATATGGGAAAGAATCAGAATTCCAATACGCTCACTGCATTCTGTCAGAATCGGAAAGGACAACATATGACACGTTAACGTATGGCCGGTTGTTCTCAGTTTTGCAATATTTTCGCCATTTTACAAAATACAAATATGCTCATAAGTTTGCCAGTAGCAAAGATCAAGGATCTCGAATAAGTCATAGTCGAACCGGAATATATTTGCCAATTATGTTCTACGTTGGAGGTAAGTCCATAATGTTCTTCATAGCAAGAACAGAAAAAGCACTGGCAAAAATGCAACTTTTTACTAAAATGCCATATTCCGCGAAAGACCATATTTACATGACTTTGGCGAACACTTTTGGTTCTCGTTTAAATTCTACCGATAACACAGTCGATCTAATGTTATCTGCGGTTAAAGGACAGTTTTTGAGAACTCTTTTGGCTGGTTGTTTGGTTAAAAAACCCATAATTTTTAAAATATCGGGATTCAAGCAGGCAACCCGCATGGTGTGCAAAAGACGTTGCAAATTGTCAATGAAAGAGCTTATAAATTAAAATATCGGACATTAAGCTCCACAATAGGCATCTACATTCCAAGCGGAAACGCTTTTCAGAAACATACCCATCTTTTTTCAGCAATCGCTGAAACCTAAATATGCAATTCCAGGCGATTTGTAGAAAATAGCGTCAGCATATTTGACTATGAACTTGGGACACCAAATGCGTGCATTGGTAGACCTATTATAATGATACGATAATTAGGCCCCCAATAATGGCTTTCATTTTATCCGTTATTTATTAAACTGAGATTTTTACTTTTTGAGAAATTAATGAATTTATCGAAAAACTTTTCGGAGATCGTCACCTTAGTTGCTCCACCCCTTAAGCAACGCGGTTTTCGAAAGCAATGGTGTAGCGCTGATGGACTTTAACGTTATCGTTATTGGGGCGGTTTTCGGACTTTTTTTTCTTTATAAACATCCTCGTACGTATCGTTCTTCCATTAATGTTCTTGGTTTTAAACAACGCGGTTTTCGAAAGCAATGGTGTAGCGCTAATTGAATTTTATAAACATCCTCGTACGTATCATTCTTCCATAAAATTTCATGGTTAAAAACAACGCGGTTTTCGAAGCAATGGTATAGCGCTAGTTGACTTTAGCGTTATCGTTGTTGGGCGGTTTTCGGACTTAGTTTTTCTTTCTAAACACCCTCGTACGTATCATTCTTCCATAAATGTTCTTGGTTTTAAACAACATGGTTTACGAAAGGAATGGTGTAGCGCTAATGGACTTTAGGGTTATCGTTATTGGGCGGTTTTTGGACTTTTTTTCTTTATAAACAGCCTCGTACGTATCGTTCTTCCATAAATTTTCTTGGTTTTAAACAACGCGGTTACGAAAGCAATGATGGAGCGTTAATAGACTTTAGCGTTATCGTTTTTGGGGCGGTTTTCGGACTGTTTTTCTTTATAAACAGCCTCGTACGTATCGTTCTTCCATAAATTTTCTTGGTTTTAAACAACGCGGTTACGAAAGCAATGATGGAGCGCTAATAGACTTTAGCGTTATCGTTATTGGGGCGGTTTTCGGACTTTTTTTTCTTTATAAACATCGTACGTATCGTTCTTCCATTAATGTTCTTGGTTTAAAAAAAACGCGGTTTTAGAAAGCAATGGTGTAGCGCTAATTGAACTTTATAAACATCCTCGTACGTATCATTCTTCCATAAATTGTCTTGGTTTTAAACAACGCGGTTTTCGAAAGCAATGGTGTAGCGCTAATGTTTGTCTTTATAAACTTTCTCGTACGTATGTGATTTCTTCAATTTATTTCTTTACCGAAAGAGTGCTTGGCACCGGTTATTAGCGTTGCTAGCGCCGAAACTTCCTCAAACTAGTTATTATTATAGACTTAATGATCATGCAAAACCTTGGTCAGTGAAGTTTTAAATTTTAATATAAAGTGATATCTGGATAAGTAGTCAAGTGTTTTGGAACTGGCTTGACATCCAATTTAGGTGCATCTATGCTATAATAGTACACTTGAAGTTGGCTAAATATGAATATTCATGCCGTTTTATTATAATTTCTTTTAAAATCTGAGGAGTTTTAAGAAGTAAAGATTTTAAGTGTTTGATTAAGGGTATTAGTATAGCTTTAATTTGCATATATTAAAGGTCAGCATCTCCATTAATATCCGTCTGTCATCTGTGTTTAATTTTTTGTTCGAAGTTCCCCCCTCGCTGCAGGAGGTGCCCAAGTTCCCACCTTGAAGTCGAGAATTTTTCTGTGAAACGGTATGTCTAGATTGCCCATTTTAACAGTATCTTATCAAGGTTTGTATACACCGTCAGTCCGAATTTTGGGGTCAGGAGGAACCCTAACCCTAACGCTAACCCTAACTCTAACCCTAACCCTAAACCTAACCATAACACTAACCATAACCATAACCGTAACCCTAAAAAAATCGTACTGACGGTGTTTCGGACACGGGGAGGGGTGAATCCAGAAACTGTGGTTGACACTAATTTGTAAGGGTTTACCTGTTTTACTAAGTCATTCTCGGCGGTATAAAGCAACTCTGTAAAAAGTTCTTTTAATAAAAACATAACCTTCTTCTTTTAGGTCGTGCGTCTTGAACTCGCCACCCAAAAAAGGTGGCGATATGTTACATTTTTCCAAAACTGTACATATTAAGAGTATCTGATCAATTATGTTTGTAGCACTGCATGACCCATCATAAGGGGTGTCCGAGAGGTAGGGGTAAGAGTATCTGATTAAATATACATGACCCATATTAAGGTGCTCAAAAGGGGGAGGGGTGCCCCCTGGGCATCATGTCAAAATAATATCGTCATGTCCATAATAACAGAATTTGATTAAGTTTTTATGTATCCCCTCATGCATAACCTGTCCTGGGAGTGCTCGAGAGTATCAGTGGGGTAGCCAAGGGATGGGGGAGGGGGTGAAGCTGCCCCCTGTGAGAAATCTCCTGTGGGATGCTGACCGCCCTGATATTTAAGATATGTATCCTTTTTTAAATACTTTTTCGCCCATTTTAACCATTTTTGTCAAATTCCTCCTCACCCCTTGAAAGTTGCTTTGCCCCCCCCCCTCCTCGCCATCATCACCCCTCCCGAAAAAGTCCTGGCGTATGCCACTGTTCTGTGAGTATGTGTGTTTGTCTGGTTATGCATTTCGCCGCGCTTCGATGCATCAATCTGATATTGTAAAAAATAAAATCGAGGTCATCCGAGGTCAAAGATCATCATTGGATCAAATGTTGAACTTCGCCCGATTGAGCTTAAATTTGTGTGTGGGGCGGAATCCTTGGTATGAGGTTAGCATGAAATAAATGACATCGAGGTCATTCGATATAATAGGTCATTTGGCGATGGAGATGCAAATACCCCGATGTCCCCTTCCCGCGTTGCCCCTATTTGAAAGAGGGGCAAATGTGTAAAAGCCTAAGACTGATTGGTAAATGCCCGATGCCTCCTTCGAGTCGCTCCTATTTGACAAGTGGGCGACTGATGGCAAACCCCAAGAATGTGGGGGAATTGCCCAGATTCCCAATTTATGCCGTCCTTTATTTGTGACCATCCCCCAAGAAACCAGTATAAAGTCGTCACTTCATTATTTTCAAAGATATGGACCAATAAGCATTACAGAAAAAGAGCTTCAGGCAGATTTCACCCATCTTCATCCCTCTGTGCCGCTATATTCTCTATCACTCTATGTCAGGAGACATGTGATAACATGAAATCGTGAAGGTGCGGTGACCTAGCGAGTAGCCCGATACCATACGGAGCAGTTATTCCATAGCGCCCAAAAATGGGCGTAAACACAACCTCGTGATATCATCCCCATTCATCCGTGGTATGGAAGTACTTGAGATTTATTCATTTCCATATACATATATAAAAATTGTACATCAAAACAAACAGCAAACAAAAAAGACAATATGGAGGCCTGAATAAACTAACCCCTAAACAAAATTCGTTTCAAAAATAACAAGAACAAAATCACATGAGACCTAACATGCAAGGCCAATAAAACAAGACGGACTGTCCCCATCTATGTGCGCCCATTTTTGAGGATGCAGTAAATGTATTTAGTATTTTTTTTTAATTTATAACTTTGAAAACAATCCCAGCAAATGGACTCTCTTTTAGCATTTAGCGTTATCGTTATTGGGGCGGTTTCGGACTTTGTTTTTGTTTTTAAACATCCTTGTACGTATCATTCTTCGGTAAATTTTCTTGGTTTTAAGCAACGCGGTTTTCGAAAGCAATGGTGTAGCGCTGATGGACTTTAGCGTTATCGTTGTTGGGGCGGTTTTCGGACTTTGTTTTTCTTTATAAACATCCTCGTACGTATCATTCTTCCATAAAATTTCATGGTTAAAAACAACGCGGTTTTCGAAGCAATGGTATAGCGCTAGTGGACTCTGGCGGTATCGTTGTTGGGCGGTTTTCGGACTTTGTTTTTCTTTATAAACACCCTCGTACGTATCATTCTTCCATAAGAATTCCGAAACACTACATGACGCTAATTATCAAATAATATCGCAAATTAGCGTAAGAATGCTAGGTACCGCTAATTAGCGTTATTAGCGCTAAAACACTACATGACGCTAAATAGCGCTAATTGCGCTAACAGCGCTAATTGCGCCCATCTCACTGGGACATCTTCAATTTATCAAATTAGCGACAGCGTGCTAGGTATCGCAAATTAGCGTTATTAGCGCTTAAACGCTGTATCGCGCTAATAAGCGCTAATTGCATTATTGGCACTAAATACGTTGAACCAACACTTATGACAAAACAATAAGCATCACAAAACTCATAAAAGAACTGGAATGGGATACTCTCCAAAACAGTAGAACAGCGAACAGACTGGTCATCCTTCACAAGGCTAGCCAGGGCCTTCTGGCTCTGCCGGTAGTGAACTCACTTAAGCCAAACCTACGTCATAAGTCAAACCTTTTGTCATACGGTTGAAAATTCAATGAACTATGACTTTACTAAAGAGCGCTTACAAATTGATATGACGTACCCTTAACCAACTCATACCAATAATTCCTATCTGACCCTTAAACATGACACTTAATCTTAACCCTGTCCCCTTTACCCTTTACCCATAATCGTGGCCCGTACCATTAACTTTAACCGTACCCTATCCTTGTAGAGGGGTTTGCGTGAGCATAATAATATATCACCTGTCGTAACTGTTTGGGAAATACATGTAGGTGCTCAAAAATCAGTTTTGCTCTTTTTCTGTAATGCTTATTGGTCCATATCTGTGAAAATAATGAACTGACGACTTTATACTGAGGGATGGTCACAAATAAAGGACGGCATAAATTGGGAATCTGGGCAATTCCCCCACATTCTTGGGGTTTGCCATCAGTCGCCCACTTGTCAAATAGGAGCGACTCGAAGGAGGCATCGGGCATTTACCAATCAGTCTTAGGCTTTTACACATTTGCCCCTCTTTCAAATAGGGGCAACGCGGGAAGGGGACATCGGGTTTTTTGCATCTCCATCGCCAAATAGTACGAAGGGGCATTGGGGAATTCGCCCTTCAGCCCTGAAAATTTACCCCAGTTGTAACTCCAGGACTCCTTCTGGGCAATTGGGGCGGTACGTCATATAAGGGAATCACACGAAGCTTAAACCCAATCGGGCATACTATAACAATTGACACATATGACCTTTGACCTTGGATGACCTCGGTTTGATTTTGTTCATGCTCCCTGATATGGAGAATTACTTTCACCAAGTTGAAGCCCAATCAGGTGAAGCCAATAGATGACATATGAGCTCGGATAAGCTCGATTTTATTGTTTATAATTATGCTTCCCTCATATCAGGTACTCCACCCACCGAATTTAAGACCAATCAATTTAACAATTAACCCCTAAATGACCTTTTATATCGAATGACCTCGATGTCATTTATTTCATGCTAACCTCATACCAAGGATTCCGCCACCACACAAATTTAAGCTCAATCGGGCGAAGTTCAACATTTGATCCAATGATGACCTTTGACCACGGATGACCTCGATTTTATTTTTTACATATTCCCCTTATATATCCTTCTACACCCCTTCTATATCCGAAATATCAGATTGATGCATCGAAGCGTGGCGAATTGCATAACCAGACAAACATACTTTTTCGGGAGGGGTGATGATGGTGAGGGCGGGGGGAGGTTGGGGGGAGCAACTTTCAAGGGGTGAGGAGGAATTTGACAAAAATGGGCTTCAACCCCCACTCCCTTGGCTACCCCACTGATACTCTCGGGCACTCCCGAGGTCATGCATGAGGGGATACATAAAAACTTAATCAAATTCTGTTATAATATTATTTTGACATGATGCTTAGGGGCACCCCTCCCCCTTTTGAGCACCCCAATACGGGTCATGCAGTGTGACAAATATTTAATCAGATACTCTTAACCCTACCTCTCGGAGACCCCTTATGATGGGTCATGCAGTGACTACAAAAATAATTGATCAGATACTCTTAATATGTACAGTTTTGGGAAAATGTAACATCGCCACTTTTTTTGGGTGACGAGTTCAAGACGCACGACCTAAAAGAAGAAAGTTATGTTTTTATTAAAAGAACTTTTTACAGATTTGCTTTATACCGCAGAGAAGGACTTAGTAAAACAGGCAAACCCTTACAAATTAGTGTCAACCACAGTTTCTCGATTCACCCCTCCCCGTGTCCGAAACACTGTCAGTCAGAAACACCGTCAGTACGATTTTTTTTAGGGTTATGGTTATGGTTAGTGTTATGGTTAGTGTTATGGTTAGGTCTAGGGTTAGGGTTAGGGTTAAGGTTAGCGTTAGGGTTAGGGTTAGGGTTCCTCCTGACCCAAAAATTCGGACTGACGGTGTATACAAACCTTGATAAGATACTGTTAAAATGGGCAATTTAGACATACCGTTTCGCAGAAAAATTCTCGACTTCAAGGTGGGAACTTGGGCACCTCCTGCAGCGAGGGGGGAACTTCGAACAAAAAATTAAACACAGATGACAGACGGATATTGTTGGAGATGCTGACCTTTAATATATGCAAATTAAAGCTATACTAATATCCTTAATCATACACTTAAAATCTTTACTTCTTAAAACTACTGAAATTTAAAAGAAATTATAATAAAACGGCATGAATATTTATATTTAGCCAACTTCAAGTGTACTATTATAGCATAGATGCACCTAAATTGGATGTCAAGCCAGTTCCAAAACACTTGACTACTTATCCAGATATCACTTTATATTAAAATTTAAAACTTTACTGACCAAGGTTTTGCATAATCACTAAGTCTATAATAATAACTAGTTTGAGGAAGAGACTTTTGTCATCAACATCAACACAAAGCCTGACACATACTAATTCATTCGACGTCAAATCCATTTTTCATCAACAAACATCCGTTAGAAGATTAAAATGAAACAGCTTGAATAAAGGATTAAAAATATATAAATCGACAATTATTAATTATTGCTTAATTTAATAATAATTTAATAATACACACTTGAAATTGACTAAGTTCATTAAAGAACATCAAGGAAACAAGTAATAATGAAAAACAAAAGATAAAGATATTCAAATTGAAAATCAAGAGCCCTCATGTTGAATAACACTAAATGTAGTGCAAACCATGATCTTTTTCTAACGGTTTTAAAATAATCATTTAGATGGGAAAAAAAATCATGATCATGTTGGAAATAATGCTAAAAGTAGATAGATAAAAATAATTAATATTTTGGCTTGACACAATATAGAGAAGATCATCATTTGGTGTGATCTTTCAAGAACCAAATTAAAAAGATAATTTGTCTTGGTCTTGAGGCCATCATGTCTAGATTTATGTTTGGATTGTTTAAACAAAATTATTTTTTGTTTATCTTTAATTAATATTTCATTGATTTGATTATGTATACCAAATTAACTTTTGATTTTGATTATCATGATTATTAGCAAAATATGTTGACATATAAATCCGCACAGCAGATCGATGCCTGACTAATTATATTTCAAATCATACTATACATATACCTCTTAAAACTACTTACCTTTGAAGGAAATTATACTACAACTTACTCATGAATATTCATATTTAACCAACTTCAAGTGTACTACCAAATATCTAAATTGGATGTCAAGCCAGTTCCAAAACACTTGACTTAGCCAAACTAGCTATTACCTAATTAAAACTGTACTGATCAAGGTTTTGCATGATTACTTTTATACTAGTTTAAGCCAGGACTGTATTCATCAGTCTTTCTAAATAATTGACAAATGAATTTAATAATACACATTTGACATTGACTAAATAGAAAATGTAACAATACAATGAGAAACAAACATAATTATGTTCTTAAATTGAAAATTTATACTTCATCAGTATAATGACCCATTAAAAGAAAATTCAGAGCAAGCAATAATCTGTTTCTAACCTAGTTTTAAAATATGGAATGAGTCATCTGTTTTTCTTCAATTTTATGATCATGGTGGAAATAATGCTAAATGTAGATATACAACATTCTGCTAATTAATATTCTGCTTGACACAATGAAGAGAAGACCATCACTTGGTGCGATCTTTCAAGAACCAAATTCAACCGATACTTTGTGTTTAGGCCATCTTTCGAAATGTTCGAAATGTAGCATTCGATTGTTTGTACCAAATTATAATGTTGGTTTATCTTGGTCGACATTTCATTGATTTGAATAGGTAAGCCTACTTAATTAACTTTTGATTATTTAACTGTCGTTTCATTTTCATTTTGTTTGTTGGTCTTGAAAATAATAAGCATATATGCTTAGGCCCTTCACAATTGATTCCGAGTTTACTGTTTAAGATTTTTGAAAAGGCATGGGATAACTCTTAATTATTAATTACTTATTATATCTTTTATTTTGGAACGATTGGTCACAGCCCAATATTAACTACAGTTTGGCGCTGAGGATTTAATTACATTGCAATTTATGGTTGATTTTATACATTGATAGTAATGCAGGCGTGTTCTTTGTTTGTTCAACGTCAATTTGCAATTCTCAGTTTTGGATGCGGGAGGGAAACAGTAAAATCAATTGTGAAAGCCTTATCATTTAAAGATCTTGTAGATCGATGGGTTAAAAACTAGTTATGGACACAAATATATCATTACAATCATAAATGAAATAAGAAGACAATACTCAAACACAGAAAAATAACACTGTACCTGCCACTGTGTATTACTAGTAGCTAATTCTGCTGTTTGACCCCCCCCCCCCATCATCTACTTATGGAATATTTCATCAAGCTTTGCTGGTGGTGTCCATTGCGGGTCCTAACTGTGGTGACATATAGTCTGATTGTCAATAAGTTTTTCTGCGCGAAGATGGAAATTTGTGATATTGATTTTCACTTTGGTTATGTCTTACAGTGTTAAAGAGTATTATTGTCTGATGGTCAGCACCTCCAGTGTTTTACCTCAACTAGAAGTTGAAGATGTTGGTAGGCCTTTACATCACCCATGCATGACTAAAAATTAAAGATGCTCCAATCATATGCTCCAACCCAATTTTAATTGATGACATGACCGCAGAATTGGACTTCTCCACCGGAGTTGCCGCTAACGGTCATTCCTTGTCTGGCTATGGCCAGGTAAACCGTGTCTCCACTGCTCAAATTCACGATAGTGGAACTACCAATTTGCGTGGGTTGACCGGCTTGATTGCGTGCAGTTGCAACAGGAGATTGACCACTGGACGATGTATTGGTATATAAGATAAGCGTTGTGTCAGTCTTGACAAAAGCGCTGAAAGCAAAGAAGTAGTTTCCTGATGACGAGCACGTGAAGGCAGTAGTCTTGAAGCGGTTTCCTTGATTGGTATTTATATGTTGGAACCTTATCGGCTCATCATTCCCTGTTGCTGTTTGCGAGTCTGTTTTATAAGCAGCAAATGCAGTAGCCATTTTTGTTGTCTGCAGGAAAAAAGAAAACAAGTCAGAAAATAAACACAATCATGTATAACAATACATGCGCAAAGGGGGAGGCACGTGCCCCTCCCACTTTTGTCAAAAAGTTGGGGGTGCACTCAACCGGGGAAAATTGAGGAATTAGCTATTATGGCGAGCGAAACGAGCCGAAATTTTTAGAACAGTTGCCGGGGTATCGAGACCCGCTCCCCCGACTTTGGAAAACCAGCGCACGCTATTGATGTATGACAGTGGGTGTATATATCATAGAACACGCACAGCGTCATCATCCCTATATCTTCGTGTCAGAAATTGCCTTGAGGGCGAATCTACTAGTGTACTATCACACCCCAACGGATTTAGACAAGTAACATATTGCTTAATAACATTGATAAACTTTTGGAATCATTTGTCATAGTTTTGTGTTTACGTGGTAAACCAATGACGATGTCAAAATTTAGTAAATCTCGACCGCCCTCCCCCTGCATTTGATTTTATTCTTACACCGGTTGGTGTTAGTTTTAAACCTGATGTAAACGCTAGACATGCTAGAGGAACAACACCGTATTTAGTGTTACATTCACTACGCTCATGTTTTTGCACTGACACCTCCGGTGGTGTTGACCTAACATCAAAGTATCACAAAATGCTGAACACCCGCTCAGTGTTGCACATCTAACACCGGCGATTTTGCAGTGTATACCAATAAGCATGGAGACCCCTATCCCCCAGAGGTAACTCAGATTAGGCTGTTCCTGTTCATGTACATAGGCCCTACTTTTGTTTTTATAAAGTCTACATATTAAAATAATGATATTACCGAATTGACGATTCAGAATATTTGAATAATTTGTGTCAATTATTTACGGAAAACGTGAATGTGGCGTCATAAAGCAAATGCTTGCATTGCATTTTCATCTTAGCAAACTGTAAAATTGATCCTCAGTGAGTAACAGGACCGCAATAGTTGAGCTAATTTTCAGCGAAAAAGAATGTTTTTAGGGAAAAGTTTGAATGTAGCTGACACTAATTTGTAAGGTATAAAGCAAATCTGTAAAAGGTTCTTTTAATAAAGATATAACTTTCTTCTTTTAGGTCGTGCGTCTTGAACTCGCCACCCCAAAAAGGTGGCGATGCCTCATTTCCCCAAATTCGACTCAAATTAAATGATGATATCTCTGCCAAGCAAGTAGTTATTGTCATGTTTTTAGTCTCATTTTATTGCTAAATAAAATGCACTTTCAACCCTGTAAAAAGAATTCAGCTAGCCTTTTTAATACTGACACTGTGCTTCATAGAATTCAGAATGGACAGGGTGGCGTAGGTGGGGGATGTGGAGGTACATGGGGGATGTGGTACACACAAACTCTATGGGATTGATATTTTAGTGCATAATCTGCTTCCGTAAAGGCTGTAAATTGGATTTTGATCCTATTTAGCATCTAAAAGATTCATGACCTTACAGCTAAACAATTATACTAATTGTTTATAATCATTTATGATTGGTTTAGTCTAGAAAGTACAAACTTTTTCATACAAAACTACCTGTTTTCATATTAAACACTGTAGTAAGTAATGCGGATGTCTTCAAAATCTAAACGTTACTGTAAAATTTTAATTAGTTTTCCTATCATAATCAAAGTATATGAGATTTTCGGAAGGAAAATTTGAGGAGGAATCTAAATATGGACTTACTTTTTCTGTATGGGTTAGGTGCAAAATGTTGCAGTTCAAAATATGTTGAATTGTAAAAAATTCTAACATACTTTTGGACACCCTGTATTCTGAGATTGTTTCGGTTTGCATGCAGAAAAATTGCAGACCTCAACCATTTCTGAACCTGCATATGGATGTAATTGAATTTGCACCTCAAGAAAACATTCTTAATCCCAGGTGTGTTAATAACTTTGCATCACAATACCCTCCAAACAACTGATGCGTATTTAGTATTAACCTATACAGTCAGCCCGAAGTATAATTTGCTTACAATTTTTGGGTAAAATTCAGGTTGACCATACTTATTACATTTAACATACCCTAACAACAATCATTATTAACCATGCATGTTAACATCAAAAAATAAAGTTAAATCCTTCCCAAGCCTTTCGGCCTATCTCCGTTTCATAACCCTAGGCCACATGTCTGCGAGTAGAAAAGCTACAGCAGGGGGTTAGTCCACTGGTAGCCATGTGTTCTAACTTTCCCTACTCCATTCTTTCAATGCCGAACGCCTGGCAAGAAGGCAGTAGGTACCATTTTTTAAAGCCTTTGGTATGGCCCGGCCGGGATTCGAACCCGCGACCTCCCGATCGTGAGTCGGGCGCTCTAACCACTAGGCCACCACGCCGGTTAACATATGTTAACTTATCATGCTTATTTTCGTTTTACTACGGCTCTGTATGATTTTGATTTAATCATATACTTTGAATAGTGTATCGTACTATTCAACCATATCAGTTGCAAGTCTTACGTTACTAATAAACTTACTAAGTACATGTTTATTATATAAATGTCACATGCATAGCAATAATGTTATTCTAAGGAGCGGTTCGTATTTGTTATATTTTCTGAACCATCCTGTTTAAACAACTTTTTTAAAGATATTTCCAGCTCGCGAGGTCTTGCAGTCATTAAGTCAACATATTGTTTTATTGAGTGCTTTTTAAGCAATAATGTGCGAACCGTCATAGGCCAACGGAAATTTCATGAGGAAATAAAAATGTTTAAAAAATTTAAAAGTAGACCTGATGTAAAGTTTAAATATGATACATCTCCGTAGAACTTACCTCAATATTCTGAGTCTTTCACCGAAGAGCAGTTGATTGCAACAGCAGTTTGACTGGCAGTGTGTATAGACGACAAGACTGTTATGAGACTGAGACGATTGTGAGGCTGTGGAGATTGTGAGACTGAGCCTGAGAAAGTCTTCCTTTTAAACGTTTTCCATCAAGAATCAATGGTAGATTTTACCTCGCCGCGATTTCTTATTGGCTACTGTATCTGAAATCGTCGCGATTTCTCAGTGGCTATTGACTACGGTGGCTATACTTGCAATAAATATTCTCGGGTAAACAATGGTAAATGTTTCAATGTTTATTGTTTAACATGTTCCGGTATTCGATGTGTATCAGTCACCCAGGCCTATTATGTGGTTTTTTTTATATCTATAACCAGGGAAGTACACTTCCCTGATCTAACCAATCATACATCTACAGCTATAATCACTGCAATCAAGGCGTAGGCGTTAATGTACATAATTATTATCATGTAGGCGTAATATAGGCGTAGGTGTATCTGAACCTTTCAGGTCGGGCGGGGGGGCATTGTCAATGTCACTCAAAGCCCCCAATGCTTGTCAATAGGCGGCCTCTTTTTTGAAGTCAAATATACCCGATAGTTCCCTCTTTTAGGTGCGGCTACCCATTGATCCACCTCTTTTTCTATAACTGTATCACCAAAATGCCACAAAATAATGCAGAAACTTTTAAATTCTCTTATTTCAGCAAATTTGTAATGTAAATTTGGGACATTTGGAACAAAAAAATGTTTTCAAAATTTTATGGCCAATAACCCCTTTTTTTTAAAAACTATGCCCAATGATTCCCTTTTTCATTATGTTTGTACCCAATGCCCCCCCTTTAAAACAACGTTTTTTACCGTTGGGGCCCTTACTTCGCGACGCCGGTAAATTTGAGTGCCCCCGGGCTTTCAAAAAATGTTGGAATAGTTTACATTTCTACGATGGTAGCGTCTTTTTAATGTACCTATTTGAGTGACCAATGAACCCAAATATGAAAATGCTCCAAAAATACAGAATAATGTTTTAAATATTTACTTGACCTGTGTCCGGTGTAGGGGAAAGTGGGGTAATCCCGGGCACCTTTCGTTAAGGCTACACAGGTTCAAGATTAAATAAAGTTCATCAGTGAAAATCATATCAATGCAAAGTAGGAGTAATGTTCTAACTAGAAACCAGTTTTTAATAACTCAATATATCTAGTTAATAAGTTATAATTAAAAAACAAAATGGAAAAAAATGATGGGGTAATGCCGGACACGGGGTAATCCCGGACACATGATTGTTGCTAAGAGGGAAAGTGGAGTAGGATGATAATCCCCTGAATGTATTAGGTACTTCTGTTACCTCAAGCATACAACTATGGAGGATGTTGTTGTTGTCTATATTTTCGAAATAACAAGTGTCCGGCATTACCCCATCTGTATAGAGACGCATGTGTGTCCGGGATTACCCTCACGATCCCGATTTATTTTTTCAGTGCTTGTTCTACTTATCCATTTTGAGATACCAAAATTCATACATCCAGCTAACAATCAAGTATCAAACATAATTTTCATCCATACTTTATCTGTGTCCCTTGTCGCATTAACTGTCACCCAGCTAATAAATCACTTTTCAGATAAAAAGTCAAAAATGACAATTTCTGTTTTTTCGTAATTTTCACAAAGAAAGGCGAGACCCAAAGCGCTGGTAGTAGTACACGTGAGATACACTTTGAGGTAGCTAATACCCTAAGGTAGTATAATAGTGCCACCCTTCTCCGTTTAGCTGCAATCGACGTGTCCGGGATTCCCCACAGTCCGGCATTACCCCACTTTCCCCTACATGAACAAAAATACATGGTGATTTAAGGGCACTGGGTATTAGGCCTAACGCCTGCAGGCGTCCCTGCAGAAAACCCAGGTAAAACCAATTTCCCGCGTACAAGAACAAACCAAGGTCCTGGATGACCTTTGATCAGTATTTAAAAAAAGCTGCAATTTGGCAGTGATGTATCATTCAAGTCTGGACTCGGACTTGAGTCCGGACTCCGACACAAAAAGACTCGGCTCGGACTGGGACACTAAAGGATTCGAGTTCGGTCCGAGTCCAGTCGAATTAAGTCCATGTAAATTGTGAAATGATTATCTAAAAATGTTAAAATAGATCTTAAATTTGATTCAAAATTTGTTGACTTCACCTATTTGGCCATTTTCCTAATTAATTGGGGGCTCTCAAATCTGTGATCTGTCATATATCCTAAATATCCACCAAATTATTTGGATGTATCTGTTACTTAGCAGAATTATATTATTGTTATCATTAATGAAATAATTGCACAATTTCATTAAATACTTGTACTATATAAAAATATCTAAGACTTCTTTCATGGAACTTTCTAATCAATTAAACAGAGAGAAACATGCACACTGGATGGACCATACATCGAAGCTCATCCCAGTGTGTTGCTTATCTTCGAGTTTCGAGTCTCGAGTCAAATTTTCGAGTCTTGAGTTTCGAGTCTCGAGTTTCGAATCTCATATTTCGAGTTTCGAGTTTTATATTTCGAGTTTCGAGTCTCATATTTCGAGTTTCGAGTTACATTTTTCGAGTTTCGAGTCTTATATTTCGAGTTCCGAGTCTCATATTTTGAGTTTCTAGTTACATTTTTTGTGTTTCGAGTCTTATATTTCGAGTTACATATTTCGAGTTTTGAGCCTCATATTTCGAGTTTCGAGTTATGTCTTTATAATATCGAGTTTCGAGTAATAAAAAAAAAGATTTGAAAAAAAGAAGCAATCACAATAACCATAATAATAACCATAATAATAATAATAATAATAATAATAATGATAATAATAATAAAATTATATAGCCCTCGTCTCTCTTAGATTTCACATGCCAACCACATTACTTCATGCTCTTTGCCCAAAACTAGAACAAAATAAAGTATAAATTGCCAAGATTGGGCGGTATTGTAGCATTAACTAGCAACAATTATTGAACTAATTAAGAATAATAATATACGTCATTTTAAAGACAACGGACATTTCATTATTGGGCCCTAAAGAGTTATAATCGACACTCGAAATTTAAACCCAAGTTCGAGTCTCATTTTAAAGAAAATAGACCTTTTCTAATGGACAAATGACATTCAAAAGCCACTCATATTATTTCTTGGTCAAAATATTGTAAGTGGCGAGAAATAGCTAATTTAATTTTAATTTAATTAGTTATAATCGAGACTCGAAATTTAGACCAAATTTCGAGTCTCGACATTTTAATGAAAACGGACTTTTTTTTAATGGACAAATGACACTCAAAAGCATATTATTTCTTGGTCAAAATACTATAAAGCGGGCGAGAAAAAACTAAATAGACTTTGCCTCCTAGAGAGTTATAATCGAGACTCGAAATTTAGACCCAATTTCGAGTCTCGTCATTTTAAAGAAAACGGACCTTTTCTAATGGACAAATGCCATTCAAAATCCAGCTACTTATATTATTTCTTGGTCAAAATACTATAAAGTGGGTGAGAAAAAACTAATTAGACTTTGCCTCCTAGAGAGTTATAATCGAGACTCGAAATTAAGACCCAATTACTAGTCTCGTCCTTTTAAAGAAAACGGACCTTTTCCAATGGATAAATGACATTCAAAACCCACTCATATTATTTCTTGGTCAAATATAAAGTGGGCGAGAAAAAACTAATTAGACTTTGCCTCCTAGAGAGTTATAATCGATACTCGAAATTAAGACCCAATTTCGAGTCTCGTCATTTTAAAGAAAACTGACCTTTTCCAATGGATAAATGACATTCAAAACCCACTCATATTATTTCTTGGTCAAAATATTATAAAGTGGGCGAGAAAAAACTAATTAGACTTTGCCTCCTAGAGAGTTATAATCGATACTCGAAATTAAGACCCAATTTCGAGTCTCGTCATTTTAAAGAAAACTGACCTTTTCCAATGGATAAATGACATTCAAAACCCACTCGTATTATTTCTTGGTCACAATACAATAAAGTGGTTGAGAAATAGCTTATTAAATTCTGCCTCATAGAGAGTTTTTTAATTTTATTTATTTATTTATTTATTTATTTATTTATTTATTTATTTATTTATTTATTTATTTATTTATTTATTTATTTATTTATTTATTTATTTATTTATTGATTTATTTATTTATTTATTTATTTATTTATTGATTTTTTATTTTATTTTTTTCCCAGTGTACATTTTACAATCATAGTTTACTCAGATAAATACAGAAATTTGGTATTAAACAATACATAAACAGTACCAGTACACACACACACCCACATACATATTTATATAGCATTTGTCTAGTTTTTACAATAAGAACAAAATGTTTAGTTGAAAAGTCCCTTCCAAACCTGCCATTTATTTTGATAAATTCGGTATTTTGAATCTTTTAAAAGAATGAATCTTTCCAATTTATGATAATATTCTATTTCCTTCTGAAGAGGGATAAAAGAAAGGGTTGAATTTTGACATCTTTTTCTGTATATAAAACTTAGTTAAAATGAGAATTAAATTGATAGCACTATTTAGTTTTCCTAAATCTGTCCCGAAAAGAATATGATTTCAGCCTTTTTAAGAGTGAGAAAGCACTCTTTTGAGAGTGAAATATTTTCACTCTTTACAAAGAGTGATTTTCACTCTTCAAGAACTGGTCCCTAGAGTCACTCTTTGTAAGAGTGAAAATTCACTCTAAAAGAGTGAATTTTCACTCTTTTACATTAAGAGAGTACATACATACATTATACATACATACAATTTATACCGCGCATAATCTAATTAAAGGACGTCTAAACGCCTTTACAAACTACAGCCAAGGCTGGAATAGAAACAAACAAAAAATACAAAAGGAATAAATACAAAATACATTTAGGCTACATAAAAAGATGTGTTTTTAACAGTTTTTTTTGAAAACAATAAGAGAAACAGCTTCTCTGATGGAGAGAGGAGGCATGATCCACAGCCGAGGTCCAAAGGAAAAGGCCCTGTCAACTGTTGAACGATGAGTTTTGGGAATATGGAGCCTAGTGTGATCAACAGATGAACGAAGGTAATGATGAGAAATGCTTTGACTGTAGTATAAAGTAATATCAGAGGAGAGGTATGTTGGTAAAGAGCCATTCAAATATTGGTACATATAGACAAGCAACTTAAATGAACACGTTGGCGGACAGGTAGCCAATGAAGCCTCGCCAGGTAAGAAGATATGTGCTCAGTGCTCACGTCTCTTAACTCCGCAAATCAGGCGCACAGCTTTATTTTGAATACGCTGAAGTTTGTCAAATTGCGCATTGGTGATGGCTGCAAGCAATGAATTTTCGTAGTCAAGGCGAGATAGAACAAGAGCCCTGATAATATGATGGCAAGTGTCCTCATCTAAATATTTCCTGATTCGGCCAATGTTTCTTAAGCGCGCTTCAGACTCCGTATTGTACGTACAATATTGTATGTACAATACTTTTCGTGACGTCAAATAGTATTACACGTGCAATAAATAGTATGTACCGGGAAAATATATATTTTGCTACAATCATAGGTTGCTTAATTGATACGGAGTTGCCAAATTTCTAAGAGTTCTAAATTTAGTGAGTGCACGGAATGATGAACATCTTTTAATGTCTTCTTGTATTCAACCATGGTAGGTATCATAATACCTACCATGATTCAACTGTACTTGAATTATTATATAATCAATAGGCACCTTTTAAAGTTAATAATACGTCGTATTAATACTAATATTAATAATATTAAAATTGTAATAATAATATAAATGGCACATTCAGATCTTATTTATTTATTTATAGATTGATCTATTTAGGCCTATTTATTTATTTATTTATTTATTTATTTATTTATTTATTTATTTATTTATTTATTTATTTATTTATTTATTTATTTAGTGATTGATTGATTGATTGATTGATTGATTGATTGATTGATTGATTTATTGATTGATTGATAACTGATTGATTAATTGATTTAGAGATTCCTATATTGATTTAGAAAGTTTAAAAGTATTATTTGTAGGCCTTTGTATTTATTCTGGTTCTGATTTTATTGATACTGATATTTTTAAAGTTTTGGCATAGCATTCGTTACATTATAACACGCTGTGTTATGAATTTGCAACACCTTTTTACATATTGATATCGTTGAGGCATGTTATGATATGCCTACTTATGATCATCACAATACATCCATAAACGTGTTAATGCAGTAACCGTAGCGTTAGGGTACGGAAGCCCCCCCCCCCCTTGATCTGAAATATTAGAAAATCCCATATGAAAACTGCCGAAAACGGCTTGTGCCCCTCCCCCCCTCATCAGAACCGGATGCAACGCCTTCTATACTTTTTCATTTATTAATTATAGGCGTATAGTAATGCGTTGAGTTTTTAAAAAGTAATATCCGCCTTTTTTTCCTTTCTTTTTGAAATGACATACGGTACTTGTTACAAAAACAAATCAGCATGGAAAACATTTTTTTCGTCAGAGGCAGATATTTGGCCTATTCAGTGTCATAAAGCTACAAAATAGACGATCTTTTAAAATCATTTTTAAATATTTTTTTATTTATTTTTCAACCTTATTGTTTGTATTTGTAATGTTCACACAATCTGAACATGTGCTTGTAGGACAACGATTTTGAATTACACATGTTAATTGTGATATTTTAATTCCCCTAGAACACCACAGTTAAGCGTCCAAAATTGTAAGTGGATTTTCTTTTATTTAACCTCATTATTTCGCTAAAATTACTCGAAAACCCTCCTAAGAGTTGTTGTTACTAATAAACATTTCATAATTTTGGGCAAAGGATAGCCAAATAGTTGACCAAAATCGTATATTTGCACCAATATATTGACTGAAATCGTATATTAACATTACCGCCCCTTCGTGGCTTTATTGCAAGCCAAAGTGTGAAACGAGATTACTTGAAATATATATTTCAGAGTTGAAAGAGTTTCAAACCTACGAATATATTTCTGAAATATGTCTCTCTGATTGGTTGATGGTCAAGAGGATTACGGCATCCTCAAAGCCTCTTGCTGTAATTCTCTAATCGATATCTATTATAGGACCGATCTTCTGAAATCCATACAACCGTGTCAAATGAAATAGTCTCGAATCATAATTTGTGCACGATACAACGTTGATACGTCAGATTTCGGAATTTTATTAAAAATAGGCATAAATCACATTGAACAGGTTGAATGCTGGCAAAAGTAGATAAAATAACTATGGGTCGAATTTACATTAATCAGTGTCCTGGGGCCAGGATAACATTTAGGACTCCTTCGAATTCTAAAACAATACTTCGCCAAATGTCCTTGCTTTCATTTTCTCATTTAATTTGTTTTAATTTTAATTAATTTCTTTATCCACTAGCTCTCTGGTAAATCCGGTATTGCCAAATATTTCTTGTCCATTACCCGTGTTAATCTATTTATTTATTAAAATGAACCATCTATTACATTCCTATAATAGGCCTACAATGTATAGGCCTAGTGTATTTGATAACAAATTTGTTTTTATTTTTGATTGGAATTTGGGTTCCATTACACGATTTCATAATAAGATATCATATATGTTTGGGCATGGCGAAATTAGTATATGATTAAAAATAGACATACTCTTAGGCCCCCTTTCTTAATGTTTGTAGGCCTACATTATTGATATCAATATTTATGTACACAATGCAAAATAATGTATATATATTTGATTGTTTTGTAAACATTAAATTTGATGTTTACTCATAATTATGTCTGGAAAGTCAGGGAAAAACTAAGGAGTATCGGTATTTAGTTTCCTGGGAAAGTGGATCAGATGAGCAGTGAGTAAAAACATTTGCCCTAAATCTTTATTTGATTTTCATTGTTTTATGAGGGCTACTGGTAAAGTGCAGAAAAAACCTCCAAACGCACTCTAGGATTTTTCATCAGCAGCAGTAGAAATTTCTCTTGCATAGATTTTCTGGTGACCTCGCATGGATTTAGCAAACAATGAACCGTCAGGGTTATAGCGCGTTATTTAATCTGATTCAACTCGTCGTGGCACGTATATTTATTGCACGTGTAATACTTTTTGACGTCACGAAAAGTATTGTACATACAATATTGCACGTACAATACGGAGTCTGAAGCTAGCCTTAGCTGGTAGTTAAGAGTGCGGCACAATCTTCCACTTGGCTGGTCATTGACCCGTCAGCATCCATGATAACACCCAAATTGCGGACGGAATTGGTAGGTTTAATCTCAGTAGTACCAACATTAAGGGGTGGGGTATGAACGTTTGGACAGTATTTATTGTGGGACATTAGAGCACATCAGACATATCGAAATACGACGAATTCTGAATACGAAGAATGGCCTTCTGATATCAAATAATTTTGATTTTTTTTTAAATTCGCAATGTAATACACATTTTATGGCAAATCATTAAAAATTGATATTTTTGATATTTAACAGTACTCGAAGTAAACTTTATAAATCTGATGATTTATACCTAAAGTATATGTAGGTGGGATGAAAAGCCCACGATCAATTGAAAATGTTGACCTTTCGTATTGAAGATATGGATTTTTTTCCCAAAACACACAAAAATATTAGGTCTTTTGGGGAAAAAAATCCATATCTTCAATATTAAAGGTCAAAATTTTCAATTGATCGTCGGCTTTTCCTCCCAGCTACAAACACTTTAAGACTATATCATTAAATTTATAAAATTTACTTCGAGGACTGTTATATCTCCAAAATGTGAAAAATATCAAATTTTAATAATTTGTCATAAAATTTGTATTATATCGTGAATTCCATAAAATGAAAATTATTTGATATCAGAAAGACATTCTTCGTATTCAGAATGCAATTCGATATGTCTGATATGCTCTCATGTCCTATAAAAATACTGTCGAAACGCTCTAAACGCTCATTTCAGATCCCTTAAGGTAATACACTATTTTGAAGTGTTGCGATTTGGTAGTTCACAACATCTTGCGAATAATAGTGAGCTTTGGCAAACATTGCATTACTCATTTCCCTGCGAGCGTGTAGAAGATTCAAATTTCACAGAAATACTTTTGTAGGTCCTGTGGTTCTTCAGTTATGTTGTAATGAGGGCTGAAACAACAACACTTTTATAAATGTACATAACTCATTAAGGGATCTGGAATGAGCGTTTTGAGCCTTTCGACAGTATTTTTTATGGGACACGAGAGCACCTCAGACGTATCGAATTGCATTCAGAATACGTAGCATGTCTTTCTGATATCAAATAATTTTCATTTTTGAAAATCACGATATATACAAATTTTATGACAAATTATAAAAATTTGATATTTTTCAAATTTTTGATATATAACAGTCCTGGAAGTAAACTTTATAAATGTAATGATATATTCTTAAAGTGTATGTAGCTGGGAGGAAAAAGCCGACGATCAATTGAAAATTTTGACCTTTCATATTGAAGATATGGATTTTTTCCAAAAGAGCTAATTTTTTTGGTGTTTTGGAAAAAATCCATATCTTCAATACGAAAGGTCAAAATTTTCAATTGATCGTCGGCTTTTCATCCCACCTACATACACGTTAAGTATAAATCATCAGATTTATAAAGTTTACTTCGAGTACTGTTAAATATCAAAAATATCAATTTTTAATGATTTGCCATAAAATGTGTATTACATTGCGAATTTCAAAAATCAAAATTATTTGATATCAGAATGACATTCTTCGTATTCAGAATGCAATTCGATATGTCTGATGTGCTCTAATGTCCCACAATAAATACTGTCCAACCGTTCATACCCCTTCCCTCAACAACAATAAATTAAGCAAGTTTCAAAGTATATGATTTGTAGAATGAACTTTTGCAAAACATCAAAGTGTTATTTTTCAATAATATATTGATTTAGACAATTTTTCGGCTGCTTCGACCAACAATTCCACATCTACTCTTAAGGGTGAGAGCAGGATAATATCTTAAATTGTGATGTGATCCAATAATCAGAAACTCAGTTTTCTCCATGTTTAATTTCAATTTGTTTGACGTCGTCCAATTTTGAATAACTGTTATACACCTCTCTATACAAGTTAGTGTTTGGTTCCTGGTATCATAGGATATATAGATTTGAGTGTCATCTGCATGGTACAATAAATTGTGACTGCGTAATATATTACCAAAGGGAAGAATATATGTTGTACGAGGTCAGGGGTATCATACGTGTATTCTTTAGGGGTAGGACCAAAAATATATGGAATTGCTCAATTCAATGTGTTAGCCTATGTTGGTTAAGCCATTTTTCCTTTCCCCACTATCCTTATAAAAAACTAATAACACTAAAACTAGAGCCATTATCGCACCATAGATGAACCATGGGGCTTTAGCAGCCAAGTTAGCTCAATCGTGTGGGTGGTTGGTTGGGTGGATGGGTTGGGGTTGGTGGGTTTGGTTAATGCTTTCTTTCCCTGATATTAGAGATTTCACTTCTTTTTTACAACTACTGTGTAAAATTAATTATGTGTTGTTTTCTTATGAATAATGATTCCATGATTCATTAGGCCCTATTATAGTATATCAATGCAAGTTTTGGGTTGGTTTGTGTCTGTTATTTCCCAACTTTTTGGCTGCACGTGCTTTTTGCCATGTGCATTCAATCTGGACACAGATCATCTGCATGTACTCAATTTTAACAGGGATATGATATCCCTGATTTTAAATAACTTCCATGATGTGTGATTTGATTAAGGGGCCGTTCACAAACATTTGCAAGGGGGGGCTGATGCAAAAAAATTATCGCGAAAAGTTTTCGGCCCCCCTTTAAAGATCTCAAAAATTTCAGGGCCCCCCCCCCCCTTTTGTGACATGAAAATTATGGGTCAACCCCATAGAAAAGATATAAACTAAATTTTCCCAGGAAAATTTGTGGTCATTTTTTCAGGCCCCCCTTAGGAGGGTCAAAATTCTTCAGGCCCCCCTTTTTGCATCAACTCCCCTTACAAGTGTTTGTGAACGGTCCCTGAGAGCATGGGGCTGGTGGTATCAGAGATAAAAGTTTTCGGGACATTTCCTGGGTTTAGGGTTTTTGTTGTTGTTGTTGTTGTAATTTTACAATCAATTTCATTATTTCAGGAATTGTCTCTCTGTTCGGTTGTTTTGGTTTTCGCGGCATTTATATGCATTTCACAGGAGTTTTGTGAAATGCATACCCCGCCGATTAGCTACTGAACTGGATATCAGTCGAAAGTAGGCAATACGTGCCCATTCTCTCTCAGTGAAGTGGTCCATATGTCTTGCCCGATGTCTTGCATATAATGTTTTATTCAAAAACTTTTTATTGAGCTAGCTTATGGCATTAAATTTTTTATTGTGATCTAGGCCTAATCCTAGTTGTTTTAGATGAACTATTTGTACTTGAAGATAAGTAAGATAAATTGCTTTAATAAAATGTATGTATAATAAGAGGATTTGAAATCTGCATTCTTCACGTTCTTAGGAATTCATAATCATTTTATTCATTATGTAATAAAAAGATAACATTGTCTGGAAAGTATGTTAGGTTCAAGTTGCATAAAAGTATGTTAGGTTCAAGTTGCATACCGAATCCAACAATAACATTAAAGCATTTGAACTTGATCACAATTTTCCCCGCAGTTAAAGTTAAACCAGGAAAAGAAAGTATGGCTTTTGGACATGTATTTTTACTAATCATGCTGATGAAGCAGACTGATTCATTCATTCATTCATTCATATTTTATTTCCATAAAAATCAAAGACATTACATAAAAAATAATATATATAAACACGGTACATATGGAGGAAAAGGCATGAAGACCAAAAAGGTCTGAAGTTAGCCTTTCCCTGAATAATAAAATAAATCAACATCACATAACATAACCAAAAGACAAGGGAAGAGGGGGGGGGGGGCTGCTCATGGAAAAGATTAATTATATTTAGAGATCAGTTTTGTTTTTAATTGATTACGGAAATGTTTAACATATTTTGAAGCTTTCAGATTTTTATGTAAAGAATTCCAAAGAATGGGACCTCTTGTACGTATAGCATGATCAGAAAAGACTTTCTTATTTTTGGTTAGATTTAGGTCATCTACATATCGTGTCTTGTAGTTATGTATGTCAGAACGTTTGGTAAAATAATTATCAAATGAACAGGGCAGCTCATTTATAGAGTGCCTGTACATGAATGTACCTAATTCCAGTGTGTACATATCTTCAACTTTTAATATGTTATAATTAGCAAACAATGGCGCTGTGTGGTCTCTATAGTGACCGTTTGACACCGTTCTAATAGCCCATTTTTGATTTTATACAATTTTATTTACGTAAGTTTTACATGTATTTCCCCATAAAAGTACTCCATAATTCAAATAAGGCAATATTAACGTACAATAAAGTGTAAATAAAATACGATTTGGAACAAAATGTTTCAATTTATTCATGACACCGACATTTCTTGAAATTGTTCTAGATACGCAATCTATGTGACATTTCCAAGTGAGACATTCGTCTATTAGTACACCAAGGAATTTAGTTTGATGCCCTCTTTCTAAAACCGAGTGATCTAGTATGATTTGCCGGTCTTGATTCATCGATGTCATTTTGGGTGTGCCAAGTATCATGTAATTTGTGTTGGTAGCATTAATTGACAATTTATTAGCTTTAAACCAATTGCTTACTTCCTTTAACTCTTCATTAACAAGGTTTGTCTGGCGTTCTACGTTTTTATGGGAGTATAAAATGGTGGTATCGTCTGCAAAAAGGACGCATTCAAGTACTTTTGATGCATTGGTTATATCATTGACATAGAGTATAAATAGAAGTGGCCCCAGGATTGAACCTTGTGGAACACCACATATAATATCGTGTGATTCTGATTCATAAGAATTATAATAGACATACTGTTTTCTGTTACTTAGATAATTTCTGAACCATTCTAACACAATACCACGAAATCCATAGTGTTCTAATTTATGTAAGAGTATGTTATGATCGATTGTATCAAAGGCTTTTGATAAGTCCAAAAATATTCCAATAGTAGTTTCGTTTCTTTCAACTGCTGCAGTAACTTTGTCTACCATTTGCTCTACAGCCATAAAGGTCGAATGTTTTGACCGAAGGCCAAATTGTTTGGGGTTAAGGATTCGCTTATTGTCAATGTAATCCGTACATCTGTTACAAACCAACCTTTCAAGAATTTGTGAAAAACACGGTAGGAGAGAAACTGGACGATAGTTTGAGAATGCCTCAACATCATCTTTTTTGTATAATGGTATGACTTTTGCTATTTTTAATTTATCAGGAACAATCCCAGTAGATATAAACAAATTAAATATCATATTAAGAGGTTTAGCAATTTCATTACACACTTTTTTAATGATTAGATTGCCAATATTGTCATGGCCTCCACCTTTGTTTGTGTCGAATTTATCAATTATTTTTACAATATCGGATTCAACAAAAGTGTTTATATACATACTACTGGTTTTGTTCTCACTTAGATAAGCGAAATATTGCTTTCCTGTGTTTTGAATACTTGATGCAAGCTTAGGGCCTACATTTACGAAAAAGTCATTGAACTGATTTGATATTTCTTTAGGATTGGTAATAGAACTGCCATCTTCAGCTTTAAATTTGCTCTGTGCAGATTGTTTCTTTCCTCGTCCAATAATACTATTAATTGTTTTCCATGTTTGCTTCATATTATTTTTAGCATGCTCAAACTTGGAGAAGAAGTATTTGCGTTTTAATTTTCGAATGAGCATTTGCAACTTATTTTTATATGTTTTGAATATTGGAAATTTTTTGTCGTTTGGAGATTGGATGTATTGTTTATATAACATATTCTTTTTATTAATACTTTTTAACAATCCCTTCGTAATCCATGGCGATATTGGTTCTTTTTTTTTTTTCTATTACCAGTACATTTCATTAGCGGAATACATTCATCGTAAATCATATTAAAGGTGTCTATGAATTTATTATAGTCATCATTTGCATCAATATTATCAAGAATTTCACCCCATTTAACATTGGATAGTCTTGTTTTAAATTGAGCAATATTCTTACTATTGTGATTTCTTTTGTAAATTACGTCTTTCCCTTTACACGTTCGATTTTCTACTTCGAGGTTGGTCGATAAAGTAGTTGGAAAGTGGTCGCTTATCTCAGTAACCATAATTGTTGATTTGATAATATTGTCATTATTTGTAAGGATATTATTAATAATTGTAGCAGTTGATTCTGTGATTCTAGTTGGTTTATAAATAGTAGGTATTAATGAATAGGAGTAAAGAAGTTCAAGGTAATCATGGGTAGGTCTGTCGATGTCTACTTTAAGCAAATCGATGTTGAAATCGCCCATAATATAAATATCTTTTTTATCCGACGTTAACTTCTTAAAAATAGCGTCAATGTCTGTAATGAAATCATTGATTGAAGTGTGTGCTCTGTATAATACTCCGACTATAACATTCTGTTTAGATTTACATTCAATTTCAATAAAACAAGATTCAAAATTTGAATTTGCATGACAAAGATCTTTCCTGAGTTTATACCTTACTTTATCAGAAACATACATGCAGACACCACCTTTTTCCCGACCAGTCCTGTTCATATACTCCAAATTATATCCAGGAATATTAAAATAGTCGTGTGGTTTATCGTTCAAATGAGTCTCGGAGATACCAATTACACTGAAATTTTGGTTCAATGTATTTAAACATGTTTTGAGTTTTTCAAAATTTTTAGAAAAGCTTCTGATATTGGCATTTAGTATATTACATTTTCCACGACTTGCATCAGGGTCTGAACAGAACTGTGCAGGGGTAACATATGAGCATTCATGCGTATAGCAGTTTACACTATCTACAAAATATTATAGTTTTTATTATTCAAATTGCAATCCAAAGTTAAGGGGTTAAAAATCATATTATCATATTTTTCTAGGTCTACATCTGATATATTTTTAACGTGCGGGGACTGGACGTACAAACCAGCTCGACCACTTCGATCTTCTACTGAAAGGTTATTGAAATCTCCCCGTGTAAATCTAAAATCGGCTGGTGAACGCTCCTTTCATTTCGATGCCCCGGCTGTTTGGAACTCGCTTCCAAACAGCTTGCGTAACACACATTCGCTTACTCAGTTCAAAGAGCAACTTAAAACTCATCTTTTTCTTCGTGCTTTTCCGGATTCACATATGTAACTTGTTTGTCTTTATTGTTTATGCGCCTTAAGTTCTTTTGAAGATTGCGCGCCTACTAAGAACCCTCCATTATTATTATTATTATTAAATCGTATACTTCATTTTCAATATCAGAATTTGAGTTGTTGCAACTTTCAAAAGGTCTACTGCACTTCTGACAAATCCATTCTTTGGGATTTAGAAGTTTCAGTTGTTTTGGTTTTAATAAGGTACATTTTTTATGAACATAACCGTTACATACTTTACATGGTATACTATATGACATTGGTTTACAGTTTTTGAGCACTTTACACATACATCTTTACCCAACATAAAAAGGAACAAAGAACAACACAAAAATGATAAAATGTAAATTTTCAACTACGTATAGGGCCTATATAGCAGGAAAAAAAACTTCTTTAAATTTGAAGATAATTTGAAGAATTCAAATCACATGCCTCTTAACATCCGGTCTTAGCCTCAGTAGAAAGACAGTATTCTACTATATCATTGGTTTATTACTCTCGAAGGCAGAAATGTACATGTAATTTTTTTCAATTTCTCCAAACGTTATAGACAATGTCAGTGGTATTATGTGGACTGGTGTAGGGATAAAATGGGGACGGCAAAGAGTAAAGTGAAAATTGCTAAATGGGGTAAAAATATGGATTTGTCCTTCCACAATAAAAGGCTGTGAAGTCTTCTTTTCTCACTTGAATTGAGTGCCAAACGAAAATCTGCAAAATAATTCAAAAATCATATTCCTCTTTCCTCTTTAATAGAAAGACAGTATCTGATCCAATGTAGAGGCCTACCATTTCTTGCTGAAACCGCATTATTACTTGAGAAAGGAAGAAATGTGCAAGTGATTCCAAAAGTTAATGCAATAACTACCGCTTCTGGCAGAGAAGAACGGCATTGATATAATATCTTTATTTAATAATGAAATAATTATTAAATAATTTTGTTAAGTGTCATTAAGTTGTAGGTCTGGGATGGGATTTCTTTTGACTTGTAATTACTTATTTTTCTTAGTTATCTATTTTCTTTAAAAAAAAATGTTTCTTACTTTGTTTTTATTTACAATATGAGTAATTATTCTTGCGAATTCAACAGAAATACGTTTGAGAAGGTCTTGGAGGTTAACTGGTAGTCATAGACGCGACGTCGCTTTGGATTTTTCCCAAAGGAAGAAATCAAGTGGTGTGAGGTTTGGCGATCTTGCAGGCCTCTCTAAACATTGCCAAAGCATGACCCATCCCAACCACTCTGTTTGGACAGAGTGAGAAACGGGTACATTTCTTTAAAAGGACATATCTTCAAAAGTTGTAAGTCGATTGGAATAATTTTGACCAAAATATATTCGTTCAACTTGTCGGGAATTTATATATGCAGAGTGCTGCCGATTGGAACAGTGGGTAGAACAAAAACCTTCAGCTCATAAAGTACTCTTTTGATAGCTGGTCAATTTATTAGTGTCAGTTCTGTTTACTAACTCTCACACTTTAACAAGGGAATTTCCCATAGAAAATATCTAAAATCATCAACCCTAAACTAGCAAAAGTATACATTTTTGGAAAGCTGAAGGCATCAGCAATTCCAATATATACATTTCAACTCATTATACAGGGTGACCTGCAAGTTATACAGGGTGGAATTAAAAAGATTTTGATAAAAAATGGGTCGCTCAATGCATTGCTTATTACCAACTTACTTAATAAACTGGAAGTAAACATCATTCATTTGGTTAGAGGAAATGGAGAGCCAACTGATTTCGGAAGAAACCAAAATCACAGCTGTTTGGTAATCTCGGAATATAGGGTGTCCCAAAGTATGTTAGATTTTTTTACAATTCAACATATTTTGAACCTAAACATTTTCCCCCTAACCATGCTAACCCATACAGAAAAAATATGTCCATATTTAGATTCCTCGTCAAATTCCCCTTCAGAAAATCTATACTTTGACTATGATAGGATAAGTAATTAAAATTTTACAGTAACTTTCTGATTTTGAAGACATCTGCATTACTTACTACAGTGTTTAATATGACAACGGGTAGTTTTGTATGGAAAAGTTTGTATTTTCTACACTAAACCAATCATAAATGGTTAAAAACAATTAGTAAAATTGTTTAGCTGTAACGCCGTGAGTCGTTTAGATGCTAAATAGAGTCCAAATCCAATTTACAGCCTTTACAGAAGCAGATTACGCACTAAAAATACCAATCCCATAGAGTTTGTGTGTACCACATCCCCCCACCACCACACCCCCACCACCGCCACCCTGCCCATTCTGAATTCTATGAAGCACAGTGTCAGTATTAAAAAAGTTGAAGTATTTCTTTTTACAGGGTTGAAAGTGTATTTTATTTAGCAATAAAATGAGACCACAAGCATGACAATAACTTCTTGCTTGACAAAGATATCATCATTTATTTTGAGTCGACTTTGGCAAAATGTAACGTCGCCACCTTTTTTTGGTGGCGAGCTCAAGACACACGACCTGGCACAGTTTCCACGACCCCGGCCCCCGCACTCCGTGTATCTACGGGTACTCATCGGCGAATTTTGAAAATCAACAACAACCCTTTTGCATCTTATTTCGCGAACTTTTCAGGGGAAAATTAAATCCTTTTTAAAACGGTTTCGCGATAATGCCCCTTTTTTTGGTTAAAACGCGAACGATAATTCAAAGATGTTTCTTTTTTCGACAGAAACGCGTGCAAGTCTCGATGGTCTCGGAAGGTTAGCGTATTTTTATGTTTCTCAAAATAAGAATTTTGAGCAATATTATGAGCATGGTGATGATGAAAAATTGAATATGCACATTATTTCAATTTATCCATAGATGAAGAATACCCATTTGTTATAATTTAGCGAATGTTTTTTGAGAAATTAGCCCTTTTTGTGTGTTAATTTCGTGAATTGCGTGTCTGCAGCAGAAATCACCCCATATTTCGCGAAATTTCAGACGAGCATGAGTATCGATCAATGTTATGAGCATGATGATGAATAATTGAATATGATCATTTAATTAAATTGATTCATAAATGAACAACCTGTATTTACGATTTTGCGAATGTGTTTTGAGAAATGATCTGTGTGTTTTGCTAATCGACTTTCTCTAATCGCGTTTCTTCAGCAAAAATCACTCCATTTTCCGACGAGCATGAATACCCACGGATATACGGAGTGCGAGCGGGCCGGGCTTTCCCTGATAGAAATTAATTTTGGGCAGAAGATGGCACAGTTTCTATGACCATAGAGCTACTATTTCCACTGTCTACATCGTGTGTTTTATTGTGATACTACTGATTCTGAACTGTAAATGTGGTCCGGAAATGTGGTCAATGTGACAAATAATTATGGTCTATCAATCAGATTGCAATCAATCAATCTTTTATTGAAATTCACCAAACGGTTACAGTTAATCAGAAAAGATGTAATAAAATATTGTTACACTAAGGCATACAATACAAATTATTACAGGATTATTACACAAGATTAAACATAATTCATGACCAGAAATGTAATAAAAACAATATACATTGTGTCCCAAAAAAACAGAGCCCTCATTGCACCCCCTTATTCTCCTATTTCTGAAAAATCAATCAAATATATTATGGCATATAGACAGACCTTCCAATTTTAGCTTTGAAAAATTAAAACATTTATTTCAATCGATTGACAACTTTTGAAGATATGCCCTTTTAAAGAAATGTACCAGTTTTTCACTCTGTGCCCGGATATCAAACACAGTGGCGGCGCCACGGGGGATGCCCCTCCCCAGTCAGTACCCTTGCCCTGTTGGCCCCATGCCCCTCCCCGTCGAAAAAAAATCCCTGTCGCCGCCACTGATCAAACAGAGTGGTTGAATGGGTCATACTGTGGAGAGGCCAGCAAGATAATCAGACCTCACATCACTTGATTTCTTCCTTTGGGGCAAACTATATGCTATGAGCGAGGACCACCAGCTACCCTCCAAGATCTTCGCCACAGTGATCTTCGCAAACGTATTATATGCCTACTGCTGCATTCACAAGTATACCATGGTACGCAACGCAATATTGGAATGAGGACCTACAGGGCTGAAACCTGTATTCGCCAAGGAGGCAACCGGGTAGAGGGCAGAACAAACTCACTTCAGTAGAGGGCAGAGTAAACTCACTTCAGAAGAACCAAAGACAAACCAAACAGTCCATTTCAGGGCTACCTTTTACCCTAAAAAGAGAAATGACTTATGTTGTAAATAAAAAGAAAGCAAGAAACAACAAAGTAAGAAACATAATAAAATAAAAAGGCATAAATAACCTAGAAAAAAAAAGTAATTACAAGTATAGCAAAAAAAGTCCCACCCCACGTCCATTTTACCAATAATTAATTATACTTAACAAAATCCATAGCCCATAAGCCCACCGGTAAAGCCCATTCCCTAAAATAAAGTTAGTTTATGAAGTTATCATTGAGGAATGTTTGATATTCATGCATGGTACGTGTACTCCTTTTCAATCTTTGAAGTAGCTAAACCTCCGGCCAGCCTCCGTGGACAGAGTGAAAATGGGTACATTTCTTAAAAAGAGCATATCTTCAAAAGTTGAGAGTCGATTGAAATTTTTTTTTTTGGTACAGGTTTGATCAACTTTTCTGAAATAGGAGAAAAAAGATGGCGCATTGAAGGTTCTGATACCGGAAATTACTGGGAAATACTTGTAAAGATCGAAATCACTAATAATCGGTCAAATACTGGTTTGGTAATATACTCTATATTAATTTTTAGAAAATAGTTTTGTTTGTTTTTAACAACAAAATATTCATAATACTTATCAAATAATTTCAACACATTTTTCATGTTTTTATACAATGCTACTCATCTAAAACAGGTATTTTTAAATTCATATTTCCTTAATCTGTGAGTGATGAGTGTAGTCCTGTATGTGACATGAAGTTACAGAGTAAAAGTTCAAAACATTTTCACAATCATACCAACTACCTAGTAATAATGGTGAGTAGTAATTAGTAGGAGATTTTTAAATGTCTAAAGTGAATATAGTTCGGTATACAATTATCCTTGAATATGCTAATATCGACATAAGATGTATTTAGGGGAGGGTAAAGTCCACTTTTGTCATCGAAGCCAAATTTTTCGCAAAAATAGATCTACATTTCAAATGATTTCCGAAATCCAAACACTTGAATGCCATTAATTTCCGCTGCCCACCCAGTAAATTATTGTCCCTAATTTGAGGGCAAAATAAATTAAATTGTCCACCCAGTAAATTGTCATTATTTACCTTCCTGCTTCATGTTGGGAAACACATTATGGCTTTAACTTTATGTTGGAAGATACTATGGCACGCGAGACAAGACAAAAAACGGCGAGACTTAAAAAATGACGTCCAGTTTAAAAAATGACGCCGAGAATTACCAAAATTAACGTCGAGAATAAAAAACAACGTCGAGAATGAAATGATAACGTCGAGAATGAAATAATAACGTCGAGTTTTAAAATACAACGTTGAGTTCAAAACGATGACGTTGAGATTGTAAAACCAACGCCGAGTTTGTAACGGGCCGAGTTTTTTCGCGTCCAGATTTTTTTCGCGTCCAGATTTTTTTTCACGTCCAGATTTTTTCGCGCCGAGAAGCGCCCTCTATAGTCTTTCTGTATATATTATATCTCAATACTAGGCCTAGTAATTATTATATACCATGCAATTTATTGATTATTTACTAATATTTTTCATATTTGAAAGAAACAACAATGATAAAGATAGCACTTGAGCTGTGATTATTGGCAGTATATTGTTCATGTTTCATTGTACATGTAGGTAATTGCTATGCGTGTTTGTTAAGTCCATGATAGTGATAGTGTCTCCTTATCTATGGTTGAATCCCACATGGCCTTGACTTGGTGGAGGTCAGTGCAGAACTGCCTAGCACATGATAAAAATTCCTTTAAAAAAGGAATGTGGCGCCCAATGTGAGCTGGACGGGATATGGTGAATTCCATGGTGATTAGATTTGGTATTATAATGATTTGTTTAGGGAAGAGTAGAAGATGATCAAATGAGAGAAATGCTTCATGGAATGAAGCTTTGTGTCAATTTGCGATTATGTGGGGTCGGAGTTCTGTTTTGGGAGCCTATTGTAGTGAGGATATTGCTTTGGATATTGAATATTGTTGAATTTCGTTATGCAGGGCCTAGGGTATATGATGGATAACTAGAAGACACAAATAAGTAAGCTTCCCCTAGTCATCTATACACTCATTCTTGTCACACGACGAATTTCGACAAAGTCATGTAAACGTAATTTCGTTTTTCACCCGACCTCCGTCCAGAAACAATCCTGAAATGTTGAAAACTTGGGGTCGGCGCACTCATGCCAGTTTATCCTAAGGTATACTCTGTGTCTTTTGTAGCCAACCATGTGGCTAAGAGAGGCTAGGAAATACTTAAACTAATACAAAACAATCATACCCTCCTTTCATATCAAACAATACCAAGAAATTGACAGGCCTGTTAAATCAAGGGTAAGATCGATCGTTATTCTTCATGAAACGGGCACAGCCCATTTTTATGTTATTAATTCTGCTAAAAATTAATTAATAAATAACAAAATTACGTCATAGAACTCTATTTTAAACAGACAAAATAGCCAGTGGGGTTTCTTTCACTTAACCTTGCTAGGAACCCTTCCCAGCAGTTAGGCATTACAATGAATATTATTTTTGCAAATACACTTCTGACCTTCAACACAGTCATGTCTTCCGAATTTATTCCTTTCTCTGCTGACCAGAACTGATTTTCGTTAATTAATGTTTTTTATCAGAGATAGTCACCACAAAGATACTGAGCTTCTAATATCTTTGGTCACAATCAGTTAGCAGTCGATTCAAGCACATAAAGTCATAAACCAATTAGTGATTTCATGATTGGTCAGTGGTTGTGTTGGTCAACTATAATTAATTGGTGTTGGTTTAAGGATTAGGTGCACCGCGTGCAATCACTATGGACCACAATGGCCTCATCCAGTGGCATATTATCAATAACCTCAATTAAACAATCATAGTGCAAAATTTGACCTTAAGTTGCAAAGTATGAGTTTTTGTACTCACATTTTCAAAGGTCATTCAATGAATGCACACATGTATTGGGGTTAAAGAACTGTGCCCTGATAGATGAGCATGTTGTAGATTCTTCACACTGTAAACAACTAGTTCATGTGCAAACATGTTCAAATCATACATAATTAGAATGGTCAAATGTCACCGTCTATCGGGTTCTAAGAGGCGGTAAACTGGTTTAAACCATACAAAGGTCACGGGTTATTTGGTGTTTTTATAAGTCCATTAATTTTGTATTTTAAACAAAGAATATACACACATCATTTTATCCCGTGCATATCAGAAAACAATAATAAAATAAAATCCTAGCATATTGTGGTTTTATTTCTGAGCTGGGCATAATTTTAGCAAAACAATTAAGGAGTAAATCTAGCAAGAGTGAAATTAGAAGCTATTCACAAAGTACATGCCTATATGTGGCCCCTCCGTAGAGGGCGCCACAAAAAAGCACATAGTATGGGGTGGGTTACCATGGTTATCAGGTCAAATTGCAAGGATAGGACAGGAAATGGGCAAGGTCATAGTGATGTAATGTTAGGTATGGATAGCAGGTAGGGTCAAAATGAGTTAACAAAGACACATTGGGTATGGAGGCAACATAAGACAAAACATGAAATTTATAGGCCTACCCCTCCCCCCGGTACCTATTACAATAATTTGAGAGATACAGGGTGTCCCAGAAAAATAAAAAAAAACTAGACCTAAGTTGAGAAATAGGCATGCATCAGAATCCAAATATTTAAAAAACAGCGTATAGCCCATATAATACCTTGATTTTACTTGAATCGGTTGAATGATTGCGAATAAATTAGCGAATACATAACGCATGAATCAATCACTTCATTTCAAGTTTGAAAGAAAGTTCATTCAGAATCAGAATCAGCATTTTATAGACAATCACCCAAACAAAGCAGGTATAAGTCAAACTAGTCATTAAATGAAAATACAGGATCGAACATAGAGAATATAACATATTATTATGAACATGAGAAATTAACTATCATTATTTAACATGTTTAAAGAACGTTTTTTAAGCAGAATGAATGAAATTAGCAAGATCAGTGCAGTGATGGCATCATTCTCATTATCGCTCATAATGAATAAACTTATTATTATCATTAAGGTTGCCAATATCAAAAATTCAAACAAAGTACACGCCAATGGGCTTTATTATTTTGGTAAAATTCTTTTCGTTCTTTAAATAATCTGTTAATAACTTTAATCTGTTCAATAAGTTTGTTGCAGAAATCAAAGTTTTCCCGGACAAAATGTTACTTTAAATATTGTCCTGAATAATGAATGCAAAAGTTTTAAACAAAACATTGCACAGTATCAACAATAATTTTTTACACTGTAAATTAGCTAGAACACATTGAACACGTCCCCTTAAAAATCATAATAGAAGAAACAAAGTAATAATTCCCATGTGCATCTTCCTTTTTAGCACCTTTTTTGGGCCCAAATGGGTAAAATTACACAATTGTACGCGCTTCGTGCGCGATGACCCATAAAATAGCAAAACGCACGTTCATCTAGGGCTAAAATAGTCCAAAATTGAAATATTTAAGTGCGCACAAAAAATCACATCAGCGAAACCGGAATGCTCGGCCCCCTCCTAGCGCCCCCCCCCCCCCCCTAGATGTTAATGCTTCCACCGCGACTGCTTAAAGCAGGATTAACATAACACCGTTGGATTATAAGAGGACTAAATTTAATGAGATACACAATCTTTATAAGGAAGGGGTGAGCAGTATGAAAAAACGGGGGGGGGGCACTTCAATATGAAATGGACATAGGTGTAGGGCTGACACTTTCACAGTAAGGGGCATTTGGTGAGAGCAAAATAAAAAAATATGGGGTCATTGGGTGAGAGCAAACATATTGGCATTTGGTGAGATCAAAATGCACAAAATATGGGGTCATTGGGTGACAGACGGACCGTTTGGATCTAAATTGGTCGGGGCATTGGGTATAAGAATGACCTTTTTTAAAATAGGGTCTCCGGACGAGACCCTCGAAAATTGAATTTCTAGTTCTAAATGGCTTCAAATGGCTTTGTTATTTCAAAATAAGTAACAAAATCAGTGATAGATGACTCGTTGCTGTTCAAATGGATATACATGTATAAGGGTCTTTGGGTGACAGATCAAAAGGAAAATATAAGGAGTATTTGGGTGACAGAGCATGGATAATAAAAAAATTTGGGGTCTTTGGGTGACTGCGGTGCTGAAAAAGGGAGTCTTAATGGCCCTACATACGCGTCACTTCCCCGCGGAAATTGCATTGATGCGGGCATTATCATGATTATGTAGGCCCTAATCGCTCATTTCTTCACAAACAGTCAACCGAATCAAATATAATTTGCGTACATAATATTATTATAATAATATGATGCACAATACAATGAGCTAAACGCCGCTTTTTACATTTTTTCCGATGCCTATTTCTTGACTTATGTCCAAATTCATTCACCAGGGTATTTCTGGTACAACTTGTATATCATGTTATGCTAGTTATTTAAATTGCACACGACATAAGAGTCATTCCATTGAACTGACTATGGCAAGTATACAGCTAGAAAGGTCGTAACTTAATTACACAAATGCTCTTCTACCATATTCTTCCTAGTCTTTCCACGGAATTAACCTCGGAATCAATGTCTGTCCTCTGAATCTCACACATAAGATTTGCCACACTCCATATTCTTTTATTTCCGCCATTGCAGACATTGAAAATGACTAGCTATTTGGACCATGTCAACATGGCCAATCAGAAACTATAGAGGGCGCTTCTCGACGCGAAAAAATCTGGACGCGAAAAAAATCTGGACGCGAAGAAACTCGGCGTTACAAACTCGGCGTTGGTTTTTACAATCTCAACGTCATCGTTTTGGACTCAACGTCGTATTTTAAAACTCGACGTTATCATTTCATTCTCGACGTCATTTTTTCATTCTCGGCGTCATTTTTTAAACTGGACGTCATTTTTTAAGTCTCGCCGTTTTTTGTCCGGCGTGGCGTGCCATAAGATACAATGACATATATTAGGCCTTTTTGTCTCAGCGTCATGTAAAATAGAAAACAACATGTTAAAATGTCGGACCACCCACATGTATAATGAATTGAAAAGACGAATCGCTAAACCCAAAACCCATACTCGTCTTGAATGTTTTCAAGTCTGTGGGGCCTGGGGCACATAACACCCTGGGTGTAACTCATAAATGTAGGCCTTTATTTCAGACAGGGCTGATTTTTGAGAAGTTTTACGCTTTGTTCTGAAAATATTTGGTCAAAAAATCTCCCGGCCTTAGAAACCGATTTTGAAAAGCTGACAAGAAAAGATTCCATTTTTGTCCTGCAAGCCCCTAAATTTAAACTATTTAAACTCAACTCGAGTAGGGCTTACAAATGAACCTGCTTGCCGCATGGGTCCTGTTTTCCGCGCCACCTGTATTTCATGTTGTATATCACCGGCGCGGTACTCGAGTACGGAGTATCTCGTTTAGGGTATCAAAAACAGCAAAAATGTGAAAAAGGGTAATAATTGGCACCAAGATGCTGACAAAAATTAGGTGAAATGAAGGTAAAAATTCTAGATGACAATGGAATGTACTAAAAAAAACCCGACCCAACCCTCTCGACTGATCGCTACCGGGGGGGGGGGGGGGGTTAAGTATGTTCATCATATCTAACATAACTCCTACATGTAACAGTAGACATACTTGGTTTTTTGAGCGAAACCGAAACAAAATATGCTCGTCCCCCGACTAGACCGCACTGTAGATTTTAATGCTTCCGCCGCGCCGCCAGTGCTTATAACTCATCCACTGTGTAAAGCAGCATTTTAAAAATTTTATTTAAAAATATTGATTCAAATATGTGCTGCTACATGTGTCTCATTTCACATAATAGCTTGGAATAAATACCAGACTCATCTGAAGCGGAAGTCACTTCCAATTATCCCCAAGTCACATGGTTAAGGAGTGTTTTCTGTATTGTGGCTTGGGGATAATTGGAAGTGACCTCCACTTGAGATGAGTCTGGTATTTATTCCTGGCTATTATGTGAAATGGGACACATGTAGCAGCCGACAAGTGGATTGTTTTGAAATGGATGTACACATATTGATTCAAATATTTGAACAAAACTAAAGCATTTTAATCATTTTCAGAAATAAAATCTATAGTTATTTCCACATAGATATGGCCATCATTTTTTGATGGCTTTATTTCGAGTTGTATTGAGAATATACTGCACTTGCCATCAATGATATTCAACTCGCCGTACCGGCTCGTTGAATATCATTCATGGCGCGTGCAGTATACTCTGATACAACCCTCAATGCCATCCAATATTATATAATTCCTCAATGATAACTTAACTTCGTCTGGTTCCATACGGGACGTTGAAAAGTATCCAAGAGAAGAAGAACTTTATAAATAATAAACTTTATTTAGGGAATGAGCTTTACCGTTGGGCATATGGGCTATGGATTGTGTTAAATGTCATTAACTTGTTGGCAAAATGGATATGAGGTAATGGAACTTCTCTTACTATACTTGCGATTATGCCTTTTAGTTTTATTATGATTCTAACTTTCTTACTTTGTTGTTTGTTGTTTTCTTTTTATTTACAACATGTCATTGTCTAGTTTTGGGATAAAAGTTAGCCTGAAAAGGGTTGTTTGGCATATCCTTGGTTCTTCTGAAGTGAGTTTAATCTGCTGCTTTGCCCTCCACCTGGTTGCCTCTTTGGCGAATACAGGTTTCAGCCCTGGTCCTCATTGCATCAATTTCATTGCGTACACTCCTTATGCGTATCATTGAAAATGCGTCAGTAAGGGACGCACCATTAGATTTCATGTTAGGGGGGCGGTACGAAGTTGGGATCGGAAAAACATAGCTGGTGATCCTTGTTCATAGTGAATGCGTTCCAAAGCCTTATTCTATTACCTTTCCATGACATTATCCGTGTGTTTAATTATAATCTTTGATGTAGCCAAACCTCAAAAACGGGTACATTTCTTAAAGAGGACATATCTTCAAGAATTGTGAGCCGATTAAAATAATTGTTTTGGTTTATTAAAGCTAACGATTTAAGGTTTCTTTACATACCAAAATATATTTGATCAACTTGACAAATACGAGAAAAAGATGCGGCAATGAGGGTTCTGTTTTTATTGGGACACCCTGTACAAAGTCTTTATTCGCTTTAACCAACACATCTTAACCCTAGAACTACGAAGGGGCGGGTGGTTGTACCAACCCCCTAACATTTTTTATCCGTCTTAAAAAATGCACCCGTTTAAGCTAATCGTAAATACATCCTTTACGCTCATTTTGGTGATGAAATTTTTACCCCTACCCGGGGATAGCTACTGATATTTTACTTGTTAGTTAGGTGCAAATAGTTATTTCCTTTAATATTTAAAATAAATTCGGTGAAAATCAAATTTTGTAGAATTTTAAGCCGAAAACCAATTTTGCCTATAGGCCTACTTTTATGCATAACCAGAATTTCCCAAAATTGCATGGGCCCCATCACATTCAATGACGTCATTATGGGGATGTTTGTACTTATTTTGGTATCACTTTATAGAGAAGACCCATAGCTATACATTAGTACCAAATATGATGGTATATAATCCTTATAACTGAAAATTAAGGGGGGGGGGGTCGCAACAACAACCCTCTTTGTAGTTCGTGTTACAAAATAATCAAATAACTTTTATTTTGTAGACACGATTTAAGAGTATCCTAATAAATCATGAGTAATTTCAACTTCCTGGCACGTAAGATAACATAGATGTGACGATGGAGGTAGAACCTTTTGAATGACCCTCGTAATACACATATTCATAGCAAATGATTAAAAATGAATTTGTATTGATTTCAAGTCAGTGCGAAGATAATAGAGAGCTTGCGAAATGGCGTTACTTTAACTTTAACTTTAACGTCTAGAGGATTATAGAGGATTATGTATTCAAAACCACCTTGGTTTTGAATACATAATCCTCTATAATCCTCTAGACGTTAAAGTTAAAGTTAAAGTAACGCCATTTCGCAAGCTCTCTAATGACGGGCTTTACATGCTACAATGCTTAATTGTGTAATATTAAAGTCCTAACCAGTGTTAAATAGGTTTATAAATTACTTTTAACGGGTTATGCCATTTTAAATCGACTTTCGAAAAGTTTTTTGATACATTCATTGATTTCTCAAAAGTAAAATCGCAGTTTAACAAATAACGGTTCAAATGAAAGCCATTATTGGGGGCTAATTGTTGTATCACTATGATAGGCCTGACACCAATATAAACACTTGTTTCGGTGACCCAAGTTCATGGTCATTTCTGCTCACGCACTTTTTACAGATGGCCTGAATTTCATATTTCGGTTTCAGCGATTGCCCGAAAAAGGTGGTATGTTTTTGAAAAGCGTTTCCGCTTGGAATGTAGATAGTTATTGTTGCTATTACTCTTCGCGATTTTAATTTATACCCTCTTTAGCCGACAATTTTCAATGCATTTTACACAATAGATACGTCGCTTGCATAAATACCGCTATTTTTAACAGTATCGTTTTTGTTAACCAACATAACATCAAAAAGAGTTCTCAAGACTTTGATGAGACCATAGATACCAAATCGGACTACATGTGATGAACAGATTTTACACTAGAATCAAAAGAACCAGCGTAGGCCCTCTCAAAATGTACTTTTTAAAATATCGCGTTGTGATAAAATGACTGCCTTTTCCTTGTTTTTTATAACAAGGAAAAGCTTTACTTACCTCAAACTTCAAACGTAGTGCTGTCTCAGTGTCCGTTACTGGTTAGTATTATTCCGATTAAGCGATTTTCATGATTTAGGCCTACTTAGCCTACATTTGAGCAACTATTTGCCCACACCGTGTACGAATATATTCCAAATATGGCGCTGCATTCAGTATCACACTAAACGACAAGGTTATACTAAGATGTGTAAGACTTTCTGACACTATATTCACGGTTGTTCTAATGGCTATTCAAACTTATGACAAATTTGGCTGCTTTGCGTTGTTCAATACCATTTCACCTAGTCTTGGAACCAGCCGGTTTGTGCTCCTCCGTCACTAACGGTGACGGAGGAGCACAAACCGGCTGGTACCGAGACTACATTTCACAGACGCCGACAAAATATCACTGCGTGTCAGTTTTTCACCATTAAGTCTATAAAATGTATACAAAGTTAGGTTTCAATAGCAGGAAACTTTTTTGGCTGAGGACACCATGTCCGTAAGGCATAAATATGTTGTTTTTGCCCCGAAAGGTATTAGTGATCGCGGCGCCATTATCGTGATTATTGGGGATTCCTTTTTGTGATGAAGGCACCAGCCGAAATGTCCGTATTCCAGAATGTAATGAACTTAACTCTGTACTCCCCGGGGATGATGTAGTTTGCGACACTCATACCCCCTGGAATAGTGCATGATGGGAAAGAGGGAAAAAGGTCTATTGAAGCAGGCCTCAGTTTAGCGAACTTTGTCTAGTTTAATGCGATGCGAGTGCAAGCGCCGCTCAGACTGTGAAGGTTTCTGGATACCGAATATGGGTTTAGATTAGGCCTATATCATGTCCTCTAGGCCATATAATTTATTTTTGGAAAGGAAAGTCTAATCTCGGAGCCTATTCAATTGAGAAGGGACTGGATTTTGTCATAATAATATAAAATTAATACTTAATGCCTCGCGATTTTTTTGATATCCAGCCATAGTATTTTAATTGATTAAACTGAACATAAAGCTATATCTTTACTAGCTTCATGCACTAATTTGCAGACCCTGCCCGGCCTTCTACATGTAGTGAGTACCACATTAGATTGTGTTTACAAGAAATAATAAGCGCTGCCTCCTCGAAATTTCTTATGCCATCAGCTTTGATGATTAAATATTATCTACAACTCGGCACCTGTGTTCAAGGCCTTTCTTTTATCTATTGACCTCAAAAGAAAGGATTAGAATGATCAGAATGCCGTCCCTGACCCCTTTCCACACATTAATAATGAGTCGGTAAGGGAACGTTCTACCGTTATACTTCAATGAGTACGTATGGCTACTACGCATTTCAATGGCCTTATTGTGATCTGGCGGGAGTTTTAAAAGCACGGTCCCTGACTGCGTGGGCATATTTCCGGACAAGGAACAATAGAGACCAATTGCCTGGCAATGACGTCACATGTAATCCCAGTCTATAGTGTGATTAGAACATTATAGGCTGGTGGTCACTTATAGTACGATCAGTACGAAAAGTCCAATGCGATTATTAATGTATTTTCTAAAATTAAAAGAACCACTTTTAGCGGGAATTTTTGTAAGTTACACAGCTGAAGTTGTGAAAGGGTTGAAAGACTACAATATTACGGCTTAAACAAGAATTTCTTTGTTTGGTCGTTATTCCTATAGACTCATCCCTTAAGTGAAGACACATCAATCATCATCAGCCAATATCATCCCACTGCTGGGCAAAGGCCTCTCCCAAGTTTGCCAATTGACGCGATTCCAAATACAGCGCGCCACCTACGATCACGCCTGGCTGATCTACTTCGCGCAGAGCATCATGGGTAAAAGTCGACATCCACGACGCGTCGACGATGAACCATCGACCAAGGAAACGGAAACGACGATTATTTTTTCATATCTGCCTCCTTTTTAAAGTTAATTTCGACAGTCATGGTTTAGGCCTACCTCTGTGAATGTTCAGAGTGTTAGGCCTATTCCCACACAAAATAATGGGCATCAATTAAACCCTTATTTTCAAACTTTTCCGAACTTTCCGAGGCGCTTGGGAAAATACTTTAGGCTCTCGTTTACAAGAAAAGAAAACACTTTCAGGTGTTTAAGCTTTGTTGTAAGTAGGCCTATAATAGACTTGACTTAAAAAAATATGATTGGGGATAGGCCTACTTAGACCCTCATGCATATCCTTAAAAAACACAATTTTAAAACCTTGTTTGTTTTAAGTAAAGTAGGCCTAATTCTCAATATTTAGAATAACGAAATATTCAATAGGCCTACATATTTTAACAGCATGGCCAGCGTAAAGCATTTATTTTTTTAATGTGTTTTTTTTCTGCCTCCTTTTTAAAGTTAATTTCGACAGTCATGGTTTAGGCCTAACTCTGTGAATGTTCAGAGTGTTAGGCATATTCCCACACAAAATAATGGGCATCAATTAAACCCTTATTTTCAAACTTTTCCGAACCCGATCCGAGGCGTTTGGGAAAATACTTTAGGCTCTCGTTTACAAGAAAAGAAAACACTGAAAATATGATTGGGGATAGGCCTACTTAGACCCTCATGAATATATCCTTAAAAAAATAAATTTTTAAACCTTGTTTGATTTAAGTAAAGTAGGCCTAATTCTCAATATTTAGAATAACGAAATATTCAATACTGATAAGCCCTATTTTAACAGCATGGACAGCGTAAAGCATTTTTTTTAATACGATTAAAACGTTTTCGAATTTCAAATGTAGGCCTACTCTATTCCTATTCAACCATTTACGGTTAAAACTCAATGTCAAAAATGTTGATGTCTCTGATCGACCATCTAGGCATATAAACCCGATGTCAAAATGTCAATTTTCGAGTTTGGATAGGCCTATAATACTAATAGCAAATGCTTTTGATGCAAGACAATTTCAAACAGGAAATTTTATCTAAAACGCAAATTCGTGCCTTTTTAATTTCTTGTTTGGATAACTTTTCCCATAATTATTACCATGCGTGATCCATGATTAAGATAAAAGCTTTTGGTTTTCATAAATGTTTTGAACGCTTGTCTTATTTTTATTTTTATTTATTTTTCCTAACCTAGGCCTATTGATGTTTTACATTTATAACCTTTTTACAAACTTGAATAGATATTAATTAATCGTTTTAAAGCATTTTTCGTGTGACGTTTTGAAACGCTCTTTGTAGCATGATGTAGGCCTACTGTATGATCACGAGGTCGTAAATTTAGAAGCCATATCCTTCTATATAGCCCTATAAACAAAACACTTTGGCCCCAATGTATAATGACGGGAGAAAATATATACTTGTACTAAACAAATGAACCTGTTAATTTTTTTAATAAACTCTCGTGGTGCAATTCTGTCAACAAAATTACATAGGCTTATGAATCGGGGGCTGTGGGCTCACCCCCCCCCCTCAATAAATTTGGTGCGGGGCTCGAATAGGCCTACCCTTCTGTATGAATAGGCACGTTTTCATTTTCATTTAGGCCTATAAATGGCCTCCAAACTACATTGTTAAGCATGTTAAGTTATCTTGTTTTTGTCAAAAACATCAACTGCAAATTGTCCCTTATTGTGCAGTATATCCTTCACCGTAAATCGGTGTGGGGATGTCCCGGTTCGCCCCTTCAGTCTCAAATGAAGCAGGCCTAAACAATGCGTTCACCCCTCCAATAAAGTCAATCCCCAGATTTGACCTCTTTACTTTGTAGGTTGAGTCCTTGATCCATGGGCCTGATCCATTATTTAAATGCAAGAAATGAATTTAAACCTTTCCAATTTGGTCAAAGTCCACAATGCAGTAAAGGTTGGCCTACATGGGAAAGATTTTAATCTTTCCCATTTTCTTTTTCTTTTAAAAAAAACATGTATAGGCCTAGGCCTAGGTGTTTAAAACATTGTCCAATTGAATATTTAGTCGAAAAAGTTTTTGATTTTTCAATGTGGTGCCGACCGATAATATGACTAAAAAGAAACTCATTCCAACCAACGTGTGCTATTTGGGAGTAGGCCTAGGCCTACATTAAGAGTAAATTTCCTTGGGTTATGAATTATTAAAGGGGAAAGATGAAATAAAGATGGTATGACATGCAAGAAAGCGGAAGTAAAATAAAATATGAAAAAGAAGCATGGATTACTGATATTAAAATCGGGCATGCCATTGTGACACGATCTGGTTCATGGGGGCCAAAGGAGGCATTTTGAGAACTGTGTTACTGTAAATAGTAGGCCCTATACATTACACGTACAAAAGCTATCATTTTAAACTGAAAACACCAATTAACATGATTAAAGGTCTAGCATACTTGGTTCTAAAGTTATGAAGTTTTTTCATGCATATTTTCTTGATATGCCTTAAAATAATGATCTTTTAAAATTCATGTACTCTTTTGCAGTTTGAAACTTTCTTCATCTTTATTATAAGGCTAGAACTCTATGAGGTATTGTTGAACTTATGCATTAAAGTCTCAAATTGAAATACTAACAAAAAAATAAATGTTATTTTTATGCGGTAGGCTATGCCTACAATGTGTTTTTATTGCGATCGTAATTTTTTTAATGTTTGATAGGCCTAGTAATATAATTAAAAATACAAATTTAGGCTAAAAATAAAATAAGGACAAATCAAACAATTACAATAATAACAAAAACAGCAAACCAATGTGATACATGTTTATAAGTAATGAGACATTAAGAATCTTTTTAAAATTTACTTGAATTTCTTTGCTGTTGGCCTATCCCGCGCGGCGGGCGCGGGCCGCTATAAGCGCCTTCATGCAAAAAAAAACCATTTTTAGAAAATGTAGGCCGATTACAAAAACGCAACACCTATAGTATGGATGTTCTTATGCTGGTGTTATATTATTATCGTATTGAACAAACAATAAATTCAGAAAGAATTAAAACAATTTATTCTAATAACCAAAATAAAACCTATGCGTTTTCCATTAAAAAAGGACAGGCCTAGGCCTACTTCGCATTGACTAGGCTCGCGCGTATCGGGCTAAAAAGCATCGTAAAGTTTAAAAACAAAAAAAGGGCGGTTTTAGAAAATGTATAACAAAAAGGAAACACCTAGTATCAACATCAAGTTTGCGGGTTTTAGAAAAGGACATCTGTGAATATCAAACTGCAATACCGTATTTCACTTCAACACAGAAAATCTCAAAAAAAAAAAAAAGTACTATAAAACATCGTGTTTTTAGAGTAATAATCACAAACATGGTCAGCTATGGACATGGTTGATGTCGACCCCAGACACGGGAAATGGCAATTTTCACTGCCGTCGTTGGTGGCGCGCTGTATTTGGAATCGCGAGAATTTCTCCTGTCTCCTGCAATTCCTGTCCAGGCTGCTGTTCCTATTAAAGTAGATGAACAGCTCATTTCTCTATCTAGCTCGAGTCTTTTTCTTGCTCCATACGGTTGCCACTCTGTTGTGAGCTGACTCCATCGTCCATCTGTAGTGCTCAGATGTCCAGCCCACCTCCATTTAATTCTGTTTACTGTTGTTAACACATCCTTTACTCTCATTTGTTCACTAACCCAGATGTTCTTTTCCGGTCTCTCCTTGTATACCCCAGCACCATCCTTTCCATACTTCTCTGTGTAGTTTGAAGTTTTCTTTCCATATCTTTATTTAATGTCCAAGTTTCACTTCCGTATGTTATGGTATGTAAGATGCATTGATTGAATAACTTCCTTTTTAGGCAATTTGGCATGATTTTGTCTGTTAGTATGTCTTTGTGTCTGCTGAAAGCTGCGCCCATCCTGCTTGTGTTTTTCTTTTCTTTTTTATTTCTGCGACTGGTTCCCATCTGGCCAAATCTCTTGTCCTAGGTATGTGAATGTGGATACATCATACATATTCCAGTGTTTCACTTCTAATTTTGATTTTCTTTTTTATCTGCATATACATGTTGAACATGACCTTTGTTTTTGACATGTTTGACCCGTTTGACATTTTTAGCCCCAATTTCCTACTCTCATTGTTCAAATCAGTTAACATTTCTTCCAACTCGGCTGCATCTCCAGATATGATCACAATGTCATCTGCGAACCTTAGATGGTTTAATTTCTTTCCATTTTCATTTACTAACCCAGTTCAATCTCTTAAAGATTTCTTCTAGGGTTGCCACAAACAACTTGGGTGACATGTATCTCCCTGACGAACTCCCCTTCTAAAAATTGGTTCATGTCCTTATGAAGTGTTAGTGTAGCGGTGGCATTGGTATTAGATTTCCTAGATAGTCTTAATGTAGATTGTGTTTATGCCTTGGTTTTTGAGTGCTTGGATGACTGTATTTGTTTCCACCGAACAAAAGCTTGTTCATAACCCACAATTGCAAGGGATAAGAATGATAAAGGCAGATAGTATTCCCTACATTTTCAACAAGATGATGCCCTGCCTGTAAGTGGTCGATTGTGGAGAAATTGCTCCTAAATCTATCTTTTTCTGCAGGTTGGTTTTCATCCAGTTGAGTGGTCAGTCTGTTTGTGATCACTTTTGTGAAGATTTTATATGTTTGCGAGAGAAGGCTAATTGATCTTTTGTGTCGACTTTTTTGTACAGAATAATAACATCATCAGCACTCTTCCAACTTGATTGTACATTGTTGTTTCTTAGACAATCTGTAAAGAGTTTTGCCAATGCTTGGATGACAGTATCTCCTCCACTATTTATCATTTCTGCCACGATATCATCTGGCACTGGAGATTTTTCATTATTCGTTGACTTCAAAGCTGCTTCCACCTCATCTGCTCCCACATCAAGGATATCTTCCTCTTCATGTTCTGGAACTAGATTTACATCAAGTACTGGGGTTTTACTGTCATATAAGTCTTGGTAGAATTCTTCCACTCCTTTGATTATTCTATCTCTGTCATTGATGATGGTACCATTTTCTTCCTTAATTTGAATGATTTGATTTTTTCTCCATGCCTAAGCTTCTTTTAGCCTTTTTACACTCCTGTTATTTTCTATTTCACTTCTGGCATGCTCTGTATTAAAATTGCGAATGTCGGATTTTTCTTCTATCTGCATAGATCTTTAAATTCTGGTGTAGTGTGTTTTTCTTGTGCTGCCATGTCCCTCATTTTACAGCTGTTTGGTTTCTTGACAAAGCTAAGTTAAGGCTAAGTTGACTGAAGAGGTTCATCAGGTCTCTTGATTAAACAGCTAATAAAAGTTCTTTGTCAAGACCAAATGAAAAGCTTGCGTTTTTCGTTTTTCTGCTGACAGTTTCGCCAGAAACCTTCTGGCTTTCTCAAAGCGATTGATGTTGTTATTGATCCATCTACTTGGAGCGGGAATCATTTAATCGCGGTACCTATGCATTGAACCATACAGTCACCTACCTGGACAACCGATTCTTTAGAAATGCTTAGTCGCGCTAAAAGTCGATCGATACATGTTAAAATCAGCACAATTCAGAGATCCACCTTTTTGCTATGAAATTAATTTCCTCGGTCAAATATAAAGCAATATTTTTTTTTTTCTTCAGTAATGTCAGTTAAAAACTTGGTGCTTGGATATACATTTTTTTTAAATCCTGGTGTTAAAATTAAGCATCAAATTGTATCTTTTAGTGTGATATTTTTGATTTTTATAGGCCTTGAGTTCGCCTGCGAGCTTTTTACGGAATTGATTTTTTAGCGTCTCAAACTAATATAGTTTGCTAAAGAAAGATATTTCCCACCTCTGTAAAGCACATCGTGTGGGTCTATATATTATAGTTTTGTCAGAATTTCCGTTTTTATTTTACCATTTTTCCCTTCATGCTCTGAAAATGTCAAACTCGGTGCTTTTATCTCGTGCGCAACCAGCAGAAATAGTCGATATTTTCATTGTTGTCATCCAGGGCAATTTTCCATTGAAAAGCAAAGATCATGAAGATTGCCCGACTAGCGATTTGGTAGCCCAAATCCCCAATTGGGTTTTCTGGTAGCCTAAATGAGGTGAATTTTAAAAATTTGCCCCCGTGATAGCCTGCAATTTCAATTTATATGGATTCCATGATTATGAAAACCATTTTGTCTGTCTGTGTGTTTGTTTACCTAGGTTAGTCCGTATTAAGAGACGCACGCTTGAGGTTCATGAAAATCCACGGTCCAAACCTAGAAAAATTAGCGTGTTATTATAGGGGATTTTAATCTTATGTCCCTCCTATCTCCATGTGAATTTTGTATGACCTACCCACCGCCCCCCCCCCCATAGCGGGTTGCCATTTTCATTACACCCTTCAGACTTGTGTTCGGGTTTCTGTAGAGATTCATCAGTGTTCGGGTTTGTTTTTAATTTGACATGTAGGCCTATATATAGGCCTAACCATATTTGTCATAATTAAGCGCTATACCTAAATGTATAGCTATGCTATATATTATTATGTAATATCATGTACATGTAGGCCTATAGGGTGGGGTGGGTGCAGAGGTGTGTGAGGTGGGCACTGGGTAGTGGGGGTGTATGTAGGGAAACTTTGGTGTGGTAATCAACACACTTTAACCATGACTTTCAATGCAAGGCTTATTGTTGCCACAAATGTTTTTTTTTTCCTTAAGGTTATTTAATAAGTTTTGTAGACTTCCATGTTTAACCTGGTATTGTTTTGGCTGCTTCATTAGGGCCTGTGACTTTCGGTGGGTTTCCAAAAGCAGTTTCAAACAAACACAAACAAAAGGCACCATACCCAGTCACCTTCATGACAATTGAAACACTACGTCAAGTATTAACATCCAAGTTATTCTGTTTTTAGGCAAGCAATTTTAAATAATTGCTTGAACAGGTTTTGTTTAAAACAAAAACCTGTTTAAGTTAACAATGAAAATGAATGGTTCTTATAAGGCACAATCTCTGATGAGGAACTCAAAGCGCGTAAAGCACGAAATTTACAAACAAACATAAAAACAATCAATTTATAAAGATGTTTAAAAACAAAAACCTGTTGAAGTTAACAATGATAATGAACGGTTCTTATAAGCCACAATCTCTGATGGTTCTTATAAGGACAATCTATTTCTGGCGTTTAAATAACGAAAGTCTGGGGCGTTACGCCGGGGCGTTACGAAGGTTATTTCTTTGGAAGTGTGTTCCAAACAGTTTGCTTGATCATAAATCGTAATATAATGTTTTGTAAAAGAAAGTTTTGTTTAAAATATTGCCCAATTGCATGTAAGCCTCCGGGCAAAGTTGTTTTGAGGAGAAGCAAATTTCAACACATTGGTCCGAATCACTCACGTGATGATGAAATATCCTCATCGTGCTATAAACATGATCAGTATAGGAGCGCTATTAGGCCTGCTGGGAATTTCGTTGCTATATTGAAGTTCTGGCAACACTGTATCATGCCGGTATTCCTATTAAACCCAGGGATATCGATCCACAATGCTAGTATTGTTTATAGCCTTATATTTCACGCGTTGATTTTGAAAAAATTTCAGCCGGTGAAAAAATGGTGAAATCAAAACGTAAATTCTGACAAAACTATGATATATCGCTCACGGTGATGTGCGTTAGAAAGTTGGGAAAAATCCTTCATTAGCGAACTATATTACTTTGAAAAGCTAAAAGGTTGATCCAAGAAAAGGCTCGCGGGCAGAGTTTAAGCCTATCAAAATCGAAAATCTTACACGAAATGACTGAATTTCACGCCTAAGTTTAACACTAGGATTTGAAAAAAAAATAAGTATCAAGCACTACAATTTGACCCGACATTTACTAAAAAAATAAAAATGATTGCATTTCATTTGGCCGAGAAAATTAATTTTACATTGAAAAGGTGTAACTCAAAATTTAGCTCGTTTCAACACCAAATTCGATCGTTTGTATTGGCACATTAAATGACTGAGTGAGCCTTGCTAAACAAAAGAATATGTTGTCCAGGTTGCTAACTGCATAGATGTCTAAGAAATGCTGATCACTCGCACATGTAAGATTAATATCTTTGAAAAGAGTGGTATTGTATTCAATCTATGATTGCAGACAGACACAGGTGATGAGTGCAACTTGCTTGTAATGCAGGGTGATATATTAAAAAATTGTATTCATCTATTGCTATGGTAGTTAATCCGATTATTAAGTCACTTCTACGGCGAATGGGGTAAGTGGACTGATGTCACTCAAACTTAAAAGATATAATTAGAAAGGCCTTGCATTATACAAAACAAATTACATGTGTTAAGGGGGTACTACGCCCCTGGCCAATTTTGTGCCTGTTTTTGCATTTTTCTCCAAAATTATAGCGCATTGGTAACAAGTAAGATATGTATATTATAGGGGCAAGGAATACAACTACTGCACTGAAAATTCAGCAACTCAAGGCAAGTAGTTATTGATTTATTGATCAAATATTGGTTTTCTCTCATATTTGACTGTTGTCTGTGCTGAAATAATATTGTAGTCCTTGCCCCTATAATCTTACTTGTCTCTATAATTTTTGAGAAAATGCAAAAATAGGCACAAAATTGGGCAGGGGTGTAGTACCCCCTTAAGAAAAGAAAAAATGACAAATTGCTGAATAAAACACAAGTCAAGGAAGGCCTCAAACCCTAGAACTACTGAGCTATATTTACGGACTACGAAGGGGGGGGGGTTGTTCCAACCCCCTAATTTTCAATCATATACCGTTATGTTTGGTACCAATGTATAGCTATGGGTCTCCTCTATCCAGTGATACCAAAATAAGTACAAACATGCCCCACATAATTATGGCTATGTACAAAAGTATAGGCAAAATTGATTTTCGGCTAAAAATTCTACTCTACATAAATATATAAAACTAAATGACTATTTCAACCTAACTAACAAGTACAAAGATAAAAAAGTAGCACTTGGAATAATTTCACAGGAGGGAAATGAAAATCATTGACTTTACTGTAGCAATCAATGGTGAGCCTCTCCAATCCCTCCCCTATGGTCATCCATAGAGGCCGGTCCTACCCCCGGCTGGGGTAAGGTCCTGGGGTAAAAATTTCATCACGAAAATAAGCGCAAAGAATGGATCTACGATTAGCGTAGGTCGTTTGGGTGTAAACGCGTGCGCTTTTCGTATGTTGAAGTGTAGTTTTATGCAGAAAAAAGGGAAGTAGAAAAACAGAGAAAAAGTAAGAATGCACATTATGGTTCATGCATGATAGAATTCATTTCAGGCATAAAGATATAGCTATAAAAGAAATGCATGTTTTAAGAAAAGTGAATAAAAATGTAGAAGAGGTCTTGTAATTAGTTTTGGTCAATGTGAAAGGCATTTTTAGGATCACGGCTTACTACATTCATGTTACATGACAGTCCACCAAACCGTCAACGGTGAGAACAAGGCCCTATGTCACATGGGGGAAAATGGTAAATCACACATATTTAGCAGCATTTCTCCTCATTTTTCACAATTTTGCAGAATTCAGCAGCCTGTTTTAACAGATTTTGTCGTTATTTTAGAAAATCTGGCTGTTTTTGTGTGATCTCCCATTTTCCCCCATGCGTCATGGGGCCTCTGTTCCAGCTCATGATTTTACATTTGAAATCACTCGCCTTTAAAAAATAAAAAAAATCTGCAGGGGGGGGGTAGGTGGGGGGCTGAAAATTTGAAACGTTCGAAATCACTCATATTTTTAACCACTGGAATCTCAAGGCAGCCAATGTGTAGCAGATAGCTCAATTTGGACTCCAACTCCAACGTATATTTTGCATAGGGTTCCATGTAAAATTAAAACTTCAAATGCATTTTTCTGGAATTCCAAGTGCTTTTTTTTTTTTTTTTCAAAAAATTAGAATTGATTCCGGATCAAAGTTTCGCAACGAGAACGCACATATTACTTAGGGCTTTCGAGATAAAAATAATAATAATAAAAAAAAAAAGCGGCAACAAATTGAAATCGATATTTTGCTCCACAGGCTGTGTACTGTACATACTCAATGTGTAGCTGATACAGTGAAATTTGACTGCCACACTCTTGCAGCCAATGGGCTATTCCATTTGACATGCATACACCCCTAGATGGAGGTCATGACCTCAATCGCGCACACAGGGGTGTAGATATCAAATGGAATCACCAATTCAGGTAACTCAAGTTCATTTGAAATTCACACTCCCTGTGTGGAAGATTAAGGGCATGTCATCCATAGGGGGTGTATGGAATTCAACTGGAATAGCCCAATGGTTTAATCACCTGTTTGAGTTCTGCATGTAAAATCATCTGCAAGTAAGAGCCCCCATGTCACAAGGGAAAACGCGGTAAATCGCACATTATTTGCACATTATTTGCAGAATCTCTCCTCTTTTTCCAGATTTTAAGCTTACTTAGCAGAATTTGTGGGAAATTTTGGCGATTTTAGCTTTTTTGGGCGATTTTGCTCATTTTACCGCGTTTTCCCTTGTGTCATGGGGCCTGTATCACCCGCCATACACCAAATTTTTTGAAGGGGTAAAAATGCATTGTGGGTGGGGGGGGTGTTGGGGGGGTCAAAAAAATAAAATGTTTGAAATTGCCCATACTTTCAACCCCTGCAATTTTAAGGCAGTCAATATACAGAATATTGCCCAATTTGAGTTCCAAAATGTGGCTTTACCACAGGGTTCAATGGGAGAATTCAAACTTTAAATGACTTTTTCCGGAATTTCAAGTGCTTTTTTCCTCTGGCGTCAAAAAATTAGAATTGATTCCAGATCAAAGTTTCGCAACGAGAACGCGCATATTACTTAGGGCTTTCGAAAGAAGCGGGAAATTTAAATCAAATTTGCTCCACAGGTTCCAAAGTACACAATGTGCTTACACTCAGTGATTTACCAGCCTCCCTTGTATGTCCGATGTGTGAAATGCAGCCAATGCTTAATGGGCTGTTCCAGTTAAAATCCTTACACCCTCTAGATGGAGGTCATGACGTCAATCTTGCACAGAGGAGTGTAAAAAAAGCGGGAAATTTAAATCAAATTTGCTCCACAGCTTTATATGTGCTGACACTGTGATTTACCAGCATACCTTGTATGTCCTATGTGTCTTGCCGGGTGGGGAGTATGGAATTCAAATGGAATAGCCCAACATTTCTTCTTTTGTAGGATTTGAAGGATTTCAATATTTCCAGCTATCTATCTTGCGGACGCATCCGAGAAAGAGTTTACAATTCTTTTCCAGGAATCTCTATCAGCCATCAGATTTGGGAGGTCATTAATTTCTTGATTGACGTCCCTTGCCACACAGTCGATGTAGTTGAATGGTCTTCTTCCTCTACATGTTCGTGGAAGCCTCATACAGATGACATCTGAAATTATTTGGTCTTTTGCACGGTAGCAGTGGCCTGCAAATCTGGCTCGCCGTTGAGCAACGATGGAGGACACCTGTGGAACACCATCATAGATCTCTGCTTTGGTTTTATGTTCACGCCAGGATATATTTCGAACCCTCATCAACAGCCGGGTGTAGGTACCATCAAGACGGTCCTGAAGATCTTTCTTCATTGTCCAGGTCTCACTTCCATATAAGAGGATACTCTATGCAGGCTCTAAAGAAGGCAAGCTTGGTATTTCTTGATATGTTGGACTGCCAGATGGTGTGCAGTTTGTTGCAAGCTTTCCATGCTTGAGCTTTGCGAGTCAGAAAGTCTTTCTTGCTGTCGGCAACAAATGAACCAAGATATTTAAAGTCCGACACCACCTTGAGTTGTGTGCCATCCCGAGAAAGGATTGGAGTTGGGTTCTTATCTCCATTAATACACATATATTCTGTCTTCTTGGAATTGAGAAAGAGGCCAACTTTGGCGGAGGCATCTTCTAAAGATGACAGAAGATCTTGGGCATCTTGTGATAACATAGCTGTTAAAGCGATGTCGTCTGCGTAGTCAAGATCGGTTAAATACTTGTTCTTTTCTCTGCTCGTCTTATTGGGCATGATGTCAATCCCTTTGGACTTGTCAGTGTCTATCGACTGTCTGAGGAGATAGTCTACCACTATCACAAAAAGGTAAGGGGCCAAGGTGTCACCCTGCAGGATTCCAGCAGTAGAGAGAAACTCTTCAGTTGGTCCATCACCTGTTTGTACAAAACTTGAAGGATTATCATACATTATTGCAATAGCATTCACAATCTCCTGAGGGATCCCATAATTACGAAGAATATGAAGCATGGCCTTCCGGTTAACACTGTCGAAAGCTTTTGAGAAGTCAACAAACACAATATATGCCTGCTTCTTTGAGATTTTAAGCTCTTCTATTATCCTTCTAAGGGCTAGAATCTGTAGTGTGGTTGATCTACCCTTGCGAAAACCATTTTGGTTACGTCTGAGAATAGGATCTAGATGAGGAGAAATCCTGTTGAGCAGCATAGTGTTATACAGCTTGGCAGCAAGTGCTGACAGTGTGATACCTCTATAATTTGATGGTTGTGAAAGATCCCTTTCTTCGGGAGAGGTATAATTGTGGATCTTGACAAGGCTTTTGGCTTATTTCCTTCATGGTTTCATTACAGAAATCAAGCAGTTGCTGATGGAAGAGTGGGTTTTTCCAAACAATGGCTGGTATGTTGTCAGGACCAGGTGTTTTTGACTTGTTGAGCTTGCTCAGACCTTTTTGCAGTTCCTCCATAGTAAATGGACCAGTGTGTATTGGGAGATCGTCAGAGACATTGCTGTTAAAGAACGTATCTTCAAGGTTTACGTCTTGCTCTGGTTTCCCTAGTAAGTTGGAAAAGTGTAGAAACCAGTTGTCACGACGCTCTTCAGATGTATTGCCTTTCACTCTAACCACAGGAGCAGATTTGGTGTCAGTTATCTCCCGGAGGAGTTCCCAAGAAGCTGCATGTTTATATTCATGATGGAGGTTGTCAAGTTCCTCTGTCTTCCTATGAATAGAGGACTCCAGAGTTTCTGTGTAGGCTTTATCAAGAGTAACTTTGGCCGATTCGAGGAGCTTTTGTGATGCTCGGGTGGATCTAGCATTGTGTTTCATAGATGCACTCTTTAAGACATCTCTTGCCTCAGTGACTTTGTCTGATGCAGCAATGTTGTAGGACTGCTTTGATTTTTTAGGGAGCATCTCCAGTGCAACTTCCTCATTAGCCGCAACTAAGGTATCATAAGTGGTGCTAATATTGGGTTCTTGTAGCTCATCGTGTAGAGAACTGAAGCGGTTATAGACTGCTACCACAAACTGCTCACCCAGGATGGTGTCTCTGGTAACCTTCTTCCAGTCAATACGTTTCATTGGGTCTTTCATGGAAGTTCTGCATTTCCGGTAGCTGATTTGACATTTGCATGAAACAATCCTATGGTCCGAGTTCACACCCTCGAAGGAGCTGTATGCACGTGAATTCTTGATTGAGTTGATCCACTTCTTTCTTACCAGGACAAAGTCTAGTTGAACTAGTTGGCCATTAGGACGCCTATGTGTCCATAATCTGTTGATGCGGTTTTGAAACCTTGTGTTTGTGGCTATGAGGTTATGTTCCTGCAGGAAGTCTTTCATGTGGTTGCCATTTCTATTGGTTTCTTTAGCAGGTGTGAAGAGAGCATCCAATGGCCCAAGCTGAGCATTAAAGTCTCCTCCAATTATAAGTAAGTTATGAGCTGGGATGGCATTAACTGTAGAAGAGAGTTCTTGGTAGAAGGAGATAACAGCTTCTTCAGGTTGTTCGTTATGTGGACTGTAGCAGCAGAGAACTGTGGATGTTGGATTGCCCAGCAGAGAAATTTCCATAATCCGTTCATTATGACTAATAATGGACATGCAGGAATTGATGGCTCTTGGTGAGATTAAGAAGCCTACTCCACCAGTGGCAGCATTCCTTTGGTTCTTCCATGCTGAAGAGGTGACTAATCTGTATCCATTCAGATCTTCCTGCAAGAGGGAGTCATTGTGACAAATCCGGTGTTCCTGCAGACATATGATGTCAATGCCATAATGTGCGGCTTCATGAGCAAGTTCTTCTTTTTTGGCTAGTGAGTTGAGAGTTCTGATGTTGAAAGTGCTGATGGTAAATGGTTTTTTCCTTTGTACAAATTTGTCTTGACCATCCTTATCTGCATCAGGTTTGGTCCGTCCAGGGATGGTATCAACTGGCTTTGAGATCAAACCGTCATTGATGTTAGCATAGTCTAACGGTGACTTAGATGGTCCAGACTTCATAGCAGGGGCTTTAACCCTGGTGCTTAAATGTAAACTCATATTTCTTGTCAATGGCTGAATAAGACAGAGGTCGCCACTCCTTCTGTCATAGAGGATATAAAGGAAAGGTTTCAGCATTTAGTCCAGTTGCCACCCATACTAAATTTAGGCCCTATGTCACATGGGGGAAAATGGTAAATCACACATATTTAGCAGCATTTCTCCTCATTTTTGACAATTTTGCAGAATTCAGCAGCCTGTTTTAACAGATTTTGTCGTTATTTTAGAAAATCTGGCTGTTTTTGTGTGATCTTCCATTTTCCCCCACCCCATGCGTCATGGGGCCTAGAACATGTACACTGAAACTGCAGAAAACATTAACTCCTAATCTCATGTCAACTCTTTAATTCATTATTGTTCATTATTATTAATTCATTATTGTTCTCTAAATTGTTCTGTTCTTTTTTTTTTTTTTTTTTTTTTTTTTTTTTTTGTCTTTTCAGCTTTTTACCCACGATATCTCAATTTCCAATTTTTTAATACCATAACTTACGAACTCAATATCTTCGCTTAGGAATGTCCGATTTTATTGGGGAAAACGGCATTGTGGAGCAAAATAGCTCTTTATGTGACAGCCTAGCACTGGCTTCTGTGCTGTACTCTGATACCTCTACGCTCGGTGCTCCCTTCGGTCGCTATTCGAGAGGCGTCGCGGTTTGTGGAACGCTCGGTGCTCCCTTCGGTCGCTATTCGAGAGGCGTCGCGGTTTGTGGAACGGGGCTAGTTCTAGTGACAGCCTCCAAATTTATAAGCTGTCAAAAGATGTCTGTTTTTGACATGATACGCCACATTTCTTAAAGACCCATTCAGTGATCCCAGCGCAAGAGTAAAAAATTAAAATTGTTTATAAATTGCTTAAAAGAGAAGGATAGGCCTAAGTCATTCAAATTGTCATTGGTATTTTTGAAATGCCAAATTTGGCAAAAAAACGAAGAAAATAGCAGTACTGACGAAATTCAAGCCCCGCCATTCAAATACACGTAGCTAATTTTAGATACTGTCTAAATATACAGATTCGTGTAAAATGTCTTATTTTGTCTTAAATAGGCCTACACGGCTTTCGGCTGAACCATTCGCAGACTTAGCACATCTATGTAATAACAAAGGTACGGTACCAACATTTTGATGATTTTTACGATCGTCCGGATGAGCAAATCACTGAATGGGCCTTTAATATTAATAATAGATAAGCTGCCTTTAAAAATATTATTGACAATGTTGAGAGTTGAAATTACCTTGAAAAATGTCTCAAAAATACAAGATGCCAGTTTTATTCCGGCCTGAAACGATCAGACAATATTTTAAACATTAATAACATCATAAACCCAAATCGTGAAAAAATCACCCCGGGTAGATTTTTGGCTATTTCTCCATTTACGAACCTGCCCAAAAGTGTCTGCTTTCGATATACCACGTCACAAATACTACACTGCACTGACTGCAGGTTTTAGTTAAAAGGGCATTTCGTGATCCACAGCATCATCCCCAACTTTTCTCAAAAAAGTTGAGATTTTTATATCACTGGAAACCTCTGGCTACATAATGTTTATGTACAAAATATTTCTTGCAGATTAATTCGTTTAGCAAAGTAATCGTGAAATTTGAATTTCGTTCTGGTATACCAGAACGAAATTACAACACATTGTCTACACATAATCATGCATAACTCGTAAAGGCAAAATCGGAATCAACTGAAATTTTTTAGAATAAGCTTTTTTTGTGGATATCTAGGCCTACTGAAAAATGTCATAAAAAGAGGATGCTAGGGTTACGTAATACTCCTTTAATTCGCCATATAACATAATTTAAACTCACCTTACATGTACATTTTATTTTAAAATAATTTGATATTAATTCGCAATGTATAGTTTACTATATGATAGATGGTGGCAAGCACATTTATAAAGGACTGATTACTCACTGCAAGGGCATTTCGTGATCCACAGCATCATCCCCCAACTTTTCTCAAAAGAAGTTGAGATTTTTATATATATATCACTGGAAACCTCTGGCTACATAATGTTTATGTACAAAATATTTCTTGCAGATTAATTCGTTTAGCAAAGGAATCGTGAAATTTGAATTTCGTTCTGGTATACCAGAACGAAATTACAACACATTATGTACACATAATCATGCATAACTCGTAAAGGCAAAATCGGAATCAACTGAAGTTTTTTAGAATAAGCTTTTTTGTGGATATCTACTGAAAAATGTCATAAAAAGAGGATGCTAGGATCACGAAATACTCCTTTAATTCGCCATATAACATAATTTAAACTCACCTTACATGTACATTTTATTTTAAAATAATTTGACATTAATTCGCAATGTATAATTTACTATATGATAGATGATAGCACATTTATAAAGGACTGATTACTCACTGCAATCTTCACTCTTGTGTGTTTTGACTGTAAGTTTATAAATCAAATAAAAAAGATAGAAAGTAGCTTCACTTACGTTATGTGTCATTTTATTTATAACATAGAAGTTATTAAATTAATAAAGTAAGACAATTTATTTATCTATAAGTGCATGTCAAATGGGTACATTGTTCAATACTATAGGCCTACATGCATAAATTATGCCCACATGCATAAATTATGCCCATATTATAGCTAGGCCCTAAAAACTTTATTTTGCATCGGATTTTTCCCGTTGAAAAGACAAAACTGATGTTTATGATAGCAACTGTTTCATCAATAGCATTTTGAGTCATTTTTATCCATAAAACGACACAGGATAGGATAGATAATTACTTTGACATCAATATGGTCCAAGATTTTGATTCTTAGATCTGTTATCAACATGATATCACGCTGTTCATTGGTCAAGGACCCCGGATCATAGGTGATGTAATTTTCTTCTGCTGACCATAATGCTGTATATTAACTATTATTGTTACATTTTAGGCCTATACCTAAAACTTTTAAAGTCATATTAATTCAAACATAACTTTGGTAATACTCACTCGTTTTCATTCGTTGAAACGGCAAAACATACTTACTTTTCCTGACAAATCGAATTACAATAATATTTAAAAATTCCACCGCAAAATTTTTTAAAAAGTAAGTCATTCCAATACCAATAAAAGTTAATCTCTTGAGCAAACAGACCCGATCCCAGAAATATATACCAGCCCGCGAATGGGCTGGCGAAAATAAGCCAAAAATTGCTGGATGAAGTAAGGTCTCAAATATTAAAGTGTAGTATGCATACTGAAAAGAAGGGGGGGGGGGGGTAAGTAGAAGAACAGAGAAATAGTATGAATGCATAATGGCCCATGCATGATAAAAATTAATTTCAGTGCATGTGGATAGGCCTGCGGATGAAAGTGGCTATAAAGCCATTAATCACTAAAGGCGAAGCGCAGTAAAATACCGTTACAAATTGACATGACATAATAATGCCAAAATAGGTAGTGATACAGGGTCTACTTAAAGCTGGAAAAATATTAGCAAGCAAGAAGAAAGCCAAATGTGAATTTGACACATCAAAACATGTACATGTAGGTCCAGTAGTATAGATAGGTGTAATAAAGATACTCTGGCATGTTAATCTTTAACATTTATACCAGGGATATGAGATAGATTTGATAGATAGGCCTATCTCACTTCCCTGTTTATACCAAGTGGTTGGGTGGTTAAAGTCCCGGGGGGGGGGCACTCCAACTTTGGAGGTGACGTGTATGTAGGGCTGTTAAGACCCCCTTTTTCAGCACCGCTGTCACCCAAAGACCCCATATTTTTTTACAAGCACATGCTCTGTCACCCAAAGACCCCCTATTTTTCCATTTGATCTGTCACCCAAAGACCCTTACAAGTTCAATTTGAACAGTAACTTTCATTTTTCACTGATTTTGTTACTTATTTTGAAAAACAATGAAATTTGAAGCCATTTAGAACTAGAAATTCGATTTTTGAGGTTTTTGTGGCGCTGTTTCGACTCTCATCCAAAGATTCCATTAAAAAAAGGTCATGTTCTCACCCAATGACCCCCTATTTTTTACACTTTGCTCTCACCGAATGCCAAAAATCATGCTCTCACCCAATGACCCCATATTTTTTACATGTTGCTCTCACCGAATGCCCCTTAGTGCGAAAGTGCCATCTCTACACCGATATCCATTTCATATTGAAGTGCCCCCCGGGGTTAAAGTGCCACTCAAAAAAAAAAAAGAAAATGCCTGCAATTTACAATAAATATTATAGGCTTACACAATTACATGAGTCAAGAAAAGTAAAGAGCCAAAAGACAAGTCGAGGAAGGTCGCATAATAAAGTACAGTATTCATGCAGAAAAAGGGCGGTTGTGGGTTTGGAAGTAGAAAAATAGGGAGAGAAAGTAATGACATATCAGTGCATGTAGATACGCCTGCAGATGACAGTGGTGGTGGGTCTTTGGGAGCTGACGGTGTACCGGTAAAAGGGGGTCTTTTGGAGTTCCGAACAGTCAAAATCAAGGGTCTTTCTTGGCTTTTTGGTTGAAAATCGCCTGAAAAAAAAAAAAAAAGGAAAAAAAAGAAAAGAAGAAATATGAGTAGTGGGGACGGCGTACCGGTAAAAGGGGGTCTTTTGGAGTTCCGAACAGTCAAAATCAAGGGTCTTTCTTGGCTTTCTGGGTGAAAATCGCCTGAAAGAAAAAAAAAAGAAGAAATATGAGGAGTGGGGACTTTTAGAGCTGAAATTTTCAAATCAAGGGTCTTTCGGGGCTCTATTTTGTCATAGGGTGTCTTTCGGAGCTGCGAAATCCACAAAGGGGGGTCTTTTTTTTTTTTTTGGGGGGGGGAACATACCCGTATGGTCATTTTTGTCCCGGGTTGTGACGACGTAACGGCGATAACGTACAAATATCAGTGCTTGCATTTTTTCTGAACAAACATTCAGAAAAGACAAACATGAAAGCGATCTATATGATATTAAAGGATAAAATTTGACATTTTACGCGAACCTTCCATATTTTTATTACCAATCTAAACCTAAGGTGACACAAAACTCCAAAATCACACACATGTTCACTTTTGCGACAATGGTTGATTTTGCCCCCCGAAATTCACTTTTCTCCACAAGCCCCCCCCCAGAAAAAAATCCTGGTGTCGCCACTGAAGACCTAACGATTAAAATCAACTTAGAACTAACTGTATTATAACCATGGTAAGCATGGTAAGTAAAATGGATGTTAATATTAAGGTTCCCGTATCATGGCCTTTGGTGTTAGAAGCCTTAATTCCGTATGCCTACATGGCCTACCCATGTGAATTTTTTGACTCAATTTCAGATACTTTTTCCGTTACGATATAAATAATAATGAGCTCACTTATTTAATTTACGTACAAGTTTCCTTCAACCTATAATTTGCATCTTGATCATAGTAATATGGTTAATAATTGTGGCAAAATTATTAAGTTCGTTAAGTATTAGGCCTATAGATGTATTATTGTCGAATTCTATGTTAGCGTCATAATGTTGGAGAGAAAAGATATATCCAAGACAGAAGTTATTCATAGATTTTCAAAAGAATATGAATGTGTTAAGTGTACGTGTAAGCTCGTCATACCCGTAAGCGATATACTTTAATAGTCACAATATTCAAAAACTGCACGTAGACACTATTAGGGGCTGTCATTTTCAGAAGGGCGTTCGTGAATATACGGAGGGGGAAGTCATTGTCTGGAGTTTGTGTAGGCGGAAGGGGTGGGGGGTCAAAAATATTTCTACTCGAGGGGCGTAAAACACTTGCCCGCGAGTCACAAAAATGTCACCGGTCACCAGCATATTCATGAACCCCCCTTCCTAACAAAATTACTTCCCCTACAATACGATAGCGCAGCTATGTTGACTGGGCATGTTAAAGGGGCATTTCCCCACTTTTCTCAAAAAAAACTTGAGATTTTTATATCGCTGGAAACCTTTGGCTACATAAAGCTTATGTACAAAATATCTCTTGCAGATTAATTCGTTTAGCTAAGATATCGTGAAATTTGAATTTCGTTCTGGTGCACCAGAACGAAATTACAAACATTGTCTATGGAGCAGTGTAATACACATAATCATGCATAACTCGCAAACGCAAAATCGGAATCAACTGAAATTTTGGAATAGGCTTTTGTCGTGGATATGTACTGAAACATGTCATAAAAAGAGGATGCTAGGATCACGAAATCCTCCTTTAAAATAATAGACTTGGACTTAACCTTGCGCGTTATACATAAGCAAATTCTAGAAAAATGTGTGCAATGTATAAGACTGAAATAAATTCATGGGGTGTTTGCTTCTATTATTAATCACACATCTTATATGTTATTGCCATTTTTGCATATACATACCTGATGCATCGTTTGTGTGTGCCCAGCATGAAGACAAAAATACGACATCGACATGAGACCTAAAACATAATTGTATATATTACAGTTTTGAACACTATACATTATTATATGTGTTTAATTTAGAAAAAAATAACATCATAATATGTGTATATGTTTATAATCTAAATATATTTGATTTTGTGTTTTAAGTATTAATTTAAGAGTTTTTAAAATCAAATATCCAAATCTACTCTAACTAAGCAGCATAGTTAATATAGTGTTATTTTTGGTTTGTGCTTTTTTTTTTTTTTTGATTGAAGCAAGGGGGACTTCTTGCATCTTGCCATCTGTTATCCTGCTCACCTCGTAAGGGAACAAACCAAAAGATCGATGACGTCCTATAAACGTAACTAGTTTCGTTTCTCAGCCGACCCCCTCCCTCCCTGCCAGAAACGTAATAATGAAATGTTGAAAATTTTTACATAAAAAATACAATAACACATACTTCAGACCGATGTTTTTGTACAAACGTAATCGAGTATTTTTACCCCCTCCCCCCTAAACGAAACTAGTTTCGTTTATAGGACGTCATCGATCTTTTGATTTGTTCCCTAACAATCCGTTACTTTTGTTTGTCCCCTAATCCAGATGGGTTTTTTTCGGTCTCTCCTTGTACACCCCAGCATCATTATTTCCATAATTCTCCGAGTAGTCCAGAGTTTCATTTCCATGTCGTTGTATAATGTCCATGTTTCACTTTATATATATTTTGTTATGGCAGGTAATATGCATTGATTGAAAAGCTTCCTTTTCAGGGAATTTCGCATGGTTTTGTCTGTTAGTACAGACTGGTTATCATCTGGCCAAATCCCTTGTCCTACGTATGTGTATTTGGACACCTGTTCCAGTGTTTCACTTCCAATTATGATTGTCTTGTTATCTGCATTCATGTTGAACATGACCTTTGTTTTTACATGTTAATTTTTGGCCCCACTTCAGTTAACATTTCTTCCAACTCGGTTGCATCTCCAGATATGATCACGATGTCATCTGCAAATTGCTTTCCATTTACATTGATGCCTTTATCAACCCAATTCAATCTCTTGAAGATTTCTTCTAGGATTGCCACAAACAGCTAGGGTGACATGTCATCTCCTTGATGTACTCCTTTTCTGATCTAAAAAATGGTTTACTGTCCTTATGAAATATTGGCGTAGGTGTGGCATTGGTAAAGATGTCCTGTATGGTCTAAATGTAGATTGTGTTTATACCTAGGTTTTTGAGTGCTTGAGTGTTTCCACCGAATCAAAAGCTTTTTCATAATCCACCAAGGCGAGGTAAAAGGGCAGCTGGTATTCTCTAGATTATCTGCCTTTAAGGGGGTACTACACCCCTGACTCACTTTTGTGCCTATTTTTGCATTTTTCTCAAAATTTATAGCGCATTGGTGACAAGTAAGATATGTATATTATAGGGGCAAAGGTTGATTTTCGTCCAGTTGAGTGGTCAGCCTGTTTGTGATACCTTTGGTGAAGAGTCTGTACATGTGCGAAGCAGGCTATTGGCAGGTAGTTTTTATGATCTTTAGTGTCGCTTTTTTGTGTGCAGAATAATAAGATTAGCACTCTTTCAACTTGTTCCAAGTTGGAACACTCTTCCAAGCTTGTAGTAAATTGTTGGTTCTTATAGGCATTTCGTAAAGAATTCTGCCAATGCTTGGATGACTGTTTCTCCTCCACACTTTAGCATTTCTGCCACGATATCATCTGGGCTTGGAGATTTCCATAATGTATGCATATCAATCAAAGGTCATTTTGGGGTCATTCGGTGTCATCCGGGGTCAAATCGGCATAGACTGTTATAGGTTCATGAAATGTGGTGGGATCGACTATAGTGAGACATAAATGTGAAGGTAATTTTGGGGTCATTCAGTGTCATTCGTGGTCAAATTGTCATAGACTGCAAAAGGTTCATAGGAAAGACCACCGAAGTGAGACAAATAATGTCCAGGTCATTTTTTGGGTCATTTGGTGTCATCCGGGATCAAATCGCCAAAGATTGATGCAGGTTGTTTTTAAATTTGCACCTTTCGAGTCACGGTTTTATGTAGGGCTGCTAGAACTGTTAAAAAGTTTAAGTCCAAAAAGGAATACTAACAGAAAGTGCAAAATTAAGGTGCTTTTTCTTAATCTATTTATTAACTAGCGTTATCTGGAACATTACATTTGCTTATAACAGCATGAAATAAGATCATCCTGAAAATTTAAGCGATTTTGTTGACATACAACAAAAATATAACACCTCAAAACCCATGGTTTGTTTGGTGGAACCTCAAATATGACCATAGATGGCTGCCATGGAAATTATCTCCATAGAGGAGCTGAACAATAAGTGCATTATTTCAAATGAATAGCGGTAGTCTTAAACATTGTTCAATCTTTTAAGGTCAGCACATTTTATCTTCAAATATGATTTATATTTCATCATGACATAAGTTTGGTAACATAAATCTCTACCAATTTTGAGACATTTGCTCCAACCCAAAGGTTATCATTAGTACATTGAGCATGTGTGTGCATGGAAGCCATGATGGGGAGCATATCTAAAATGCACATTGTGGTCAGAAGTGCATAGTTTGAGATGGGTTTTGGCAGGCTTAAACCATGTAAACATTCTTTAATTTCTTAACATCCTTGCATTTTGTCTTCAAAAATAGTTAAATTTTATCAGTATGTAAGTTTGCTTGTCTGAATCAATCCAAATTCGGAGATAATTGCGTTTCAAGACCTGATGCACAGAATGGTGTCACTTCAACCTGTTGTAGTTCTCATCTCATTATTTTTTTTTCTTTAAAAAAAGTGGATCTCTTGATAAAGGAAGATCTTCTCTATTTACTGACCAATCATTAAAAAGTTTGGTTAATGGTTTCTGATGGAATCAGGAATTTCTTGAACCAACCTGTTTTAGGTCTAAATCGGGCAAATGCAAGTACTGCATACACTGCGTTGATTTATTTTTGCATTGACAATACATGAGTGGGTGCACACAACAGTAAATGGGAAACCGTTCTAGCATTAAAGTTATTGACAATGGGCATGCATACTTTAAGGACCCCTTTGGAAATAAGTTTTCTAAGCTTAAAGGGTTATCCTTGGCATGGTGACATGGATTATGCATGTAAAATTTGTATGTTTAATATAATTATATATATTTTACCTGTGCAATATAATGTTTTTAATGTATATCCATTTTTAAAATGCTGAATCAAATCAAATCAATAACCTGTACAGGAAGACCACCCGTTGTGTCGAAGGCCACTTCCAGTCTAAAAGCTGTAATGACAGTATGGTAGCATGGTTGTTGTCACGTGCGTGTTCATAAATACTTGTTTATAAATAAAGTCGAGGCATACTCTTAAAGGATGTCTCCGGCAATCACAACATTATTAGAAAAATAATTATCAAGCACGAATCACATGGTTTTATTTAAAACAAAGTTATATTGACCATAAACACGAATAAAAACAGCCGGCTCTCAACACGCGAGATATTCAAAATCCCGCGCCGAAATTGTCTAGTGCAATCACGTCAAGGTTACTTGTGCTCAATTGTTGTCAGCCTTCATTGTGTTGCACTGGACAATTTTGGCGCCCAGGAATTTTGAATATCGCGTGTTGAGAGACGACTGTATTAATTCGTTTTTATAGTCAATATGAGTTTGTTTCAAATAAAACCACGTTATTCGGGCTTGATAATTTTCTTTAGTTCAAACAATAAGTCTAAAATTGAACATGTTTTAAACCAGGATCTAGACCATGTTTCTAAATGGATGAACACCAACAAATTTACACTTAATGCCTCTAAAACAAAGGTTATGACTTTTGGAACACACCAAAGAACTAGAAAAATGGGTGACTTGGAAATAAAAATCAATAATGAAATTCTTGAGAATGTGAATGAGTTTAAATATCTTCGTATGTGGTTTGACCCGCGACTTAAATGGGATAAGCATGTTGAAAAAATGGCTGGCAAAATATCACAAAAACTTGGTGTTTTAGAAAGGTTAAGTTGGTACATTGATCAATATACTCGTAATATTTTATGTAATGCTATCATCATCTTGCATAACACCGACTACTGTTGTACAATTTGGTCAACTGCCGCAAGTAAATATATTAATCAGCTTCAAGTCTTACAGAACAGAGCAGCCAGACTGACTCTTGGGTGTAAAGTTAGGGATTTCCATGTGAAGGATTTGTACAAACAACTCAATTCGATGAAGTTAAATAAGCGGGCGGATTATTTTAGAATTATTCTTATGTATAAATGTATTAATAATGTGGCTCCTGAGTACCTGAGGGACAACATTCACTCACAAATAAACATTCACTCATACAACACTAGATTTGTTGCAAATAAAAATGTTTTCCATTCTACTGTTCATACTGAAACTGGTAAACATTCCTTCAGGTACTCTGGAACAGCATGGAATAACCTCCCTGACAATTTAAAACAAATTAGCAATATTATTAATTTTAAAAAGTCGCTCAAGGAGCACATTTTACAAACCTAACTAGTCTATCCTGTTTATCTGTTTATAGTCTCATGTGTTTTAATCTTTTAAATATTTTATGGTTTTACTCAGTATATATTATGTAGTTTGTAATTTTATAATATTTATTTGTTTTATATCTTGTATTTACAATTGGTGCAATGACTTTCTAAGTGTATTCTACATTTATTTCTTTGTAAATCATTTGTTTATATGTTTTATTGTATCGAGGGCCCCTGTGGAAAGCAGTGAAAGCACTGATCAGGGTTTACCCTCGTTAAAGATGTCATTAAATAAATAAAAAATAAAATAATTAATTTTCTATCATATAAGGCATAATGTTGTGATTGTCGGAGTCATCCTTTAAACGTATGATGACAAAAAAATTTGATTAAATCTTTCAATAGTTGCAAATAGTTTCAAATTGTTTTTTTTTCGGATTCATATCTGTAGCCTACTTGTTATTGCATGCAATGTATAATGTAAAGACCAATTATTCACGAACTGCTTAAAAAACATAATTATTGTTTGGTGCTGGATATAATATTTGCCCACTCAAATTCTTGTAGTATTTAATTCCTATCGATTTGATTTAGTCACCTGTTTGTAGATATTGTTAGAAAAAGAAAATTGTTTTCTGTCATGTTATCACGGAATGTTATCATTCCGGAGCTCGTCATCTTTAGCTGATCTTTGTTAGATTTCAACGGTTCTTTAGTTGAAATAAATCATACTGTTAATGTTATTATTGTACACAAATCCCTGACAGACATTTTCTCATTTTTATTACTTTTACAGTGTCTACTGCGGTTTGAAAATAATGCGTGTTAAATAGTAAAAAAAATGTTTTTGAAGTTTTCTCACGCAATTGCATTTAATGAAATGCCATAATTTAAAAAAGATATTTGGAACATATGCGGGGGCGTTTGTTCATAAAAATAAGTCAATCTCCCCCCCCCCCATGCTGACGCCTGCCTGTGAGTTTCTAGAGCAAATTGACTTCATAGTATTGTTATTTCACTCCAGAAAATTAATTTCAATTCTATTCCAATTCAATTCTTTCTACACCTCGAGTCTTGCTATTCAATTCCAATTCAATCCACCTTGCTTTAGAATTAATTCAATTCGATTCCAATTCAATTTTTCAATTTCAAAATCATTTCATTTCAATTCCAATTCAATGCAGTGAAATTAACTACTAATCAATTTCAATTCAATTCTAAGCATTCATTTCAATTCCAATTCAATTCCAATTCCAATACAGTTGCAGTTTGTGTGTTAATTGACCAAAGGCACACTGCAACAACTGTGTCTAGAGATTGAACAATTTTTGTCCTCGATTTGTAAACGCATGTAAAATTTAAACACAAATGTCAAACTTCAAAACATCAAGTGTTTAATATCTAAACACAAGGCATCAAATTACTAAACATGTTTAGCATTTAGACATGTTTACAAATTGAGGACAAGATGATGGTGTCTAGAATGGTATTTAATATCTAGACACTGTTTTTGCAGTGCATGTTTTAAATTTTACTACCAATTTTATAATTTTATAATAGCTCAAAACAAAGTCAAAATCAAGTACACTACTTGTCACAAAAGTATTTCAACAGAAGATACTTTACTGTTATGTTAACTCACTTTTCACACAATGCGAGTGATCCTTGACCTCTGGGTCCTATTTTATGAAACTTTGGAACTTCTTAGTTCTTAGGTGACTGACTTCCTAATATTTGTCTAACTTCTTGTCCACCATGCACATTATTTTCTAAACATAAAGGAGGATTTCGTGATCTTAGCATCCTCTTTTTATGACATTTTTCAGTGGCTATCCACGAAAAAAGCTTATTCCCAAAATTTGATTTTGCGTTTGTGAGTTTTGCATGTTTACGTGTATTACACTGCTCCATAGCCCACTGTTGTAATTTCGTTCTGGTATACAGGTTGTATCAAAATGATTGGTACTCCTAGTTTCCTATTATTATGGACAAGGCTGCGATGCCAGAATGCAACATAACAGTGGCTCCGGAACCGCCGGGGCCTGGGGGGCCCGGCCCCCTCAATAATTTTGGTGGGGAGCCCAAGTACCCTAGAGCCCCCCAATAATCTGAGGTAAAATTCATAATTTTCGGGTAAAATTCATAATTTTAGGATAAAATTCATAAATTTTCGGGTAAAATTCATAATTTTAAGGTAAAATATATTATTTTAGGATATAATACAAAATGTAAGGTACAATTCATGTAAAAATGTATGCATTTCAAAAGCTTCCGCGCTTCGCGCCGGAGGGGGATACCCCCTCCCCACCCACCCCTTCAGCGTTTCGCACCTCGAAGGAGGCCAAAAATTGTGGGCCCCCCCAATATTCAAAATCTTCCGGAGCCTCTGCATAATATCTACCTAATTTGTTGATAAATGTTGTGGGAGGTTATCATTTCAAGAGAACATGTTGTATTTGGCAGAAACAGGCTTTTCAATTACCATCAAAACAAATGGGTACCCATTATTTTGATACAGCCTGTACAAGAACTATATTCAAATTTGACGATTATTTGCTAAAGGAATTAATCTGCAAGAATTTTTGGTACATAAACATTATGTAGCCAGAGGTTTCCAGTGGTATAAAAATCTCAACTTTTTTTTGAGAAAAGTGGGGGGATGAGGCTGTGGATCACGCCCTTTTAAGGTGTTTGGTATGATCGATAATGGGACCCTGTCCCCACACTGACCTCAAAGATGTCAAAAATCAAGGTTTTGATACTATTAGATCCCTACTTGTCTCCTGCTCCTCCTAAGATTTTCACCTAAAATCCTTGTACTTTTGAAAAAGTGTGAAAAAAGCTGTCAAATATATAAGCATTTTCTTTAATGGTTTTCTCACAGTTTGTTCAAATGTACAATGACTTTTGAGCATAAAAATTAGAAGTTTGAGAAAAATAGGGGCTTTGTGATTAGTGCCAAAAGTTTTTAATATGTGTCTCTTGTGTGATTAGACCTGGAAGTGTATCAGAATTCAGAACAGGGGAAGGGCACTTTTTACAGGTGGAATGATCTGGAATCACAGACATCTGCTTGTGAATTGAAATGCTGAATTGAAATCAAAGCTGAATTTCATTTCAATTCCACTTCATTCTTCATCACTCAACATGATTTCAATTCCAATCCAATTCAATTCTTCATTGCTCATGATGATTTCAATTCCAATCCAATTCAATTCATGCCCAAGCCCACTCATTTCGATTCCAATTCAATTCCGATGCATTGAAATGAAAATCGCCCAAAATACATTTCAATTCAATTCAATTTCAATGCATTGAATTAACATTACTTCATAGCCATTTTAATGATTTTAGCTTAAAAAGTGGAAATTTTTTGCGCAACACCATCACATTAAAGTCATGTCCCACTTATGACCGTTGCACTAGGGGCCATGGCTCACATAGGCCATGTCCAACTAGGATCATGTCTCTCTAGGGCCATGTCCCACATAGGCAATGTCCAACTAGGGCCATTGTCCACTAGGGCCATGTCCCACTTAGGCCATGTTTTCTCTCACGCTATACTTCCTTGTGCCAAGTATATTAATAAAATTTCAGCTATTATAGTTATTTTATATTATATAAAATTTTAAAAATGTAATAACAAAAAGTTGTTCAGAGGCTGACGCAAAATATATCCAATAAAATGTTTGTTATGTGTGTTTATGCTTGTACAAAAAAACTCTGTTTTGATGAATATTTTACAAAACATATTCGTATTATTATTTTAGAGCCATTTTAAAACTGATATTAAAACAGTTCTTGCCAACATTTTAAACATTTAAAAGCATCAATCCCGAAAAGTATCAAAACCAAATTTTCAGGAATGTTTACGAACACTTACACAACTTGATGTGAAAACGTTAAAGACAAAATAGGACATTTGACATGAAATTGTAATATCAATAATTATTATAAGTAGAAAATTATCTGCATGCTTTTGAATGGGCTTATCATTTACTTTTAAGCAATTTATACACAATTGTATTTGTTTTACACTTCGGTGCATGGGATCAGTAAATTCACCTTTAATTTACATTTTAGGGGAATTTTTAGGAACATTTTAAGAATTATAGCAAGACATACACATACAGTGAAATAATTTTTGTATACAATATTTTATAATAGTTTGTAAAAACATTTCAAACATAACACAAAATGTATGAAGACTTATCTTCTAATATACGACTATATTGATCTAAACTTTATGCAAATTACGTACAAAACGTGTCCAATCATTCTCTGTAACCGTGGTTACATTTCACAGGCAACGATTAAAGGGTAAATTCACACAAAAAAAGCTGTAAAACGATGCAAAAACTTTAACCGAATTATCTCTTTTTTTTTATCTTGGTTAATTAAAGTTAAAATCAAGGGTCTTTCTTGGCTTTTTGGTTGAAAATCGCGTGAAAAAAACACAGAAAAATGACGAATGAGCAATTTTGGGGTCTTTTAGAGCTAAAATGATCAAAATCAAGGGTCTTTCGGAGCTCTATTTTGGTCAAATGTAGGGGCTTTCGGAGCTGCGAAATCCAAAAAGGGAGGCCTTTCCGGGGAAACATACCCGTATGGTCATTTGTGTTAAGTGCCCCCCGGGCAATGATTTCATCAGGACCAGTAGCTTTATTTGGTTGCAGATCCTTAGAAGCGTCATAATATCTTTAACCTTGAAGGCTATTATCTTTTCCATTAAGCATGTTGCTGACTGTTTAACCTCAGGAGCAAATTTATGGGCTCAATAATTTTTGTAAGGTTTTGTGTGGAAATTGCTCAGCAGAACTATATATATTAATCGCGAGCTTCCTATACCAATGTGTACTGTGTGATATTTAATCCTGCTCCTTTCTTTCACTTTGACCTTATATTCCAGCTTAAATATATAGAAAACTTTTTCCGGCAGTTATTATACTCTCTAAATGTAAAAGAAGGACAACACATTTTCGAGTTGTTCATTTAACTCCTTGAAAGAGTTAAAACTCACTCTTTTAAAGTGGTTTTCACTCTATTCTGAGTGGTTTTAAAGTTTAAAAAAAACACATTTCATTCTTTTTTGAGTGGTCTTATAGGTGAATCACTCTTTTGAAGAGTGAGTTTTTCACTCTTTTACATTTAGAGAGTACTAATATTATTTTAGCAGTTTGGGTAAAGAGCAAAAAATGTATCTTTGATGGATATCGTATATAATGGCTTTAAAGGTCCACCGTTGTTAGCCTGGTCAACTCACTGGCAGGTTTATGCAGAAACTAAATACGAACAATTACTAAATGTTTATACTAGGATTTGGGCAGGTAACCTTGCCCTTACCTATCACAATGTTCTTTTAGATGGTCAGGACCTTGGCAAGTTGGACAATTGTATTATCATGGATTAGGCCTGTGTTCCGGGCCTGTGTTATGCAATAAAAATGTGCTGTTGAATGATGGCGCTCTATCATGCATTATTATTATTGCATACGGAATGTTAATAAACTATGTTACGGATCCGGACGAATCAAAATGTGTCTGGTATCTGGGAAAATCCCAATTTAATCGACTTGATACTTGCACTTATGCAGAAGACCTAAATATGAAGGCTAAAAATTGACAAGAATAGTCGTTGCTATGGTACCGGTAGGCCTTGAATATCAAGAAACTAAGTTTACATTTCCAAACTTTTTTCAAAATTTTGTTCAAAGGCTGAAACAAAATATTTTAAATAAAATGTTTGTTATGTGTGTTTGTGCTTGTACAAAAAACTCTGTTTTGATGCAATATTTTACAAAACATTTTAAACCTGATATTAAAAAAGTAAAGAAAATTATCTTCATGCTCTTTCCTTTTAAGCAATTTATACACAATTTTATTTGTTTTACACTTTCGCTGGGATCACTGATTTCGCCTTTAAGTTTATTATTTTGGGGAAATGTATCAGAAACATTTTAAGAATTATAGCAAAACATACAGTGAAATGATTTTTGTATAAAATGTTTTGACAATAGTTTGTTAAAACATTTCAAACATTGACACAAAATGTATGAAGACTTACCTTCTAATATACGAGTATATTGATCTAAATTTTATGCAAATTACTAACCAAACTTATCCAATCATTCTCTGTAATCGTGGTAACATTTCACAGGTTACGTTTTAAAGGCCAAATTCACAAAAATGCTGTAAAACGATGCAAACACTTTTACCCAATTGTCTCTTTTTTAATCTTGTTTAATTTCAGTTCTTTCTTTCTTTCTTTCTTTCTTTCTTTCTTTCTTTCTTTCTTTCTTTCTTTCTTTCTTTCTTTCTTTCTTTCTTTCTTTCTTTCTTTCTTTCTTTCTTTCTTTCTTTCTTTTTCTTTACCTAGCTGAGAGGTTTACACCCCAGCTAAATATTCTAATCTATCCGATTCCGCTTTCTTCTTTCTGGCAACAAAAACTAGGTAATTTCAAAATGCTTCTCCTCCTACATATTACATCCTACAATTACGTAACTTGCACATATGTATCGCCTATATCCAGTGCCCATATGGTGCAAACAGAATTGGGATCAAAGGTCATTAAAGGGGCATTTTCGGTATATAACCAAATATCTTCAAAATGCTTCTTCTGCCACATATTACATAGCACAATGAAGTCACTTACACATGTGCATCGGCTTTACCAGTGCCCATACCTTGCACACAGAATTGGGGTCAAAAGGTCATTAAGGGGTAAAATCTTACAATTGCATTATCTGGACATCTGTAAGGAGTATGGGGCTCAAACTCGATACAATAAATCTCATGACCAGGGGAACATTTTGCGGGGTCAGGTCAAAGGTCATGCAGAGGTCAAATTTTAGAAACGCATTTCCTGGACATCTGTAAAGGGGTACAGGGCTCAAACTTGGTGACAACAAACTTAATGATCAGGGTAACATGTTGGAACACTGTGCAGGGGTCAGGTCAAAGGTTATCTGTGTCAAATCTTTATAACTTCATTTTCTGGATATCTGCAAGGGGTATGGGGCTCAAACTCAGTGACAACAAATCTCATGACCAGGGGAACATTTTGCAGGGGTCAAGTCAAAGGTCATGTAGTGGTCAAATTTTCTAAATGCAGTTTCTGGACATCTGTTAGGGGTACGGGGCTCAAACTCCACAACAACAAACTTACTGACCTGGGGAACATTTTGGAACACTGTGCAAGGGTCATGTCAAAGGTCATCTGGGGTCAAATCGTAGAATTTCATTTTCTGGATATCTGTAAGAGGTACGGGGCTCAAACATGGTGACAACAAACCTCAAGACCAGGGAACATTATGGAACATCATGCATAGGTCAGGTCAAAAGATCATCTGGGGTCAAATCTTAGAATTGAATTTTTGGACATCTGTTAGGAGTACAGGACTCAAACTCGGTGAAAACAAACCCCATGACCAGGGAGCATTTTTGGAACATTTTGTAGGGTCAGATACCTCCACAACACCAACATGCCCCAGCTAGGTTTGTGGTCTATGACCACCATTTGCCACTAGTTCTTTCTTTCTTTCTTTCTTTCTTTCTTTCTTTCTTTCTTTCTTTCTTTCTTTCTTTCTTTCTTTCTTTCTTTCTTGCTTTCTTGCTTTCTTGCTTTCTTGCTTTCTTTCTTTCTTTCTTTCTTTCTTGCTTTCTTTCTTTCTTTCTTTCTTTCTTTCTTTCTTTCTTTCTTTCTTTCTTTCTTTCTTTCTTTCTTTCTTTCTTTCTTTCTTTCTTTCTTTCTTTCTTTCTATTTCTGTCTTTCTTTTTTCTTTCTTTATCAGTATGTATGTTTTTTATTCAACTGGACGTGCGCGCCCTCGCTGCGGGGCTTCTCGTTTTGCTCAATTATATAATCATAGAGGGCGGAATTATGCAATTTTGTAGAACATTAGGGGGGGGGGGGGTTCTCTACATGTGTATCGGCCTTTATGACCTTGCTGATGATGGAGAGCAGAGAGATGGGGCGGTACACAATGTTACATAGATGTATTAGACATCGAATCTCTCTTGTGAATAGGGATGACAAAATAACAGTCTTCCATTGGCATGAGAAAACTACCTTGGAGAAGCAAAGCTCAAACAGCTGGCTGAGTGGTCGTGCGTGTCCTGTGGTGCACTCCTTCCGGGACTCCTTCATGACCCTTGCAGGGATTTCATCAGGACCAGTAACTTTATTTGGTTGCAGATCCTGAGAAGCTTCATAATAATTATCTTTAACCTTGAAGGCTATATCCATTAAGCTTGTTGATGAATGTTTAATCTTCAGGAGCAAATTTATGGGCTCAATGATTTTTTGTAAGGTTTTGTGTAGAAATTGCTCAAAACTATATTAATTGTGAGCTTCCTATACTAATGCGTATTTCGTGATATTTATTACTGCTAATTTCTTTCACTTTGTAAATTTGATGGATATCGTACATAATGGCTTTAAGTTACACTGAATCATGGCGCTATATAATGCATAATTATTGCATACAGAATGTTAATAAACTTTGTTACGGATCCGGACGAATCAAAATGTGTCTGATATCTGGGAAAACCCTAAATTAATCGACTTAATACTTGCACTTACAGAAGATCTAAATATAAAGGCTAAACATTGTCGTGGTACAGGTAGGCCTTGAATATCAAGAGACTCAGTTTGTATTTTGCCTTCCAAACATTTTCAAAATGTCTGATGTTGCTCAAAGGCTGAAACAAAATATTCCCAATAAAATGTTTGCAATATTTTACAAAACATATTCGTATTATTATTTTAGAGACATTTTAACCCTGATATTAGAACGGTTCTTGCCAACATTCTAAACATTTAAAAACATCAATACAGAAAAGTATCAAATGGAATATTTACGAACATTTTAACAACATGATTGATGTGAAAACGTTAAAGACGAAATAGGACTTTTTACATGAAATTGTAATATCAATATTATAAGTGAAGTAAAGAAAATTTTCTACATGCTTTTGAACGGGGCCTTTCCTTTTTAAGCGATTTATACACAATTTTATTAATTTTGTTTTATACTTGCGCTGGGATCACTGCTTTCGCCTTTAAGTTTATATTTTTGGGAAAATGTATTAGGAACATTTTAAGAATTATAGCAAAACATACAGTGAATTGTATACAATATTTTGACAATAGTTTGGAAATACATTTCAAACATTGACACAAAATGTATGAAGACTTATCTTCTAATATACAAGTATATTGATCTAAATTTTATTCAAATTACTTACAAAACTTATCCAATCATTCTCTGTAACCGTGGTTACATTTCACAGGTAATGATTAAAGGGTAAATTCACAAAAATGCTGTAAAACGATGCAAACACTTTTACCCAATTGTGTCTTTTTTATCTTGTTTAATTTCAGTTCTTTGTTTGTTTGTTTGTTTCTTTCTTTCTATTTCTTTCTTTCTTTTTTCATTCCTTATCAGTATGCACACCACATTTCGCCATACTGCATTCTAGAAACGCTTGCTGTTAGAATAAGAAAAATTTTAATGCTAAATTATTGCACATTCTAGGGAAGCATGGTTACCGTTTTGAAATAACCGAGTGAGAGGGTTTTCAAGAATATATTTTTCAGTCAAAACTGAAACATCCTCTGTATAAAAGAAAATATGAATATTAACTGCACATCATATATAACGATTCGAGATACCCAATAGTGGCACATTTGATGTCGTTTATGAGGCAGAGAATTTTATTTCAATTTTATATACGCCAAAATATTTTTTAATTGAGCAAGAATAAGGATAGAAAAAAAACGTTGAAAATGCTATGTATATATAAATAACATTAGACCCGGCAAAAGATTACTGTTTCGTTTTTATGGTAACTTAATCTTTTCTTTCCCGAAAAAAAAAACATTTGGGGTCTAAAATGGATTTTTTATGTAATTGATAAAAACATCGAACGTGTATACAAGAAAAATGGTAGGTTCCTCTATAGTATTTTACTGACCATGGACATGTACTGACACCGTGCGAGCACATGTCAAAATCGATATAATGTATTATCCACTTGGGAGTCCGCAGATCCATCGTTCCCTGGTTGTGTGACTACAATCAGTCACTCTCTGAGTTCAAAATTCTCAATGGTGCCCTCCCACAGGGGACTAAACTCGGCCCAATTGGCTTCCAGGTTATCATTAATGATGCAGTTCAGTCCAAAGATGCAAGCATCAACTGTTGGAAGTACGTGGATGACCTGACACTTGCTGAAAATCGTCCGTATACCCAACCAAGCAAGCTTCAAGATACACTGGACGAGTTCACTGAGTGGACAAACAAAAACAAGCTTAGCTTGAACCCTAGCAAGTGTCAGGCCATCCAGGTCTGTTTCAAAAATGAACCACCGCCCCCTATTGAGCTTAAGATAGCTGGTAAGCCCTTGAACTATGTAACTGAGGCTAAGATACTAGGGGTTCACCTTCAAAATGACTTGGAATGGGACAAAAATGTTAATGAAATAACAAAGAAATCCAACCAGAAGTTGTATATGCTAAAACTGCTAAAAAATTTGGTTTCAATGACGAAGAACTAATTACTGTGTACAAAGGTTATGTGCGCCCTATTCTTGAGTACGCAGATGTCACCTGGCACTCCTCGTTAACAACAAATCAGACAAAGTCACTTGAACAACTCCAAAGACGTGCACGCAGGATCATTTTAGGCCAGAGATTTACCTCATATGCTGAGGCGGTGCAAGCTTGCGACCTTGAGCGCTTGTCAGATAGAAGAGAAGATCATTGTCGAAGGTTAGCCGAAGGGCTTGCCGACTCAGACCGTACCAAAGATCTTCTTCCTCCATCTGAACAAAGTGCTCATGGTCGCAACCTTCGCAATGCGCACAAATTCACCCAACTGCGGTTCAGAACCTCTCGCTTCCAATATAGTCCCATACCATACTTTGTGGACCTGCTAAACAAGTAATGAGTAATTTTTCTTTTTTTCTTTTTTATTCATGTGCTCATTGTATCCTGCATGCACAGTGACCGTGCAATCAACCCCCTTTTTCTGAAGTGAATTATGCAATGTGTTGCTTTCCTTTTCTTTTCCTTTTTATTATTTAATGACACTATTTTAAAAGTGCAATATTAGTTTCTTTAAATGAAATTTCGCCTTTAAGTTTATATTTTTGGGAAAATGTATTAAGAACATTTTAAGAATTATAGCAAAACATACAGTGAAATTGTATACAATATTTTGCCAATAGTTTGGAAATACATTTCAAACATTAACACAAAATGTATGAAGACTTATCTTCTAATATGCGAGTGTATTGATCTAAATTTTATGCAAATTACTTACAAAACGTATCCAATCATTCTCTGTAACCGTGGTTACATTTCACAGGTAACGTTTTAAAGGGTAAATTAAAAAATATGCTGTAAAACGATGCAAACACTTTTACCCAATTGTCTGTTTTAATCTTTTTTTAATTTCAGTTCATTCTTTCTTTCTTTCTTTCTTTCTTTCTTTCTTTCTTTCTTTCTTTCTTTCTATTTCTTTCTTTCTTTCTATTTCTTTCTTTCTTTCTTTCTTTCTTTCTTTCTTTCTTTCTTTCTTTCTTTCTTTCTTTCTTTCTTTCTTTCTTTTTTTTTTCTTTCTTTCTTTCTTTCTTTCTTTCTTTCTTTCTTTCTTTCTTGCTTTCTTTCTTTTTTCTTTCTTTTTTTTCTTTCTTTCTTTCTTTCTTTCTATTTCTTTCTTTCTTTCTTTCTTTCTTTCTTTCTTTCTTTTTCTTTCTTTCTTTCTTTCTTTCTTTCTTCCTCTTTCTTTCTTTCTTTCTTTCTTTCTTTCTTTCTTTCTTTCTTTCTTTCTTTCTTTTTTCTTCTTTCTTTCTTTCTTTCTTTCATTCTTTCTTTCATTCTTTCTTTCTTTCATTTTTCTTTCTTTCTTTCTTTCTTTCTTTCTTTCTTTCTTTCTTTCTTTCTTTCTTTCTTTCTTTCTATTTCTTTCTATTTCTTTCTTTCTTTCTTTCTTTCTTTTCTTTCTTTCTTTCT